>NC_139913.1:7600625-9003750 GCF_905171665.1 Trachurus trachurus | reverse complement strand
AACCATTTTAATGACTGATAATAATGACTGACCTGACTATGATAAGCTGAGATGTTCTACAAGCATAATTAAAACAAAAAAATCTGCTTTATTATTTAGTTTCAGTGCTTTGTGAGAGTGTTTTATTACAAAATAATGAGTCTTTTTGTGATTTATTATTAGGACTGTTGATGAGTAAGAGGTAGGAGACATGCTGTACTTTGCTGATACCGACTGGTTCCTCTTGTCTTGGCGTCAGCTACCACTCCCAACCCCACATATGGTGGAGTCAGCACGGAGCTGATCCGCTGTTGTGTGTACGGGTGTGCGTGTATGTGTGTGCATCTTGTGTGTGTTTGAGAAAAGCATGCACATGTGTACGTCGGTGAGATTACAAGCAAGGTGGAGAGACGAAAACAAGAGACAATTTAAAGAGAAATCCAGAGAGTCTGACGCTAAGCATGTGTGGTGTGTATATATATATATGTATGTGTGTGTGTGTGTGTGTGTGTGTGTGTGTGTGTGTGTAGCTTGTGCCTGAGTATGGAGCATTCGTCCATCTGTGTTTTTTTGCCATAAGACAATGTGTTAAAATGAGCCGCTTTGATTGCCGACGCTTTATGAGTCACAAGAGATGACTCACAATCCACCTCCCCTGAACACACACTCATGCAAGAAATACAAGAAACACACACGCACACACAGACACAGACACACACCTCGCTCTCTTTTCATCCACTGACCGTGAAGAATATGTGCAGGCAGCCTTACTCATGCATATTTACACTGAACACACACTCACTCACCTACTCAGCGGGCGCTCTCTAAAGGTTATTGTGTGCGAGTGTGTGTCTGTTTGTCCGCCCGTTCACGTACACGCATGTGTGTAAAGGTCACTTCAAGTGAGGCTGACCACTTGTCTATGCCGTGCACAGATTGTTGGATTGGTATCGAGAACACTGGGCTAACAACCGCTATTAACCGCACTACCAAAGACGTAATAAATACCTAAATATCCTAAACAAGCATGGCTGCCAATTACATCCAAGAGCCGTTCTTCAATCCTATTCAGAACCTACAATCACTCATTCACTCAGAACCCTTCACGGTCTATTCTTGACCAGACAGAGCGAAGAGAAAGGGCAAAATCTGCTACTTGGCTTTAAGCACATTTTCCATCCAGATTATTGCTGCTCAATACTTAAAAAAAAAAAAAAAAAATCCATTTCCCCCTCTTCCTTTGGCTGCTCGATACTTATGAAAATCCAATTTGGCTTCCTCTTTTCTTTCTTCCCTCCACAATTCGTGCATTTTCACCCACTCAAAAGTGATTAGTGATCTGTGGGTATCGTTTCCAGAGAGAATGATAGCTGTGTTTTATGGAGGAGGGGAAAGGTCCATGGTTCCCCATCAGGGCTGATGTCCCTGGGAGAATGACTGGGCTGGGAGGGCAGACAGGAGCACCGCTGTCTCTTTGCAGATACAGGCAGTTGCTCTACATCACAGGAGAGAAGACGACTCACTTTATCTCTCCCTCGCTTCCCTCCTTCCCTCTCCGCTCCCTCTATCATTCATTCCTTTAGCTCCTCTCTCACAGGCGCAGTCTCTTTTTCTCAATTTCTCCGCCGCACGCACACACACAAGCAGACACACATGCCATATATCTTTCTAAGACACCCCCCCCTCCTCGCACCCATCCGCCCCCTCAAAGAAACTCATTTCAGCTTTGCGGGCTCCTCAAAAAGCCTCTTTACGCTGAGCTAACCTAAGCTAGGCTTCGTCTGCACCATTTGACAGCCTTTACATCTCAGTATGCTGAGCAAAAAACACACTCACACAAACACACACAGCTTTTTCATGTGTACAGTTTCTGAAAGAGACTTCAAAGGTTTGGAAAAAAAAAAATGAAATAAAAACATCGGCCACAGTTCTACTTTCAGCCTATCACAATCCAAACATCCGTAGTAGTGAGGGCATCCACTATACACAAATACACCAAATACATTGTGTAATAATGCTGGAAACATATGTTAATACATGTCAGTCCTTAAGTAGGTGATTTAAAATGCTGAGCATAAGCCAGATGAAGCAATTAAATTTTCACTGCCACCTGGATGATTCATGGCAGACATTTTAGGGCAGAAACTCTAGCAGCACTAGGAGCTTACTTACTTAGCAATCAAAACATAGCACAAATACTCTGACAGAAATATAGTTGACAGAGTAGAGATGTCTCGCTGTGATAGATGGATAGATTGGAGACATCATTTGTGCTCTATTCAAGATATTTCTATCCAGCAGCATGGATGAACGTTTCATTAAATGGCACATTTCACTGAATACACAGCAGCCCCTGTCACAATGGGTGACAGCCGTCATCATGTCCTCTCTCTCATCCAATCAAAGAGCACAAAAGAGGCAGATCGGCCTGTCACAGTCGGGTCTGTCTTCATGTGGGCCAATCAGTGCATTCATCAGCGTCATGCAGAGACAACCAATCGAGCAGCACCTACCTTCAGCCTTTCTTTTCAAGAGCACCGTAGGCCAGAGCCCCCGTTCATTTACACGCATGCACACACGCTCGCGTATGTGAACGCGCTCGCACACGCATGCATCAGCAGCTTACCTTACCAAAAATAAAACATTCCACTTAATTGATTGATTAATGGCAACGTCAAATAAGAACGTAAAGCCAAACAACTCCGCACAGGTGTTCATTACCATACATACAAAAGCCTGTGACTACATTCAGCTTCAAAACCAACCAGGCAGCCCATTAGCCATACACATTAACAAAAAAACAAAAAACAAAACAGGGGGGTACCTCTGAGTTTTCCTAATTTCACAGAGGGTGGTGTTCCACACAGTGAGAAAGAGGGCAGAAAAGGAAACAAGAAAAAGGGGGCAAAGAAGACACGGGTAGCAATGTGAGATTTGTTCATCAGTGAACAATTTTCAAAAGGCAAAGCACTGGCACTTGTTTTTTCAGCTGCGTTCAAAAAACACAGGGCAACTCAGGGGTGGAGGTTTAACAGCATTGCTTTCATACACGGCAAGAACATCTGTTCAGAATCACATGCGCTCGCCAATGTATGAACATGAGCCTGTGTGAGGAGGACCAGCGACGGCAGAGACATGCTGGAAGCCGATGAAAAGCGATGGATGAATGTAGACGAAATGTTCGTGTGAAAACTGCCAGTCGTTGATTCGAACCCTGATGTAAAAGCACATGTGCACACATATGGATACGTTGTGTGCACACGCACGCACACACAAACACACAATGCTCTCACTGCCTCAATCAAACTGTTGAATACAGATGAGGGGAAAATGAGATGAGATGGAAGAGTAAAGACCAAATCAAACCATCCATGGAGTCAGTCGGTCTGTCGGCCCTTAGCTCCGTTTCCATGACCTGGAGCCCCGCCAAGTCTAACCCAGCTTAGCGCCATCAAGCCACAGTCATCTCCTCCCTCCCATTAACCCCCTCCCACATCAGCAGCCATGATTATTCCAGCAGAAGTTGCTCTCAGGCTCATCACTCCTCAAAAATTAAACCAAAAAAAGAAAGATTTTTAAAGCCATATTTCATATTTAATTGTTCCACTGCAAACGTCTGAGTCATCCATTCCAGTTTAAATTAAAACTGAAATTTCTGATGAGACCAAATGGACTAATTTAAAATGAAAAGAAACTCAATTACAGGGGAAAAAAAAACTGACCTTAGTTCAGTGCCTAGAGAGACAACTTCCTCCCGCGCCAGGTGGTATGATGAAGTGGGGGAGGGATACAGGGAGTTGTGAGTGTGGGGGTGAGGAGGTAGGGGATGATGGTATAGCAGAGGACAACAGGAAGTGAGGTAAGAGGAGGCCATACCTTGGTCGCCAATCATCAGGTGTGCCAGACCTTAAAGGAAGACAAGAGCACAGTCAGCACGGCAAAGGATTATGGGGTGTGATATGTGTATGTGTGTGCGTTTGTGCATATGTGTTATTTGTTATACAGGATTTTTGTCAATGACATGCTGGTGAAGGCTAAAGTTCTCTGTTTGTTTATTGTTTGTTTCTGTGTGTGCGAGTCCTTTAAATTATTCCAAATGTCTATAATAAAAATAAAAACCTTGCTTTGTGGACACTTACTCTTCCTAGGTAGCGATCTTACGCACAAACAGGTATGCACACAGACGTTTGGACACAGCCATACAACTAGGTCGTACTTGTATGCAGTACAATATTGCATGTGTCAAGTTCTAAGTAATCTTGAGGCGAGAGCCACTCCAGATGATTGCACATGGAATGTGGTACTTACCAGATATCAGCAACCAACCCTCACATACCCACACAGACCAGCATATATTTACGCTGGCTACCTTGCACTGTATTTCCACAATAAGGATGTAAAGAGAACATGGAGGCCAGAGAGGAGAATGTGAGGAAATAGATATGAATGATCTCCGAGAGGGAGGAGAGGAATGGTGAAAATAAAATTGTTAAAAATTAAAATTAAAATAATGATGGAGCTAAATTATTTTATTATGTGTACTTGAGAATTAAGGTAAGAACAAGGAAGAGAGGGACTCGAATAAATAAAAAAAAATCAAAGAAAGTGGAAAAGGAAAAACTCAAATACAGACAGACAAATGGAATTAGATAGATAGATAGATAGATAGATAGATAGATAGATAGATAGATAGATAGATAGATAGATAGATAGATAGATAGATAGATAGATAGATAGATAGATAGATAGATAGATAGATAGATAGATAGATATTGACTGGTTGATTGATAGATTGATAGATAGATGTGCAGACCTACCTGGAGTGTAGCTGTGCTCTGGAAAGGTGTCGCAGCCAGGCGAGGAGAGAGAGAGACAGACATTCATTAACATGCATGCTCAGCCCTTGGGTTACCATGGCTACTTACTGTACATGCACACCCGTCCAGGGTTACCGTGGTAACACACATGCAAAGTCCACGCAAAAAAACGTCACAATGGATACCATGCTGCAACTGGTAGCCCGGACTAAAGGGGTTGTCTAACACACACGCACACAGCAGCGTTATTAAGAAAAAAAAAATGCAATCTCTCTCTATGACTTTACATGTGCACAAATACATAAGTGCACACACGCACTCACTCACACTCACACACTCACTCACACACCAACCCACTCTTGTAGAAACTAAGGGTGGAGGGGGTGTGGGCGGAAATATACATTCCTACCTGTACGTTTGGATTCAAGAGCCGTTTACCCCAGAACTTACCTTGCAGCTGCTTCCTCTCCCCCGAGCCCCCCGACAGATAGCATGCAACACACACACATGTCACACACACACACACACACACACTCTTTCTCTCTCTCTCTTTCTCCATCACGCACTCTGTCTTTCACACATACAGACACACGCACACTAACATTGACTATGGCAGTAATAATGATATGTAATAGCAGGGTAAACATGTAGGGATGGATTAGCAGTGCAGGAAGACAAGGGGCATGCATGGTTCAATACTGGGACAGTGTGTGTGTATGTTCATGTGCATGTTTGTGTGTGTGTGCGTGCGTTAAGTGTGTGTATTCTGAGCCGTTTGCTCATCTGAGTGTTTTTTTTTTTTTGCCTCTGCCCTTGTGCTAGTAGCATGGCAGAAACAGGTGGAGCCATTAGCATGCTAACAGCGATTTGCCCTCAAGGACAATGCAAGCCAAGCCAGGCCTAACAAGCCAGGTTCACTCTGCCTTCACTGGAGGGCAGAATGGCTTAGACAGTAATTACATTTATGCATAGCCCTGCCCAACCTCTATTCGTTTACTAAAACTATATTTTGAATATCTGAAATAGCTATTTTGATGTGCTTTAGAACAAAAGCCTTGTAAAAAGCTCTTCCCTCACACTGGTATAAAAGATGTAATATACGGTCTTTTGGTGCAGAAAGCATTTCTCGCAGTGCATAATAATATTGTATAACTTTACAGATGTTTCGAAGCTTGTCTCAAATCTCCCAAAAATATGAGTGTGAATAAAAGTGGATCATTAGGGAGCCTTCAAGATATCGTGTAATTGTAAACGTGTACGGAAACTCACACTGCCACAGCCAAATTGCTTATTTCTGGCTTCAAACACAGTCCTAAGGATTCATTTTTCCTCTAGCAGAGAATATTCATTCTGTATTAAAGATTCATAACAGATTTTTTTTCTAATTTTCAGTGTGTTATAATTTTTTTCTCAGAGCTTCGTTCAAACTCTATGAGGTTGCTGGGTTCAACATAGCACAATAACTTCAAGTTTCCATATTAAAGATATTTGTACTATTATGTACGACTCTGCTTGGCTTCTTACAACACAATCTGGACTCGTATACTCATAAACTCTCATTTTAAAAGAGATAACTATGGTTTCACCACATCCAATCAACTACAACTGCTACAGAACCGTAGATGCTGTATATTTTTCTTTAATCAAAGCAGGATTTTGACCTGAGCCATTTTTCTCTACTCCCTTTGCCATCTATTTAATTTCTCTCGAATAAAACCTTTGAATTTATGTCTCCAGGGTGCCTCAATTAACCTAAGAGGTTCTTTTCACGTACTATAAGTTGGCATACAGTTCTCACTGGTAATGATATTGATGCATGAGTATTAGCTAAGCCTGTGGTCGGAGATATCCCACTGAGCCGGCATCTAGTCTGACCAAAATAAGAGGAACAGCAGTGCATGGGGGCCAGTTTTTAAAAACATTTTATTCAACAACAAGTCTGCTCAAATCTCCTCTCAGACCTCTCTGTATCTCTGATCTATTTTCAGAGAATGGGAAACATGAAGTAGAGAGGTCTAAGAGAGAAACCAAGCTTCAGAAATACTCTTAAGATGATGTTACTCTCTCTTATCCACCATGGTATATGTTTTTTTTTGTTAACTGGCCCCATTTGCTGCTGTTTATTTCTGTCTGAAAAGCTGACAGTTCAGTGTAAAAGCTCCTTTCTTGAATACTTCCCTGAACTAATATGAATGAGTTACTGGAATAACACAACCAGTGAGCAACCACAGGAAAAAACATGAGGTTATCTGTATGTCATTAATCTACTCTCAATTTCCACCATCATCTAATATCATATGCCAAACCCTGCAGCAATTTCCACCTAAACTCTGAAATGTGAATCTGAGGAAACAAAGAGGAGACTAGTGAAACACTAGCTTGGAACACCATACTAATACCAACACTAAAAGGGTGAGATATTTCCAATTTAATCTAAAATAATTTACCATAATAGCATTTCATTATTATGTTTTATATATATATTTTTTTTAATTTAGTGCAGAATATGAGCATGTTACAGTCCAATACAGTGCTGCCCCTCATGTACATTCAGCCAAGCAGACCTCCTAACTGGAACCATTTTATGTGCCTGCTATTACTAACACCGGTCAGTACTGCCAAGAGAAAAAAATAATTGTAGCACTTGTTCTCCACAGCAACACTTGGCATCACTCACCACTGAAACCTGAATCCATCTCTAAGAATATGAAACAGCACCTTCAAAGGTGCAATAGCCTCATGTTGCGTGACAAAGTGCCCGTCCAAAGCAGGTAAGAGGCTTTGTGTAAAATGTCTGCACCTCCACTTTAGTCTGTACGCCGCTACACTGCTGTTAGGAGACCTCAGCAGTGTTGTGACCGCTGCTGGTGGTAGTAGTGTCTGCACACTGTGTGAATGTGTTTCTGTATGTTTGTGCTACATGTGTTTCTGCAGGTATGTGTGTGTGTGTGTGTGTGAGCACTGTGCCCTAACCAGCAGCAAAACTGCAGACTGGATTGGATCACACGTAATTCTCAGATTCTGCAGGGAACTGACCGTATAGCTTCACTTGATACTTCCTGAATGTATAGACACCCATAATGCAGCAGCAAGCACGACCATGGTTGGACATAACCTTTTTTTTTTTAATTATTAACTAATCTAACTACAAAGGTAAGGTCTTCTGATTGGTGGTTTATGCAACCATCAGGCCAAAACCCAAGAAAATCTTCACACATTGAGAGATGCTGCTTAAATGTAAGACTGCAACCAACAATTATTTCTATAGTTAATGAATCTGCAGATAATGTGCTTGATTATTTGTCATTTTTTTCCATAAAATATCTTATAAATATATTCAGTTATTATAATATATTAAAATGAAAGCATTTAATTCTCACATTTGAGAAACTGGTGTCTGCACATTTCTGGTGTTTTTTGCTTAGAAATGTATAATAAATAATGTAAATAGTTGCTGATTAACTTACTTTCAAGGAACTAATCAATTGATTGACTAATTGTTGCAGCTCTGCTTCGTAATTCAGTGATCTCACTGTCAACCAATAAATCATTTCAGCGTATGTTACTAAAATGCACCAGTTCCACCATTTGAAAACTGAACATAAAGACCAATGTTCAACTCAGAGTCCTCTTTGCCTTAAAGATGCCTGTCACACATACACATTTAAACACACACACACACACCACCACAAACAAGTGAATGCAATAGATTTGAGTGGCAGACGTGGAGCTTCTGAAGTCACTAATGAATAGTACTAATTCACTCATAGGTGAATTAGAGCCATCTGGAGGATGGAGCTGAGGAATGGGAGGAGGGAGGGAGGGAGGGAGGCAAGAGGAGTGAGAAAGGACAAACACTCCTGGCATGAGGTCTCCCTATTAGTCCGGTCTCCATGGTAGCATAGGCCGTCCCACTGTCCACTAAATGCTAGGGTGTGATGTGGTGGGTGGCGAAAGGGAGGTGTGACGCTGACAGTGGTGCTAGGTACAGTAGGGTGTGAGGTCAGGTTGGTGACAAATGGTGGCCACGCTGCAAGGCCACTCTGACATTTTTTGGCAAATGCATTTGTGTCATTAAAAAAATCAATTGCTGAGGCAAAGCTTAGCGGTATCTTTGGCATCAGGGGGGAGGGAAAAAAAACATAGTACTTTAGAAAGCTATTGATTAAGAATGCAGATTTGCTCTGTGAATGAACTGAAGCAAATCTGACGACACACACAACTAAGCAGCAGGGAAATGAAAGCATTTGCAGTACTGGCCATAACAAGGTAGCCGAGTTCATTAAGCAGCTGTTTCGTTTTTGTAATGGCCATCATTACACTGCCCTGTATATTGGCATTTGTATTGACCAAAGGCTTGTTTGACAGTACAAAGGGAGGGTGGCTCTCGTACAGTTGAAATAGTAAATCATTTGTGAGGAAGAATTTTTCTTTTGCCTCTTCCAAAACGGCACATTGAAGATTTATTTTCACATTATTTACTGTAAAACTTCTTCATTTCCATCGAGTAGTACTGACAGGACACTATTTCCTCTTTTATAATGCATGAGAACACTGACACGAAAACACATAGTACATAGCATACACACTCACTCATTCACAAACAGAGCATCTCAACAGGCTGCAAGCTGTTCAAATTAATGGCAGGCAATTGATTATACACACTTCATTTCAACACCCTATGTATGGTACCTGTGAAGGCCATCTAGAATCAATGCGATCCCATTAACACAGGCAGCAAGGTGTCAGCCATGTAACAGCCACTGATTTCCAGCCTCCTTGCCTCGTTCCAATTAAAGTCTCTCAACACAAGCCAACAACCACATCCGTAATGGATCTATATGGTTATTGTGTTTTGCCAAACACACCAGCTGAGCCCCTCAAAGCTTTAACACTGCGAGCCAGGTAAGGCTTCTCAGCGAGTTTCAGGATTTTTTCCTCAAATCTCTAGACTACCAAGCTTCACGGTCTGAATGCAGCAAAGAACAGCTGTTCTCAAACTCTGAGCTCCGGCTCCACTAAACTGACTGCACATCTTGGGAGGGGGCTTAGCTCTGAGTCCTGGAGGTACATACTAAATTGGCAACCATAAAAAAATCAATACCAAACATAATCAGTATGCATGTCTTGCACTGTTTGTGAAGGCTGCTGGTCCATACACGCCAACTGAAGGCAGCTGTGAAGGTGTGAATAAAAAATAGATGTCTACACTGAAGAACCTGGTGTTTGGGATTAGAGGTGTAAAATTTGGAGGTGAGCTTCCACAAAAGTTACTGAGTGTGCTGCATGTGTGTATGTGTATGTGCAGCATGTACGTAAAAGGATGGGATGTATATGATGGGTCAGCATGGTTTCTGGGCCTTACCTTCGCTGCAGTCGTTCCCTTGGAAACCGGTTTCGGAGCAGTCACAGACGGCCTGGTCGTTGACCATGCTGCACACCCCTCCATTCTGGCACTGGTGGTCCGGCCCACAGCGAGACGTTACTGTGACGCCCTCTGAGCCGTTCACCGTCACCATAGAGCCGTTGATGCTCACCGCCGTGATCCAGCCACGGTAGGGGGGGTATTCCTGCACCGAAGTGGACGTGATGCGTAAGGGCGCTGCGCGAAGCTCTGGCGACAACCCGCCCAAGTAGGTGTGGCTGAATACTGTCATGTCTCTTCTCTTGCTCTTTACTTCTGCCCATCCCTCCAGTCGTCCATCCACCTCCAACGAGGTGTTCCTCCAGTCCCGCTTGACACGCACCGCGTGCCAATGCCCGTCGCTCACGGCCACGCCTGACTGCAGCTCGGCCGGATCGGCACAGAAGATGGAGAAACGCAAGCGGAGGTGGCCGTGGAGAAGCAGCAGCTCCAGGAAGTCGCAGAAACCTTCGTCGTCCAGGTAGAGCAGCAGGCCCTCCTGGCTGTGAGTCCGCAGGCTGAAGCTCAGCACGCTCTCGCAGCAGGCGTTCCACACCGGGAACCGCCCCCATTGGCTGGACACGCCTCCGAACTCCAGGACCTCTCCTTGGGCATGGCCCCCCACGCTGCACAGGCACAGCCCCAGGAAGAGCAGGGGGGCTGCCGCCCAAACACACACCGCCATCACACTCATACACACACTCGCTCTCTCACTCACACACACACTGGAGGAGATGGAGGCTAGAGCTGAGGTGTTCCCTCTAGCCTACAGCTCATGGTGACAACTGTAGGGCGCTGCGGTGAACACTTTGGGGGTGTCTCAGGTGCAGTAGTGCTCTTTACAAGGTGAGGCTCCAACACAATACAGCTCCAGTCGGGGGGGGAGGGGAGGGGGTGGGGGGGTCAAACAGCAGCTCCCTCCGTCCTTTCAGCACGCTTGGGACATCTTCTTCGGCCGCGGCCTGGTGTTTGTGTCTTTCCCGTTCAATGTCTTCTCTCCATTCAGTCCTTCTTCACTTCTGACATCTGAGATTCCAGGTGTGTGTGTTTGTGCGTGCATCTGTGTGAGTGTTAGATATGTGACGAATAGGATGTGAACTCCATCTTTGTGCCCTAGATAGGGCCTTATCCCCCATGCAGGCAACTCCCCACGGAGTACGAGTACGAGTGTGTGTGGCTCACACACTGGTAATGGAGAGAAATGACACCGTCATAGCAGAATTTTCTCCCCCTCCTTCCTATCTTAGTAGGGCAAGACTTAAGAGTGTGTGTGGGCAAATATGTGTGTGTATGTGTGTGTATGTGTGCGTGTGTGTATGCGTGTGAGAGTGAGGTATGTGTGTGTGTCTCTCACTGCCGCGTCATCACTCTCTCCAGCGACCTACAGAGAGAACAGAGACGGCACAATCAACCAGGGTCACACACGCACACACACACACAGCGGTGGCATCACAAACACACAACATACACAAGAACAGCAGCCAGCTCTTATTCTCAAATTACTCTCACTCAAGCATTTTGAGTGCACACACACAAACACACACACTATTAAACAGGCCCAAGTCAGGACCATCTATGAACATACACAATAAATCTTTTTTTTTTTTTTTACTTCCAAACAGCCCACACAACAATGACTAAACACATACAGTGCAGGCACACACACACACACACACACACACACACACACACACACACACACACACACAGCACCTCCTCAACAAAGCTCCCATCATGCCGCAGATTTTTAAAAAGGTGGCACAGCCTACCGTTACCTGCCGCTGCTTAAAGTCACACAGCACGAGCTACATGTAATCACCCCTGGTGGACTCGTACTGATGGACTTTTGTGTTTTTTTATTAATCTTTTTTTTTTTCCTAACTGAATTGTGGTAGGCCTACTAACGGTAAACGTTGGTGGGCACCTCAGTATAATTATCTATCACAAAGAGCGGGAGCAGCAGCAGCAGCAGCAGCAGCAGCCTCGCGCGCTGCGGCGGATGACTCAAAACCCTCCTCGCGCTTTATCGAATTAACGGCTCCGGAGCTCATTTCCAAACACATTCCCACACAAACACAACACAACACACACATATACACATTAACACACATACACTGCCTGCAGTAGCTACGGAGCCGACGTGTTTCACATAGTTTCTCCTCCGGTCTTTTGAAAAGGCGCAAAGCGGCGGTGGCATCACAGTTATTGATAGACGAGGTGAATGAATGCGGTTGAAATATCGATTCTCGATTTGCCACCATACCTCCTCACCTCCTCCTCTCCATTTTTTTTTCCTTCTCCTACGCGCCGCCCGCTGCTGGACTGACTACACCACCGGGGGCTTCAGTCTTATCACCTGCGCCCCAACACTTAACTAAAGCTTAGCTAACCGGTACCCGTGTAATTACTTTTTTTTCCTCCCTTTAAATACACATTTTATTGAGGTTTACCCGAGATTTAAAGGTAACAACTTAACTCCTAAATAAAAAACAACCCAATAGCTTTTTTTTTTTTTTTTTTTTTACCTCGATGCAGGCAGATAGATACGGGCTGGAAAACCGACCTACCTCGCGCACATCCTGTGGTTCCGTGGCAACAGTGCCGCCGCGCGCGACTCACTCATCGATTTCCCATTTGAGGAGAAACCTGAAAGGCGCGAGAGAGGAGAGTAGCCTAGGCTATAGTCGCGCGCCTGGTGGTAGATAGAGCCGGTCTACCGGACAGGAACAAAATTATCACGGGCTCTCCTCCAGGCGACAAGGTGCTATAGCTCTCCCCCTCGCGCTCCCTCTCTCTCTCTCTCTCTCTCTCTCTCTCTTGCTCTCCCTTCTTCTCTCTGTCTGGCTCAATGTCTCTCTCTCTTCTCGCTCTCCGCTCTCTTGAGGAGGAAAAGGTGCAGTCTGATGCTCTCCGCGAGACTCGGCAGAGGGAGTGTCACGTGGTCGCCAGAGAGAGAGAGGGAAAGGGAAAGTGTGTGTGTGTGTGTGTGTGTGTGTGTGTGTGTGTGTGTGTGTGTGTGTGTGTGTGTGTGTGTGTGTGTGTGTGTGTGTGTGTGTGTGTGTGTGTGTGTGTGTAAGAGAGAGAGAGAGAGAGGGCGGGGCCGCGCGCTGCTGCTGCAGCACCTTGGACAGCGCGCACTCACCGCCCGCACGAAACAGGAACGCAATTACCGGAGGCAGAGAATAAAAGCGAGAACCGAACTGGGGAAGATCCGAGTGATTAAATCCGTGAGTGACAGTGACGATGGCCTTTTACCTCGGTTCGTGCCACCGGATCGAGCGCGAGAAAGACAGTAATTCCGTGAAGAGTGTGGGAGGAAGGACGGGATGAAAAGGGAAAGAGAGAAGAGGAAGGAGGAAGGAGGAGGCCGTCTCAATTTACAAACCTCTTACCCCGTTTCTCTCTCTGTGTCCCACACTCACACACTCACAGTTACTCACACATACACACACACCACACTTAATCCCTCTCAAACACACACAAACCCACTATCGGCTGACCAGTCATCGACTAAAGTAGGCCCATATGGAAGTGTGTAGGCTACTTTCTTTTCACGGTTTAGTGCTGTGCTGCTCACATTTACTCATGCAAATTGGCAAAACAGGAGCAACTGGAGAAAACAGCTACAGAGCATTAAAAAAAGAGAGAAACAAAAGTGAGAATAAACACAAACAAATGCAGAAACTGTATTGAAGGCAACATTTAAAATACACAAACATTGGTATGAGGTGAATGAACCTGTTCGTTTGGTCAACTCCATGTTGTGTGATATTGTATTTGGCTGCGTTTTAGTGTTCTCGTTATTATTTTTTTTCTCTAAATGCTGTGCATGTGTTCCCAGTTTTATTAAGACGCCATCTTCATTAGTAAAATTCCAATTTATCTAAATCTTAATTTCACTACACAGCGATATTTCAGATGGTGGTGTGGCAGTTTGGGGAAGCCCCTCTCCTGTGTGTTTCAACATCCTATGGACCTGGCATCAGCCCCATCCAACACTATTGGGATGAACTGGACCACCAAGCCAAGTCCCACTGCCCAATATCCCATCATCAACTCCCAAACTAATTAACATCCCTGTGGTTTAATGGGAACAAATCCAGCAGCCGGGTTGAAAAATTTCATGCAAAGCCTTTATAGAAGAGCAGCAGCTGATAGACTGTTATAACTAAATATTGGTTTTGCATTGAGAAGCCTAAACAAATATATACAGATACTGTATATTCAAGTGTCCACATACTTCTGGCCATGTGTTGTATTAGATACAATTGTGGATTTGTATGTGTATGTATCAATTTCATATGGTTCTTGTGAGGGACATGTTGCTGGAGGCATTATGACAATCACATTTAATGTCGAGGTGTGCAAACACTCTGGGGCTTGTAATGTCTTTATATCCATCCATGCTGTACAAATATTCTGAAATATAGACACAATCCCCATGCAGGCTCATCAGCAATCACACATACAGCAGGGCTTTTCTTTTTTCTTTTTTCCAGCCAGTCTCATGGATGGACTCCAGCTGTGTTGAGCCCAGATCAGAGGTGCTCTCCCTGGGCTCCCTGTGCCAGCTGCTGCTGCTGCTCTCCTCTTTTCTCTCCCTCTCTCCCTCTCTCTCTCTCTGGATCTGTATAGTTATGTCTGTGTCTGACTGGCCAACACATCTGCTTTACTCCTTTTACTCTGCGTTGCCACTCACCTTCATCGAGTGCTGGAGCTGTGAGGGGGAGGCGTAGTGGAGCTGGAAAATTGGCAACCAAAGGCTGGGTCTTCCTGTAAAAAGAACAACCCTGACCTGATCAGAGATGCCAATTCAAGATCCACTCTGAAAGAAATGATGAATGGAGGCAGTATTCAGCAATTGTGCAGCTGTCAACTACACATACACACACACGCACACATACACATGCATTATTTCTGTTTTTCTACACTAGCTGTCGTCTTTTTCTGCGTCTGTTTGCAGAGTTTTGTAGTCTGTCCTGGCTTTGTGGTGCTATGTGATATGTGCTCAATGTACATATTTACTACTGCAGGGAAGCCGACTGACAGAGAGGCGGCTCTCACGGCTGAGCCACAGTATATCTTATGACCACACAGCTAGAACATGAAGGCTCAAATTGATTCGAGCAACAGATATTCAAGCGACAGGGGTTGACCACAGCGCTGTGAAAGGGAAAAAAAGAAAAGAAAAGAGGGGAGGTCTGTGTGTGCGTTCATGTTTTTGTGTGTGTTCCTGTGTTAGAGAGGGAAGAAGGGGTAATGAGACAGGGAGAAGGAGGAGGAAGAGTTACTATGGAAACTATCTCGACATCAGCACCTGGTTTCCCATTGGACTGACCACCACCACCACCACCACCACTCCTCAAACCCTCCCTCCAAACTCTGCTCCCCCTTTCCTTCCTCCCCTTTCTCCTTCTCCCCCCTCCCCTCTCCTCCCCATCACTGGGCCAGGTTGACCTTTTGGACAAAATGGCATTATAAAATAATAACGCTCTCCTCCATCTCGTCCCTGTGCAATGAAAAACGTGACAAAACATGCTTGTAGAAACACATGTTCAGTACAGAGAAACATTCACAAACAAAAAGGTTAAAAAAAAAAAAAGAATTCACATGCAGAGTTTAATGACTGCAGTTACAAAATCAGACCTGAAGTGAAATATAGTATTGAGCAAATAATTCACATTTAATCTTAACACGTAACTTAGTCGGTTAAATTTGATGTTTTCTTTGCCTGTTATATATTTCATCGTATTTTCAGTGCAAAACAACTTTGCTACAAGGATTTTCAAGTAATGCAGGTCAGTTCCTTGAAGCACATTGCTACACTAGAATTCCTAAAAAACTTACAAATTCGTTTACTTTGTAAACAGGCTGAAAACATTCTCACCAGAGAAGCATTTTTTTTTTTTAAATCTTAAAAGTATAACATTTTCAATATTCGATAAAACACATTTGAACATGTGGAGATTGAGTTTCCAATGATGGTATTCTGAAAATATGTTCACATTTGGAAAGAGAATCCATTCAGAGAAAGTGATTGCTAAATTAAAACTCACTGACAGTCGTCCCTCGTGGCCTTTGTGCAAGCATTGCTTTTGCTCGACAAAACTGCAACAAAAAAAGGATATAATTACACGCAATAATTCTGTAAGACACGAAAGTGAACCAAAGGTATAAGGTGTTTTTTTTTTTTAAATGAATCCGAGGATGGAGTCTCTTTGTAGCCCGGCGAAGATTAAAAAACGAGCAAAATGGTGAGCAATGCTGGAGGCCCAATTTAGCATGCTGCAGAACAGGTTATCTGTTTCTACAAGAGTCATCAAGGCGTGATGTGATGCATCATCAGTCTGTAAGAGGCAAAGGGAAATGCATTATACCATGAGCATTTTAAACTGCTGCGACTCTATCAGCCAACATTAGCCGTGACAGATATGGGCCGCCTCTGATTGCATTAGTCTTTATTGAATGATGAGGAAGAGGAGGAGGAGGAGGAGGAGGAGGAGGAGCTCCATTCTGTACATTCTCTACTTCCTCTGCCTCTTCTCACTTCCTCTCTCTCTCTCTCTCCCTCTGACAGCCTGACAGCAGGCAGTGACCCCTGACTCTTTGCCTACTCAGCAGAGAGAAGGTCACTGTAAACGTGTGTGTCTGTGTGTGTATACATATTTCCTTTATATATATATTTATATATATAGTATATGTATGTGTGTGTGTGTGTGTGTGTGTGTGCAGGGAGCGTTTGTGCACGGGTAATATGTGTCTGAACTGCCAGCAGAGAGAATATACAGCCAAAAATAAAAACTCATCTGTCAGCATCCAGCGGGTATGTGTGTTTGCACGCGCGCGCCGTCTGTGTGTGTGTGTGTGTTTGTGTTTGTGCGCCCATATTTTGTGCCTGCATTTATGTCAGTTTGTGCTACAGTCTTTGGAGCCGAGCTTGAGACGGTGAGGTTTACCTAGTTTGTGCTGTGAATGGTGACAAACAGCACAGAGGGGGTGAGGAAGGGAGGAGCTGAGGTGCCACATGTAGAAACTTCAGGTTTTTTTAATGGTGATATAATATAAACGGAGGGACTGAGTGTTGGAGGACCTCGGTTTCATTTTAAACACTGTACTTACACAGCACCGAGAGCGTATGATTATAAGGGTATCATTTTATGAGTCAGACAGACACCCCTGCTGTCATTCATACAGAGAGGGTGGTCTTTGTGTAGGCACAAATGTGTGCGTCCGTGCATGCGCATAAGTGAGTTAGTGCGCGTGTGTGTGAGTGTGTTTGACAGGCAACCACCCTTTTCTAAATGAGATTAAATGGGAGGTTTGTCTCTAATCGTGTTGTAATGAGTTTCTGTGTAGCTCATACATTTACTAATTCCACTTGCCAATAGTGCAAACAGCCACGTGCGCATATGTGTATATGTGTGTGTGTCCCTGTGTGTGTGTCCCTGTGTGCGGAGCGGGAGAGGTCACCTCCTTGCAATCTTACTCTCATTTATAACAATAGCGCTGACCTGTCCTCATCAAAGGATTGCAATTTCTAAACACAAATAACATTAGCTCATGTGCGCAAACATGCACACACGGACGCCCGCACACATACGCACGCTTGCACATGAGCGCACACGCGCAACGGCAAAAGCAAATGTGCAGTCTATCTGCGTATAGATCTGTGTGTCATTAGGACTCTCAACAGGCATTAGCATTGATCATCTGACCAGCAGATGGAGAGTGACCGACAAGGACCAAACAAAGGCTGTGCAATCGTGTGTGTGTGTGTGTATGTGTGTGTGAAGAGAAGTAGGTGAAGTAGTGGAATGAGAGGAAAGTGTGTATGTGTGAATGTGTACATGTGTGTGTGTGTGTGTACATGTGTGTCCAAATCGGAAAAAAAAACTCAAGATCCATAGTTCATTAGCTTTCGCGCCACCGATTTGTGTGTGTGCGCGTGTACATGTGCAGCACTCCGTGTGTGTCCGTGTGCATCAGAGTGACCATAAATCTTGACCTATGAGCCGCTATTGGTTGTCATGGCGACGCAGCCACTCTACAGCCCCGCGGCACTCCATGCCCTACAGTTAAGGGTCAGCGGGGTCGGCGCAGTTTTGTGCAGTGGAACAGACTTTTGGAGCAGATAATGAAGAGGGAAAACCAGTAACAAGGAGCACACGGTCACCTTTTAACTTTCACCTCTGACCTTTTTACCTCGTGGCCTCGGAAATGTCATAATGGCCACGCAGCGCACTCCAGCGCCCCATTGCCTGAAGCTACACACACACACACACACACACACACAGACACACACACCTCACAGAGCGAGGGAGGAAACAGCAAAATAAAGTGGATACATCTGCTCACTTCACCTCTAGGGTTGCAAAAGGGCGGAAAATTTCCAGTAAATTTCCAGAAACTTTCCATGGGAAGTTAAGCTGGGGAATTTTTGGTAATATTCCAAATTGGAAACTTTCCATGGGAATTATTGGGAATTAACTGGAAATTGGGGGTAATTTAAACAAACTGTATCATATCCAAACTAATATTTTGTTTTCTGTGCATGTGATGGAGGAATGCACAGTGCATGTAAGGGGTGTGGCCTCAATAGCCCTGCAGTAAGCAGTGTGCTGTGTGCATGTGATTGAGGAATAGCATAGATATTCAAGTACATACTTGCATTAAATCTGGTTGTTTTGGCCAAGATAATGCTACAATATATTTTCCCCAACTATATTAAGTTCCCTGTTAAGGGCCAACCTTCAATTTTGTAAATGTTGGATTTATTCCTGTTTATTCCCATATATTCCTGTTAATTCTCATGGAAAGTTTCCAACTTTGAAAATTCCCGGAATTTTGCAACCCTATTCATCGCCACACAAAACCATGAGCAAAAACCGCAATTGGATTTTCAGGAAAAGAAAAAAAAAAATATATATATAGAAGGTAAGGTATGTAGTCACGCAAACATGACACCCATAGCCTTCCTTATGAAATATATTCAGCACCAACAATGGCTAAACTCCATTTAGCTGCTTTGGTTTCAGGGTCTTGATACTGGTTTACTGTCACACTGTAATGGCTTACAGGGCCACTTGAATAGGCAGCGGTCATGCTTAATGTGATTAGTAACACCTGTGCAAAGTCAAAATGTTTGCCTGTTGTTGAACATCTCATTGTGAAACCATGGGCATTAATCTGCTGTATATAGCAGCCTCCACTCTGCTGGGAAAAAGCCTTTCCATAAAGATCTCTCTTTTTTTCTTTGGAAGCTGACTGAAAGGATTTTGTTCCCTTTCAGCCACGAGAGCATTAGCGAGGTACAAGAGTACAGATGTTGGGTGTAGGGCCTGGCTCGCTGTCAGTGTTTCCGTTTCATCCGAAATAGGTGTTGGGATGGATTGGCTGTGCTCCGTGTGCAAGTTCTTCCTCGGCAAACTTGGAAAAGAAAAAAAAAAAGAAGCTTTTTCTTCACGGTCTGTGTTCGTCAAAGTGCAGCAGCATTTAGAAGCACAGCAAACACAGTCCCAGGATGCACTTGTGCCCCATTTGTGTGTGTGTGTGTGCAGGTGCAGGCACATGCACCGGTGGAGGCCGAGCGGGGTAGCAAGAATTAGGGAAGTGCGGGCGGAGGAGAGGAGGGTTACTATGACAACGGGGGAGAATGTTCCAGGTGACAGCGAGATCGTTGAGATGCTAATTGTCCATTTTCAATCCTCCATAAAGTTTAACAGCCACTCTGCCTCCACATGTTATTCTAACTCAGTCACAGAGTATACCTCTGGGATGTACAGCTATTCCTCCATCTCTACCCCCCCCTCCTCTCCCCCTCTCTCTCTCCCTCCCTCTTTTTTTTTTCTTCCCCCCCGTCATCCGTAATGACACCCCGTCCTCCTTCTTCCTCTTGCCATCACTGGCAAAGAGAGGGAGACTGTGTGTATATCATAGACGATCTGGAGCATATGTGTGCATCTCTCATGAGACCAACCAACACCTGATCATCAGAGTCTGTTTCCATCCATCTTTCCCTCGTTTCATCCCCCCCACCCGTCCTTGCTCTCCTCCCCTCTCCTTCTTCACGCCCATCTCCCCTCTCCTCATTTCCTCCTGTCCAAATTCATCTCCCTCCAAGTTCCCTCTCCATTTTTTTCCTCCCCCCCCTCCTCCTCCTCGCCTCCTCTCCTCCTCCTCCTCGCTCATTCGTTCGTCGGTTCCCCGCTGTTTATCTCTACCGCCGCTCCTTCCCAATGCAGTGCGTTTAACCACTTTGTTCCCCTTTAAGATAAAGATAATTAAATCAGCAGCTAAATGAGAGAGAGTGTGCTGCTGGCGTCACCATGTTGCTGCTTTGATGTTCTATTTCGGCGTGATAGTATCAACATCAACTCATCAGTCCCAAACTAAATGTGCACACAATCACAATCGCACACACATACACGCACACATATGCCACAATTCATGCATTCACACCCCACGTCTCCACCTACCACCTCCCACCTCCTCGCCCCACTCTCACAGCACACACAAAGGCCGATTAGACACGCTAAGCTCCACTGTCTTAGCTCTTATTTCCTGTCATCCAACCACAGCATTCTTTACTGTTGATCTCACCCACTTCTCTTGTTTCTTTCCCTCCCTCTCCAGACCTCTCCATCTCTCGCTTTTCTAATCTCTGCTGCTCTCTTTCTCGCTCTCCCTCCCTCTCTCTCTCTCTCCCCCGCCTCCTTCCTCCTGATCAGCAGGTTGCTAGGCAACTGTGCTCCATTGATCTAGAGGAGCACGATGACAAGCTCCCATAACTGTCATGAAAACACACACACGCGCGCACGCAGGAAGAGGCGCACACATGAACACACGCATAGTTATCGGAGATGTCTAGTAGCATCTTTAGGATGAAGGTGTCCTCGCTTATCTGATAAGGACAAGGGATGGGAGGAGAGGAGGAGGAGGAGGGACAGAGTGATACAAATGACAGAAGAGGTGGTGGTGGAGGAGAAGAGAATGGCTCTCTGTGTTGCTTACCTACTCAAACCCTCCCTCCTTCCCTCCCCCACCTTCCTTTCCTCCGCTCTCATTCCCTGTTTCTTCCCTTAGCTTTTCCCATGTAACCCTTGCCATCCCTGGAAAACAATTACCCTTCCATGGTGGCCGGGCTGAATTTCCAATCTGACCCATCACACAGTCACGGCCACCTCATCATCGCAAGAAACAAACTGGTTCCATTCCATTTCTGCCCCCGCTTCGGCACTTATTACACGCACTGTCACAATAAAATGAAACAAAAGAGATGGTGGTGAGAGGAGAGGAGGGGAGAGGAGAGGAGAGGGAGGCAGCGGGGGTGAGTTGTAATAGGTCTGAGGCTGTGGTCTGAAATGGATGGCTTTTCATTTACAGATAATGCAATTGTCAATATTTGTATTAATACTTTAGAGTGAAAAATTACATAAGTGATGTCAGGTTTAGCGATGCGTTTATTCATCGTGTAAGACACTTCACCAGCAAGAGGGACTGAAAAACAACAGTCACTTGGATTTTAAAACATTAAGATAGGTGTTTGGTAAAAACATTCAAAGAAATGCAAGAACGTGATTGATTTCCCCAGATTTTTCTAATTCATATGCTAGATGAAGACTTTGAATGGGAAGATTGATGCTGCTGTCATGTCTATTTGCTGGATATCAATCTAGAGCCACCAGCTGCTTGGCTTAGCTTATCATAAAACCACCAACAGAAGGGAAACAGCTAACCTGGCTCTGTTAGAGAGTACACCGATCCACATACAAGCACCTCTACAGCACACTAATTAACATCTGTTTTATCTGTACAAAAACCAAAGTGATGAAACAACCACTTGTCCTTTTTTGGAGGGGTAATGTGCTATTCTCCAGTAAAACCATGAAACTGTCATTTTTACACTTTCCTTTTACTATGGATTAAACAAACAAGATATAATGTGTTAATTAATGAGCTGTCTAGATGCTGGTAGGCTGTTTTTCTAACCTCTAGGCAGAGCCAAACAGCTATTTCTCCCCTCTCGTAGTCTTTACTCTAAGCTAAACTAATCAGCTGCTGGCTGTAGCTTGATATTTAACACACAAACAGGAGAATGGTGTTGATCTTCTCGTCTCATCTTCTCAAGCAAATAAGCACGTCTCCCAAACTATCAACCTATTCCCTTCACGTGAGATTGTTTCTAAGAAAACAGCTTGCTTTCTCACAATAATTAATCAGCAGCCATGTGTAAATGATATAAAAAGTCATTAATCAGCTAAGCACTGAGAACATGATCCGCTTTTAAAACCATTGGGTCGGTATTCAGTGGGGAAATGTTTCTGTTTTACACCTTGAAGATAATAATCCAACACAAAAATCAACTTGTGCATGAATTAATGGATGTATAAAACTGACATGCCATTGAAAAACTCTAAACTAATTTTTTCAATTACCAACAATCATTTAAAAAGGTTGCCACAGGATTTGGGGCACAAACAGTGCACAAACAGAAGCTATAATAGCTTGCTGGGCCAGCAACTATACCAATATGGCTGCTTTTAGTTAAAGGACTTGTATCTGTGCAACCAAAGGAGCTTGTAATGAAGCACACAAGTCATCAGGGTTTTACAAGCTTATGCTGTGCATACCAAACATACTAAGTCCTTGAATACTGTACACTCTGAATCAGACCTTTACATTGAACACAAAAAGAATTATGAATGAGGACATACACAAGGCTGAGACACAGAGAGACTGACTTAAGACCTTGATTGCTTTAGTAAAAAAAAATACTAAAGCAGTATATAAAGATGAAAAGAATCCATACAACAAGTTAGATTTAAATATGAATGAATGAGTGAATGAATATATGAATGAGTGAATGAGCCTTCATTTAAGACAATTGTATGAAATAAAGATGCTATGAGATGTGGATGTCCCGATGGGACACCTTCAACAATTGCTCCTCTGAATCATTTAATTCAGAGAGGTTGCCTCAGGTTTATATTATCTAGATGATATTAAGACCAGTGTGTAAAAATAAGATCACAGATGTGATATGAAATGGGTTTACAGTTTAAGGTCAACATAAGAACTGTAAATGGCAGTTTAGAGCAAGAAAAGGAAAAGAAAATGTTATTTTCTGAGGCTACCAGCAGCAAATCTGTCAAATGTCCAGAGCAAAATGTTCCGTCTCCAGCCGGAGTGACAGGCTCCCTTTCATCATATCAAATCAGTCCTCTTCACCTGCCAAGCTCAACATATTCACTGACAGCACGCTTTTTCTTCATCAGCCGCACACTGTTCTCTGCTTCTAAATTCAACACATTGTTAAGATCAGAAAAGTACTAAAATGGAAAGAGAAAGAAAACTTTCACGAATCCTCAGTCTCTTACACCTCTCATCTCACTTCTCCTCCCCCACTCCACTTCTGTGTCTGACTTCAGTACAGACTCCAGCAGCTTTAACGCTGGCTCCTCTCCAGCAATTATCTGGTTGGTTCCACTCTGACGCAACTCAGACTCCACTCATCATCTTCTTCGTCATCAGCTCCTGCTTCCTCGGTGAAAGCGAGGCTCCCTCTCTGACATCAACTCCTACACATCTCCAGAACGGGCATCCAGCTCCAGCTTTGCTCAAAATGTTTCTCTGGCATCGGCTCGGTCTCGGCTCCTTTTCCTTTGGCCAGATTGGCATCGACATCGGCTCTGCTCTGATACGGCTATGACTCCACTTTGGCCCTGAATCCTTTCTGACTCCACGCCAGCTGTCCACCAACTCTTAGCTTTGACTCATCTCTTTGCTCTTAAGCCTCAGACCCAAGCGTGTCCTCTTCCCAATCTAAAGGCTGTGCTTTAAGAAGAAGTGCTAGGACTATTTTCTACCCAGAGTTCTGCGTGTATAATTAACAGTGACACTGCCTGTTTCAAAGGTTCCTGAGTGGATGAATTACTTTTCATCTTAGATGATGGCGCCATCAGGTAAACATGTCAACATGTCCAATACATTTAAAACCAGCTTCTCATCAAGCTTCTTCCTTTGATAGGTGCTCATTTAAACATGCAGTTCCTCGATTTGGCCACTTAGGCAGGATCCAAAAGCAAGTCAAACCCCGCAGACTGCAGTGCTTAAATGCCCAACTAGATCACAAATTAACATGTTTACAGCTTGGTACAAAAAACATTTAGGTAAATCCCACCTACATGGCAACTGAAGAGGGGTGAATTAATTTCTATGACTCCCACATTTAGGTTTTATTTCGGCTTAAAACTATGTATAAATCAGATCATTGGGCTTTGAGTTACAGGTGGGTCAACATGTGTTTGCCATGAACCAGCAAGCAACAAAGTCCCAGCTCCATGTGCGCCAAATCTCTGCCCATTTTTAGCCAACACTGCCAAGTTCAGCATTCATGCATGCTGATAGAACAAATAGTGTGACTAAAATCATGTCGAAGGTTGTTTTCCTCTTGATATAACTCCAATGAAGGCTTAGGCTTAACCCAGAAATCTTCTACTTCTATCTATAGCGCTATACCTTTTCTGCAAGTCCAACCATGGCAGCGGCCCGACAGGAAATTCCATTTTAATTTTTAATGCGAGGGAAACCATATTCAAAGAGAGAACATTAAGCATGATGTGGACCGCACCGCACCATCCAACGACCTTAATCCAAAGTGTAGCTCGGCTGCAAACTCTTCGTCGAGCTCTTTCTAACATTCTGCTTGAATAGCTGACGGCAGTTTAACCGACTTCAGGGTCACTTTTTTATTTACTCCATCCTTGTGTTGTGCAATCATTTTCATTGCTTCTTGAGGAGTCCTATCACTCCACACACTGTAGCATTAACATTAACCATAGCTGACGCAACACCCATTGAGCACATAGAAAGACAGAGGTTTGGCATATGCCTTGTTTTCATAGTGAGAGCAGAAATATATTTTCTCAGCAATTCACACTCTTTAGCAGAAAAGAAAAAAATAGGTTCTTTAAAACCTTTGTAAAAATAAAAACAGCCAAGGTTTTTATCCAGTGGTTTTACTAATGGCAAAGTTGTATCAGCCCATATCTGTATAATAGCCTCTGCTCCTTCTCTGCATTTGTTTTTGTAAAGTGGATTTCCATTCTCACATCCCTCACGTCCCACGGGTCACTGCAATTTGTGCAGAGGAGTCTCACACACAGTCTGCTATTCCAAAGACAGATAATTTTTCACTGGACAATCCTGCATCAGCCAAAAAAAAAGGAAAACAAAGGGAGTCCCTTCTGATCAGTATATAATACTGCATGGCTCTCACTCAAACATGCTGATAAAGTTAGACTTTGGTTAAGCTTGAGGAAGCTTTGGAGTATTAGTTTCCATTGGAGTGACTGGACTTAAGCCGTATTTATACCAATTTTACAGGGAAAATATCTCAAATCCATTCAGTGATGTCAATTTGAAAAGAGAATCTTTTTTTCCCCTTTTGCACTTTCTCACCCTCTGCAGAAGGAAAGAAAATACAAGTTGGATGATTGGACGCTTAATAAATTCTTTTTCAAAAGGTTACAATGACCCCAATTTAGACATTTAATTTTCCAACTGAAAAATTAAATGAGGGGAAAAAAGGGAGCAATGACTTAAGTTTTTCTATTTTGATATCAACTAACGGGGGGAAAGCAGCATGTGGCTCATTATTATGAAACAAATTAAAATCAGCAGTAATGTAATTTAGGTGTGTAAAAAGCCTAATTTTTTTGAAAGAAGATGAATGACATGGATACAAGCTCGCTTCTCACTGGTGCAGAAAAACAAATTTAGAAGAGGCAGTGTCGCCTCTGCTTCTTTCAATTTATTGCCTGAATCCCAGTCAAAAAAAAACCTTTCTCCCTTTCTTTTTCTTTTGGCAGAAAAGTCAGCACTCTGAATATATGTATTAACAGAAGCCTCTGTCGTCACACGGACTCCAAATGTTTGGCTTTTTGTAGCTGATAAGACAAAAGGGAACACAGCATTTATCATCTGTGAAACTTTCTATCTTATCATCGTTTCTATTATGACATCTACAGTGTTTGAAGCCAGGGGGAGAATACCAGTCATGGCCAAGTGAACATGACTCTCTGATTCTATTATTTTAATATGTCAATGCTCTTGCTGGTCTAAGTTTTTTTTTTTTTTTTTTTTTTCAAAACACAAATGAGGTTTTTGCAGTCACAGTGTAAAAACTGAGTAAAAATAGATAATACTGACTCGCTACTAATGGCTTTCTTATCTTACAGCCCTTCACATTATCACCATTAGTTGTTACACCCAGAATAGAGTCACGTTTTTTGGGAAAGTACAACAGTGGTGATAAATGCGGCTGCTTTCAACAAGCCTGCATGTGAGCCAGCTAAGAAAAATCTCAGGAGTCATATGAGCAGTTCAGGATCAAACAGTCTGAGGCCTCTGGTGCCCTAAATGGCTCTTTTTCTACATATAGCGGACCTTTATGGCTCGGCTTTCCCGTTCTTCTCCATGGCTGCGCAGACTGAGTCACAGGTTCAAGAGTTTTTTTATGTGTGAGCAACCGCTGCTGCTGGAGTGACTCAATGTGTTGGAGACATTTCAATGGTTTATACGTAGACCTCCATCTCTGCAAAAGAACAGCTCAAAACTTGAGGTTAGGTTGATGATACTGCAGAAAAAAAGTAGATCTAGTAACTGAGGAAATGTCTTTTTAAACCTCAACAACAGTGGAAAACGCAGGTCAAGGAGCTAAAGATCATGTTAACGTTTTATAAGGATGTTTTGAAGGCAGCAGACAGAGCAGCGTACATGCTGGTCACTGGCAATAACAAGGACGGAACTGACTTGACTTTGGCCAGCGTGGAACAAAACTTCTCTCATAGCCTTCAAATCTTGATTGGTACAAACAAACTCTGAAAAATTCCTGGAAATTGAAAGCTCCATTCAGTGACGCACAATGAAACTGGGTTAAAGAGAATAAGGCTCTGGCACAAAACACAAAAGACTCATTTTCAGAGATTTTTAGTCTCAACAAGAAAATCCACTGTCAAAGACAGACATTTGCAACAAGAAAACAGACGCTGGGGAGTCTAATATCTCAAAGGGACACTGACTAGTTTCATAAAGTTGAGAGACACTTGAAAATGCCAGATCTTTCACTTCACTGTCAAAAGAGAACGGTCAAAATTGTTGCTGCTGGGGTTTAGAAATCCTTTTTTTTGTCCCTAAGTATGAATAGAATGCTAAAAAGTTTTATATGCTATGAAAAACACCTTTTGTTAGACTCTGCATGACTGGTAAATATCTCAAACTGAATCGAACAGCATTACCAAAATCAAGTCCAGAATTTGGTTGATGTTCATTATTTTTCCTGCTTCCTGCTGTAAAGTCACCTGAGATGCAGTCTTTATCTGCAATAAATGGAAATCAACCTTCTGGAAATTCGTAAAACTCTTGCTACATGGTGTAAAACGTAGTAGCCTATGTGGTCAATACCAGTATGTTGTTAATGTAATGATTTCTTACAATCCAAATTTGCAGCACAATATCTGATTGTAGAAGAATTATCAAACAATGTTTTTATATAACCCAAGACACATCATGAGCAAAAGACTTTTGAATTAGTACAACCACTGCCAGTTTCAAGCTAACAAACAAACAGGACAACCAACCATCTTGGCTAGTTTTTCTCTCTCTCTGTGTGTCTGTCTTGTTTGAATTTGAATCATGTAGGCCTATGTGAAGAACTTTGGTCAATATTTAAATGTGCTATAGAAATAAAGATGACTTGACTTGACTAGTTTGAATTTGCTGCTGTGTCTCCAATGTTTGCACAAACCATCTTCCACCTGACACCACCACCATATCAATAAGCTACAGCGTGCGGCTAAGCATTAGCACAGCTGCTAACACACTGCAAGTTTCAAGCTTACAAGCGACATAATAACCGATAAGCTACACTCACCTTTCTGTTTTAGTCTGTGTTTTCTGTGCACAATAAACTCTCCAAAAACTCCAGAGTTTGTTTGTGACTGAAGCTCAAACATGTTGTTCATTTATCTCTGATATTTGCTCGGCGAATCACATCTGTAGCCTAGACAACCTCAAGTTTTCACCTGTTCACATAGGGAACGCGACACCTGTGGTGGGCGGGGCTTATTCCACGCAGCGGTGGTGGGCGGGGCTTCCAATGAGGAAATAGCTTAGATGTGCATGGCATAAACCCAAGTTTGTTTTTTTTTTTTAATAAAAACATAATATGTCTGGAAAACCATGTTAAACAAAATAGACTATGCACCATACCAGAACATTTTACTATAGGCTAGTTTACTGTAAATAATGTGTGGAGAGGAACTTTATACATAGGGGTCTATAATTCCAGCGAAAGTCCACGGTGACAGTGTATAATGAGACACCATTACTTAAATTAACATTATTTGCTTAAAATACTATGTTTCCCTAACCCTAAACAAAGTTTAATGTGTGGAATCAGTGTAGTGGCCATGCAAATGCAAGAAATGGGATGTTGTTCTGTGAAAAGTGGACTTTTATAAATGAAACAAAGCCAGTACAAATTAGCAAACTGGAGGAGGAAATGGTGGAGTAAAGCTCTATCTTGGTCACTTCCCTAATGAATAAACAGAAAACTGTGCAGGAGGAGAAGAAGAAGGTGTAGGAACAGCTCTGGAGTTGGAGACAGAACACAAAGAGAGGTGGAGCACAGGGAAAAGAAACTGAACCTGAAAGGATGTGCTTGTCAGGGAGGGGCCTGTGAGAATAAAGTGAAGCTAATGGAACATATATAGAAAATGGGAAAAAGAAACTGATGAAGGACACAAGAACAAACAGTACAAACTAGTATTAATTAATTGTTTGCAACGGTAATGACTAATTTAATTTAGTATGATTATAACACTGATACAGTGACTCCTTTGATTATATCAGAAATAAAGAGTGGATTAAGTTGTATTTTTGAAGTCACTTAATTACTTATGGTCTGAAAGCTTCAGACTAGTGTTAAAAAGTTTATCTACAGTAAGTAGTTGGCCTATATCAGCAGATAAACAAATCAAGAATTCTCCAGTATTTGTATTCACACTTAATCCTCTTGAGTTATCTCCATATTTACTGCAACATCTTTATTTACCATCTTTCAAACAAGAGATAATAAATTTGCCAAATTCACCGAGCAATCACAGCAGATTGTTTATATTTTCCTAAATGTCTACATTGAAATTTATGCCAGAAACAGTAGAAAATGACAGAGGAAGTCTTTATATAGAAACAATTAGGCTAAGAGGTAATGTTATTGTCTGTGACAGCTTGCATGTAAGATTTCTGTTCTGTCGATCCACATACGAATGAGAAAACAATAATGTTTACATTAGGTTTAAGATATTTGGAGTACGATTTGGCTCAGTATGCCCACATCAGTAGATACACTCTGCGTATCACTGTGGAGGGGTTATTGTAAATATAATCAGCTCATTAGTTTCACGGTAAGAAACATAAACTATTGGAAACTGCTGCCTGAAATCACCCCCGACAACCTACTTTAAATTTCAGGAAGTGTTATTACAGTAATTCAGGTGACACATACGAGGATAAAAATCAAGAAGAGTGTGGAGTTTTATTCCATTTTATCTCTCTCACACACACAGACACACACACACTGCTTTTTTTTGCTGTTGGACAGTGACCAGCTTCACTACAGCAGGTGAAAATTGGGTGTCTTTAGCTTTGTGGCAGATGTTTCCCCAACAGCACAGCTGTGGATTTGAACCAGTGATCTGCCCCTGCAAACTCGAGGCTGGGAAGTTACATAAAAGGTTTGCTGACTGAGATCTCTCTGTTCATGGAGCTGACATTACAGGCCAGACACTGTTGCTGTCTACTCTATTTGGGTATGAATCATGGCTCACAGAGCATACATGAAAAGCATGTTATAAGGGAGAACACACAATGATATACCGTAGGAAACAGAAACCCAGCACCCCCTGGTGTCAGGATGGAAGCTCATATTCCCTATGCAATCTGTTCCACTTCACATTTTAACACATACATGCAAGCAACATAGATGCACAATCAGACATGGTGGCTGCATCTCAGAGGAAACCTACAGCAGGATATAGGAACTTAAATTAGGCCTTCAGGGGCTGGCTTGTCTGGTTTTAAGAAAATTTATTTATTTATTTATTTAGTAGGTGAAATGTTCACAAGCAATACCTATCTTTGTTCACAGCTCATAAACAGTATGTATGTTTGTCGACAGTTTGTGTTGTCACTGGTACATTAAAACGTTTTATTATTTTTATTATTAGTGTCGTTTTTTGTGTGAAATATTGTATACCCATTGTTATTTAAAGAAATAAATAATTAAATAAAGCCAAATCTACATATCTTTATTCTTGTCTTTCTTTTACCTCATAGTTTGTCATTTTCAGAAATGTTGACGTAGCCTATTTTGTAAAGGACTTTTTCTGCTGATATGAATGCATGCTTTGTTTCTCTGTCCTTTTCTTCCTGTATTGCTTTGTTTCCCTGTCCTTGAACTTGCTTCTCAGTCCTTTTGTTCTTGTGTTGCCTACATGTTGCAGGATATTATACAATGTTTGAATGCATATTTGTGAAATTATGACCATGACAATATAAAAACCATAAAAAAAAATAAATAAAACATATTCCCCTATAATGGGTAGAGCAAAACGTTTCAGTTGTTATTAGACAGCTGTCCTTTTGGCATAATTTGCTTTGGCTCTATTTTTGTTTGATTAAGATAAAGTAAATATGTGATTAATATAATATAGGAATCTACTAAAATAGTAAAATTAGCTAATACATCCGGAATTGTGGCTTTGCCTTCAAAATAAAAGACAAAGCGGATTCAAGACACGACCAAAGCGATACAGTACACGGAAATTGACACAACGTGCTATGAAAATTATATATTTATTTTATTTATTGCTGAATACCCCTCTGTGTAGGTTGTATCGTTAAATTTTTTATCATACAATCGACAGTTGAAGTTTATTCTGAAAGTCGTTAGGCGGAAGTCAACGTGCTTACGCAATGCAGATGACTTGTCAATCTAGTGCTGCTGTACTGTCTGTAATGAACGTGTTTTAAGACCAGGAAAGGACACCTGCCGCTACAGGTACAGCCGACTACATGTCTGTTTTTACAGTATTATGACTCTCGCTGTTAGCTGCCTAGCTGTCAGACTGTAACGTTGCCCCCTTGGTCCGGCTCTTACCGTCTTTTGTCGTCGCCGGGACCGTTAGCTCAACGTCTTCTTATCATGTGGGTTTTCGGTTACGGGTCTCTGATATGGAAAGTGGACTTTCCTTACGAAGAAAAGAGAATAGGCTACATTAAAGGCTTCAGTCGTCGGTTCTGGCAGGGCAGCACCGACCACCGGGGAGTACCGGGTAAGGTGAGTATCCTACACTTGGCTTTGGCACCTCATGCAACGTTGCTGTAACTGAGACAGCTTTATGTTGTCACAAAGGGCAAAAAGTAGCGACAAGCTAAATGAAAGAGCTATTCTAAACATGTCATTTACTGTTGTAAGTTACTGGTAAGTCGTTAGGATTTAAGTTAAGTTGAATAAACACAAAATTATAACTCTCAAAGTGGATATTGAAGTCTGCTGACATTGTTAACTTCCTGTAACTTACTAACACAACACACTTGAGCTCCAGGTGAATATGTAATAGCAATGTACTACGACCCTATGTTACTATTATTAGAAATACAGTGAGATAAGTTCAAGGATGTGCAATAACAGGTCATTATGATGCTAATGTATGACTATTGAGGAGATTTACACTCTTCATTACAAGCTACATTTCCTTAGGATTCAAGTTAAGTTGAATAAACACAAAATAATAACTCTCAAAGTTGATATCGAAGTCTGTTCACATTGTTAACTTCCTGTAATAACACAACACACTTGGACTTTATCCATCAAAATGCACTAGGTGAATATATGCTGTACTAATGTGACATATAGCAATATAACAACTGCTACTACTATTAGAAATAGAGTAACTGTAAGATAAATTCAAGGATGTGCACATGTCAGTAACAGGTCATTATGATGCTAATGTATGACTACTACACTCCTCATTACAGGTTATATATTAAAGCACAGATCTTATATTATCCCCATAATCCATAATTTCTATAGTCTGTTGTTTTGCTGTTGTTGTTTTTTTAAAGTATCTATTCCTCTGTGTTTTTTTTTACAGCCTGGCCGGGTTGTGACACTGGTGGAGGATCCAGAGGTGAGACATACTAACCTCCCACACTAAATATTACATCACAATAAAACTGCATCTTATTATCATAATCATCATTAATTAATTTGAGGGTAATTTGGTTAATGAGTGAATAATTTCGCCCTTAAACTGCAAAATATAGTACGTAAATGCCCATTTTAGCCCAAGCCCCAGTTGTTTTGTATGGTCAACAATCCGAAACCGAGAAAAATTCAGCTGGAGAAGTGCTGTGGATGAATTTTCTGTCAGCTAGCTAATCAATATATAATTTCAGCAGTATGCTAGTAGTTTTATCAGGTTATTAACTAGATGTGTAATACGATGCAATACCTGGCTTCCCTCCCACTAAAAAGACACAAATCTTTATAGTATTAATTAAATTTGATGCAGTTGCCATGAAGGTTATGTTGTTATTGGAAGACAGATCATGTTAAGGGGCAAAGCAAACAAAATCACATTTTATTATTACAGTAATAATTAGATTATCACCACCTGAGGATCATTATTCACTCACCTTGTCATTTATTAGTGTATTAGTGCCAACAATTATTAGAGAACTTGCAGCGCGGAGGCCAAGAAACTGAGAGAGAAGGAAGGTGGAACCTTATACATCTGACTCAGAGGAAAGGACAATGCAGTGTAGTGTGACCTTGGATGAGGGATCATTTGTTGCAGTTGATGGCGGAGATAAGGAGAGATACAGAGAGTGTCCTGTGATGTAGTGACAACATGGTTAAGCGTCCGAAAAACATGAATTTAGAGGTGACTGATGAGTATCTGAAAAGTGTTATGGGTGAGCTTGAAATAACCATTCATCATCTTTCTAAAGCGAGTCACAATCTGTGATCACATCCACAGGACGATACTGTATGTTAGCAGGGTGTGACTTACATTAATACTATTTATATCTATAACATTAATAGATACGGCTACATGTTATAATGACTAAGATTGATTAAAATAGTTATAAAATATGAAAGCATGTTTTCTTCCACACCTGTGTGTAGTTGATCACTGTCCATTCATCTCCGTCCATGTCAAACCTGTTTTTCCGCTCTTACCCTTTGTTTCCAGGGATGTGTTTGGGGCGTTGCCTATAAGCTGCCGACAGGCCGGGAGCAGGAAGTGAAGAGCTACCTCGACTACCGAGAAAAAGGTGGTTATCAGGTCATCACGGTGACCTTTCACCCCCGTCCACCTCTCGTCCCCCCTCCCAACCAGACGCTGCTCTACATCGGCTCTCAGGACAATCCAGACTACCTCGGCCCCGCCCCTCTGGAGGAGATAGCCAACCAGATCGTCAGCTCCACCGGTCCAAGCGGTCAAAACACGGAGTACCTGTTTCAGCTCGCCGATGCTGTGAGAACAATTCTGCCCGAAGATTTGGATGCTCACCTGTTTTCTCTAGAAACTCTTGTCAGAGAAAGACTGCAAAGTGTGCAGAAACACTCACACAGTCAAACTGGTTGACTGTGATTACATTTTAAAATATTTACTGTAGTCTTGATCAATGAGAGATACTTGGCAAATAATCTCAGGGTTTAAGATACACATGGAGCTAATAGGGATACTTGTGGGGTTCAGAAAATGTGTTAACAAAGTCTCGTTTTCGTCCTCGTTAGTGTTACACCGTCACCTTTTACCCATCCCAGCACATGACACTGAGAATTATATGTATTAAAAGCTTCAAAACAGGACAAATGTTGATTCATACTGTACTGTAACTAGCATCTAAGCCACAGTGATTTAAATAAGCTTATTGTACAATATCCAACAGCACAAAGGAAGAATGTTCTGAACGAATAAATACTACACTCTGAATTATTATGTCAATTCATAGGCATGTTTGGTCTGATTTTATGCATTTATAACACAAGCTGAAATAGGTTTGCACTGCTCTTACAATTGGTGTGAAATGTAAAATCTTACTCTAGAGCTGTTTTGTCACATTTAAAGCCACTGAAAAACCGATATCATATATTTTCTCTTTCTGTTTAAGATTGGATATTTATGACAAAACAACAGTATAGAAAACATCATAATGAGTTTTTAAGACTCACAAACATAGCTCCTTGTTGGCGGTGTAGGCGTTGTTTGATCAGATATTGTATGCTGCCAACGTAAGCAAACAAACACACTAACTCTTATCACATTTTTTCACGTGTTGCTAAATCCTGATTGGTGCACATACGTATTTTCACATCGCCTTTTTCTGACTGAGCCACAGAAAAAAAGTTATTATTAGGTGAGGGCTGAAACACAACATGTAAATCTCAACTGTCTTTTTAGCTTTCGTTAGCTGTGGCTAGTGGTCATCATGATTACTATTTACCTGATAATACAGCTCTGGTAAATACCCACTCTTCCTGATATGAAAAACAAATTTCCAGGAAGGTATCATCATCACGCCACTGTAATCATGTTGTCAAGTACTTGAGTGCAGCCTGTTTATTCCAGACTGTACTTACCTTGTCTCAGTGTGTGTGTATGTATGTACCTATTGGTGTTACAGCATCAGCCATCAGCTACTTCTCGTTCTGCCAGCTCACGTCTCAGCACAGTGAACATATCAGCGTCTCAGCACAGTGAGCATATCAAAGTCAACAGCACTGGATCAGGAAAAAAAAAAAAAAAAATTCAACATGTAGAATACGAATAGTGACAGGACTATCTGTGTGATCCTGTCCGACTTTAACACACACATACACACACACACACACTCGCACTTGCACGGTTGTACTGTACTGTAAGCAGTTACCAGTGTCGGCAGCAGCAGCATCTGTGCAGCATCACACATTTGGCACAAGGATCAAAACTCGCTGCAGAAAGAAAATAATATACTGTACTAATGCTTGTATAGCACAATTGTCTGTGAGCAGCTATTGTACAGTATGCGAGTTGTGAGATGAGATGTAGGCAGATAAAGTGCAGGTGTTTAACATGATCAGTCAACCCTGGCAAACATACAGCACGCCACACTCATTCTTCCTCTCTGAAATGAAATACATCTCACCTAAGAAATGATGCAGTGAATTTATTTAACAGTAAATTCTCAGCGCTGAGCTACTGTATGATACAACACAGCAGGTTGTATACATATAGGTACATGATGTAATGTTATTATAGCTTGTTATGTCATTTACAGTATTGCATATTATACTTGTATATATGTTTGCAAATATATACATTTATAGCAATTACTTCATTTATATTATTATTATTGTTATATATGATATAGAGATATAAGCATTATCACTTTGCATAAGTGCTGGATTATATTATAAGAGAAAACCATTAGCGTTGACAGTATTTAATACTATTCATGTCATTTTTTATATTCATCCTATATATTTATATCATGTTTTTCTTATATTTAGTAAAATAATAACTCCCAACTTCTTCAGTATTATTTAAAAACCCTTTGGAAGTAGAATAAAATGCTCAGCAATACTGATATGAAAATATATAGAGGTATCTGGCTGAAATTTTGCTACAACAACGACAACAAAAAAATAAATGAACCTACATAGCTGGTGGTAATCTCTAAAGTAAAGTGGCCACCTTTGGGGCTGTCGAGCTGCTTGGTGAGACGAACTAAACACACCAATGAAGTTAGCTACTTGAAACCGATTTGTCCAGGACTGCTTTCCTGCTGGGTTTACTAAAGGCCAACAGTGGCACGTGAGGTTTCCAGGAGCAGGGCTCTGAGCCGCTGCGACATTATCAGACTTTTATTTTAACAGGCTGCACAGAGGACTCGAGTTCCCAGCGGTGTTAGGAAAAAAAAAAAAGGTGGAGTTATTTTCCCATGGTACTCGGCCAGTCAGTCTGTAGAGGCCGTGGGAAGGCAGCTGGCCGTCTCTCTAGGCGTAGTAACAGGGTGACACCAGCAGGTCCGTGAGCACCAGCAGCTGGTCGTCGGTGAAGCACTGCCGATGCTCCTGCCAGTTGTCGTGGTGAGTGCGCCTGAACTCCGACAGGGTCTTCTTCACCGTCATCTGAGGACAAACAAACACAATAATCATCCATTAGACATGAATCACTGACACATTGCTCACACAAAACATGCCCAGACTACATGGGCGTTCAAGACATCACGTAATGACATAATCCAGATCCAGAGCGTAGCGAACACTGTACCTGAGTAGAATTTAATACCAGTGTTTTGGTCCAATACATCCATTGGAAATGTTGGTTACTAATTACATTGTATATTAAGATACAGGCAAGCCGCTAAGTCCTTCATTCCCTCTCCTATCAGGCAACTAAACATTGTCTTTTTAAATTACTGCTACATTTAAATATAAATTGACTATTTAATCACTTACTCATTATAAAACTGCAACATAAGGTGTTCCCTGTATTGCTGCCTGTTGTTCCTTGTGTTGATCTGTTGTCTTTGGTTTTGGGATTAATAAAGTTGTCTGACACTGAATCTGAATATCCACTGGTAAGATAAACTTTACTTTGAGCAACTACAACAAGCATCTAAAAGTCATCAGTACTTATGATCCAGCAGTTGATGAAACTCCTACATGGGCACAACTTTTTATAATGTCCATTTTTACTGATTATTTCATCCACCATAAAGTCAGTGAATTGCAAAACAGTCCAAAAATAAAGTAAACCAAATCAAATAATTGTCACAAACAAGTTACTCTGTGGTTTCTTTGTGGCAAACGAATTTAATAAATTACTGACAAAAACATTTACTCAGTAATCCTCAAATAAATGCTAATGAAATAATCCATCTTGCCTTCTCTTCCAGGCTTTTTTCACAATGTTAGCAAACTCATACAGATCTGAATTAAGAAACCATTCACCTGTACAGGTTTTGTATTCCTGGCTTTTATTGAGTCATAAATCAAAGTTGAGTCCTTAAATGCAATTTACAAAAACAAGTCACAAAACTCATGACGTGTTTTCCTCATGAGCCGGAGGACGAATATTAGTTCTGTACTCTGTGAATGAGCCAGATATAACACACGATCCTGGTTCCTGTGTGATTCACTGTGGGTTTAAATATATTTTTAACCATTTTTGAATGGCTCGAACGCTTTAACACAAATTACTCTTATTTCCCTCTTGGAATGAAGTGCATTTACAAGTGACTTGTTTGTTTATCAGAATCAGGACGTTTCCATTAAATTCTGCATTAAACTCCTGCAATGAGGAGGACGTTGATAGTTCTTTCTCTTGCTTCATTTGGTTTCAAAGAGCGGAAGAAAATAAAAAACAGAGGACGTTACGAGCCCATAACAGCGCTCGATAACAACCGCTATCTTTCCTTTTAGTAGGAGCTTCCCTTAAGTTTAATAGTGGAACTGGAAAACAGCTGAATATGACTTGCAAGGTAATCGGTTCCTGCTCGAAGCAGTACAACAGAAATTACTGCCACTTGCTGATCTGGAGACCCTTGATGTAAAACACAGTGTAGAATCCAACAGCAGCTGACAAATCCCTCCTCGCCATGGTCTCAATTGTTTACGTGAATTAAAAACTAATGAGGTCATAATGATTTATTGATGTTAAAATGCCAGATATAACAATTTAAATCCGCAGCAGAGAAATTATTTAAGGCGAGACAAGTTTGGAGTGGAAAGTTTAGCTTGGTTCAACAAGGACACAAAAACGGGGAATTAAACAGATGATCACTAGAACCAAGGATGTCGTCATGACTTAAACATGGAGTACATTCATTTTACATCGTGGCCTTCAAACAAAACAATTAGACCAGATTTTGAGGAGGGAAACAAGGAGGCGCTTCAAGCCTGACAAGCTAAACCGATTAAAACTACAGTTCATTCAGTGTCCTTTATGATTTTGTGCCATTTTTATGTAGAATTTGTACAAGTATTCCTGTAGTGAGGCTTTACAACAGAAGATGATTCGTCCGTTTCAAATGTATTATTTTTTTTTAACTGTATTCAATTGTATTCTTTCTCTCATCTCTTTCACTTTGCAACAGGAGAAGCTCTAAATTATCATCATCATTGGCTCCCATCACTGTAATGTATTATTCAAACTCTGCACTACGGATTACATTGTATGTCTTCTTCATGCCTGAAGTAAGGCAAAAAGACACAATTTTCCCCTCAATTGGACAATGAAATTATATTCTTTCAGCTCACACTGTGTCAGGCTAGGTGTTTGTATATGAGTGCGTGTGCCTGAGTGTGTACTGATGTGTGTGTATGTGTGTGTGTTGTATACCTCTATAGGCTGTGGGTCGTTGAGATGGTCGCTCAGGTCCATCAGTATCTGAGGCATCCAGTCTGGGACATCGTAGGGGCTCGAGAGGATGCACGCGCTGAGGCCGAGTACTCCAGCATGGCGCCGCACTAAGTCTGCACACACACACACACAAACACAAATACACACACATAAACACATTTACGTGCACGTCACAATCACAAAGTGAGGCAATCACAGTAATACTTGCCCTATTACCCTTTCTTATCCTGAGGGAATTGTGAACCTTGAAATGGTTAGGGCCATTTTAACTCTGTATATGTGTGTGTGTGTGTGTGTGTGTGTGTGTGTGTGTGTGTGTGTGTGTGTGTGTGTGTGTGTGTGTGTGTGTGTGTGTGTGTGTGTGTGTGTGTGTGTGTACCTGTGGAGGCCAGCTCTCCTCTGGCCTTGGGGAGGCAAGTCTGACTCAGCGTCTGGAGCTGTGTCTGCAGACTGGAGTCCAGAGGGAAGAACTGGCACTGCAGTAAACCACTGAGGGTGGTGCCTGCCATGTCCCTCACCTACAGGGAGGGGGAGGGGGAGGGAGGGAAAGAGGGAGGGAAGGATGGAGGGAGGGACAGCAAGGAAAGAGAAAGAGTCGGAATTAAAAAAAAAAGACCTGCGAAGATCAGAACCGACAGTTTTAGGGCAGTTTTTATGGCGAGAAATGTGTACACAATTTATTAAAAGAGGTGAGTGCAAGGAGATCGGGGGAAAGCGAGGTACATGGGACAGAGATGAGCAGACGAGGGGGAGGAGGAGAAAGAGGAGGAGGAAGAGGAGGAGGAGGAGGGAGAGATACTGAGTTGAGCCGAGGTAAAAATTCACTTGCAGAACATCACAGCCTTCCTGCATCACTTTGCTTAAATTATGAATAAGCGCTGAGTGACGGCTGATGCATTGGAGCAGACAATGATACAAAGAGAACACGTCCCTCCAGCTGTACACTTAGACAGTTTACAAAATATTAAGCACAGCAACCGCTTTTGTAATTTAGACATCTGGCTTGAAGCATAGTGTTTATTGATTTTCACCTGTACGTCCAGATCAATGGGGAAGAAGAGACAGATTGAAGGAGGGTTTAAAAGCACAGACACGAGTGAGACACGGACTGGACGCAAAGATGACGTAGCTCAATATCACATGAGATGTGTGTGCACAAGTAGTGTCAATTATTTATTAACATGGCAACAGTTTGCCGATATTAACAGTCAAAACAAATGAGCGCTAAGGTAATGTGGGTATTTTTAAGCAATAACTGTGAATAGAAAAGAGGGATTAAGATTTAGTGAGGAGAGGCGAGGGGACAATAAGTGGCCATTTATAACCCCCTGACAATTACACCTTAGAGAGTGGCTGTGGCTGAATTAAAGCAGTGTGCACCGCCTTTTTTTTTGTGTGCGTGTGTGTGTGTGTGTGTGCATACATTACATTACCTCGAGCTGCTCGTCCAGCAACAGCTGCATCACCAGCGTTTGGATGCGGGACACCTGGGCGGCTAAACTGAGCAGGGTAAACAAGTTGTAGAAAACCATAATCTGGAGGTAGGTCAGGACGGAGAAGCGTGCGTGCCATGATCTGTTGCCTGCCATCTACAGAGAGAGGGAGAGAAGAGATGGGACTTGAGTTTAGACAGAACCTCTGAGGTTTTATCCTGCACAAACTAAAGATATATTGTGGACAGGAATAAAGCTAGCAGCTGTGTAGGGTACAATACACAACGGTGCGTGCTAAATGCTAATGTAAACATGCTAACATACATACAGTACATACAGTGGCAAGAAAAAGTATGTGAACCCTTTGGAATTTCTTAGTTTTCTGCATTAATTGGCCATTTAATGTGATCCGAGCTATATCTAGGTCACAAGTATAAACAAACACAATGTGCTTAACCTAATACCACACAAACAATTATAATATTTCATGTCTTTATTGAACATATCCATGAAACATTCACAGTGCTGGTGGAAAAAGTAAGTGCACCCTTGGATTTAATAACTGGTTGAACCTCCTTTGGCAGCAATAACCTCAACCAAATGTTTCCTGTAGCTGCTGATCAGAGCTGCACAACACTCAGGATGAATTTTGGACCATTTGTCCTGACAGAACTGCTTCAGCTCAGCCATGTTCGCTCTCTTGAGGTCATTCCATAGCATCCCTATTGGATTCAGGTCTGGGCTCTGACTGGGCCGCTCCAAAAGGCACGTTTTCTTTTTTTGAAGCTACTCTAGATTATCTAGATAGTAGATTTACTTCAATGTTTAGGGTCATTGTCCTGCTGCATCATGCAACTTCTACTGAGTTTCAGCTAGTGGACAGCCACCCTGACATTATCCTGCTGTAGGAAGCCTGGATCAACTCTGGAAGTCATTTTGCCCTGGATGATGCAAACTGTCCAGGCCCTGAGGCAACAAAGCAGCCCCGAACCATGATGCTCCCTCCACCGTACTTCACCTCTGAGATGATGTTTACATGCTGGTACGCAGTGCCATTTTTACACGTACAAAAAATACAAATAAATAAATAAAAATACAAAAAAATTAATCTTAGTTCCATTAGTCCACAAAACATTTTCCCATTAGTGTTGTAGAGTGGCAAACTTCAGGCCTGCGATGGAGAGCAAAGCAATTCATGCAGAAAACTAGGAAAATCCAAAGGGTTCACATACTTTTTCTTGCCCCTGTACATTATTTTGTAATTTATTATAATATTGGAATTAACGTAGGGAGAGTGGGTGGGATTTAATAAGCTTTGGCTTCTTCACACTCCTTTTCAAGATAAATAATTGTTAAGTTTCATTGTTTTTGCTTTAGTTTGCGTTGTCTCTTAGTGTTGTTTTTATTTTTGTTCTTCTTTTATTCTGTGTTCGAAAACTTTCATTCATTTAGCATAGCATGATAAAATTTGCTAATTATCACTAAACACAATATGGTTGACACTCGTGGGATCTGTCTTTGACCTCATGGTAGCTGGCTCTAGATATAAAGTCTAAACGTGGCTCCAGATTGCCCCTAAATGGGGGCACTTTGCCCCTAAAATCTGAGACATTTTGAAACCCATGTGAAACCAGTAAATTTGCCCCTTAAAAAAAAAATAAATAAAATAAAAAAAACTGTGCCAATGTGTGTGAATATGACAAGGAAATGTGAATATTTGCTTTGCAAGTTGATTGTCTGTGTGTGACCCCCCAAATTTTCTGCTTGTGCTCCTAAAATTTTAAGGTCACTATGCTCCCAGTAGAAAAAAAGTGAGTCTGGAGGATCACTTAAGTTTTTTCAGTTCATCGAGATCATCTTCGATGTCATTGCAATTCAAAACTATGGTGACATTTTACTAAAACCTAAAAATACAAACTCGCTTGAGGTCGGAGATTACCCAAACCAAAAGCTTCATCCTCTGAGGAACACAAATGCCTGTACAACCGTTCAAAAGCTGTTGAGATGTTTAGGTCTGGACCAAAGTGGAGGAGGGGGGTGGGGGGGCTGACTGACAGCACCATCTGTGGGGCCACGCCACTAGGGGGCTAAACGCAGACTTGACTTATGAGGGGCTTTGCAGATTTAGATGGACCTCATCACTGACTTCACCGGTGATCAGTCCCAGTGCCTCATCTGGGGAAGCTGCACATGTAGATGGATGTTTATATACTGCTATGAAAATGATAAATTAGGACGCATATTCACTAAGCGTATTCGCTAAGCTGTGTGGGACCTGGAGTGCTCTAGCACACAGATGGCACCGACTTCACAGAAGACAGGATTTCTCAAAAGCACCAAATTAATGTGGCAACTCGTTGCGTATTAATGAGTGGATTGATGGCTTCTCACAAAAAATCCTTTGGCCCAACATGGAGTCACCAGAGACTCACTGTGGAGGCTATGGAGGCATTAGTAGTGCTACTGTAGTCAGCTGTCGTGAACATGTGAACACACAATATCAGACCTTTATTTTTACCCTCAGGACAAGGCTAGCCGCTTCCTTGTGCTTCTGGTCCTCGTGCCAAGATGAACTACCTGTCTTTTGGCTGTAGCTTCATATTTAGCATTCAGATTTGAAAGCTGCATTGATATTCTTATTTAACTCTCAGCAGAAAGCGAACAAGCACATTTCCCAAACGTCAATCTGTTCCTTAAAATAACTCGTGCACAACATGGTATCTTGTTCCGGAGATTAAAAAATAAAAAAAGAATAGAGAAAAAAATGTAGGTTTGAGTGTCAAGGTGAAACCAAAAAGAAAATGTTGCAACGCTTTTTCATCCCGGCTACCATCAAATATGAAACCGAGGCCGAGATGATTAGATTTGAGAACAGACATTTCTCCACAGGGTTGGCACTCGCATAGAAACCTCACAGCAGAAACACTGCAAGCATCTCAAAATAAGCAAATTAAAATAGCACAGGTTGTTTTTAGTCTAACAACACCTTGGGCAGCATTAGGCTCGCAACACTGACAGCAGGCAGGTGGGCCACTGCATGTGTGTGTGTGTGTGTGTGTGAGCATATTACCTCTTCCAGCGCTGCCAGAACCAGAGGGATGTGCTCGGGATACAGCAGGCCCTGGGACATGAGAGAGAGACACGTGCGCGCATCCTGCTTCATCTCATCATAGCTCTCATCAATCTCCACCGGGGCAATCTGCAGGGAGAGAGAAACAGTGAGAGAGATGGAGAGAGGTAGGAAGACACACAGCTACGCACTTTGAGTAAATGAAGAGAGAAATTGAGTTTAATGGGCAAGTAAGATTGAGTGGGTAATAATGCTGTGCTGGGACCTGTGTGTGTGTGTGTGTGTATGCTGCATATATGTGTGTTGTTACCTTGAAGAGTAGAGGCAGGAGCTGTAGTTGCTGCTGAACAGGAGTAGTGAAAGTTCGCCCTGCGCTTGCCATCAACCATTTCAACACTGCAAATGGGACACACACATACACACATTACATACACACACGGTGAGGAGATTTTGGCTTGCTGCCAGATAATAAAAACAACAGACTTGGTGCTGTGACCTTCCTGCGTTGCTCCGGTAATAAAACACAATCTATCATGATTTAGTATCTAATGATTTGGATAATTTCATAACCAGATATTAATCTGTATCAAGGAGACGAGAGTAATAACAGAAACTGAAAGAGCGGCAATGCGCAAAATGTTAAGACGAGATGAGATCTAAATTCCATCTTTTGGCAGGAGCGGGAATCCGACGACCTGCACAGGTGTGAATAAACATCAAATAAGAGAGTCTGGATGTAAAATGAATTCTCTGCCTCAAAACTAAAACAATTTTTCATTTCAAATCATTCTCTGCCCTTAAGGACGGCTTGGTCAATGTAATAATGGGTTTTTTGTTGGGTTTTTTTCAGTTCTCTTTTGGCTAGATTTTTTTTGTAAATTTTACTCTCCCACATAACAGTCTAAACAGTTTCAAAGCCTCCTCCTTGCTGCTAGGAATATAATGGTGGAAAATATTAAACACTATTATTTATTTTCCATTAAGCTGAAAATACTTGAATTTAAATTTAAGATGAGTTGTTTTTTGTCCTAGCAGTTTGCTAAAATCACCAAATTCCCCGAGCTCTATCCTCAATAATAGCTGTGGCCTTACAGTACTTTCATACCTCCAGTGGTATTTGGCCATGCAGATAGCTTTGGTTTTATGGTTTTTTGGATACTAAGTTTGAGATTTCCTCCAGCACTTTCCAAGAGACGCGGCTGCTGAATTTTAAAAATCAAAATTTTCAATGCTGTGAGCAACAACAATGAAAATCCACCTCCAAATCCCTATTGTTCCTTGTCAAACAAAATAAAAAGTATGCACATGGCAACATACCACTGCAGGCCAGTGATATATAAATAAAAAAAAGTTTTGCAATTTAGAAGAACTGACCCTTTAATTTAATAAAAAATAGAGTAAAGAAAAGAAAGTTTGCTGAAAAACTCCTATTGGAGACTGGTCTGTAACTAAGAGGAAAACAAAATCAATACATAAATCTGGTTCAAATGACTGCCCAATGTGACCTGTACAAATGTTAATACTAGAGACCTCCTCCACCATACTGAACTGAACTCCTTTCCATAGGTTCTGTTTGAAAAGCTTGAACGCGCAGCCTTGAAATAGCCTTAAATCTGCACCTACAGATCTGAAGGGTGGAATCAATAAGGAGCCACTTTTAGTTTGTTTCATCTGGCATCAGTGTGTCTGCCTATTCCATCAACAGAACAAGTTGTCCTTGTGTATATATAAATATATATATATATATATATATTCACTGTCTATCCTCAGCCTACACCATGTCCATCCAGCACACAGTCTACATGCTTGCATCCACATTCTGACCCGTCTTGAGCAGTTTGACAGCCTGGGTGCGCTCGTCCGTCTCCTGGGTGTTCTCCTCGTGGACGTGGTTGTGGATCTCTGGCTCCGATGTGAGGGGCTTGAGCCGCTCTAGGACCCGAGTGACGAACTCTGCCACGTGGGGGGAGGAGGTGGGCTGGGTGTGGGGCAGGGCCACGTCTATCATGAAGATATAGGTCAGGACACTGGAGAGAGAGAGAGAGAGAGAGAAAGAGAGAGGGAGAGGGTGGGAGGAAAGAGAGGAGAGGCAGAAGAATGATAGAGGAGAGGCAGAAAGGGAAAGAGGCAAAGAAAAGGGTCACAAATAAACAATTAGAGCAGCTGAGACACACACGCAGACATATAAAGAGGCTTAAAACTGAAGAACAGCCCAAACAGTGCACACAAGATAATTAGATTAACCCATTTAAGCATGATTATATAATCCAGAGGAGATAACGCCAAGTTAATTTAGTACCTGCCAATGCGCTCCCTGACATTCTTATACACCTGGGTGAGTTTGGGCTCCAGGTAAGTCAGCAGCCTGTGCAGCAGCTCAGAGACTCTCCACTGCTGCTGGGCCAGACCTCCCTGAAGCACATACAGCAAACTGACAGAGAGAAAGAGAGAGGAGGACGGAGGGGTGGGGGTCGCTGTGTTATTGCGGCACTTCAGCTCAACATACGTCAGCTCGGGTTACTACAGCTGCCTGCAAACAGGAACCTCTGAAATACTGTGGATGACACAAACACAGACTCCGCTCGTATACCTGTGCACATGGACGCACACACACATACACACACACACACACAAACACAAATAGCCTACCTGGCATCCCTGAATGATCCGCCCTCTCCACTCAGGGGGCTCTCCATCAGCAGCTCAAACAGCCAGTGGAGCTTCCTGGGGTCCCGGCCCTCCTATTGGACGGCAGCCAGTACACAATAGGCTTATTTTTGGACCCATTACTTCAGGTTGTATCCACACAGTGAGGTACTTTATGAACAGAGTCCCGTACCTCTACTTGCATTTGAAACAGGGAAAGTAGTTCCTGGTTCAAAAGTGCAGTTTGTTTTTAAGATTATTATTACAATAATTTTTACTTACTTCCTCAAATTAAGTGAGGAGATTATTTTTTTTAAACAGGGGCTATAAATCCGATAGATAGATAGATAGATAGATAGATAGATAGATAGATAGATAGATAGATAGATAGATAGATAGATAGATAGATAGATAGATAGATAGATAGATAGATAGATAAAAAGAAAGAAAGAAAAAGACAGAGAGGGAGGAAGAAAGAAAGAAGTAAAAAGACACGGGGTAGATAGAAAGAAATAAAGAAAGAGAAAGAGTGGGATGGACAGATAGAAAGAGATAGATAGATAGAAAGAAAGAAAGAAAGAAAGAAAGAAAGAAATAGACAGACAGACAGAAAGAAAGAAAGAAAGAAAGAAAGAAAGAAAGAAAGAAAAAAAGAAGTAAAAACACATGAGATAGATAGAAAGATAGATAGATAGATAGATAGATAGATAGATAGATAGATAGATAGATAGATAGATAGATAGATAGATAGATAGATAGATAGATAGATAGATAGATAGATAGATAGATAGATAGATAGATAGATAGATAGATAAAAAGAAAGAAAGAAAAAGACAGAGAGGGAGGAAGAAAGAAAGAAGTAAAAAGACACGGGGTAGATAGAAAGAAATAAAGAAAGAGAAAGAGTGGGATGGACAGATAGAAAGAGATAGATAGATAGAAAGAAAGAAAGAAAGAAAGAAAGAAAGAAAGAAAGAAAGAAATAGACAGACAGACAGAAAGAAAGAAAGAAAGAAAGAAAGAAAGAAAGAAAGAAAAAAAGAAGTAAAAACACATGAGATAGATAGAAAGATAGATAGATAGATAGATAGATAGATAGATAGATAGATAGATAGATAGATAGATAGATAGATAGATAGATAGATAGATAGATAGATAGATAGATAGATAGATAGATAGATAGATAGATAGATAGATAGATAGATAGATAAATAGATAGATAAATAGATAGATAAAAAGAAAGAAAGAAAAAGACAGACAGAGAGGGAGGAAGAAAGAAAGAAGTAAAAAGACACGGGGTAGATAGAAAGAAATAAAGAAAGAGAAAGAGTGGGATGGACAGATAGAAAGAGATAGATAGATAGAAAGAAAGAAAGAAATAGACAGACAAACAGACAGACAGACAGACAGACAGAAAGAAAGAAAGAAAGAAAGAAAGAAAGAAAGAAAGAAAGAAAGAAAGAAAGAAAGAAAGAAAAAAAAGAAGTAAAAACACATGAGATAGATAGAAAGATAGATAGATAGATAGATAGATAGATAGATAGATAGATAGATAGATAGATAGATAGATAGATAGATAGATAGATAGATAGATAGATAGATAGATAGATAGATAGATAGATAGATAGATAGATAGATAGACAACGTTGCAATCCCTTGAGTTTTGCCATTACTTGGCTAAAAATAACAGAAATTGTTAAATTAAAAAGTGTTTGTGCCGCAAATGGTGTTTTCAAAATCCAATTCTCACCTGAACGTTTGTTTTATAGATTCTTAATCGTCCTAATCTGATTTTCATCACTTTTTGTATGGAAAAATAAATAAACAGATCAATTCCCAGGTTTCTTTAATGAGCTCTGAGCTGTGTTGCATATGGAGTATTTGTATGCATGCGAGAGACTCACGCAGGCTGTAGCGATGCAGGTGCCCCAGTCTGTGTAGGTTTCCACTGTGATGTTGTTTAATGCCGTTCTGATCAAAGGACACAGAAGCTGCCATAACCTGTCCACCTGAGCACACACACACACACAATAATGAAAGTTTTTTATTAATATTGACTTTTCTTATCAAAAAGTAGTGCAGTGTGTCTGCTTGTTGTGTGTGTGTGTGTTTGTATGTGTGTGTGTGTGTCTCCAGTACCTTGCTGAAGCTCCAGAGTTTGCTGCCTCTGATTAGTCCTGCAGTAATCTCACATACGCAGCGCTGGGAGCTCTCATGGGGGTCGCTGGCGAGCTGCTCTAGGTGAGGCCATAGTAACGGCAGGAACACGTCGCCATAGTTACGAAACAGCCCCTGTCAATCAAACGTGAGCATGAATGTTGGAAAAACAAAGATTTCTTTTTTTCTTTTTTCTTTTTTTTCACCCAGCCACAGAAAGACAGATTACAGTCATTTGTTTGACACAAGTGAACTGTCAGCTGACTGACGGCAAACAATGAATCACAGCCGTTGATGACACAAATTCCGGCTCGGCGAGGTTCAATCCAGCCTTGGGGTAGCGGTGGTATGCTGTGTAACTTCTTTGTAAGAGGTTTGTCAGATCGATTTAGGCTGAGAATTTAAATTGCACCTTGAAGAGGCAGAAGCGACGTGGGTTGAAACTGTCTTTTCCTTTACGATCCTCCAGAGAGAGAAACTCTATCAGCTGGTCGATAAACTCGGGGTCCGAGAAATATTCAAAGATGATCTTTTCGCCCTGGGTTAGGACACACAGACACGCAGCAAATGTAATGACAGTTAACACGGAGGCATCACTAGAAAAAAAAGGGTGTTTGTGTGTGGTTTTTTAGCAGGCACCTCGCCCATCTCCTCGTACGGCAGGTCATCTTTTGGCTGTTCAGAAGCTGCATAGATCGTCATTTCTCTGAAAGGAGCGGGAGACAAAGAGGCTGCTGTGATTTATAGATAACAGCACCCAGAGAAAATATGCATAGACACAGACTGTCTTCAAATAAGCAGCAAGGATAAATGAATGATTAAGAACTCAGTTAGTCAGCAAGCCATCCGCGCACAGGCAGACAGCCCCTCTACCTATACATCAATGCTTATATCTAGGCCAGTCAGTAAGTTGTTCACTTCGCCTTATCTAGGCCAGGCCGTGACAGGAAGTCGGTTCCACATCCTGCTAGTTATCCTGCCACATCCAGCAGCTAGTGAGACGTAAAGTTAGCCACAAAGCCCAGTATCAAATCAAGCGGGCAGTTAAGTCAATCAGCTCTTTAGTTCCAACCAACCAAGCGGTTAATCAGCCTTCCCCCTTTTTCTTAATCCACCACAGTTAACTCAGTCGCTGTCTTCACCTCGGCCATGTGTAGTAGCCCCAGTGTGTTTTCTCCACATAGTGCTGAGTCTCCCACTGCTCCTCGCTGAGAGGCAGGTTGTTGCTGTCGTACTGCAGCCAGCGATTCCCCTCATGATCCCCCACACAGAGAGCCTCTGGATCCTCGATACCACCTGAAAACACCCCACCAATACGTGAAAACTCCTCAACTCTCACAGATCAATATGTTATGTCTTATTAATGGGTGAGAGTTTGAGTTGGGTTTTTACAGTCTTTTCTACAGGTGTAACAGAAAATGTCATATTTCAATACTAAAATATTGTTTATGGTAGCTATTAAGTAGCTGCTTGTCCGCTCACAATAAATGAGAATGACATTTTATAGTTGCAGATATGATGATATGTGTGATTTATTGTGTGTTCGTGTGGTCACACTGACTGATATCTGACGGCTTCACTGCCACTTTCTTAGCTGGTCGTTTGAGCTGTTTCAGGATCCCGGCCATCGCTGAGATCGCCACCTACAACACAGGGAAAGGATATATATATATATAATATACACAGTATATACAGTATAGTAAAGTAAAGACTCATATTAGGAGGATAGTTGGCCATTTTCCTAACTGTCGGTGCAGATCCCAGAGCTGCTGCCACAGAGTGACCCCCAGCTACAATTAAATCCAGACCTACAGGTAGAAACACTTTAATTGGAGCCCCACATAAACACAGTGGCTGCTCTGGGTCCAGTCAAAAAGTGCTGCAAGTATTAAAAGTGCTGTCTGTGCTTTTGTCCTCATCCTGATAGTGGGCTGGTGTATACACTGGTAAGTCTGAGCTGTACTTTATTCTCTGGTTTTGCTGCTGATCTTTTCGCTGTATTACGCTGCTAAGTTGCTTTCGAGATACCCACACTTGCCTTTTCACAAGCTCCTTTGATGTCAGTTTTTTTTTGTCTGTATTGTTGTATTATCCATGTTATGCTTTTGAGGACTACATTTTGCTCAGCTCTGTACTTATGAATGGATGAATGGCATTTTAAAACCCCAGCTGTGTCCCAAATAACACACTAATTCCACGCAGGTGGTGACAATGTGTTCACCCTTGAAAAGAGTAAAAAAAAAAAGAAAAAAAATTAAGGACGATGTACAAAAGCGGGTATGTGTGCTAAAAAATGCTTGATTGTTGAGTGTGCTGTGGATGGATCCTATTGTTCTGCAACACAATGCACAAATTGTGCTGCCTGTTGATGCCGGTGCTGATTGGCTCTGTCTCTTCTTACAGATCACGTGACTCTTTTACAAAGCTCTACTTACAAAACTTGCAGGAAACCTGCCAAACGTCTGTGTGTGCAGTTTTTTTTTATGCCTCACAGCTTGTTGACAGTAAGTCTGCAAGTCTGGAGCTGAGTGCACAAACCTGCAAAACAGAGTCTGGTGCCAGGAACCCTAAATATACAAGCTTAGGAATAAAAGACTGAATGCATCATATAATATTCTATTCAAATAGGAAGAATAAGAAATAGAGTATTGAACCTTTTTGTGGTGTTAAAATACATATTACAGGGTAAAGTCACATTATGACTGACATCCAAAACTGCACATATTGTTGCTTTTCCCGATTTGTTGACTTCTTGTGTGCAAAAACAGTTCATATGAAGATAAGTATGTAGTATGAACCTAGGACAGAGCGTTTAAGCTGAAGGCATGGAAGCATTAAACACAAAGGTTGGAGTTAATTACAGGTCACAAGTGATGAACCAGATAATGTTTCCAGTCATGGCAGCCTCTGTCTGTGTGACATCAAACACACACACAAACACACACACACACACACAGTGGCAGACCTTGCGAATGCTGATGGAGTCGTGTATGAGGCTCTGGGTGAAGAAGAGGACGGCGTCAGGGGGCAGCGGGTGATCATCTCTCAGCAGGAGGGACAGCAGGTCTGTGGCCATGTGCTCGAACTTCCAGGGCCTTAAACACACAAGCAAACACAGGCTGCACATTAGGAACAGTAGAATAATGTTGGTAGGAAAACAACATGTGGCTGAGAAAAATGTCATTTCAGTTGTCTTTTAAATAAAGATTTGAGGTGAGTCTTTGCAACAATATATAGTTTTTTTTTTTTTTTTTTTTTACATTTAATTAACATTTAAATATATTTATACTCTACAGGCCAACATCACCACATCTGTGCACACGATATCTACCCATTTGTGTATATAAACACACGATACATATGCAGAGAGATAGAATACCCACAGGTCTCTGTCTTCAAGGCAATCCAAGAGGTCATTGACCAGTTTCTCATATTTCCTGTAAAAAAGAAAAACAAGCATTAGTCAATACGACTACTACCAGCAGTAAAAAAAAAGAAATAAAAAAAAGTAGTAATAATAGTAAATTATGGTAAAAAAAAAAAAAATCAATAAATGCTAACACGGTCTCTTGTTCTTATAAAACCTTGAAAAAAAGCTGAGCGGGTATTGAAACTGAATGATAACAACTACTGTATCAATAATCCAGTTCATATTCCAACCTTGCAGCAACCACGTTTTTGATTCGCTGACGCTGAAGCCCCTCTTTCAGCTCCTCTGTGGTCGGCACCTCTAAGCACGGCGCGGGATTTTCAGACTGTGAGATTTGATTGGCTATCTCTACACATCCCTCAGACACCTAGAGGTGGAAGTGGACAAAGGGGAGCAGTGTGCAGTGCGCAATTAAACAAAAAAGAGGATCAGATGAAGGGAGCTTATGGGCCGTTAATGGACCCATTACTCACTGTAAAATAGATCCCGATGGTGTCGTGCTGGCGATGGATCCTGTCGACGACGTCATCGAGCAGTCGGCCGATGGAGGGTTTCTCCAGAGTCATGGAGGGCGACAGGCCACAGCGGACCAGGGCCGGCCACACAACCCCGACACAGTCCCAGTCCCTCAGGCTGGCCAGACAAAGACCAGTGTGCACACCCAGCAGGCAGTACAGAGCGCCCTGTGCACAGAATAAAGACATGAGAAAAACAATATTATTATAACAAAGCCAGATGACAGTTATTTTGAGGTGAAGTCTGGATTTAAAGGACTTAAAGGATTTAACAATCTCAACTCAGGTGGATCCTGAATGTGCAATTCACAGGGGCGACATCAGGAAATGTCACGACCAGACTGTATTAATGCATTTGGTATTTGTGCTGAGACTTCATCAGTGAACTGTTTCACTTGAACAACAGTAATTAAAATGCCACAGCAGGTTGTGAATAATAGAAACTTCAAAACCGGGCAGAAACCTCACTGTTCTCTGCAGCTGCACCGGCGTCATATCAATCCAGTGGCAGGTTGTTACGGATAAATGGAAGTTACATGAAAATGTCAGTAACGATAAATCCCAACTCTCGTGTGTGTGTCTGGCTCGGACAGTTAAAGGGGAACTATGCAAGTCTGGTCGCTTTTCTGCTGTTTTGGTTACGCTCCTCTTGTCCCTGTGCATTTGTTTACAACGAAACCAGCGAAAAATCAATGCATGGAGCGGCGGATAACATTATATAACATATACGATGTTGCGACGTGTGTATTTGTGTAGTCGTAACCATCATTATTAAAAGATTGCCGGTCACTGATGTTGCAAGGTTGGTTTTCAGCCATGAGACGCCAGGTGGAAGGCAGAGAGCCTCCGTTCTCACTGGTAACAAGTCATAAGTCATGTAGTTAACTATCACAACTATCACAATTAGTCCAGAGCTTTTTAATTAAGGTCAAATGTAGCATAGCCACGGGAGAAATCCTGCTTAGTTCCTCTATAATGTATGAGCAAGAACACATCAGGAAAGCACTCACAGTTTTTTTTCCTCCCTGCATGAGTGTGTTGTGTTAGTTCTGGTCTTCTGTGTGGATCCTATAGACTTTGCTCCTGGCTAGTCGTACCCTCAAGGATTTCAAGAGATTAAATGTAAGTAAATATGAATTCCCTGACCCTATCAACTGTCTGTGTCTGGTCTAGCCTTGGGGAAAGTGACTGGTGTGCAGACCTCGGGCTACCAACAGGAATGTAAAGAGAGAAAAAAGGGCAGCGATGCGGTGACGGGGCAAGGCCTGAAACTCTGCCTTCAGCACCGAAGGCCACAGTGCAGGGAGGGCGCACGCTTTTGGACTGACTTCAAATTTCAGCACCATGGACAGGGACCAGCACGAACAGCTGTGTTCCTTACCATGTGTGCTGTGGTGAATATATGCGTGTGTGTGTGTGTGTACTGTACCTTGAACTGCTGCTGTGTGCCGGTGGTGTGCTGTGGCGAGAGTAGTTGCAGGATTCGGGGAATTAAGTCTCTGTTGGAGAAGCTATAGGTCCCCAGAGCGGTTGTCAGCACATTCTGGGCCTTGCTACGTACCTGCAAGGACACACACACACACACACACACATACAAACACACACACGCACGCACGCATGCACGTACACAGGGACAGATGTACATACATACATTCTCAATTATTTTCTATTCCACATGAGATATTTATGTAAATGCAGTCGGGGACATCAGGAAAATGAAGACGGGCAGATGTTGTGATTGTATTTTTCTCATTAAAATAAATGAGTGAATTGATTAATGTGTGTTTTGTCAGTTTTACCTGGCTGTAAGTGCTGGTGGAGAGCAGCAGCAGATCGCAGAGCAGCTCCTGATGAACCACTTTATATTCACTGCCCTCGACCACCAGCTTCCTCATCTGGGCAACACAGACGCACAGTTTTTTTTAAGCAACAGCAGCCACGGACTGCATGAGAGCTGACAGGATACATTATATTTCATGTGTGACCGTGTGGTCGAACCAACCTCGTGCTGCAGTAACACCCGGTCAATGAGCAGGGCTCTAATGTGCTGCTTTTTCCCATGAAGCTGCGGGAGGGAAGTGGCGACAGACTTAAATCTCCCTACAAGCGACTCATTGACAACTGACAACAATCACCAGCCTTGTGCGGTTTCTTTTTTTTTCTGCCAGCTCACCCTGTTTTCCATGGACTTCTTGACGAGAGTGAAGCTTTTCCAGCGTGAGTCAAACTCCTTCTTGTGAGTGCCTCGGAAAAACATGAGGTCACTGATGATCTGTTGTCAAGACAGTAATGGAGAGGGCGCAGTGAGATGTTTGCCGCAGCGTAGAAAAATAACGTTTCATAGATGGATCTTTTTTATTTACTTAAGTGTGGGCAGTTGGGTACCTTAATGATGACAAACAGTGACTTTGTGTCATCCTCAGAGTGCTCCAAGATGTGATCTGGATGGGGAAAACAGTGGAGATTAATACGAGTAATTGTGCGTCGCAATCGCATTCCAATCGGAGTGAGCGGGTTGAAAACTCGAGTCTGGCTGGAGTTGAAATCTTCACTCACGTAGCAGCAGTCTCATGGTTTGGCAGATGGACTCTCTGTAGTTCTCCCGTGAATCATCTGGAGGGGAGGAAACACACAGATGTCCCGTATGAACACAGAATACAGGATGAGCGAGCGGCCTTATCGCCCTCGGAAGCTGCTGGGAAAGCAACTGCTGTTTGTGTGTGTGTTTCTCAGTGTGTGTGTGTGCATGTTTGTGTTTGCTTACTGTAGTCAACACCAATGTGCAGCTTGATTTCGCCCAGATCCACCATGGAGGGCACCCTGCAATATAAAGGAGCAAAATAAATGTGACTTCAAATGAAGATGTGTGTTTTTTTCATACAGAGTTTGTGTGTACACAGTGTGTGTGTGTGTGTGTGTCGCTGCGGGTCTCACAGGTCGGTGACGTGTGGTCCATCCAGAGGGGGCAGCATGCTTCCAGCTCCGAGGAGGCAGTGCTGCACAATAGCAAGACTCTGCAACAGCTCCTCCCTGTGAAAGACGCCACACATTACAATCCTATGAATGTGTGTGTGTGTCTGTGTGTGTGTTATGAATTAGCCAGCGAGTCTATAATGGTGTCACTATGCTCCCGAGCAGCTAATTTCAACTCTCCCCTGTCTGTGCCCCTGATGAGACTTTAGCTAAAGCGTTAGGATAGATATCAAAAACAGATGTTAGACTTCGGGCTTGATTTTTTCTGGACGCAGACAGATCTCATTTATCAGAGTTGACAGGCTGAGGCTCTCTTTGTTTTATTTGTGCGCGAGCCTGATTACGGCTAAAAATGGAAAAGCGGAGAAAAAGACAGCACACCTGCTCATTGGCTGTTCTCCAGAGACGTGGCTCTTGATTCGCTCCAGCTCAGGGTGGAGGAGGCGGGACAACAGCTGGAAAACAAAATTCTCCTCCTCCGTACTTGGCACGTGCCAACACACACCTAAGGCTGCCACATCTCCAGCTCTGCCCCAGTCCTGCAGGGAGACAGACATTTTCTCAGAGAGTTGTAGAGAAAGAGAGAGAGAGTTGGACAGAGAGATGCTGCCATTTTTTCCACTGGAACAACTGGCGGGCAAACCAGAGCAGCCAATCCACCACAAAACCGCAGACCAGTGTCATCTTCTGGCGTTAAAGTATTTGAAACACATTTCAAGAGTTAAGGCCACTAAACAATGGAGAGAAGAAAACAAATTACGCTACACGCTGATCCAGCTTGACGACAGACTAACAACAGGCAGAATACCACGAAAACTCAAAGGAAATCGGGTCCAAACAGAGCGCAGGCTCCGTGGCCGTGAACTTCAGATGAAAAGAGTGTTGATTTTTTGACAAAGTGGAAAGAAGAAGAGGAACGTATCTGTAATTACTGCCACCTGGACGAGATGCAGCCGTTTAAAATGATAAAAATATTTGGTGGTTTCCAGCTGTCACCAAGTAAAACAGAAACAAATTCATCCATCAACTTGCATTTTGCAGCCTTGATGCACAATTATGGAAAATAGGAATTTAGTAATTTCTTTTCAATTGAAAAAACATACCAGCCCAGTTCACAAGCAAGAAAATTCATCGTTTATTTTCAGTGCGTTGCTACGGCACCGGCGCTGGGTCAAGCCCTTTTTTTTCTCCACTTGTGCAACACATTTTATTCAAATATTTATCGTCATCTTGTCAACAAGCAGAGGTTATGCTGCGTTCAGGTCACGTCGACTCAACTGCGAGTATGAAATGCTGAATGGAAAGAAATTTTCACGTTAGCCTGCAGCTTGTTACTCCAAGTTTGACACATTGGGAACGTCTGAAAATAACTGCAACAAAAGTGTTGGCAGAAAGGCTGCAAATGCAGCTACAGCAATATAAAACCCAGCTCCAACAATGATGGTTTCACTTAGTGACAAACTGCTACTAGCTACTGCTGCTCTAGATGTTTATCTGGGGTTAGACACCTTGGAACAATGTGTCAACAGTCGCAGTGAATTTATAGGATTGGATAATAGGATGCCGTCCCACATGGCTAGTTACTGTAGTATGGACGAGGATAAGGACACAGTGTGAGGCTGAATAAATGAAAAGACAGCCTGATTATGAGGATAGCAGCTCCTTATCACTCCATAAATGTGTATTGTTTAATCTAAGAGTTACTTACATCCATAATAATCATAGTCTCGACCCCTGACCTATTAGAATGAAGAATCTCTACTTCTCTGAACCTCTAATTGTAGCTTAGGACATAAAGTGTTTGACCCTCTGAGACTGACTGTATTGAAGGATTTCTGCAGGTGGTGTTCAATAAAAAAAAAAATATATATATATAGAAACCAGTCTGAGTCTAGATAAATATCTTTCTTTGACCCTTTCAGGGTCCTGATCTCCAGGTTGGGAGCCACTGTCTTAGATGAATGAAGGCATCTTTACAGTTCTGAATTCATTTCTTCTTCATTATCACCGCTTTATTGCTTTTCCCTTATCTGCTATTTTCCATCTTTGTGTGCAACTGTGTACAAAATGTGTGTAGCTGTTGTGCAAAGAAAAGCAACTTGACATCAAATTAGAAACACAAAAAAGAAACAACAACAAAGTGCGAGAGTCGCATTAGTCAGTGAATGTCCCAGCAGTGTAGCCATTTAATTTCAATTTGATAAATGCTTTCTAATTGTCTTCATGGAAATGGGAAGGCGACTGTGTGCAATTACCAAACCTGTAACATCCCATTTAATTTAATTGGGGGGAAGAGAACGGTTTTAAAGATTCTACTTGTGGCATTTTGTATTTCCAAGAAAACCTCCTTGTTTCCTGTCACAGAACAGATACTGTAATAGCTGTGATGACAACCAATTACCACTCGAGGAGGTGGTTAGCAAATAAAGTGCAGCTGAAAACATGCAGTCAGAAACAAGGAAGGGGGATTTAAGTATTAGTTTGTGAGATTAAATCTTGTTGGACCCTTAAAATAATGTTCTTTTGTGTGGCTGCAGATGTGTGTGTGTACTGTACAGTATGTGTGTTTACCCGTATAGGGAGGTCAGAATCGAAACCTCCAGAGGTGCTGCGGTACTCGGTGGGATAGATGAGGGACAGCGACCGGAGTGTGTGCTCCAGCAAATTGCAGGCGAGTGTGTACGCCCGTTTACAGCGCAGTCGCACGCACACGCACAGGATCCGCTCCAGGTCCCCCTGGTATTTTAACAGCTGTTCACCATCCACACGGGTTACCTAAAAACAACACACACACACACACACGAGACACAGGCAATTCAGTGGAGAGTTGTGTCTTAAATATTGAGGTTCTCCTGTAAATCACAGCATCTGGCTCGCTCACACTCGCATTAAGCTCCCAGGAGGAGTAATAAAACAAAACAGAAAGGGTATCAATATGTTCTGGTTAACAACAATGCTCTTTGATATTTATGGCCGTGCAGAGTGCACACTGCAAAAAATTGTCTCTGGGTCATCATTTTTTTCTTGTACAATATCGCCACTGTGGCCTGTAAAAGCTAAACGTGTCACTGTAGCGAGGGAATGAGACTTGTTCTGAAAACAGACTGATCTGTATTGGAATTAAGCAAATACACCCAAACCAGATTTTCAAATTATCGTGCGAGACGATTTTAAGACGTAACCCAGGTGACGTAAATTGGCGGGGTTCATATTTTTTAGAGTGTCGAAGCCCTCGGAGGTGATAGATCCTTGTCTCACCTCAGAGAGCAGCTGGAGATTCCACAACAGCTCCTTATCCAGCTCGTCTTCACTCTGCAGCTCCTCGTCTACACACACACACACACACACACACACATAAAGAAGATAAGTTACACTCTACATTGCTCTCCTGAGAGGTTGAAATGCTTTTTGCTGAATTTGAGGTCATTTCAGTTTTTTTAGCCGTGCTACCAGCGTATTTTTAAAGGGATTTCGGGTGGTTGATCCACCGCCGCAATCCGGACTGAAATGTGTCAACAGCTGTTTCGGCTGGATTGACATTAAATTTTGTACAGATGTTCACGGTCCCGAGAGGATGGATCCTGCTGACTGCATTTCCTCTAACACCGCACCATGATTTTGACAGTTGGGATAAAGACTGGAGCATTGGACTTCATATAAAGCAGCTCCAAAGCACCTGGCAGAGCTGCTATCATGCTATCTTGATGGCTTGTATGGATCTCAGAGGGACAATATCGCCAACTCCCTGTTTCACAATGAATCTAAATTTGATTATTCTTAAAGTTTGTTTTATTTAACCACTACTTTGTTACTGTGCAACTAACAAATCGCTAAACAGCTAATTTTGCTTTGTTTAATTAACACCATATAAAGATCACTGATTGGAAAAACACATTATGTTTGTTGTTATTTTGAACATTCTCATTATTATTTCACACTGTGACCAATGAGGTCTCTGAACTGAACTGTATCGTCACTTTTCTGTTTTCATTTAGCAGAGAATGAACGTGTGAATGAACTCATTCAGATCTCGTTAGATTTGAACAGTCTTCCTGCAAACACATTGTCTATTCCTAACACACACACTGTTAAAACACACACACAGACACACACAATGTGGTACTGACTGTCAGTAATGTGAAAAATGACGCTGCAGCAGTGAGGGACGAACAGTCGGAGCGACTCGGCGGGATGACACTGCAAACACAGACACACACAAAATGCATGCATACACACACACACACAGTTAGATGCACAAGCACAAACACAAACACAAACACAGGCATGCAGAAAAACACATCAGTGAAGAATGATCGGAAATTATGTTGGGAAATAACCATGAACATTGAAAATTAGTGACATAACAGTAAATTAGAAGATATCAACAGTATGACATGTAAGTGAGGGGGGCTAAATGAAAATATTATGCAAACAACATAACATGCTATGATTAAAAAACTTGTACTTTCATACGACGAGATCAAATTCTACACCAGCATATGAAATACACTCTCTCTTGTTTGTCGCATTTCTGTCTTGATCTTGAGATACCCTGAGTCAAATTGACAAGTGTGACGGATGTGAAAAGCATCACCGCTGATCACACGCTTACGTTACCTTTGCTGCAGCGCGACACATGTCAGCCACCATCCTGCCTGACACGCACGTCTCAAAGATGTTGGAGGTGGCAAAGTTGTACACCTTCTGCAACGCCACCTAACATGAAGGCAAAGTTCAGGAGGATCAGACAACGTCGTATGTAGCAACTCATGTATTTATGGAAATTTGAACATTTTTGACCAACCTAAGGGCAGAAATCGGGGATGATATGAAATAAAAATGATATTAATACTAGTTATATTCAAAGTACTCAGCTGTGGTTGCTTCATAAATCTGTATTTATTCTATAACAACATGCATTGCACTGGGTTTATCCAGTCTCTGTTGCTCATTCACCATAAGTCGCCATCTTGCCTCTGAGCCATAAACCATTTATAACCTCATTCCAATAGGCCTTTTAAGCAGCGCACATTTTGACTTGTTGCGGTAGGAAAAGCAAAGGCATAACTAATAAAGTTAATGATGCCTCAGGTCTATTCAAGTGTCCCAGTGCGTCAGGACAGTGAGCCAGCCTGCACAGAAACCAGAGCCCTGAAACCCAAAGCAGCAAAATGGAATTCAGCCATCATTAATTTACTTATTTACAACTGTGCTTTTGCTACTGTGACTATATTACCTATACGACCATTTTCCATTACACATGCTTTAAGTGGGTTTTAATAATTCGCTTGCTTATAAATTTTTTCGTTGACATTGAAATGTAATCCTGGCTCTGGAATTTTCCATCGACATTAATGTTACTCAGTTAGTGCGATGCAGTTTCTCGCCATTATTTAAAAAAAAGCTCTTCACAGATTAAACACATGAAGGTCAGTTTGCTTGTCATGAAACATATTACTCAGCCTCTGAAAGGAGCCGTTTCTGTGGCGCTGTGCAAATATTTTCAACACTGGCCCTGATGATCGATGGTGTCATCAGGGTTAATTCATCCTAGGCTTGATACTTCTTCTTCAGCTGGAGCTGCGGGACTCAAAAGAGGTTTACATCTGTGAGGGATTTAGGGTGTAGAGGTTTTCTACTGGCGGTTGAAGGACTTAATGTGAATAACTTTGGCCAAATACATTGGCCACATAAGTGTAATGTAATATTTATGTTATGTACCATGGATGGATATGTACCTGAAAACTAAGCACAGAATTTTTCCCTATAATATCAGAATATTCATGATCGGTGCACAGATATATGTGACATCACCTTTTTCCAACTGAGTCTACTTGAAACCAGAAATGTTTCTTGTGAAACAACCAAAACTTTTCCAACTTTGGCAGAAAACTTTTGTGTTCATGTGGGAGCACATTTGCACATTTCCCATCGTAAAACAGCTGAATGTGAAAATCAGGACCTTTCAGGCTGTGGTCTGGATTAGAAACAGGAAGCGTTCAAGTCAGAGATTTGGATTAGACCATTAACCGCCCGCTAAGACAGAGACGTATCTAAGAGTGTGTGTTTGTGTTACCTTGTATATTTCCGTGGAGCACTGCGTTAAGATGGTGCTAACAGTGGAGGACAGGCCCAGCTCCACCAGGCTCTCCAGATGAGTCTGAGTATCCGTCTCCATCTCGTCTCTGGTCTGTTCCAGCGTACTGCTGTCTATCAGAGCGAAACACCTGCAACAGCGCCGACGCGCACATACGCACATGCATGAGCACACGCTTTATACGGCTGTCAGTGATGAACATGTCAAAGGTGAAAAAGCCAAAAAAGGTCTGTTTTAGCACAGCTACTGATGCAGACCAGTGCATTTCAAACAGAGAGAGACACGTTCGCAGCCGGGCGCTGACAGAGAGGCTTTACTAAGTGACAGCCTGACTTGTTAATTTGTCTCTACCTGTCCAGGAACTGAAGGACGAAGTCTTCAAACTCAGCCGAAGCAAAACACAGATCTTTCTCGACCTGAGGGGGACAAACAGATGATTAATTGGTGTATTAGTAGGAGTATGATTAAAATGATGTCTCTTTATGTGATCTGATTTTATCTGAATATGTAAATGGATCCACTTTAAAGGCAGTTATTTATGTTCATGCATGAAATTACAGGAGATGACCGGTAATGGTCTGATGCACTCTTATGACAGACACAAGACTAGTATCAACCCTTTGATCTGACTCTCCAAAAATGTCAAACTGTCCCTTTAAGATAAAGTTAGAGAGCTTTTAAATGAAAGCACAGGGTACTTCCAGACTGTTGCATATCATTTTACAGATATTATGTTTATTTAATCTCTTTTGTGATTAAACTGCTCATGTGTGTCCTGTGCGTACCTCTGTGAGATCACTGTGTCGAGAGGGAGCAGACGAACAATCCACTAAAGGCACCAGAGTGGTGAAGGTGGCGATGAACTGGAACGTTATCTGAACAGAGCGACACAGCGGGAAACAGATCAATTTACATCATCCAACGTTATCACAGCCCTAAGTTAAATAACCTAGCAGATGTCAGTAGAAATACTCCTTTTTTTAAACGTATTAATTTATTCCGCCGTGATGGATTAATGTAGTCTAGAGACAATGAGCACACCAAAAGAGAAATCCAATCCATTTTACAATCCAAGCAGAAACCGAAGATTGGGCCACATTAATTGCGAGTTCTTCAAACTGAGATATTCATTCCACTTTCAGGAATTATTAATAGGAGAGAGGAGAGCACGCTAGAAAGGAATTTAATCAGCAAGAGCTGTATTGTCTACTTGTCCAACAATTCTTCTTCATTACTAATCAACACATCCATTAATCACCATGCACTTGCTGAAGTCGTTAGGGTCCACCCCTGGAAGAGAGCCCATGAGCAGCGGGAGCATGTGCGCGCGACCCTCTGGGTAATGGTTGTTAGGGGAAACCAGGCTGCGAGCCATGCCGATCATGCAGCTGAGGGTGGCGGTGAGGGTGTGCGGCTCCGTCAGGGTCTCCATCGCCGCGTAGGTCCTGTTATGCGCAAGATACAAGGAGGTGGATTAGAAAGTGAAATGATTTGGTTGTGATGGTGGGTGGGAGCGGGGAGGGGGCTGCTGCTGCAAGAAGTGAAAGGAGCAGGTGCATGTCGCTGCTCTGAGAGCAGTTGGAAGGTAATTATTGTATTTTGGTTGCTGATTTGGCTGCTTATCAACATGATCAGCAGTCGCAGCAGTTGTGTGACACACAGCTCATGGAGGCAATTAAAGTGCTTTAAAAACCCTCAACGCCCAATAGCAGCAATTTGTCATCGTTCATACTCCTGATCTGCGTCATATCTCAGTCTAATCTCAGCTCACAGGTATGATACACTTTTTTTTTTTGACATGCACTTTCCAAGGACATCATCATCTCTGATTCACCATGAAAATAAATGTCTAGAAAACTTCTTCTTGAGTCACAACTCCTTTAGAAATATCACAACTTCAAGTTTTCTTCAATGATCAAAGTCATTCAGTGGCGGTTGTCTGTACAGCAATGACCACACTGCTTCTGCTAATAAATAATTTGGCTTCCTAATTTGCTGTTTACGCCCCAAAAATTTCAAATTATGTTTTACATGTCTTTGATTGTGAATTAATTTATAGGAATTAAATGATATAAACACTGATATTTGAATCATGATTCACAGCAGATATCTACTAACAAACACTTACTTCTCAAGAACAGGTGGTATGGCGAGTTCTGGTGTGAGGAGAGCCAGGTTCTGTAGAGCGTAGGCTGCGTCCGTGCTGCCGGTTTTACTGCACGTCACCAGAGGAGGGCACATGAAAACAAAACACACGCACACAGACACACACAGTCAGGTAGATAATCACAGATGACCTGTCTTTGTCCAGATTAGGCTTGTTGTGTGACTGCAATGCCGGGCTTGCAGTGGGTCAAATGACATGTTTACGTTATGTAAACACAGATTTAATCATTTATGGCTTGAAACTCTGAAAAACAACTCGGCTACATCTGACTGAAAGTTCAAGTTATACAAGCTATAATAAAATGCAGTTGAGATAATGGTGTTATATGACTTAATTATCTCCAAAATGTTCCCTTTCAGACAGATTTTTCGCCCTGCTGATCACCAGCTTACCAGGAGGGCTCTGGTGGCTTTGATATTTGGTGGAAAAAAACAACATAATTGTCGAAAACTGAAACTGAAATCTTGGAGGTGGAAAACTAAACGAGCAGTAGGAATCTATTTGTGAAGCAAAGTTCTTGCTGAAAAAGATGAAAAAAACGTCTGGTCATTAAATGTGGGTTAACAAGACCGCTGATTGGCTCTGACGGTGCAACAGGATGCTCACACTGCTGGTGTTCAGACCTTGTGGGGTTTTTTTTCTCTCTCTCCGCTTTTTTCTCCTCTGTCATATGTTTGTTTGTTCTCACTTTGTGCTCTGTGCCTGCATCTGTGTGTGTGTGTGTGTGTGTGTGTCAACTGGGCGTGGCCTCCGGGTTCCCGCTCCCTTCAGTCTCCGTACACACCTGCTGCTGTACGTCGGACCAGATCGACCCACCGCTCTTTGTTCTGGTAGTAACACGATGTCCGAGCTCAGTTTGTTACCTGTTTTCTCTGTGTCTTTTTGTTGTAATCCTGTTATTCCTGTGCTTCAGATCCATACCCCTGCCTCCTGCCTCCTGCCGTGCTCAGCTCCTGCCTCGTCCTGCCAGCTTGGATTTTGTTTGACTGCTCAGCTCTGTGGATTCCTGTGAACCCACCGCCACTATTTTGCCAGACTGTCCCTGCAGCCCCTGGAACCGGCCCTACTCCACAAAACCTCACTATAATTACAATGAGGAAACCTGTTCACCATTACTCTATATTCTAACTGATGGATTTGGATCTAAACAAAACCTACTACTCCCATGACACCCATACAGTACTTTCTATTTCTGCTTGAGTAGAAATAATTTCCTTTGGTTTTCCCACTTGTGTTGTGTCTTTTTTTTTTTTAAATATCGTCTTACAATCTGTTTTCACAGTGTGACTGAAATTACACTCTTTTCTTTGATTCTTCTATTACTCTATCGTTATGATTTTCCACACTGTTGTATTAATATTCTCTGCTTAATTTGTTCTACTCTCTTGTTTTTAAGGTCTGTTATGTTGAGTTATCGTGCTTTATCTTCTTAAAACTTTGTACATCTTGCTTTAAAAGTGCTCTATAAATAGATCCCTCGCTGAGCAATGCTGAGTTAGTGTGCTGTTATTGTGGTGCTCCAGCTCTTAGGAGAGTGTCTGTCAATGCCGACATTAAATCAAATTCACTGTGTCATCAAATTATACATAATATAATCTTATACATGTGTATGAATACAGATATTTCTATTTATATGTCTTTAACATGTGGAAAATGTTCACATTATTGACAAAAAACTATGCATCACTTTAGACCCCTCTAGCTAGTAGTTAGCAAGTACCTGTACATAATTACATCACTTTTTTTACAGGATAGTTGAGAGAGGCAGGAAATGGGAGGGAGGTGACATGCAGGCTCAGCGCGGGATTTGAACCGGGGTCGCCTGCAGTGAGGACTATTAGCCTGAACACATGGGGCGGGTGCTGTACTTAGAAATGTCTTTGTGCCAATTATTAGTTTTTTCATCTGTTCTTGAATTTCTTTCACCCCATGCAAAACAAATTCATTATCACAGTTTCATGATTTAACAAGGGGGAAAATATTCACATTCTTGACAAAAAAACTATGCATCACGTTGGACCCCTCTATACATAATTATATCAAAATGACCCACAATTATATAAAGTAGCCTATTAGTTAGGCTACTGTATGAAAGGAGCCTGCTTGAGCCTTACGCCGCTGACCAGCAGGAAAGACTACAGTGCAGTGAAAAAGTATTTGCCCCCTTCCGGATGTCTTATTTTCTTGCAGATTTGTCACAATTAACTGGCCCACCTTTTTACCTGAACACAAACTTAGTTTCATTTTTAAGTAACTTTTCATAATTAACCTAATTTAGAGCATTGTTTTGTAGAACCTCTTCCAACCTGCACCAAGTGCAAAAGCTCCTATCTGCAAAATGATCCAGGAAAAGTAGGGAAAAACCTCCTATCTCCACTTTGTGAGGCACCAATACTGGTCGGTATTGTTAACATGTAATAATAGTAATATAGTCCAAAAACAGTGTATCATGCATTGGATACCATTGACAAATAGCATTCTGCAAGAAAATAATAAGTTTTTTCTAGTTTTCTCAAAAAAGTAGTTTTTGCAGATAGGAGGTTTTGCATTTCGACCATCGATATGTGTACTGTATGTGTGGATGTGTGGATGCAGCTGTGTAAGTCATTGTAGTAGCAGATATCCTGCATGACAGTTACTTCATGGCTTTTCTAGCTGGTGTGAAAAAGTGAGGTTGCGTGTTTGTATTGCAGTTGTCATTACTAAAAGTGTAGTACCTGAACATGGCCAGCAGGGCGGCTCCGCTGAGGCTGCGTGTGAACTCCTGCAGGTCTGCATCAGTCAGCCTCTGACACTCAGGAACCACCGTGATCCAGCTGGGGGCGGCGTGACGTTCCCGGTGCACGCGGCGCACGACACTGGCCGGAAGACGCTGAAGCAGCCGCATCAGTCGAGCCTGCACAAACACAAACACAAACACACAAACAGAGCTCTTTGAACATTATCGTTATCGTCTGGAGACACATTCCCGAAGTCTGCCGTAAACAGATCTGTGATATTGTTTTGTTTTTTTTCTCCAGCACTTGTGCATTTCATTATTGTGTTGTTAGCGCACAGAGAACCAGCCAAGTCCTGAAGGAAGGAGTATAAATCAAAGGAGTGTGACAGCAAGCAGCTGAAAACGCATTCCCCACTTACTCCGTGTGTGTGCATGTGTGTGTGTGTGATTAAGAGAAACTTACCTGCCAGCGGCCATGATTGGAGGGATGGTAGAAGGAGGCAGTGCTGTTGAAGAGGCAGGTCAGCTCTCTCTGCGCAGGGTTTCCCGGGCCACCCTGCAGGGATGTAAGGTAAGTAGTTAACTAATGAAGCAGGAATATATATTTAATGGATTTTCACGAGAAAGAGTCTGCACTGTGTGTGTGTGTGTGTACCAGCAGGGCTGTGATCCACAACACCAGGTGTCCGATGTCATAGGCGTTGGTGAGATACCGCGGTGCCACCATCTGACTGACCCCGACTGGAAGGTTCAGACTGCGCAGGATCCTGGTGAATATCTACACACAAACACACACACACACATGCAGACAATTGAGAGCATTAGAAAAAAACATTAACAGACAGACACACTTGGACACATAATAAAGATTCTGCTTGTGACTCACTGTGGGAATGTAGGGGGTCCAATCCACGTAGCCGATGTTGTCGTTGGCAAGTCGAGCAAACAGGTTCACTAGGTGCTGCAAGAGAAAAGAAAAAATTGGAAAAAACAATCACGCCGAGCGCAAACAAGTCTCCCGAAAGTGAAGGCTGTCATTCCAAGAATTAAATCCACATAGGAAAAAAGGAGAGAGGATGTTTGAGATGAGATGAGAGGAAGTGTGTGCAGCCAGACCACAGTGGGCCAAACAGGCTGAAAGCAGAATGGAGACACAAATGGAAAATCTTATCTCCGAGTTAAATGGAAACCAATACTTAAACACAACACTTCAATCATCATCAGCAGGATATTTATAGAGAGGTGTCCCGTTTCCAAATTACTCCATCTATCCCGGGTGAGATTTAGGTTAGTGCAAGAGTTAGGGTAAAGGCTGGACGGAGGCATTCAATTGTGATGGTTGAGGTTTGAGATGTGTTAAGTCAATGACGGGTCTCCACAGATGTGGTAAAACAAAGATGTGTGTGTATTGTGTGTGCGTGTGTGCATCTCTCACCCCTTCCCAGCTTGGCTGATTTTGCACTGACATCCAAAGATTCATTAATTCATCAAACCACAACCTGAAAACACAAACACAAACACACACACACAAAAAAAACAATTATTTTTATACCTGCTGACACACACAAACACACACACACCTGAGGCTGAATCCCCCCTCATCTATCTCTAATTCCCCATATTATGAACTCTCTCCCTCCCCCGTAGATACTGGAGGAGAGAGAGAGAGAGAAAACTGAAATGGAAAAATAGAGTATTAAAGATGATGTATTGTGGAAACTGTGCAGAAACCGCTGATGAAACCAAGAGTAAATCCAGACAAATAGCTTGTGAAAGAGTGAATACACTAAAGAATTCACTGAACGCTGCGAACAGGCTTGGTCGCTGGAACACGACAGTGAAGGTAGAGAGAGAGTGTGCGATAGAGAGAGAGAGAGAGAGAGAAAGAGAAGTGGGGGCGGCAAAGGTTTTCCAAGAAAGAAAAACATAAGCAAAACAAAGAGAGGGGAAGCACTGCTAATGCAAGAGAGGAGCATTATTTATTGAAAAGGTGCAAAAGTATAAACACTTGCAGAGCCTGTAAATGTGGCCATGCATGCCATGTGCACTTAAGGCAATGCAGTTTGATGCAAGAGTCTCAAGATGCAACCAAATCATTTGGGGGGTGAAATAGTGAGATTTAACAACAAAATTATAAAGGTGGGACATTTTTACCTTTTGCTTTGGCAGAGATTGTTCTATAAAATGTGTTTTTGCTTAAACTTTATAAAGCCTTTGTGTTTGCTCTGGCCCTGACAAACTGCACTTGGCTTCCAGTCCGGTTTTCTAAACAGAGCCATTCAAACTGGCCCACTTACTGAAAGCTCTGGCTGTGTTCCTCTGGGGGCATGATGGTGGGCAGGAACAGCTCCATGTTGCTGATGGCCTTCTGCATGATCGCGTCAAACACACACAGGAGGGGGCGCCACTCATCCAGCATCTCCTGGGTGGACTGTGTTGGGAAATACCTGGGAAATTCACAAGTACACACACACACACACAGAGACACACACATAAACACACATACACATATACACAGCAACGGTAAGAGAAGACATGAGTACAAACAGATGTAGACAAGCAAAGACAGGCTGGAGAGACACAAATACACACATTGATCTACAGTACACAGCTCAACTGGAGATCAAAGCGGTACATTATCCGGTGCACAAATTACATGATCACACAGAATGAGACTTACAGTCTGCAGCTTTTGATCAAAGCCTTCAAAATGTGGTCCACTGAGCTGCAAACAAGCAGAGAGAGGAGGTGTGAGTGTGAGTGTGTGTGTGAGTGTGTGTTTGTGTGTGTGTAGCACTTCTGCTGTAATTATCTTGCAAGAACCACATGTCCTCACTAAGGCTAAAAAAAAAAAAAGAATCCTCCAGCATCCAGGCTGCAACCAACAATTAATTTCATTGCTACTTAATCTATTGGTTGTTTTCAATCAGGCAAATCATACATTTTCATGAAGCAGTGTCAATTTAAACTTCCTATGGTCAAGGTGACATCTTGAAATGACTTGCTGTGTCTAAGCATGGGTCCAAAAGACAACTGATTTAGAGTAAACACAAAAGACGGAAAAACTGGAGAAACAACACATTCACATCTGGAGCTGCCCACTCAAATCCACATGTGTCGAGATCATCATCATCACTCTCCTGTTCTGAAGCTGTCAAACACATTCGATGCCCCACCTTTTTTTTTTTTTTTTAATTATCATGAAATATGATAATAAAAAAATAAATAAATGTATAGTAAACATTTTAATCCCTAAAATGCGTCATTTACAATTATAGGCGGGTACATATATGAAAAAAAACCACCTAACCCTAAAAAAATTCTAACAAAAGGTTTCTCAGCTGTTTTTTATAGTATTAGATGTCCTTAATAACATACTAAAAGTTTACCAAAATTTGACCACTAGAAAGGTGTTATTTTCAAGATGGCGTCCAAGATGGATAGGAAGCCTGAGGAGACACCACAGGTGAATAGGGTAAAATTTTTAACTAACAGATATCACCATGAAACTTCCCAAGTTTATCACTTACATTAAGACAAATATTTTTTGTATTACAAGTTTTGTCAAATTGTATGTTTAAATATGTAAATTAGGCAACATCTCATTAAATATGCGCTAATTTGCATATCCGAAATCTGAACAATGGATAAAAGCCACTTTCAAAATTCTTGTTTTATTTTGTTGACATACTAGAGTCAGAAGTTTTTACAGAGGGGATTTTGGATATCTCTCTTTATCACTCTGTAAATGAGAAAATACTATAGCCCTAAAAATTCAAATATCGTCGTGTTTTTAGGAGTAAAATGTTGTATAAGAGCCCGAAATCTCCACTTCAGCAGCACTTACAGACACCAAACCTTCCAGTTTGATCCCTTTCTATATTCTGAAGGTTTTTACAGAGGGGATTGTTGATATATCATTCATAGCCTGATTTATACAACATTTTACTCCTAAAAACACGACCAACTTGAATTTTTAGGGCTGGTGACAGTATTTTCTCATTTACAGAGTGATAAAGAGAGATATCCAAAATCCCCTCTGTAAAAACTTCTGACTCTAGTATGTCAACAAAATAAAACAAGAATTTTGAAAGTGGCTTTTATCCATTGTTCAGATTTCGGATATGCAAATTAGCGCATATTTAATGAGATACTGCCTAATTTACATATTTAAACATACAATTTGACAAAACTTGTAATACAAAAAATATTTGTCTTAATGTAAGTGATAAACTTGGGAAGTTTCATGGTGATATCTGTTAGTTAAAAATTTTACCCTATTCACCTGTGGTGTCTCCTCAGGCTTCCTATGCATCTTGGACGCCATCTTGAAAATAACACCTTTCTAGTGGTCAAATTTTGGTAAACTTTTAGTATGTTATTAAGGACATCTAATACTATAAAAAACAACTGAGAAACCTTTTGTTAGAATTTGTTTAGGGTCAAGTCATATTTGTACCTGACTATTATAAGGGTTTGTCAAATTGACATTTAAGGTGCACTGTATGAGTTCCAAACGTCAATAATGTATTACGTACAACACAACTAAACGCTCCACCTTAAAAAAAAAAAAAAGAAAAAAAAAAGTTTGCGATAGCTGCCGGTGACTTCTGAGTGAGACTTTCTGTGAATTTCAATTGTTAATAAAAACAACAACAACAAAAAACAAAACAGAAACCAACCTTTAATTCATCGTCTACCGACAGTTTCTTTGCCAGATTCACACGTTCACACATCCTGTCTTTATGGACAGCTTGTGCTGCTTTAACAGAAAGCTAGCTTAACTACGTTAGCATAGCCTGTTAGCCTGTCCCTGCCATGGATGTATTAGGTCCCTGCCGGCTGGATGCATCTTTTTCCTCCGCAATCATGGATGATTTCCAATGTGGCTCCATCATGGGCTCCATTAGCTCGACACAAGTAAGTAAATTACTGCAAACCTGCTGCCATAGGCACACTGCACACAGTACCTACACGGCCATATCTTAACCTTGCGCCATAGGACAACAAACAACATGGCAAGCGAGGCCGTATGCACTTGTCCATTCATACACACAGGTGAACTCATGAACTGAGGTACCTTATGTTAATAACGAATAATGTCACACAATGTCTCGACTAATGTACCACCAGGCACAGGAACAATTTACAGCACTAATTCTTTGACATTCTCCCTCATATTTCAATGCAAAGTTATTGATATTTTAACTGAACCCAAATCGAACTGAATCGATTTGAAAATCAATGGTGATACCCTAATATCTAATCTTAATCTGTCAACCAAGGATGACTTCAGGAAGTAACCTTTTTTTTTTTTTTTTTTTACTTCAGTAAGTAGCCTACCTGTGTTAGCTGTTTCCACCTGTTTCCAGTCTTTATGCTAAGCTAAGTTAGCCGGCCACTGGTGGTAGCCTCATAAATATTAGGAGATAAAAGCAGGTAATAATAATAATAGGCTATAGCCTAATAACTTTGTTTATATAGCACCTCTTATACAGAAAATGCATCTCAATGTGCCTGAACAAAACAACATCAACAGTTAAAAACAATATTAATCAAGAACAATCAAAAGGCAATAAAACAGTGATAAGTGATAATAAAACAATAGCAATCATACAAGTGAAAGTAAGCCAAAGTTAAAGCCAAGTTTAAAAAGGATAGATTTTTAATTGTGTTTTAATTCAGAGAAGTTGCCATTCTCAGATCCCCAACTATTTGACCACCAATCAATACAGTGTTTCAGGTTTTCTCAGGAATAGAAGCCAGTGTAAAGGTAAAACTACATACTTGGGAAACCAGATGAGTCCAAGGTGCTCGGTTTTGGAGTAGACCACCCTGTCATACAGATCGTATAGGGGTCGCCATGGCAACTCGAGGTCATCCCTTGACAGCAGTTCCTTCTTCCTGTTTGGGAAATACAATCAATTATCATGCATTTAACCTATTTACAAGGATTGCAGCCATTAAGCTATTGCAGGCAGATTTTTCTTGGCATTACAACATTCAGGCGGGGAAAAAAAAAAATTCTGGTCAACTCAAATCCCAGTAATAACATTATATTGACGTGAGAAACTGCAGGGTGTCTGAAAAGGTCTGTAATTGCGGGAAAGTGAGTCACTACTTCGCAAGCTGTGCTCGACGCGATCCTGCCAACTTTCAGACATGTCTGCAAACACAACGCCGTCAGTCTTTGTTTTCAGAAAAGTGTAAGTGAACTGTCAGCAGTAGACATTAGCAATTCACAGGTGTAGATTTAGCTGGTGTAAGAAACTCACAATGGGAACCTCCTATAAGGAGCTCCGTGGAGAAAAAATTAAGATTTAAGATCTGGAAGTTGACAAAACTGTTTCTTTCCCCCGTTTTTTTGTGCCACCATGAAGTAAAGTCACCTTTTACTAGAACTCTTGATTTTTTTTTTTCTCTCAAACACCCTGTTAAGCTTTTAAACTGCATGGTAAGTGGTGCACCACTGATGAGTACTTTATAAGCTTTAAAGCGAAGCAGGTTTTCTGTCTAATCCTCCTGAGAAACTTTAACATTGCTTTCCTTGTACTCTACTGCGTGCTTCTCTGTTAAATGGCAATTTTTTACAGGAATAAAACCCCACAGAAGGCTTCAGAGACTCTGCACCAAAGAATATGCACAATTTCCACAGCCTCAGATTCCTCTTGTCTCCTCTTCTCTCATTCATCTAACAGCTATGGAACAGACTCTCATTGGGGAGATTTGAAAAATGAAGGAAAAGACGAACTGACGGTGCACCATGAGGAATGAAAAAAAGAAAAAGCCTATTGAGAGCCTAATGCGTGATGTTGAGTATCAAATTCATCTCTCAGCAGTGAGACCTGGCACTTAATATACGGTTAGCCCAGATTTTTCTCTTTTCATCTAATGGAAAACACTCAGACAAATGACATCTACATTAAGATGTTGTTTTGTGATGGATGTGGAAATCATGGAAACAAGTGGAGACAAATAGGAAGTGATGAATGTGACCGTCTTGGAGAATATCTTGCAGTCGCAGGAGAAAGTGACAGATCTGATTTGAACGACAAAAGCAAAAAAGTAATAAATGTACTGTCAGGCCAACATGCTGTCTTTTTTACTTACTCTGAGTGATTCTGTTGGAGAGCATAAGTGCATGGGTACGTAACAGAGTACGTTTACTCAAGTATTGTACCTTTCGCCCTGTACAACTTTGAAGGACTCGTGTTACCAAAGCTTTTAAATTGTCTGCTCGTCTTTTAACACTGCCTCTGCTACCTTTTATTCCTGAGCAGATTTAATTACTAGCTTCATTTCAGATTGAGTTTTCACATAAAAAATAAAGCAGTTCCCGATCTGCTTGGATTGTTATCTTTTACACAAAGCCATCTAGCTGGGTTTTTAGATGGTTATGAGTTGTTATCAGTACACCAGAGAGAGACTTCTCAGATGCTTTAAATTTAATGGGAAAAAATAAAAGCCCAAAAGACTGAACATCCAATGTGAAAAAACAACAACTTTGAATTGCTTTTTCTTCTTCCCTACCTCATCATTCATCCAATAAGTGATTTATTTTGTCTCCCACTGGAAGGTGCCTGACCCCCAAACTGGAAAACACAGGATTAAAACATAAAACTGCATCTGAAGTAGCTAGAACTGGTCCCTACTTTTCCTGACCTGCTGTAACAGTAAAACTCTGCCTATGCACCAATAACAATCTAATGATGTCAGGGTCGTTTTCTGCACATGGTGCTATTTACTTTTCATGCTTTTAATGTGCCGAGACTTTGAAGACTCTTTCATATGACTGTTATTTTCTGTGCCCGCTATGTGTGACTCCGTATCGCTGTTGTTCTAATCATCATTTTGCAGCCAGGCTGAGAGGTTTGGAACTAGGCTAAAATTGTTTACATGCAACTGAAGATCTAACACAACCAAGGCCTTACCAGATGCATTTCCTTGGAAATGACTCATGCAGCATAACAGGGGAAATCACAATGCGGCCACGGCTGCTTTAAAGCCAGAGAATGGAGATGACGCAACTTTTGCTAAGCAACAGTTACTGTATCCACAAGTGGCAATTACAGAAAGAGGGAGTGAGGTACATGCTAAAAACATGCTGTAGAGTGATTGTATTACAATGAAGATGAAGTCAGAAAAGTATGTCTGTAATTTTAGATTATTAGGTCAGCCAACATTAGCAACCATAAGTTTCTGTTGATACCAGACCAAGTGACTGTAACATAAAACCCCCGAGAGAACAGAAATTAGGAATTAATATTATTTTTTATTAATAAATTGCAGGTTGTTTAGTCTTTTGATGCAGATCTGGATTCAGGTGTAGATCAAGGTCTTTGGAGAATGATCAAGCCACTTTTCGTGGGTTTTAGTTTTTTAGTTTTTGTTTGTTTTCTTAGCTATTTCCATAGTGTTGCACTCTCTTGGGTAAAAAGCAATCACTGTTCATTTCGGCGCAGACACATATCTGGATGCAGGTGTACATTTTCTATAATTAAAACCAGAGATTTAGTGGATTGACAGGGGCTCGTTGGAGACATCCGCTCTCTGAATGCTTTCTCAATGACTCTTATTTTGCTTTGCTTATTTCTCGCCGCTGCAGGCTGTTTAAACTTCCAAGTGGCTTCGTTCCAAATGGAAAGAGGGGTAAGTGAAAAATCCACTTTAACACATCATGTGACGTGACATCAGCATACCGCTTGTTGTCGCACAACGATGTTTACCACCGGTGATCTCATTATACTAAAGGATAGCGGATATCTAAAGGGCAGGAGAGGCTGACGCAGGGGTGTCCAAGCTTCCTGGAGTCTTAAAAAACAAAAATGCTTTCATCGGGGGATAATAGTTTTTCTGTCATGTTTTAATAGGTACACAGTGATTTTACTGGGCTTTGCTGTGCTGTATACTATAACTCATCTGTCTATTTATCCATCCAGCAGCAGGCTACCCAGACCTCCTTCTCCCCCATCCACATCCTCCTGCTCCTCCTCGGGGATCCCAAGGCATTCCCAGGCCAGACGGTGTATGTAATCCCTCCAGCATGCTCTGGGCCTGCCCCGGGGTCCACAGGGAAGCACCCCGGATGCATCCTGATCAGATGCCGGAGCCACATCAACTGGCTTCTTTTATCAATGCAGTATCTATCCAGATGTCTTGTCCCTAAGGGCGAGGTAATCAGATACCCCCTTCTGACATGTGTCGATGTGGTTATGTGCGTGTCGTCGGTATATAGTATATCACACCCACTTGAGGAGGTGTATGAGCAGCCTGGCGTAGCTCTGCATCATGGAGGGCTCCAGGTCCGGCAGCGTGACCAACTCGTACAGCAGCTTGATGAAGAGGATGTGGTCCTCTTTGCTGAACCTCCGGCCGTACAGCTTCAAAAACCTGCAAGGTGAGAGCAAGGTGAGCATCGCTTCCTGTTTCAAATCACAGCAAATACGCAGGCCCCACTGTCCACACATGAAGCCTTGATTAACCTCTCTGAGTCTGAATCGAGGCCAAGTGGGCAAAGTGAATTAAAAGTACAGCCTTTATTTAAAGTTAAAGGGGGGAACATGTTGCCCTGGTATTTTATTGTGGCAGACCCAGCAGCCCAGGCTCATTTGGTCTCTTCTTTAAAGACCCTAATGACACATATTATTGGCACTTTATTTCCCATTTGTTAAAGTGTTGTAAAGATCTAGTGCTGAATACTTGGGTTGTGCCTTTCTAAAATCAATAGCCTCTTTATTAAACTTCTTGCCACCTGTAAGGGAAACTAGACACACTGTGTACTGTAATCTAATGACTACCCTGCAACAAATATCATAGCTTATTTGTGAAGCTCATTGATTTCGGTTTTGATGCCACTGATGGCAACACAGAGGTATTATTGATGTAACTCTGTGATGATGTGTTAGGATGTGGTGCCTGGTTTTGCTGCACTGGCTGCACAGTTAATCCAGTGTAAAGTACCCAAAACAGACTCTTAAAGTACCACTACCTGTAATGAGCTTCTAGGTTCTACATAGCCTGTTATTATGAATCCCAAATGACTAGTTATGGGTTTAACTTGTGGTATATGCGGAGGAGAACAGCCTTGCTCAGACACTTACGAGAAGAGTTTCCTGGACCAGAAAGCGACCCCGGGCCACAGCTCTCTGAGGACAACAGCTCTGGACAGGTTGGCTTTGATCTCGGCCAAAAGCTCCGTGGCCTCCCGGTCCAACCGGTCCGAGTAAGGCAGCAGGCCGTTATACACGATCTCCTTCTGGGGGATAAACCCGCCCATGTCCTCGTCCACAGTCATAGCGTATCCCACTTTTTCTGCAGTGTATTGAATAAATAAAAAATTATAATTAAAAAAAGAAAACGTATTTATTTAATGGACGTTGTTCCTCTTGGGAGGCGCGCTGCCGAAGTTAGTGCAGCATAATCCGCTGTGTCCAGCAACCCGGGCGGAAGGACGGTGATCACAGGGGAAAGTATGTCACGCTAATTGAGCTGCGTAAAGCCCCGCGAGCCGCAGAGGGCCGGTTCCGCTCTGACCTGCGATGTAAAGGCGCTGCGTCACCTCTCGCTTCACACCTCGCAGGTATCCACAGGCGGCATTACGCGCGAGAGTGGCGAGGGACGGAGGGGAGGGGGAGTGAAAGGGGAAGGGGGGTGGGGAGGTGAGAGGCCTGGAGGTTTGGTGGTGCATCGGCAGGTGACGCACGACAGGAGGTCCAGTGAAAATGAGTAGCCCACAGGTTGCAAGAAAAGGCTGCAATACTTTAAGGTCAGGCTTTGATTTCAGCACCACTGAGTTTAATAAGAAGTGAAGGCTTTGATATGTGAAGGCTTTCATGTGAGGGCATCGGGTAGGCTAAGTGGGCTGGGAGGAGGAGGAAGCCCTGGAAGGCTTTTCTTTCTGGACTACAAATCCCAGAGGCGCTGGATGAGTGCGTGTGCAGCGAGATAATCTGCAGAATATTAGGATGATCTGATAACTGGATTAATGCCCCACTCCTGTTCTACTGACCCACAGCCCTGCTACTCAGATAAACAGAGCGCTGGGTTTATCCAACTCTCTGTCTGTCTGTCTGTTTGTTTATCTGTCTGTCCATGCACTGACATAAATAAACTACAGTCCCCATCAACAGCTCCTGCCCATGTCATCCATGTCTACTTTTGCCGTCTTATGACACCTACATCCCCAGGTCTCTCCATTCTTGCGTTGCCGTGCGCCCTCCCCATGTAAATCCTTTTACTTTAAGCCCATGTAATTCTCTGACCACTTCATGCTTAGAGTGGTGCGGCGTCGATCGGCAGGATATTGTCTAGCCTGCCCAGCGCTGACGTTTTCTGCTCCCGGCCAGAGCTTAGAGCATAATGCAGAAGCCCTATGAGTTCTTTGCTCTGGTTCTTTTCAGAGAAATGGGGCAATTGCTGCCACTCCACCCCAGACTATGTGCTAAACTGCTGCCTGATTGTAACAAAGTGCCCTGTTTCTCAATCTCACTAGAGGTCTCCTGGATGCTTTTGCAGGTTTTGACTACAGCCCCTGATAGTCCCATAGCCTTCAATCAAACTCACCTTTATAGGAGACAGCGAGCAGCGGAGAGCCCCCTTTAAAACTATTTTCTCTATATGTACACAGAGGAAGACGGACAGTCTTTTGAGAGAGATCCCAGAACAGAGTGTGCCTTCCACAAGGTATATCAGCCCGGGGGAATCATGCTGGACTTCGCCAAGTAATCTCACCCAAGTCTTTACCTTTTATATCCCCTCAGATCTCATTACTTTTGGGCTTTCTCTGACTCAGAGCAGTGACAGCACCTGTTTTCACTGTCTCCAATGTTGAACCGCATCCAGGAAGAAACATGGTGTCTGTTCTTATTTGTTCTTCCTTGTAATGTTTTGGGGGACCTGGAAACTGAATTTGTGGGAATTGTGTGCATGTGTGCGTGTGTTTGCACGAGTGTGTGTGTTTGTATGGGCACAGGCGCTTGCGTGTGTGCACGAATGTGTGTGCGCACATCTGTGAGATTCATTATTCCACAAGCGGAGTCTTCTACAGATGGAAAATATGATTCAGGACGATGATGATGCCTCTTTGACTCAGCAGGGAGACCAAATGGAGAGAGGAAAGAAGAGCGAGAGGGAGAGAGAGAGAGAAAGAGAGAGAGAGGAAAGTGATGGAGGAAGACGAGAGATGGACAGGAAAGAGAGATGATGATCCCACTGGAGGTAGATGTTTTTGTATTCCATCAGCTTGCTCATCTCTGAGCTCACAATCCTCTGCAGAAGTCAAGAAAGTCCAGTCCCAAAGAACACACACACACACACACACACACACACACACACACACACACACACACACACACACACACACACACACACACACACACACACACACACACACACACACACACACACTTTAAGCTTCTAATTTCCACCAGGGATTTATGGTGATGCCAGTTTTCTCGCTCCAAAAATACTGGAAAATTCTGGCAGCCAATAAGTGCAATGTGTGTGTTTCAACGTGTGAGTGCATGTTTTTGTGTGTGTGTGTGTGTGTGTGTGTCTAAGTTTGGAGGGTGAAGAGTGTAAATGATGTGTCTGGGAAACCTGCATCGAAACGTCAACACACACACACACTCACACGCGCACGCACACACGCACACGCACAGAGTTCCTTCCATCCAGCTGGGTTTCTCGCTGGGAGATATGCAGCCCAGTTCATCGCCAGACAGGCGGGTAATATATGACCCCCGCTCCTGCCTCTCTCTCTCTCTCACACACACACACACACATGCACACACATACCGACACACACTCTCAAACAAATACACAACCACATTAGAAAGTTTCTACAGAACTAACAGAGCTGTCCGCATGTTCTCCACTCAGATTCTTCTCTCACCAAAACCTCTCCCCCTGTTTCTTTTGGACGCGTCAACGACAAATTTCGCCCGAGGAAGCTACGCTGGTGATGCGGATGCCAAGGCGAGAAGGAAGCAAGGAGACAAGGAAATAGGAAAGGGGGGAAGGAGACACACATTCCATCACTGCCCCTGTGGATCTGCGGCAGGGGAGAGCCTACCAGCTGTGGTTTCTAATCGTGAAGAAAGGCAGAGCTGCGAGGAGTACCCAGGTATGCAAGGTTAATTCCCTCTTTATCTCCTTCTTCTTCTATCTCCCCGGCAGCAGCAGCAACAGCAGCAGCAGCAGCAGCAGCACTGCTTGTATTGCGCGCTAGTGTAGCAGTATGGTTGTTATATTTCACGATGACTGCTTATGTGATTTATGTGTGAACAGGAATGAGTCCGCTGAGAGGTTTCCCCTGGCTTCTCATATGCCTCTATGCAGCAGCTGTGTGTGCAGGTACCACACTCTCTGCTCTCACATGTGCATTTTGCTCAGAGTCACACGTTTTCCACCTTGATTCACATTTATGCACACCTTCTCCATCTCTCCGTCTATACTCATTAATGCAGACTCAGGTTTAAAATCTAGCACAGACCACACACACACTTGACACTTGTGCCCCCATTCTGCAGGCGTGGGTGGCGCAAAGGTCGACAATGTGTCCTCGGAGGTCTGTCGTCATCCGTGTGAGGAACTGATGATTTTGCTCACTGAGATCCAGGGCCTGCGTATTGTGACCGGCAGTCTGCTTGAAGATCTGGATAGAGTTGTAAGACACAAATACGTACATCTGCAGATACACAGATACATCTGCATGTTGGAGTTTGTTAAAGCTACATTTATTTTGTTATAGCAAAATCGGATTTGCAGAAATTAGAACAAAAAACAGTTGAAACATTTATTTTAAGCATTTTTTTTAACACTCTCGAAACATTGTACAATTTCATATATATTCTAAACTATATGAGGTCATTTTTAAGAGCAGTAACAGTGCACTTTACATTGTGTGTGACAGGGTTAAGATTTGTGGGAAATTTATGTGACAAATCCAATTGAGAGTGCCAGTGCAAATGGAATAAGCAGCAACAACCCTTTTTTTGGCAGGAAGCTCTGCGGTTTGTGGTGAATGTCCTGGTAGTTTTGGAAAAAGAAAGCATATCATCAGTGGTAAAATATTGGTCGTCATTCATCTAACCATTAAAGACTAATTCAGCAAGTCCGAGTGTATAAATGAAGGGTATTATCTAAATACAACAGATAGAAATAGTGAAGAATCTGTCTTTTTTTACTGTTATTTTTTAATATTTTAAAAATGTTTTTTTTGTGTTTTCAGTCAAAAGAAAATGAAGAGATGCGGCTAACGCTGGCTGAGATGAGCAACAGCAGCCGCAGCAGCCTCAGGAGCAGAAGCAGAGGTGGTGGCGGCGGCGGTGGAGGTGGAGGTGTTGGTTTTGGTGGCGGAGCTGATGGCAGAGGTGGCGGTGGATATGGAGGCGGAGCTGATGGCAGAGGTGGCGGTGGATTTGGAGGCGGAGCTGATGGCGGAGGTGGCGGTGGATATGGAGGCGGAGCTGATGGTGGAGGTGGCGGTGGATTTGGAGGCGGAGCTGATGGCGGAGGTGGCGGTGGATTTGGAGGCGGAGCTGATGGTGGAGGTGGCGGCGGTGGCAGTGGATTTGGCGGTGGAGGTGGAGGTGTTGGTTTTGGAGGCGGAGCTGATGGTGGAGGTGGCGGTGGATTTGGTGGCAGGGCTGATGGCGGAGGTGGCGGTGGATATGGTGGCGGAGCTGATGGTGGAGGTGGCGGTGGATATGGAGGCAGAGCTGATGGTGGAGGTGGCGGTGGATATGGTGGTGGAGCTGATGGCGGAGGTGGCGGTGGATTTGGAGGCGGGGTTGATGGTGATGGTGGCGGTGGATATGGTGGTGGAGCTGATGGTGGAGGTGGAGGTGGATTTGGAGGCGGAGCTGATGGCCGAGGTGGTGGTGGATTTGGAGGCGGAGCTGATGGCGGAGGTGGCGGTGGATATGGTGGTGGAGGTGTTGGTGGTGGAAGTGGTGGTGGAGGAGGTGGTGGCAACGGCGGCTGGGGCGACGGCTTCGGCTTTGGCGACGATGACAATTACCTCGATAGAGACAGAGACGGAGAGATCTGGTGCATGCAGGACGGACGGATATACGAGCAGGGGGAGGACTGGGAGGTTGACAGCTGCACCTCCTGCACTTGCCAGGTTTGTGTTGAACTACTCTTATGTAACTACGACTTAGCAGTGAGGTGTTCCCAGGGAGAGCGTCATGATTGAATGGAAGACCTGTCACAGATAGACAGCAGGCCTTAACCTCATTTAACTTTATGTGGCGCCTCGAGCTTTCATGGGAAGTCCAAGTCTTCAGTCGAGTCTGAAGTCGTTTTACATTTTGATTTTGTACTTCAGAAGTGTCAAAGTTGTCTTCATTTTTGCAACTTGTATTTTAATTATTCAAATACACAAAGTGTCTCCACTCTGATATGATTGGCTTAACACTTACCGTAAGTAACTTGATATTTGATTTTCTAAAGACTTGACAAAAAAACCTGGACTGAATTGAACCTTAAAGAAATTTATTAAATAAATTTGGGGAAAAGTGCTTATTTGACCTTTTTTTTGCCGAGAAGATTGGTACCAGTCATATATCTGCCTGTTGAATATGAAGATAAGTGTCACACTTCATTCAGTTATTCATTCATTTTGTGCCTGCCTTTGCCAAGAATCACTAGCTCACTTGTCATTTCAGATCCTGCCACTCACACATGCCCTGCAGTAACCCCCAGCTTTTTCTCATCTTTACTTCTCAGTGTAGCCTACTATATACCCGTCCACTCTCACTTACATTCTCGCACAGTGTCTATTGTCCATTGTGCCGCACAGTAGCTTCCCAGCCTCAGCTACCCGGTGATAAAGGTGACCTATTTTCAACTTTTCAGTGGTGTCTCCAAGTCGGGCCTTTGAGTCCTTCCAGTTCTTAGCATAAAGCCTGGAAACAGCGTGAAACAGCTGCTTTGGCTCAGTTCTTAAGTAAAAACAATCCACCAAATCCAAGAATTCACTGCCACTGGCCAAGAAATAGTCTGGCACACCTTCTTTAATGTGCATGAGCTTTGGAGGTGGTCAGGAGATGGCTAGCTTAACTCACCTCAAAAACCAAGATCACTTGGAAACTTCTAGTTTGTCCAAAAAAAAAAAAAAAGTGTTAAGCTAAACTCCTATTCTACCTTGTTTGTTTTCATTCATATAAAAATCTTGAAAAACAACTTGTGGTTTTATGGGATGTTATGAGCCAAACAATTTCTTGGCTGACAGCAGCGACTTCCCTGGGACAAGGCCGTTTCAACTTTTCATGCTAAGCTAATGGTGTCTTGGCTTTAGCTTCACGTTTGACAGAGACACGAGAGCGGTATCAATCTTCTGTAACTCCCGACGAGAAAGTGAATAAACATATTTTCCCCAAATGTCCACTGTTGCTTCAAAATGCATTTACCAGTTGGGGAAGTTTCTCTTGTTTCCAATGTGGTTTTCATTTATTTCCAGAGCTCCCTTTGTTAGCATCTATCTATATTTTATGGTCGCTTCGTCGACCTCTCCGAGTCTGGTTCTCTTTATAAAATATCATTAGTTTTGAGTCATGACAGCACACCATTCCTATGCAAAGACTGGCATCAAGCAGAAGCATCTGGCTCAGATAACACGGTATGACTAATATTATCCTGGTATGTCTCTCTATTACCTTGTTAAGGATGGAAAGGTGGTGTGTCAGCAGGTGTCTTGCCCTCCTGTGTCCTGCATCAATCCATCCTTTATCGACGGAGAGTGCTGCCCTGTTTGTCTCAGTAAGGTTGAATTGCTGGCAGCTATGAGATAGTGTTCATACCTACAGTGTTATAGAAGTAATACCTACAGAGTCTTTGTGTTTTTTTTTTACAAAGATAAAGAAGGCTGGTCCCCGTGGTCTGAGTGGACCCACTGTTCTGTCACCTGTGGGCGTGGCGGGCAGCAAAGGGGCCGATCGTGTAACAGCATCACGCCAGCCTGCTCCGGTCCGTCACTTCAGACCCGCAGCTGCATGTTAACAAAGTGCGAGCGCAAGGGTAGGTCTACTCTGCACATCTGATACCTCGCATGTCTTGACTTCAATTATTTGTCTGTGATCGATTGAGCGCAGCCAATCCAAAGGAAACAAGTGAATAGTCCTCAAAGAGCAAACATATGGAACATCAGGCGGGTGGATTTTAGTCGTTGTCATAATTGGAAACATGTTGTCTTTAGTCCTGTAAATGTGCACGCAGTTTGGAGCCCTACTAGTGACGGTCTGTGTTGAATTCTGCTCAGACACATTTCCAGACTGCTACTCACAGAAAAACAATATTTATGTGCATGTTTTCATGTGCAGCGCGTGCCGACGGGAAATGGGGCCTTTGGTCGCCCTGGTCCGCGTGCACAACCACGTGTGGAGAGGGACACATCACACGAGTACGTCTGTGCAACAACCCTCCGCCACAGAAGGGGGGCAAAGGGTGCACGGGCAGCGGCAGGGAGACACAGCCTTGCAACAACACACTCTGCCCCAGTGAGTTCAGGATCACATATACACATTTGAAACTGCACAGTGTGCACTAATCTGCCTTACAGGCAAATGACAGCTTATGTTTGTGTGCTGCAGTTGCTGGAGGCTGGACGACATGGTCTGAATGGTCAATGTGCTCAGAGTCTTGTGGAGGAGGCCTCTCAAGTCGCCAGAGAGAGTGTGTGAACCCGGCCCCTCAGCACGGGGGGAAGAATTGTGCTGGAGACGCAGTGGACTATGAATCTTGCAATAGACAAGCATGTCCATTAGGTAAAGTTAACTAAACCTAAGGGTATAGGTATATCTAAGCAGATATTGTTCTATAAGGAGGCTAAGCTTTACATCCATGGATAAACCTAATCCTTTTTTGTACTGGAGGTAACATATTTCCAAACAAAAGAGGATTAAAACCAACATCCTACAGTGTTTATTCTCCCTTTATTCAATTATTGAGGCTTAGGACAGAGTGAGTGATTCAAATATGAATTTCACATTGACCCAATCTTGGATTATTTGCTTTGTGACTCTGTGTGTTTTTTTTCAGACACGTGTTTGCTGTCACATCCTTGTTTCCCCGGGGTGCAGTGCACAACGCATAGCGATGGATCATGGGAATGTGGAGACTGTCCGTCGGGGTTTTACGGCAACGGCACTCACTGTGAAGATGAGAATGAGGTAATAACCACATATTGATGCACTGGTTAACAGTGGGAAGTGACAATCTATCATGAGGGCAGGCTCACGATCAGTTACAGATGTGGGCCACTGGAAAACAATGATTTGTTTGTTTTTAATTGATCAGAATCAGTGTCAGACTGAAACATGTCAACATCTTTCAGTCATGGTGGCCAGAGGATGAAGTATACAACCAATTTCCCTATGGGGACAAATAAAGTCCTTCTTCTCTTCTTCTTACTATAATAACTTGGAGATCTCATGACTTTTCCTTTAAGGCCACCATTTCTACTTTCTAACAAATTATTTCATGCATGTAAATACTGCTATTCGTGGTCCCAAGAGGATGAATCATAATGTCTTTGATCCTCTGAGCTCACTACTCCATGATTACAAAGGACCTAGATAACATATGATTGGTCACCTTTACCTCAAACCTATTACTCAAGTCACTGTGATCTGCTGATCTGACATAAATATTCTGTCTCCTGATCCTGGCAAGACATAACACAGTTGTACAAACAGTTCACGTTTGATATGCTGAACACGGTTAATCCCTCTCTCCTCAGTGTGAAGTGGAGGGTGTGTGTTTTACAGAGTGCGTAAACACAGACCCTGGGTACTACTGTCTGCCCTGTCCTCCTCGCTACAAAGGCACACAGCCATATGGCCTTGGACTGCAGGCAGCGATGAAAAGCAAGCAGGCACGTGTTTCACTCTTTGAGCCTTTATAAATCTTTTTTTTTTTTTTACATCAGCTGCTTTCATCACGGGCCACTTTTGTGTTTTTAAATCCTTTTTTTTTGTTTTGTTTCAGGTGTGCGAACCATACAATCCCTGTAAAGACAACACACACAACTGTCACAAGTGGGCTGAATGTATATACCTGGGCCTGGCATCTGAGGTCTTGTTTAAGTGCGTGTGTGCCGTTGGCTTCGCGGGCGACGGCTTTCTGTGCGGTGACGACTCTGATCTGGACGGCTGGCCCAACTACAAACTGCCCTGCAAGCAGAATGCGACCTATCACTGTCAGAAGGTAAAAAAAACAAAACAAACAAAAACAAACACCAGCATTGAGATGTTAAATTATTCACATCGGATTATCTGGAGCTTGGATGTGATCCCTCTAAACTGGGCTGTGATTGGCTGCAGGATAATTGCCCCACGATACCAAACTCTGGACAAGAGGACCTGGACATGGACGGACTGGGGGACGCCTGCGATCCTGACGACGACAATGATGACATCTTAGACGAGAGGGTGGGGCGGTCGTGATTGAGATTAAGTCTTGAAATGACCATGTCTGACAAATGGAAATGTAAAATGTAAAATGTATATTTACATCCTCTGTTTCGGCGCAGGACAATTGCCCGCTGGTGTACAACCCTCGGCAGTACGACTCGGACAGAGACGGGGTCGGCGACCGGTGTGACAACTGTCCGTTTGAGAGCAACCCGCTGCAGACGGACACTGATGACAACGGAGAGGGAGACGCCTGCAGCATCGACATGGATGGAGATGGTAGGAGTTACTTCCTCATCAATACTTAGTGCCCAGTTATTTATTGTTTCTCCCTCGTTCCCTGTAGTGTTGTTTTCTTCCAGTGGTATCTACATTTAAGGATCAATTGGTGCTGTCGTATTGGCACCTGATTCACACTACAAACCAAGTCAATGTTGTAAATTAGGGAGTGTTTTATAAAATGTTACTATAATATACAAACTCAGAAAAAGTGTGTGTCAAATGGATTTAATTACATTTACCCAAACACAGTATTGATTAGTTTCTGCATCTTGTTTCTAAGTAAAAGCTACAAGAAAAGCATTTTATCCAATGTGTGTGTGTGTGTGTGTGTGTGTGTGTGTGTGTGTGTGTGTGTGTGTGTGTGTGTGTGTGTGTGTGTGTGTGTGTGTGTGTGTGTCGCTCTCCCTCCAGAGGTGCTGAATGAACATGACAACTGTCCTTTAATCTACAACACCGACCAGAGGGACACAGACATGGATGGCGTTGGAGACCAGTGTGACAACTGTCCCCTTCTACACAACCCACTGCAGGTTCCTGAAAAACACACACAGACAGACACACACAAATAAAAACACACATATCGCTAAATAGAAGCGCACATGTAACTCTGTATATATGTACTGACACAGATACAGTTGTTGCGGTTGTGCTGCCTCACAAAACATCTGGTCTGGGATGCACATTTAAACACAGGGATCCAAGAAAGCTGTTCGAACAATTTATCGGTGGCAATTAATCTTGGACGTCTCTACGGGGAGTGGATGCTAAACGAAGCATAGACATGTGATTTAACACTATGTAAACATCGTTTTGTTTGTGTGTATGTATGTGTGTGTGTGTGTGTGTGTGTGTGTGTGTGTGTGTGTGTGTGTGTGTGTGTGTGTGTGTGTGTGTGTGTGTGTGTGTGTGTGTGTGTGTGTGTGTGTGTGTGTGTGTGTGTGTGTGTGTGTGTGTGTGTGTGTGTGTGTGTTTGCAGGTGGACTCTGACAGTGACCTGGTCGGGGACATGTGCGACGACAACGACGACATCGACGAGGACGGCCACCAAAACTCTCTTGACAACTGCCCCTACATCCCCAACAGCAACCAGGCCGACCATGACAACGACGGGAAGGGAGACGCCTGCGACCACGACGATGACAACGACGGTATCCCCGACGACAGGGACAACTGCAGACTGGTGCCCAACAGGGACCAGCTGGACTCTGACGGTCAGTGCTTCTTCAAAACCTTTATCGAAAAAACAAAACCTAATCTGAAAAAAAAAAAAAAAAACCTCCCTCAACAGATGTGAGAAAACCTCCGATATCATCGTACAGATGTGAACAAATGCTGATTAATTTGCTGTCCCACAGGGAAAATATTTTATGATAAATGGATTCTGCAGTGGTGCAGGGAAATCCTATGACCACAAGTCCAATGATCCAGGTCATGTTAATGTTGGACATCGAAATAAACAGTTTATAGCTCTCTGTAGTGATATTAATCATACTTAAAACATGGTTTAATCTATCCACCATCATCATACAGGACCTTCTTACCACATTTGCACGTTTCCCATCCAGTTCCTTTGTTCCCTTGTTGGCAGAAAATCAAAGAAATTCGCATCTTTTTACTCAATCCATGTGTTTCTGTCTGTCTGTGTCAGGTGATGGCAGCGGGGAAGCATGTTTTGACGACTTTGACAACGACAGCATTCCAGATGCGCTGGATCCCTGTCCGCTGAACCAGGATATCGGGTCGACAGACTTCAGGAAGTTTCAGGTTGTTCTGCTGGACCCGAAAGGCACAACACAGTCTGACCCCCTGTGGGTGATCCGCAGCCAGGGCAGAGAGCTGCTGCAGACGGCCAACTCGGACCCCGGCATCGCTTTAGGTCAGAAAGTTCATGACTTTTCATGAGAGAAATCAAAGCCCTGCTCTACACAAGTATGTATACTGAAAACTAAACCAAAATGTCCAAATGGTTTGAACAGGATACGACAAGTTCAGCGCTGTCGACTTCAGTGTGACGTTTTATGTCAACACCGACCGAGATGACGACTACGCGGGAATCGTGTTCGCTTACCAGTCCAGTCAACGCTTCTATGTTGTCATGTGGAAACAGGTTAGATACAATTATGATGATCGATAAAGCACTCATTAAGATCTTCATTATCTTGTTTTTTTCTTTTTGAAAAATCTGTTTATTATTATTTTTTTAGTTAAACACATATCCAAATCACAAATTCAATAAATATACACTAAAAAATCCCCCCATTCCCGCCCTCACCCACCCCCCATGTTCCCAGATCCTCTAAAGGAAAATAAATAAAAAGAGTATTATAAAGAGAAATATTCTGACAAAGAAGAAATAGAACAAGGTAAAATAACTAAATGATAATATAATAATAAATAAATGAAATAAAATTAATTAATTAAAAAAACAAAACAGCAATGGTTTAAGTTACCAGTCTTCACCTAAATATGCTGAATTGTACTAAATAAAGTCCCAGTTTGTCACATTAATCATGTTGTCAAATCTTTAAAATCCCCTTGACCATAACTTTCTTTGTATTTCGTTATATCAGACTTTTCAGAGACTTGACTTTTCAAGCACGCACATATCCATCCTCCTGTTCTTTCTTTCTTTCTCTCAGGTGTCTCAGGCTTACTGGGAGAAAAGGCCATCCAAAGCCTTCGGCACAGCAGGAGTGTCCATCAAACTGGTCAACTCCACCACAGGACCAGGGGAGTATCTACGTAACGCCCTCTGGCACACTGGAAATACCAGACACCAGGCACGAATCACTGTTTTTTTTTTTACAGTTTACTTTGCTTGTAGTGAAACACGCTGAAGTTTTCTTTTCAACTAGAATGGTCTTTGACAATGTGCTCTTTGTTAGACTGACACAGTAAAGATCAGATACTGACATCTTCACGTGTCATTTTTCAGGTCAGAACTTTGTGGCATGACCCCAATAATATTGGCTGGAGGGACTTCACCGCCTATCGCATCCACCTTATCCACAGACCCAGGACTGGGTTCATCAGGTACAAAACACAGTCACCTTATAAAGTAGATTCATCATATCTGGTGTCACTTTTATCACTGGCTCATCAGCAGGAGTCCTGAATGAGACTAAACCCCAAGTATCCAGCGTATGTGAGGAAATGACTCCATTTCCATCTGTGTTTCTTCACATTTGTCTGGAAATATTGTTCTGTTAAATATACTTACAGTTATTGCTACAGGCAGGGATGGTCATAAACAAGGCAGCTGATATGTGAATCTGTGCACGTATGAAGCTTTCGTTGCTCGACTAGTTTTTCTCCTTGGAGCCTGAGATTGTCATAAACCACAGCTGGATTACGACCGTGGAAATCAACCAACTTTTGAGCTGTTGAACTTTTGTGGGCTCCCTCATGGGAGCAACAGATCTTTCCTAGTGGAAATACCTCTACATTAGCAGTAACCTTTTAACTTTTAATTTACAGTTAAAGCATTTGATGTTATTGGCCTGGCCTTTAAAGGACAAAGCCAATGTTTAAGCTCAATTACTACATATCAGATATATACGTAGTGTTTTTAATGTGACTTTCTCCATAATTCTCAAGCAGAAACTGTTTCCCATCCGTTTCTGTGTTCTATTAAAATCAACTTTTAGGAATTTCAGATTAATTTGAGATTAGAGACCATCATGCCTGTATTTATTTCTGTGAAACAACATAGTCAAACACCACTGGCACATAGAAATGAAGTGCAGACCTTTCAGATTAATCTGCACTTGCAACCACTAACCTAAAATTATATTACTTCGATAATGATACAAAGATACTTTGAGGGCATCAAGCAGGTTCAGCTGTAAGTGGATTTTCATAATCTAATGAAGGGAATGAAAACAAATAGCAGAGAACTCAAAACTCTAAAACTATAAAGCAAACCTAAAAACCACTACATCACTGTAAAACAGATCAAATTAGTGAAAGAAAAATTGGCCAAAAACAAAAAAAACGTGACATAATCCTTTAAATCACATATTTTTGGACTCAATCAGCAGCAGTTCAGGTTATGTAGGTTTTAGTGGAACAACAATCTGCTGAATAACTTCTTAAATCTGTGAAAATCACATTCAGTGTCGCCCTTGAAGGAATAATTCACTCTCAGATGTTCTTACACTCGAGGACATCATCAATCTCCAAGAGTTATTTTATGATAACAACGTAATTCACTTTCTTTGTTATACCCAGCTCCCCTCAACCTGCCACATCTTCTTCTACTTAGTTGTACTTCTTACTAATGGACTTTTTAAAAAAAAAGAAGAAGAAGAAAAAAACAAACAAAAAACCCCTCCAGGCTATAGTTTTCTGTGCTTTGTGCTGTTCATGTATAGATGCACAGAAATCACATTGCCATCGAGATGTTTTCATGCCCAGGAAAAGAGAGGGGAATGAGAACAAGGCTGTTATGAGTTATGAGCCAAGCCCACTTGTTCAAATACTCTTAAAGAAGGCTTTGGCTCTGCTGCATTGTGGGAACAGAACGATTGTACTGTATGATGACTGTACGGCCGCATGCTTATTGAATGTGGGTCTGAAAAGAAGCTGCAGCTCTTTGAATGTGAAGGACAGACACACATTGATATTTTTTGATAGCTGCTACCAAGTTCCATTGTAGCGGCTTTAAATATCTCTCCATTTGACGTCATGCTCTCAATATCACCCCCTAGAATACGCACTAACAAGAACAGGAACCAGAAGGAACATACACAACCAAACAACAAGCATGACCCAGAAATGTGGTGCACATTGTCATCAGTGAGGAAATATGGATTAAGACTCCCAGTGTCAGTCAAAGTAACAAACCCATTGTGTAAAATATATGCTATTCAGCATTATAAGTGTTACTTCTGAAAAAAGAAGTGTTACCAGCAAATCAAATTCGACTTAAAGAGCAACAACACATGTACCCACGATGCATTTTAATGTTGCAGCTGCCTCAGGTGACAGTGATTCAGCTGTTTTCTCTGCAAATGTAGTGGAGTAGAAGTAACTCGGAGCTGCACCTCTGTGCAGTATTGGGTGAATGAATGGAGCTAAAGCAGGATTGTACCTCTCGTTTAATAACAAATGGCTTCTATTGATTAGTATTGTATCGCTGTGTTTTTCCCTGGCAGGGTGGTGGTGTACGAGGGCAGGGACATTTTGTCTGACTCGGGGGCGGTGTACGACCACACCCTGGCTGGAGGCAGACTGGGACTGTTTGTCTTCTCTCAGGAACACGTCCTCTTCTCAGACCTCAGATATGAGTGCAGAGGTGAGACTCGCTGTCTCATCATTTGCCCTGACCACCCATCAGCATTCAGATCCTTTGCTTAAATACTTTTTTGCCTGTAAAAACATTTTTTAGCACTTGGAAGCAAAAGTATCATCAGTGAAAGTATTTATTATGCAGGAAATTGCCCTGTGCCTCATGTATACACGAAGTGGATATTAGTTAATTCTGATGCAAATGAGGGAAGTCAAAGCCAATAAAGCTGAGAGCATTGATTTATTTTTCTAACACTGAATTGTATTGTCTCAGCATAATTGATGTTTTTGTCATGTTTCATTTAAAGTCTTAATCTGCAGAATAACTAGTACAATATGTACCTCTGAACTGAAGTGGTGTAGCAATATAAAGGAGAATAAATTGGAAATTCACAAAGTGCAAGTAACTCTTCAGCATTTGCAAATCTGTTCTGTTATTATAAAGTCAAGTATTTCTGATAGACTGTGTCTTTAATATGTTTTCTTGATTTTTTTCCCCCTGCAGATAACTAACAGCATATTCAGGAAACCCTACATCAACTACCCACCAGAGATGCACATTCGTTTCAGAGAGAGAGAGAGGAGGATGCACCAGATCCAGGCATTTATCCAGCCAGGCTATCAATTAGTGACCATCGTCTATCTATCAGCTTTCCATGCAACAGTATTGATCTCATTTGCTGTATGTGACTGCAGGACTCTGACAGCAGCTGACAGTAACCTCTTATTGCTTTTCATTTGTGCTTTCCTAATGGTTGTAAATAATTATTTATTGCCAGCTACCAATTATAAAAAGGCAGAGATATGAATATGAACAGATGGAGTCTGTGGAGAAGATTTCTGGTGGTAACTTATCAATAAAAGACCCTTTTCCCCCCTCTATTGTTTCTTTTTTTTTTCTTTTCTTCTCTGATGACGCCAGCACAGCACAGAGGACTGAGGAAATGTGGTCTCCAGCGCCTTCTAGTGGTGAAAGTAACAATTACAAATGCCTTAAGACTAAGGTTATATGAGGTTGCTAAAGCCAGTGGTGGAACAAGTCTTCAAATCATTTATTTAAAAATACAAAAATACATTACAATTCAAAACCCTGAATTCAAAATATTATTGAATAAAAAGCACTAACTCATTATACAGAATAATCCATGTTAGTAGCTGGAAGATGTGGAGCATATTTGAAGTCTTTAATTTGGTTAGGATGTTTAATCTATAACAGTACATCATATTTTATAGCATCCAATTAAGGTCTAAGTAGACTACCACAAACACACAAGGGCAACAGCCTACTTGAATAAATACAGCTGATTAATAAGAATGCAGTCATCTTTCTTGAGAGAATACAAGATTAACGATTAAACTTCCTGAAATATAAAACAAACAAATATAAACAAAAACTAGAGAGAAATGTGTAGCCAACAACATGAACAGCCATGATTTTTTATTTTTATTTTTTTGTTATCAAGAGTGGAATTATGTTTTTGTATCTTTAAGTCTTTTACATTTTGTTTAGTATTTATTTACTTTTTGTTTTTGTTTTGTTAAATCATTTAAAAAAAAAGGGTTTTTACTGTAATAAATCTGTCTTTCCAAATAAACCTGAACTTGTGGTTCATGGAAAATAAATCCTTTGTAATGACTCTAAACACAAAACCTGTTAAACCGGTTGAAGAGGGAAGTGTAGCAAAGCCCAATACACACTGATATATCCTCGCACACACAGAAACGCCCTCTCTCTACCTGTAGAGGTGAATGAGCGACGTCACTACCCGGTCCAATGAGATGTGAAGAATGAGGAAGAGCAGTGCCTTCCCCGGGCAGAGAGGAAGGAGTTAGCTCCCCTAAACAAGCGCCTGTCTGAACACATCTATAGGTGTTAAAGTGTCATTTACAGTACAATCAGGTGGAGACAGGCGGGATGGTGCGCGCCTGTACCGACGGCTGCTGCGTCCGGTTCCTAGACCGACACCAGTCGGCGCTGAACTTCGCGCTGTTGATCACCGCTTACATCCTCTACCTGATCGTCGGCGCCGGGATCTTCTCCGCCATCGAGCTGCCTTACGAGCGAGAGCTCCGGGAAGAGCTGCGGGCGGTCCGGCAGGACTTCCTGGACAACAACACCTGTGTGTCCGACGCGCAACTGGAGCTGCTCCTGGCCCGCGCGCTGGAGGCCAGCAACTATGGCGTCTCGGTGCTTGGTAACGACACCAGCCACAACTGGGACTTCGTGTCCTCCCTGTTCTTCACCAGCACCGTGCTGACCACGACAGGTGAGTGAGACCCCCGGGGCACAGGTGCTCAGACACTAAAGATAGTAGGCTATAATAAACATCCATTCATTTATGATAAACCAAGCTTTACATCTATAGGCCTATAAATCATCATTTTTGTCTCCAGTGTATGATAAATTTAATAAAGTTGTTTCAAATTCTTAGAAATTAGGCCTGGGTTAGATCTGCTCTGGTCTAAAGGTGACTCTGATACGTCACTGAAGCTTCACCTGGAGCTGCTGTAATTTGCATATTTTATCTCTACATAGTTGTGATGTCAGGTTTCACTCACATTGTCAATGTATGACCATGAACTGTGACTTAAACGTTGCTCCTGAGCAGGCCAATGTGAAGGTCAAACATTCAAGTCAAGTCACAAGATGTAAAACATGTGTGAACTGGTGAATTAATACTTTGCTGATCAGTTACCAGTAAACCATTAAATTCAACAATAATTTGCGGGTTGAGTTAGATTTTGAAAAACATTTCTACTTAAACATGAATCCACTTATAGACACTTGTGGGATTCAAGGTGTCTAGGGCATCATTACATCTGCAGTTATATGTTAATAAGTTAATAAATCACATTTCCCCCCCTATTTATGGTACATTGGAGGGTCCTCCTGGTGAATTAAAGGACAGCTGCTTTAAAAGTCTATATAGCCTAAGTAAAAGCAATAGTCAGGCTCCCATAAGAACACTGAGGCAGTTTTTTTGTTTACTGTAATCGCTCTTCCTGCCTCAGGTGTTTTAAATGGAGCTGATGTGGAACTAAATTCACAGTTCTCGTTTTGTGCAAATATGTATCCGGGTCTGTATCATAGACTTGATCTAATGAGTTAGTCAAATGAGGCGGATGCCTATCTTTCCGTCAGACTGTGAAAATCCGTCTTTGTGTTTCCGTAACCAGCGTTTTCCTGTTGAGCTGCAGTGAAAAGACAAACAAAAAGGATCTTTCTGCTAAAATGGTTTGTAACTTTGAAGGGGACATCCTTTATTTGTCAAACAGACTGCTGAAGCACCAGACTGTATTTTGCATCTTATGGATATAAGCATCCTCTAGAGAGCTAAACAGTGTCTTATTAACAACCCTTAGTTGTTTTTTTAAGACTCTGTAAAGTTATACTTACAGCCTACACACCCTGCGCACTATGACCTACAGTATTAGGAAATGGGTTAGGGTTATTATTATACTGTACAAACAGTCGATGAGAATACATTAATTTGGGAGTCATCAGTGGGGAATATCTTGCCAGGCTTTAGCTGTTGCACCACCTCTTACTCAGTAAACAGAAACAGGTTAGGAAATGTTGCTGGGGAATTATTATGGATATATTTAATGAGAATCCACACCCCTGAAGCTCCATTAACACATGCAGTTGTTTATTTGTTAGTTCTGCTAAAAGGAACAAATTATAATCCACAGAGAACCCACCAGCCCTCCAGCCCCCTGCAGTGTAAACATACATACATGTTAGTAACTTGAAAGAGACATTTTAACATTAAAACTCAATGAATAATTCAATTATTTAGCCAGCCTGTTCTTCGTGTACAGTAAGTCATTCCTGGGTCGAGCTTTGACAAGAAGACGAGCAGCTGTTTGATGAACCTCTGTCACTCTTTGCTGCCTTCTCTCTAATTATTGTTATGTGTGTGAAGCTTCACGGAGCCTAAGTGGCTCCTTCAGGAATCCCACCTCTAATTATCGCGCTATAATTAAGGCTCTGCTGCATATTTGTTTGTATTTTCAGGTTATGGCCACACCGTTCCTCTCTCAGACGAAGGAAAGGCCTTCTGCATCTTCTACTCCCTCTTTGGCATACCCGTTACCCTCTTCTTCCTCTCTGCCGTGGTGCAGAGGCTCGTGGTCCTGGTGAGTCGACGTCCGGTGTCCTACTTCCACCGACGATGGGCCATGTCCAGGTCGAAGCTCGCCACCATCCACGTCTCCTGCCTCACCGTCTTGGCGATCCTGGTGCTGCTCATCATCCCCGCAGCGATCTTTGTCAACCTGGAGAAAGACTGGAACTTTCTGGAGTCGCTGTATTTCTGCTTCATCTCTCTGACCACCATCGGCCTCGGGGATTACGTCCCAGGAGAGACCCACAGTAAAGAGGACAACCCGCACCCGCAGCTCTACAGGCTGGCCATTACAAGTGAGTAGGTGGCTGAGTAGTGTACACGGCCACCGCTGTCAGGTGGAGGCCTTTTATTTCGAATGAAGGACAAGAGGCATTTTTGGTTCTACCCACTGGATCTGAAAAGGTTTCATGACGCCAAGCACTGTTGAACTGACTCATTCAGTAGAACAGTGGTTTTCAATCCTGTTTGGATTGTCACTCCTCAAAGCAGAGCATTGTTCACTATTGTGTCTCATTGTCTCACATAACATAAGTATGAGTTGTGAGCCATTCAACCCAAGAGGGGTTTTTCCTTGACATGCTTCAACTGAATGGTTTTAAAGGCCTGGAGAGGTGGAAATTATCCAGTAATCCACTGCAAAAAGTCATTCTAGCCCCTTTGTGTGACTATGCAGTGGACCTTGGAGCTAAATGCTAACTTCAACATGCTGCATGACCTTTCATACTTATGCTGTATGTTGAGATAGCTCAGTAAGGGGAGAAGAGGTGGACTGACTACCTAACATCCTGAAAAATACGTCACTAGTTTTGAAAAAAATTTTAAATTACCAAAAAATGTAAAGGTGATGTTGAGCCAGATGTAGAAAAAGAAAGATGGCCGCAGCAGAGAGCCGTGATGTGATGTTATGAGCATAAAAACCGTAAAATGACATTACACAAGTTCCTTCATATCGCTTTATTCCTGATTAACAATGTCAAACAAAGCCATGTCTGTGTTGTAGCCTATACAACACCCATAATTCACAGACCAAACCTTGGTACGATCTTATTATTAGTCACACTGTATTGGACTTTGTTCCTTCATGCTACCATTGTCTGTGTGTTTGCTCTCCTAGTTTACTTGCTGGTTGGCTTGGTGTGTGTCCTGGTGGTGCTGGAGACGTGCTGCGAGCTCCCCCACCTGAGGCGCCTCAGACAGAGGTTCTACGAGGAAGACATCCGGGAACTGGACTCTGAGACCACCAACATCATCGACCGGGATCACAATTGCGACCAGCTGCCTGACTTCTCCGATAGCGCACTGGCCATCCCCTCTGTGTCAGAGCAGGCTGAATCCTTACGGCAAGACAGCAAGTCAACGCCTTACACCCCGGCAGCAGGATCAGCTGCTAACAGAAAGCTGAGATGACAGATTGTCTGCCACATATTGTTTTTAAGGGATTGGTCTATGAACTTTTGCCCTCTAAGTACGGCATATAGGCAGTCTGACCGTGCCTATGTGTATACATACATCTAGAGTCACTCTGTTAACTTAAAAAGTAATTGCTTTGCCAACATCAACACACATATATCGTGTAAAAGCAGGAACCACCCACAGATAATCAGGATGGCGTTGTGTTTTTGTTCTCTGTTAACTCCGCTCCCTGCAGATAAGAATTAGATCTATAACACAGAGGAAGGGCTGGGCCCCCAAACGGAGGGAAACCCCATGAGTTTCCACTTCCTGTCAAGGTCTTGAAGCACAGTGTGCCCAACAGGGTTTCACACTCCCCTTTAACACATTAGGTAATCTTTGCCGGTATTTACATAGGAAATTTGCCTTCTTGGAAGTCATAAAACCGAACCCAGCGAACCCAGGCGTATCATCACTTTGCCTACTCTACATAATGTGAAAGATATGGAAGCAAAAGATCAAAGGACGACAACAAATGCACATTTTTCTCTCCCTGGTTACTCACTGGTGATGACTGGCCTCCAGCTCCTGTTGGCATGTTTACAGTACATTCTTAGTTCATTGTGATAATTATACTGCAATGTGTGACCTTTCACCACTAGATGGCAGCACCTTCTTTTTATATACTAATATATAATCATATGTTACTGGGAGCTTGTCTCTGATGCTGCTTACTGGAGTGTTACTTAAAAATATAATCAAGGTGCAAGAGAGAGTGGTATTGAACAAAAAGTAGTTTTTCATATCCATATATTTTGTTAAGGCCATCCCTGTTTCTGGGAGTGCGAAAATGAATGTAGAGTATATGGAGGTGGAAGCCTTATGTCATTTTTTTTACTTGCAATAGAGCTTGAAACTGTTTAAAATCACAACAAGAAGTAAGAATATATTACCTGTCCTCCTAAGATAATTTAGCTGCTGTTTTTTGGGGTTATTTCCCTGCTTTAATCAAGAGCAGAACATGCATTAAGTGTAAATAAATATTGAAAAATTAAACATTTATGTAATTAATGTTTTTTTTAATGTATAAATTACAAGCAAAACAAACATTTTATATAAACTTGGATTATTTTATTTATACAGTGTCATATCCACATCGTAATTCAAGACACATACATGCAGACTGATGTGGGTGCACACATTCAAGCACGCACTCAAACGCACACATTCGACCTCAAACATACACATTCACATTCACACACACACAAACGCAGCAAATGTCCTTCAACCAGGGAAGAAAGAACTCTCTCCCCAGTGATAGAAAGCATTTGTCCTTCTAAAATGTCCTTGAGTCCGTATGAGCTTCAGGACCGTTGTTATGCAGCAGACGTTGACCTTTGACATCCTCGCAAAGGCTGGAAGGCGTAAAGTTGACATGTCTTATTCACATATTGGTAAAATCTCCCACAGAAGCACACACACAATCCCTCACACACATTATCTTCAATCACTGTCGCTCATACATACAATATACAGTATATGTGTATGTGTGTGTGTGTGTGTGTATGTGTGATTATATGATCTGTGGCTGCTTGGAGCAACGGGGCCAGAGAGAGCGCCAGCTGACGAAGAGGAGGATGGCGAGGACGAAGAGCAATACTGAGATGACAGTGACGACGGAGACGAAGCCGGCGTAGGGCAGAGGTGGGGTGTCCGGAGCCTCAGCAGGGATCATGTTGGTTAGATTCAACATGTAGCCCAGCGTCCAGCCTGCATCGCTGCCTTTTATCTGGACACAAGACAGGAAGTAGGAAAACTGTCATCACTGTCATTCACTTATGTACTACAGACCAGGCCAGTACTGGAGGACAGAGAAAAGTGACAGAAATTAAGTAAAAATTAGTGAATAAGTGGTTGGATATACTGTAAATAACACACATAGGCCTACTTCCATTCACACTGGTGGCCTTGAAATGAAATAAATCAAATGCTATTACAACGTGAGAGTCGCCAGCTGGAAACCAACCGCTTATTGGTCCATTGACTACACCGCTTATCCATACAGACTCAAACACTCACTACAGGCAATGTAGAGCTGATATTAAATCAAGTGGTTGGACTGTGGGAGGAAGATGGGGAACCCACCCAGGCCCAGGGAATCGAACCCAGAGCAAATGCACTGCCTTATCATTGTACCTTACCAACTTACCAACCACCAAAACACCAAATGAAGGCACATTAAAGGGATAGTTCAACATTTTGGCAAAACTCTGTCTCGTAACTCCGTTATTATCTCATAGTGTGGTGAATGTGCAGGTCACAATTACTCCACCAGAGCGTTTTGGAGTTGTTGGATTGTGTAGGCTATTAGATGAGTTTGATGAGGGAAACCCATGAGCCTCCGTAGCGTAGCTGTGAACAGCTCACGGCTTGGCTCCACCGTTCTAAAAAAATCTTGCACCGACAATCAAAGGTAACGAACCTACTCCTAAAACTACAGGGATTATGCATGGGACAATTTGCCAAAATGTTAAACTATCCCTTTAAAGACTTGGTGTGTTCACATATCCACCAGAGTTAAGCATAGAAGTGATTTGAATACATTTTTAAACAACAACTCTATGTGTTGTTCCCCAAAGAGGCACTGTCCCACTTCAAAGGGACCTATGCTTCCTTATCTTCCTGGGCAATGAGAGGTCCAACGTATGGATCCAACAGGGATTCATCATGACCCAGAGTGGCTATCCCATCATTCAAACCTCCCAAGTTATTGTAAAGACTGGATACAGCCTCTGGATTGGTCAGCACTCAACTACCACCTGACCAGCACCAGCCAATCATATTCATGCAGGTGCACGCGCGGCTTTTTACAACATCTCTCACTACTGTATGCTGGTCGGTGTTTTGTTGCCATGGAGGGTTTTTTTTTCTTACCGCCTTTTTAACTTGTTTCAGTCTCCTCTTCGTCGCTCACCTGGTTTCCACCACCGCCATTGACTCGAGGTACGTAACGTTGCTCTGCGCCACTTGTGCAATGACCTAGCTACATTTAGCTTGAATTGAATGGATGTTTTACTTCTGCTTGCCCACAAGTGCTGCGCGTTATTAGCTTGAAAATAATTATGCTTCCTCAGGTGCATTTGCATTGGTGACAGTTTTAGCAAATGAGCTAATGTCCTGTTGTCTTGCTGTAGCCTAGTTTGTTGCTGCAGTAGTGCATGGTGATTTTTTTTTTTTTTTTGCCCAGTAGAGTTGCATCAATTAATAAATAGTTTATATTTATACAATTAATCACCACACATTTATAAAGTCAAATATTTGATTAAGTTACTCTAAGAGCTTCACAACTGATGGTTTGATGTTTTCGTTTGTCACATGGATGATGGTCCAGTCCCTGGCTCCTCTTACTAAACCCTGGTGATGGTTAGGTCATGCATGTTTGCTGTTTTATCTATTAAGATTGTCCAGTTTAGTTATGCTACCATTCATGGTAAATTGCAACAGGATTCAGCATAACATATGAACAACAATCAGGATGCTGTTCAGTTGATCTTATTAATAGTTAGACGTGGTGGGATATGAAGTTCAGAGTGGTCACTAAGCAGGGAGATGGTTAAAGCCAATGCTGAGGTCAAGGAACTTTATACCAACCTGGCAACCTTAATCTTAAAACCCTTAAAGTCTTGAAAATCCCCTTAAGTAAGTGAGGATCAGTTGGAATCAGTCATTTTCTCCAGTGTCCTCACTCACAAAACCTACATCCATCCACACAGGTTGCATGAGATAGGAAAGGGTTGGACTGTGATCCACTGACCTTCTTGATGAATGTTATATTTCGGTAGCTCTCTGAGGTGAAGTTGTATCCTTCTGTCAGCAGGGTGAGGATGTACGTGCCAGAGAAGCAGTACTCAGCCAGATACTTTAATTTTACACTTGGATGGCGCTGCTTTATCTGTTGAAATGCAATGATATGATCATCTTTTCATACAGGCTGGACATGCTGTCTGTTAAACATGATACTGTAGGACATTTTTATGTGCGTAAATGATGCATAGATATTTCCCAACCTCGTCCCAGGGGGTTTCACAGTAGCTTGTTAGCTTTTTCCTGACATCTTCTAGAGGGATGGATGTATCGGTCAGATTGAGGAAGTTCATCACAAAGTAGTACGCAGAGAAAGCCTACAAAGAAGGGAAGGGAGGGGGAAGGAAGAGATGAGGCAAAAGGAAATTAACTTTTTGTGGTATCTTGAGCAAACTGAGTTATCAGTTTATATAAACACTTGTGTTTTTCCCGGTCTTTTTGACTCATATCATTTGTCTTTTGATAGCAGAGTGATGAGTTATTCGGTGTTAGCGTCTCTGAGATGTTTTCACATGCTCGTTGTGTGTACCACAAACTGATACTCATCTACATTACACTGGGGTGGAGGCAGAAAAATACACACTAGAGATAAGGAGGAAATAATTTTTGTCACTATCTTAGCCATTACTGATGAAAAAGACAAGTCATACCAGGAAGAGAAGTCACAGATTACCACAGATAAATTTGAATCTTGTGCAACCGTTCAGTACTCAAAACAACACAGCACAGAGAATCATCCGGTCACTGTTTTCATGCTGATTAATAAATGCTGACAGTTGTGTTCCCTTACCCCATATTGCCCTTGCAAAAATGGCTGGAAGACCCCATTGAAAGAGCATCGGCTGTAACCGCAGTGCGTAAAGTTGAAGATACTTTTGACAGCATCCTGGCATTGTGCAAAGTTTCCCGACCCCTTGTGAGTAAAATTTGCAGGAGCTCCTTGGGGTTTCCTGTTTGACACGCAGGGGCTGTCATAGAGGACTGAGTAGAGCTTTGTCTCACTGTAGCCAGGATGGAAACAGGGATCTGATATTGTTCCTGGACCTGACTAGGAGAGAAATTGAGATAAGAGGTGTGATGGACAGAAATAGGAAGTTAATTGAACTGAATGTCAATATTTTTTTTGCTTTTTTAGCCTCAAACAGAAGTACTGAGTGATAAGGGAAACTTTAGCCGGACGTTTACCTGAGTCTGCTGTGCCAGCGTCATCCGCAGCGCTTGGTCTTTCCCGTAACACAGGAAGCTGTGAGTATACAAGTTATAGTCATTTCCGTAGAGTCGGAAAGTCACGGAGTTGTCGGGCGATTCCGAGCCGTCATAATTATCGGATACGAAGCTGATTTGAGTGGATGCCCCGCCAAGGTCAAGAGCGCCGGTGGTTTTCAGGCCCTGCAGCAGAGACAGAGAGGGCGGTAACACGCCAGGGGAGAGCTCGCCGGTTGCCATATGCAAAGGTGGACAAACGTGCACGAACATGTATGTGGTATGTGCACAAACCTGTTTGAGGCGATCATCCAGGTAGTTGACTGTGACCCAGCCAAATGCGCCCTCTTCCTGGCCACTGAGGATTCTTGCTCCCTGAAAGGAAAAGGGGGACTTTTGCAGGGCGTCCTCCACGGCCCGAAAGACCCTGTCTGATGCCGAGTTGTTCTCAATGCTGCATGCACACACAAAGGCACAAATTCATTAGATTGATTCCCCATCCATAATTCACATCTATACAGCAGCACATAAATAATGAATAGACTGTGTAGCATATAATGGATCTGACAGTAACATATTTGCTGCTCTGGCAGTAAACTTCATGTAGAGATAAATCATAAAATAGGAGGATGGAAAAGGCTTCGGGCAGCAGCGCATTGTCTGGTAAACAATGCACAGCTCGAGCATGGAAAATGTTTTTTTGTTTTTTCGGATGCATGTTTAATCTTTGATAACGCTTGGGCGTGTGTTGCCGTACTTGAGCAGTCTCATTCCGGCTGTAGCCCCCAGATAAAGAGGGGTCTCGTGGTGTCTTTTCCCAGGGACTCGGTCCTTGGCCTGCTGCATGCATGCTCTCAGAGACTCCCCCGCCCCCAGAGGATCAGACGCATAGCTGGATATACCTGGACCTGCGGGAAGAACGACAAAATGTCAGTGGGAGGGTGAAGTCATGCAGTGTTGAGATGTAATAAATCATAATGGGACCCTTGTGTTTGGAGATGCTTGGGAATTGAAGATCATCTGCTGAAAATCATGAACTGGCAAGAAAAGAGATTTTCCTGTAACGTCCGTGATGTGATGTGCCTTCCCTTGAGCAAGGGCTTTATCCTGAAATCACATGTGCGTGCTCTACTGGTGTTTTGGATTACTGATGTATTTTGAAATGAAAACACAGTATCTCCTCTCTATGGCACTCACCCTCGAGACCGGGTGCTACTGATGACATCTTTAAACATACTGAAGAGAAAAACTCGGCTCAGCGTCACAGCTGGGCAACGTAGTTTAAAGCAAACCTTAGTGATACCGCTGTTGATTCTCTTGTCTGTGGTCTAGTGCCTGCATAATGAAGGCCTTAAAGGGATAGTTCAACATGTTGGCATATTGGCCCATTGCCATAATCCCTATAGTCATAGCAGTAGGTTCGTTACCTTTAATTGCCGGTGCAAGCTGTTTTTAGAACGGCGGAGCAGAGCGGCGAGCTGCTCAGAGCTATGCTACGGAGGGTCATGGGATTTCTTGGTTTCCCTCATTAAACTCATCAAATACACAATCCAACAACTCCAAAACATTCTTATGGACAAGACGTGACCTGCACATTCACCACGCTATGAGATAATAACGTAACGTTATGAGACAGAGTTGTTTTCAAGGTAAATTCATGCAAAACTGCTGATGTGCGTTCCTGTCAGGGGCAGTTTTTCAGCAAGCAGCCTCTGCATTTGCTTCGAAAACAACTCTGTCTCGTAACGTTCTGCTATTATTTCATAGTGTGATGAATGTGCAGGTCACAACTTGTCCATGAAAGCGTTTTGGAGTTGTTGGATTGTGTATTTGATGAGGGAAACCAAGAAATCCCATTAGCCTCCGTAGCGTAGCTCTGAGCAGCTCTGCTCTGCCGTTCTCAAAATAGCTTGCACCGACAATTAAAGGTAACGATCCTACTGGTATGACCATAGGCATTATGGCAATTTGCCAAAATGTTGAACTATCCCTTTAACACACTGGAGACAGTTGGACAAGCCTATCTGTCATTTACAGTAGGGCACATTCATAAAACAACAAACACGTTTGTTTGCATAAGAAGGCCCATTTGACACAGACATTAGATACATAATGTATCAGGTAAAATAACAGGTCTGAGAGGAGAATAGTGTCAGACAGGAAACGGGAGCAAATTAGCAGCTTGGCTCCGCTGAAGGACAGATAAGATCCAAATCTCATCACCTCTATTGTTACTTATTAACCTTCCTTCTCTTGTTTGCTAAATTCACACCAAAAAAGAAAGGACATACACTATATGACATGTGGATTTCAGGATGCTGGGACTATTTTGTTTGCTGGGCACAGTCACTGCAGTCGTGTAAAGTAAGCGCTGTAACAGCAGGCTATAGGAAGATTTTGTGTTGAGATATTATGAAAATCAATTTGTTGAATTGATCCACAACAGTTTCCTTTGTGTCATCAGCTATCGCTTAATTCATCAATTAAAAACTGTCTAATGAATCAAGTCACCTGGACCAAGATTAATGGAAACAGTTAAATCAATAACAAAAATCCATCTCCTTTCGTCAGAGTTATAAACATTAATGAGTTTTATAAGATTTAAAGAATAGCTGCAGATTCTTTTGTCATTTTTCAAGCTGAACCAAGCCAACTGTTCTCTGGCTCCAGCTCCTCCAGCCTCAGGATTTACTGCTATTGTGAACTGAGTGTTTTGTGATTTGTTTTAGTCAGATTAAGCTAAAAAAGTTTTTAAAGACGTCACCAGGGGCGTTGTGGAGTTGCGGTCATTTCCTGGCATTTTCACAGATCAAAGAATGATACTCTTTATCCAGAAAAAAATGTTGCATTGTCCATTAGTTCATAAGATAAAGCAAAGATGCTCAATTGCATTTGACTGTGTGAACTCAAAAGTTGTTTATATTACGCCTAATTAGTTCTCTATAGAGCATTAAAGTGCCATTGATCATCACTAAATCCACTATTTACAACACATTAACTCTGGTGTGAATGAAGTATGTCAGTATTTATGCGTTAGTGTTACAGATTGATCGTATTTGCCAAAGAAGGTCAAGTAAAATGCACGTTTCACTTAAATATTTGCATTAGCGTGCATTAGAAGTTTTGTGTGTGTGTGTGTGTGTGTGTGTGTGTGTGTGTGTGTGTGTGTGTGTGTGTGTGTGTGTGTGTGTGTGTGTGTGTGTGTGTGTGTGTGTGTGTGTGTGTGTGTGTGTGTGTGTGTGTGTGTGTGTGTGTGTGTGTGTGTGTGTGTGTGTGTGTGTGTGTGTGTGTGTGTGTGTGTGTGTGTGTGTGTGTGTGTGTGTGTGTGTGTGTGTGTGTGTGTGTGTGTGTGTGTGTGTGTGTGGGGCACATGGTGCAGCGTGCTCTACCTTCGACTTTGCAGGAATGCTTCTGCTCAACTCTTCCAGTGTTGTTATCTTTCTCCGCCGGCCACTCGTAGATATACAGAGCTGTGTGGGAGGATCCGGCGTCCAGCACGATCCCATACTGTGATGGAGACAAGAGACTTCAATCCTGACATACACTTTAAACATCCAGTTTAAATGTGATGGAGATTATCCTCCATCCTCCCTCTCATGGTCTATGTCATGGTGTTAAATGTTTGTGCCGGTGCAACGTGGGAGGATTCACCGTGCCCTATGACACACACACCCTGGGATAAAGAATAATGACTACAGTAATGGCCAAATAGTCCATTGAGAAACTGACCACAGCTACTGTATATCAGATCTACTTATTGGAGCTAATAGGAAAATATTAGTCCAGCTATTCATTAAAGCAGCGCCCTAGAGACTGGAGTGGGCCTGCATCTGTAACAACAAGCAATAGTGATTTACTATTGCTATCAGCAGTCACTGGCCTTATATGGTGAAGGCTTTTTAAAACTAGTAGTACAGGTTGAGGTCATATTGACAAGAGACCGTATTTGGCCTGTGGACTTTGGATTCAGATCCCACTGTATTTCACAGGACTTCCCACACACAGAGCACAGCACACGCTGTGGTATTTGTGTGTGTGTGTGTGTGTGTGTGTGTGTGTGTTCCCCCCTCTCTCTTACCGTACCTTGTACTTTTGGGCGAGAGGCTGGTTCTGCAAAACTGCTACCGTCACCAAGGCAACAATCGCTATGACACCAATCACAGTGATGATGATGGTCACAGGCGTGTGCCAGGGGTTCTTCTCTTTCATCTCTGAGAGCGGGGGCGGGAAAGACAGAGAGACAGGAAGGAGAGGCGAGGGGGGGTAGAGAGTGGAAAATGGGGACACATTGGAAAGAGAGAGAGAAAAGGAACGGGGGGGTTAGAGAAGAAGTCTTGCGTCCAGATGTGCGGTGTGATGTCACAGCATGTGTGCTTGTACGTATGAGAGGGAGAGAGGGTTAGTGAGAGTCTGCTGCTGGGATGTTGTCACAGACTGTTTGACTGTTGTTATTTTGTAACCAAGGACTACAGATGGATTTTCTCAATCTGGACGTCTGAACCGGAGCCAAGCTGTTCATTGATTCTTGAGTGGATGTTGTTGTTTCAGCCACGGCACGTTAGGAAACGTCTTTCGTCCAACAACACCCGAGTGCTTTACTGTGGCTAATGCAGGAATATCAACAAGCTTTGAAAATTAAAGATGAAAAGGAAACCAGGCCTTTACAACAATACAGTGCAGCACTTGGCTTCAATTGACCTTTGATGATTAAAGCTGTAGCAACACGTCATCGCCGGCAAACGGTGATTAATAACTTTACATTACAATGACATTTACTCCGATACTTTTGAACCAAAGCGACCTACAGTACCAGTCCAGGACAACTCTGAATCTTTGTGTCAGTACTAGATGCAACATCTCATCAATAAGTCCAGGGAGATCAAGTAAACAAGTGCAGCAATCGTGTTGGTAAAGTAAACTCAACATCCTGCTAAAGGTATGGTGATTATTTTACAAGGCTGCTGCCTCGGCCATTACTGTGTTCGGTTCTCATTCCTTCCTTAGTGCTCATTTAGTTTCCACTGTTTACTGATGGGATTACACACACACATACACAGACACACACACAGTTTTATAAAGGGACAAAAAAGGGTGTAACAGACCGTCTGTATTCACAGGACTATTGTGATAGGACAGATTACAAGATACCAGTGAACAATAAATTCAACACGCACACACTCTCTGTAGCTGACGCACACACACACACACAGCTGCACACATGTTTTATTGCCAAGCTAGGTAAATTAACAGACAGTACCTAGGTGCACATGACAGCTGCTAAAGTAAATACACCGGCCTTTGAAACTGACCTGACCGTGGAGGAGTACAGTACACAATTCATGACACACACACACACACAGAGCTCAGTGTGTGTGTATGTGTGTGTGTGTCTGCTGCCTTGCACCAGCGGGACATGCAGCAGTAATAGTAACCCTGACCTTTTGTCCACTGTGGGAAAAAAAAAAACAGAGAAAACCTGAAAGTTGAAGCACATTAACGCAGCTAACCAACGGTGAACGGAGCGGAAGAGAGAGCACTTACCTCTGTCGTCCACTTCAATGAACTTATCACTGACAGGGGAGGGAGAGCGACAGAGGGATGAGAGAGAGAGAGAGGGAGAGGGAGAGAGAGAGAGAAGGGGGGGAGGGGGAGGTGGAGGAGGGGGTGAGGAATAGAGAGTGGAAGAGGAAGAGAGAGAGTGAACAGAAGGGAGGTATCACAGTGACAGAAGAGAAGTTTTTTCCGTCGTGGCCGTGTAGAAAGTAGAGTAGAGCTCTGTGTGTGTGTCCGTGTGTGCGTGCATGTGTGTGTCCGTGTGTGCACATTTCTGCTGAACCGCTCTGTAGCACTGAGTTTGGCATTTCCTCCCCAAGCTGGGGTAGCAAAGCCGGTCACTATGGAGATGCAATTAAACTGTGTTGTTTGTGCATGTGTGCGTGTGCATGTGAATCCCTTAAAAGGGTCTCTCTCTCTCTCTCTCTCTCTCTCTCTCTCTCTGTGAACTCATGTGTCGCCCGTCCAGCGCTCCTCTCTCTCTGTCCGTTCTGTGGGATGTGTAGCAGCGAGGGGAAGTGGGGACTCCCTTCTTGAGCTGTTTTTTATTACTGGCAGGCTGTGATGTCATCTCTGTGACGGATCGGGATCCCCTGCTTTTCTCTGTAGCTCTGTGTCTGTGTGTGGTGATTGTGTTTGTGTATGTGTGTGTGTGTGTGTGTGTGAAGAAGAATAGGGGTTGCTGGAGAGCTGTGTGTGTGTGTGTGTGTGTGTGTGCAGCAAGCCCAAAACATGACCTGCCTGCAAATATGTGAATCCATTCACTGATTCATTGTCTGTTTCCCTCTCTAGCTGAACTCACAAAAAATACACAATTACTTATGTTTGAACATGAACTAGACTGTTGCTCTTAACTTAATCGTTTAAATGATATCACTTAAATCCCTTAAGCTTCACTCTTGGCTCGAGCTGTAACTCTACTGTTACTCAAAACCTCCCACATTAAGGAAATGCTCTCTCTCTCTTTCTCTCTCTCTCTCACACTGTCTGTAATTGTTTGGCTTATTTTCAAGCGAAAGAAAACAAAAGTTCATAGTTCACTTTGGTTCCATTTTAAAACATTATCCAGGAACGATCTAAACCCGATGAGACCTGGTTGTTTATTTACTCACAGTGTTTCCTCTCCCATCTGAAACCCTCTGTCTTTTCCATAATAGCAGTGTGTCGCATCCGTTTTCGATTAAATTACACAGAATCTGACTCTAAGGCAAAGATGTTAAGAATAAAATGTTTAAAAACACAATCTGGCCTGTACAAATGTACCTATTGGAGGAGGAGACATGTCCACATGCATGCAACAGGTCTCTGGCTGCTTAAGGCACAAAGGAGCCTCCATGTGACTGAACCACTGACGTTTGGCTCTTTTCAGTTTTGTGCTGTCACTCTTCGGCTTTGTTATTGGATGTTTCATGATTGGATTAAGGTTCACTGATCGTCTCCAGTGTTGCAACATAATTGAATTAAATGCGGGGTGAGCAGAGGAAACCAGGGTGTGACTGAGTGAGGACAAGCCGAGCCGGTGTCAGGCACAGACACCTAATATCTGTGTTGTTTAAAGTCTCAGTATCTTGTGGTGGTTCAGTGGTCAACATGATCTGTGTGTGTTTGCCTGTTTTTCCCACAGTCCAGGGTCGGGGAAGTTAATGGGTGACTAAAATTGCCGATAGGTGTGAATGTGAGCACAAATGGTTGTTTGTTTCTGAAAGGACAGCGAATGGATATCTGTGTTGGATTCAGAGTTTTGTACCTCTTGAAACTTGTTTACATTGTTTGAGATACTTGCATTGTTTGAATTATTTACGCTAAATATGTTCCAGAAGTTTTTTTCCTCCACAAACATTTCCTGATGGAAATTCATTTTGAAAAGCAGCTGCACTTCTGTGGCTTCACATTTCAGTAAAGCCACAGAAGTGCTAATTGCACACTCAAGACTGTGGGACATATGGTTGAAAGGACAGTGAGTGGATCCTTTTGTCTCACATGTAAAAGTTTTTCTAGCTAATAATCTTTTGCTTTGATAATTTACTTTTCCAAGTCTGAGTTGCAGAAATGCAGAAAGTTGAGTATCATAAATGTAACATAAACACATGTTGAATTGTTTTTAAAATGGACTAAATCGATGTACTGGTGAAACTCAAACTTTCAAGTACGAAGGTAAACAAAAGATTATTAGTTGGCCTCTGTGTTTAAGGTTTACTCAAAGCACATTTTTCAACAGATTAGCAGAAAGCATTACTTTGAGTTGAGTGTCAATATCTATAACGTCTTTCTGCCTCTGGGCTGCACCGCACCAGACCAACATCTTGTTTCAATGGGAGTCTAGTTCAAACAGTTCTTCGAAAGAACATGCAGCAAGAATAAAACCACATGATTTTCCCCCCAAACTGTGTGCGCACAACATCGTCACATGTAAAATGTATGAGAACATCTGCTCCGTCTCTGGCGCTCGACGTAAACAAACTTAACAATTAATGAATGTCCATTAATGGCAGCTGACTCCAATTAGAACAGACACCTGCTGTTTTTAAAAGGAGGAATCAAAGGGAAGCGGTTACATTAGGGCACTGGCCTTCCTTCCTGGTGCTGTCGAGTCTGAGAGCGGACTTTACCAACAGCTGGATCACCGGGGCTTCCAGTCAACGAGCTCTGATTTGCTCTCCGACAGACGGCAAGGCTTCATCATGTGTGATTACTTAGTGATGACGATGCCGTTGGCAGCCGACTAAACAGAAACGTAACCACGAACACACGTTGAGACGGGAAGCGGGGCTTACCTGATCGAGGAAACTCTCTTGGAACAGACGGGAACGCCACGCAATCACTCGGGTGTATATCTATTCCCGTGAGGCATTTTATTGACATAATGCAATCTCTTATGATCACAACTACCGTACTGTACATGCCCAAACCCAGCCAACGGCCTTTCCCACACCTCGTCAAACCCAAACCTTGAAACAAAGGTGTACTCATCGAGCACCTGACAAGGGAAGGACTACTCAATCAAGACATCTGGCTGCACACGTGCACACACACGAATACAATCTTTTGTTGACAGGCACATACACACAAACATTTGGCGACACGGACACACAATTCCTCTCTTTCCATGTCTGACCTTTCTGTAAACACAAATGTATTGTTCAGGTGAGGCACACAGGTGGAAAATCTAACATCTGCTGTTGCCTTGTCGCTCTGCAACCTTTTTTTTTTTTTGAGAGTAATGCAAATATTTTTAAAGATTTTTTTTGGTAAGCAAAGTAAATATTGGTACGTGCTTCAGCTAACTTTTAGTTATCAGTCAGTAAAGCTACAACGGCGATGAATCAGAGACTAGAGACTCAACATAAACCTCTGATGCCTGAAGCGGAAACAAGTTCTGTTTAGATGAACAGCATTTACACCATTTACCTATAAAAACACTGTTCAACAACTCTGACGGATAGAATAACATTTACGGGCACAGAGCCATTTGCTTTTCCTCTTTGCATCAGAACCATTGAGACGATTCATCCTTAAATTTAGAATTAATCCTCACTGATTGTCATGTGTACCTAAACCAAACCATAAAAGTAACACATGACTCTACAAAAACAAAGTCTGAAGAGTTTAACATGTGTATAACCAGGCATGTGCTGTTCTTTTAAAGCTATACACGGGTTCTAACAGTCCATCCTCACCCAAAGAGGAACACAATGTGGACTTTATTCTAAAAGTATGTTGAAGCCCGCTCCTTGTTTAAGTTTTCTGACCTTTGACATGAAGGAGTTTCCGACCCTGCTGATCTGATCTGGAACCAGGGGCTCATAAATCGGAGAGAAAAGAGATGCAAAACAGAAAAGAGAGGAAAAGGAAGAGAGAAGAAGACAAAGAATAGGGAGGGCATATTGAATCAGCAGATAGGAAGGGTAATTTCTATGCATCAAGTGATGAGTCAAAGGGTGACACAGTCGGGGATCAGCTGTGTGGTTTCATAATGATGGAAGAGAAGAGACGACAACAACATCCCCATAAGGCAGGTCTTGAAATCTGCTGTGTGGCTTTGGTGGTGGAGCACCAACAGATCACGAGCCAATAAGTGCGTAGACAGATGTACGTAACACATGTGTCTGTCCAGACACAGGCTTAGTCACCACAACTCGCCTCACACCGAGCTGAAACAAGCACAATCATGCTTCATGTGCAGTTTCAAAAAGAACGAGAAGCAATGAGAGAAAAATAGTGGAAAAGAAATAAGAACATCATTTATGGGTGGACGTTTATGAATATTATGTCATATTTTATGAGCTACTGTATAAAATGTAATCTAGGAATTACAAATTACAGCTGTCAAATAACTAGTGGAGTGGAAAAAAGTGCAATATGATACAATATTAATTATACAATACGGATGTAGTGCAGTAAAGAACCAGCATTTAAAATCTGAGACCTTGTTTTTCCAAAAAATCCAAGAAGATGTAACAGCAATTGGGATAAAAAAGCAGCACGTTTACACAGATGGATATTAAGGGATTCCCTGCTCTGAATTACACACTTGGGAGTAAATGGATCATGCTATTTTCCCTCTTAGCTCCACACAGTCATCAACACCCATAAAAATCACTGTCCTTGAACTGTTGAACTGTTTTGCTTCAACCTTCACGGTGGTGTCCTAGCAGATTTATAAATAAATACATCTTATTCGTGCGCTTGTGAAACAGCACAGCACAAGCTACTTCCTCCAAAATAGGGATCCTCTCGTGGCGTCATATGATGAAAGAGGAACTGTCTTTGCCTGCCACAGGGAAGTGGTCCGTCCTGAGTCCTGACCTCGCCCACAGAACCAGGCTGACGCTAACCCGGAGTCTGTCCCGACCTCCAGCCGGGAATAAAAATAGCCTTTGCTGTTTCAGTGCGAAGTGTGTGCTGCAGAACATCCCTACGTAGCTGGGATGAACTAACAGCCACAGATCTGATTTAATTACAACAATGGTGACTGACTGGGCCTTTGCTGTCATTTACATGGAGAGCCAGCCGCTTCATCTCCAGTCGTTTAAGATAAGGTATCAATCACTTCACATAAGCAAACTGCAGGGCTTTTTGGTAAACCTTTTGAAGGTTGTCCAAATATTCAACAACTCTGCGGAAACCAAATAGTTTCAAACAAACCTTTTTAGGATCAAACAATATTGGGCTCAGCTGATATTAAAGTGTCAAGTCAGGCTTACTTTATCCAGGTTTAAGATATCTATCACATCCACCTTCTCCCCGATTATATCAGACAAGATTGAATTCACATGCACATTTTTTTTAAGGGGGTAGCCCTTAAAACACAAACATCTGTGACTGTGATGAAACTGCACTATTGGTTTCATTGGTTGTTCCTCTTTTAAAAACCAGCAGGGTTGAGAATTTATCATCTTTGTCACTGCAGTTCCCGACTTCAGACCTCTTCACCAAAACACACGGGGGAGTATCGCATGCAGAGTCCCCAGCGTCTCCCTGTTACTAATGCGAATGAGCGTGTACTGTAACTCTCTCTTTGAGTGACGATTTTACAAGTAAACGCAGCACAGCCGTCGCCTTTAACCGAGGTGAATGGTGATTGTTTAGCAGTTCAGAGCAGCAGCTTGGCAGCGACTGCCGGTTAAACATCTGATCTGAACAGGCTTCATGTTCCAGGCACTGTCTCATACATACAGTACTTGTTTGCTGTCTGACAACAGACACAGATCAACATGTAAATGAGAACAGCTTTTTATTGGCAATCCAGCTGCATTAAAATACCACATATGAGCACGGAGAGTATAGAGAAAAGCAAACAGATGCAGGGCTGACAGCAGGGCAGGCAGAATGCAAATAACCTACAAATGGGTCCTGTCGCGCATTAGGTAGGCCTATTTGACCAAGTCTTGTAATTTGGATGGACTCGTCTACACACAGCTGCCTGATCTTGACAGTTTAGATAATTCAGTGACAAGTGAAACCAAATTTGACTTTTGCTTACACTTTTATAATGATTCAAAATGCCTAAACAGCATAAAACAAACCTCAGGGTACAAACTAGTGTTCAATTAATATTAAAGTTTCACAAAGCATCAAGCATTCAGACATTTTGATTGACAGGCATCTCAGTCGACTAACACGCTAAACTGAGATAATATGCTAATTATATTTGGCCCAGTTGAAAGCTCAGCTGATATTGCACCTATAAGATAACAAATACAGTGCCCAGCCTGCATGAAATGTGATAGTGGAAACTAATTGCTAGTTAATTGTAGTTGACGCCATCAACACTAATATTGGGTCATTCTGTCAGATGATTTATTGACAAGTAAACGTTATACAACCTCCTCCATCATTATTTAGATAATGTTGTGCAATTAACCACAGTGACGTGCACTTTGCCTGATTACCCACCATAAACCGCACATGATCTCGTCGTATACAGTGTGTCACAGCGAAATAAACACTCAACTTCCTCAGTAAAACCAACCCACACAGACGCATACACAGGCACCTGCTTACACCAGCCGTACACACACTATGGAAAAGTCACACACCTGCCCCACACTGCTACACACACACAGCAGAGCAAGTCGCACACTCACCTGATAGACTGAACACAGCGCTGGTACATCCTACACACACTGTCCGCTGAGGATTTCCTACTCTCCTGTGTCCATGTGCGTGCACGTGTGTGTGTGTGTGTGAGAGTGTGTGTGTGAGTGTGTGTGTGTGTGTGTGCCAGTCATAGCAGTACACCTACCTCTTTGTGCAGACATGGGTTCGTTCTCAGCAGCAACACAATGCTCTTTCTATTCTTTGCCCCTCTCTCTGTCTCCCCCTCTCTCTCTCTCACACACACACACACACACACTCTCTCTCTCTCTTTCCCTTCCTCTCTCCCTCTCTCTCTCTCTCTGGTAGCTCTGCCTCTCTGCCTAGTGTAAGGTTTGTCAGCACCTCCTTTCACATACACTCGCTTTATTAGGAGAAGCTGCTTCCCTCCTCCCTCCTGCTCAGCCCACTCCCCTCCTTCTCAGGCGCCTTTTCAGCTGTGCCTTCTATTTACCCCCCCTCCTTTCTTTCTTCCTCTCTCTCTCTCTCTCTCTCTCTCTCTTTTCTCCCTCTACACCTTTGTCACACACTCTCTCTTCCAGTGTCACCCCTCTACTCACTCCTCTAGCATGTTCTCCACTTTGTGCATCTCTCTCTTAATCTCTCCCCCCTTTTCTCTCTGCCGTAACGCTCCCACTCTCCAGCTCCACCAGTGTTTTTCTTTATCATTTTTCTTTCTTCTGCCTCTCTTTCTCTTTGTCATTGTCTCTGTCTTGTAAAGTGGGTCAAACATGAAAGCTGTGTTAGATCTGCATTGGAGCTGGTGCTGGTGCTGGAGCTGAAGCTGGAAGGATATTATAGAGAACGCACGCAGCAGGAGAAGGAGCTTAAAATCCTCGATACCCGGCACCCAGGTTTTATAGATGTAATCTTCACTGGAAAAAAACACTGGCTTCTTAATGGCGTCTTGTGAAGTCTTTAACTTGGAGTGGAAGGCTATAAAGTTAACTCTGAGAGGCATTATGTAACGTTCAGAGCCGCAGGAACAGGAAGCTCTCAGTTCGGATGATAAAGAAACCCTGAGCCCAGGGCCCTGACATGGACACTGCCACCTGTGTGTTTGTGTGTGACTGTGTGTGTGTTTGTGCTTGTTACACTCATTTATCAAGGCTGGAAAACAATGCCCTGTCTGTTTTTAAGTCATGGTCACAGAGGGAAACCAGTCCAAATTCACACACTCCAGGGTGCACTTGGAAAACCATGACAATAAAACCTCCGCTCCCCCAGCGCTGCTACTTGTATGAGAAAAATCTGCCACCGTCAGCAGAGCACAGTTAATATATGGCTGTGATCAGTATGCATGCAAATGTGTGTGTGTGTATATAGCACAATCAGTACAAGTGGTGTTGGGTCAGGGTTTTATTTTCCCTGTAGCTCTCCCAGTGTTTTGTGCAGCAACGGACAAAAACCACACGTGATAATGACAACGATAATCCTCGCTGATTGATATTCTATATGACACGCAGAATATCTCCTTCAAGATGGCGGCAGTGTCCTAATGCTCCGCTTGAATCTGTAAACGCTCCATCAATCTGTCACTAAATATGAAAATCATCATTAGTTAGGGTAAATATCTATCTATCCAGTGGCATGTACTGTGAGTGGGCACGGGGGGGTTTACACTGCCTCTGCTACTTATGCTCTACAGTCTAAGTGCCCCACACACCCCTCTAGTTGGTTGTAGTGTCCCTCTTGCTGGGTACAAGCACATTTCCAGTTAGTGCAAGTAGCTCCTGAAGTGCTGCTCTGGTTGGTCCAAAGGCAACCGATCAACTCAAGAGTCCATCTGCTCTGCACAATTGCCTCCTCTCTTCACTTCACAAGTGGCTCCTGCGCACTCATCGTTTCACCTTCTTACTCATTATAGACCGTGAAGACTCTCATACAGAAAATATGAAGCTGTTCAAGTCCTGACAGATTTTTGCCCCCTGGCTTTGAGTGTTTGCAGGTGAGTCGTCAGATTTATTGAATGAAACAAGACAACAGCTTATTACTAATTATTAAATACGTTTTTTTTGGCAGGCAACTGTGGTGTTTTCAGGATCTAATCTCTCTGATTTGATCGTGAAAAGATTGGGTGCCCTGGTTATCCAATCAGCAGGAGCTTTGTTTAATTTACTCACAGGTCAAGAGGGCAAGTAAAAGGTCAAACTGGTTGACTTTTATGCATGCCCTTTGTTGGGCAGCATAGCAAATAAGGCCACTTTATAATTATTGTTACCTTTAAAGCTGTTTTAAAGAGTTTGAAAAGGTCATCCGCATTTGAATATTTCTTCTTTTCCTCAGATAGCCCCAAGCTACATCAATCAATCAATTATTTCCGAATCAGTAATCACTTAACACATTTATATGACTCGTAATTTATGACTGTGCTTACGCACCCTACTTTGTCCTGGCCACCCATGAAAGAAAAACACGGTTTTACTCATTTGTTGCACTGAATAACAATACAGGATATAACATGTTCATTTGTGAACCTCGGAGGTGTTCCTACCGTAGCGTGTTCTTTAAAATGTATTTGTTAATTTATTTTTATATTGCCTATTTAAACTGTTTCCTGTGTTTGCTGTCTTTACAGTTAGCCAAGATAACCAGCTGCTGGAGGAGTCCAACTCTAACAGGAAAACAAATCAGCATATCTCTCGCAATATCAAACTTTTCCCTTTTGAAGTGACTCTTTGAACAAGTTCTTGTCAGTAAAAAAAAAACCCATTGGTTTGGCCAACGACCCCTTCTTCTGTCATTGTTGACAAAAACATTCAGTCGTCAGGCGGTGGTGTGCACAGACTCGTAGGTGTATCACTCTGTTGGATTAGTTGGAAGTAGAAAAATATTCTAATTTCCACTGTGCAGTACACTGGGCTTAAGGTGTAGGCGTTTCTCATTAACTCATAAACCTCCTAAACTGGATTGAGTCCAGGATGAAGAACGAATATTTTGTACAGTGTTTTTTTTTTTTTTGCTAATTAGAGAGAAGGCAGCTTGGTGAATTACAACCAGCCTCTGAAAAGAGAATCAATCACATGTGCAGCGAAATCATTTTTCACCCTCGTGCATTTTCACTTTCACAGTCATATAGAGGGAAATGTTTGCAGAGTGTAGAGCGCTGGTGGCTCTAGGGAGAGCAGTGCTGCAGCACCATCAGGCTGATGTCGACAAAACACAGAGCACAGCGAGGAAAGGATCCATATTTTAGCCAATACTGATACAACATAGAATATGTTGTCTAAATAAGCCACAATTGTTCTTATTGGAAAACGCCGAAGCTCCAATGAAAACGTCTGAAGCTACGATGCTTTCAACAGTTTAAACCACTTGACATTTACCTGCTCAACACAAAGTGATCACCTCATCTGCACATGTTTCATAACATAAGTACAATGTCCTTTAGCTGCTGATACTCTTTTATTATGAGCTTCAACCATTCATCCTTAAACAAGCAAAAAATATTGTGGAATATTTAATCAGGCTTTAGCATATGGAGTTCTTGCACTGTAGGGCTGGATATCTCTTGAGGGGGTTTTATCTGTTTGGATGGCTGAGCTCAAGATAAATTAAAGTGGCAATGAATCATCACTGGTGTTTACTGAGATATTTACCTTGCAGGACTCGCCCTTTATAGGTTCTTATATGCAAATAGCAGCAGCCTACTGGGCACGTTAAGAGATCACAGTCCGAGGTCATACCATCTGCTTGAAATGTTTTTGTGATTGTTACACAGTAGAAAAAGATGAGCGTTGGCCGAAATGTTACAAACGTGTCGGAGCCATTGTGTCTGTTTTGTAAGGCCTTTCACAATTTCGCATTGTTTCCTCATTTTATTTGAGAACTGATGCAACGACTAACAGTTCCTGAAGCTGACAGACAAACAGACAACCAGACAGACAAATGGGGAGGAAAGGGGACAGGGTCGCCAGGCAAGATTCAAGAAGTTGACGTTTCTCCGCCGGCAGATTACTGATACATGACAATCATAAATCAGACTCTTAACTCCCTGACCTCTCTCCCTGACTGGCGCCCGGAAAGGCTTTTAGTTAGAGAGCGGTTGTTTTAATGAAATGCAGCCACAACAACAGTATTTCATGTTTAGTGTATGTCCCATCTATGCTGACCTCTTTGAAAGGAACCCTGCACATTATTCAGCTCATATATATTGACGCTCTTATAATGATAGACGTCAGCAAGCTGCATTGGTCAGGGAATGATCTATTTCCTGTTTAATTTGATCCACTAATTGTGGTTTTGTTAATGCCTTTCATTTTGTCAACCGTATGTATTACAAAACAGTCTTTTGGAAATGAAGCAATAATGGTCAAATTTGCTGGTTTTGGTCAAATGCAGCCATCATCAAGCACTTTGTATTTAATATTCAAAAAAACAACTGCAATAAAATGGTCGTAGGTTGTCATAAACTGAGGGATAATAGACCCCGACTGTTTATTGGAGAGCAGTTAATGGAGACTGTTGTTTCTTGGCACCGCTGTTTGTCCTGGAAGGCAAACCAGACCACGGATATTTCAGAGAGAGAGAGAGTACATCAAGGCTAATTTGCTGCTGTGGTGGTTTGAAAGGTTAGATGGGTGGGTTGAGGAGTTTTCCCTCACTTTTACAACACATGCTGCTGCTCTTCATGGGAGTCAGGAAGGCTAACGACGCCTCAGCAAGTAAAAGGCAAGACAGGGCCATTTGTAAAGCAGATATGGTCGGTTTCCTCTCTTTGATGACAGAGACATACCGGTCCTGACGTTTTCTTTTCTTTTCAATGATCTTCCTCTCTGGTGAGTGACCTCTGACTCTGCGGTGTCAGACCCCAGCCTCACAGTCTGTATCCTGATGCTACATTATGTGGCTATTTTAACCCAGATGTACAAGGAACCCTTTGGAGCTGCCAGGAAGACCTCAGATAATGTACAGTCCTCCTGGGGGAAATTCACTCAGTGGTTTAGGTTATTTCAGTTCAATTCCAGTGTGGTCTTCAATGTATAAACAGTGAGAATAACACATGGATGCAATCAGCAGGAAACAATCTCAATAGTATACACATTTGGGTGGGTTTTTAAGGGTTGGTAGCAGCCAAAAAAGAGACAATAACCTTAGAAAAACACAATACAAATTTGACTTTAATACTAAAACAAACGAGCCGTGCACATCACAACACGTCTCACACTGCTGAATGTCTAAACATGCTCATTGTGTAGAGTCAGATTAAAAGCAGCTTCACTCCATTACGTAACGCAACTGTGTGTCTCACTTCAGTGTGAGATAATTTCAGATGAAGTCTCGAGCCGTGGTGTTAATTAGTTTTTGTGTAATTTGATTCCGTCGTCTCAGTTTGTAATAGTTTTGTTCTTGAGTCTTACTGTGTGTATGTGTTCACTTTGTTTGTGTTTCATTAAAGAGGCATCTCGTTGAAAATGTTAACCGTGTTAACACTGTAATTATAGACCTGCAACAAACCTCCCTTTTCTGGGGGAAGATGCTCTCAGACAGATATAATTGGCTGTTTTCCAGTCAGGTTTGTGCAAACTGTTGTACTATCAGTTTGCTTATATTCATGCTAAACCTGAACCTTTTTTATTTGCTTTCTTTGTAAATTCACAAAAAATATGCGTTGGTGTCCCACAGGGTCGGTGTTTTGGCCCTCTACAGTTTGACGTTTATCCTTTGCTTCTGAGAAGTATACATTAATTGAGCTGTTTATGAACACACCAAAAACATACACAGATAAATGAATGTGCTTCTGCTAGAGAGTTTGCTCAAATATCCATAAATGTTTAGACATGCAAAGGGAGGGCAACGTCTATCTGCTGGTCCATCACTTTGATCTGGACTGAAATGCACTGACACCTATTATTATGTATTTCCATGAAATTTGGTAGAGATACGCTCTCGGCTAGAAGTTGAATCCTATTGACTTTGGCAATCTTCTGACTTTTAATCTGGGGCCACATGTCAACATCCAGTCGATGGATTGTCCTCTTGTGCTACTGTAAGTGTAACGTCAACTATTGGATGGATTTTCTAAATAACTTGGCGCCATTTATATCTCCCTCTGGAGGAAAACGATGCTCATCTGTTTCAGGAAATCAGGTTACACTGATGTATGAAATATCTTTTGACACATTTTAAAGATTAACGTCCTTGGCAGTAATCGATAGGGTTGTGGCTTCAAGCTATAAACAGGGCAGAGGAGCTGAAAAGCATTTAGAGACGGACTAATGCATTGCTGGTTTAGTTCATTTCATTAAATCGGTTGGCGACAACAACAGAAAATAGAGAATATCACCAGACTTATCCTGATTCACTATGAAAATAGGCAGTCCCTATGATTTTGTTGCTGTTCCCTTTTCATTTCTAAACATTTTGATCCGAAGCGAGCACTTGCTTCATCAGAGCAGCCGCTGGATTTCCTGAGAAAGAAGCTTGAAAAACATATTAGCCTGATGGAACAAGGGGAGGAATAGGATAACACTTGTAATGCATTTTGGGGGTTATGGTGCCACATTAACATTCCAGTAAGAGCTGTGAGATTGAATTATGGTGAGTCTTAAAGCGTCTGTTGAGGATGTTTAGTAGAGTAGCGAGATGCGGTGCGGTGAAAGAGAGACAGCAAGAGGAAGAGAACAAATCTTAACAAGGAGTCATTATCAAGGCGGCGAGGACTTGCAGATGTGAGGCAGAAGTGGAGAGACGGACAAACAGACAGAGGCAGAAGGACAGACGGGATCTCCGGTTCATTCTCAGGATATTAATGGTGCTCTCCATGTCCTACATCGTGCCTGTCTCTTTTTATCAGCCAACCAACCCACACTGAGGCAGGAGGAGAGAGCGTGCTCACATGGTTGGGCTGACATCGTAGAAAACACTTTGAAACAATTTGAAACATTCAGACACTTGGATCTTGTGATTTCCTTCCTTTCTTTATGATTTTCTTAGCAATAGCACTGCTAACACTTTGCTTCAGACTCAGTAACTCTTGACTCGATTGCTACGAAGATTGGTACAGATGTACATTAACCCAAACCCTGTATTTCCCAAAGTTTGAGTTGTCCAATACATATTTTTTCAAAACTGATATTGCTTTATTGATACACTAGTGTATTTGCAGGCTAACTACCATGCTAGTGACATATAACCTACTCAAACTTGCCTTCTTACCATTGTTGTTCTGCACATGTTAGCATGGTAATCTTAGCATTTAGCTCCAAGCACCCAATCTTTTTATACCTTGCAACATAAAGCATCATTTCCTTCCTTGATTTAAAGAAAACAAACAACGCACACACACACAAATCTTTGACTTTATTTATTATGTCAGAGAATAATCCTTTTGAGTTTTCAAATTCGCAAATTTACCTCCACTAGTGCATTTTTAAACCTACAATTACGGCCCCAATGCACCTTTGTACAGTAATTACTGCATAAGGAATGTCTTAACAGAAAAAAAAAATAGTATATAGTCTAACAATACATACAGTAATAGATATTGTAAATAGAAAGTTCTAAACAACCATATTTCTATCTCAGTACTTTCAAAACATTTAATACATCTAATATGTTATTTCATGTTTGTACATTTGTGGTTTTGAATTCTTACTCCAGATCAGAAACAGTGGAAGGAATGTGAGTGAGATAAAGTAACGAACGGAGCAAAGAAGTGAGAGGACTTTGTTTGACTTTCAGTGTGTAATCAGAAATTAGTTTCCAAGCCACACATAAAAGCATTTCATCAGAGGGGTCACAGCCAGGGCCCCCCGTGCTCATAAAGGCCTGATGGTCTATAATATATTGGCAAGAAAATGGGAAGCATTGTAAATGACTAAATAGAATTAGTTAAGGGTCATTCAAAATAGGGGAGTCGGTGAGGGTTAATACATAATTCATATGACCTCTTCACACACGCTGACCTTTTTTTGGGCTACGGCCCCTCCCGCTGTGGAGCGTTACCATGGCACCGGGTCCATGAGGAAGTGGAAATCGTCAACAAAGAGGCTTTTTGTTACTTGGCTTTTTTCTGCAAGATAAAAAACATGATTGTTTGGCAAAAATAGCTCAGATTTACCCATCAGAGTTATGGACTAGGACGAAGGCTTTATATATAGACACAACATATTTATGTTTCGAATCACAAGATCAAATTGTTTTATTTCCTCTTTATGCATCACACGATGAAAAATAAATTGTGTGATTGATTTTTGTTTCTGTTTTTCGTAAAAAAAAAAAACTTTTTTCATGAGATAATGCTTCAAACACGCAGGAATAATCCCTCTGCTGACTCAAATACCAATCATTGAAGGTCAAATGCATGATGACCTTCTATACTTCCTCATCTATACAGTAAATCATAGTTAGGGCCACGGGCAATCGCACCGGGCACTGATCCCTACAGCTATGAAATAGCTGCAGGGATCAGTGCCCGGGCAAAGCCCGGGCACTACTGTTATTGTGTGGATTTTTTCTTATTTAGTGTGACTGCTGAGGCAGTCACACTATTGTTCTTCTGTTTGGCAATTTTCTTCCGCCTTTTTACGGTCTTCTTCTAGTCCTTCATACTTTGTGCTATTTCAACAATTCATATATCAAAACGTGCAGCTTTTTTTGAACTTTATTGGCATTACTTTTCTCTTTTTAACTATTTATACTTTTTCAAATATTTAACTTTTTAGATGTTGACAGTGTGCAGATCATTAACAGACAACAGTCTTCTTCACAACTCCACTGTAGTGTAGGGGTTAGGGTGGCTGCTTGCCAACCCTAAGGTCACTGGTTCGAATCCAAGGGAAGAACTCTTGTTATGTTATGTTGAATTCTGCTCTCCTCCCCCGCCTTCAATTGGTTACAGGTGTTTGTTATCTCCTTGATTACTCATACCAGTTTGCAGCACATCATCACATTACAATGAATGACAACAGTCTTGAAAGCAGTGTGCTCTCTGTAGCCGAGTGGCAGAGTAAAGGTTTAGTGATCATATGGTCATGGGTTCGATTCCTGCCTCAGTCATTTCACATCATTGCTTAACTTTTGATTCCAATTATTCAGCTGTCATTGGACAGTCTTTGATTCCTCATAGTATAAAGCTCATTGTAACTCAGGTTATCTGTGGCCATATGGTTAGTGTGTTAGGTGTTGTGCTATTTCAACAATTCATATATCAAAACGTGCAGCTTTTTTTGAACTTTATCGGCATTACTTTTCTCTTTTTAACTATTTATACTTTTTCAAATATTTAACTTTTTCTGCCACGATTCCTTACTTCTTTTTTTAAGCAGAAGCCAGTGATCCTCTTATCAAAGGTTTTCTTTACCCCTCACAAACTGTCTCTGTCTGTAGCCTAGTGGTTAGCTTGCTGGTCTGGAGACCTGAAGGTTGCTGGTTCAAATCTTGCCTCAACAACAATTATAGTGAATTATTTTCCCAGTTGTCCTCTGTTGACTTCTGATAACTTGCTTCATGTTGAAACTGCTGCTCTCAGCCTGAAATTCACAGAAATTTTCATTCTAAGTCATTCAAGCTTGACTCTCAAGCTTTCTTGATGTTAACTGTGTGTGCACCGTGGCCTAGAGGCAGAGTGGAAGTCTAATGACCATGAGGTTGTGGGTTCGATTCCGACCTTGGTCAACCATTTGTATGGTGATCACTGCTTGCACTATTTGCTAATTCTGCAACAGCGTTCAGCTGCTTTCAGCAGTCACACGCATTTCCATTAGGAAATGATACTTTATCTAGTTATTTTTCCACTTCCGGCCAACTTTCGGTTCGCTACTAGTCCTGCAACTCGAAGAGTTGCAGGCCAAATTATATATCAAAACGTGCGGCTTGATTGGGATCGGTGTGCTATTACTTTTCTCAACAGTATACGAATTTTTCGCGACGTAAGTCGCGAAAAACCGTGCAAAATTTTTGCATTGAAATGAATGGGACGGGCGGGAAAAAAAGAGCGAAAAAGACCAATCATTGGAGTTTAACAAACGTCTACTGCTCAGGCATACTTTCACCTAGAGACTCCATTTAAACTTTAAACAGTAGACACAAGTCTTGTGTATTGGCGTATTACTCCACGTTTTGATAGGTCATATAGTTTTTGATCAATCCCTGTTCAATGACCATGATCATTTTTGGAGAAATTATGAGATTATAATGGGTGTGTATTGGACGGAATGTTCGTGTCAGAGTGCGTGACATCGTCGGTTAGAGTGGGAGAGATGCCAGAAAAACTCCAGATTTTTTCTCTTTCCAAACTCGGCCCGGCCACAATTTACACTCTACACACATAATTTTTTCAGAATTTGTAAGACAAACTTGTTATCTCTCTTATCATCTGCTCAAAATATCAGAGAGACTTACAGAATTTAAACTCGGAGCCTCTAAGTGCGGCCACGTCTGTCTCTGCTCCTCATTGACTCCAATACAAATATTTTCTGAGAGAAGCAGAACGGCCTGATGTTTTAAAACTGCCAGCGTCGCCAAAATATTTATTGTAGAAACACCAAATCGTACCAAAATTTTCAGTAAGTCCTTAGAGCAACGTTGATCTGTGTTTTGTTCTGATAGGAGTTACCGTTTTGTCATGCTAAGCCTAAATGTGAGACCGGTGCAGAGGCAGAAAATGGCTCTTTTTCTCCATGTTTCTGTCTGTCTCAGCCTGCGGGGGCCCCTATCGCCATGGTAACCACCTGGAGTTGCTGTGGTAACCAGGCCAGAGCTCGTTAACTTCATAAACAATCCACCTGGCACTCGTTTAAATGTTTATAAACACAGACACAGCTAAATCAGACTGACACAGGATGCAGCTACTAACTAACTATGTGTCAAGTCAGTCACACACACACACACAGACTCTAGAACCAGCTTCATGTAATTACAGTTACACACACATCAACACACACAGGTAACATACAAATGCGCGCGGAAGCGCGCACTCCTCTCCCACACTCTAACACACACAGGTAACTTCATGTGACACACACACACACACACACACACACACACACACACACACACACACACACACACACACACACACACACACACACACACACACACACAGGTAACCTAATATGGTTACAGCTCCTCCACATCAGTGCTTATAGAAAGATGATCATGTGTCTGTCTGATCAGCTCTGTCTTGACCTTAAGATCGTGGGTTTGATTCCCATGTTGACAGAGATGGCACAACCCGCAGTAGCTCCCGTGGCCCATTCAAAATTTCCCGAGAGGAAATTTTCTAGTTTCATTATGCTGTTCACTGACATGTCATCACAACAGCTCTCTCACTCTGTGATGGTCGGTTTAAAGATTAAAATGAGTGAAGTATAAATGAGAAATTGACAGTTTCTTCTCAGGTGGATTTTTCCTTTAATTAAGAGTCTCTAATGTACATATATATTGAGGTACATCGCCCCCTGTTGGTTTAAACTGTTACTTACACAGGTCAAGAAGTTTACTGTTTGCTGATTCCAGGTGCAGTTTTTATGGTTGTACAAACAAGATGATGAGAAATGCATCTTCAGTGACGACTTATTTCCAGCTTTTTATTTTCCGCTGTGTGAAATACTCATGTTTGTACCCTGATGAAGACTATTGTCGAAACATCAGTCATGATTGTTTACATTTATTGGGCTACGACGAGTGTGCGACATCACTTTACTCCACCATGTGTGGAATAGAAATATTTGTGGGACAATAAAAAACTGAGCCTCATTGTTACTGAGCATGTTTTGGATTAGTGTGAGGTTTTCTCCGTCTTTCAAATCAGTCTTTTTTTTTTTTTCCTTAGCAGCAAGGTTGTTAAACTGTCATTTCATTTCCTCTGTCCTTATATAATCCCATGTTTTTATGTTCTGTCTGTGTTCTTCTGTGAGGTTCTTCTCCAGCTGTGGTGAACAGACACAGCAAAATATATACAGATGGAAACACAAGACATAATTTCCATCCATTACAGTTGATGGACAGAAAAGACTAAATCCCTCATTAATAATTTGAGCTGAGACTATTAGTCTATTCATTTATTAGTCCATCAACAGAAAGCCAATCAACATAGTCTAATAGCATTTTTGCTCTAGTTCCTTGAATGACATGTACAAGGTTAGGGTCGACAAACCCTGACCCTTACCCTAGAGGCTTAGATCATATCGCAGATACGTATTAGTGTATGCATTGTGTCATTCTATTGAGAAAATCCTGTTGTCGGTGTTAAGACTTTAGCTGCAGTAAATTGTGTCCCCATGTGTGTTGACATGAAACATGACAAATTCCTGGAAAAAAAAGATTCACTGACCCACAAAGCATTTTCAGAAGAATTTTAATATTGCAACTTGCATTTCAAAGACATTGAGAATCCAAAAAGGGATAGATCACCCACAGAGAGCGAGAGAGAGCAAAGGCAAAGAGCTGCAGTCTGAACAGACCCTCCTCAATCATCTTAAGAGACGGGGAAAATAGGCTTGGGGCTGTTTTGTTAAGTCTCAGTTTCTTCTTGTGCTGGCGTCTCACAATCCCCCCCCCCCCACACACACACACACACACACTTACAGAGACAGCACAGAATATATGACCAATCACTTTGACAGTTCCTTGCTGCTCGGCGACTTTCACAATGTTAGCACTTTGTCATGTAGTATTTACATACAGCATCAACAAAATTACACACTTCATTGAGGATTAAAGCAGAGCTGGGTCAGATTATTCCAAGTGCTCGGTTTAATGTCAGAGTACCAGATGGATGGGAGTTACTGCCTCAGAGTAAATGCACAGAAAAGTCGTTTCACGTTAAGATTTCACACTTTCCTGAACCCATTTAATCTAAAACGTAAAGGAACTGAAAACGTTGTTAGTTAGGGATGTCTTCTTTATTAAGCAGGCACTGAAGCACCACATATGTGTACTGTGGTTTTTGCAAAAACAAGACTCGTCTGATGTTACTGTTGAAGACGTTCACTGTGTTCACTGTACATCTCACACAGGTCGCCGTGAAATCGTACTGACTCGACCACACTTACCTTTTCTTTAGGATCACCTGTCAATGCTCGGGCCTTCAATTTTGGGTTTGTTCTACTTTTCCATGTCTTTAAAAAAAGGTACATTGGCACTGATTTGTGAAAAATCTCTAATCTATAATACAAATAAAGCAATAAATATTGCAGGTTCTTGGCAAAAGGCTTAGTTATATGTGCTTTTTTTTTGTATGTGCAGTCATTTTTAGCAAAATATTTCTCGTTGTCTACAGATAAAAGGCAGATCGTAGTAACATTACATCCATGTTAAATGCAGTTGCATACCACATTTTGAGGTACAAAACCGGTTTAATGGTCTCCTATGACCATGTGATACGTCAAACTGTGAAACTTCTGCCTGAATCTATATTGGAAATCGACCCCAATATCATCACCTCTCAGCCTGTGTTGCATAACTTTGTTTTCTGCATTATGGCTGAAGTGATTCATTCGTTTTTTCTTCTTTTTTTTTCTGACGATGTTTCCATTAGAAAAGTATCACATTCGTGATGGGCATGTAGCTTTAAGGACGATGAAAAATAATTTCAGTAATGCCTCTAATCTCAAATAGAAGTCATCCATAAATGAAATAATGTATGTATTTGAAAACATCGACAACAACAAAAAAAAGAACCAAAAACAAACCCAAATCTTAACATTCCTGTTGTGTTCTCCAAATGCAAGACTGGAATGTCATTGCCAATACATAAATACATTTACAATAACAACAACCTCTTAAAAATATTACGTTGTCAAGATAAACATTTAAAGTACAATATTATACAACAAAACTCAAATAAGAGACCATGTTTGAAACACTTCATGACAAAATAATTATCATACATGATGTGAAATATACATTATTAATCTAACATTTTTTCATTTACAATTTTCATTCACTGACATACACTATATTACAGCGAGGATGGAGTTTTCGGAGTTAATGGTGGGACAAGTGCATAGCAAAATAGAAGATCATTTGACCAAGTTAAAGAAACACATAAAACTGACAAACCAGCTTTAGAAAACAACATTAAAAACCATGTTTAAGGCAAATCTCGTCATTTAAAATTGGCATAGTCTGAGAAAATGTCGACAAAGTCTTGTACCACCCTGTAGCAGAAGTCATACTGTTCCTGTGGAGAACAGAGAAAAGATGAGTTAGGCGGTGATGGAGTCTAAAATTGGTTTCAGTCAAGATTAGAGCTGTTCCAATCCAATTTTTTCCTTTCAGATACAAAGTAAGGATCCAAAAAATACTTCTAGCTCTGTATGAATATGATACAGTGTCTCCGTGAAAAGCTGCACCAGTTAAATCGGAAAACATTCTTCTCTGCTCTATTACAGAAGCTGTCACTGACTGCACAACCTCCTGTGTAGGATACTGTTTTAGAGCAATGAGGAAGTGTGTCCCAGGAAAACTGCTGTTTAATCTTATAATCTGAAACTACAAACTTTACAAATTACATCTACTGTACATGGCATCAGAATGGTACGTAGACTTGGGTACTTGTCAATACCCAATCCAGTATTTTAGGCAATATTTGATACTAATACTGGAATTTGAACAACTCTAATCAGGATAAAGTAAAAGCAAAACTGGAAGAAATCAGATATATGTTTAACTTAAGCACTTCCTCTGATACTTACCACAGTTTGGACCATGTGAGGCCTCTGCATGCGTAAACTCTTCACAGTTTGGAACACGTCCAGCAGACACTCTGCCTTGACTCGCTCCAGGATATTGCTCAGTGCAATGAACGTACCTGTTCGCCCTGCACCAGCACTGCAACACAAACACACACACACACAAACTCTTAGAAGTCACTTTAAGCGTGAACATTGTTCGCAAATAGAAAACGAATAAGGAAAAGTGAAATGTGTGACTGGACGTGAGAGCGATTCAGCACTACTGTACCTGCAGTGTACGATGATGGGATGGTTCCCAGACTGCTGCTGCTGTCTCTGCACCGAGGCGATGATGTCGATCATGCCTTTCCCCTCGGCCGGGATGCCGATCTCCGGCCAGCCGTGGAAGTGGAAGTGCCTGATCACCCTCGTCTGCTTCTCCTTTGAGAGGAAATGCACAGGCAGACACAAGATCATAGCACCTTTCAAATATGATTTATTAGCGGTATATGAACGGATAATGGCAGGTGCAATGTCAGTGTAGGTTAAGTGTGCAGCAGATGAGTGGTGGTCTGATGACTGTTGCTCAGGGAGGTAGGAATGTACTGCCGAGCCTCTGAGAGGTGAGGTGGGTCGAATTTAATGAAATATATCAGATGGGAGTCTCCCGCTAGAAAATCCTAAACACATCCTGCCCACCACATTTCCTCTGGCAGCCAACACACTTATGCACTCACTGGAGTTGTTGTTCCGCTTTAAGGCAATTGTGTTTGATCTTGCAGCTTTTCAAAGTAAGATACAAAAAAAATGCTTTTAAAAATTCCTAAACACTTCTAAATTAGCTTTTTACTATTTTCTTTCTATTCTATTTTCAGATATTTATACATAAATGAATGGAAAATCAGTACTTAAGTCAAAGACACATTCTATTAAACTATTGAGATGGTTGAAGTCATAAGTGTTCATCTCTGAACAAAAGCAGCAAATATTAATGACAATTTTATGACAAATTAATAATAGTAGTTTTACTATGATTTTGAATACTGAGCTTGAAGTTATCATGAAGTTTAATAGTGTGGTTTTACTTAAGAAAATGATGTCAGTACTTCATATAATTAATCAATTGTGATAGAAATTTAAAAAATGAATAGGACACTATTATGACTTAAGGTAACCAGTTTTACTGTCACAGTTTAACTTTTTTTTTTTTTGCAATTACGCAGGTGATTTATCTTTTATTGCAGATGTGAAATGCACAGTAGAGGGACAATGCAAGGCATTTCATTTTGACAGGCAAGTATTTATGGTGTTAGTGCCCTGTGTGACAGTTGTGTTCTGGTACAAGGTGACTTACCGGGAGAAAGGTGAGTACCAAGTCTCGTAGACTGAAGGTGTCACACAAAGTGTCTCCCTTCAGCTCTACTGTGTAATCTCCGTAGGTGACCGAGTCCTCCGTGGGCCAGTACTGGCAACACTTGTCCTGGGAGGAAAAACAAAAAACAGTGAAGTAAAACAAAAACTGCAGTTTAATATGTGAAATATAGATACACTAAAGTCAAAGTATGAAATACTGCACAAATATTAACCACCATACAGGTGCAGTTTTGTGACAGAGGCAAGAAATCAGAGCAGACATGGTTTATGATGCACTGCACTGCTGGTTATTGAAGCTCTCAATCATAGTTTGGCTTGAGGTCATCAGCTACTGCTGCGGCTCACCTGCTCCCTCTCCTGGAGCTCAGTGAGCATGACAATGGAGTGACACTTCCACTCCCACACCATCCTCCAGAAATCCTCCACTGTGTGTGGCACAGGGCCCTGGGTGGCAATGAAGTAGTCCTTCTGTCTGTATCCCTGGGAAACATAACACACACTCTTCAGCTTTCTTTGCACAGGTTGATTAATGTGCACTAACAGGAGCTCTTGTGTCGTAGATAACATGCGCAGGAAGGAAGACATTAGGTGATAAAATCTGCTCACGTCTATGAAAGATGCGTTGATGTAGTCGGTGAACTCTTGACCTCTCCTCATGGAGAGAATAACTCTGTTGAAGTCGTCTGAAACAGGAATAGAGATGTTTAGAATAGAGCTCATCATTAACACATAGCCCTTCAACATGTTCACACACTGTCAGGTTTATTAAAAAAAAAAACTCAAGAGTGAAAACAGCAGTTCTTCAGAGCAGAAAAAGGTTATTCTGGACTATTGTTTTCCTTCTTCCTTACATGGAATAATTTGCAGGACTCTGTTCTTCTTCATGTTTGCAGGAAGGTTCCCCGTTCTCATGTTCTCCTTCATTATTCGCATGTTGGTCAATTTCTGGGCAGAGAGACAAGAAAGTTCAGTTGAAATGTTATCAAACTTTAAAATGTTTGCCGTGTGTGGTCTCACAAATTCAAAGGGGGAAATTTAAAAAGTCTCACTGTCGATTATAGATCACATTTATTATTCATAGATAGATGGACGAGTCTGTATTATTAACCGTAAAAGAGAACAAGAAACAAATTATTTATATTAGCCCTGAGTGGTTTGGTTCTAAAATACCTCTGCAGCTCATGTGGTTCACTTTTGTCCAGTTATTAGTGACAATCGTGAGAATTATTTGCATTTAACAAGGTTCATCAGCAGCTAGTTAAATGTAGGTTAACATGGCTGCGTACCAAGAAAATTTGAAATAATCTGTTTGTGGAATCCAATAATTAAATTGGTACCGTGTGAAAAAAAGATTATCTAGAAGCCACAGATCTTGCGGCTGCTTTTCTTCCCTGGGCGACTGACGATTCAAATATTCAGGAGGAAAACAGATGGTGTGTGTTGGTGTGTGTGTGTGTGTTTTGGGAGCGGTGGAATGCGAGTCCTCTTTTCTGTTGTCTTTTGCATGATGATGATTTTCACTGGAGTGGCTCCACCATATGAAGATTTAAAATGTGCTCAGTTTTGGAGAAAAAAGGGCCAAAGTGACTTGAATTAGTATTTCATCTGATTTCAGTCCTATAATGTTTGTCTCTTAGGTGTGAAAATCACAAGATATTGGTTCTTTATCATCTTATTTGGATATAGCAAAGTAGATTCTTGCTCATATGGATTTTTTTTCCAGTCCTTCATATGCAGATAATAAAAACACTTATTTGTTATTTAATTTTGCATTCAATAAGAAGGTGTTCCTCTGTAAATAAATTGCATCTTAAAGCCAAACTAAACTGTTAGAGTAACAGCAGTGTGCCAGGCTTTGTGTTTTACTGGATGTGAACTGGGATGTCGTACTTTAAACTCCTCTTCTAGGCCGACCCGGTCACCGGTTGTGAAGGTGTTGTGCAGTTTGTGCAGATGTCCTTCCAGAGAGGACACGTCCAGCTCAGTGTCTCCGTAGAGGTAGTATTCAAGCAGGGCCTGGTAGATGAATGAGTACTGCATCTGTGGTGACAATACAAATAAACAAACACATTAGCACAAACACATCCGCTATGCATTGGCACATTTATATATGGGGGGAAATGGAACTTCCCCTTCACAATAATAACTGTCACAAGACAAATGTGACTTGTAGAGTTTATTCAAAGTGATCTCTAAACTCACATCTGTCTGGATGAGCTGCGAGCGCTGCTCTCGTATCTTGGAGACGAAGCCAAACACGTCGACTTTCTGCTCGGCGTGCATCATGTCAATCATGGCGTCTATTACGATGAAGGTTCCCGTCCTCCCAACGCCAGCGCTGCAGAGACACAAAGCAAAGCTCAGACTGACTGCGACACAATCCTCAGCTGACACTTGCATGTTAATGAACAACAGGAGGGAAACAAAGCGACATCTGTGCTCGTAAACACACGTATCTCTATAGTCACTCGAAATGTTTGCTGACACTTGCCCCGCAGACACGCACAGGATATCCAAGACCAAATATTTTCATCTCCATAGAAACAGATTGGATGATTAAAAGCCATTACAAGTCAACAACAAAATAATAGACAACAGGTCCCGTTGGCTCAGCTTTCCCGTACCTGCAGTGAACCACGATGGGCCCACACACGGGTGAGTTCACGGCCTTGACCTTCTTGAGGAACTTGAGCATGCCGATGGGGGAGAAGGGAACTCCAAAATCAGGCCAGCTGGTGAAGTGGAGCTGGGTGACCAGGCGGGGAGTCTTAGCGGCATCGCTGGCCTGCTGCACGGACACACACACACACACAAAGTTTACAGTGTGAACAACGCCAATGTGGCTTTGTGGTGAAGACAACTACTATGAAAAAGGAACTACACAGGAAACTCCAGCATCAAATATCTGTGAACGTGCAGCGGGTGTTGCCTGCCTGACACGTACATATTGTACACAGAACTTGCGTATGGTGTAGTCCACCAGGACGGTGAAGTCTTCCACCGCCACTCTCACGTTCCCGTAGGTCCAACAGCCCTGATCCGGCCAGTACTGGCAACACTTGTCCTGTGGGAGTGATAAAAAAGCCCGGATTCAATAAATTAAACACTTAAAAAGCGGCTCCTCTGGAAACATATTCAAGGACTTTTCTTTTTGGAGAGACAAAGTGATTCACATGCATGACACCCGTGCTTCAATTTCACAGCCAGTCGGTCCGGATTAATACAAGTGCGAGGGGGTGAGACAACTCAATAGAGGACGTAGCTGGGTGATTATGATCCTGCCCCCGAGGACTTTATTACACATTATGTAGCCATTGATTTCAATCCTGATTTAAATCTTCACCAGTTCTCTTCTTATTGATCTTTTTTAGCCTTTCTCCCTCTCTCCTCGTTCAGTGAAGTAGCTCGAGGTCACGATGAAGCAGCAGCGAAGAAACAGATGTCAAAGGGGGGAGATTAAGGTGTGAAATGAACAATTTAAATTTAACGCCCTTGTTCTCACCTTTGACCGCGACTGATGAAATCTATTTGAGGCACAGTTCTTTCTCAAATTCTTTTTGTGATGCTTTACCCCCACAGAGAAATCCTCCTTCTCGCTCGCACACCCCCCCCCTCTCTTAGAGGAAAGTTAGAGCAGCAGACACTTGGCAGGAGGAGGAACCCTGGGGCTTGTAGGAATGCATTATATCTTGTTCTTGGACACTTAAGTTGGGGAGCTGAGACACATTTGGGAAATAAACAAAGCTGAAAATCACTCACTTCTTTCCTTTCTTTCAGATTTGTCAACATGACAACGGTCGCTACTTTCTGCTCCCATATCATCCTCCAGAACTCTGCTACAGTGTCTTCTTTGGGCCCTGAGAGAGAAATAGTAAAGAAATATTAAGATATCATGTATCCAAATATAAAATGAAAAATAACGTGCTTAATGTATGCCCTGTGTGATTTCTTACCTTGTGCTGCTATGAATTTATTCTTTTCCGTGTAACCCTGTAAGAAAAACATGAATTCAGTTGAGAACATGATCACAAATCTCCAGACAGCTACTGATGGACTTGGTGGTGAGTTTGTTGCGTCTGCAGCTGTTAACAAGATCAGAAATAGACTTTGAATCATAAATGTCAGGTCTTTAAACTGTGCAGAAAGATGCCAAGTTGAACAGTCGTATCCGGACTCATGTCACAGAGGAGCAGAGCGTTCGTAAGGAATAATTGCAATTTTGCTACAGTTAGTGTTTCCAATTCACAGAGTTATGAACAACGGTCATGGGACTGGTGAAAATAAAGACTCAAAGCATAACTCACATCAATGTAAGAGGCATTCACATAGTCTGAACAGGGATTTCCATCCAGCTGAGTCAACACCACTCTGGAATGATCATCTGTTGGAGTTGGAAAGTTTACAGGGGTTACGGCGGAAAAATAACACACAAAGTCGGCCACTGCTACATGAGTTAACACTGATATTGTGCAGGTAAACAAAAAAACATTCCAGGAATAGTTTCACATTTTTGAGGAAAGACCGCTCATTTGCTTTCTTGCCGGGAATAAGGTTAGTAAACCGATGAAATCAGCACTGTAAACGGCTTACTTTAATTTTATGCTTGTGTTTTTGTAAAGATAAAGAGCGCTTCAGAGATACTGATAAGCACATTTTGTCACCTTTTGAATCGAGGCAGCCCAGCTGTTTGCAGGCTTCATATTTTACAGACGTGCAGGCGATGCAAGGTTGATTATATCTATTTCTAGGCAAGACAGTGAACACTAGGAATACACATACACTACTCACAAAAAGTTAGGGATGTTTGGCTTTTGGATTAAATTTCAGAACAAACCTAAAATGCACTATAACCTTTACAGGTGAATTTAATTTAATTGTCTTGAATGCACATGTCCAATTGTTCAGTGTTTCAGTACTTATTGAATAACATGCTGTTCTCTAACAAGCACCGTCTGACTAAATGTTGACATCATGAGACCAAGACAACACTTTGATCAAACTGATCAAGTTATTGAGACATTGAAATTTTTGTTGTGCTGTAGCCACCACTGTTGTTTTTGTTTGAGATAAAGAAATAACCATTCCATCCACTGAAAAGGCTTTCATGAAAGAATATCACTGTAGCATGAACTTTTTATAGGGATATTATTGTCAAATATCCCTAACTTTTTGTGAGTAGTGTATCTCCCAAAAAGTTCAACTATGACATAAATATAGAAGAAGATCAAAACAGTGTACCCACTAAATTGAGAAAGAGACAGAAATATAGGAACGACAACTGTAAAAAAGGAACAACAACTGTAAAAAAGGAAGGAGTGGGACGAAACCGAGTGAGGAGGTGACACATGAAGCACCAGTCAAACACAGGCACTATATCTGAACAGTCAAAAGAGAGAGAGAGACTCACACAGACACACAAACACACGTGTGCACACATACAGGAAACTGTGATCTCTCAGTTTGAGTCAAAAAACACCCTCAGTTCCCAGCAGAACAGAGAGTACACTCACAGGGAAGGATGTTGGGGTATCGGTTCTTCTCCTTGTTGTCCTCCTTGTTGGCCTCCTCGTACGTTCCCTGGGCATTACCCCCCGGCAACGACTGCAGAGCAAAACCACTGTCAGTTTTTTTTTACATAACCTCACACACTCCCTCAGAACTAGTGCATTGTGTTGAACTGCTGCATGTGGGGCTTTGTTCAGCCGTGATGCAGGCACTTCCTCTGCTACCTACAGCAAACAGCCCTCCATTAAACGCTGAGAATTTCAACTTCCTCTGTCTGTGCTGCTGACACTCAATAAAAATCATAGTTTTTTTGTTTTTTTTTGTAGTTTTTTTTACGTGCTTCATGAAAAGTGAGTCACACACTTCACTTCGACCCAGATTCTTAATCATGGTCACAAATAGGCGCAAGGGTATTTTTCATGGATGTGGGTGTGTATGTGTACAGTGTGTGTCATTTCCAACGTGACACATTAGCTATTAGTAGTTTTCCTTAATAAAACATACATCTATAAGTCACGGTTTAAATGCACCGTCCTCTCATGAACACATACCATGTTATGGTGAGAGTGGTAAAAACCCTTTAACACCTACTTAAGATATTTTTTGACATGGGGTGTTTCGTTTGCAACCACTGAAGGCAGAAGGCAAAAAACCCTGACCTATATAAGACAATTTAAAATATTTTCATCAGCCAGAAACAACTGCTTTTCAATTTGGAGACAACTCATAATAATAATGATAATCATCATCATCATCATTTTAGCATTAGCTTTAACTTTTATGATATAAAAGTACTACTGCTACACACAACATAACTGGGCCACTGCAGAGAGTCTCAAGTGATTCGCTCCAAATACTGTAATTACGTTCTTAACTGCACATAAAAACAGCGAACCAGTAGTTTAACTGTAGTCGCCTGATGTAAAGACTACTCAGCAGAAGACTTAAGGCCACCTGTTGCTCTGATCGCCAGGAGGAGAGAGGAGAGAGGAGGGTGTGTGTGTGTGTGTGTGTGTGTGTGTGGGGGGGTGCTTACATTGTACTCTTCCCTGAAGAGCTTGCCATCATCAGCAGAGCGGAGCCTGTACTCCTCCTCGAGCTGATCCACTAGGATGGGGAAGAAGGTCTTCGACGCCGACGGGGATCTGGGCAGAAGGACGACCGTCTGTTGCTCTGTGAGGAAAACAGTCAGCGGGTTTATTATCATCTCTGCAGGACCGACTGGGTTTCAATGTGCTGATTTTGAATCATTTCATTGTGTTCAAGTAAAAACTACAGCTACAGATTAAACTTTGCAAATCAGCTCAGTATGTTACAGTTTGACTAATAAATCAAGTTAATGTCATAGTGATGTTTATAAAATGGGATTGGGTTTAATTAGACCTGTAGCTCCACCTTCACACCGCCCCTCTCACTCCAGATAACAGCCATTCGAGTTGATTAAAAACTAAATTAAAAAATATATGCAAACTGGTTTGTATGCATCGCTTTAAGCTAACTGTTAGTCAACTATTTTGATAGTTAATCCATTACTCTTAATTATAATTTATCTATAACTACAGCTAGATATTTCAACAGTGGTTTTTATTTATTTCAATAAAGTATCCCTTGCTTTTAGCTACGATTAGCAAAGACGAAATTGATCACCAAACTGATTTCAACTCTTATGGCATGTACATTTAAAAAAAAAAAAAAAAGGAGTATGAGAATTCAATGATCACCAAACATCAACAGGTGTTAGAGGACCAGAGGAGCCCAGGGAAAAGGCCACTTACAGCAGGTTTATCAATGAAAACCTCTCTCCAGCACCCGACTTAGCATTCTGTTAGTTTTTACAATTACACCGAGTTAGTAACGTGTGGTGAGACCTGAGACCGCCACCCTGTATACCTGACCTGGGGGTACAATGGTGTATAACGACTCTGTACTGTATCCAAACTCTAAAACACAACACACACACACACACCAAATCACACACATACACATGTAGTCAGAGAACACAATAATAATGTCATTATCAAACATAGCATTTGACCCATTTTGACACTGTACAACTTGGTTTTATCAAATAAAAATGTCTCTAGAACCATAAATAGCAAGTACATCAGTGTATATCTTTTATAATTTACAGTTTAATAATAGTTAAAAGGTGTCTGTCTTGAGGCAGGAAAGAAATCTCTTAGATTTAGCTGATAAGTCTACATCCTCAACTGATTTAAAAGTAAATCTTCTACATCTACATCCTGTCCTCCAGTCTAGTAAATCAATACAGTGAAACTCTAATATAAAATCAGTCTCATATGAAAATGTGTGATATTTACAATCACAATCAGCAGCTCAGCCATTATCTTACAGTCCATGCAGTGTTTGTTGCAGCTACCCATGGGTGTGCTGTGTTTGTTTCCAGTTATATTTCCTATATTATCCAACCTGCCCTGTGCATTCCTTTGTAATGTCTGATAAGAAAACACTTCCTAAAGAACATGCATAAGTCCTCAAGACGTGTTGTTTCCTGTAAGCCCTTCAGCTGCTACCATGCTTCACACACACACTGTAACAAGCCCTCTGATCTCTGCACTTCCAACACTGCATACCTACTTTATATGCAGCGTCAAAAAGTCTATAAAATGGTTTTGTTTTTCACCGTAACCACAGGAAGTCAGAGACAACCACATAACAATGACGGGACAACCTAGTACCTATCATGAACAGTTGCCTCTCTTACACCTCCCCCTGTCTGACTTTCTTTTCAGTTGCCTCGTGTTTTTATACATCTCCTTCACAATCCGACTACGCCTTTTGACTGCCAGCCAGTTGTTTCTCTCAATCTACAATCTGTCTCTCATAATGTTCAATTTACAACAATGTTACCTTGTTCCTCCAGGATGCCATTTGGTATCTTCTTGTCAACTGTTGTGACAACTGGTTTCTTCTGGTTTTTTAACCTGCCAGGAAAAAAAAAATACAATTAAATAAGAAGAAACACAATGGCACAAAGTCATCAAGATCATGAGATAAGATAATAATAATAATGATATCCTCCTGAATAACTTTTCTTTTCAGCGCCACAATCTCTACATCTGTTGAATAATCTCACCGGAAAGGAGCAAAAAATCTGTCACCCATCCTACCATCTGAAGCTTGAGAAGCTACTCTTTCTCATTAGCTGATGTCTTGGAAAGACAGCACTCTAGTCCAAATGTAGTTGAGGATTTCTTCTGGACTCTCCTCTGCCTGCTGCCTGTGTACGTCCACTGTCACAGCCTGTTCTCTTCTCACTAAGCATGAAAGGGAGTCAGCTCGCAGTACTTCCTGACAGGGCTCCGCCTCAATGACTAAAGGAGGAAGTGTTTGTCACTCTGAGCTCTGCCTCCGAGTCTGGCTCAGGGCCATTTGGTGAGGGCAAAAGGGAGGGGCGGGGGTGAGGTGAGGCGGGCGAGTCTTTGCAGGATGGGAGTTTTTCTTTTTTTCTTTTCTTTTCTTTTTTTTTTTTTACCTGAGGAAGTACCAGGCTAGCAGTGCGATGATGATCAGCAGCAGGGACAGGACCAGCACGATGGGGATGATGTGTTGATTGGAGGATGTAACGTCTTCTGAGGAAGAAGGAGAAGCAGAGCCAGGGGGGTCAGGGAGCAAACATCAACAAAGAAGCAGGAAAGGAGGGGGGGGGGGGGGGGGGGGGGGGGTGCATGTGCTTCTGTGTACAAATGTGCTTGGCTGCATTCATAAGTTGTCTCTTGCATGAAGTGATAAAAAACTAAATCAATACTTGGCACGGCAACACACCTTCCATGTTCTCCTCTGTCCACGGGGCTGATTTAATAACTGGCTCGGGCTGTATTTTGTCTACAGAGATAAGTATCAGCCCATTTTGTCCTGTCGGCATGTCGAACAGAAAATGAGAGGCTCTAAGAATGGAGACTCAGCCAAGAGTCACAGCCACACAACCGGCTATTAGCTGTGTTTATAAAGGCTGACAATAAGCTTTAAATTACTGACCAGGCCTGCACAAGCTCATTGTGATCCGGTAATAACAAGGGCTGTAGTAACGGCTATTATCAAGCAGATGCATGCGCTGCAGAGCATACATAATCATCATATCTTAGGGAAAAGTGATGACTGCAGTGAGGAGCAATGGCATTTTGTTTGCCGTCGCAAATTGTTCAGCGTTATTCAGCCTCACATGTCGAGGTGCATCACTCTTGTTATTGCTCGCCTCTTACCTTGTGTATGGTTGCCATTGCCGGTGGAATTGGATGTTGTCGTGGTTGCCACAAGGAACAGAAGCAAGACCATTGTGACTGCAGAAAAACAAAATGAAGACGGATATTAAATTTAGTGCCAGACATGTTCCCAAAGTCAAGATGCATGAGAACATGGCTGCTGGATAATATCGCCATTCAGGGAATACAAATGCTATTGTCAGATCTGAGGCATATTACTTTATTCATGACTGCTGCTCGCAGGAATGTGCTCATCGGTGCAAAGTTCACAGAGACACAATGGAGCAACACACTCATATCCTGGTCATCCGTTAGTCATAGTGTAATGCCTGAAGCGTCCACATGGAGGCGCAATCCTCCAATCTTTGAAAAACAAGTCCACTTCCTCAACAAACCCATTGAGAAAAAAATTGCACAGAGAGAGGGTCGAAGGAAGAATGCGTCTCTTTAAAAAAAAATTCCAATTGAAATTTGTATCAAAAAAAAAAAAAAAAGGTATGAATGCATGTCTATAAACTCAATGAATGATTCCTAACTGGCTTTGTGAAGCTTTATTCTCATGTTTTAATCTGCGTTTTATCAGATGGAGGAAAAGAACTTGAGTAAATGCCACTTAGAGCCGATAACAGCTGTTTTCCTTGAGCCATTTCCGTGGCAGTGCCACAGTGAAACGTGTGTGTGACTTCCAGGATATGGCATGAGAAGGGTCTTAATGTGCTATATGTTAGAAATAACAACGCACACAGTCACGCATGCATACAATCTGTATGTTAAACTGAAGGCCTGGGTGTCAGCTGACACTGATCTACAAATGAGTGCTTAAGCCACGTTAAAGTGGACGTATCAGATCGGGGAGAGTTCAAATCTACACTCAGGCAGAGAGAGGCTTAACACCTCCACCCTCACGCTCTGCTCTTTGCCTTCTCCCCCACCTCTCTTTGATAACATCACCCCGATGCACATGCACGTCAACACCCACACCAGTATGAGCCGAGCCCCCCCCCCTCCCTCCCTCCCTCCCTCCCTCCCTCCTGTGTGCACAACAGCGTCCAGGAGTCTCAGCTGATTGACTCTGATCATCCCCTCATTTTCTCCTTGCAGAGGAATGCAGGGGAGGGGAGTCTCTCTCCGATCGATTCTGGCGCTTGAGCATTCAGAGCAGGGTCTCACATCATCTCTGATTTAAGCATCTCTATTCTATTTCAAGCCACTGGTAAGATGTGAAAACCAATAAGCCCTGGGATGTGTGCAGGTTTAAAGGTGTGTTTTTTTTCCTCTCACATCGAAGCTCTCTAAAAAGAAAAAAAGTTGGAATCTCAGCAAAGTGCATCTGAAAGAGAGCTGCTCTCACCCCATAATGAAGCAGAGCAGAGCGTGCTTTGTCTCCCCAAGGCTGCAGGTGTGTGTGTGTGTGTGTGTGTGTGTGTGTGTGTGTGTGTGTGTGTGTGTGTGTGTGGTGCTTTGCAGCTGCAGTGAAAAGAAAAGCCCAGGCCAAGTGCATAGTCAATGAAGACACTGTGCGTTGAAGCCTCCACGCTGTGCCGCAGTGTCCTGTAATGTGTCCAGGCAGGACACCGGAGGAATGTGGAGGCAGCAGAGCAGAGACACCGACTGCAGCACGGAGAGAGAGGGAGGGAGAGAGGGAGAGAGAGAGAGCGAGCAGAAGGTCCAGGTCAATAATATTTCCTGGAGCGATTAATAAACCCTGACATGTCAAGCCACCGCTCCGTGGGGGAAGACTGATGAGAGAATTCTAATGAGAGAAGAGAGGAAAGGAAGAACAGCCCCCCCCTCCTCTCTATTACTCCAGCTCCCCCTCTTTAAGGCTCCCTCTGCAAATGTCACAAGCTCGGTGGTGAGGGGGCGGATATCGAGCTGAGTTACTGTTGTATGTATGAAGAGTAGGACTGTGTCTGTGTGTGTGTGTCTACAAGACTTGAGGGGTTTTGTGATGTGGAAATACACTCTTGGTGCCTTTTGGGACTTTCCACTGCATTGAATTTTATGTATGCTTTGTTTGTTTGTGTGTGTGTCTGTGTGCGCGACGGCATAACAGGGACACCCAGCAGAGGGCCCAGAGCCTTCCCCACGGCTGCACCTTGTGGTAAAGCGTTTGCTGCTTCCTGGAAACGTCTCCCAGCTCCTGGCTCCTCATCACCACTGGAGATGTCACCCTGTCACGGTTTAGCCTCCAACCTCCAGCTCCACTGCTCCTCTGGGGACCACACCAGCCTCTTCCTCCACTTACTCTCTCTCTCTCTCTCTCCAGCTTTTCCCATCTTGTCACTGCCGTGCTCTCCGGTCCTGACCTCTTCAGCGTCTCAGAGGACGTCACCGACTTCCTTTCTTCTGTTTTCATGTGGAAATGTCCCTTGTATAACTCTACTATAACTATAAATAACACTTCTCCCCTAGTCCTCCGGGGTATCTTATCTCTCTCTTGCTATTTCTCCTCACTCGGCACAAACCAGCCAAGACCACAAGTCTCAATTTTAGACTATTAGTGTTAGTCATCGTTTAGCGCTAGGGTCAGACTCTGGGCAAACTGCTATCACTGCATTGTGTGCACTCTCGTGTGTTTATTGTCCTTCCTCCATTTAGCACTCTGCAGCTAGTCACCGACCATCAGCCATAATGAAAATAGGTCATGGGAGATGTCAGCTCGGGGGAAGTTCCGGGGCGTCCTTATTTTCCAATAGGAGACATTTACAAGTAGCCTTGGAGAAGGGTATTGTCCTGGGCAGCCAGTTATTTCAGTGGTATGTATGTGTCCTCAGTATCCTGCTGCTCTAACACTATTAATACTGCAGGGAGTGAGAGTCACTCTCACGTTTTTATCCATCAGGATCCAATAGGATAATTATGAGTCAGTTTTTAACACAATATTCTCATGTCTATATTTACATTGAATCAGTTGGCTGTGAATCAATCTGCAGCACTCAGTGTGATTCCAATGCAAAAGAGCCAACATTAAGTGGCTATCCACTGTTTTTATCCCTGAATTCCCTCATTGTGTTTCCACGCTGAGCTGCACAAGAGAGATTGTAACAAAACAGGAAATTTGGAGCAAAAAAAAGCAGCAACTTTGTGTAACTTTAAATGCCGGAGCCTTATTTTAACTTCAGATTGACTTTACCATTTTTTCACTGAACTGTTCACAGCCATTTATACAGTACACATGGGTGGAGACATGACATGTAATGAATGAATGATTGACCGTGGCTAAACGTGAGCAGGGGACGTTGTGGCAGCCGTCTGGCAGCTGTGGCCCTACCTCTAGGCATTTCAACATAAAGTGGTTTTAATGTGTCTATTAACCGTATGAGATTGTTGTTCTAAAGGTAAAGCTAGAACGAATTTGAAACTGTACCCAGAAGAAAGAAAACTAATTATTTAATCTACTTTTAGTGAGTCACATTATTCATGATTATAACCTGTAATCTTTTATGAACTTGTGTCATCAAAAAACAAGATTGAAAGCAAGCGAACTATAATTAAAAATGAGCGCTTGAGTGAGTGAAGACACAATAAACCACAACAAACAAGAAGACTTTCAATAACCACATTAGCTTTCCCGCTATATTGTTGCATTGCAATTTGCAGAATAAAGCAGGAAATAGAATATCGCAGTTTTCTCCAAGAAAGTTTAAAACATATCTAAACAAGTAACTTTAACTTTAAACACTAATGTGATTATTTAATATGTCGCTTTTGCATTTCCATTCGTTATAAATAACGTTATGAAACCAATCAAGCTGTTTCTGCCTACATACTGTACAGTACTGGAAGTGACAGCGCTGCAGCCGCTGTGTTGTGTTCACTGAGACCTCCAGCACCTGGTATGTGCTGTATGACTCACAGATCTGTCTGCACTGATTACGACCTGCCACCTCTGAAAACCTGCATACCTCACAGCGCACAAACAAAAACACATGCACGGACATGGTCCTGTCACAATACGCTGCAGACGAGCCAGTCCACTGCAAGGCCTCTCTTTTGCTTCTCCATCCTCGCTCTGATCATAATAACTATGAGTGTGGGAACTGTGATTCATGGTGGACTATGTCGTTTGTGTTCCCAAACCAAGAGGCTGACCTTTTTTTTTCTTGTCTGTGACGTTTTGTTTAGGAGGATGAGCTATCCCTCTCTGTGGATTTGTGTTTTCCTTGTGGCGTGCTTTCCTGCTCTGTCAGTCTTGAGTTAAAAAAAAAACAAAAAAACCAAACCCTGAGGAGACATGATGATACCCCTGCAGTTCTCCGCTATTGTCTGGCTAATTAGCTCCAGACACCTAACCCTGAGAGAGGACGAGCTTGTTACCAATAGAAGATAAGATAAAGAAATTGGCTGTGTCGGCCTGCCCACAGACAGAGCACTGTCAGTTCCACTGAACGTGGTTTCTCTGGGCACAGAGTCTCTCTGTCTCTTCAAATACATCAGCTGGGGAATTTGGAAAATGGGCGGTGGGTGTAGGGGGCGATGTGACAGGGTGAGCGGGCAGTAGGTACATTGTGTCCTCTGAGCGAAAAAGCTGCCAGACTGTTTACCCTTTAGGGCCACAACGTTATTTCTTTTTTAAACTGAAACCTGCGAGAGATGGCTTATTAGGAGAAAAAACAACCCGTCGCCTGAAGCCCTCTGTGCTTTTTTCTCGCTGCTGTGTTGGAGACATGTTCGCCACCTTTTGCCTGAAACTGATCGACTTAATTAAGCGTTCATAATTCACAATCAGATGCAAATTAAATTATGTGTTTTTAATTAAAAAAAGGTATAAATTGATATTTTAAGAAGTAGCTGATAGCTCTGTTTCAGATAATTAGATAAAAAGCTCAACACCACTCTCATGTCCGTTAAATTAATCTTCAGCCTGGGGAGAGTTAGCTTAGCTTAGTTTAGCATTAAAACAGCAGAGCAGAGAGCACTAATTATTAGTTTATTTTGAGATAAATGTCCCTCTCATTATTTATCTTGGTATAAATTCTTTAGTGTCAACCTGAAATACTGTAAAATGTCACATACTGTTGTGGGTTACAGTAACTGTCTCTGCCAAATATAGCGTCTTATACTGTATATCAAGTTCGTTATACCGTACTCTACTTCTCAATTTCCTGGATTAAAAACAAGATCTTACCTCCCCAGTGTTGTTCACTGCTGTGCTGTCTCATTGTGGTGCAACCACAGAATGACTTGCAACTAAAATAAAGAAGCCTTATAATAGAGGAAAACTATGAGAGGTCTGATCTGTGCGATAATAAGTGTTGGGTGGATGGCATCATAGTGTTTGTTTCTGCAACTATGGTAACAGGTGTGAAGTTTTGGTTGTAATGTTTGGTAATGGAAAGGTGAAACAAAAAGAGGAGGATGTGTGAGGTGGTGAAGCTGCAGGTTATTTTTTGTGGTTTGGACATAAGACCACAACAAATCGCCCAGTCGGACCGTTTTTAAGTCTCTGATGTAAATAATGAGTTTCTAAGAGACAACAGTAATCACAGGGTTAAGGTTTACGTCAGTTATGCTTGAGCAGAACGAACTCTGCACGATGTATAGTGAAAGTTCACACTTTCTATTTGAGGAGGTCGTCCTCGAGTCACCGCGTCTCTGTCTCTGCCTCTGCCTCTGCCTTTGGGGAGCTGCAGTGTGTAAACCTGGGTCGGGTTAGCTATTTAAAGGACAGTGCGCTACATTCACAGCCTGGACCGTGGAGACGAGGCCGGGGTGTCCATCTGCTCACACAGATGTGCGACCGTTTCCTGTGCCATGTAACCTAGTTGGACAAGGTGTTGGTGTTGCTCTTTCTAAACTTAACTCCACTCTATTCCTGCTGATTCTGCTCTGCAGATAACATCAATAAACTACACTCACACTGCATCACAGTGCAGTCCGTGCATATAGTTTAAAGATTTAAAATGCAATCCCAGGAGCCAGGTTTCTAAGATTTTAAAGATTGCACTGTGGATAATTCACTTTTTTATTTATTTATTTTTTAGATTTACTCTGCGGTTCCCAATGTGTTCCCATGGTAACCTGGCCCTCAACCTGGCACCTGTGAGATATTGAACAAGTCACTTTAAAAAAAGGGGTGGGGGTGGGGGGCTCAGTCCAACCTTTTGTGTGACTAAACAGCTCCTGAGTTAAAAAGTGTGGGACGAAAAGTGTTTGGTAAACGAGTGTTACAAACCTGGAGCCAGTTAAAAGAAGCACAAGCTGAATATTAAATATTGGAAATAATTCTGGGTCAAGTTAAATTTATAACCAGAACAGTTTTACAGTTTTAATGCGCAGTAGCAAGCAAAGCTTTATTAGAAATACATTATAAGGAATGCAAAATCAAGTTGGTAATGAACTTTTCTGAGATTTTTGCACCTGTGTTATTTATTGCAATAAATTATAAATCTTATTGTATTCATGCAGTGTTTGCAGAGTGGGATAAACAGGAGAAACATGGCTTATTCCATGGCTCGATGGCTGTCTATCTGCTCTGAGATCAGTGTAACTACTTTTAACGTGAGAGAGATTAAGGCAATAATTCTTTTTTTTCCAAGTCTCATGTAAACGTACTGACACATGATGTACATGATGGCGTGAAAAGCTGCCCATAATCACTGACTAATCTGTCTGGTTTCCTGTTCAACACTTGATGCGACATGTGGGCGTTGATGCTTCTGAGCTCTTGGCAACTTTATCGGAGCAGGTCAGAGTAAAAATAACTATTGTAATGAGTAGTATCACTGAACTGCCCTGCACCCCCAGCAGCTTTATTATGATTATCATAATCATCAGGAGCATTTGTAGTGGTGTGTCACACTCTGCAGTATCTCGCGCCAGCATTGTCTTGCTACAGTAACAACTCTACCTCTGCAGCACGACTTTCTTCCTCCCCTCCTGCGCTCCTAGCATTGTCATTAATCAATTCCTGCCTCCTTCCCAGGGCGCCCAGACGCTGTGGCAGTGGTAATGACCTTGGAGACCCGCTGGCTCCGCTCTGCAGCGTCAGCCCTCCACCTCCATGGGAACAAATGTATAGCATCTCCCGCAGAGAGAGCTCGGCTGAATGTGTGAGAAAATGCATATGTGCTCACTGTACGTGTGCTGGTGTTGGGTTTGCATGCAGCAGAGATACGTTTACTTTAACAAAGAGAAAACTCACATTAGCCACTGCCAAGGGGAAGAAAAAAAAAAGGCTGAAGTCGGTTGCCAGGTTCAGGCCATAACATCCTGTTGACTGAGATATGGCGGCCGCTGTGTCTGACCCTAAAAGCGCTGCCATTAGGAGAGGTCCTCTTTGGAAATGAGAGCTTTTAGGTGGTGCATATTAGTTAAAAATAACATGGTGCTACATGAGAGGCGATTATTGATAATCCTCTTAAAAACATTCCAGCCATAACTGTAACATTTGAGAGCAGCTCTTGTTTAGGACTTTATGTCTTTCATAGCAGTCGGGAGCTGCCGTCACATTCTAGCGAGGCGTGGAAACCAAGACTGTAATTGGCAGTAAATATTTACACCAGTCTGGTTTGCACGAGCAAACATCACATCTGATCTTACACTTGGTTGGCTTGTTTGAGTGTCACTTAGTCTGTGTGTTCACACGGCCGTGTGAATGTGCAAGTGTGTGTCTCTCACACATAAAACACACACGCAGTCACAGTTAATATTTTTCCAAGGAGCCAGTAGGTCTTTTAATCACTCCTGATCTGCAGATTTACACGCCTGCACAGACACACTACATGCATACGTTTCTGCACCAAATCTGCTAACTATTGGCATGCAGAGCTACGCTGCCTGACTGCTTGGCATGAAGAACCCACACATGAGGACTAGTGCATACCCACAAATTGACAAACGCTACAGCAGGGATCCATGGGAAATTCATGTGCCAGGGCCTGTTTGAGGACCACCCTGCCAGAAATCATTCTGTTAGTGGTCCATCATCCACCAACACATGTGTATGTGTGTGTGTGTGTGTGGGGAGGAGGGGGAGACAGTCTCCCAGTGAAGGCCTCATCATGTCCTCCCAGCCCCTTTACACCTCCCAACCTGACAGCGGTGAACACAGAGGCATCCATCTTTCTCCCACCCTGACACCTCTGGGATTTACCTCGTCCTCTCTTTCAATTATTCAGGGACAGAGCAATTATGTGGCCTGGGATCAGAGCCGTCGATGGCCGGAGTAATGAGCAGCAGCTGGGCCAGAAAGTGACAAAACTGGCGTTGTGACACTTCTCATTATCACCCAGCACTCTGTGATCACTGGCGCACTGCGATGAACAGGTAGCACCACGAGAGACATGTTGGAAGAGGGAGAGAGAGAGAGAAGACGAAGAAACAACTGTGTATAACAGTGTGAACCTGTCAGCACGGTGACATATGGGAAATATGTGGCTCAACTTGTAGGAGGAGGACAAAAAGCTTTACACACGGAGGCAAAATAACAAGCTCTTAGACTTAGAGATGTATGTCAGGTGAGCACCTGTCGGAGGTTTAAGTGGATGATTCACCTGCAGCCTTTACATTAAACGACAACTGACATCTTTGTCGACCTCAGTGTTTCTCATGTTTTGTCCGTTATGACTATTAGTTATAATTACCGGTAGTTGTTTTCCTCTCCAATCTCACATAGTTATCCGAGTCTAACAAACAAACAACAACACAACAAACCCTGTAGCAAAACATAGTGAAATGAGCAGTGGCGTGCAGAGACTTTTTGAAGGGCAGGGGCAAAAAGAAAAAAAGGGCACATACAGTGCGTCCTTGCCACTGAAGAGAGCACTTTAGCACACATTTAGGCCCCTTAGAGGGCACTTTAGCACGCTTATTGGCTTTATTATCGTATTTTTCAACAATTGGGCCACGAGAGGGTGGCCCCCTGAACCCCCCCCCCCCCCCCCCCCTGTGCACGCCACTGGAAATGAGCCACAATCAGCCACAACTGGAGTCTTCCTTTACTGAATACTGACAGTAGCTAATTAAAAAAAAAAACTGAGTCTTTTCTCTTCTGTATCTTTGAGTTTGTTGACAAAAACGTTGTTGTGTTCACTGCTGCAATACTACAAACCACCAACCTCTCAAGCACAGTAATTAAAACATTATATCTTGTTTGTTTACAATAACTGCGGAGTGAGAAACAAGAAGTTGTGGCCTCTTTATGGGGAAATGTGTGCGTTTGCTGCTCCTCACTGCTGGGCTTTGTGAGACTCTGTAGTGACTGGGCAGTACCAGCCATTTCCTACGACTCCCCAGTACTGATGCAATGCTCCACTAATCACTTCCTGGTTGTAGCTTTGTTTATAGCTCACAAACACAAGAGTCTCATCTTGACATGAAACCAAATGAAAGCAATTCCTACCAAGTACCTTGTTATCATCACCAGAAGTCATTATGGACAAAAATGAGATGCAGACTCAATACACAATTTTCCTTTGAACTTCTCAGTTTTTATTTTATTTTTATGTTTTATAGTTTGTAACATACCAGTACTGTGGATGTGTGTTTAGACTGTGTGGTTACACTTTATTTTGCAGTTTTAGTGCATTTTTTAAATCCAGGAATCAATGTGTTAGTCATTCCTCCTGATTAAAAGCTTCTGGTGGTGTTACCTAAATTCAGTTTACGCATCAGAATAAAATCTGAAACAATAAATGAAATGATGACTGGCTCTCACATTATGGCAAAATCACCTCTTAAAACTGACCATAAATTTGTCAGAAGGCTTTTTTTTTTTTTTTTTAAGTTTTATGGTCAATAAAAAGGATTAAACAGATTAAAATGTGGTTCTATGCAGAATCATAACAGCTGACTCAGAAGCCGTTTGGAAGCCTGATTTTTTTTGAGAGCATTACAACCAACCAGACTGTCTCCCCCGAGAGTGTGTGGCTCATTTTTATGTCATCTCATTCAAGCGGAGAAATAACAGGCAATTGAGAAATCCTGTGGGACAAAGGAACCCACTTCACTCAGACGGATGAGAATAAATCGTAGTGTCAGTGCCTGTAATGATGACAATCCACAAAGTTTTCCTACTGGTGTTAGATTTATTTAACATCAGCGCTGAATCTGATGCAGGAAGAGGAGCTAAACAGACCTGGCTCTCACAGACAACCAACCCCTCAGAGAGAAAGAGCGGGGAGACAGAAAGAATAGAAATCCCTCCATTTTCAGACAAGGAGAAGGACACAACGATAACCACACTCCTTTGGGGTCTGCACAGGACAGACAAGATCTATCCCCTAAAATATCCCTTCATTCCCTGAGTGAAAGATGGGGAGGAGGAGGAGGAGGAGGAGGAGGAGGAGGAGGATGAAGGGGGGCAGCGGTGGAGAAACAAGTGATAAGCACTGCTGCGGGAGAACAAAAAGCCACTTGACTCTGGGGGAGGAAAAGAGAAGGAAGAAGAGAAGAGAGGAGAGGAGACGTGGGACCAGAAGGGATGAGTGAGCGGCCCACGCTGCCTCTGCTGCTCTGCAGAGATAGAGCAGACCTGTCTGCACACTGCAGACACGCACTATAAAACCTTCTGTCTTTTTTTTTTTTTTTTTTAAGGTATATGAGCACTGTGTCTTCTGGCTCTTGAAATGTCCGCAGCTCTCCTGCATGGGAAGCGAGATTTTAAACTGTCACGCAGCTCCGGTTGCCATAGCAAAAAAAACCTCGCTCTATCACACTTGATTTTCCACCGTTGCTGCGTCTTTACGCTGCTTTTATCACACATCCGGCAACAACAGCTTTGACAAACAAGTATAGGAAAACAAAAACAACTGCTATTTCCACTGCACAGTCCAGATTGAGAGAGGCGGGCGCAGTGATTGCTGATTTAAACAGCAGCCTGTCTTCTCTGAGAGACTGTGGAAGTGGAAGCCCAGTAATTATGTTACCAAAACCCAAAAACCCCAACCTGACACATTTTCACAATCCTTTCGCAGGATCACGGCCCCTGCAGAGCAACATTATGAGCAGCACTTTGTTGATTAAGCTTGTGTAACCTTGATGTTTGCTCTCTCTCTCTCTCTCTGCCTGAATTCTATAGGAATATGAGTCATTCGCTGAGGCCTTGGGCACCATAGTGAGCCTCATTGTCCTCTCTTCTAGGCTTATAACAAGAACGAGAAAGGACACACACGCACGCATACACACACACAGACCATACGGAGAGCAAACGACGAGCTTAAGTTGAAGGCCTCTCGGAGAACTCGCTGCCCTCTTGGAAAAAGGAAGCACAACATCCAGTCTTCACACACTGCTGCGAGACAAGCCCGCATGCTGGGGGAAGGCCTGTCCCGTCCCTAATAGCTCTTGACAGAGGCATGGAGGCATGACAAGGCATCAGGAACCATGGATATGCACAACCACCAGGCAGTGTGTCACATCACTACATCTCAACAACAGAAAAATGTGTTTGACCTGCGGGGCACAGAGGTAACAGAGGGGTCAAAATCTGAGCTCCAAACTAAACTGTAGAGCTAAATCTATAATACGTGACTGTTTTCCTAAAGACCTGACAGATTGGGGTCATTGAGAAAAAAAACTTTTCAATGTTTGAAAGTCATTTTCATACCTTACATAATCAAGACTTTTTTTTTTCTTTTTTAAAGTAGAGCGAACGAAATCCTGCCAACACAAACTAAATCCTGTACGCAAATACATTTTGACCCAGGTCTGGTTTTCAGTGCTAAATAGAAATGTGAAGGTTGGGGAGATACAGCAGACTGCAGCAATATGTAAAGTGTAAATACAAGGACAGAGGAGAAATAATAAGGTTTGAAAAGAAAAAGAGAGAGAGGGCAAAACAACCTCCCTGCAAGATAAGAAATGTCCTCGCTATTATGGCAACATTTCAAAAGTTCACTGGAAACACCGAGGTGTCGTCTATCTGGTTCATTCATAGAAAGTTTGGGTTCTGCACAGCTGACATCAGTCATGTACCCTCGGGGTCGAACTCACGCACCCAGAGAAAGCTACTGTACTTGCGCATAGCTTCTTCTGTGTGTGTGTGTGTGTGTGTGTGTGTGTGTGTGTGTGTGTGTGACTGCATGTGTGCATGCCTCTGTGTGTGTGTTTCTGCAGTGTAAGCACATGCTGTCCTCCATCTGCTGTTAGATAGAGATTGTTTCCTTTCCTGTGCAGGCAGCCAACCAGCCAGCCTTCCTGTACCGCTCTGCTCCAGAGGGGAAATGGGAGCGAGACTGCCACACACACACACATACACACACACACAATCCTGACAAAAAAAAAAACCTGGATAAGATACGCACACATACGCAGACACAGACACAGCTGGACAGACAACGACTTAGCCACACATTTTCAACACAAACACACTCATGAGCGGTCTCCTCTCCTTTCTCTTTCCTTCCCGTCTCAGACTTTGGGCTTTGTTTTCCATTCCTCCATCGACTGTATGTTGCCTTTGTCCTTACTTTATCATGGTCACACACCTCCACAAATCATTAAACAGCTTGGTGGGGACTAAAATATTTGAATTGCACAACAATGCGGGGGATTGTTAAGCACAGCAGAAGTCAAAAGCACTGGAGCTGAGAGGCTTTTCCAGCTCCAAAACCACTAAAAGTGACATCAGCGCAGAGAAATTCCCATAAGTCACCATGCATAGTTTGTAATGACAGGCTACTGTCTGCAGTCACTCCCATTTGTGTGCTTTTGTTTTCAAAATATAGCTAATTCAGTGACACATCTAAGTCTGTGCCCTTCATTATTCATAATTTAATGCCACAGTATCCTTTTAAAAGCAGAAATCTGCCTCTGTAATGTCAACAAAAGAAGGAAGTGTGGCATCAGGGGAATGGCAAAGGCACTCAGGTCTCAAGTTGAGGCTCAAAGTCCCAAGAGGCGAAGTATAAAAAGCTTTTTTATAGTGTGAGACAATAAAATTTAACAATCTAATCAACATGGGATCTGAATATCAGTGCAGCCTAAAACGCAGACGCCTAATCACAGTCACACTGTATGGCTGGTTTGAATCAGCTGCAGCATGCGGAGTCAAGTTAATGGCGTTTTTACTACTGTACAGTTTTACTGTGCACACTTCAGTGTTACACTTCCTGTTTCTTGGTACTTGTTCTAAGCAGAAAACAGATACAACTGGGGAGTTGTAACTGGAATCATCACTTTTAAAAAAAATTGAGGAAGCAACTGAGGGGCGTCAAACTGTAAGGATGTGCAACAAACTTGTGATAAAACTGAAAGTTCAACTGAGAGCTTGAGACAAAAGATCCATTACATTACATTAAACATGTGTGTGCATGTGTGGACAATCACCTGGATGAGTGTTGATTCAATGTGTGCTGACTCTCAGATCCATAACAGCAGGTCACATGGTGCTGACGGATCCAGTGGTCACATTGTTCAGTCAGAGGTTGGACATCCGGTGGAGGTGGAGGTGGAGGGGGGGAGGCAGCAGCAGCAGCGAGGGGTCTGAGGTCTGCTCACACGGCCCAGAGAGGAGAGCTGCTCCCTGGATCCAGGCGGCGGCGGTGAGATCTGGGTGTCAGAGCTTCACCTCCAGCAGCTCGAGTAGAGTCAGCGCCGCGAGTCTTAAACGGGAAGCAGCTCACCACCTTTATTTAAACACAAGAGTGAGAAAGGCAGACAGCATGTTAGACAATTAATAACACAACATAGACGACGTGGTGGTGACACATGAGGAGGAGAGGCAGGGGGATGAGGAAGGTGTGAGACAGTTCCTGTCTTGAGCCGGAACAATGTGAAGCAAGAAGAAGAGAAAGAGAGTAAGAAAGAAGACAGCTTCCCCAAAGAGGAACACTGTGAAACAATACGAAGCCCCTAGAGCATTGTGAAGCAGCACATACAGTACATATAGTATATATAGTATAGTGCTGCTTTAGTTGCCCTTCAGTGTTGCCCTTCAAACACGATGACACGATTTAGCTTTGAGGCAAATGCAGAAGAAAGGATGGCGACTTTGCTCCTCGCTGGAGGAAACGGTGGAGACGGTGGCTAAGAAGGCGCCCGAGGGTGATATGCAGATGGTCACAAAATGTAACCACGGCGAAGAAAAGACTTTTAAATTAGTCAGAGGAGTTCAATGAGTAAATTTTTTTAGGAAGTAAAATTTCATAAAGACTTCTGCAATGCAAATCAGTCTTCCAAATCCAGCAGACTCGGTGCACGTCCCTGTGCATCTCGGCTAACCTCATTTACCAACTTAAAAAATTTAGTTTCCCCTGAATCCTGGATCTACTGGTGGAATAAATATGCACATCCGCTCAGATTTAGAGCATAGTTTTACATAAAAACCTCCCTTTGTCTCACTATCAACAGATGTATTTTGATTCCTGACAGAGTGACTGATTTCTTAGAATAATTATTATCATATTACAATTCATTATTTCACTATTTCAGTCTGTTTGCATGAATAAATAGTGCTAGTGAGTTCATGTGCTGTGCATAAGCTGTAGCAGAAATTGCAGGTTGGTGGCATCTCATATATAATCCCCGCTATCACCCAGGGGGAGGTCTGAAGGAGGTTTATGAGAGGAGGAGTGGAGTGTGGGAAAAAAAAAACAGGACATGGAGCACAATTTATCTACCTGGGAGCACTGAGCAGCCACAGGAGCTGGAGGAAGAGTTTCAATATGGAAACCTTGTAAGTACGGTTTTACTTTCGGCTGAAGGAGAGTGGGCGAAAAAACTCACAGGCAGATTATTTTGATCCTTCAAAACGTGAAACTGCTTCCAAAAAAATTGAGGAAGCACACAAGTCTCCGCCACCAGCCACTTCCCCCACCCCCCACCCTGCTGCCCTCACAACTTTGACATTTTTGGAGACACACAAGGTTTTCACCTGACAGCGGCAGGGAGCATACCGACCGGTTGCTATGGCGACGCGCTCGTCTAGCCGAGCTGGAGGGAGGTGGGGAAGGGAGTCGGTGGTGGCGGTGGCGGCAGTGGTTGGGGGGCGGGGGTCCTCTCTTTCTCTCCCTTCCTCCCCCTGTTTCTCCATTAGGCTGTAGCAATAAATGAATGGACACGTCTCCCACATCTCTACCCTCCTCCTCCTCCTCCTCCTCCTCCTCCTCCTCCTCCAACTGGAGCTCAATGAAAAACAGGCAGTCAACATTTGCTCTGTGACATCCTGGAAAATGAGGTGTCATGCTTGAGGATTTCCATGACAGCCAAATAATGGCTCAAGCTACAGTGTCAGAAAGCAAAATAGAGAGGAATGAAGGAGGAGACTAAAGAAAGAAAGAAAACGACCACTTTGTTAATCCTGTGAATATTCTCAGATTTACACCCAAGTTCCTGGAAAGCTCTGCGAGGGAGTGTTTCAAATCATATATCATCTCATGTTCATAAATAAATGATACGAGGTCTGACGGCGTGGAATCAGATCAAGCAAACTATTGAATAATAGAAGAAGCTTCCTGTAACGGAGCCGAACGCAGAGACGACGGCGAGGGAGAAAACAGCAGCAGCAGATGAAAGCTGCTGAATACGGACCGTGATCTGTACGTCGTGTATAATCATTGTGTGTAATCCCCGTATGTCTCTGGAACAAGCTCAGGTCCATATAAATAAAAAGAGGTCACCATGCGACGCGGCCTCTCATCGCACCGACTGGGCAGTAAACTGCAGAGCGTTGCCACGGCGACAGTCCCACCCAGCCAGCCAGCAGGTATATAGCCCACTGGACGCTTTAAGGTATGAGAAAATAAAAAACTGTGGGAGGAAGTGAGAAGAAATAAAGTGTGTGACAGGCTTTTTACCTGTCAAGTGCGGCTTCTTGGTTGCGCTCTGAAATGTATTTCCTTATCTTCTATAGCCCTAACCTACAATAGCACGACCATTATCGTGTTTATTTCAGAGTGGGAGCACCGTCAGTGACAGTGTGTGGTGAAGATGACAGCCTTTCATCACCGTCTTCAGCTACATATCACTTCCTCACAGACACATTATACTGGCGCATGTGAGGCACCGCGAAAAACACCACAACGCACATGACTGTAGTCTGACTTGGGAGCCAAAATGTTCTCAGGTACAGTACATAAAAAGAGAGAGACACCACACTGTGATAGGAGGATGCTCTTTGTAAAGGCTTTATGAGCTGTAACTGAGAGTTTTATCAGAATGTTTAATGTTTACTCAAGTGGACAGTGAGATACGCAGTATTTTATGTCATATATAGACAGGTGGAAAAGACACTCCACCAACACACACAGAGAAAAGAGGATGTGTTTTCTTAAAATGCATGAAGTTTGTAATACTACCGTCTTAAAATCTGTTGTGGCTGCTTTCAATTCAACACCAATAAAATGAAGTGAAAATGATCTGTACATTGGAAATAAACAAACCTTTTCACAGGAACACACACACACACACACACACACACACACACACACACACACACACACACACACACACACACACACACACACACACACACACACACACACACACACACACACACACACACACACACACACACACACACACACACACACACAGAGGCAGTGCACAGAAATGACACATTATCTCTGGCACTATCTGATCTCTGCACACTAGGGCTTCGTGTGCGTGCATGTGTGTGAATTTGTGTGTGTGTGTGTATGCGTGCTGTTAGAGCTTCATAGAGGTGATTTAGGGTGAACACTGTCCAAATGTCAACATATGGACTTCTGCAGGTGTAAGATTTACAGCAGCAGAGTCAAAAACACACTTTCACCAAAACTCTCACAGAGTTGTTATTTCCCGGACAAGCCTCTAAGCTCAGCTGGAAATATATAGTACCAAGGTGACAAATAGCAGCTCAAAGACAGATGGACACTTCACACACACACACACACATCTCTGCATATATACACACAGAAAGATACACAGACTTGGCTCTTTGACTCATCCACCTCTCCAGGGTTGTGGTCAATCAGATTAGAGCATCATACGGAGATCTCCAAGTGCACCAACACAAATCCATTTATAGAGATAAGCTTACAGGGCAACTGTTAGGATACACACAGAAACACACGCACACAGACACACACACAGACACACAGAGTGAGACAGGGAAGTCGCTTCACCCACTGAGCTACAATCGGGTCCCAGCATCAGCACAACACTGTGTTTACAGAAATCCTCCCTGACCTGCAGCTGTGTGTCGCTTCCAAAAACACAATGACTCCAAAAACAAGTACAGGACCAGCGACCACCCCCGGGGGCGTTACAAGATAAAGCACAGAGGTCATGCTTTGCTTTTTTCCACCGCCCCTCATGAAAATCAATCAGTGGGTTAAATTAAGTTTCTCCTGATTATATATAAAAAAAATACTATTTTCCTAACATTTCTGTTTTTAACAAGGCGCTGAGAGATTCATACTCAGTCATGTTCTCACATTTTCCTCTTTGTCTATTTCCTAAACGCTGGGTAATGGAAAATAATAGAAAACACAGCAATAAGGCGGTGTTAAATATTTAATAATAATAAGGCTTTAATTAGAATAGAGCTGCAGCAACAGTCTGGCACCTCCTTTACTGAGTGCGTGTGTTAGTGAGAGAGGTGAGAGAAGCGAGGCTCATTGTGATTTATGGTGTTTACAGGCAAAGCTGAAAGGGACAAAATCAGCCGCTGGATGAAAAACCTGCAGCAGCAGAAATGATAATAAATGGCAATGCAGGGTAACAAATGCACGGCGTCTGTGTGGACTTTATGCCTCCGTGATCAGACGTGTGAACGGAGCCACGTCCCTGATGAGCTGTCCACACGTTGTGGGCTTAATGTTGCAGAGCAAGGAGGACAGGCGGCAGCAAGGAGTGAGATTTGTGCTATGTGATGCTCTCCTCTCGCCCGCCCGCCCCCACCTCTCTTCCAAGCACACCGGTGTATCTTGGCATCCAGGATTGAGTGAGTGGCCCTTAGCCAAAGCAAGCAGGATGTGAATGTGATAATATCATATAGCAGCTCTTCTAAACTTGGCAATCTCTGCTATAATCAAATATCTGGAAATTTCCTAAAGGGCCCGGGCGGGACTAGATCATTTACAGACAGACTGCGTATGTGACAGCTTACATCAATAGTGTTATTTGTTTAGTGGGCAGCTAAATGAAAACCCAGGTTTAATACTTACCTGTGGCTCTTTCGGATCAATAACCAATAGAGTGATGGAAAAACGCCTGTGCGATGTGAGAAACGTCCAAAATCCATCAACGATATGTGTGAAAAACAGCTGCTGAGGCAAAGTGCAAAGACTTCCAGATGGTTTAAAAAATATATGTCTATCCATAAACTCCCCGGAGCTTCATATTTCATATGTGTTAACATCATAAGACTTAATGTGAGATTTTCTTTTCTTTATGATCGCACACATACAGCAGTACAAGTCCGTCAACCACTTCGGTCCTGACTGGAGTATCTCAACAACTATTGGATGGGTTGCTATGACATTCAGCAGAGCCCATTCCCCCTAAGAATGAACTGTAATAACCCTGGTGATCCATTAATATTTCATATCACACCATCATCCACTCAAATTTTTTTTATCTATAACCACATTTCTGCCAAGATAATGACAGTCCAGTTGGGGAATACTGTACTTGGTTGGTGATAATTTAAAAAAGAATCAATACCCAGATGCTAAACCAAGATGATCAACATTAGAAACAATGACATATGTATTCATTGTTTTTCAGCCTCACTGTTCATATGCATTTGATTGACTTTTTTATAGTCGTCTCTGAGGATTTTGTGATTTTAGCCCTTTTGTGTTGCAGCCTGGGGCGACAGTATAAAGCTGTTGTTTATTGCATTGTTTGTTTAATGTCTGATGAAGGTCTGAAAGGTGGTTTGTTTAGTCGATACTGTGTCGACAGTGTGTGGGAGTCCACTGCTTTTCATCCTTAGACCTTCCTTAGGAATTCACTCTGGATTATAAACTCCTTCAGTTGCGCAGCAATAAGAAGGACGGTGGAGCTGGACAGCACATCAAGCCAAGTCTTAAGTCTCAAGTCCCAAGATCCAGACATGACTTATAGCTGGCCAGAAGCCTTAAGAAATCCTCAGTTGCTCATAGCCGCAGCATGTAAAAACAGACATTATTCAGACTTCCATCCAACAATCCGATACACGTCCCCTCAGCGAGCGGTGGTGTCTCTCTTCCCTTCCCACTCTCACGTCCTTTCCCAGAGCTTATTCTCCCAGGCGCCTGGGAGCAGCTCAGACAGAATGGGGTTAGGATTAAACAAGTCCCCAGTGGAGGATTCCCTGCAACACTTAAACTCCATGAACCCCACCTGGTAAATATTCATGACAGCGAAACAGTGGTATTCCAAGACAAGTGGCGAGAAACAAGCACATCTTCACACGTTGCCAGTTACAAAACCAGCCTGTAATAGACACACACACATGCACACAAAAGGCCCAAACCTACACATAGAGACTGACATTAATGGGCATGTAAGAAACATGCACACCCACACAAAGGGGAGGAAAAAGCTCAGTGGATTTCTCAAGCTATCTGTGTGTATATCTGGCAACAGCCCAAGGCTACATGTCTTGTCTGTCTGCACAACCTTGTCTGGGAATGGAGATGTTTCACACGTCAGAGAGAGAGAGAGAAAGCCATGAACGCCCCCACTTCTTTCACAGGGAACTGCCAAAAGTAGGAAGCGGAGTGAGAAATCAAACCCAAATCAAGCTGTGAAATAATACGTAATGATGCTCTTTCTCAGAAATGGGTATAATTATGCACTTCATATCATTGCTACTGAAAGGTCAGGCTGTCTTTTGGATGATTTAGCACACACATCAACAGCAACAATCATAACAAAAACATGAATTAGACTAGTTTTGATTATGTCTGTACTGTGGTGGGCCAAATCAAAACTATCCCTCTGCAAACCATAAATCTGACACCTTCAGCTACTGGTCAGGGAAACAGTCTCTCTCTCTCTCTCTCTCTCTCCGCCTCACGTCTCTGTCATTGTACGGAGCTGACTCAGAAGACTCGCTGTCCGCAAGCAGGAAGAGAAACAGTTTAGGTCACATCCTGTGTGTGAGCTGTAGTTCTCAGCCAAACATGAGGGGTATAAAATTAGCTGGACTGTGAGAACTAGAAAGAGATATGGAGTGAGGGGGCCTCTCCAACCCCCTAACGCATAAAAAAACAGAAACACAAAAGGTTGCAGGAGAGGGAGGGAGTCGGAGCCGTACAGTAACTGGAACAGCACCATCTTTCTGTCAGACGTGTGACAACTGACTATACTAACGCACATGCCGTCGTTTCATCAGCACTGGCTCTGTTGCAAGGCCCGATTAAACCAGAACAGAGAAGGAAATGGCACACTAAAGCTGCCTATGTGCAAGCTACAGCTTAGAACATTTATTGTGGGAGTGTCTCACACCCATAATCCAAATATTAGTTTTCTAAAATTAAAATCACTCTGTAATAAACACTGAAAAATACCAGCCCACAGCTGACGAAGACAAGTGGCTCAGTGACAAGAAAATAAAGAAAAAACTCTAAAGCTGTTACACAGACACAACAAATAGGTTAAAATATTACAAGAAGGGAATATAGAGCTTGTTGTGAGCTTTAGAGATCACCTGTCATGAGGAGCTGGACAGGGCTGTAAATCTCAAGGCTCAGATTATTTATAATTCATAGTCTGGGTGTAGCCACAGAATCTAATAGTGATCCATCACACTGTTGTTCAGATATTTTTCTCAGGCCCAGTGTTTCAACAAGACAGACAGACAGATCACTAACACTGCTGACCCGACAGCTACACTGCACAAATGACTTCTGGATCCAATATGAACCAAGATATTGTTTTGAACTGTAACACCCCAGATGATGAGAAATATCTTCTATCCTATCCAAAAATGATTTGTAAACAAAACCTTGACATGTTCGACTATCATCTTCTTCCAGGTTGTCATGGCTAACTGGGTAGCAAAAATGTAACTGCCATTAGTATTCATTTGGAGATGTGTTTGTGCATCCAGTATTCACTCTAAAGCATCTCCTGGGGGAAATGTGTGGATCTTTATCTGCCAAATGCTCCAAATGTGTTCACCAGCTAATTGCTAACTTTGTCTCTGAGCTGTTTGATGATGGATAGGGGGTATAACGCCACTTCCTTTGCGGAAAACCAGTTGAAAATGATGTTATGAGAGCACTGACAGTGAGTCAAAACATGGAAAACAGGAAGTGCACAGTCAGATGTTAAAAATTTGTGGGTCAGAGTCAGACACTGTGAGTGTGATGTGGTGGGCTTGTGGCTGTTAAACATGTTGAATGTAGCCGTTCATTTTGGTAGATGAACCCAAACTATCCCATATCTGTTTAAATGTGCACTTCATGCAGAAAATTACTGTCTTTCTACACACGAGTACGCCTGCAGAGCTGTGTGTGTAATGCCTGGGAATATAAAAGTTCAGCAATTGAAAAAAAAGCAGTACCAAGAGAATCTACTGTTTTCATGGGAAGAAAAACTACACAATGAAACACACATTTAAACGGATATTGGATTGTTTTGGCAGCCATTTTTACGTTTCTGTATTAAGTTGGCTTACCTAACTGGGAGTGTGCTGATCACAATCTACTGTAATGCAAGTAAATGTACTGTATATATGACTAACAACACACAAACCTGTATAAAAGTTGGACAGCAAGATGGTCAGGATGGTGTAATCATCTAAGTTAATACAGTGAAGTAAGCTGTGATCTCACTGCTACAGCTCAATAACCCAGTTCTGCTGCCCAGAAGAAAATATGCCCAAGACAGGAAGTAAAAGCTCATAGGAAAGACGCCCTGTGAACTTGAATCAACAGGATATGGATGATTTACAGGGTAACATCCACTGCTCTCAGGAGTAGTGACCAACCACGCCTGAAATCAAGCTCTCAGACCTTTTCTTCAAAGGCATCACTTCAGCTAATCTACAAGAGGAGGCTGTGTGCATAAGTAAATACTGTAATCTGGTCATCAGATAGAAGGGAACTTGCACCCCACACCCTGCCCTCTTTCCAGGAAACAGGGATGTAAATATTCAGTATGTTCATCTGACATGTAATGTGAAACATAGGCTTCTGCAGGGCTGCAGCTCGGAGGGCAAAGGGATCAGATTTGCCGATGCAGTGACCGTCATTTCTGATATTTTCCAAAAATGAAAGCGAAGATGGAATTTCATCTCTCGCCACAGAAGCTGCTGCACGTTTCATGAACAGACCCGAGAGAAGTGAGTCTTGTTCTTTGAGGGCAATGCATTAGTGTCTGCCTGCACTTCAAACAATATCAAACACGGGATTTCTACTTTGGATCATAAAATTATCCAGGGGCTGAGATTACAGATGCAAAATAGCAACGGTGTGTTATTTCAATCCATTTCCTAGCAGTGTTACAGTGAACCCAGAGGGAACTCGTGATCTGAAGAGCCGAGAGACGAGCCCTGCTCCGGTGCTCCATCTTTAACAGGTAACAGGAAATTGGCCATTCAGCATATCATCTACAGTAGCTGCTCCAGTCAGCCACGGACTGATGGATGGCAAGTCACACTCGAGCGGCGACGCCATTGATTTTCTTCTCATACAACCCAAGACTGCTGATTCAAGATAATGTCGCATTTTTTAAAGGCTTCACTGTGATATTGTGGTGATACATTCAGCCCATGAAACTGATAAATGAGTTCAGGCAGCATTGGCAGGTGAGATTTATTTCAAGGGCACAGATTTATTTGTCTGGTCATGATGGTACTTTATTTATTACTTATCGTTAAATGTGTCCATTCATTTATGGAGCAGTATCAGGCTTTTAAATAAATTATTGAGAAGGCGGCGAAAACCTGAAAGTATTGTGCGAGACGAGACTGGTTTTTCGTGTGTCCTGTGAAATGTTGTCCAGAGCTGTGAGACGCTGTGCAGCCAGTGAACGTCTGTGTCATTTAGTGACATTTCACAGTATTTACCACATCACAGTTTGTCGTGACAGTACAAACCGTGATTGTGTTATTAGCCTCCGTTGATCCAAAACGGCAGCGCTCTTCTTAATTTTGTCTGAGCTACAGTAAATACGATTCCATCAAGCTCAGACTGTCATAACTTTCTCTCTGTTTTGGCTTTCCACAGTGGTTTACCTTCATAGACTGACTTGTTTTTCTTTTTTTCAAACCTTGACTAAAATCTGAAATCGCACTTGTACTAGTGCAGACAGGGGGAAAAAAACAACATGTACATCTGCTCAGACATGATTGGGAGCTGTGTGGCAATACGCTTGAAACATCCCAGCTTGCTTTGTGCAAATATGTGTACACGATAAGTGAGGAGAAGTTGAATGAAGAAGAAAGGCGAAAACCATGAGAGAGAAGTTCAAAATCTCTTTCCTACCTACACACATGCAGCCAAACAATCTGCATGGAAATGTTATAAGGTTCCCAGCGCCAGTGTTGAAGAGGTTAGGAAGGGTTGTAGCTGCTGTTCAGGGATTTCAAAAGCGTTTCTTTTGGTGCATTTGAAGACATTTCTAAATAAGTCAAGAGTCATTTGGAATATTTTTACATCAATATCTTTCCTCTTCCAGTAAAATATTTTTCAAGGAGTCTTCTGAAGGTGTCGGCGGCTTAGGACGATTTGATTATGAAACATTAATCTGATCAATATCTGAACAGAGCCTGGCTAACAGTATTAGCTTTGTCACCCTTTTAACATTTGTACCTTATTGGTGAATGTGCAAACAGGAAACATGGACAGAGAGAAGTGACCACATGCTCTAGTATGTCTTAACCGTTCATCAGCAACAATAAAAAATAAATACTTCCTGATTGTTCAAGTGTCTGACATCATAATGTAGATTACAGCTTAGTCATTAGCTGAAAAGCAGAGTGTGAGTACGACCATGGAGAGCAGGAAGGAACAGAGTGAAGGTTTAACCATCTGAGACTTCCTGCCCCACTCCTCAGCAAGCCATTCACTGTGATGCGCTGTTTGGTTGTTGTGTGCCATTATCTGGGATGTTCAGCATGGACGGAGACGGGCGTGCCAGTGTCTTTTACAATAATTTAGCTCAGCATGGATGGATGGATGGATGTAGTCCTGGTGCTAGCTCCAGTCCGGCTACTATCAGTCTTGGCTATCGCTGAGGGGATGAAAAGGTTGGGGGCTTGTCAGAGAGTCCTGCTACCTGTCACGGGGATTACTGGTGTGGATCACTGGAAAGAGCTGTAAACAAAAGGCCCACGTGCGCAGCTCTGAGGAGAGGAGATAAGAAGATGTAGGAGGGGTTTTGATGGAGAGGTTGGGATGGGGGGGTGACTGATCATTGTTTCAAGCTAGCAGCTGTGTGATGGATTTCACACACGTCTTCTCGTCTGTCTCCGAATCCCTTTGTGTCCGACAAAGAGCAAAAGAGCATATTCTGAGTGCATGTAGTATGGAAGATCACCATTTTACCATTCGTGTCATTTGCCCCCGCTGCATAGCATGCATGGGTGAGCAAACACACCCCCATGGTCCTTTGGCATGCTCAACACAGGCAGGCATGCAATTATAGTCTGTCAGATACACTGGTCTCAGGCAAGAATATATCCAGGAATGAAAAGAGAGAGAGAAAATAACAGTTCTCATTTGCCATTAGGGAAGCTGGTTGAATTCAGAGTGAATCCATGGATATATCAGACAAATGCAGCAACATGACAGCTCTGAATTGTCTGTGCCGGTATCACACAAGTGCAGCATCTTGGCTTCGCTGCGCACAAAAACTGAACAGGATATTGCATCCCTCGTGACATAAGCCGTAAGCAGCCCCCCTTCATTTTTAGCATCAGTGACATTACACAAGCAAATAACAACAGAGATGCCATGTCAGCCTCTCCAGAGGGTCAAAAATGTGGGGATTAGACTGTCATTAATACTGAATCTGGATTATAGCAATCCTGAGGCAGCTCTACGGCGACAGATTACTTCTATCCCAGCCCCAGCATTGAAAGACAATGGCACTTTTTGTTCCCCTAGAACTGACAGTACCGCACAGTAACAAAGGAAGGACTCATTTCTAATAGGGTCAGGAGTGATTAGACAAGCGGCAGCCCTGGCAGCCCATAGAGGGGCCCGAGATCCCCCAGAATCCCCCAGAATCAGACTGGATTTGTCAGATTACAACCTCACCAACTCCAATTAGCCTATTAGTGGAGTTAGCTGCTGTAAAAGTGGCAATAAAGTTTCCAGGCTATGACTTTTGAAGATATTTCATTATAAAAACGGGGCCCGTAGTAAAAACAGTCACTATTAAAAGCATATATCTTTTCAAGGTTCACCAGTTACAAGTGGCACCCGGCTGTCTAGACATCCTCACATATCTTGTGATGGCAGCCTATCCATTACGGCCGTTGTGAGCGCTGTGGTGCTTTTGATGAATAATTTATTGGGCCCCCCACAAAAAGGTCTAAGATTTGAGACCGAGACTACTGAATCTGTACCGAATGTATAAATTCAAACACCTCAGTACAACTTATTCCTCTACAGCTAAAAGCCCAAATTCTGGAAAGTACTAAATTGCAGCGTCTCCAGCTATCTCTGCTGGTTTCTATGGATAATTAACGCAGTGTTTTCTGTTCTTTTGTTTTAACAGTGCAGTATAGCCTACCTGTTTCCTTTTCTTATGGGATTAAAGTAACAGTCTAATGTCTTGGGTTTCATTAATGTTCTTACAATAAAACAGGTTATTGTTATTTCAAAGGAAGAAATTCAAAGGAAAGACACAAAGCAGAGAGAGAGAGAGAGAGAGAGAGAGAGAGAGAGAGAGAGAGAGAGAGAGAGAGAGAGAGAGAGAGAGAGGATCAGTGGGAGTTACCATAAACAAAAAGTGAAGACAGGAAAATCTGAAGACCGAGGGAGGAGGAGGAGGAGGGAAGAGAGAGAGAGAAAGAGAGAGAGGGTGTACAGATCAGCTAGTGTGACCTGTCATTGCCCCACAAAAACAAATGACATCAGAGTAACTGCCAATCAGCTGACGTGACTCAGAGAGGGGCTGTTAGAAAAAACCACTCACTGCAATCACACCATGGATTAGTCAAATCTCACATAACTCGCATCGTGTTTTAATTTTAACACAGAAATCACGTCCTGCGTGGCGGCCTACAGTGGTGTGTTTGTTTGAACGAGCGCACGAGCCCAGCCTTTTATAAATCAGCCCTCAGTAAAGTGATTATACAAAACACCTCGGTCTAATTCAACTCCAGTCATATTAAAAGAGAATCAATTTAGAGGGAAAAGTTTAAAAGCAATTACAGTGGCTGGTACGAGTGGCTCTAATAAACGTAATTAGATGCCGCATGGGTGAAAAGACATAAACCATCACAAACGGCAGCGCTACAGGCGTTTCCACCGGCCAACAATTGCACTGTGGCCTTATTAGCTGGAATCATTGTCTGTCATTTGAGCAAAGCATGTTATGAATCTATAGACTACACTTCTGGTAAATTAAATATCAGGAATAATAGATTTCCACTTGAACAATTGCAAAAACACCTCCATTGAATAAATCTAATTTAGCATCTGTAACTAGCCACAACAGGCATGTGCAGCTAACTAGCATGCAAACAAAACACTGCTAATGTCATTACCTGATTCACCAACACACCAAGTTAACATCCTCAAAGTGTTTTTTCTAATACTATTAATACTACAACACACTGTGTAAATCAATAAAACATAAATCCCTCTATTACTCTTGTCATGTTTGAAGCTAATTAGCCCAAAACAACTCGCCAGATGTGACACTTTGGGTTTTCCCTAATCTTAGACTTAATGATGTGTGTTTTTACTCTGCACTGCAGAATAATGCATTATTTCCACGTCTATTAGGACCATCAGTTGGTGAGGATGCTAACTTTTTTGTCTAGTAGGATACTATCCTTGGTCCTTTAACATACAATTATGCAAGTGCAGTGTAAAACCGTTCAAGTTAGACCTACAACAGATACAAACTGCCAGTGAAAGCTGTCACTTCAGGTAACAAAAGCACTGCTTACAGACCAGATATGAGAAGCTGAACGTTGCTGTAGGTTTTAGTCTGATTTTTTTTTTCTTTTTTAAACTCACCACAAGTTTCACTTAGTTCTACAACTGTTATTGTAAACTGTATTATCTGCTGTGGAGAACGGAAAGCTTGACAGGCAACAGAGGTTTAGAGATTGGCTGTCACTTACAAAAAAAAGTTTCTAAGTTTCATTCTGAGCTCATTCAATATTTGCATAGGTACCAAGGATCAGTATGTATTTTGTGTACTGAACGTTATACATCTGAGTTTGTGTATGTGAATAAACGTTTAACATTTAACACCAATTATTGTAGCTGTTTCTTTTGAAATCAGGAGATGCACTTCTTCTTCTCAGGGCGTCATACACTGGAGGATGTTGACAGAAAATCATTTCAAATCTGCTGAGCATCTAAAGGTCAAAAGCAAAGAGCACTGCCGCTAATAAACCCACCTACTGTTACAGAATAACAATCTGAACTCCTTGTTTACTCATCCTTTTCTGTCACAAAGTAGACACAAGCCAATTTTAATGATCAAATATGGAGTGCTACTGAAGAAGGTGCCTCTCTTTGAATCGCTACTACTGCACCAGAAGTAAAATATACAATACACTACACTCTCTGATTTACTGCATGTTAATTCAGTGCAAACCAATGCAACTTTTTCCTGCTGATTGCAGAGAAAACGTTTCAACCAGCCGCTTTTGTAACAGATAAGATTAGGCAGTGACGGTGAGTGAGCGCCTTTGCACACTGTTCTCCCCAGGGTGTTTGACATACATGAGCTTGTTCTATGGTGATCTGTATCAGACAAAATACCTCAAGTTTTGTAATGAGGGCCCACACAGTAAGAAGCTGAGCTGCATGTTAACCAGGAAAAAGGGATGAAGAAGTGGGACATTATGATGCACTGGATCACTTTGGATAACTGCAGGTCTGTCTGGGGGGCAGCCGGATAAAAAGAGCTGAAATAAGCGCCCGTCAGAGCAAAACTGGTTTGGATTCATCATGAGACAAGTGTTTTCTTCCACTTAAACATCTTCTCTGATGGTAAAAACTGTTTCCCTTTGTCCGATTTTCATTTTCTGAGCTAATCGGCTAATTGGTCTGGTCCATGTCAGAGAATGTCCCAGAGCCCATTGTGACGTCAACGGTCCAAAACACAAAGATTCAACACGCAGGGCTGTAAAATTAAAGGAACAATACAATCAAGAATTAGTTTTTCACTCTTGATTGAAAATGGAGTGAAAAATTAACTGATTATTAATATTATTATTATTACCAATTCAAGGATGAATGCTGCAAAATAAAGAGGCTGTGAACGCAGCTTATGTGGGGTTATATGCTGATCTAATGCAGCCTTCATCACTCACCCCCCCAAAAATTAAACCCAAACAAATTAGTTGAGAACTCAAACGCCATCATGCTGGCACACCCGTCACTTGTCATCATGTCTGGCACAAACACTGTGTGCTTTAAGAGAAGAGATCCCAGAAGCAGGAACCCCCTGCCACCAACACCCCAGCAGGATCTGAGGAAAACCTAATTGGACACATGCAAATGAAAGATGTGTTAAAAATTCCTCTTCATGATGGGGGGATGTATTTTGGCACCAGCAACCAGAGCTCCCTGTGTTTAAAGTCTCCCAGTTGTGCTAGTGGTTGTAGTCTGAACTGAATTATACACCCACCCCCCTTTCTTATTTCTCTCCCTCTTCCCTCATTCTCATCATTTCCCCTCCACAGCTTACACCCAACCCCCACCCCCACCCCCCACTCCTATGTATTTCCACAATAACGATTTGCAGGCACAGGAATGCAGGGTGAAATGCATATATAGCCCCGGAGCATGTAGGATTTTATATCACACTTCACACTGATATGATAGTAACAACATGGGTGGGGTATAGCTGTAAAAACAACCCCCTGTTTCACCTCTACCATATTTTTGGAGCTCATGGAAAATGACAGCCACGGTGGCGGCTAGTGGTATCAAGCTACCGCCGACAGACTAATGAAAACAATCAAGCAGAGCCGCGGGAGCTGTGCCTGTTTATGGGACAAGAGTGCACAGCGTTGAAGGACCCACTGCTCCCTGTTGCAGCGCAGCCACACAGGAGGAGCAGCTCAGGCGAGTAGCTCTGGCTGAATAGGATGAAAATGGACTCCAACTAGTCTACACTAATGAGTTTTTGCCATGAGACTCAAGGCATCTTTCTGGCAAACTAAGCGGCTAACTAGTCCCCTGCTGAGGCCCAGCTGCTGGATGTGATACCACTGTAATGAATTGGTACCAGTACACACAGCCTTATATTTATTTCCTGTTGTACTTGTGCCTAGTTGGACAGGCATCACTGATGGCTCAGAGCGCTGCGTCCACGTGTCGGATTTATTTTAAAAAACGCTGCCTGGTGCACAACAGACTGAACATTCGCCTCAAATCAAATACAACACAGCAACACAAAGCAGGTCCCTGTTTGGAGTCAAAATCCCACCATGCTGTGCGTCTTAACAGAGCCAGCAGCCATGCCATCCACTGCCTGCCTCCACATCTTAAACTAGTTCATCCCAAACAGTCATAAAAGACTGCAAATGAGGGAGTGTCTTAGTGTGTTCAGAGAGCAAGGCGTTTTCCCCCTCCAGGGAGGACAGATCTGATGATCAAATCCTTTCCTGTCTCCCTCTCTGCAGCAAACAGAGGCTGGTTTTTCAGTCTGGCATGTCAGCCATGTGTCACACTCTGCTGCCCAACAGCTTTGAAAAAAAAAAAAAAAAAGGCCTAAATATCTGCAGCCCTGGGAGATTACAGTTGCAAAGGTAAACAAGGAAATGTGGAGCTGATCACTGACAAGTTCCATATGTAAGCCTATGTTGCAGGAAACCATGTTTTATGCACCAAGGCCAATCGGTTGATACAGTGGTATGACTGTGTTCTATAAACCACAAAAAATGCATTAACAGAGCAGGAAGTGGTGTGATATCTAAATAAGACCAACATGGGTACGCAAATGAGGCCATGCGGTGTGACTGTTTTCTAAAGCAACAGTGTAATTCCAAGCAGGATAACAAATTAGTCATTGTGCGAAAGACATCACACGAAGAAGGCCCACAGGGGACGGAGACTCACAGCGTTAAAAATACATCCTATAATGTATATTTGTTTTCTGTTTGGGCTTCAGATGCAGAGAGAGCGAAAGCGGCGGGGGAAGAGAGGAAGAGAGTTTCGAACAATTCATAGTTCACCAACCGTAAAATAGAGGTTTTTGTGTGAAGAGCCACCCACAGCACTGGGCCGGGCCTACAAAGAGAAACTGTGTGATATTCAGCCATGGGACACACCATTATTATGATTACCCTGATATCTAACCTCATTTGCCTCCATGTCTTGTCTCTCTAGGAGCAGTGGAGAAAACACTCAGGGTTTTTTTAGCGACCGCTGCCTGTGATCCCTGCTCCTCGTTATCCATCACACATCTGTCTCAGCGTACGAGGTGCTCTGAAACGGGGAGGGCCCAGAGGACGAGTGGGCGGATGCAGAGCAAATTAGGCTGTTAACACATGTTGCTCGTTCATTGCAAATAGCGCTACATCCTCAACACTTGTGGTGCATTAGTTCTCCATGCTCCAAGAGAAATCACAACTACATTTGGACTTGGTTCTGCTTTTCTTCAACACCGTGATGCTCTTTTGAGTAGGACGATGCCTTTGTTTTACTTCCATATGTTACACATGAAACTAAAATCAGTCACTACCATGACTTTCGGTATGTCTCACATCAATAGGTTATAAATCTTTTTAGTAGAGCAGACTGATTATGATTCAATTACTAATTTGTAAGATAATAGAAAATCAATCAACAATTGTTGTCTTTTGGTATTTTCTAATATTTCAAAGAAAAAATGATTAATTTGGGAAAGCATTAATCAACAGATTAAAGATCCCATATTTTCAAGGTGTTATATTCAGAAACTATTCCTCAAAATTAGCTGTCAGGTCTTCTGTGATTTGATTACTCCCAAAATAGTCAGCCAATCAGAAGGCTCAGTGGAAATGGCCTTTGATTGGTCATTTACAGTGTAAACAATGTTTCCCTGTCAGAACAGCACAAAAAAGTAAAAGGGACATATAAATAATAATAAAAATGAAAGATAATGATCTCTCTATATATGACATTGTTATCCAATTGCTTGTTCTCACTTCTGTATGAAACACCAAAGAGCTGAATGAGTAGTGGCATCAAAGCAGACTCTAATTAAGATAAACACATGGCGCATTATCGTAAGTGAATGGTGTGGATCTGGCGTCGTATCTGCCTGAGCACAAAAAAAAAGAGGTTTTTGGCAGTGTTTACACGAGTGTTATTGTCATCAGTGTGCTTTCCCATTGGGAAAACATATTGTATGACCAAATGCTACGATGATTAGCAACATACAGTACAGTGCAGCATGATTTTGTTGATGAGCATGAAGTAGATGTATGAAAGTATGAGATATGCAGAAATGGTTCACAGCTTTTATAGATCAGATTAGATCTCCTCATCAGAAGGTCACTGTGACAGATTATATTCTCCACTCAAACTCATTACTGGTGACTTCTCGCAAATTTGGTGATTTATTTTTTTGATGGAAAATGTGATTGAATACTGACATTCTCTGTGGACTATGAGTGTCCAAAATTTAATCCAATATTTGCTAAAATATTTTAGTCACAACAACAAACAACAGACTGACAGTTCCAACGCTAGAGCCATGTGGCAAAAACCAATATCAGCCAATTTATGATCATCAGATTTCCTCTCAAAAATCAATATTAATATCATAGACTACAAGAGCCCTTCACAGTCACAATGTGTCTACGTATCTGTTGGGCTCCAATTCAACCAGTTTATTTCTGTTGGCTTTCACCACTGGTTCTTTCCAAAGCAGCAGCCAGACAGGAATCTGAGAGAGCCCAGTATCATAACGTAAAAACTGAGAAGTCTTGCATCACTTGTTTTTCCTGCATCTCAATTAGTGTTTGCACTTTTTTCCTATCTACCCCACATCCAATCTCCTTTTAATCACAGCATGATGGTCTGATACCATCACAGAAGAACCGCTGAAATTACATCCTTAAACACCGATGAGAATTCAATAACATGAAGCATGTTCAAGGTTCCGCCCCTCATCTTAGTTCCTACATGCCTCCTTTAACCTTGGTCATTTATATCATCCAGCTCAGCTCTGATTATCAGCCCATACATTAGTGCTTTCTGGCGCTTGCCTCAGCCATACATACCAATTAGCATGCAGGGTATGTCAGCTAACCCCTGACTGCGGGCTCACTGCCGCATCTAACTGCAGTCATTCAGACGCATTCATCACAGTCGAAGGAAGAAGAAAAAAAAGCAATGAGAAATAAGAGCTTCCACACTATAAAGCTTCCCCCAAGTTAAAAGGTGCCTTTAATGAAATATCTGACCTCTCAGGTCACGTCACATCCTTTTCAGCTTTACACAAAAAGTGACAAGCCAGGCAGCGAAGTAATGCTTGTCGCTGTCACTGCAGGCCTTTGTGATGTGATCAGCCCACTTGTAATAACCAAAGTCCCAGGAATACCAATGATAAAAGGAACATTGGAGCAGAGAGTGAGAGTGAATGAATGAATGAATGAACTAATAAAACGAGACTCCTTCTGTATTCAGTGAATTTACAAATAACAGATGGTGTGTTAACAGTGTTGTTCTGCATTTATTTGACATTATGATCAAATAAAAAGGAGCATTCCTTTGAATCGCCCAATTGTACTCGTGTGAAAACACATATCGACTCCTTCCCTGTGCCTTCAAACTGCATCGTATAACTGAAAATACATTATGTATATATTGAAGGGCTGACACCATGATCACAAACAACTCCCTGTGTAGCAGCCTTGAAAGAATGAATAGGAAATGGGCTGCTTTAGTAAGCATCCATTATTCATTAAGTACAGTACTCATCCATGTCAACAACCTCAGTGGTGACACAGCCAAATGTTATTTCCTCTTTCACTTTCTCTCTTGTAGCTTTCAGCCCATCACTTCATGATCATCGGCCAACACTAAACCTCCACTCCTACAATCCAGCTGTGTTTGATGTCAGACTTTGATCCGACATTAATGTCCCGGTGAAGACAGGAGCGTATGGAAAAATAAAAATCAGTGCATGTGCTGACATATAAATTAAATGATCTGGTTTCACATGCAGAGGCTGATAAGAAAAGTCACAAGACTGCAGGAGACCTCGATGCATCTGCAAGCAGGCGTCACAGTTTGTGGCGTTGGAGAAACGAGAGGGGGTAATCACTCTTTCTATATGCACCGTCGCCATGAGAGACACAGCCACGCCTGCTGCTTTTGGGAGTCAATTAAAAGCCACTTTACACGTCTGTGTGCAAGAGGGAACATTTCAATAGTTCAATACTGTTTTAGGGGCTTATTTTAGGATGCATTAAACAACTAAATGAATGCCTAAGAGTGTTAGGAAACATCAATAATTCCAACACACATACATCTCAGTTTCACACTGTCTTTCATCTCTGGAGACATTATTCCTAGATAGCAGGATATTTATGAAAATGTATACATTTTCATAAATATCCTGCTATCTAGGAATGTGTGGGTGCGCTGTCTAATGTGCATATAAAATGGACTGCATCTCACACTCGCATCAAACACCCCGCACCCGCACTCAAAGAAATCAACAACAGCAGAATCGTTTTGTTTGTTTTTCTTCCTGGCTGTCAAAGTGATATTAATCACATTCCCAGCCACTGAGTTGTTCTTTTGTTTCCAGCTGAAAACCTAATATTTGTTTTTTTTACCAGTCGCTAATTCAGATAAAATATGAAAGTGGGCTGATTCCTGTTTTGAGCCAGAGCTGGAGATGTTTGCTTTCACTTCAGTTAAATTGAGGCCACGTGAAGCAAAGGGAGCTATAAGCTCTTCTGGGCTCCACCCTGCTTTCCCCGAGCGGGTCACCAAATTAGGTTGCCATATTTCGGCTCTGATAAAAAAAAAAAAAAAAAAAGCTCAATTCAATAAAATAATTTATGTTAAAATCACATCTGTCAACACACTCCCCCTTACCAGCAGCTGATGTTAAGTACGACAGTGAGGGATTACGACATACAAGCTTTGGCAGTCTGTTGCCTTTTTCCTCAGATTTTTCCAAAATGAAACGCAGACAAAAACATACACATCTCACATGGTTTAAACAATGTACTTTTCCCCCTTTGAGGCTCATAAACCAGCTGCAAGGTCACCCGCTCAATGTCCCAAATCTTGTCCTCCAAGAGCTTTGCGGTCTGCTTTGTAATGTGCTCATGTAGCGACTGACAGAAATACAATAGAGAAACTATGTGTTGCCTGGAGGGTGGGAATACACCCATATTACTACTAGACAGTCACTGTGGTGTGACATCATGCAGTATTTCCCCTGGGCTATGCTCCCTTATTCAAACCAGAAGAGCTCAACCTTATGTTTCCCAACCTCGAGGTCGGGAACTCCTAAGAGTCCTGAGATGAATCTGAGGGGGTCACAAGATACAAAAATACCACTATTACATGAAATCATGTTTAATTTTTCCGACTTGTCTCTTGTCTAGGCACTTTCACCTCTTCAGGCCTCCAGAGATAGGAAAATAAATAACTCTCTGGCTGAAATGCTTTCGATCTGGGGCCACGCTGAGGCCGCAAGTCCATGATGAGGGGTCACAAGTTCACATTGCTTCATTTAAAGGGGTCACAAGTCTTTCCTTTCCTTTCCTTGCCCCCCCCCCCCCCTGAATATACAATTACAAGAGATGAAGAGTGATTATTTTCATTATAAATTCCTTCATTAATCAGGAAAAGAGTGAAATATACTCCTCACACTCCAAATGAAGTTATAACCCCCCCACATATTAAACTGTCTGTCATGTGAGACAAAGAAAAGCAGCTAATTCTAATAAAACAACCATCAAATGACTAATCATTGCAGACGTAGCTGATTGCTCAGTCACTACAGTAATTATCAGGACAGACAGGTGCTACCTGTGGGACTTTGGGGGTTGTAGCACAATTTTGAAGTGACAGATTGATTTAATTGAACTTAAAAGTCCTTAAAAGATTCCCACTTTCTGTCTTGTGTCTCATGTGCTCGGCCTCACAGGCGTCTCAGAGGAGCTCACAATGCCTCCATTGAACAGATGGTGGGTGAGCTCTGACGCATCTGAAAAGGGAGAACCTTGATCTCTGTCCAGCTGTTTCAACGTCGCAGTGATCCAGCTGGGTCTTAAACACAGATGATAGTAAACAAACACAAATCTGCGCAGCTCCAGTTTGTGCACTTCTCAATCGCAGGCCAGAGTGGCAGTGACTCACTTGCCCTGAGCAGCGAGCGGAAATAGGCGCGCTGGCCAAGGATGTTGACACAGATATTTAATACAGCCCTCCTCTGATGGAGCCGCGCCCACTCTGTATCACCAATGCCCCATCTCTGGTGAGGCGATCCTACTTAAGTCCTGTGGGCAGGAAGCAATGCCCTGTCCACATGCTCTCTTTCTGTTAAGGAATTTCTGTTTTTAAAAGATTTGGCTCCAAATTTTACATTTTTCTGTGTTTTATTTGAAGTGTTGATCCATTTGAAGACATATTTGTGGTTTTAAGTATCAAAAATAATATCAACAGGTTAGTGAGCCAGTTGATATGAGGCTTTGAGCCTTTCTTCTGATTGGCTGGATGTTTTCTGTGAGATTGAATAAAACATGTAACAGATTTCAGAGAAAACACCAAGAGAAACCAAATCGTGCAGGGTTTGAGGGTGAGTTCAGGTGGGCGGGAGAAATAGCTGAAAATGATGACTGCTTTGTTGTTACATCACATAGTTCAGGAAGTCCTCACAGTTCATTTGCAAGCTCAGGTTCCTGAATAAAGACTGTGCACATTTCTGTGTTGATACTTTCACAGTGCTAATATAGTTCCAAGACGTGCTTTATAATCAAATAGACATGAACATCTTTATACAGTAGAGTCCTTTAAATACTTGTCACACCTAATATAGGCTGCACAACCTCCCCCCGTTTTTGATTTTTTACCCATTGCCTGGTTACATTTTCATCCCCTCACTACATGAGTTCTTGAGTGTTTTATCATCACTAAATCATTTAAGCATGATGCCAAAATCCAAATGAAGACTGCAGGGTTTGCATTCTGTAGCACAAGCCGCAAGCGCAAACAAGCCCATGGTTGCAACATACTGCAGCTTAGAGTGATGTGCTTTAGCAAGCTTCCACTAAGGCAAGCAGAAAAATAACAGGTTGGATACAAATGCTGTTTGTATCAAAAAGGAAGATCTTACTACGACAATTCCCCATGCGTAATTCATGAGCATTTCTCCAAGGCTGGCTGCAGCCGTTTCTCCCAGCAAGTATCTGACAAGTTGTGGGTCAGACTGGGCTCATCCCTGATCGTTGTAACTTTATACCAATTAGTTCCTTCTCCGCCTATTTGAGGAAATAAAAAAAGAATAATAATAAAAAAAACATACCTTCAAGCAAAGTTCTGTTAATGTGGCTGCCGCCTCAGAGAGAGTACGGTGCAGCGTGCAGCTCAAAGTTAGAATCAGAGAGTTTCCAAGACTTAGCAAGAGGTGGAAAAGAGATAGATGGTGGGCGAGCTGCAGGGATTAACTCCAGGGCTGGAAATTTGGAGGTTTATACCCCAGCAAGCTGTGCAGCTCCAGGTATGCGCAACTCGCTCCTCTCCACCTCGCTGTGGATTTCATTAATCACCACATCTGTTCATTTCAGCACAGCAGCACACCCACGCTCAAATAACATGCACTTCACAAGCCATCCCAATATGGCATTTTACCGTTCTAACTCGAGCTGGGGAGAAAAAAAAAAACTAGATAGGAACATCTTGGCAGTGTGTTCAGCAGCAATTCAGTGGAGGTTGAAAATAGCGACTACAATTGTAAACCTGTTGAGTATTTGCACACTGGTACAAACAGCCTGCTCACACTTAGTTCTTCAATAATTCAGATTGCACATGATATATATAGTTGATATTGTCACGGCTGAGACTTGAGAGGAGAGATTAAACTCACACCAGTGCAGGTACAGGAGCAGAATTTAACTGGAGTCTGGGACATCAATAGCAGGGAAGTAAAATCCAAATCAATCTGCCAACACGACTCATCAGGCATCAGTCAAATGTTACTGCTTCCTGCCATTTGTCTTGGCAAGCCCCTGACTGTTTATTTCATTGCATCGTCATTAGCCTGTGCCAAGGCGCTTGCCCATTCTTCCTGGGATCCACACAGTGGAGCTGAAATGGAGCCGATTCCAGTCAATTAAAGCTCTGTGTTTTTTAAGGGGGTCAGTCTCAGGCTCGGCCGGGAAAAGGCAGCTGACCCTCGCTCGCTTGGCAGGTCGGACGTGAATGCTCAAGTTGAGCTGAAAACAAGTTGTGTGTCTGTGTGGCAAAATCACTGAGGATAAGCAAACAGTCGTTTATTATTTGCTGGAGAGACACAAGTTAAACAAATTAAAGATCAGCCTCCTTTTCCTTATTTGTTTATTCTAGAGGCTCAGCCTGAAATAGTTGTCTCGTGTCAGGTTGAATATAAGATTTATTTGCAGTAATTTAGTGTTATGTGTCTGACAGCAATCACCTCAGCTCATTATCCACTATCCAGCCATGCTGCCATGTGTGTCTTGACCTAAAGTACAGAAATAACAGAGTTCAAGCCTCTGAATGTGTCAGCACAGCTTCTATAGAGACCAAGTGATAAAGCGGGAGAGGAAGCAGACTGATTCTCTCTGTGAAACTCTGTGAGAATGATGTCTAAATTAAAATCTTATCAGCGGTACAGGTTGTCAAAGTCCATTCTTTTGTAAATGGTCAGCGAAGCAAAATCTCTGCCGTGTCTTGGTTCATTTAACTTTTCATTTCCACGGTCTGATTAGACAAAATGTCAGGCTCCGTGCAGCGTTTCATCTCCTCGTCCTCTCTATGCTGCCGAAGACAATCAGCTCCAGGGACGCTGGTGTCCCTGACCCCGACCCTGACCCTGACCTCTCTCTCCCTGGGGGAGGAAGACCTTCCTCATGGGAATTACTGCTGCATCCAGTGATTACTCACTAAGCAAACCGCAGCAAAATTGATTCTGCAGCTATCAAGCAAATATCAGACAAGTGTCAGATCTCAAGCCATAACTCATCCCCCTGGAGAGCAGCCCTCCTGCAGCCTACGACCAGTCTCAGCAGATCCATCCATGATATCTCAAGTCAAAAGCCCTCTGCTCACCGACATGTTGAAACTGGCTCAGCCGACACAGACATGCAGGACTCGAATATATATAAAAAGAACATAACCATGATCGCACTGATAAAAATGCAAAACAACAAACACACAAACGATGGACAATAAAAACACAGAGAGGGGAGATGAGGACAAAAACTCCAAAACGCTTGTTCCATTAACCCACATTGACGCACCGCTGGCTCAAGTCGAGGCAGGTTGTCAAACGAAGGGATCCCACGATCTGAGCCCACGGTGTAAGATCGCGGAGATTATTATAATCACTGACACATCCGAGCTAAACGCGCACCTGAAATGGACGTTTCAGTATAGGAGACAAATAAACCGTGCGCTGCGCTGCTCTGCGTAACGCACAGGTAAATAACGCGGCGCCGTGGAGGTGGAGGGGGGAAAGGGAAAATGACAGAGAAATGTGGCGTTTTCCCGGCTCGACAGATGTCAGAGTGTCAGCAGCGAGGAACAAGACGCCGTGACGGGGAGGGGGGAAGTCATCGGATCACTCACCTCCGTGGCCTCGACGTGAAGTCCAGAGCGCAGATTGTCTTGGAAAAGGCGAGGCGATGCTTCAGCGCTGCCGCCTGTCACCGGGAAGGAGGAGTTTGTGTTTACTCCAACATAACAGAACACACACTCACACACACACTCACTCACTCGCGGATCCTCTTCCTGTTTGGCGAAGAGAGGGAGCCACAGTCTGGCCACAAGCTTTATTACAACACGTGTGCCTCTTTATGAGCCCTGGAAACATCCACTGTGTTCCAGCCACTTCAGAAATTGTCTGTTTTTTGGTTGTTGGTTTTTTGTTATACAAAACACTGTATATTACTGATCAGAAACCAGATTATTATTCAAATGGTCTGTGGAGTATATATTTTAATGAGAAAATATGAGAGAAAAAGGTCTTTAAAAAAAAATTGTTTTATTACCTCTACCAAGTTATTTAAAAACTATATTCAGGAGATACAAAACCAATTATTAGAAATACAATTTAAATTCCTATTTAAAATTGTTCTGTAAGAGTTTTATGACCACTGCATGTGTAAATGTAGCTCTACACTGTCAGGTTGATAATCAAAAATAATATTATTAGTTTATGAGTGAACTGAAATCACAGCTTCTCAAATCATGTTTTTTTTCTTTTCTTTTTCTTTTTCTAATAACTAAATTAATAAATTATTGATCATAAACTGACTCTCATGATCATTACTGATAACTAGGAACTCCTGAAGTGTCACTGGTTGCTGGGAAAACAGTGCACTCTTCCTCTTTTGCCACATAAGGTGGCTTCGCTTTGTATCATAAACCAATATCATACGTCATCATGTTCTCTGAAGTGATACCAACCACCTATATCATTACTTTAGTGCTTCATTGATACATGTGATCAGATCATATCATCCCTCTTCTCGTAACTCTTTTTGGTCTGAGATGGGTAAATAATTAATCTGCATGACGTTTTATGACCCTATAACTTCAAGAGGAGGACTTTGACTCCAGAAAGTTGTTAAATAACGTGTGCAGATCCTGAACCACGGGAACTAGAGTTATTAAAAGTGGTTGTTACAGGTTCTGAGGTTGTTTTACAGTAATCAGTAGAAATCAGGATCCACTGTTCTGGTCCTTCATGATCCAGACACACCAGGCGTGGCTCAGGTGTCATGTTTATCCTGCTGGTGAAATCTGGTCCCTCCCTACCATGACAACCAGCTCTGTCCGCTCCTTTGGAACCAAAGGTCAGCGTCATAATCAAGAGGTTTTATGACCACCAGTCCACATTTCACTCCACCCAGGTAGCCACAGTCATACACTGCATCTTTAGAGGATTAGAGGGTCCTAATCTGCTTCTGAGGCTTCATGTGAGTTTTTGAGAAGACTACACTGGGATTTTTGATCAAACTTGTGCCTCTGGGATTCAGCGATAATGCCTTCCCGCACCAAGATTCTCCATTTCTTCATCAGTGCCTTGCTCACAGCGATATCTGTCGGGCTGATGGGGTTCAGCTTGTCGACGGAGTGGGTCAGGACGACCATGGACTGTGCAAGAGAAGGAACGGACCACTTTAATGGAAGTGCCGTAATCACTCTGAATCTCTTTAATGGGACTTTGGCAAGATCATTTTGCCCCTTGTTTGGAGGCAATGACAGATTTAATGGTAACACAAACTACACACTACACTCTCAGACACATATAACATCTTTCTGTCACACACCATGTATTTTGTTAAAAATAGAGGACAGGACCAGTAGTCTATAACATATCAGACCTGACTGGATCCTATCTTCAAATCACCAGCCAGAAAACATAGTTGTGTAGTGCCTTTAAGCCATCATAATGTTCTTGTGGTGTGTGTGTGTGTGTGTGTGTGTGTGTAGTGATTTCTACGTTGATAGAAAAAGAAATTACCTCCGGTGTCCTGTACGCCCTGGTGGTGTGCCTGTTGGCCCTGTGTCTGCTGTTCTCTGCTGGCACCATCCTTATCTCCCTCTACAACAGCGTCAGTAACCCTTATGAGACCTACATGGGGCCCATTGGAGTCTACGCCTGCAGCTCCATGAGTGGTAGGTGAAACACGTTACAACACAAAGCACCTATAGGACGACAGAAATGGTATTGTTGGAAAGATATAAGCGTAAAAAATCACTGATGAAGACATTGTGGTACAGTTCTGTTACATTGTTTCATTTGCTGACAGCACAGATCTCTTTTTTTCCCCCCTGCAGCCTTCCTGTCACTTATGGTCCTCATCTTATTTGTGGTGAACGTTAACGTGACCAGCATGGCTGAGGTTTTGGTAAAGGTCTATGCTGGGGAAGTCATCCTAGAGAACAAGACCACAGAGCTGCAACTGGGATACTACTTGATCATCCCCTGCATGGTGCTCTCGTTCCTGTCCATTGTTGTGATATACATGTACGACCACGCAGCCTACAAACACAGGAGGGAGCAGCAGAGGCCCACGGAGGACGCGCCCAAGGAGATCATGATGTATTAATGGCAACAGAGTCTTGAATTTTCTGTGGCATTGATGAGCTGTACATCAAGACTTTCTGGACTGTAACTCACTGTCATGAAAAATTACAAAGATTGTAGGTATGTACAGTAAAATATGGAAGTACTGCTGCAAGGATTATCACTATCAATATATCACTTTAAAATATGAGCAAAAGTTTTATTGTTTGAGATTTTTAAATCTGTGTTTATTAATATAAATCTATTCAGGTTTATATCATTTATAAATTCCTTAGAGATGTATTTATTCTTTGTATGAACAATTCAGTGTTGGTTGGTTTAATGTGATGAAAAGTTTATTTTTCATAGTGAAATTAAATCTTTGACACGTCCAAATGTCTAAGAAATCAGATATACATAAACCAAATAACACTTTTTTGTTTGAAATGTGTCTGAAACAATGCTTTGCACAAAATGAGTGAATGTAAATAAACTAATTAAATTAGTTTGGTTCTCCTTTTCATTTTAAAGAATGGGTTTACTGCAAATTTACCTGTATGTTTGTCATTCAATACTGCAAATTTAGCTCTTTTTTTTAGTAGTTGATGGGGAAAATGTATTTTTTTCCACCTAATATTTACATTAAAAAAAAGGTGAAAGGGGAGAAAAGGGTAAGAGACAATTCACTGATGTCTGCTGCCCTCTATTGCTGACAGGATGTAAATGCAAAGAGACAGCCAAACCAAATGTTTTTGTTGTCTTCTTCTTTTTTCAGTCTTTAGAATAATTAAATAAATAACTGAGAGCTTTTAATTGTCTTTTCTGCCATGGGATACTTCTGACAAGAGAAAAGCAAACTATAAATATGACTGTCATTTATCTTTAAAATCTCTCAATCTCTCTCTCTCACACACACACACACACACACACACACACACACACACACACACACACACACACACACACACACACACACACACACACACACACACACACACACACACACACACACACACACACACACACACACACACACACACACACACACACACACAAACAGTGACTGTGACATAACATGAGTTCAAATTATAAATTATATATTAACACTATTAACTATATTATAGTTGATATTGTTAATATAAAGTTTTCATACAGTTCAATTGTCAGTGCTAATATTTAGTAAACTTTGCATTTCCCACCACTCCTTGCTGGTTATCCACTAGTTGAAGCCACTGTATGAATTTTACCTCTGCATCCACTGTGTTTTAAATATCTTAACTTAAGCTATTACAACCATTTACCATCAGTTATATATTTAAGCTGCTTAGCTAGCCAAAGAATATAACTGCTCATCCTACTCTCCATTTAAGTAGAATAGATCTATCCATTACTTTTAGTCTTTTGAGTTTCTAATATTTCAACCCTTACCAGGACCATTAACCAATTCTATTTCTATCAATGTTTATGCTACTTTTCTAGTCTAACTCCTTACTTTTATGCTTTTGTCTGTTCAGTTGTTTTAAGATAACCTCTGCTAGTTGACTATATACCGTATTTATAGTAGTAATTTCTTTCTTTTTACATCTTATTAGGCTAGTTGACCTGCTACTCCTACAATATTTCCATATACAGTACTTCCCCTTTTGGCAACTGCTCCTCAAGACTCACAGACAGAGGTCGTTTGGATTACTTTACCTTCATCATTTCATGGCTCATGACAAAAGCAGGGATTAAGCTGAGCTCTTTAAACTTCAGTGATGCATTGCATCTTAACTGTATCCACTTCCATGTGGGATCAACCTGGAAAAGCCTTGATGAGAGATAAAGATTTATTAGAGACCTGTTTAATCCATTTCAAAGGATTTCAAGGAAACAAGGGATGGTTAATGCTGACAAATACAGTGATCCAAACAAACCTGCTGATTCTGGAGAAACTGAGAAAGATCTTGCAGAAGAGTCGGCGTCTATTGTTTCCTGGATCTTCAGACGGTCTCACAGTTGTGATTCACATGACTGTGTTGACATGTGAGTGGGGGGAAAGGTGTCCCGTTACCGTTTCCCGTGTCCCATCACTCAGGGCCTAAAGTCTGTTTGGACATGCCCTTTCCAGCACCTCTCAGCCCCGCAACGCCTTCTACTTGCCTTCAAAAGAACCACTCTTTCTTCAAGTCCTGCACTTCAAGGGACCTGCGGAAGGATGCAGCAATTTGCTTTGTGGTCGTCAGAGTGAATATGTATTAAGTTTCTCAGAATGCATGCTTTCTTCAATGCCTCAAAAGCATTTCAGGCCAGACAGAAATTCTGTTAGTGGAGTCCAAAATCAAGCTTTTGAAGCATCAAAGTTTAATGTGATGTCAGTCAGAATCATGTTTTATTCATCTACTCATTAAGTCTATCAGAGGCACTGGGTTTAAACAGGCTATTTTAATTTGAACATTTATTGTCTCACCTTGTGTCAAACTCCAGTGAAAACATTCATGATGCAGCTGTGACCAGGAGCCGGTGTGAGGCCGGGGCAGGTTGTATTCTCCAGAGGAGGCCGCGTCACAGCCTGTTTCAGCACAGACCTGCCTGCTGTGACATTGATAAGAACTTCACAAAACAGCATAGATCTATCGGCCATTAGAGACCCTCTTACTTTAATTCTTTTTCCCCATTGAAATTCGTCAGTGACCCAGCCCGACCTTAGACACACTGCAGCCACTAAATAAAGTAAAAGGGAAAACACCTAAGTTTCACCTGATCTCTAAAATGATTCTTTTAAGTGAGCTAGTGCATGAAAACAGCCTTTTTTTTTGTCATGATGAGAAATAACAGCGGGAATAAATGTTTTTTAAATGGTTGCCGCATCCCTTGGTTCTGAGCATCAACCTGTTTAACAGCTGCCAGAGGACACATTTAACTGTATCTCTCACTCATCTCCTCCTGTGTGCACTGAGGTGTGGAGAGGCTGAATTGCTACTGCGAGACCCCCTCCTCGCCGTTTGCTGTGCAAACATTGATTGAATCAAATCAGAACTGGGCCGTAATCTCTTCCCTCTGCATACTCTCTGTCTCTGGGCTCACCTCTCTGAATAAACCCAGGATTATGCAGAGGCCTTGAGCCCTGACCACTCACTCTGTGTGATAGGATTAAAGCGGAAACTTTTGTACCTGTGAAACCCTATCCACCTAGGTCCCGCATTACAGAGGCCTGTGAAACAGACACCTCCAGCTGCAGGGCAGGGGGGGCACACATTCAGCCGTGCAAGAGTCCACTCTGGTGGGGCACGGCGGATTGGGGGGGGAAGGGGGTCTGGTCTCCTTCCACCTTTGGAAGCTCATTTCATGTTGACAACTGAGAGGGAAGGGTGGGTGTGTATCTGTAGGTGTGTGTGAGGAGGGGGTGTACAACACTTGTTTTAACACTCACAAACACCTGAAACATCTCTTACCTATTAATGAATTCATCCACTGCTATAAATAAAAAAAATAAAAAAAATAAAAACACACACAAACACCAATCCACCAACACAAATACTCATCCTTATCTAAAATATTCATCCTTATCACTTCAGGCTGAACGACCTTCTCCCTGCACAGCTGCAGTAAAAATAGGTGTTTGTCTCATGACGTGTGTCCATGTTCTATCTTCCTATGAGGTCATGAACATTTATGGCACTGCCGCTGATCTGTTGTGACAACACGCCTTAGCAACAGTTATGATGATAACAGTGTATCACTGTTGACTGCTATTTTTTATTGTTTATATACTGTATATCTGTCTGTCTGTGGTAGCTGTTTAGTGGATCATTCACAAATAACTGCTCAAACTTAAACACAGGAAAGAAGTATAAAATGAAGTATAAACATCTATTGTTGATATATATTATTGCATTTATTCTTTATATTTTGCTTTATTCATTTGCCAATCAGAGGGCAGTCCTGTCCTACATTTGACTTAAGAGTTTCAGTTCACACATGAAGGAATTAAATCTGTTACTCAGGTGCTGCAGCCTTAAGATAATAATCAAATAACCTATAAGGATGAATAGGAACAGACAGATTGGTAATTTAGTAGTTAATAATAATAGTGATTAGTATTATCATAACACTTATTATATAAGTTATTATTACGTTATCATGACATAGTTATGAATTTAAATTTAAAATTTGAATTTCTGTTCAATAAAGATAACAGAACAAGCTTTACAAGTGGATAACATGAGCGTCACCTCTTCACTGTGCTCTCACACTCGATCTGACCATGTGATATTGGAAGGTGGGCAGGTTCCTTATTTATCTCTGTCATTAATCTTAATTTGTCAGTGAAGGCTGAGGTGAAGGTGGAGGGAAGGAGAGAAGGAGGGGAGGAGGAGGAGGAGGGCTAAAAGGTAATTGCACCCCTGCTGCTCCATTATGGTGTCATTCCTCTGTTAACAGAAGATAAGATCTTCTGCAAATCACCTGAAGCCAATTCTCCACTTTACCTGGTTTGGACAGAGCAACAGAGAGAAAGAGATAGAGAGTGATCAACCAGATCTCTCAGGCACAATGAAGACAAACCGAACTAATCAATCTGTGCAGAATTTTCCATCTGTCTGAGTTGTTAACAAAAAAAAAGAAAAGAAAAAAAATCGACGACTGATGTCAGATGACGGTTTACAGCCGGAGTGATGGATGGAAGAAGGACGGAGCACTTTCTCTGCCCCATGCCGCTTGACACCATTGTTGATTAATGTGACTGTGATTGGCAGCTGTGATAGATATCAGCGGGTGCAACACGTAGGGACACACAGTTGACCTACTGACACAGCACATGGTTGAAGTGAATTGGCGCCATTTGACCTGGAAACAAAAAAGACAGTTAACGTCAACAACAATAAATCTTAGAGGGAAGTAAAAAGAGAAAGAAAGAAGAAAAAAAAGGAAAACATGAGAATTTAATAGAAAAAACTTGATTAATACAGCCACCACAGTGCAGACAGATTGTCTATACAGAAAATGATAAAAATAGGTTGAAAAAAAGATGAAATGATGAAGATACATACCTAATAAAAAGCATATGCATAGGGTTTTGTGGCAGTGAACACTGACTATGCAGAAACTCACGTGCTGACTTCATTTCTTTCTGTTTCGCATAGAGCAAAGGCACTCATCCTCCTCATTTCAAATCTGCACATGCAGAAACTGCTTATTTCCCTGTACACTTGCAATTGTCTATTACAAGGAGAACTATAATACAGTATGAATATCCAAGCAAGAGATGCTTCACTGCACTAAAATGAGTTGTAGAGAATAGTTTAGACACGGACTCCACAGTGTTTATGGACTGAGGCCGGGGCAGATCTTCTGCACAGCAGGAGGGCATCAGAGCCTGTCTGAGGAGTAATGTGTAGAAACCACCTGTTTAAACTCCATTCAGTGAGTCATTGTGTTGGGAACTTGTTTTAAACCTTTTTTTTAATCATCTGAGAGTGACTCACAACTTCTCTCTCTTTTTTAAAAATGCATATCAATGAAGTTAAATCACAGTTTCATATGAATCTTCAGGCCTTCATCCTTCTTCTGAGAGAGTCAGTTGCCCGAGCCGTGCACCAGGGGGCAGCATTCAACAACTGAATCAACTCTATCAAACAAATCTCTATCGGAGAGAGTAGTAGAGTACAGGGTTGCTACTCATTAGTCAGTAACTAGAAATTAGATTTAAGTATAAAGCATTGTGTCTGTGTCATACGAGGTTGTCGCATCACAGAAATTTACACCAGCATGAATACTCTCCTGCTGAACTGAGGCTCTGCTAACTTTACTATCTTATTTTTTCACGCGGGTTTGTGTCTCTTAGCGGTTTCAAGGTTCATCTGTGTCTCCACAAGATGAAAGGCTTTGGTGTGAAGGAGGAGCGCAGAGTGTCACTGGAGCGGGACACAAATCCATAGATCACAGACACTGGACTGTAACTGAGATACTCAGTCACAGGCTGCAAGCTGTTTTCCAAATCCATATGGCCGTAAAACCCACAGAGATTCCTGCAGTCTGCAAGCCATGGACAGCGCATATAAATTCTAGTCTGCTTTGTACACTGCTTCCTTACCCTTGATTGAGAAGAAAATCAAGAGTTTTCTGGAAGAGGAGTTTAATTTTGAGGATAAGAAATAAGGAATGGTGTTAGTGTGAAGATTACAAGATGCTCCCTTGTGTCTGTGTGTTACTGTGATACTGTACACTGAGCTGTTGTGTGATTGTCTCATGAAAAGCTCTCAGCGTTGCATGTCATCAGCTCCTGTCAGGGCTCTCGGGGCATCTGACAGCACTGAGTGTCTTTTACAGAAGCCAGATGGGGAGAGGTGCCAGAATAAAGTGCATCAAGTGCCCCCTATTGAGCTTTATGAACGGATTAAAGGATTTGCAAAGCTCTGTCACAAGGCCGTCAATCATTGTCACACCCGCCTGAAATTTACGGCACTGACCGCAGAAGAAGCCTCGAGGCTGCTGTCATAAAGAGTATTATTTCATCTGTCAGGATGTTCGCCTCAAACATCAACACCTCGAGCGATGAGAACGCGAAGCAGAGATTGGGACCGCGACACGAGACTCTACAAATTACCACAGCAGCGCAGTACCTGAAATTTACCTTTAGGAATGTTGCTGCAATTCAATACTTCTACGCCTCTGCTCCATTCATCATCAGGTTTTCCACCTCTCTCCGGAGCTGTGTCGCTGTGGCACTTCAGCCCAGAGTCTTAAAGGCTGCAATCACCTGTCTGCCTCTCTAATAAAACAGAGGTTCTTTGAATGGGGCAGAATTTGATATCAGCTTTCTAAATCCTGCATAAGAGACAATGCAGCCCCTCTACAGGAGGCAAGGAGACATGGTGTCTGACTACTGCAGGGTTTACAAGTGCTTCAGGGCTGCTTTGCATGTGTATGAAACAATTTGTCCATATAACCAGATGACCCTGAACTCACCACAGGCCTGACTTATCAGCCTAATTTATCAGTTGTCTGGTTTTGCATCTTTGGACATAATATTAAACACATTATGCTCACTAGTTTTTGAGATTCGTGAGTCACTGTGATGTCACAATCAACCAACCAGACTATCAAACAGCCAGATGATAAAAACAAGATCAATAAACTAAATACATACAAAAAAAAACTGTTCCCTTATGCAGCAAAATGTTGAGGCTTCATAGTACAGCATGTATGTTATGACAAAGTTGAGCCAGAAAGTGACTGAAACAGTGAGGGGTTTTCCTTGTTAAGATGTATTTGGATAAACTGGGGTGTCATTTACAATTTATGTGATGTCTTTTAGCTTTTGCCCTGTTTGAATTGCTTCTGGTGAAGCTGCAGCATCTATCAGTGCATTCTTGTTAAAATCAGTGGAAGGATTTCTGAGAAAAACTATAAAAACATGTGCTCATAGTCAGCCTGGTTTGTATATATATTAAGCTATAAATACATCTACACAAATATCCAATCACATACTGTTGACTCACTATTAGAGCTAGAACAAGCAGCCATAGTAGCTTTTTTTTATTTTTACAAATACATGTAAATATGTATATAAGCATCAGCATTACATAGTTTGTCTGTGAAAAAGACTGAGGACAGTTCTCGATGACAAAATGTCACTTTGTGTGTATCTAGGTCGTGATTATCTAAGAAAACCAAACAAATATCACTATCAGCCTCAAAAATTCTGTATAAGACGGGTAAGCATGAATACACATGCATTCAGGAAACAAACATTGTAAAAAAGTTGACTTCCTGTCGTGTTGGCGTCGTCTAAAATAAACTGCACACATCATTAAATCAGCACTAAAAAAAGATATGAAAGCGGTAATGGTGGAGATAAAACTCCCAGACTTGTCTTCACCCTCTGTGTCAACTCATCACCTCCTGGTTGGGTGTCAACGCGGAGAGGAAGAGGAGTGAGGGGTGAGGTGGAGGCAAGGAGGGAGAAGGGGAGCGGCTGGCAGGAGATGGATGGGGGGTGGGTGAAGGGATCACCTTGCCAAATCCGCTGTGAAGGCCTCCGCTCGGTGCACTTAGCGTATAGTGGCTGGAGCCAACATGTAGTGGAGTGCGGGGTGTAGGTCTCCCTGAGGCGACACTCAGGCCCCGGCCTCCCTGCCATTGTCATCTGTCCGTCTCTCAGCCCTCTCCATCCAGCAATCTGCCTGGAGGAAACTCACTTCCTCCCTCCGCATTCTTCCTCCCTCCATTACCCCCAGGAGGAGCAGGGGAAGCTGCGCCAAAGGGGGCTCCCAGGCCGGGTCAGGGGGGTATCGATGTCGGAGCCGAATCGCGGGGTCTTCCTCTAATTAGATCATCTATCGGGCACTATAAGCCAGCAAGATGGGGAAACCCTGCGTGTATCCTTTGAGTGAATTGGGGCAGCGGACTCGTTATAGTTTGAGCAACTTCATCTGTGACAGTTGATAAGATGCTTGCACACCTCACTGAGTGGAATGGCAAATATGTCATCATCCTGAGACGCGGTCTAGCCGGGCCCGTTTCAATGAGTGCACCCATGTCAGGGTGATGTATGGACGCAGTAACACAACCTCTGTGAAGGCATAGGGGGGGAAATTGCTGCGCTGCCAACCTGCCTCTCAGATCCTGAGCAGAAGAATAGGGGCCGCATGTAAACATTTGAGACGTGTCACTCATTCTTCCTCCGGTGATTTACAACGAACCTGGATGCAGCCCGACATCGCCGATGTGAGAAAATCAGACTCAAAGCTCCACCAGGGATATATTTATAGTTCACAGTGAAGAAGATAGACATCACATAGCTCTAACCAAAGGTCAGCCGCTCTGTTTTTAACACTATGGATTACACCTTCAGAGGTTTGTCAGACAAAACCCTGCCCTTTGGCTTTTTATACATTTTGTGCAGCTCACTGAAAAGCCCGTCGCAATTCTCCTAATGGAAACGGCTTGGGAATTCGTTTGTGAGGAACAGCGAGAAAAACACTAAGTCTTGGAGGAATTTCTTCCCCTGGGGATCCCTAAGTGATGTCCATCTCCCCTCAGTCATTCAGAGAGCTGAAACTGGAGAACATGACTGACACTTTGAGTTCTCTCACTTGGAATCGTTTCAAACTATCTATTTATAAAAGTTACTTCAAACAAGTCACTTATTTCTCCACACAGATAATTCTGGTTTTATTTACTCAGGCGCTGAGATTTCCACCTCTGAGAAAATGAAAATATGAATCTAAAAAAGATTCAAAGGACATTCGCTTTTACACCATTTTCCTTTCTTTCTTATATCTAGAAAGTACAAGATAACAGTTAACTGTGACCTGCAAATGTTTAATATTATATATCTCATATAAATAAATAAAAATGTGCAGAAAAATAACTTCTTACTACTTTAGTTGGAAGTTTTGCCACTGAAACCTGATTCAAATCCAACGTTTTATTGCTTCAAGCTACAAAAACATGAATTACATTATAACCTATTTGTTGAAGCAGAAATCTTATACGTAACTTAATAAACCTCAATAAACCTTTATCTTTCTTTAAAGAAAGACATCTCTGGGATTAAGTGACAAAATGTGCGGTTTTGTTATTTGGATGAATTGATCTTTGAAATTCAGCACATATTCTCCTATTTAAGTATCTACAGGGCCATTGGTGACTAAAGAGTGAAAGAAGTAAAAGAGAAACAAAAAGTCTCTGTGTAAAAATATGCAGGATTCAACTAGTTGACTCTATAATTATCATATTTATTTGTAATGTAGCAATCAGTGCCACAACCTGCCCAGCAGAGGCCTCCCTCCTCCCTCCAACCAGAAACCAAAAACCTCGCTCACCAGAACCATATCAAGTCAGAGGATCCTGAGACACAATAAAATCGGAGATGTATGGGAACCATCGAGGTAGAAATGTCTGCGGTGATTTATCCCAGCATGCCTTTCCCACTTCAGACTCAGACATGCCTACATGTGAAGATTTAAATGTAAGATACAGGTGAGGGGATTTAAAATGACCCTGACAGAAACTTTGAAATATGGGAACATAAATGTACATTCTGTCAAATGGGTAAAATATCATATGGGTAACACATACTCCATACTCCATAGTCTCATACAGCGAACCCCTGCCAGCTCCTGGAACTGAGCCCAAACCTGCTCACTGGGTCTGCTCGCTCACTGCTCGCTCGCTGGCAAAGTTGCTAATTCTAGCCCTTAAATAAATGTGTGTTTCATTGACCTGAGTGGAGGAACTATTCAGTAGGTGATTCCAAACATTATTCCTTGTGCTTTTCAAATGCTTTCTAATCCTTTAAGTATGACACAAACACTTAACAAAGGAATGCTTCTTCGGTGTGCTTAAGCACGGCCCGCTGAGGGGAGAGTTCTCCTTGCCATAAGATGTCAAAATAATCAGCTCAGAGAGTTCAGGAGCTGGCACGGCCTCAAAGAGCTGGACATCACGTATGACAAAAGCCTGAGTCAAGTCCGCAACCAGGACAGAGAGGAAAACAAGACCATGTCCGAGAGAGTGGTGGACCAACAGCTTCAAAACAAACACCCATATAAAGCAGCTTTAAATATAAAGGTTAGTGGAGTCTGTCACTTAAAGTGGGGCAGTTAAAAAGCTGTAAAAAATCAGACTCACACTGGGTTTATTCTCCTCTTCATCTACAGTATGTGGACTCTGTTAAATAACACAGAGGAGGCAAAGCTGATGAAGGCTGAAACATCAAATAAACTCTCAAATAAACCTGATTAACATTAATTGATTGGTCCATTGACAGAAAAATTATCTGAAATCTTGATCATGTAACGATTAGTCAAGTAAAAATGTAGATATTTTCCACATTTTTACTTATTTCCATTATCTTATTTGACAATAAACTGACAAAGTAGACATTTTACATACCAAACAACTTATATTAGATTGGATGGGATATTTTTTTAATCTAATTTCCTACATTTTATGATTAATCTCTCATATATTTGAAAGCACCATTTATAATTTGGTGTTCATAAAAATACATCATGTAATATTTTTTGTGGGCTACAGTCAAGGTCTGAACTTGAGTGACTTGTATCTCATTGTCCCACTGACCGTCAGTGTTGTCCTACTTGGCTACACATATTCCAAAACAATCCTCGATGACATTGATAATACGAGGGAACTCACTGTTTTCATGAAGCCGGCAACAGTTCTCGTTGTTTTTGGTCACACAATCTAAATCTCTCTTCAGTATCGAGACAAATAAAAGAAGTAAAAAGCTCTAGGACTTGGTAGAAAAACGATTTTGAACATCTAGTAGAGTACAGCAAAGGTGACCATCGGGCAGACAGGTGATCACTATTTAAAATCCATCCCACATGTAGGATGGATCATCGCTGTTGACTGTAAATAAGATTGAGACCTGACCTGCAGGTGTGCTTCCCTCCAACTGTTGCTGAGGAAAAGTGAGACAGGGAGAACCTGAAAGACAAAAAAAGGACAGTTTTCATCTTCACCTGAGAAGCAGATTGGCCGGTGTAAAACATCAGCTAATGAACATTTTGTGAAGCCAGTGCCAACACTTCCATTTATCCCCCGAGAGTCCTCTCATCCACTTAGATGAGGAATTTATTTCCTCATTACACAGCCTTTCACCTCAGAATCACTGAGTAGATTGGGCTTTGTTGAGAAATGTTGGGTTATATGATCTAGACTTTGTCAGAGTCCAGATCATATGACACATATAAGGATGCATTGTCTGGGAGAGCAGGCTTTCTTTTGTACTGAACAAACGCTTGACAGCTTCCCCGGCTCTGGCATGAGCTTGGCTTTTAATCAGAAACAACACTTGATCGGTCCCTTTACGCCAAGAACCGGAGCACCAGCACACTGACACCATTATCTCTGAAATGCCTCTTACATCAAACACCATATCACCACTTTCTGTTTCTTGTCTGTGAATATTTGATTGATTTATTCCAAACTCTGTAAACAACCAAACTGATTTATCATCACAGCTTAAATGTGGGACACACACACACACATGGCACTTTCACGCATCTGCAGTTAAAAGCACATTTGGTTATTGCAACCATTACGTCCATGAGTAGCATGATTCATCTGAGGATGGTTTTCAAACGGTGGCTTGTCTCTGAGGTCTGATTGTGCGCTATAGCAGGTGGCTCTTTTCATTAAACCTAAATGCCTGATGATTGTGCTCTTCATTAAAGGCTGTCCAGTAATATGGGCCTGAGATGATTGCCCAAGCGGCGGTTAAATATAGTGGTTGAACAAGGCCTCTGCCACTGTGTAATGAGAAAAGTCAATAGAGACGGGGCTATTACTCTGTCAGCGCTCGTACCATTACACACCATTAAAAACAGCACAACTCTCTGATTCATCCTCATTATATTTATTGGAAAGATGGTTTGATCTAATTGTGGAAGCTGTCCAACCCCTGCAAGGCTCAACATGTGTCATCATTTCGTATACCACTCTGTAGGCTCAACCCTTTTTTGAATAATAAAAACTGAGGGGCTGATACTTACTGAATGTTTGATATAGAGACACTAGCGATTAGGATCTGTTTGTAAGTAAATAAACTCATAGTGGATGATGTAATATAAAGTATCTCTTCTGTTCATTCATTGAGACAAGAGCAACAAGCTGTAAACTCAGTCATTAGTGTTTGACCCATACAAGCTCCCAGTGTTGACATGTACGCAGAGGGCAGTGTGCCTGGCTTATTTAACAGAATGGAAATTAACCATTTGTCACTTCTCCCCTCTTCATCAAACTCCCTCTGCAGCACCGTGGGTCCAGATTTGACACCGTTGGACGCTGAGTGTGAAACCTGCCGTCTCCGAGGGACAGGTACGAGACAACGAGGGAGAGATTTACATGATGCAACCACAGATTCACAGACAGTCCTGAGGTCTGTCTGCTCATTTGTGAAGGTCATTAATGTCTAATCATATTGAAATGTCCCTTAAAGGGGGCTTCTGAGCTGCCCACTGACCGCTATGCAGATGAAGGTCAGGGGGGTTTGCCCTCCAGGACTTGTCCCAAGGCGGCTCTCCTCTGCTGGTCTCAATCCCCCGTGGGCCTGTGGACATGTCACGGCCCATCACCCTGCAGACAGACAAGTCCCTGACTGGGGTCGTCCGCTAGACTGGCAGACTAGCTTGATAGCTGCAGACCCCCCCTCCCCCCCCCCCTACACCCCTCTCTCTCTATTGTGATTTAACTGCTGGTCACAAGCCCCATTAGCATAATGATAAGAGATAGCGACACCTCCCTTTGAATTCTATCAGGTAGCCTGAAAGCTCAGTGTAATGAAAGGGATAATTATGCAACTTATATCGGGAGGGGCACTGACAGTAGCACAAAGCTATCTGGTCGAGGCCTGACCCCCCCAATTAAGACGGGGTCCCATCAGTCTTGATGCCCCTGTCAGTGAGTTGTTCCCTGGCAGTTTAAGGTAAATAGAAAAGTGTGTCTCCCCACAATTCATTTAACGGCCCATTAAAGCTCATGGGGTAGATGAATATGGAGCGAAAGAAATACTTTAAGAAAACATGTAAAGACTTATATATATATATATTGTTAGAGGTTAGAGAAAACTATTTGTTAATGGAAACCTTTTTTGGAATTTTTGGAGGATGACAATGCAACAATAACTTTTCTTTTGTTTTGTTGTTCAGTACACTTACACATGATCTGCTATTGCTTTGGTCATTGTATTTGTATGTTTTTACATGAACAACTCCTCCTCAGACCTTTATTCAGAAGCAGTTTGCCACTGTCTTGTCTTGTCGTAGCAACAAGGGTTTAAAAAGCTGCTCCACGCTGAGAACAGTAGGGGTTAAAAAAACAAGGATCTTCACAGACCCAGCCTGAAAGGGACACTGTAATATACAACCAGACTCCATATTGGATTTTCATATATTATTTTACTAAACTGACATCAGGATTTCATCACTGGTGAAGCCCTGTCTCTCCCACGCGAGAGCTTTGAATAGGTCACATCCTTAATACGATAGACACTATGAGTCTTGACTCCATCCAGTTAACAAAGCATGCAGCTTGTTTTATCCAGTGAACCAGTGATACACAGTAATCAGAGCACCATCTCCATTTCTAAATACAGTCCTTCCTTCTCGGTTTAAATGATGCCTTTGTGTGTCTCAGAATATCTGAGACTTGTAAAAGCGTATTTTCCCTCACGGTGAATAAAAAAAAAGGCCTCTTTGTCAAGTGGGGGCATGTCAACACACTTCTGTGGATGAGCGGTGCTGTCAGCATCAGGGTGGAATGGATGCACACACACACACACACATACGCACATGAAAACATGCATGGGTGCACGTGTGTGTGCGCATCCTGGATTATATCACAGGGCTGGAATGCCATCACATGACAAAGGGGAACGGGCTGCGTTAAATGAGTTAGAGCGACACAGCGGTTGCTTGTTTTCATCACGAAAACACGGCGCGAGGTTCCAGCAGCAGAGCGGACTGGGCTGGGAGCAGAGGAGCCTCCGCAGCAGCAGCAGCAGCAGCAGCAGCAGCAGCAGTGAGCCTGGAAGCCTGTTTCCCCAGACAGGGTGCATGTCTTGTGTTTATAGTTGACACACAAGCTGTTTGGGGTTGATAGACTCCAATACCAGAGTCAACACAAAGCACTTGCTGCGCGCTGATGTTTGTTTGAACACTTGTCTGGCAAATAAGCATCTCCTTTCTATTTCCTGGACTGCTGCTGCTGCTGCTGCTGCTGCTGCTGCACACGCTGGACTGATTTCCATGTATGTGGTCGTGTCTCTATTTCTAAAACAGCCCCCGAGTCCCACAAAGAGATTCATCTAAAAAAAAAAAAAAAGATATTCAATAAAGTATAACAATGCCTAGCCTGTATTTTTATACCATGACGAAAATTGCAGCAGATTAACTATTCCCTGCAATAAAAGCATAACAGCCATGTATGGTAATAATATTAATAACTGATTGAGGTATAATTACATGCTTAAGGGGGTGATCAGCTTATCATAGTATTACATCTTCTTGATTAAAGCAGTTTAAAAGTGCTACCATTCTTTCCCTCCTCTTCAAGATGATAGCCGCTGCCTCAGAAGTGAGCCAGGGCCTTGAAGTGCAGACTGGGATTAGTGGCGAACACAAAAGGAGTGTTTGGGAGGGGGGCATGCCTGTCCCTTTTGAAAGGCTATCATTTAGAGCCTTCAGCCATAGATCATCTGCGGCTTACATGGGGGAAAACTTGGGTAAATGTTGATCAGGCCCATTATTTGACTCTCGGTGAGGGGTGCGTTTGATGGTTTAGGCCAGGGAGGACTCCAGAGGTCTCTGAGGCTCAGTCTGTCTCCCCTCTCCTGTCTCTATATTGGTATGCATCCCTCATAATAGAGGCAAGAGGTAGGGGGTCTCATTAGGGGCCGGGGAGTGTTGTTTTGGTAAGAGGGGAGGGGGGCAGTCAATGAATTCCTGGGGGCAGATGCACCATCACGTAGGACTGAAGCTGCATAATGTATCATGGGAGCAGGTGAAATAACATAAACAACCCATAAGGCCAATTTGCAACTACAACCTCTGTGCTGCAAAACAAGCGTGCATCAGGATCTGTGTCAAGAGTCCAGGTCCAGGTGGACTGCGTCTTCGACAACAGGAACCTCTTGTGATGTAATGCTCACACTGAGAGATAGCTTCCTTCAGAAGTGCTGGCAACGACTGACAAGCCGTGCAGAGGTAGCTATTTTAAGGATACCCCGAGTACTGAATGATCTCTCTACTTCCCGTCTCGCCACTAAAAAGTCCAGGCTGCGGCGGGTAAAATGGATTCCCTCTGGGTAGCAACTTCCTCTGTCATCTGTCACCGCTTCCTGTCTGTGAAGAGCAGGTAATGACAGCACGCAGGTGTTGCTAGCCGGGTGGTATCACGGCAAGCCTTCAGCAAAACAAGGCATGCTTTTCATCCCCAATAATGATGTGTTTAGCTGCTTTTATTTTAAAATTCAAGGATTTTTCATTTTATTTAAATGTCTCACTCTCAAACTTATTCACACACTGCAGTCATCACCAATAGTGAGTTTTTAGCATGCACCATTAGGTCAAATGCACTATTATCATGTGAAAGAGTTAAAGTGGTCCCTGAACCGAGCTAAAATGATTACTTATTGGCCGTTACTCAGATATTTGTTCTGCTGCACTGCACATAGAAATTGATGTTCCATGAACCCTGGATATTGTTCTCATAAGGTCATGGTTTGGAATTTCATAGGTGATGAATGGCCGCAGATTTACCGAGGTTTTTGAGTAAGGCTTTCACTGTATTGACTTTATCAAAGAATATTATTAGAAAGGAAAAATCCATAGTGATAATAAAATCTGGTAAAAGGTTTTCATAACTGAGTTTTTTTCTTTAAATATCTGCTTTGTTTTTGTTTCACACAGCCTTGGCTTCAAGTGAGTCAGAATGACCCATAACTTGTTAGAAACATCAGCCTGGCTGATGTGAACTTTCTTTCCCGGCTTCTCAGCAGTGAGTAAAAACCACTGCCATGGTTTGTTATGACAAAGGTCACGGATAACGGATGATCTGCCTACAGTTCCCTAATGTGAGAACAAAGACTTTGTCAAAATATATTCCAGCAATAGAGTGAGCGGGGGATAAGTTACATTGTTTTGGGGATAGGTTTTCCAGACAGAGCGATGTGAAGACAGGCCCTGGCTGTGGATTTACTGGGACTCGTTCTAGTCCGTTAATCCTTGTATCTCTTTGACTCTTTCCACAGGTTCCTCTGCTGGCAAGCCCCATGGCCTCTGAAGTGGCTGCGCTTCCTGTGCTCAGTGCTCACCGTAATTTTTTTTAGTCTCAGAGCCAATCTGTTTTCAGAGATAATCAAGCTAAAGAAAATGATGTATACAACAACAACAAAAAAACAAATTGCATAGTGGGACAATTATTTGAAAAGTGAGAATCCAATGGTCTTGTTTTACCATTCAGAAGTTAGCATAGCAGACATAATTTTCCCACACTTGAGTTATTGGCTCAATAAAACAGACATGAGATAAAGAATGAAGAAAAACAAAGTGCAGAGTATGACATGTGTCTGCACATTTTTCACTTGCTCTCAACAGCCAGGCAGTTTGCACTGAGCCGCCTCTCATTCTGTATAAAATCATCCATATGGCTGCTCATCCGGATCGAGGATCCCATGCCGTTACCGGCCCATACGTTAGGCTTTTTATGGGCCTCGGAGGGGGAATGATGAAACCGAATCAGGTCATGCCAATTGATAGACATTCGCCTCAGCTATCGTTTGCACACACCATCCTTTTAAAGTGCAGCGAAGGGAGGTGCCACCCCCCTCCTCATGTCCTCATCGTGGCTTCCCCAGAAGCTGTCATCATATTGTTCTCTTAAATATTTAACTTCCTCAAGAGATTGAGCTGTAATATAAGAAATTATCCCTATAATGCCCGCTGACTGCTACAAACAGATGTGAAATTTCAGGGTAGACCCAGACTGTAATCAGCCCCCCTATGGCCAAGCTATCATGTTCTTCACTGGGGTCAGACACAGAGTCTCCCTTTTGATATTACCCCTCAGATTTGTCTGTAAGGTAGTGTTATATGGGCTGTGGAGAATTATTAGGCTCTGGACATATATTTTTGTTTGAAATCCTGAATTCTGTGCAAACCAACATATTGCCATACAGTCACTTATACATCTCTAGGTCATCAGGAATAAGTCTACAAGGCATGACACAGCAAATGCCTACGCTGCTCATTCTGAAAGCAGGGTAGTGGGAGGTGAGGGAGGGTTGTAAGTCTTATTGCAGTTGCTTATTTATCAGTGGAGAACTTGCTTAACAGCTAATGGGAGTTCAGTTTCTCACTTTGCCGAGTGCAACGCAACAAACTCCATCCAGCAGTGATACATCACTCCAGCTCATGTCAGTCACTGAGTTACATCAACAAGCCTCCAGGTCTCAAACTGCTGACTGCAACTTCTTCATAACTTTCCGGTTGCTCTATCTGTGCTGTCTTCAATTCAAAGTAAACCTAAATCTAAAAGGAGCAACACCTGTCTTTGTGCAGTTGTTTATTCTCTCAGAGCAGTCAGGTTTGTTCTCTTGTTATAATTCACTTCGGATGAAGGAAGTACCCATCCCTGCTGCTCTCCATAGTTGGCACTGGATGACTTGTTGGTATCTTCTCCCATAAAGATAAAGAGGATTAAAATAATCCAGTTCTGAAACACCGGCTCCTTCAATTATGAGCCAACCTCGCCTTTGGAGGGATGACCCTTTGAGACTGAAACCCATCATTATGGGTTTAGCCCACTAGGTATGTATGGGGACCGGGGCCACCCTTATGCTGAGGTATTCTGCTGGGCTCGGGCCTTTAGCCCTCAAGGCAGGGGCCCTCAAGCAGGTAGCGCAGAGACATGGTGGCCTGACTGATATTCATGTGGACTAGGTAAATGTGCCCTTCAGGCACAGCAGGCACTGGAGCGTTACATTTCTGAGAACATGGAGGGGAAACTTGGAAGCAGTGAGATGTACTGGATGTGTTTGCTTGCATGCAGGCTTCAGTTACAAGTTGCAAACAAAGGATTTCTATGAAGCATCAATAACCACAGTGAAAAAGATATAAACAAGTCGTACATCTATCTAGACATTAAAATAAAAAATATTTGTAAAAAAAAAAAATCATCCAATGTGGGCCATTTCACAATAACGTAATTGATACATTCATGTGTTGCAGCTGGTAAAGGTGAATTTTAGTATACAGCAGAAGTTTATTATAATAAATCACAATCTATAAGTGAATCAAGTTAATTATATATCGGATTTGGCAAAGTGAGTGAGTAAAGCTGTATAATAAATGTAATGGAGTGAAAAAAATACAACTTGTACTACACAGTAAATTAACCAAGTTCCTTTAACAACTGCATGATGTAAGTTCTTTTTTTTCTTTGTCTTTATAAAATACTGAACTAATGTGTCCTGACAATTCCACACTGAATGACAAAGTTACGGACTGAGGTTGTATAGAAATGACAGTAATAAGACATAAAAGGCCACTGAATGTGCTTTCTCCTCTATTCACTGGACGTGATGAGGATTTCAACAGAAAACTTGTTACTGTGAGAACCTGCTTCTGTATGACAAAAATCCTCTTTGTCTGATCCGTGGCCCTGCTCCACAGATAATAGAGCGAAATGTGGCCTGAGGGAGATAATTTGTTCCCAGATCTTCAGATCGCAATATTTTCATTTGAGCCCAGGAGGGGATCTCTTGAATTGCCAGCTTCCATTGTGTTCCAACAAGGGGCACGAATGTCTTGTCAATTAATTTTTCTTTTATTCCAGACCATAGAGCGCCTGAGTGAATTCAATTATCAACCAATTAAGAGGTGTTTCCTTCTATTTACAGGCTTTGATTCCGTGCGTATCCTTATTATTTGAAAATAAGACAGGAGCCGGGCGTTAAATCACTTGAACATTAAAATTTTCTCCCCAATAGCATGCTCTCTGTTGTGTCCCATGGGTCGCAAACCACAACAGAGGCACACTACATGCCGCTGAACTCTCAACAACAATTGTTCCGCAGATGCTCTTCCACAGTCTTTCCCAATACAGGGAAGAAAAAAAAAAGAGAAAAAACAAATCCCATTAGTGGGATTCACACTGACACACACGGAACAGCCAGCGTTTTGCGTGACAAGACTTTGGGAATAGATGGAGACAGGTGGAATATTCTGCAAACAGGTTCACATCAAACAGGGCGCAATCTGAGTCCAAATCCAGCCCCAGACAAAAAGCTGAACTCCTGAACCTCGTGGAAATAAGTTAAAGGTCTGATTGCTTGTTGAAATGGGGCTATTGGAAGTGACAAGCGGAAAATGTCTCTGTCTTACACACTTTACTGCTTACAGCCACTTGACTTCAGATTTCCTGACAGGCTCTAAGGCATTTCTTTTGGGTTTGTTTCCCACTTTCTTGCGATACCAAAACGTTTGAGAACTTAATCAGAAAATGTGTAAGGCCCTCTTTTTTTTTTTACTGGCCTGACAGGGGCTGTGAAGAGAGACCGAAAACAGTGGGGTCTCCAAAATATTTTAGACGGCTGATTTAACTTGAAAATCTAGAGAGAAAAGGGGGGTTTAGACAAGCCCTTTGTGTTTTCTCAATCCAAAACTGTACAGCTGGAAACAATGCCCTGTTCAAGTGGTTTTAAAAGTATCACACAGCAGAATGCAGCTGAGGAAACTACTGAGAGAGTAAGTCTCAATGGGAATATCATATAAAACTGCAAAAATTAAGAAAAGACCTGACATACCAAGAGCCAAGTGGGTGATGAATAAAGTTTTTAAGTGCTGATTTAAAGTCTAAAGGGATAGCTCCCTGATTTGTAGCATTCAACACTTAACACTTCAATTTGAAAATGACACATAAGTCTGAAAAATTGGAGTTAAAATAAATGACTTTTATTCAAACATCAACATGAGTTTAAATAAAACACAAAACACAATTCAGTCTAAAATACAAGTCACGTTTCTCTTATGAAAATAATTTCTGTACACATTCGTCGTCTTCTTCGTTTTAAGACAGAGTTGGCCCAACTGAGCAGCTAGGACAGGTATGAAGAATAATTCAGTCCATCAGTTTAAGCACAGCCTATACGCCTCCAAGGGAAAATGTGTTAGTTTCTACAAAAATAAAATGTTTGTTGCACAAGTACGAACAAACCAGTGGAAGTGTGGCGGTTTATATTGCTTTTCTAATACACTGGCAAGTGTTTTAACCAGTTTAGAGAGTTTATTGTGAAAAACACCTGTTGAATCCCAGTGATGGTTTTACAATGAAGCCTACCAAACCAGTAGATGAGTAATAAGTGATAACAGCAGGCTACATAAGAAACGTAAAGGCTAACAATTAGTGATAAATTAATCATTTTCAGGAAGCAGCCCAGGTCTGACACAGCCACACAGTCTACACTTCTGTTCCTTCCCGGCTGTATATAAGGTTATTAACACTAAAATGGTTGGAGAGGCTCTGTACTGATGAGTAATAGTTCATTCTGTTGTTGTCAGAGTTCAGAGGAGAGATTAACGTGGGCGAGTAGGAGCCCAGTCCAGACATGCCCTCTCTGGTCTGAGACAATCCCCCGAGGTGTCCGGAGCCGTAGTCCCGCTCGGCGCCCCGGGACGCCTCGTTGCCGCCGCCGCCACTGCTGCTGCCGCCGCTGCCCGCCAGCAGCGAGTTGACGCTGGACACGAAGCTGCTGAAACACGGGCTGTGCTCCGCGGAGGGAGGCGGCGACGACTTGGGCTCCGTGGAGGCCGGGGATCCGTGCAGGCTGGGCGGCGAGGAGCTCAACAGGCTGGCGGTGTCGGAGAGCTTGTGTGGGCCGTCCTCGGACTTGACGGGGAGAGGGGAGCTGTCAGCCCCGCTCAGGTCAGCTCTCCTCTTTCTCTTCCGCCTGAAGTTGCCGTTGTCGAACATCTTCTCACAGTTGGGGTCCAGCGTCCAGTAGTTTCCTTTACCTGGACGAGAGAGAAAGCTAAGAGTTAGATATATGAGTGGCAGCAACTTTTTTCTTTTTTTTTTTAAATTCTTTTTAAATGTTTTTTTTTTCATTCTGAAATCTAAACTCCCGTTTGAAGTAGTTGTAAACAAATTATCACCTGCACTGATGAGATTTCACATTTCATTTAAAAGTTTTATCGCGATAGTAGCAGAATCAACAGAGCAACATCTTCACACAATTTGGGCATAAATAATCCAAAGACTCACCGGGGTCATCCTCGTCGCGTGCCACTTTTTTGAAACAGTCGTTGAGTGATAAATTGTGGCGGATTGAATTCTGCCATCCAGCTTTGCTCTTCTTGTAGAAAGGAAAGTTGTCGGCCACATACTGATAGATCTGACTCAGAGTCAACTTTTTGTCTTGGGCGTTCTGGATGGCCATCGCTATCAGTGCCGAGTACGAGTAAGGTGGTCTGACCATCTTGAAGAGTTCCTGCTGGCTGGATATGGACAGCCAGCCCAGGTCTGCTCCGCCAAACCCGGTGGGAGGCGGCAAGAACTGCCTCTGGTTCGAGCCGTATCCAGACTGAATGTAGGACGTGCCGTTGTTCCCGGGGAGGTAGGGAGAGGAGTTGATGCCGGGTCCGTTGAGCCATAAGTACGGGTTAGCGGACGGGGTGGTGTACTCTCCGAGGCCGTAGCTGGAGGGGTGTGTGGGCGGCCTCTGAGGGTGATGGTGGTGGAGGTTCTGCTGGTACACACCGTAGTTGTCGCAGTACACGGCCATGTCCAGGAGCTCCTGAGCGCTGTGGTGCTGAATAGGGCTGGTCTGCTGGTTGGATGGTTGGTGTCCAAAAGCGTTCATAATCCACCCTAACGAGATTCCCAAAATCTAATTTCGTCTGTGAGCGTCTCCCTCAGGACTGAGCTCATCCTCGGAGGGAGGAGTATTTATGCGCGGCGCCCCGGAGCCTCCGCAGGTAGCCCATTGAAGAAAAGTTTTGGGGAGGGTCACACCTCTCTTTTCTGTCCGGCAACAGCCCATTCGGATTGGCCCAACCTCCCGATCAATGAGCATCGATACTGATCCTATCTTCAATGCTGAGCTCTACGTTACTTATCAGAAAGTTTCCCACAGAGACACATTGGTTTAAATCTATGTCATTATACCCGTGCGTAATTACGCACCGGTGTTTATTATAACCAAGGTAAAGATTTTATATTCACGAGCGAAGAAGGACAATGTTTATAAGTGGAGCATGTTTTTAATTGTTATTTGATTAACTTTTGGGTGTCACTTATGAATATTGGTCTTGGTGGCGTGTTGTTTCCAAATATATTTCGGTATCTTTCTTATTGTTATTTCTGTTTCTGTTTTGCTTAATCTTTGTAAAACGCAGGGATCGAAACTACAAGGTCTAACTTTGAGCGGTTACAAGTATTTACAAGCATGAACAAATCTTTTTTTTTTCTCCATGCAAGCTTAACCATCTGTCACCATTATGTCTGAAACATCTGCCTTTTATCAGCACTCAGATGACCAATAAATTAGGGTTGACAGATTAATATAAAACCATCACTAATGATTCACGTGCCGCTCAGCACTGATTGTGATCGTGCCTGAACTTGCTGAGCTATCAGCGCGTCAGTATCAAACCCAAACAGCGAGGACCCGGTGTTTTTGTAAGGAGCCACCTCGTCTTAAAAGATATTCGTTTGCAATAAACACTTCACAAGTGCCGCGAGTTTAGTGTCAACAAGTGACTCGTGGAAAAATTACCCCCCAGCAGGCTGCCGAAAACAGGCCTGCACACTGTATGTGCCCTGCAAAAATAAAAGGCTGTGGGCTAATCATGTCATTGTTTCATTAACCTTTATTAACTCTGTCAACAAACATTCAGGACCTGTGGATTTTCTCCTACTTTAACTTTTTAATTATTTAAATAAGTCGTGATTTTAATTGCTACATTGAATTAGACCGACCCAAAAGCCTGAATGTTACAAGACAAGAAAAAAAAAGATGGAACATAAATCACAGTGAGTGTTATAGCCGCGTCTCTCAACTTTAGACTGGAATTCACTCCAGTGTTAAATGTACAATATAGAGGCCCTAAGAGGCTACTAAGGGAGTTTAACACATAAAAATATTCTGCTTCAATAGACCTGCACTATTTTAATTTTATTTTATCCACCAGGCCAGGGGGACCTTGCCAAGCAGCAGGGCTGGAGCTGGAGCTGCATCCGGCCTCTGGCAGCAGAGTTTCGGCTGAGAGTAAAACGTGAAACACGTTAATTAACCCATCGATACTTTGGACGACTTGTGTGAAGTTTGTTGAAATCTTTTGCTACTTTAACTGGTAAAGACATTAACGCACAATAAAACACTGAATAATAATAATCTGCACAGACTCTTGTTTCCTTTGCAAACCTTTGACATTTTCTCTCCTGCAATATGATGTTATAATAACACGTCTGGAAGTTATTACAGTGCGGCTGAGAACTACTGCTCGGGATAAATCACTTTGAAATATGCTGCTGCTATAAGGGCGAGACGTTAATAGGCCGGAGACTCGCTCTGCTGTGTGTTTACAAGCGAGTGCGCTTTGAATGAGAAGACTCAAGTCACCTCCACGCTCTGCTCCGCTGTCATCCCGGAGAGGAGGAGTGCGGCTCGGCTCCGCAGGTTGCTGCTGCACTCCTGCACTAATCGGCAGCACATTCCTCCTCTCCACGACCTTGATGTAATTGTTTGGCTCCAAGGTGTTGTCCCGACCACAGGCTGTACAGCGGCGGCGAGCAGTGGGCTCCATGGGAGGGGAGTGGCATTTAACCCCCCAGATGAAAACAACACAACCTGTTAGGTGTCTAACACACAGTACAGCTAATTACTGCTGACTGCTGACTGGACATCTGAGTCTGACACAGTCCGAGCAAACAGCACAGCCACAAAGACCCTCCTCTGCCTCACACTTGAATATTCACAGAGGAAGCCTGGGTTGCTTTTAAATTTTGAAATATTTTATATTTGCAAAAATCAATATTTTAATATCAGCCACAACCCTCTAACTCAGGTTGCATTAAGCTTCATTAAAAATAACCATCACAAATCAGGTGGAGGAGCAGGCATCAATCACATTTCTTCTGTTTATTCTCTCAGATTATCTTTAAAAATGTCAAAGGGGGTTCGACGTGACAACCTCAAGCCTCTGTGTCATTATAAGGCAATAATTCAAACATACTGTGTCTGTATGTGTGTGTGTGGGTGGGAGGGGTAGGAGAGGGGGTTATCTATTGTTACTCTGACATGTCTGTCTTCATCCCGTTTCCTCAAGCTTTTTGAGGTCATGGGAGCTTTTCTTTGGAAGATCAAGTCAATCATGGCGAGGTCACAGAGGCAGGCCACAGCCACCGCAGGCCCCTTCAGACTGAGAGCGGAGGGAGGGGGGGGGGGGGAAACACACTGCTGCAGGTGATTGGGGAATCATCTATACCTTCCCTGCTGCATTCAGTGTGCATCAGCACTTTTTACTGCTGGGATTAGAGTCAAACACCCGCTGGAATCAACACAGACCCTCAGGGTTAATAAGGCTTGTTTTCTGCAAACAGCCTTGGCTTTCGCCGTGTGGTCTTATGAGTTACACGACTGCTGAGTGTTTATTGCTCTGAAGTAATTACCAGACTATTAGATGCATTTAAAGCCAATAAAATCATGAGAGGCCTGGATAAAGTCATTAATTTTGACTGTGTAAATAAAATGGTCCCTTTGTGTAGCCAGGGGCTTGTCCTTCTCACAGTCTCCCTCTAGTGGAGAAAACAAAAACCAAACAGACAACACAGCTTGAGTTGCTAATTAATGTAGAGCGTGGATGCAGAGTGACATGGAAATGAAAGCTGGTCTTGCTCAACGCTTCGCACAAGGTTAATTCTTTGGCAGCTCAGGAGATTAAAGGCACTTAAAGTGAAGCGATGTGATCTGAGACTTGGCAGGCACCGCCGCTGTCTGGCCCTCAGAGCATCCTTCATCTCCACACTCAGTGGTCTTTATTCTTCAACGATGACAAAGACATATTCACGACGAGAAACATTTATAATAGGATCTCTGGCTGAGCTTTACATTTATTCCTAACCTACTTCAGGAGTTCTGAGGGCTGAACAATGGGTATTTTTGGAAGAGTCACCTTCTTGCTTTTTCTTCTTACACATTATAAATCTCATATTGTGTCATTTTGACATCTTATATCGATGTTTGGAAAATACTATGCAGCAGTTCAAATCCAAGTTTAACTGCTGTATGACGCAAGACCCACGCATAAGGAACTCATTTTAAAAGGATAGACTATAGCCTACCTATAAATAAACAACAAGAAAGAAGAAACTTTCCCCTTTCAGCTGACACACAAAAAGAGTCAAAAGAGTCAAACTGAGCACTTAGATGCATGCATGCATTCTGCATTGTGAAGTCAAAAGCTAAAGAAAAAAACATATTTGTGGAGGGGGGCATTGTTTGTGTGAGGTTTATATTTGGGTCAGCAGCCTCAATTCAAAACCCAAATAAATGTTGCCACATACTGTAAATATTTCATGTTATTTGTGCAGGTGCAAGGCTCAAAAGGGAAACACTGTTTGTTAGTAATTACATGTTCCTCTCTGTGTAGTCCCCTCTGACCAATTACTGTTTGGCAATGTGTCTGTCTCCCAGAGCTGAGGCAGGAGAGGAAGCCTGCTGACCAAGAGAGAAATACAACGAGCCGTGTCTTGTGCCTCGCCGCTGCTGCTCGATGCATTAGCTTAATTCTCTCCTCGGCCGGACAGATTTACACCTCAGCTCCTGATTACATCCTCTGAGAGATCAGAAGTTACTGGCCTGTTTGAGCCAAAATCACACTGTGCTGGCGGGCGGAGAGGTTAAATATACTGTAACCGCTGTTTTCCAGAGTGGTCTTTAAATACAGAAACTTGGCATACAGGCCAGTCGTGAAATTAGATTTTGTAAGCAGAGATATTTCAACTCTAAAATTCCGACAATAAATAACCGCAGCTTGATTTCACTGGTGCAAAAGCGCCGTAGACGCGAGTTGATGTAGGAGAGCGGCCACTGGTGTCAAGACTATTAATATGACCTTAAAATTATATATACACAAGCCGAAGGTTTATGTCACCATGGTGGTGGTTACTCATCTGGCCAGTGTGATGTGGCAGGAGGAGACGTGCGCTATCAGCGGCATCCAGATGAGGGCAGCATTGCTTTAGACATGATGACTTCAGCGTTCCTCACAAGACCAGCCATCCATCCATCAACAGCTCTGTGCAGCTTTCTGGGAGGCAAAATGTATCAAAATCCAGAATCTGATCAGTGTATTGATTTTAATCACAGAGAATTTAATAAATTTGGAGGCTTCAGAATTTGGACTGAAAGTGATGAAAAATGTCCCACAGTCTGCAAGTTGACTGTCTGAATACACAGAATCTTTCCCTGTACAGGCTTTACAGTTCTCCAGCAATAATCATGCTCATGCTTTACAATTACATATAATATTACAATGATAATAAACATATTCTGCTTTAATAAAAGGTCAACATAATTCCTGTGTACTATAATGTCAAATGTAAGCATCTGTGTGCATGATGATTAGTCATATTTTGCCATTTAAGAGTGAACATTGTAATCAAAACAGTCTGTAGTCCTCAGTCTTAGTCATGAAATCACATCATCACATTAGCAGGAATCAGTGAGGAATATCCATCTGTCTTATCCTTGCATGAGAAATGTTTCTGAGGGAGCTCAAAATATGGAGATGACATCAAAAGACCAAACAATGAAGATTTAATTAACCATAATTAACTCGATATTCTGCTGTTTGGACAGCATGCCATAGGCACTTTTTAGTTATTTCCATGTGAGGCTGAAAGTAGCTGGGAACTCTGCTTCCTCATCACACCAGTTCTCCACCCCCGATCTCTAGGTATGTTTCCTAGCAACACGTCTCACTGACTGCCTGGGAAAACCCAGTGCTTCATAATAGCCTCAGCTAATATAGATCACCACCACTTGGCTCTCTCTCTAAAACCAAGATAATAGGCCTGTGTACAGAATGCACATTTTCTATTTAGTGCTGAATATAGCACAAAATAACAAACACACTCAAAGGCTCAGATGTGAGATGCCAGCAGTCCTCCTGAGCTTTACAGTCCGGTGTTGACTAGTCTCTGTACGCGAGAGCCGCCTGTGACAGTTGCTCGTGATAAGAGGGTGATGGAGTGTCTGTCTGGAGTGTGTAAAGTTGGAGGCAGCACAGAAAAACAGCATTAAAGTGTTCAATCAAAGGTTTGGCTCACAGCTACCGGTGCAGGTGTTTACTATAAAGTCTGTCCACAGATCAGCACAAGCTCAAAGAGCAGTTTGCTATCAGCAAAATCTCACAACTCATCAACAAAGTCTTTTGAAACTTCACCAATTGCGACTCAAAAGTTTCTATCATTAATTGCTGGAGTCTGTAAAGAGCAGGGCTATTACTAATGATTATTTTGACTATTAACTCATCTGGCAATTTTCTATGACATCAGAGAACAATATAAAATGTCCCTTAAAGGGATAGTTCAACATTTTGGCAAATTGGCCCAGTGCCATAATCCCTATAGTTTTAGGTCGCTTTCACACTAGCCTCGTTTGGTCCGGACTTTAGGACTTTTCAGTTTGGTCCGAACCAAAATTTCAGGTGTGAACACTCCCCCGGACCACGGTCCGGACTTTTGCCGGACCAAACAAGCGGACCATGGTCCCCCAAAAAAGTCAGGACTCGGTCCGGTTCGAAGTGAACCACGGTCCGGTTCACTTCAGGTGAGAACGTAATCGGACTTTTAATAGGACCAAATACAGGAAGCAAACCAAAACAGCAGTGTTTCCCATAATAAATTGCGTCAACCACGAATAGATTTTTCGGCTTTTGGCTTGACCAACGCAATATCGTTTCATTCATTCATGTCTGCATAGTGCTCCTTCTCCGTTATTGCCGTTCACACACACACACACACACACAGAGAGAGAGAGAGTGTGCTTGCAGGACAGCAGGGCGCGGTGAAAGCCTGCCACAGTCTCCTTGCAAATGAGAACTGTCAAAGCTGCTGCTCCCCATTGTTGATGAATAGGAAAAAAATGACATGATGAAAGTGATTTTCCCTCACAAATTTTCTGACCAATAGCTGAACGACCTGTAGACCACGTGTCATTTGTTTACAAAAAAGGTGCGTTTTGACAAGGGACAGTGTGAACACAGACCGGACCAAAACTTAATTGCAACAATGTATCATTTCTTTCAGGTGTGAAAGCGACCTAAGGAGTAGGTTCGTTACCTTTAATTGTCGGTGCAAGATCTTTTTAGAACGGTGGAGCAGACCCGCGAGCTGCTCAGAGCTACGCTATGGAGGGCAGGCTCATGGGATTTCTTGGTTTCCCTCATCAAACTCATCAAATACACAATCCAACAACTACAAAATGCTCTGGTGGACAAGTTGTGACCTGCACATTCACCACGCTATGAGATAATAACAGAACGTTACGTCAGAGTTGTTTTCAAAAACTGCCCCCGACGGAAACGCTCATTAGTGGTTTTGCATGAATTTACCTTGAAAACAACTCTGTCTCATAACGTTCAGGTGTGCAACTTGTCCACGAGAGTGTTTTGGCTCTGAGCAGCTCGCGGCTCTGCTCCGCCGTTCTAAAAAGATCTTGCACCGACAATTAAAGATAACAAACCTACTCCTAAAACTATAGGGATTATAGCAATGGGCCAGTTTACCAAAATGTTGAACTATCCCTTTAAGATCTCCTGAAGCTCACCCTCATGTTAACAAATGTGTCTGGGGAAAATCCGTCATCTACCAGTGCTTCACAGTAACTTCCATGGGGCACTGTAGTGTTATTCAAGCACATGAGTAAAGTAGGGCTGCAACTTGACAATTACTTAATTGAAGATAATCATTCAAAGTTTATCAGAAAATAGAAAATACTTATCACATTATGAAATCATTAACATTCAGTTAATTAATTTCCTTAATGAAATAATGGCTACAAATATCATTTAGACTCATGCAACTAAAACAGAGTGCTGCAAACCTCATCTTGCTTTTGGGTAGTGAGCAGCACAATTGAAATAATAATTCTGTCGTCTCGTGCCTTCAATGATTCAGCGCCTATTTATGCTTTCAAAGAAATTGAACAAAGCATGTTCAGCAAACAGCAAGGGCTGGTATTGAGACAATTTCTTGAATTGACTCAATGACAAATTTTTTGTTTTCATATTTCCGGAGACCAGAAGCAGATCCTCTCACATGGAAAGTGTAAAATCACGACAGCCTTGTTCTCTCCACACAAGTGATGTTTGCTCTGTCATTGAACACAAATCACTCAAGGGTTTACTGAACCACTCAGTGACAACTCTGCTGAGACAGCCAACATAACAGTGCTCTGTCATGATGACACCCATTGACTGATGGTGAAGCTAAGCTACATATTTGTAAACAAGGAGCTACAACGAGAAGCAGTACATTTAGATGGCAACAGGTGATGCAAATGCACGTCTTTATTATTATCAGCCAGGCTGACATTTATGATGACAAACACCATGTTACTTTTAATATTAACTACATTTATGTCATTTTCTTTTCCATTATATGGTTGACTACAATAGCTGTCAAAACAAGAATAGATTGGTGGCATATGATAAAGTTATTATGATTTTTTTTTTTTAGCAGGCTGGCGTATTCGAAATTGTATTTACATGTAAGGTAAACACAAGGCATCATTACATCTGCATCAAATCACTACTTTACTAAGATTGCTAACTTACCTTAGCCATGCTAGCTAAATTGCTCCATGTACTAAAACGTCAGTCTGTCAGCAGGGGACAGTGTTTTACATACATAGACACAAACCAACAGGTTTCTGTACAGCAGTTAGGTGAAACTCACATGAAGTCAGCATTTAAAAGGAAAAGCGTTTATGAAAATTAAACGCTTTCACTAGCATTGTGCTTGAGGGCTAGGCTAGGCTAATTAGCTAGTTACCGGCTAGGCTAACGAGCAGAGTACTTGTTTGGGCCGATGTACGGGCACCAGCTAATTAGGCTAGCGCTAGCACATACATAACAATACCACTAAGGTTTCACTCACCTCAAAATACACAGACTTTTTCGTGTTATGTTGCTATGTCAATTCTGGTCTGGAAAAAAAAAAAAAAAAAAATCTTCCAGCGGGCATTGACGACATAAAAAAATCCACGGTCACGTTCAGTGTCCCGAATTAGCGAAATCCAGGTACCCACCTGTGTGCCACTGATTACTCGCATAAACGCTAAAAAAAAAAAAAAAAAAAAATCACCTCCTGTGGGGTGTCATGAAGGAATGAATCACCCAAGCCTAAGTTTTTGTACCCCGGCAGCTACGGTGTCAAGCTCTAACATTGTATTTGTTGTTTTTGTTTTTATTAGCAGTCTGTGGGAATTTTCTCGTTTTCCCAAGTGGCCACTCGTGGAACTGCAGCTTTTGACACTTCCGTGTTTACAGCTCTGGAGGTTCCCCATTGGTTAAGTCTATTGGGCACGTTACTTTTAAAAGGTTATATTTACTTTCTCCAATAAAGTAACTGAATTACTACATTGTAAAAGTAACTAATTACCAGGAAAAGTAACTATTGCATTACTTTTTTTTTTTTTTTTTAATAAATGCTCAAATATGTCAAATTACTTGGACTCGCTCCCCTAATTCCCTAACTATAACCCTAATCTCCAGTTTACCGCTTTCTATTGCCAATGCCTGTTTGACATTTGTGGTTTTAAGTGAAATATCTGAACTATTGGCAGGATTGCCAAGAAATGTGGTGGACCTTACTTTTGGCAAAATGCCTCTTGCATGGCTATAGATTCTGGTGTTTTAGACTTTGCATCATACAAAACAACATATTTCAACTTTTACTAGTGTACATTCATTCATACATGCCAAAACAAAAATGTCTCTAAACTGTAGGCCTATCATTGTAACAGCTCACTTTACCTCCAGAGACATTATGCATTCTTTGAGTGTCTGCATATTAACAGTATAATAGCAATAGCAACTTCTACCCATGTCTATTACAGAGTCTCCATTTGGAAAGCCATGAAAACCCCATAGACAATTGTGATTGGATATATGCCTAGCTGTTGATTTATGGAAATGTTGTCCTCTTTCATTATGCCAAGGAGACATTTAAGAGAAGCATGGACATTTGCAGCCTCCCAGCAAATGAAAGTGTGTCAAGAGGGAAGGAAAATATACACATTATTCCAGGCTGAAATGACAAATGTGATGGGGATAGAGTGCGTTGTAAATACATTTCTCCTGGAGTAAAGGAGCTAGCTCACAGCTTTCCCCCCACAAAGCCCCTGGAAATCCTCTCAATTAAGCGATGCATTTCCCTGTGCTTTGAGGAGAGAGGGCAAAGCATAATGCCTGAGCACAAATCACTGAGAGCCTATTGAAATAGCTGCCAGTTAACTATGTAATATTACTACTGCTGAAATGCTTCACCCTTTATCCCTTTTCAATTGCAAGGCTAGATATTGAGTGTGCACTGGGTATTCTTGATAAGTGAATTATGCCACTGATGAAACTTTTTTATTCCCATCCCTTAGTTGGGAGAGAACTTATCATTGCAATGCAATAAGCAGGTTACACAGTGACTATAAAAACAGCAGTGGACCCCTCATATCCTCTCCTGTATTGGACCACAGAGTTTTATTGTTCACCAACTTTAAAGAACTGTGGATGCAATGTAGCTTTTATATTCCACCACTCTGAGACTTTTAAATGTAAGAGTGAATACAAATCTATAAATTGGCATACATTAAGTACAAATATAACTAACCAAGTAGGCTAATTGATGGTGGCAGTATTGATCCTCCCTTAATCCATATTTTGTAGAGTTACTTTCTGACAGATTTGCAGCTTTGAGTCTATGTAGATGTAGAACTGTATCAGCTTTATTCACCTGAACTGTGAAATCCTCCTCCATTATTCTTGTAAAACTAGTCAAACTTTTTCCAAAGACAAAGAATAAGCAGCAGTTCAACTCTTTACACATCGCACCTTATTATTTCCAATGTTATCTTGTCAGTTGTTTGTTTTTCTGCAGAGTTACTGTTGCATACTTCACTGCTTGACTGAAAGGAGCTGCGTTAATAGGCAGCAGTTTCCTATAAACTTTTATTATTACCACAAATATATTGCACTGAGGTGTGTGGACATTGTTTTTCACAGGCCATTCCTGGGCAGCTGTGGCATTGTGTTTGGAGGTTGTTGTTCTCTTGCTGAAGAATAAATCTTCTAAATCCCACACACCTCTCTTGCAGGTAGCAGCAGCCTTTCCTTCAAAACCTTTATGTATTTTGCTGCATTTATGTTTCCTGTGCTTTCACAAACCTTCCAGGTTGCAGTGAAACATCACAGCGTCACAGTTTGCCTTTTTTTTTTTTCTTTTTAGCCGTAGTTTTCTCTTTGCTGCTGTTCCATAAAGCTGCTTGTGGTTGAATCACAGGACCAACATTTGCTGCATGCAGTCTCCACCCGCAGATCCTTGTATCTCCCACAGAAGCCGCTCCAGGCAGATTTACAGCTGTGCCGTTTTTCATGAATGACCGTCACTGTATTCTGACTGATATTCAGTGCCTCGGAAAATTTCCTCGTACCGTTCCCTCCTCTGATTATTACTCCCCCAGTAACCCTGGCACAGATTCGTCCGTCACTTTGTATTCATGATTTAAGTTTCTGGCCTGGACGTTTGACCAAGCAGCTGTTGGGTGTTAAAATCACTTACTCACACCTTAATTCCATGCAGGTGATTTTAATCCAACTCATTATGTGATTGTGAAAACAACTGGCCGCTCCAGTGGTGAGCGCAGGTGCATCGCGTTGAGTGTCACAAGAGGAAAAACACAGGTGGAGATATTTAAATGAATGGTGGCTGAATTCCATTTAGCTGCTGTGGTTTTGACCCCCTGGTATTACTGGCTGACTGGCTTACTTGGAATAGCACCAAGCCATCCTTAATGTTATAAACCCAACACCTGTGCTTTTTTTTAATCACTTATTCTGAGTTGTAAATTTGTTCTTTCCATTTGTTACTCAGTTTGTATAGATTTGTAATATTTTAAAATGAATCATTTGTGTTATAATGTACGCTTTAAATCAACAATGTGGAACTTCCCTCATGCAGTTAACTGTGGCACTATATTCTGGCTTGTAGTCATTGATTGGCAAATAGCAGAGATATCAATCGCTCTGGCAAATAGGACTGGTCATTAAGGTATTGGCCAATAATGGTGCTCCATTTTTCTCTTGTGACACCTTATGCACTGGCTCAAGCGTTTTACATTGAGTCAACTGAAAACATAAATTTCGACAAGTCAGGTGTTGGTACTTCACTGTAGCAAGGGTAATGGTCCTTAGAGAGAGTCAGGTAGCCAAGCTTTTAGAGGAACTGTGGAAGAGGAAAGAGGAGAAACCACAAGAGAAAATATTATTGGTGTGATAGTAAAGCTTGCATTTTTATTGAGTATTACTTACTCAATTTCTCTCTGTTTGGAGAGCAATTTATCATCCGGACAGATGGTTCATACATAGTCAGAGGAAGGTTCGTAACCGCAAATACTGTACCTTGAATTCAGCAGTGTTAACATGAACAATGATTGGTTCTTCTTAGGATTAAATGGATGTTTGGATTGTTGAACTGTGAGGAAGGAGGGGGTGGTGCAGGAAGGATAGAAGGAAATGGAACAGGCTGCAGATGAGTGTCAATTTTTAATCTACACAATAATGATTTTTCAAAGCTGTAGCACCTTTGTGATTATTTTTAATCCACACGAACACTGGTTCTGTGAAGAATTATTCACTGAAATCAAATTGTTTCTGCATTTTTTAACAGCTTATTGATGGAAAATGAAGAAACAATGTTTATTTCTGCAGGTTGACCACACATTACTGAGCCAGTTGTAATTGTTTGACAAAATATATGAAAACAACCCATGAGCTATACGGCATTAGAAGTGGTCTCCAATGACTGCCGTTCCGAAATAAAACTCCAAGAAACAAGATGTCACTGAGTGTTTCTAATTAGGATGAGAGAGCCCCGACTTCCTTGAGATGTTTTAAAAAGACACCTTCACACAACAGATGCTACAGTGTGAGCATTTCTCCTCAGGCACACACCCACTCACAAAGTGTCAGCAGGATGGGAGAACAGAGGAATATGAGCCACCCGGGGTAAACACTAAAGAAAAGGGTCCCAAAAGCTGGTTTTATGGCACAGACAACAGGGCCTGTAAATACGTTTACCAAGTGTACAGGCTACAATTAGATATGGTTTGGAAAACTGAGGTTAAACAAGCCAGTTTTATAGCAGCTTTGAGCCACTAGAGCACAAAATAACAGCTGGAAAAAAGCAAAAATATTTGTTCAACTGCTGTTACAAGATTGAACGGAACAAAACAGATTGTCTTAATATGAGAGGAAGGAAGAGGACCAAAATAGCAATGTGGTGAAAGTTCCAATATTTTCTTCAAGTTAGTAAAACTGACTGTGCTGATAGTTTGAAGTATCTAGAACACCACACCTCAACACACGGTATAGAAAGGCTTCATGATTAAAGACTGTATTTGTACGCCTCAAGTGCCGTCTATGCCAAAATGATTACCGTCTCCAAACTTTATATTAGTCAAGTTATTCCACAGGCAGCCAAAGTAATGCACATATTACTAAACTAATTAAAGAGTAATTCATTAAAGCTGCTCCACAACAGATAATTATACACTGACTTAATGGTTCAACTCCAATCATTAATTTAGAGTCAAAATACATTAAACCCGTCAAGCATAGAAAGCCGAGCAAAAAACTTGTCAGTATGTGAGTCTTGGATGGGAGTCCCATGACACCCAATCTATAATTTTAAAACAAAATGAAACAAAACCATAAAAAAATGATTAAGTTATTCGCCTGACGTGTTATTACACTGCAGCAATGTGAAGAAACTCCAATTTTTAATAGAGAAATTTGAAGCATGACCTTCGAGCAGCTTGTATGAAAGCTGAATTTGAGGCTGCATGAGGCAGGACGGAGTTGGCACCTGTGTTTTGTTGGCTCATCTACGCTGCTCAACTATTCTTCGAATATGGGCCACATTCCAAATTCACACTTGCAGCTTTGAAAATGAGAAATGATCGCTTGGTGAGCGGATGCATTATGTAAATGAGATTGCATTAGCCTATATAGAAGTCATTCTGTGGCGTAACACTCCCCGGCAAAAAGCGCCTGTGTGTTGATAATGAAGTGGCTGTTGTGAAGGCTGTCAATCAAGCCGGCAGAAAGCTTCGTTACTCTGTGTTCAGTGGAAGAGAGGAAACAACGTACAGATTGACGGTTTGTTTTGGATTTCTGAAACGTACAAACACTCCTGTCTATTTTCAGCATCTCTTGCTGGAGACAAAATAATGAGGCAAAGATCTTTTCTTTTTTTTAAAAATACATACATTTTAAAGTTTATTCAGAAGTCATGTCAGTAGTGAATTGGGAACAGTCAATATTATTGAAATCCATGGTTACAGCAATCTAGGACAAGGTCTGAACAATGATAATGTGATAGGAGTTAGTTGTATGTGCACTCCAAAAAATTTTTAACCAATAAAATCCATGATAGGCTCTCACATACCAACTCTGTCAAGTCCCTGTCAATTCAAAACCTACAGGCCCTTTTTTGTTTCATATAAATGCCACTTAATCTAATGATACGTTAATACAAAAAGAGTCATGATCAAATCACATACAAAAAAACCTGAAATAAAATCAAATCATATATACAAACCTCTGTACATAGTGGGAATATGAATAAAAAGCGATAGGAATTATACTTTAATGAGCTATGTGCTCTCATATACTCGAGAGTGGGTCAGTATTGGGAAGCTGTTGGTCCAAGCTTATCTATCTGAACACAATCTCATGTCATGGTAAAAGTCTTGAAGTGGCGTGGTGTCAGTTGTAGACGACATCTACAAATTCAGTGACTACTCATGTGTGCATCATGCTCCCTGCTGCGGACTGCATCATCGTCAAACTGAAGGCAAATGAAAAATAATGATAAAAAAAAAGAAAACAGATGATGATAAGAGGGGGTGGGCTGCAGTGAGGTATTCATCTTGTCAAGCTGGGACAGGGAGCGAGGAATGTGTGGGTAAAAAACAACCGCTTTTTTTTTTTTTTCGGGGAGGGGGTGAGGCGGTTACTGTTGATGGTGTTTTTTTGTTGTGTTGTCAGTGTGTTGTTTGGTCCTAACTGTCAGCGTCTTTGTTCACTGTACAATTCCTGAATCGATGGAGGCCTGTTTCCTGGTGGTCTTGGGAGGAGGCGGAGGAGGGGTCTTGCTGGGCAGAGGAGGTGGACCGGGCTGCGAACAGACAAAACAAAGCAACCGTGAAATCTCAAACATTTTCTCAAATAAAGACAAACTCATACAGCAGCATACAGGATTAAAAGCTGCCGTCACCTTCAAAATGACTGACAGGTCTTTTAACACAAGAACTAATTCCAGGATCGGCTTACAGAACATTTAAGACGGTCACGATGTCAGATTAGGTGTCTTAACTGTGCCTTAAATTGTCAGACTGCGTAATTGTCAGAAGCTCAGCCATTTTCAGCCACATTCATTCCTTCTATCCATGAGTCAAACTATGAGTTTATTTTAAATAAAAAAAAACAAACTTGAAATCTTTTCAGCCCTATTCAGCCCAGACTGAGAGAGAGTTTGAAATATTGTGCTTTTCTCTCCACCTATGTGACCCTCCTCCTCAGACGTCTGTGCTCACGAGAGACAAAGAGAGTGCTTGTGGACGACCTCACCTCCGACAGCATCAAGGACTGTAATTGAAGAGCGACTGTCACTCAGTCTCACAACATCTGCTCTCACTGCATTGCTGTCACTCTACCACCACGGTGTGTGTGTGTGTGTGTGTGTGTGTGTGTGTGTGTGTGTGTCTGCCTGCCCAGGCTACGTTTTACTACCTGTCCACGGGCCGTGACAGTGGATAAATAAGATTAGCTAACAGAGTGGCGAGGCGAGAGGACGGCCCAGCGTAGAGCGTCGGTGAGTGTGGAGAGACGAGCTGCTGATTAACAGCGGGAGAGCTCCTGATGGATGTGAGAGGTAAAGTAATCATCCAATCAATCACGTCTGAGCGCCGGATCGGGGTGCGGCGGCGGGGTAAAGGGTGGGATGAGTATAAATAACAGCGGGGTGGACAGGCGGGTGTAGGCCCTCGCCGCTAACTGAACGATGCCCACACTCGTCCGTGACACAGATCATCGAACTGACGAGCGAACGGGAGAGTAAAACACGCCGGCACATGCAAAGACATGAATGGACGGGGACGGGGGGACGGGGGGGGAAACAGTGGAGGAGGTTGACCTAAATGTCAATTGCGTGTAGTGGCCTCTTGTTTCATTATAAGTGCCATGCATCATTAAGAAGCTCCTCTCAGGCCTAATTAAAACACCTACCCTTTGATGTGGCGGAGGTGGCGGAGGCGTCGAGGGACTCGTCAAGTCTTGATTATCTAGCAGGTTGCCATAATCAGCCGTGCTGCCTTTCACCGGCAGCGGAGGAGGGGTCTCACCCTTGTCGGAGCAGCCCATCCCGTTCAGCTCCAGACCTGCGCGAGAGGAAGCACATCAGATCACATTCATCCCCGCAACACTTTAGTGTCGTTAGAACTGCAGGCGAGGGACCGAGAACAAAACACACACGGCACAAATCACATCTCTCCTCTTTAAGACTAATGGTATGTTTTGAAAAACAAGGGGGAAAAAAAAATAGAAGATTAAAATATAAGTGATAAAAATTTCTTTCAATAATACATATGAACTAACCCCGCTGATGTCATCAGCTGTGGAGCCTTGAGATTTGGTAACACTTCACTTTAACCCCCATTAAGCTTTTATACGCTCTATATAAATATTTAATACATGAGTTATAATAGTGACAGAGGGTTAACGTTAAATGTTACCACAGATGTATAATGAGGAGCCTGTGTTACAAGCTGACGACCAGGCCGGAGGAGACAGTCTAACAAGTAGATGCTGATAATTGTGATGCTGTTAGAGTTGCAAGTGTTGCATTCACTGTTTTTCCAGCTTGACCCATGAAATCCACTACAGTCTGGCATCTCAGCTTCTGTTGTATTGATCCATTCCAGCTTTATAGTAGTGAAATACTAAATTGTTAAACAAGAAACCTGAAACTTAGAGATGCTGAGGTGAGAGGGGTTCACCCGAGTCAGAAAACTGCACCAGTCGAAAATTGTTCACTCAAGGAATCATGTGTGAATTTGAAGTCGTGTCTATATCTGAACGCAGCGAGGTTGAATTTATTTGATACAGCAGCAATAGCAGGTTTTCTCCATGCGTTAATGAGCCTCCTCTATAAACAGAGTTAACACATAGAGTCATTATGTGTGATGTTGGTGTTAGGAGCCAGCACAGCGACAAAAGATACAAATTTAGAGGTAAATCTGGAGGTGCTGACAGCTGTAATTTGCATGGCCATTTAAAGAAGTGGAGCTAACGTCACGCATACAGTAGAAGAGCATCATCACGTGGAGCGCAGCATGTGGTAACAGTGATGCAAGATGTAAAAAACACAGCCTGGGGGAGGCGGAGAGGGCCGAGCTCCGGTCCAAAGACAATAGATCTTATTTTGTGCGTGTGTGTTTGAATGGGAGAGACAGGAAAAATCAGCTCGCCCTTACTGGAAACAGCGTGCAGTGCGCTAAAGGAGAGTTTGCTTCTTGGTGTGATGGGTGGAGGCCCCGGAGAGGAGGTGGAGTTGGAGGAGGATGACGGGGGCCCGGGGGACACGGAGAGGCGCCGATCTCCACCGATCTGGTTGAGAACTTGACTCCTTGGTCTCTGAGGCCGCAGGGGGCTGATCTGTAGGAAAGTAGACATTATCAGAGTCATTACAGAGTAAAAACAGGAGGAGGACAGGTCAACCTGCCAGTTTGATCCATGTCTGTCCAGAATCTTATCCTAAACAGACACAAATTAAAGGAGAAATCAAGATACAGCGACTTAGTGAGGTGTTCAGGGTTCAGATCAGTTTTAAAGGATCAAGAACGAAAATCCATTGACTCTTGTGTTTGCCTTATGTAATTTGTAAATGTTTATGCTGTTTGATTGATTGATAGATAGATAGATAGATAGATAGATAGATAGATAGATAGATAGATAGATAGATAGATAGATAGATAGATAGATAGATAGATAGATAGATAGATAGATAGATAGATAGATAGATAGATAGATAGATAGATAGATTAATTCTATGTGGTGTTGTCTTGCGCACTGCTTTCTTAGCCAGGTCACTCTTGTAAAAGAAGTTTTTAAATCTCAATGAGTTTTACCTGGTTAAATAAAGGATAAATAAAATAAATTAAAAAATGTTTCTGAGCTCCAATGGGACATAAACACCATTCCTCCTTGTGTCCTGTGGATGGAGGCATGGTCATCCTGTTTTTCAATCATTTCGGAGCATGAAAAGAGTGACCGTTAACCATACTTATTGTGTGAATTCTTGATTTAGGCCACAGTGACCTTTGACCACTAAAATCTAGTATTCAGCTTTGTGTCTAAGTGAACGCCAAATCTGAGGAGCTCCCCCTCAGGACGTTTATGAGATATCACTCTCATGAGAATGGGACGGACTGAAAAATGAACGCCTCCAGCTGTTGCCGTGAAGACACATAAAAAATGCAATAAAAAATAAAACCACAGATCGAACAAAACACGGTAGACTGAGAAGAGGGAGGAGGGACAGTAAAAACAAAAAATATGTGAATAAGTGAGAGCGGGACGGACGGAAACGTAACGCCTCCGGCCACGGCTGTCGCTGACGTGGAGAGACGTAACACCCTAAATTACACAACAAGTCAATAAAACAGAACTCAGAACAAAATTTACTACGTGGTAAATGAGTTGAGTCTATGATAAAATGTAACAGAAGATCAATAAAAGATAATTTAAATGAGAAAACTTGTCTCACATCTCCTTTGGGGCTGTTTTGGTGTGTATCCACGCACGTACTAAGCTGGCTGTTTGTATCCTTGGAGGAGAAACCATTTGGATAAATGGGCTCGTTGGGTTGCAATATCTTATTTGCGGTTACAAATAATTGTTTGCACGCAAGACTGTGTTCTTCTAGCTTTATCATGTCTGGAATTTGAATATGAAAAGATACGTCCTCAGGGCTATTCCACACTGTAGGCTACATTAACAAACAACTTTGTAATTGGCCCGACTCAAACATCCAGCCACCAGGGAGACACCGAAAATAAGAGCAAACTTCATTCAGGGATGTAATTTTTTTTTTTTTATCTGGGATGTTAAAATGCAAAAATGAAATTTGCACTGAGGGTTAAGAAGCTGTTTCCGTTCCAGATGACGCATTGAAATGCAACTGCTGACTGCTCGGTAACCTCCAGAGACCCCGAGGTGCTCTAGCCTTGACCCCTGAGGCAGGAAGCTCCTATCGCGAGCCAGACGGCTCCACCGCTGCCAGGGGGCCTCCCTTTGGATCCCATTCCTGTGCTTATCTCAGCGCTGTTAGCCAGGGAACATTCCCACTGGGCATGCAGAACACAGTGATACCTCTGCGTTAATGGACACAGCGGGGTGAAGAGGAACATGAGCGCCGCGGAGAGAGGGGGAAGATAAAGACATGTAGAGTGCAGAGAGAATCGAGGGGGAGCTGTTGTGTGGTAGCAACGTGAGAGGGGAGAGTGTAGGAATAAAAAGCTATCATGTAAAAAAAAACCTACAATATAATTTTCACATTAATCTTGCCATGAATTATTTTGTAAATTAACTTAATTTGATTTGATAGAAAAAAAACTCTTGAAGGGTGAAAAAAGATAAATGACTTTGATGATGATTTTGGGAGCACAAATGTGCTTAGAAAACTTCATGGTCATCCACCCTTTAGATTTTGATTAATGTGATTTTGGTGGCACTGAAAGAAAGATTGAAGGTCTCCAAAATATCAGAAAGTGTGAAAATCCATTAATCCACAGTAGATAAAAGATACCATGACATGTCACAAACCGCAGTAAGTGCCGGTTTTGACTCTATATTATTCTTCCTTTTTCAACCATTAGTATCAACAGCAGATTCAACTGAACAGCAGATGAGAGAAAAGAAAAGAAGAGCATGGGAGCAGAGGATGGCCCCAAAAAGCATCTAGAGTAAAAAAAAAAAAGAAAAAAGAAAAAAGACGAGAAACAGTACCGTCTCTGAGAGTATGACGGCTTCAGCGGGCTGCAGCAGGATCTCCGTGGTCTTCATCTCCTTATCAAAGATCTCCTGGTGCTTGCTGTTCCTCTTCTCCTTCTTCTTGTCTTTGCGCTCCCTCTCAGGTTCGTCCCGGTCCAGCTTGTCCTGAGACTTTGTGTGCAGCTTCTTTGGCAGGAGAGGCTCCAGGGCAAAACTGAATAAAAGATAGTAGAGTATTTGTACGATCAAACCTTATTTCCTAGTCTGTGAACGTGATGTATCTTTATCAATCCTGGACTGGCTTGGATTGTTCTCTGTGAGTAGTTATATAGTTTTGATACAGCCTTCAATGAACGCTTAATTTCATAAATATATTGATTAACGTCAGAGAAGATGCACATGAAAAAACTACACGACACTTCTACTGTTTGTTTTCTTAATCATATACTGTATTTGACAGTCTTCAAGAAACAAATCCTCTTCTTGTATGAAATTAAAACTAAATTCTCTGTGCAATATTAAATATGAGGCTTGAGACTGATTCATTAAGACGACAGAAAGTTTGAAACTGCTCAAACTGGACGACCACAGGACACAGAGAGGTTGAACTTGCTGTTACCCGTCTGAGCCAGGCCTGGAGGGGGAGTTGTCGGAGGAAATGGAGGTGACTGAAGCCACGGACAGCGGCCTCTGGGAGGAGGGCATGGTGAAGGAGCGCACCATGGAGTGTGGACGAGACCCTCGCCGCTCGTCTGCTGCCGGCTGACACCGCAAAGAAGAAAAAAATACAAAAGTCACTTTCAAGTTTTCACTTTTTATTTTTTTGTTTCATAAACATTGTGTGTAGTGCGCAAAAGTATACATTTTCTTAATTGCCTTATTTATTGACTGGAGGAAGGGACTTGTTTGGTGGGTTTAGCATGCAAGCATAGATTAGCATCAAGCTCAAAATGAAACTTGCATCAAGAATTTACTTCAGGTTAAATATTCATCAGTCATATTTTGAAATAGAGTATCTACAGACTTTTCACTGCATTTGTTCAAGTACTTTCTGCCATAACATACAGTTCAAGTTTATTGAGGCTTAGAGAAAAATAATAATATTGAAAGACATTTTCTTCAGTGTATGGAGTTGTGGGGTTAAGGACAGTCCCTGACTGTCTCTGTCCTTCGAAACGGCTCTAAGACCTTATTTTATATACGGTCTCCTTGCTAGCTACAGTAGCATGACAATGTCTTTGCTGCAGTTGAACACTTCAGTCTATAACTACACTGTCTATTATGGGAGACAACAGGAGAAATCCTTGCACTTACAGAAAAGCAGTAATTCTGAAGGTCACAAGGAGTATAATTTGCTAACATTATGTACATTACAGAGCTAAAGTTAGAGGAAGAGAAAGAAAGAAAAAAACTTTTGCTGGTATTACTCATTTCTGCTGAAACCTGCTGGGAGGAAAATCTGGTAACAAGAGCGCTAACAATGAATCCTTCTGCATTTAAAGCAATACTTACCTTTCTGGAACTTTTGCACATTTCTTTGTCTAAGTTAAAATGCTATTAATAATCTGATGATACATTAAAATGTAAGAGAAACCCAACAGGGTTAAAAACTCATCATTTTTTCATTCTCATATAATTCTGAGAAAAGTCTGACCAATAATATTATTCGGTCCGATTAATAAGATTTGACGAGCGACCGAACCTACTTAATATGTAATCACTTTGTGCACCCCTCTCCTCCTCTCCCCCCTCCCGACCAGGAAGAACGCTTATTGACAGAGCAGAGTAGCAGGACATGAGCAGAGGAGACTAGAGTCACAACACACACAAGAAAGAAGGTTTTTGGAAATAAATAGTTTTTTAAAAGACCAATAACTGCAGCCGCAGCTGTTTGCGGAGTTTCATGTCTGATATTGTAACGTTGATAGTGAGCAGCCCCGAGTGATACGTAAACACAGGAAGTCACATGTGTCTATAAAGCATCCAGTGCTAACGGCTAGGCTACTGTTAGCTCCCTTAGCTCTGTGAGTTCTCAGCGGTCCGGACCCGGTTGAACTCCGGACCGGCGCGGCTCGACTCGGCTCGGTCTGGATTTATTTTTGCCCTGAACCAGCGCATCAGGTGGCGCTGGTCCGGCCGCCAGCCCGGCTCGTTGAGAACTGTAATCTGTAACAATCACTTCCCCTGCGTCTCCAGTAGCAGTAGGCTAACAACAGTTTATTATAAAACTCATCAGTCATCATCACTGAGTCCGTTTATACGGTTTAAAACTCCGGTGTTGTGTTTGTTTGTGTTGTTCCCGTTTCACTCGCGTTCCTGTTCTGTTTACCGTTGCCATGCCAACGCATGCAGCAGGGAGGGAGGGGGCTCGTGGAGCTGCGCAGGAGGGAGAGGTGGGTGGGACTTGTGAGGGAGGTGGAGCTGTTGATTTTCAAATGTTTGTGCTGTGCTGAGTGAAATGCCAGATCGGTAAGTATTGCTTTAAAAGAGTCTTTTGAAGCGGAGAGAGGGGCCATCACACATCTGATAGGATAACCTTATTATCACACCCTGGGAAGTGATGGCTTTTCTCTCGTTGGAAAGGTCACCACCCTCTCCCTTTAAATTGAGTGCAGGCCTCTTTACCTCAGGCGAGATCGAGGGAAAAGCTTGGCCTAGCAAAAATTAAATCTATAACGGAGGAGAGAGATTGCAGGAAGTCCCCGGCAGCGCATCACTACACCCTCCACGACACACGTGTTCTCACTGTATCTGGACGACTTACTGGAAACTTACAGCAGAACATGTGCAGCTTTCTCTATCAGCCCTATGTGTTGTGTTTGTGTGTCTGTTTTTTCACTCTGGGGATTTATTCTGAATTACTTACAAATGGCAAAACAGTGTGAACATATTCTGTCTATCACTGTTCACCTCAGTGTCCCCAAAAGTGACCACCTTCCCATCAAATCCACACTGATGTGACTGTTGTGTCTTGTTGTTGTAGCTCAAATGAATGTTAGCATTGAACTTCCCTATGTGCCTCCTTCAATGTCGTATATACAAATGACTCTCATGCAGTAGCACAGTGTTTTTCAACCTTGGGGTCGGGACCCCACGTGGGGTCGCCTGAAATTCAAATGGGGTCGCCTGAAATGTCTAGTAATTGATAAAAAAAATTACTGATAAAATATTTTGTAACTAATTATTCTTCTTTTTAAAATCATGTTAAAAACACCACACATGATGTTAAACAACTGTATTCTTTACTTTCACTTTATCGAATATAAATTGAGTTCAAATAAAATGCAGCATACCGGTATAAAAATATCTGAAAAATTTGGGGTCGCCAAAAATGTGTGATGTCAAAATGGGACTCGAACCACTGCAGTAGCATGAAGGATTTTCAGTTGTCCCAGTGAGTAAAGCAGTGTGTTCAGTGTTAGCCGCCTCAAATCATCCACCTGTTCCTCTGCTGCCGCGGCTGTGGACATCCCCAGTGACGTGTTTAAAAGTCTGTTAGTTCCTGTTTGAATTCAGTTTCCTCAGCGTTGGGGTGTATAGCTTTTTGCTGTGTTTAAATGCTCCTCCTTCGCTCCTAGCTCCCATCCTCTCCACACTGAGTCTCATGCTGTTCCTGTTTTCTTTCCTTTTGATGTAATTTTTAGTTCTCCCTCGAACCTCTTCCAGCGTCTAACCTGATTCATTCCGAGTCATTTCAGATAATTGTGCGAGGGGAAGAGAAAATGGTGAAAATGACGCGAGTGCCAGCTGAGCTACAAAGTACTTTTGATGCGAGGGAAAAGGTCACAAACAGGTAAAAAGCTCTTACCAGGGTCTTTACGCCATACTGTTTCTCCACCTTCTCCCGCAATTGCTTGAAGCAGGCTTCCAAGCGGTCGTGGAAAGGCCTGAGTGCCTCGGTGACCTTCTCTCCATGGATGCGGACACCCTCAGCTAAGTGCGGGATCTGCCGGAGAAAAAAAAAAAAAAAAAAGCAGCAAAAGAAGAAACCTTTATCCAACATACCCCAGAGAGATGAGAGCTTAGTTACATGATGGCTCTTCATTCATCAGAGAAATATACTACTGTTCCACCACATATCCAATTTAGTTCATATGACCTTTGGCCCCGAGGCTGTGCCTACTCAGCATAGGCTGTGGATGTACATCAGTTTGAAAGTGAGAATATCACTGCATCATTGCCCAGGAGGAAGTAGCCTATATAAGAGAAGGCTGTTGCCATGATACCCCTCCACCCCCACCCGCCTTCCCACCACCAAAGTTAAATCATCATAACACAGGTGAATTAAACGTGGCAGTAAGAAAAACGCACACTTACACAGATTACATGCATAGCATAGGCATGTACCGCGTGTGAGGGATCTTTTCTTTTTTCCTCCCCACCTCTGACGCAAATAAAGACGCAATGCACCCTTTCAAGCACGCTGCTGCCTCTCACACTGTAGGCAGCTGGTGAATAACAAAATCTTAATACATAACAGGGGCAGCTCAGGTAGAAGGAGCGAGAGAGAGAGAGGGAGGGAGAGAGGGAGGGAGATGGGAGAGGAAAAGAGCGAGACAGAGCCTGGAACTGGTGAAAACCAGTAATTAGAAAACCCCCGGTGCCACAGTCAATGTCAGCAGCAGCTCTGCTGACTAAATCTGGCAAGTGGAGGAAGCATCATCTTGTGGGGAGTCAGTATTTGGAGGAAAAACTCACAGGCTTTTATATGTATTTTTTTTCCCACCACCCCCCCAGAACCGGGTGTCTCTTCGTTATGTGGCTGTGGTAAGGCAGCGATGGACGGACGGCACGGACACTGGCCAGAAACCAGCAGAGATGTTACAGCCATTTGTACATTTGTACTAGTAGGAGACCTTTTCTTTCCCATGGCAACTGTAAAATATATTGCCTCGCTGCTGACTGTTTCACTGCTAAGCAAGAAATACTGTTAAACATGAAAAGAAAGCAGCTCATGCTTTTATGCTCATGAATAAGTAAAGACAAAAAATATAAAGATCATTATAGAGGGGGGTTGATTCAAACATTTATATAAATCTGTCCTGGTCAGAGTGGTGCATTTGTGCTTAAAAAAAAAAAAAACACTGAACTTCAGAGTGCATCATTTTAAGTACAGCAGCTTTTACAGCTAACATATTCACCTAAGCCCTGAGCAAGTGGAACAAAGAATCTGCTCAGAGTACAAGGAAAGTGTGTGAAGTATCTGCCATAGCTGGTCCAGTTGAGAGAAGACTCACTGCATGTGTGTGTGTGTGTGTGTGTTTGTGTGTATTGCACGTATGTGTGCTAACCTCTGATTCCCTAGAGCATACTCGCCTTTCTTCCTTTTCCTGGAGGGCAGACTGCCCCTCCACAGCAGGCTACAGCGAGAACTGACTTCACTCAGCTGGCACACAACACCAGCTCAGTGTTGTGATGCAACCTTTTGTAATAATCTCAAACGGTACATGTTTTATTTAATCACTGTTTCAACATGTGTGTGTGTGTGTGTGTGGGGAGGCTCATTAACTGGGAGAAAAACTCACAAATGCAGAAAGGCACATCTGTAATGTGACGCTGGGAGAAAAATCATCTGGTTGCAGGTTCTCAGGCTGATGCATTAAACAGCAGAGACGGTGAACATGTATCGTAGCAGCTGAGATCCAGGATATTTCACTCACTGAATGTTAGTTACTGTGCTGTACTTTTTCTCCTCAGAAAAAAACCCCCAAAGCTTTGGCACAAAAAAAAGATAAATGAGAGGAGGCTACAGACACCTTGTGAGGATTTCCCCTGATATTGAGCACCTTCATCATCACCATTGGGACCTCTGAGAGGAGAGCCGGTGCAGAGAGGATGAGGCAGAAAGTTAAAAAAGACAAGGTGAAAGAAAGAAAGGAGAGAGAGGGGTTAGGAGTGAGAGAGGAGTCGGAAGGACAAAGTGTTGCGAGATGAAAAAAAAGACAGAAAGGGGAAGAAAAAGCGGTGAGAGTGAAAGCTGAGGCAAGATTCACGTCTCCCAGGATACCCACATCTTTTTATAGACCTTAGGATGATTGAGTGCGGCTGAGTGGCGGCATGGCAACAGAATCCTGCTTGGTGGCTGCATGGAGATAAGCTCATTGTGGTAGACACTTAGGCTCAAGGTTGCAAACTCTCACACACACAGAGGCATGTATTCAGAAATTCAATTATATAGGCTACAATAACTTTTTTTTTTTTTTTTTTTCCTTAGGAAAGATTTTTTTTTTGTTCTTCTCCAGCAGGTTTTTGATTTAAGACATCAGTAAGAGATATTATCTCATGTTGGCTGATATTAATATCTCATAATTAAACAGTGGAGACCTTGGGCTGCAATTATGAAATCCAGCATGGGTACTGCTCCAGAGCTCCACTTCCACAAGAGTGATTCTAGTTTGCATGAGGCAAACTGGAATCACTGGCTCGTGGTTGTACGCCTCCATTAACCAGTCAAGATGGAGGAAATATGGTCACAATATTCCCCTCTGTTCCTGTGCCACAGTGATTTTGCACTTGGACGTTATGATGTCACACTGACGTTGACCTTCTCTGACCATTCGGATATGTGATCAGTTCATAATTTAATCCTATTAGGTGTCTGTGTTAAATGGTTTCATAATTAGTATATAAATTGTCCAGTTATGGCTAAAAGTGTGTTTTATGGTCATATTAACCTTTGGCCAAATAGCCTAAATGTTTATGCAAAGTGAGAAGTCTTGAGATATCACACTCAGGAGGCCAACACTGACTGTGACCTTTGACATTTTCTCACCAAAATCTTATCAGATCGTACTTGAGTCCAAGATACAGTTTGTGCCAAATTTCAAACGACGCCTTCAAGGTGTTTCTGACATATTGCGTTCATGAAAATGGACAGATGAACAAATGGGAGGAGGGACGACCTGAAAACACAAAGCCTCTGGCTGTCATCCGTATGTGGGTATAAAAATGTCAAGAGGCACAGAGACTCCTGAGGCTTTCTCTCCTGATAATGAGAATCATTAACCAATACCAGAGGGTGGGTATCACCTCTCTAACCAGACCCACTTTGTATAAAACTCTATATACACGTAGCAAACAAGGTCAGACAACCTGATTGTGTAATAGTGTCCTTTCAGCAGCTGAACAACGAACATACAAACACTATCATATGGGTAATGGTGAGCCAGAGATGTTCAGTCTCACTGTTTAGTTCTTGGCCTTGATGTCTCTCTGTGATGTGATCTGCTTAAGCAAAGATTTTCTGTATTCCCAGACCGACGCGGGGCTGATGTCGCTCAATACGTTTGCACGTTCCTTCGACGTGTTTCCATGAAGATCACTTTCAAACTAAAACATCCATCATCCAACCGGAACGAAGTCATTACAGTTGAAGGCCCAGCTGCCAATAAACTGAGTTAACAAGAAGTATGAAAGAAATGGCATTGGTGTCTGTTGGAAGCCACTGTTCTTAGTTGAACCCCGTTGCTCTGTACCTTCAGAGCTGCTGCAGCACCCCAGGGAGCTGGGACAGCCACGCTGCCTTTGAGAAGCCTGGTTATTAAGGCTATGATGACATATTAAGACCTTTCATGACTTTTGAAGGTCACAAAATGTCTTTGAGATGTCCATGGTGGCGAGTTGGACAGACTATTAAACAGTCAGATCAAAGCCACAAGTAAAAAACTCAAACTGACACTGTAGAGACAGAACTGTTGCTAAAAGATTTGTGAAAATGTTGTTGATGGTCTGTGATTCAGTTTACTGATCTCACCGATACCCTGAGTGTGGATCACGCATAAGTGAAAAGTTTAAGGGACTGATTTAAGCATCTGTCCAAAGCATTTGTTAATAATAACCAGAAACATCTACATTGTATTTGCAGGGGATCGTGTTTTTTCCCCTCCTTAGACCTAATTTTCTAATTTCCAGTAGCTCATTCCCCTCTAATTACTGGTTGAGGACAGTGGGTATTCAGAATAACAGTGCACCTTGGCTCATTTCTCCCTGTTTAGTTTGTTCATTGGAGCAGGCTCGTCTTCATTTGTCTCATTGAGACGATTCCAGACAAAAGATACACAAGCAACGCTGGTTTTGGCGAGAAAACAGCTGATACAATTTCAAATCAACAAAACAACTCTGCCTTAACCAAATTTCTTTCTTTTTGTTTTAAGTTTCCCACATGCATATGTTCGGCGTGGGCTCATAAAACATATTTCTACCTGCTCCGTGACACGTCTCTATGATGCATCGCACCAAACAGACTTCAATCGTATCGCGTTCTGCTTAAGGGAAACGCACGCCGCCATGATTTCAAAGAGTTAGTTAAGAGAATGTGAAGGACATTTTTAACCTGACGCAGCTGCCGGTATAAAGCAGCGCGTTTGTCTCTCACTGGTACGACTGGTGCGTACAACAGAGCTCCAGCTAATTAGCACTGTGGATTGTGGGTGGATGATGATTTCAAAATTGCAGTGTAATTTCTAACACTATTTTAGTCCAACTGAAATCTCGCATTGATGCCGAAAAGGAAAATTGGCTCCATCAAACCTGAGCATCACTTTGGAACCAAGACAATGATGTGAAACTAAGACTTTTTTTGTGAGATTTTCCTTCGAGATGGTTATAAAAATAACAGATATGTCTCAGTATCAGTATATATATCATTCTTTCCAGGAGTGATGAGGCACGGAGATGTTTATTTTTGGGTTCCCTTCACCTGCTCCATCAGACTGTGATTTCCTACCTTTTCACATCTTCACACAATTAGAACGTCTTAAAAAATAAACTGGGAAAAACAACCGCTCCGACTATGGAAACAATAATTATGTATAAAAAGAAGTCGTACTTGTAAGGCAAAGTAAGAACGCGAGCAGCAGCAGAAAATGACATCAGGATTTCAATGACAAAAGCAGAGAGGCAATATTAGGCCGGTATATTTCTGTTGTGAATCATATAAAGACAAAAGGTTTCACAAAAACAAAAGAGCCGGGAATCAGATTCGTAGGAGTTCCAGCACTGATACAGAACAAAAAGTTGACCTATTTTTCAACAACACAGACAGGAACAACTACTGAAAATTCAATTAACTTTCTCTTTTTTCCTCACAAGTAGCAATAGGCAGCAGAAGACAGAAAAACGTCTTGTATATGAGCTCAATTTCAGGGTGAACCATGAGGCAAGGAAACCATGACATCCCCAGTATTAAACTGACCCTTAGTTTACAGCCAGAGTTAAGAGAGGCAATAAAAAAAAGGGGCAAAAACAAAACAGTGCAGCGAGCTGGAAAATCCCAAAGGGAGGACGACTCTGTCATTTGTCTGGAGAACAAAACTAGCCTACTACAAATGAGCCCAAGATGTGTTGAGTGTCATGCAGGACATGTTGTGATGTATTCCAACAATGTGTGCGTACTGCGTATGTACATTTCTTATCTGCTGCGTGTGCACTTCCTTCAGGCTCAGCGAGGGTGCAAAGCTCGCAAAACCGCCAGTGCTGATCTCTCGCTGTCTCCTCACGCAGCAGAGCATCCTCCCTAACTTCAGAATGTTTGCTTCAGCACTCTTCCCTCCCTCCTTCCCTCCCTCCCTCCCTCCCTCCCTCCCTCCCTCCCTCCCTCCCTCCTATTCCCACTGAACTCTTTAACACACTTTTCCTCTGCTCACTTCAGTTACAGTCACTGGACACTCTCACCAGTGCACGCACAAATTCTTCAGATGATATAATATTTCAGCTGTGGCCTTTTACGAGTGCCTCTGCAGTGCTTTAGCAGGGGCGACAACATTTCAGACATAAATGCTCTAACGCTGTTCAGAATAGTGAACAAGCATCCTGCAGCACTTTAGAGTCTCCGTGGATGAACCACACTGCCTGGTGTCATCTGCGAGACCCACGGCGTGTGGTTCATGACTCCCAATTTTCCGGTGCCGTTTCCATTAATAAACTATTAATTGAAACCATGGTAACTTACATAAAGGGTCACTAAATTTTTCAGCACCTGAAAGATTGAGTGAATAGGCCGAAGCGAATTCACGCAAATTAAGTTCAATTTACTGAAAGGCCAAGTGGCATGAATTCACATTCCTCTCCATACCATCCAGTTCAAGCTCAGTACTTCCATATGTTATTGAAAATATGATAAAATGTCATCTTTAAAAGTAAACAAGTGGGTCATTTTGTGGTGAGACAGATGGGCGCTTTAGAAACTACAATCCGATGCTTTATCATGATTATATGCACTTCACATAGATGTGTGTGACCACTCTGGGCTGCCGTCTCACCTGCCAGGCGATAAGGTCCTTCAGTTTCTCTATCTTCTCAAGGTCCTCTGGGTGTTCCTGCATGTACTTGTCATTGAAGAAGGCCTGGAGAGGAGGGAGAGGAGATAATGGAGTAAGTGTGTTTGCAGGAAAGGAGGAAGTGGAGTAAAACTCAGAAATGTGGAAGAGTTTGTGATATTAAAAAGAAGAGAAATGGGAGAGTGATGATTCAATAGGGAAACGAGTGGGAGGGGCTTTTAAGATGAGAAAAATCCAGTCAATATCCGTCTCTCCTCCGCCAGCTGTATTATTTCACTGAGATGAAGGAGTGACCCAAGAGCAAAGAATTCCCGTCGCACTTCGCCTGACTGATACGGCGCCGCTTCACAGGACCAAAATGAATCTATACCTGGTTTTGATATACGCCAGAAAACTAACAGGCACTTCTTTTTTTTTATTAACACAAGGTAAGAAGTGTTTCCCCCTTTCTACATGAGTTGCTGTGGTGTTAAGGTGAATGGACTGTGCAGCCAATAAACCAGTGAGAGCACTGAACAACTGGACTCAGTGAAAATTGGTTGGAGCTTTCCAAATGGGGAAAAAAAGAGAGGCTTAGGTCAATAAAAAACAAAGAGGGATTTATGATGACCTGTAATGTCGAGAGGCAAACAATATGAGAGTGAGTAGTCATAAGTGCAGTGATGAAAATATTAAGGCTGATGGCGGGAGGAGAGGCTGGGAACTGAAATATGCATGAGATGATGATTTGTTTTCAAAGCATGAAATGAAACCCAGGGAAAATACGGTCCCTCTGAGTAAGTTTCAAATATAGTTTCATATTTTAGAAATTGATGAAGTGTATAATTACCTTATTAGTTTAACTATGTAACATAAACTCAACTTACTCTCTTGCTTGTTCAGAAACTTAGTTTGATACAACAACTGTTCCCAAGGTCAAGAGTTAACTTTCAAGCTCAAATTAGTCTTATATTTCATTATTTAGGAGAAATGATGCTTATTGTTCAGGTGTGGTCATATCTGAATGTGTCATATGAAGCTACAGACAGGAAGACTTAGCTTAGCTATAAGACTGAGAATAAAGAGAAAGAGCTAGTCTGGCTCCAGCACCTGAGCAGATAGGATGGAGGTAGTAACTGAGTATAAAGTGCAATGTGCCTAAAAGGTGCTGATGGTACGATTTTCTTTTTATTACTTATTAGACAGAGCCAGGCTGCCTGCTCTTCCTCGTCCTCTTCCCCAGCATTTATGCTAAGCTAAGCTAATTGCCTGCTGCCTCTGGCTTCACTTTTACGGCCAGGTTATGAGAAAGGCATCAATCTTTTCACCCTCACTGTCTTTGACTCTAAAGCCCCTGTTACAATAAAATGAAATTATTAACATAAAGAAGAAAAAAAAAGAAAAGGTTCAGGTAGAATAAAAATTGTAATGCTGCCTACCTTCTCATAGTTGGTAAAACCTCCCATGACTGCTGGGTCCACGATCCCGTTGAGCAGCATGGAGAGGGGGTTGATGGGAAGGTTGGGGTCGGTGAGATGCCTCTGCACCATGATGCCGATCTTCTCATTGGTCAGCTGCATCGTCTCTATGGCGTTCTCTAGCGGGCTGATCTCCTCCTGCGAAGGTGTCAGCGGATATTCTCAGCACTCACCGTATTTACACATACATCACGACTGTCGCTGCGATCCCACCGACAAAGTGGAAGCGTTCTGTCTTCGGCAGGTTATTAGAAGATGGGCACAGGAACCCTTAACTAAACACATAAATCATGTAGGATAGAGAGGCAATGAATCATTTTTCACTGCGCCCATACACGAATCTGCGACTGTCAAATGAAGATGGATAGCGTGTTGGTGTAGAGGAATTTCAATTCCCAAGTCAACAAAATATGATTGGCAATTCTGAGAGAAGATGAATAAAATACTTGGAAATGCTGTCATTACTTCCACCACTGTGTGCAAGGAAATTCCCACTCTGTCCGTGCAACTCCACATGGGGGCAATCTCATTACTTCGGATGAAAAAAAATCAAAACAAACCAAAACAAAACAATCACCTTGTTGCGGCTCGAGACAAAGAATCTACATGAAACATGAGTGGATTGTTGAGTAAAATGTCAGATTCAGACCCCGGCCAAAAACAGATAAGACGCTGTGCCAGGGAGACAAATCTCCAATCTGTGCCGGTATGTCTCGGGCCAGCGTGATAAAAAGCATTGTCAGATGGAAGGCTTTAGCTTTGGCGAATCTCAGCCCAGTCATTAAGCTTTAAATAGAGAGTCTGACCTCAGGGACCTGGCCTCTCCCTGCCTCATCTGGAGGGCAAGCTGCTCCTGACAGTATGTTCCAACCCAGCCTGAAGGCTTCTGCTCTGAATTAGTGTGGCGATGGAGAATAACACTTCACTACATGGAATTAGGAGTTAAGGGGAAGGATTAGGTCTTTTTTCTCTTTTTTTTAAGGGAATTGATTGTGGATGTAAGGACCAGAAGGACTGTCGTGGGGAGATAAATATCCATGTGGGTGTCACGTGATGCTGTGGGGAAGCAGAGTGGAGAGGAGATGCTCCCTTTTCTTAGGCCTTTTCACCAGCACAGACACAGAAAATTACTTTGACAAAAAGTAAATGATAGTCAAATACCTAACTAGCATAATTACACTAAGTGCCTTTGCTTTAGGAACAAACAAACGACACATTAAAAGGTTGAGACAGACTGATGCTGTAACCTGCTCTTGTGCTCCAGCTTATATTATTCTCGTTTCCCAGCGCCTCCTTCAACAGACAACATCTGACGCCCAAAATTGGGAGCAGCGCTTTAATTAGTCAAAACAACTAAGATAATAAAAATGAATGCAGTTTCATTGGAGTGCACAGGAATTCTGCCTGATCCAAGTGCAGAGTCGACCACGGCGGGCCACCTTCTTATCAATGGGTTTTCAATTGGGAAATCCAGGTAATTGTATTACAGGGGGAATTACAACAGAGTGAGTTCTGAACTCTGCTCTAGTTGCGTTTGTGCTGTGTAGCTATTTTCAGTGGAAACAGGCTTTAAGGAGAGCTGGGTGAATCGATGCGGGCCCTCTGGCAGAGAGAGCGAACGTGCCCTGTCGTTAGTCCGGGGAGCGGCACGCCCGCGTCCGCGCAGCTGTCTATACCGCTTAAGCAGAGAAATCATATCGATTGCCTCAGAGCAAGGCTGCAGATCCTCATCTGATTAGGAGGCCCGCCTGGCACACATGGCCAGTACTCACCGTGGAGACCGATTTCACCTCAAACCAGCGCAGGATGCCAGGAAGTTTGTATGCTGTGGAGTATGTGGTCCTCTCAATCCACATGTTCTGCAGACGGAAGAAGAAGGAGAAGAAAAAAAAGATTAAATAACGCAGTGGGGAAAAAAAAACTGTTCCACAGAAATCAACTCAATGTGACGAAGCGCAGATCAATCAGCAGCTATTTTTGTGCCAAACCGTGTTGAAAGGAGCTGCAAGACTCCTGCATGAATCAGATTAAGATGATGTAATGGTTGTGCACTGAAGGCTTATTAAGGGATTGAATGTGGGCTGGTGGGAAGGAGGTGTCCACTACCTCCCTGTGTGAATGGCAGCTCATTAAAAGCTGCTCACAGACAACCCAAACAAGATGGAATCTCCTCTGATGCTCTAATCATCATGGAGCTGAAATAAGGACTCCAAATCTTAGGAAAAAAACAAAACACACACCACAGGAGATGATGATTTCCCTGGAAATGTGTTTTCAGTGTCTAAACCGTCTTTATCAAGGCGTCAGAGGAAAAAAAAGAAAAAAAAGAATACCCCAGCATGAAAGATTAAAGTAAAGAGAGTCACCTCGTAGACATGGTAAATGACACAGATCTGTGTGCGTGTTGACACGTTTAATAAGTTTGACAGGCACAATGTGTCTAGCAAGAGATATCCATCACCTCTCTGTCACGACTGACAGCATCAAGTCTAAGTTAAATACATCATCCTACTCTGCTGAAAAGATGCCAAAGTAAACATACAGATGGACGCATGAGTAGATTTGCAACCTGAATACTGAATGTGCAAAAAAACATCATTCGTTACATGTACTAAAATCAGAGCTCGGCAGTTGCACTAGGCAACCAGATTTGGATCCCTTCCAGCCATTAAGTCTGGATCTACTTTGCAGGCAAATGCTTTCCTTGTGTTTTTAAAAACAAAATAAAATCCTCCGTATTACTTTTCCTTGGCATGAAATCCTCTTCCTATGTAAATGAGAGCCCTGCTACACTATTGATTTACTCTACTGGAGACAACTAAAAGACTGTGCGAGGCACAGACCTCAAACAATAATCCAGCGGGGTTTTGTAATAAATTACACGATGGGCGTAGCGATATGGAGACAAACAAACAGAGACCGATCAAGACAGATAAAAATGAAAAAAAGCCCTTTTTTCAGGACACTTTTCTGAGCTTTTCTATTCAGAAGTTTTCCCCTGTTAGTGGAGTGCGAGTAAGAGACAACAAAAATCTTTAAGGGGGAGAGAGAAAAATGCCGTGTAATGCTATGTTTACCTCCTCTAGATAGAAACTGTCACTTCCAAAATGTGGGATACAAATAGAAAAGTAAGAGGGGAGTTGCAGCCTGATATCAATTTCTAAATCATTCTCTTGGGCCCTGAAATTGCAAGCTGTGTGTATACATGCATTGTAGTTGCTAAAATGCTGTATATTATAGTATATAGTCAGTGTATACAGTATTATAGTTCATAACTAATTAGCTTTTATGTTAATTTTAGAAGTTCAAACTGGCTTAATCAAAACTTCATTCACAGGAGGAATTGGTGTTGAGGTGCGTCTGGTGTTAACAGAATACATAAGAAATACTTGAAATGACAGAAGCAAAGTTGAGACAGGAAAACAAAACAAAACAAAACAGTAATTACCGCAAACTCATTATCGGGGTCCTTCTCGCCCTTCCTCACTGGCCTGGAATACTGGAATTTATGGACTTCATTTACCGTGTAGAAGCTGTGGAGAGAGAAAATCAGCACCTGAGTAAATTAAAACTGTTATGGGAAATCTACAGCCTGATTCAGAGGTTGATTGCTTTGCTCCAGGTCAAACACAGGACAGCCCCCCCCTCCCTTCCCTTCCCTTCTCTTCCAGGCTGCCTGTGCCAGGAGCTGTGGCATTTAGCATGTTGGTACTGACAAGACGTCTAAAGACTTGGTCTCATCCACATGGAGTGTAAATGATTTTTTTTGGCTGGCGCACATCAGTGACAGCTGCTGAAGTTTGCCCGACATGTCAGACATGTAGAGAAGCTGCAGCGTGTGTGACGGAGGCACATGACCAGCAGGGACGAACTTTGCCGAACAAGGTTAATAGACTTCTCACACCAGGAAGAAGATGGTGCAGCAGAGAGGCTGTGGGAGCAGCTGACTGGCTCCTCTTCCATCTTTGTAACAGTGTGTCTTGCCACAGGAATTACACACTCACACTTTCCTGGGCAGACAAGTACAGATCTATTACTCTCATCCAGCATATTGCCTTTCCGATTCTTAAAACCATGCCATATGGTTCAAAGAGCACAGTACAACTTTATTAGCAAACCATTATGAATAAAATATGAAATGAACCAGTGCCGTTCCAAAGCCACAGCTTTTTTTATTTAAAAAAAAAAAAAAAAGTTTTTTTAGCAGCAGCAGTAAGTGTGTGCAGATGGGGTGCAACAACCTTTTCTAGCACTATTTTATGAATGAACAGACCACACATAGCTCTGGTGACATTCAGAACACACAGATAAATTGGCCTTAGTGACACTTGAGCCACTTCCTACATTGTACTGACAACCAGATGTTCCCCTCTGTGATCAGACCCAAAGGGCAACACATTATTTAATGAACATGATGAGACCCATTCCCAAACCAGCTGAGAGAGCGTGGCATTAACCTCACAAAATAAATAAAAAAATAAAAAAATAAAACAGAGCCTCTGCACCTCTGATCTGACGAACAGATTAATAAAGCAGCTTAAAAATCTGATGTAGTACCCTAATTAAACCTTTTACATGCCATTAGCTGGCAGGCCGGAGCTGATGCGGTGGCGTGGTCTGGACAAAGCAAGGTCAAAAGGGGGTGTTGCTCCGCCTGCTGCTGCTGCGACCCTTTGGCTCTAACAGCTCAGTCTCATTGCTATGCACCGCTGATCTTTTTGCACTGAATGAGAGAATAAATGAGAGAAAATAAAGAGATAGGGACAGGGAGAGAGAGAGAGAGAGACAGGCGGGAAAAAAACGTGCTGAGAGCTGGAGAAAAGAGGGGCTGGCAGAGGAAGACGGACGGACAGACGGACGGACGGACAGCTGATGTGGAACAGTCCTCTATTACTCTCTAAACATGGCTGCCTAATCTGGGATATTAACAGAGTTACATATTCCAATCAGACACAGTCAGCAAACAAGCCAACAGGCTGCTGAAGGGATCAATGCAGGGGGACGTGACCAATGCTGCAGGCTTGTGATAACATCGGTGCCCAGGTATATTTGCCTAAAGGTTTTTCCAAGTAAATGTCTTATTTTAATTATGTCCATTGATGCGTTGGGTGGCATATCAAAGTGAATTTGCACAGCTGAGTGATGCGGTGCATGGCCGGCGTACAGATTGGGCAAACAAGCGGGAGTGCAGGGAGGGATGGATGGAGGAGGGATAGAGGGGGGGGCAGTGTTTGCTGTGGCCCCGGAGCACGGCACAAAGGTATTAATGATGTCAGAGAAACGATGTTGTACTTGGCACAGTGACTAATAGCAGATGGCTGTAGCGAGTTAACAGCGCACGAGAGCGACAAGAAGGTCAGACGCCGTTTGTTCTACACAGATTCACAGTAACATTAAGATGTAATCACCTTCACTGCAGTGGTCCCTCACACACTCCACACTCAGAATTAAATAAAAAATAATAATACAAAAAACAACAAAAAACAAACGCACTTTCGCATGTCATCACAAGCTCTCTAAATTGTTTGTGAGTTTGACTGAGGAGAGTAAATTGGGCTTCGCAGGATTGAAAGGCACGCTGTGTGACTTTGAGTAACAGAGTCTATAATTGTAAAGAAACAAGTCTGTGTGTGTGTGTGTGTGTGTGTGTGTGTGTGTGTGTGTGTGTGTGTGTGTGTGTGTGTGTTGTGTGCGGGTTATCCTGCCTACCTCACTATTTGTTCAGACACCGGTTTGTTTTGGAACTTGGCAGGCAGGTCGAGGATGGTTTTCACCGTGAAACACTGGATGTCTTCAGCAGAAACGTCAAGGAGAAAAATGAAACTGCTGCACTCTGATGAAAGAACACAATTACCCCACACCTGATGGGAAACATTACTGTTAATCAGTGTTCAATGACATCAAACTGTAAAAGATGAGCTTATTCCCATTATTTCTGCCAAGCATGTAATCCATAATAATGAGAATCAGTTCAGCTTTTCTCAACACATGTAGGGCTTTTCTTATAAACATGCACATTCACACACAAACGATACATACGTAAGTGCTTCAATATTTTGCTAAGAACACATTGAAATTCAGACTTGAGGGGCCGGACCCACTGTTTAAACTACAGTAAAGCCCCATCATTTCATTATATAATCTATGTGGAGTTTAAAAAACACATTTATGTTCATTATGTGCACTGGCAAAACTCTGGTGAGCCTTAACAAACACATGCTAAAAATAAAAAATGCAATTATGCTGTGTTGAGGATACACTGTCCGGAGGAGGACTTGGTGTCCTCGCTGGGCGGCGTGGTCGTCTTCATCTTCTCTGCGTTGGGAAACTGCGTGAGGAGCCGCGCTACGAAATCCTCCCAGCGCTCGTAGTCCTTCCCGCGGTAGATGAACATTTTGTTCTGAAGGACAATAAAGAAAAACGCTGTGAGACCTCGGGTATGCTCATAAAGGCAGGGACACAATCATGCAAGCTGGTGCTAATTAGCGCACATTATGTGGACATAAGGGACATTGTCCCTCTGTCATGAATATGGCAGTGGTGACAGCGTACAGTGCCATTTCATAGCCCATTTCACAAGAAGATTAGATCCAGTAGCTAAAATTCACTCAATGGTGGTAGTAAGGACAAACACAGGACAATGACAAAACTGTAATATTAAAAGAAAGTTACATGGATGACAGCAGCTTGGCCTGCTACTGTGGCTGGGTTACAATACATTATCATAATATTCATATTAAATACTGAGAAATGAGGTTGACAGAAAGTTCTTGGCGCAGATTCAGTGATTAGTCCATCCCAGCTGAGTTCAGAGCGTCTCACCCGGGGAGAGGACTTCTGCCTAAGCAAACTGACACACTGCTAATGGCTACTACCACTTGTGCTGCTGCAGGCTCCTCTGCTGCTGACGTACAGCTACTGTGTGATGGTTTCAGATCACTGTTGTGAGATCAGTGCAGCTGAGGATGAGGACAGGACTCTATTCACGTCCTCTTCACATCTCAGCGGCTTGATCTCCTTCATGTTGTACATCTCATGGAGGGCTTACTATGAATTATTAGCTCCGTTCATTAGCTTAACAGGGATATTACACAGCTTGAAAGTCAAGAATCTTATCTGGGGAGAAAAGCCGAGGCATTTCTTTTTTTTTTTCCTTCTACGTTTCTCTCTTTCTTTCACAGACCAGTCACCGCACAATAGCTCCCACACAGCAAGCCCTGCGCTCATGCTCGCCACACATCTCAATTCTCCAATTAATTAAAGGAACTGCAGCCATGAAATGTGCCCAGGGCCTTTTCTTTTCTCAAATTTGCTTTGACAGATAAGTTTGACTAAAGTGTGTTGGTTTCCACTGCCATCTCTTTCAACTGCAAGAGGTTCCGCTCAGTGTGGATGACAACACAATGCTGCAATTTTTTTAGCTAGTGAGCAACTACTGCTTTTTTTCTTCTCTCTCTCTCTGAATCTTTTTCCCCCTGTCACTGCACGACTGTGTGCTTACTCATTAGAAGACTGCTGTTGTTGAGCAGCTTGTTCATGTATACTTTGTTAACCTAAAAAAAACTGTCATTCAGAAAATTCATGCTAAAATGCTTTGATCTTTCTCAGGTAATGGTCTAAAAACAGGAACTGAATACAGGAGAGGAGACAGTGGTTTATAGAGATGAAGAGATGATTTAAGCTTCTTTTACGACTGGAGGGAGTACGGGTGTTGTATTCCTGGCTAATGTGATGTACGGAGTAAAGATCTGCAGGAAAACTACTGCAATATCAATGTTTCTGCCTTTTGGAAGTGACTGAGTAAAATCTATGGATGCTCCGTTTCAATGTACCGCAGAATCAGATAAGGTTCAACTGACACACACACTCTGATAGAAAGGTCATCTGGTTTCATTCCAAAACAAAAATAAATTAGACGAGAGCAGCGAAAAGAGAGAGGCCTAAAAATGTATGAGCCGGGACCGGCTCCTTCAGCGTGCTCTGGGGTCCGTCTGAGGAACATTTGCAATGATGGAACATGGCAGCTTGTATCTGAGCGCCTCCTAATGTTGCGCGTTAAGATACATATTTCAAACCAACGTTCACAAACCCTCAGCTCAGCTCTTTAAGCCGAGCTCCCACAGGAAACGCAATACGGCGATTAAGTAAAGTTTAGGACGAAGAGGGGGGAGAGGAAGGGAGAGGAATACGCCAACTGGATGTAAGGTGAGGTGAACAAATGTTGAGGTTTTGTCTTTGAAATGCTGAGAACACCTTCAATGTGTCTAAAAGCTGAAAGCAACTCAGGATTCTTTATAGAGCCGACGAATACAACAGAAGCTTTCAGTCAGTCCTCAAAGCTTGTTGACAAGCTATTGTGACTTTCAAGGTTGAAATCATGACTTCAGATGAATATTCTGCGCCTGTCTTTATAATGAGTGTTTTGCTCGAAAAACAGAGGAATTTAACCGCCTCTGAAAAGTTCTCGCTGATGGAAGAGAAGCAAAGACACCTGGCTTTCACACACAAGAACTACACAAGAAAGATGAGGACCGGGGTTAGTTGTGATTGCGAAGCTAAATAAATGATATGATCTAGAGCATTTTACAATTAGCACGTACCCTAGTGTTTAACCACATTAAGGACTAATAAATCATAAGCAGCTGCATTAAGCACTCTCACATAAAATCAATTCCCATGGGGGGGCGGAAACAAAATACCTTTATCAAGAGTATTGATTTTTCTCACATAACTTACTTTCCCCTGAGGACACTGCCATGCTGCAACACAAACAGCACAATGGGGTTGGAGACAAATACCCACCACTCTATATTCATCTTTATTAGGAACTCATACATGAACATTTCCATATGTGCTCACGGGGATTTTTCTACATAATTATGAAATATAGAGAGTGTACAAATCCAGAGCGCTCGTTACTGGTAGTTTTGCTCTGATACAAATACAAGTTTTGGAAATTCCCACGGCACTGCAGAAAATTTTACAATACTGGTGAGTCTATGCTCTGATTAGATAAGACATAATTTGTTAATAAACGTAAGATAAATCAGATGTTTTCATAGAAACCAGTTCTTCTTTGTAGCACTAGCCAACACATGAAGTTGTGTTGTGTAGCCTCTAGTGACTACTTTTCTAGAGCAGCGAAGAAGAATGGATTTTTGGAGGATAATGCAACATCAGCAATTTGGCAAAATTTCGCTGTGGTAAGTCCTATAAGTACAAAGCTAATGTGAAAATCTTTCCTTTAACCTGGAGGGGTGGTGCTAGTGTTGGGACAACTGGTGTACAAATTGTTATTAATTTCTATATTTATCTTTTTTTTTTTTTAATTATGTATGTGCCATATCTGAGATTTCATTATCATATCACATCCATACAGGGTTAGTTTTTTTTCAAATTCAACAGTATAAACTTTTTTTTTTATTATCAATTTTTGCACAAGAAGTGCAAAACATGACTTGTCTCTCTTTTGTTTTTTTCATTCAATAACAATTAATACTGGAAAACAACACTCCCTTGTAATATGACATGAGGAAAAACCATAAAGGCAGAAATCAATCAACACGTAAATCAAGAGGAGTTTCCTCTGGGAAAAGACAACCTTGTGTGCTCTTGATCTGGTTCTTCCAGGAGAGGTCAAACTGCTGCAGAAAAGACTTAAACGAAAGAAAAAAGGAGAAATCACAGCTGTTCTCTGAGGCTGTTTAAATAGCCAGTTAGATTAGGCAGGTGCAGCTTGCCCCGTCTGTAATGGAGTTTCTGCCCTGCCAGATGAAAGAGGTTAGGAGGGGCGCGTAGAGATCGGAACGGAGCAAAAGACCCTCGTGAGCTGGCTGTTCCTTATAATAGAGGGAGAAGGATATGATCAAGGGATCATCACACTTGAAACTGGACTTTCACATTATCTCATTCCGTACAGACCTTCGGGGCCATTTAGCGTGTTGCTGGTGTGATAAAAATGGCTTGAATTTCTCAGAGCGAGGCCACAGCGGCGTGCCAGGCGACGGTCGGAAAACAGCTGGAACAGTGAATAAATTAAAAGCAAACAAATCGTCCTTCGTCAAAATGCCGCGAGCTGACGTTAAACCCTCTGTGGCGCGGCATCACACAGAAATTCCTGCATCAGTGAAATGTTTCTGTTTAAATATAATCTGATATGTGGACAGAGCGGGACAGCCTTCACAGACAAGAGCGATAGAGGTCTGATATGCACACAGCAGCAGCTCAGACACCGAATTAGGCCTGGGAGGAGATATCAAACTCATGTTTAACACGTACTTCATTTGTGATAAGCTGGGACCAGATTGGCACCAGGCCAGAACAGGACATTTGGAAGGAAAACACAGATCAGTTCAGGTTTACCAGCCAAGTCTACTCGGTAGGGGATTATAAATAGACTTTTAAGATGATGATTCAACATTTGGAATAAAGCTCCGACTTTACAGACAAGTCTTAAGACCTGAATGTTTTTTGGGACTACAACCCCTTGATTCAGCAGCCACCAAAAGCAATTTACAATGTGACCACATCGCTTCCTCTCACTTTGTCCTGGGTGCATGGTTTTTTGCCGCGCAGGTGGGGATAGGACACCTTGTGATGCAGACCACGCTCGCGGCGTGGAGAAAAGGGTGTTCAGCTGAAGTTCAGGTAATGGAATTAAAGCCAGCGTTTGCGGCGTGATCTGCCTTTTGATTGGACGAACTGGGCCGCGCCAGCTCCTGCTGCCATTCTCCTCGGTGCCACAGCTCTATAGCCATGTCCCGCAACAGAGGGTTGAGGGGGGATTTCTTTAGGAATAACCGAGTGAACGGCAGACAGAGAGACTCGCCTACAGCACGAGCTAAAAACAGACAGGTATCGGATACATATCAAACAAATAGACCATGAATGAATGAGAGAGGAGGAGGAGGAGGAGGAGGAGGAGGCTGGGAGGGAGAAAGACAGACCTACTTTTCCCTCAGTGAAGGGCACCCGTCCAGCACATTATCCTGGATTTGCTCTACAGTGTTTCACAGTAATGATTCACACTTTGTTTTCTGTTTGTTTTGCTGTGGAAGTGAGTAAAGCAGGAAACCAGACCAGGCGGGATGTTGAACAAGTCCGACCTGCCAAAGCAACTGAAACCCGTGGGAGCTGCAACGTGTGAAACACATATGTATGTATTGATGTCTGAGGGCTGGCTGGCGTATAAGAAAGCACCGGTAAACCTATTATCCTTTTTGACAAGTGGGCTCGCCCACCCACGCGGTGCTATCAGCCAAAGCGTGGCGGTGCCGAGAGCTGTGGGAGACGTAGGCTGATGAGCGTACTCACTCGTAGGAAGGAGGGGAAGCCCATCCCGTAGTAGCCGACGGCAAAGTAGTCTGGTTTGGGCCGGATGACCTTCACTATGTTCTCATAGAACTGGGCCTGCTTCCTCTGTTGGGGGGTAAAAGAGTGTGTCAGAGGCACAGTGAACGTTTTTTGAATGAACTTTAGTTTTAGTTATCTAGCACAAGTAAAAAAAAAAAAAACTGTGCAAGGAGGGAACGAAGCCCAAAGGGCTAGATGATAGGAGCTCCACTCCTATCATCTACTGTAGTGATAATAATACGTAAGACACAAGATAAATAATAAAAATGTACAAACATCAGAAAATTATAAACTTAATTAACATAAAAGAAAATATGGATACATAATATGGATTACATTAAAGATAATGACATTAAAGGTTAAGACATAAGATGTTTCTTCAATAACTTTCTGAAGGATGTGAAAGATAATATTGACCTCAGAGACACGTCCAAGTCATTCCAGAGTTTTTGACCTCTAAATGTGATATTAAATTGATGACCACATGTTTAACAGAAGGGTAAATGAAGATTGCCACTGTGCCTAGTTGAACTTATACACGTAATGCATTTTCTTCTTGTTTTGAATCATCTGCTTTATCTTTCCTTGGCCTTGGTTCATCTCAATGATCATTTGCTGCTTAAATTAAGTGGAAGCAAATAAAATAAACACAGACATTTCCTTCTCTCTTAAAAAACCCTAAGCAACCTCTGATATCACTGAGTAGTGAGTTCATGTCTTCTGACTCTGTATATATATATATATCTGTATTATATCATGATGGAGTAGTTCAACCACCCATATATTACTTACCAAGGACGCACTGAGCTGCTCAAAGTCAAACATTTCATTCTCATACTGCTCAGCCAGTTCCTTTCCCAAAATGATTGCCTCCTCCCACATCTATTGGGCACATAAACAGAGACAAGTTAGTAAATGGATCAATTATCGAGATTCAAGCTGAGATAAAGCATTTCCTTTCCTGCCAGCCGGATAACACAAATGATTTCTCCCAGGCGATGGCGTCAGCCTTTTTTCAAAATAAATAAATCTGAATTCTTCTTATTATGTCAATATTATTTTGTTTCTTTTCCTCCTTTGATCTAAAATACGGAAACTCAGATGCCATACTCTCGGGAGAGGAAAATTCTATCATGGCGGTGTGTTTCCCCTTGAGACTCATCCAGTGAAGTGGAGTGGTGTGACAGATATGTGCGAGCCACTCGAACATGTTGAAAGGCTTCTAAGAGGCTCCCTGACAGACTAGATTGGGCTGAGCTGATCTGGGTCAGGCTGGAGGTGGACTGAATCCAGACTGCTACTCAGATCAGCCTGCCATCAGCGAGAGCAGTGATGGCAGCGCCATCTGGGACAGTGTTCTGGACGACTCGGATGACACTCTTAGAAAGTGTCCTCAGTTGATACCGCCCTCTCTGGGGGTGTTGGTGTATTCTTGCAGCCTCTGTAACGCCTCCTGATCGCTCTGCTGTGTTTGTTTGTGCCGGTTTATCCAAGACTCGCTCAATTTGTCGCGTCTCCCTCGCCACATCCCGCTGAGTGACAGTTGGCTAGAGAACCGAGAGTGGCGGCTGCACCCCATCACTGATGACACATGCAAAAGCCCTGGGACATCATCTCTGAGAAGCTCTGGCTGCAGTTCTGCAGACCCTTTCCAAGCTCAGCTTACAGGCTGAAAAAAATAAACATTTCCCTCCTCTGGAATAAAACATGAAGAGAGTAGAAGAATAGAACAGAAACCACATCTGAGGCCCATTTGAATGACCTGCTCCTCACATCACAATCCAGAGTTGGAGTACAAAAATGGCTCTGAACTGGTTGAAAGAGAGAGAAAGACAGTGGGAGAGAGGAGCAGGAATAAAAGGTTTTAAGACAACACAAAAGAGACACATTACCACTTGTGCCATCTGATATGTGGCTTCGCCCCATAAGAGCATCAGCTGAAAGAGGAGGATTATTTACAATCCCTGTTCTATAGAGAGGGAATATAAAACTTATATTCACTCTCTTCTTTAAAACCTGCCTTCTCAGGCCAGAGGCGACGTTTAACAGAGATGGCAGCATCTAAAAATAGCATCCTCAAGAGTCCAGGATTTATCACGATTATGCCAACTATTACATGTGTGTGAATGTGTGTGTGTCTTACCTTGCCCTTGTCAAAGTAATTGATAATCTGCTGGTAGAGCTGGTCCTTGAGCTGTCCTTGAGTGCTGGCCTGGTAGCCGTCTCTCTGGGTCAGGTGGGCCGCGCACTGCTCGTCCGACCACTGCGGGAGGACAAGTTAGCATTGGGGTCAACGCTGTGCAATACGATACAGAGCAGAAGGGGAAACAGGTGACAAGAAATCGATCACTGAGTTATAGCCAATGCAAATGGGCGAGACTGATGAGTAATTCTTTTTACAGCAGATGAGAACTTGAGACTCGTGGATGAAACAGCCGTCAATACATATTGAATGCTACAGACAGAGCATTGATGTTATTCATAGCTGACACTTGCTGCTATACTGTTAGCTGCCTATCTGAGAGATTTCACACTATTCCACCAGTGCTTACGTATGTTACACCACTGGAAAACCACTTAAAGAGGAACTATGCAGAATTTCCACCTTAACTATGCTACATTTTTACCTTAATTAAACAGCTTTCGAGTAATTGTGATGGATAAATAAATGACTTGAGAATGGAGGCTCTCTGCCTTTCACCTAGTGTCTCTTGGCCGAAAACCTCCAACCCGGTGTCCCACCTCTCTAGTCTGCCGTATCATGACACAAACGCATTGCGTAACCCGTAATCTCTAGTTTATGACAGATAAGACTACACAAATATACACATCGGAACGCGTTTATGATATATAACGTTATCCACCGCTCCATGGATTGATTTCTCACTGGCTTCGTTGAAAACAAATGCACATGGCCGGGAGGAGGGTTAGCAAAACACCGGACTTGCATAGTTCCCCTTTAAGCTTCCGGGAACACTAAACATCAGACACATCCGACTCATGCAAGTAATCTTTCGTTACGAATTCTGCTTGATTTTGTGCACAGTGTCAGACAAGGAAGAATGATGTAAAACAAACAAACAGACGAAACAAAGCAAGAGTGCAGGGGAAGCCTTTTGTGCTGACTGTGCACTCCATCATACCTTTTCCTTTCTACCCTAGCATGAAGGATAATGAGGTTTCTGAGAGGCTGCAGAAGCCTGGCTTATGGGGGTAGATGGACAAATCTGATTGGCCGGTGTGTCGAGGAGGCATAATCCTATGCATCCTGCCAGGACCGACTCATTAGCAGTCGGCTTTAATTGGGATTCTGTGGTGTTGGGAGTAACCTGAGGAAGTTAAGATCTCTGAGAAAAATCTGACCAAGTTTCATCTGAGGGCTTTAGAATAGAAAAGCCAGGACATTTGCATATCCTGCGCTGGAGATGGGGTTTAAAAAAAAAAGAAGAAAAAGTAATAGCTCTGCACATTGTTGCTGCGTATTAACGAGGGGTGTTGGGACGCTTTGGATTAGGGTATTGATTTTGTTACAGCTGGGCCGCGGCAGTTTCTATCTCTAAGTGGTGTTGGATGCAGAACAATGGATCTATCATCTACCTGTCATCCTGTTTACACTCGGCCTGTGTGTGTGGACACAAAAGGAGGACAAAGATTACCTAGAAGAGCTTAGCAAAGGCTGAAACACGCAGCTATTTATGCGAATACCGGCGAGATATCGGGTGCAACCATTGTGGTTAAAGAGGAAGAGAGGAACAACTACAAATTCAACCTATGCCAAACACTGACTAGGAATAGACACGGCACTCTTTTGTGCCAGAGTCTGGAATATTTTTGGCGAGAGACGGAAACTGTTGAGGCTGAGAGCAGGTCTACATTTACAAGAGGGTGAAACCTGAAGAGAAATGCTTCATGATAGCTTATAAATATTTATGTATCTAATTTAAGGTATCGTTGTGCTGTAAGTGGTTGAAACTTTCCCCCCTGTTTTTTTTTTTTTTTTTTACACATTACACCCCGAGGGGCCTTGAACCATGTGATTTACGGTTGAGGATTCTTCTTTTCCAGCTGACAAAGAGGACAGTTAAGTCAAAGCACCTTTATCTGGAGGCACCTCGGGTAGCTGCATCTGCTTTTTTCCTTCTGCTTTGAAAAATCTCCTCACTATTTCCAGGAAAAGATCAGATACTGGCCCCTGATTTTGCGCCGGCTACCCCAAGGTGAAAAAGACGCTGCTCAGCAAATCGGTCCTCTTAGTAACCATCTCATGCCGCGGTGGGATTAAGGCGATGCCGACCTATCGCTCCGAGCCCTGTACACATTCAAATTCAAACAACTTGTGCAACACCCGAGGTTAAATGTCATCTGTTTGACAATAGCTCGAGTGGCTTTGGGTTCAGTGATCTATGCTGTTTGAGGGATTTTGTTTTTTTGGGAGAGCGTGCTTGCATGTTTATTTGTTGTTGGTATTGTGTCTGTGTACCTTGAGCAATTTGGCGTGCAGCAGCAGAGTGTAGGCAGCCTCGGTGTAGTTGTCGCACTCTTTGTGGAGGTCACACAGCTTGTACAGGTACCTGGGCGGGAAACAGCAGTGATTTCTGGGTCATTTCTGGGTCGGGCTTCTCACACTTTTAACAACAGACAGAAAGTTAACTCTCCTGGACTGATGCATCCTGACAACCTCTTTTTTTTTTTTTTTTTTTAGCTCACGTAACACTTGACAAGACAGATGGAAAAAACTCTTGACTGGTGAGATTGTGAAAATGGAAAAACGTATTCCAGCACACTCTTTTTTTTTTTCTTTTGCTGGATCTCTTGGGGGTGTGCAGCGGGGCGAGCTAAAATGTACAATATCCTTCTGTCTTCTGACAGGTAAAAAATTAGCTCAGCTCTATCTTATGTACTGTATGTAAAGCACCTGACACAAGAATGACACGAGGTTGGTTCTCACCTGATGTACATTTCCTCTCTGTCTATCTCCTTGTAAAAGTTCTGCAGGATGGAAACAAGAAAAGACATTAAAAACATGTTTAAAGAGTTCATAGATTTCCATAGACAATAACATAATACTGTCTGCAAAGGTTCAGTGTGTCATGCTTGAAATGTATGACTAGAAATTGCCGGCTTACAGATTGTCATCATGTGTTTTAAACAGTATTTCAGCTGTGTGACAAAACTGTGGACAAACGACAAGAGTGCTGGTTTTTCAGCGGGTAAACATAACGATAGGCTGTCACACTGCTCTCCTGACAACTTCTATTTTACACAACATGACTCGGCGCTGGGAGAACATGACTCAGGTAAATGTTGAATATAGGGCACAGGGCTGTGGCTGTTTCTTTTCTGTTTTTTTTTTCTTTCTCCCCAGCGGCAGCAGTCACGTGGAACAGAACTGACATTTTGGGTTGCTCCCTGGTGAAATGTCACTTCACAGAGGTGAGGTGTTTTCAGGTGAGCTCCTGCGATAACATCTTAACGCATTATGACACATGGAGGCGGCTGTTATTGTTTCTGTCTGGGCGTAATTGCATGTCATTGTGGTCGCTTCATTGAAAACTATAGCTTTCTGCTGATGATATATACACATGTCAAGTGCTTTCTACATGTCATTTCCGTGTTCACTCAGAACAGGAGCATCTTACGAGCACGTTGACGGTGCAGCTCATGCGGTTCTCCTTGTTCTCGTCGTGCATGATGGTCCTGTAGTCCAGCAGCCTCTCCAGCAGACGAACCACCAGGGTGACGAAGTTCTCGCCCGTCTTGGCCAAGTACTTGTGCTTCCTGCAGTGTTCCAGTAAACTGGTGTGTGTGTGTGTGTGTGTGTTTGTGTTGGAGTGGTGGTGGTGTGGTGATGTTTTGTGTGTGACATGCGGTTGTGAGTATGAAGGGAGAGAAGCCAGGGGCAGAGAGGAAAACAAATGTGAAGCATGTATAAGAGGTTTTTCAACTGTTTAAAATGTCAAACTTTCTCCTCTGAGGATTTGTGGATTTCTTTCTTTTTTTTTTTTTTTCCTTCCCTGCCCATGAAAGCAGAGTTTGCATCCTCATGTACTGAGAGCAAATACCACAAACTGCAATGAGAAGTCGTGTGATCATCAGCATACTGTGATTATTTTGAGGAGTGCTATGTTGCAATTAGCATTATCTAACTTGTGAGGAGCTCGGGCGTAATCCTGCCCATTAATCAGCACTTACATTTTCTGAAAGAGAACTTTGTACTGCTCGTCTCCGCGGCCCCCCTCCACCTCGTGATCCAGCTTGGTGATGATCTCGTTCTCAAACTGCAATTAGACAGAGCAGGCGTAAATAATCAGTGTAGCTAATTTTTCAATTCATTAACGCCATCTCCCTGTCTCACTCCTGCTCGCTCTCTGCATCGAGGCTCGGCTGAGGGGATCTGTGAGCTTCCACTTTTATCATCGCGCTCTCGCGGCCCAGCTGGCTGCGAGCTGGTGTTTTCTGTTCATCATTAAAGCTCTTCTTTATCTCGGGAAATTTGCTTGGATTACTGAACATGGCTACATCATGAGACACATCTCCCCCCTCCCTCCCCTCTTTACTTTTTTTGCCCTGTTGTTGCTGTAGCTTCTGGGAGTGATGCGCACCCATGTTAGCAGGCGATCAGTGTGTAAAAAAACCCTGCTTTTATTGCCCCATAACACCGACTTTTTCGTGTGCAGGGAAGAAAATTCGAACAAGAACTGAGAGTGTGGTTGAGAAAGAAAAGATATAACTGCTGCTCTCTGTTAAACCGAGGGTTTACAACACACACTTAGAAAGGGAGAGACCCAGTAAAGGGGAGTATTACTGGCTTACAGCACAAAGAGAGGTCAGGCCACAGGGAAATTCATCACTTTTCACTAAAAGGAAAGAATAAGAAAGTGGCAGTCACCTCCAATGAGCCAGATCCTGACTGACACACTGACTTAATTAGTGGCGCTTCCTCCCCCCTCCCGCCTGCAAACTGCCTGCACTACTGAAGATGACGATCTGAAAGTGGGATGCAGCTTAAACTACCACTGTCTTCAGAGGACTATTAGGGGACAGTGGAAGTCACTGTATTGCTGTATAATTTGATACTACTACAATAAGCATCACATACTTTGGGGGCCCACATGAATATCACAAAGCTGGAGAGCGCCTGAGACGTCTTATGGCGGAACAGCTGTAGCCAAACGGATTTCCTCATGCAGAAAGGCTTAATTTTGCTCCGTAACGAGGCATAACATTAAGTTCCACTTTACCGTAGCTGTTGATAATCACAGCACAACAAAATGAGATTTGCAGAATTAGCTCGTGGCTATGAAACTTTTTTTTTTCCACACATGGGCTATCCCTCTGCACTGTTGACTCCCAAACCAACACCCACTGCTTTTCATAAAGTCATTTTTTTCTCCCCTCCCATTATTCCTTAGAAACAACTCTAATTTTCTATCCTGCGTCGTCGTGGCGCCACAGTTATTTCCCCCCGTTTCTGAACACGCACCCGCTGGAAGCTGCATGTGAAGTGGAACTCGCACTGCATCATGTCGAAGAAGATGGGGATGGTGGCCTTTCGCAGCTCGATCTCAGGGACCAGCGTCATCTCCAGGATGGGACCCACCATCTCTGGGATGAATTTGATCTTGTGGGGCCCTTGGAGGAGGAAAAAAGAAAAATACATATAAATATAAATGCAGAGTTATACTACACAGCTCATTTGCAGACTTCAGTTTGGGTGAAATAAGTTAATCCTAACAGGGCATGAATAATCCTCACTGGTTTTAAAGTAGCTGTTTGCAGCGAGTGCAACAGAAATCCAGCTCCCCGTGTTTATTAAGTCTCCTCTCGTCAGATTTTTCCGTAACAATCATGCGGTAAATAACTTTAAACCAAACAACCTCATGAAAAAAAAAACAGCAAGGGGCTCATTAAAACCCAGTGAATGAGTCAATCTAATCTGGTGGAAAGCTCTAATTAAGGGATCAGATGGTGTAGGTTACAGTGAGAGGACTGTAAAGGAGGCACAGGTGCCCAAATCTAACGCCCCGATCCCTGTACTACAATCCCACTCCACTGAGGCTTGACTGCTCCTGAGTCTCTCTCTCTCTCATCACACAACATAAAGCTAATTAACACATGATTGTCTATATTTAGCTGCTAGCTTGACTTAGCTGGCAGATAATCACAAACACAAATTGAGAAAGTGAAAATATTGACAAAGGAGACAAAGGAGAAATTACCGAGATTGTACCACATGTCCCTGATTTCGAAGCCAATCTGTCTCCTCATGTCCTGGTACCTGAAACACGAAAAGACAGAAACGGTTAAAATAAAGCAGCTTAAGTTAAAACCGTGGCTTGGATTCAATGGTAAACTCAGTATATTACTCTATACCAACACAAAACAGTGATTGCTGACAACAGATAAAGCCGTATGCATGAGGCCTGGAACTCCTGATGTTGAACAAACATGGCTTTGTTGTGTTTTGGCTCTGCCGCAGACACCAGAAACAAAGTCAATGTCAGAGAAATGAGAGGAACAAAGAGAAAGTGAGTGAACCCAAAAAACTAATACAAAAAAAAAAAGACAGCTGCTGTAGCATTTCTGAGCGCTGCTCTGCTCTGATAGAGGTCCAAACTCAAGATCATATATAACATAATATCCTTTCCTTTCCCTGTAAATGGTGGAAAACAGTTCCTAGAGTCTCATCTGTGTCTGAGGTAACACCAATTCAATGACACTGAGAATATGTTAGTAAGAGGAGGTTAGTTTGTTGTATTTTTTTGGAAAAAAAAGCAAATGCACATAGATGTGTTTTTTTTCCCACTGATGCAAGTTCACATCACACTGTGCACACATGCAGTCAGCATGCTGTCAGCTACAGCCTATATCTTCTCATCTCTTTGTGGACTTGAACACAGAGAAGACAAAAGGACAGTTGACATGCAGCAAAGTGTTTGATCAGACAGTCTTTGTTGGTACTAGCTCTCTGAGGTCAGCTTGACGTGTTAAGAGCCCTTACAAGAAACAAAGATTTTCAAAAGAGGCTGAAACTCTTTTGTAAATGAAGGCTTATAAGCTGCATTGGCCCAAGCTCTGCCACGTCTCGGTCATGAACCGATCTCCGTGGCAGCTTGGGACCTGTCTCTCTCTACACGCCACGCCACACTGTCCCCCCGGTCACGCAGAGGACAAACAGCGAAGTGGAAAGGACAGAGAGGGAGAGACAGGCAGTGAATGATGGAGAGGCTAACAGGAGTGGATGGAAAATAGTGGGCAAAGAGGCAGAGAGCGAGTTTCTGTAAAAAGCGATCGCATGAAACAAAACTAATGGCTTCAGTTCTCTTGAAACAGACGAATAAGAAAAGAGAGCGAGTTTTGAGCCTGGAGCTGTTTTAAGATCAAGAATACAGTGGACACAACGAAGACAGCGATCCCCGGGGAGCTATTTCATTCAGACCGCCTTCACACTCTCACCACTGGCCTGGTATGGCACACTTTAGCTGCACCATTGCCTGCTGAGAAGTAATCAGATGTATTTTCACTGGTGGTTCACCGAGGGGAATAACTGCACTGAACCGCAATATTGTGGCTCTGTTGTAGAGCAAAGCAAAAATAAGGCTGCGCGCATACACACACTGGACAAATCTCATAAATATCCCTCTGTTTTATATTGTGTTTAAGCTTTAATCAAGTCTGTTTATTTAGCTGCCGACGCCACACAACCTTGTGCAAAAACTGTGAACTGGCAAATCTGAACCGCCTCTACTGTATTGCTGCTGTTCTGAGGCATGCTGCTTCTTGAAAATGAATTATAGCAAATTTGTGAAAATGTCTAGTTATAGTAGCACAATTTGGTAAATCCAAAGCGTGCTTCAGGAACACAATGCTCCTTTTTCATTGTAATAAATATTAAAGGCTTTGCAGTGTGTTAGCTCTATTTTAAAGCTCCCATATTTTCCATTTTTATGCTGTTTTATTTTAAGCAAGTACCACAAACTATCTCACATGACGTGTAAATATAGCAGCTTTTCACAGAAACTAAAGTGTACAAGGCTGGATGGTGGGTGCAGGTGGGCGGGGCTTGGGGCATTGTGTTGTCACAAAGTTACAGAAGTCCTGACAACTCATTTTACAGCACTATTTCTGGACACGGGCCGTGTGCAGTTTTCTGTGGACTGAGCACTTTTGATACTTTCACATTATAAATATAGAAACTAGACCTATTTTATAATTACAAAAAAAAAAAAAGACCTGGAAACTTCACTCGCTGCAATGTGGGGCACAGTCATCAGCACAATAAGGGTCCTCATACATGCAGTTTTGCAAACTGTTCTTTTGAAATTAAATGTGGTGTCAGAGTCATCAATCATGTTCTCCTCTCTGGAGCCTCACGCCCTCTCCCCAGATGGTGGCGCTGCAGGTAACGGTGCCCTTTGCCAACGCCAAGAATCAGGCTGGGCTGATAGCAGACTATCACACTGGGTGACTAATGGAGGCAGGGTGACACCTCTGTCTCCTCTTCATGGCAAGCTGGTGACATGGCACCTTGTATGACATTGTAGAAGAGGGATGAGAGTGAGAGGCCACAGTCTGACACCTACACTGACCTCTAATTAATATCCTGTCTGTCCCCCCCTTTACTTTCACATGTTAGGACATTTGAGAGCATCCCATAACCCTGATGGAATTCTGAATCCGAATCGATTGCTTTGCCAATACTGTACAAAGACACGCTGATGTATTTTGTCAGGGATGAGAGGTGAATTGAAAGAATCCCGAACAGAGACGCTGCGTCACCTCTTTGCAGCCCGGCCAGGTCAAAACACTTTACCATATTTAGCTGTCAGAGGGAGGAGTGTTGCAAAGCCCAAGGATTGATCTTTAGGCGGTGTATTGGCAAGATGATAAAATATAAATAGATGCCTGCCTCTACAAATTACTGTAAAGCTGTATGCAAAAAAAAAGAAAAGGGGTAATGCATTATGTATTACATCTTCTACTGTTCTGGCCTGTCACCCACACTTTAATATACAACTATGTATTTAGTCCTGCACATATCTGTGTGTGTGATTATGCTCATAGGATGTAAGTGCTCCAGCTGAGGCTTGTGGGTTTGTGTCTCCACTCGTGGGCAGACGCAGTGAGCGTCACATCCTCATCTGAGCTGAGACAGATACAGGATGTTGGCCTGTGACAGTCCTATAGGCAGCGACAGGCAGCGATGACTGCTGGCTGTCAGGACGTACAACCGCGTACCTGTCAGCTGAGGGGTGAGAAAGCCTTCGTCGAGGTTAACTAAGAATAACGCGTATACAGAGGGAGAGCAGCGAGCCGGGGAGGGGGGGCTCTGGGATGGCGTGTGCTGTGTAATGACACCGGGTCACACAGGGCAAAGAGCGAGATTGAGAGGCAAAAGGAGGAGATGGATGTGGAGGCATGAGGTGATGGAAACAGGAAAAAAAAACAGAGAGACACAGTGGTAGATACAGCAAGAGAGAAAAGAAAACACTCACACACACACGTACACGTACACACACGAGTGATTGACAGGTAGTGGCCTGAAAGAACAGATGAGATGTGATCAAAGCCAAAAGCGAAAGAAGTGTGAGATATTCACAAAACCTGACAATATGACACTCCCTCTCTTCATCACTCATACTGTACGTGCGTACCATGACAATGACATCGCTGCATGCTCATTTCCCAGCTGTGGATGTGGATGTGAGGCTGCATTTCTACAGCCTCAGTCTATATGTAGCACCTCTGCATGGGTTTTTTTTTTCCAACTTTAATCCTATTTTTACGATTTTGTTGATGATGTGTATGATAACATGGGAGTGTTACGGTTTGGCCGAATTATCTGAACTGCTAAAAATGAACAGCTGACTTGTCATATTCCTTTATTGCACAAAACAAAAAAGTCAACCAGATTGAAGTCGAAGGTTTGGTTTGTTTAAATTTTCCAGTTGTAATCAATGTTTACCTCAGATATCAGGTCACCTATGATCAGTTCATTTCATACCATCCATACTCCCAACCGCAGCGTGTGGACGTTTATATTCATCTTTGTTCAAGAATCTATTGTTTTTTCAATGTTCATTAATGGGCTCCGGACTAGTAATTTTAAAATTGTTCTGTGGTCGCAAGTAACGACCTTTTGACCATCATTTACATTTTTTAATTTGCTTTACAATTAAATTAAATCAGAATTCGCCACGGTAGGTCCGAATTTAGATTTAATTTATTTGTAAAGCAAATTTTAAAATTTAAATGATGGTCAAAAGGACGTTACTTGCGACCACAGAACAAAAACGAACATAAACGTCCACACGCTGCAGTTGGGAGTATGGATGGTATGAAACAAACTCATCATAGGTGACCTGTTACAGTATCTGAGGTAACACTGATTATGACTGGAAATGCCCTTTAAAATGTTACACTGAGCTGCTTATGTTTCTTTATCCATCTGCATTTTCCAGTATTCCCAGATCTAAGTATTTAACTTGTTGCGTGCAGTGTTGTTCTAAATGATGTGAATGACATGAAAAACTATTAAATTAAGATGCAGATTGTGATAAATTGGAACTGTCCTTTCACACACACACACACACACACACACACACACACACACACACACACACACACACACACACACACACACACACACACACACACACACACACACACACACACACACACACACACACACACACACACACTTACAGGCCGTGCGGTACATATCTATGAAGACGTATTACTGTGTCATCAGTGTCCTGGTTGATTAAGTGTGAGAAGGAAATGAGGATCCCACAGACGCCGCCAGTAATAGAGCAGAACTTCAACAACCAGCTCAGAGGGAGACGTGGGTGACGCAGGAGTGGAGCCGACGCAAAAGCCGCTAAAGAGACTCACACACACACACCTCTGATTTCACCCCCTCTGTTCTCTGCTCCCGAGCAAGGCACAATAATTGGTATTGCAGGCAGGACTGACAGTTCATGCGCCAGCACACAGGGAAAAGGGGGATGCACAGAGGGAGAGGAGGTGAGAGGTAGGTGGAGAGAGACGGAGAAGGAGAGTGGGTGGGTGGCTGGGTGGAGGTAGAAAGACTGGGTGAAAGAGAAACTGACAAACCCCTGGATATGATCTGATTCTCTGGGAAGCGACCTGGTTGTATTTGCTATGCTATACACGTGGGAATGTTAACTAAACAGTCTAGAAATAGGAAGGCGGCGATCAGCCTTTTCCTGGACTCACAACAGGAATGGCGGTTCTTGTGTTTGTCAATCAAACAGCTGTTTTCCTTCAGGGAGGGCTGACAGGTGGCAGAAAAAGGTGGAGGACGTATTGTTTACTGTGTTTGGATGTTTGTGTAGGAGTTTATAAGGGCTGATAATAAAGCACTGACCAATGAGAGAAAAAAAATGGATGGAGAAAAAAAGCTCCTCCGATGAAGATGTGAGCCAATATGATGCGAGTCTGCCCAGAAAGCATTTACACATTTGGCTGCATTACCAGGCTGTATGAGAAATACTAATGCAGATGAATGGCTCTTTGTAGTTACAGGCAGTGGATGGACGGGAAATGAAACCGCTCTTTGAACTCGCTGCTGAAATGAGGATGAGGTTTCAGAGGCAATAAATATCCAAACGTTGTGGATTGAAAACTTCATCTTCATCCTTTTTTTTTATCTGCCGGGGGGAGAATGGGAAGAGGGAGATGCTTTCAGGAAAAAAAACCAAAAGACCCGTGTCTTAATTCCAAGAGGGGATTTCCAACATTGTGTGATACCCAAGATTTGAGTGCAAGATGTGCTCTCCATAACCCCCCGGAGTTAGTGTGAGGCTGTTCTGCTTTGTTCAGAAGGGCGAAAAACTAGTGCAGCCTCCATTGGACCCATGCGGAGTTGGGTATCCCTGAGCTTCCATGTCATGAATTATATAAAACTCACTCATGCTGGGAAGGGAGCTGGGGCTGTCTGGGTGTGTGATGAGGCTGTCCTGTGGACTGAGAGAGCGAGCTCGTACTCACTTGTGGAAGATCTTGGCTCGTTTGTCACTGGAGAAGTTCTCCAGCTGCAAAGACTCCTGGGTGAGGAAGGCCACAGCCAGGTGGAAGTAGTTGTTCCACAGCTGACAGGGGGACAAAGACAAAGAGACAGAAATGAAATGCGTGGAGGAGGGGGAAACTCACACTCCACGACCAGCTTTACAAGAATATCATTCAATACAACACCTCTCTTCTGAGGGAAAGAATTACAGTGTCATTAAATCAAAGGGTTCAGATGAGATGGTCACACACACACATGCACACACACATACACTTGTGTGGCGGGGAGCTGTCCCAACGCAGGGAGAGGTTGTTGATTTAGGCCAGTTGCCTCCAGAGCGCACTCTCAATCAAACATGACAGTAGCTAAAATCAGAGCTACTGTGCTGTAAGCCTGTAGCAAGCTGCTCCAACCTCCATAGCTCCATGCATGCATACATTATGAAATAAGTCTCTTTGTGGTGTGTTTTCAAAGAGTACAATATAAAGAATATATTATAGCACACAACTCCTTATGAGAATCCCCATAAGCCAGAGCACGGGGCTGTTAAAGCTACGACAGTAAAATGGCTGCATGGGACTTTATGGATGTATCCAGATAAATGATCTTTACACCGCGGTGCTGTAGTTTGAAATGAGGAAAAGAAAAACCCAACAGCTTTATTCACATACCATAAAGAGAGTATAAGTCACACTAAAACACAATAATACTATCTATAAAGGCTCTAAAAGCTCAGAGCAGTTTAGCTGTTGACAACATTAACATTTTTTCCACATGTCAGACATTTGGAAGGAAAAAAAAAGGTAGGAAAAAAGTGCCTCTCTCTCTACGGGGGTAGGGGGTCAGTTTAAAAATATTCAGAAATGCACATCAAATTGCCAACCATTACAGAGTAACTGATGTTCCCGCTCCGCAATTTTAATGTCTACTGCTTTCACCCATCTTTTTTTTCTCTTTTCTTCCTCCACTCAAAAAGGGTTCAACAATGCTGCATCTGGAACACTAAAAACAGCCCCAATGTAAAAACTACAGTGAAGTGCTTTCTTTAAAAAAAAGAAAAAAAGAAGAAAAAAAAGACATCTTTTCTAAAACTACTTTAAATGATAACCCAGTGCTACCTTGAGTAAAAGAACATTGTCTTTGGAGGGGAAGGGGGGAGGAGGGGTGGGTGAGACTTTCATTGATTCAGGTCTTACCTGTAGCTCAAAGTTGGTTTGATCCAGAAATTTCTTGTTCAGCACGACAGCGTACTGATTAATGGCCCGCAGGAACACTCTGGAAAGACAAGAGGAAATGTGTTTGGATCTAGTCTTTTTTTTTTTTTTTTTTTCCACTGATGAAAGAAACATTTCCCCTCTTTAAAATAAAAGGTATTTTTTACACTCTATAAGTTCCACCTCCGCACCCCCTCCCCCCAGTGGAACCACTTTGCTTATAGTATTCATATTCGAAACACCGCTGCACACATTTTATGTTTCATCTCAGAACAAAATCCAATGTGTTGTTGCTGCACAAAGAGTTAGTTAAAGACAGTTAAAGTTTAGTTTTTTTTCCAAGTGTTGTTTTTTTTTAATATTCATATTATCTTATTTAATTAAAATATATATAAATATATTAAAATATTTATATTTTTCTGAAGGACCTGTTCAAAACAAAAAAACATTAACCTCAATCAAAAGGAAAAGAGAAACTCTGCAACTTTTCGCCGACAGCCATGTTCCCATCAACTTCTCTGGGTAGGTTAAAAGCAAACGCAACGAGATGCAATAAAGATGCTACGCGCAACATACTATGACGATTAATTTGCAAACTGAGCTGTAGTTCAGCCAGAAGAAAATATGTAGTAGTTTGCACTAACACGAAGACGGAGTGTTTGTCCTTGTGTGCTTCAGCAGAGGTGAAACACAGGTTCAGGCTCTCTCTCTCTTTCTCTGGCAGGCTGAGGTATAGAAGGGCTCGAGGCACTCCCAAAAAAAGATGCAATGAGTAGATCTTAATGAGAACACTGTCTGATGGGTTAATCCACTCTGATGTTGCAGAATTAAATGTTAATAACTTAAGTGGCATGAAGCTTTTAGAGGGGAATTATGATTGCTACTTACAGAGTCAGAGGCCCATCCTCTATTTAACTTCATTCCCTGGCAGACCCTGCCATACTACAATGTGCGTGCTAATCTCTAGGAATTACCCACTGAGGAAAAGAAAGCCCTTATCATGAGTGTGGGAGAAAAAAAAAAGCCCAGCACAGCATTTTCAATAACCTGGCTTATTTTTTATTTCAGGGAACAATCACCCTGTCTTCTTGTGGTGGCGTCTCAGGCTTGGTCCCGGTTTCTTGGCGTAAGCATTTTCCACCTAATTACTGATCAGTAAACAACCCGCAACAAATCATTTCCCCCAAGGCTTCGCATGAAGACGCATCACATCGCTGGATGAGCAATGAAAGGGTGGCAAGGTGAAACAAGGACAATTGTTATGCCACTTGAGTGGATTGCATCATGAGCAGCCAATAGAGGGGCATTAAGATGTAACGCTCAGGTAACTGACGCTGGCAGGTGAGCAGACATCCAGACGTCCACCTCTGTCCTGTTATAAACTAACCCATCGTCGGGGAAACCGCTTTCCTGTGGGGCGTTGCTCTCCCATCACCTGCCGCTCTCTCTTACTTTACTTGGCTGTGCAGCGCTGAGGATCCCTCTCTCAGCTGAGCTAACTGCAAAATGTAAATTTCATTAACGCCGGCGCAGGGCTGGGGCTTCCCTCACCCACCGCCCGCTCCAACTCACCTTGAGCAGGAATAACCACCGCTGTTGAGACGACAACACTGTGGGATCCAGGCTATTTTAAAGCTATGCAATATTCATGACCTGCATTTATATCTCCATTGCTGACTAAATGCTATCTGGGGCCTATGCGTGATACATATTAAGAGTCACCTTAATCATTAGCCTGAAAGGTTAACTGTCATTGAACACCTTTGGATAAGCCATTAGAAGTCCATTTCTCTGGCTCTCTGGCCTCAGAGTGGGAGCAGCCCCCACTCCCCACTCCCCACTACCACCCCCTCCCATCTGCTAAGCACTCAGACAGCCTATTACCACCACCCTGTCTGCACAAGCACAGGCTCCCCCTCTGTACACCTCACTCAATTTTCTGCAGCTGTGAACATGCCAATATAGTTGATACGCTTAACACTGGACTAATGCTGAAATGTGTTTCCATCCACTGCACCCAGCGGCTGAGAAATATTACTGCTCAATATGTGAGGCTCATTATTTTTCAGTTTTTAATGAGAAGTTCAATGGGGGGGTTTGTTTATTTCGAATATACAAGTTAATATTTAAAAACTGTTGAAGGATACTCAGAGGAGCTGTCACTGAGTTACAGCACCAGTGCACCTTTCATGAAGACACACACACAGGTTTGTGTGATTTGTTGTGGAGTCGGTGACACCGGATGAACAAGATCCGAACAAACATCAAGGGAAACATATAGAAATATAAATATTATATTCAGAGTGGGTATGTATGTATGTATGTATGTATTATGTATGGGATCACCGGCTCTTAAAAGTAAATTGGAACAGCTTGGTTCCTGTTAGATCCTATGACTATCTCTGACACTAGGAATTTCTTGGAATATACTGTATTTTTTAATTACAACAACAAGAGCTCGATAATTCAAAAAAGAGGACTCATACAAGGGAATTTATTCAGCTCATCAGCTTCACACTGATCAGAAGTCTCGAGCTACCAGTAAGTCCCAATTACTGGGAATCCAGTTGAGCTCCAGTATTTTAAATCTTATTAAAAAAGTTCATGACCTAGAATGATTTTTCGTTATCAAAGGCACATATTGTCCTGATGAACTGTGTATTGTCCCAAACAACAATATAACAATAAAATATGATGAAATACATAAACTACATTTGATGTCTTCTTTATAAAAGAAAAAAGTAAAAAAGTAAACCCATCTGAAAACAAGTTTGCTAGCAGCACCATCAAAGAGTGTTTTGCTGTGAATTTTGAAAAAGTATTGATTCTTGCAGCAGTAAACACAACGATTATAACAATATACAGTATATATATAAGTGTATGGGGGGATGGACATTTAAACCAGTCCTCTCCCTTAAAAAAATAAAGAGAGACAAAGAAGATAAAGTAACTATACAACTATCCCAACTCTCATCAAACATGGGGATGAAACTTACTTGGCTCCATTCACTTGCAGAACAACGGCCGGCTTATACATGAAGGATGTGACGGGTCCAGCTGAACTTATTTCTTATTACCAACAGCTTGTAATTTCTACAGGCATTACCAAGGTAAAGCACAGAGCTCCCACTGCTGGGTCACACCGTGAGGAAAGGAGTGAGATCAATACTCTTCACAGCTTCTGGTTAAATATGACTCAACAGGCCAAAAGCAGCTGTAATCAACCATTTCTTCATCACCCTCCCCCCCACTTTCCCAGTGGAGCCTCCCCATCACGGTTCCACTAGAGCTGGCTGATGATCCAGGAGGATGAAACCTCCTGCCAGCTCTACAGTACAGTACATCACTGATCTGCAGCATCTCTACATTAATGTGGGATGGTTTACTGTACATAAACATGTTTTATGAGCGCCGCACTCTCCTGTTTTGCAGGTCACGCGATAATGTAAACTCCAGGATGTGAGAGCCTGTTTGACGCCGGCCGTCTGCTGGAGCACAGACATATAATGGGCTCTGACGAACAGACAGGATAGTTCCTCTGTGAGCACATCCTGCCATTAATTAAACTGAAAAACTTAATGAGGCGGATGAAAATAGAATATACTCTCCCTCACAGTGGGCTCTGACTGAGACACTCTGAAAAGGCAATTTCAAATAAGATTAAAGGCATTCAGAGCTAATTTCTTGAACTCTGGAATATATATTTTCAAAAGTCGGCTTTAAAAAAGTATGAATTTTTTAAACTGCAGGCGTTAAATAAATGTGATATACTAACAAAAGCTCCACTATGTCTGTATTTGAGTATATTCTCTTATTAATCACCATGCCAATTTCAGGGAATATTCTTTGCACAGAAACAACAATATAAAAAAGTGCCTGCATAGAGAGAATTAAGAGGAGATTATAAAGAGTGTAGTGCCACTGCTCTTTTAGGCTTGCATTATTAACAGCGCCAAATGGCAGCAGGAAGAAACTTGGCAGCCTCGCAACATCTGTGTCGGCCAGTCGTCACGCTGCAGAGGGAGAAAGAAGATCCTCAGATGCAGAGAGAGAGAGACACAAAGACAAACCAGTTCTGTATAACTTCATTACGACTACAAGCAAAAATGATAATGAGTGGGAAATTTAATCTGCTACTATAAATGTAATCAAAGACTCATCCAGCGGAGTCAGTGTTTGCTCTGCGCCTTCAGCAAAGATATCATGAATTTCTGGGGACACCCAGGAAATGTGTCATCCCTAAAAACAGCCGCGGCCTCTCGCTGCTCTCTGTTCAGCAGGGAAATCAAGGTAGCTCTAATCATCTGCACAAATCACGGGGCTTCCCTGTTTTCTGCTTAGAGAGACAAAAACACAACTCGGAGATTCTTTAACTTTTTCTTAATTAGCCGGTGCCACAGCTGCAAAGCACCTTCTACACATTACAGTACAGTACAGTACACATACGGCATCATTATGATAAATATGCTCCATCAAAGTGTCAATGTCAGAAAAATCACCCCATTATGGTGGATTGATGGCTGTGATGCACGTTGAAGTTTCAGCCCTGGCAACGGAGAATTTTCTTTTCATACCCTTGTTGGTATTTTCTTTTATTCTTATATTAAATGTTAGGCAGTCTTGAGCTCTGCTGGGTGATCTGCAGCACAGACACAGGTATGCTAATGGTAAGTTATCAGCAGATCATACTTGCTAATTGAGTTCAGAGAGCATCCTCGATAATGATCGCGATCCATTTGCATACTGTTGCTGAATAGCTGCCGTATCTGCCTGCGCTCAGAGATAAGCCAAGGTCAAAAACCTTCATTATCAGACCAATTTATTAAATAAGATTACCTTTACTTCAGACTCCTGATCTAATATTAGATCAATTTATCTGTCAACATGTTTCTAACACCAAATCTCACTTCAGTGAGACAACTTTCCCCCGGTGAATCTTAAACACAGCGTCGCTATCCCGCTCTCTTGTCGTGGCTTTTCAGATAAACTGGGCTTTTAGAATTTATACTGAGAGGCACACCCCAGGGAGGCTAAAGGAAGCTCTAATGACTCGCAAATATCACTGGGGTGAGTCAAAGAACTTCTCTCATCTGTTAGAGCTGCTCCATATTCTCTGGGGAAAATAAACTTCTCCCGCTCGCTCTCTCTCCATTTCAGTATTTAAACCACTTTTAGCAGTAAAGAGCTCTTAAACGTAGCTGGGTTGATGGTGCCAAAATAGAAATTTTGCACTGAATACAAAACAAGGCTTAAATCTTTTTGAAATCCATTATGCCCTTTTAATTAAGTGGCAAAGTGGAGTGAGCTGAAAAAAATGAAAATACAGCATGGTCTTTAATATTTTCAATTGAATGTGCCAGGCAAGCAAAGCCAAAATGTGTGAAATAATCATAATATCACTAGATTTCAATTTAAAATATAGGTTTCTAGAGATATTTTTTTCAATGTATAGGACAATAAAAAGGTGAAATGTCAAACAAATTGTCTAGATTTAAAGAAATTTGAGCATCAACAAAAAAGCTGTTAGTGAAAATGACTTCATAATGGGCCATTATTATTTCTTTGAAAATCAGTGATACAAACTAATACAGATGTTTTTCTTGAGACTTTTAATGAAAATTAAAGCTAGCACTGCTCATAGCTACAATGCCAACATGCAGATTTTAAGCAGGTGTAATGTTTACCATGTTGTCATAGTTTAGTTCATTTATATATACACAAATACTATGAAGGTCTGATAGAAATGGCAAAAAATCAACTGATAGAGGAGGAAAGTCAAAGATAACTGTAGATTTGTGTGCTGGTGAGCTGGGACACATGTTACGCATCTGTGAGATTGACAGTGGAAGAGATGTGATTGCTGCCTGACCCCGGGGGGCCGACGAGGCTCCGTCTGCCATGCGAATACTTGCAGTCTTTTCTGACTTGGCAGCAGCAGGCAGCGTGGTGCCAGTGTTAAGAGCTCAAGCATCGCTAGCCTACGCCAGCCCATAAACACGGAGAGATCTGAGCCGTAACAATGACAGCAAAGGCTGCTTTTCATCCGAGCCAAAAGTTTGTGAAGAGGTGAACGGATTACTAATGAGGCAACACAGGCTGATGTTAAGACAGAGCTCTAAATACAAGCGAGAAGGAAAACTCCCACTTTCCTCACTGGAGTCAGAAGGCTGGCAAAGTTCATGTTGAGCAAAGGGTGAGATAATGAGGAGCATTCAAAGTTATCAGATGAATCCCGAAGCAATTAAAAGAGATTCTAACAGTCTAAATAGTCAAAGTCTTTAACATTTTATCTTTTTTCCCTCACAATTTCTTTAAAATTCAAATTATGTCAGTAGAAAACAACAGAGATAAGAACAAAAGCGTTTCCCCCCTTTTTTTTGCACATAAAGCATTTTGAAGTTATTCTCACTCTGTCTGACAACAGTCATGTTAGTGAATCTGTTTATGTGGATTCATCCTCTCAATAGCACTTAAGATCAGACGACAGATGATTACATAGGCCCTCTGCATATTAGCAGACTGACATCCACGACATGCCCTTTCAGTCGGTGTTGATTGTTGTGCGCGCCACTGCTGGTTCGAATGCCAAATTAAATACATGTCAGGCATGAAGTGGTAAAATGGGGCCATGCGCTTTGACACACTGCTGATGTAAAGACAGAAGTAATTGGGTTATCAAAGTGAAAGGAACACTCACTGAAGTGTACAGCAAACATGTCAGTTATGTTCAGATAGGAGAGACAGAAATTAGCTGCAGCATATTCACTGAGTCTCCAATGAAGCATCTGCCACAATGTGGTAACTGATCCTTATTTTATACCCGACAGGAGAAAAAAAAGAAAGAAAAAAAAAAGCTGTTTCATTTGTCTGTCAGCACAATAAAATATAAAGTCATGCTCATCCACAAAACAGAGGTGGGAAGTAAAGTGGTGCAGAAGTTTGACTTAGTTAAATTCATTTTTATGCTCCTTTATACTTGGGAAATACACAAAACATTGCACTGGCAATAATAATCAATACTATAACAATAACTCTGACAGGGGAATATTATGTAAAATGAATATACAATTTCCTATTAACAGGTCCCTGTGTAAGTAAGTAAGTATTTTTATTTGCTGTATTGATACTTTCACTAATGTACACAATCTGAATTCTGCCACTCCGGCTCTCAGTGAGTGCTGTGGGTCCAGCTGAGGGATAGTTTTCTTACACAGTGAGCCGCCCCGCTGCTTCTTGATAATGACTTTGATAAAAACCATGTTGAGAAAAATCACATCTGATGTTATCGCTCTTCAGGGGGCACTATTTAAAGGCCAACTGACACGGTGCGATCACAGCCACTCAAATGCCCCGCGCTCCACGGGTGAAATAATGTTACGTATCGGGCCAAAGGCTCGTCGTCAGGCTGATTCACACATAAAGACTGATATTAACCCGAGCTCTGAGTACTGCACTCTAGAGGAAAAAGAAAAAGAAAAAAAGGTGCGTTGGTCTGTCATAGAGCTCTCTGACACCCTGTGGTGATGGGAGATTAACTTAAAGCCTCTAACCTACGCTGGCATGTTGGCAAACACACACACTCGTACACGCGGCGGCGGCGCCCGGTGATGCTGTGCAGGATGTAGCGCCGTGTCACAAACCATGTTAATGCCTCTCCCCATGGTTCCTCTGTGGAGCCGTGTCTTAATCTCACTACTGCAGAATCGCCAGTCAGGGCTCCGACACGCAGACACAAAAAGCGCACACAAGAGAGAGAGAGAGTAGACAACTGTCACCATATTAACAAAGCAACATGGTTAGAAAGCTGTGGAAAGGTCAGCCTTTTCTTTTTCAGCTCACAGTAACAAAAAGCCGAGGCTCGAGAAGCGCTGTGAGTGTGCACGGCTCGTTTGGGATTCATCTAGTCGCCACGAGTTCACACCACATTTCTTCTTTCATTTCTGCTGCAAGTTCATAAGAGCTTTTCATGAACAGACATGACACTAATAACATACAATGGTAATATTTTGTAGAAAATGCTAATAATTGTCTTAATAAATATTAATACCATCAGCTAATGTGGAGTTTTTGAGTCAAGTTTTGTCTTTTGTTTAGGTTTCATCATGATTGTAGCGCCAGATAGATGAGAAAAACACAAAACAACAGAGCTTAGATCTCCAAAGTGTCAGCTACTCAGAAATGTGTAAAAGATATCTTTATTTTTAGGTCAACCGTGGCGCCTCGTCGGAATAACCTAACAGAGCTTTGAAGAATTTTTCCCTTAGACCCGCAGGACTGCGTTACTTGTCTGAAAGTAACTAAAAATTGAGTTGTGAGGTTTTCAAACAGCAATATTCTCCTCAAAAGAAGAGTATGTCAAATCACATACCCGTAAATCTGCTGGCTTTGTATATATACGTATGTAGGCCCACTTTTAGCTTGGTGGCTGGTGGGTTGAATGAGGACAAAACAGGTTCACATCGTCATTGGTAGTCTCTGCACTCTCTGTGAGTCCTCCTTCCTTTACTGCCTCCCAGACCTGCCCTCCAGGTCCTGGATTAGTCATGGAGAAAACTCCTAGCGGCAGCCATCCAGCTTCAGAAACCCTAATGAGTCTGTGAGGGACCGATGGCACGGGTTACCGTGTTAAAGAGCTGTTTCTTCGGCTTTTATCTTTTCATCTGACACGCAAGGCTCTGGGAGAACTCCCCGTTCGTCTCGCCATCTACCATTCTTACACATAATTAACAGCTCTGTGAGAAAGTTTGGGTGTTATTTAGGGAAATGGACTGATTTTCAGAAGGCCGTCTGATGTTAACTCAAATCCGATACATTAAAAGTTTGATCATATGTCCTAGTATGTGCTCTGTTCTGCAGCACATTGGAAAAAGAAGGTAATAATACTGACCTCATCTGTGTTTCATCTCTTTATGCTGTATTTATTACAGGGAGTATTGTATTAATTCATTTATCTGTGTTCATTAAGTCACATTTTATTTGATCTATTACAGTAAGTGTCTCTTTGTCACTGCACGAAGTGGAGAAGTTCACACTGGGAGAAAAAAACACTTTATCAGTTTGTTAAATATCACTGATTACAGTCAAACATCTAATAACATAATTTTTTATTCAATCTGTTAATTAAGTCTTCGGTTGCTGCAACCTCAGTCATTTAAGTGATTTGCCTTACAAGCGGGAACATGCTGCTCAGATTGATGATGATGACTGCTCTTAGTATGCAGTGATTCAGCACATCTCGGACTACAACACGGTTGAAGAGCGTTGAGCTTTTGAGAAGTTTACCATGGAAGCCTGTGAGGCAGCACATTTAGCTGACTGTACAGTACAATGCAGCCAGCAGCTGTTGTCTTGTAAAACTGTGATGCAAGGTTTTTCATCCCCGGGAGAGAAAACCCACAATGACGATAGCATTTAAGCAAATGCCAACTTGAGCTAATTCAGTAAGCGCTCTTTAACAGAAATGACGGGGGCATTTGTGCTGTACCTCTAAAAAGGCAAGAACACATTCACATTGAGTGTTACATCTACAGTCCTGAAGCTTCTGCATCATTGAAATGTCAAAGAGAAGCTTAAATTGTATGATACTTACATTTAGTTTCCCATTTCGACAAGGTGAATCAAGTCAAACCTTCTTGTCTCTTCTGACTAAGAACCTCTATTTGTTCACCAGATGATATAAATTACATAAGAAAAGTGTGTCAGAGGCCATGTAATCAAACTCTCAGCCAACCATGACCTTGGCGAGAAAACTTGTTCCCTGTCACTTTGGAGAACAAGTGTCAGTCCGTCTCCGCTGCCAATTAGCTGTCACCATTAAGCCATGGCCAGTTGGCATTGGGGGAAATGGCAGTCAGTGGCTAACCAGCCCGATGCTGCTGTCCCCAGGGCAATTAGAGCCCATAAATCAGTTTACAACCTGGAGGAAGTAAGAGGCGCTGGGTGAAGAAGGAGTGGGAGGAAACGACCGCTGCTACTGCTGATGCCCATCTCATTAGCGCTGCTATCATAATGTGTGGACATGAAAGAAGTGTCTGCCGGGGCCGTGGGTGGCAATCTGTGTGCTGGATGTGGGCATGTGTGGATTGCTCCAGAAACAGGACGCGGCAAAAGGAAAAGGGCTGAGTGGCATTAGCATCTGCTTCACGACGAGGCTTCCCGACATATATTTTAAAAATGTGCTTTGACATCACTAAAAGAAATGTAGATTTTAAAAAGGAGCTGTGTGTACTTTTTTACTGCATAAGAAACATTAACACTAAGAGCTGTTTACTTTTCCAGTCTATAAGAAACATTGTGAGGTCAGCATCAACCTCAGTACAAGCCGTCTCCAGAGGTGGAAAACACCAACCAGTCTCTCTCACATCTTTTCCTGCATTGAAGTTATCACTTTAACTAGCCAGCACCTTAGCATCTTATCACAGCAGCTCATTGTATCACCTCCAATCTGCCCCGAAGATGTAATTATGACCTCTTGTCTTGTAAATGTAACTGATGGAAAAATACTAAGTGTTCATTTATCCATGTTTATTATGTCCTGTCTTGCAGGAAAGTTCAGTGAGAAGCCGTCCAGTTTCAGTTTGTAAAGCAGCCTTATAGACAGTGGAGATATGCAGACGGCTCTGAGAGAGAAAGTTTCAAAAACATCTTCCTTACAATATAAGACATGACATGGATGTTGCTAGGCAATAAGACGTGTCAGGCGTCCTCTGCAAGTGCTGATGAATTTCTCTCTTCAGGGAGCTCCTCTCTCATGACTCTTTTTCTTTTTTTAGTATATATTTTTGGGGTGTCTCAGGCCTTTCGTGGATAGAACAGTAGAGAGACAGGAAATGGGGAGACAGAGACAGGGGGATGACATACAGCAAAGGGCCACCAGTGGAGTTGAACCAGGGCCGCTGCGGCTCTGTATATTGGTCGCCTGCTCTACTCACTGAGCTACAAGATGCTCCTCTCATGACTCTGTTGTGGGAGATCCTGTGTAAAACTTGAATTAAGAGACACTGACTTCAAGATCCTGAGCGTGATGACTCTTTTTCACCCACAGTAACAATGGCCGAAGCTTTTTTTCAAGCGACTATCACCACTTCCTGGCAGGGCCGTTGCTAGGAATTCTGGGCCCCCTGAAAGAATACTAAAGTGGGCCCCTAACCCCTGACTTTTCCACTTTTTTTCTTAGACTACGTATGTATTATCATTTTTTATTTAGCCGACTTTGTTTTGATGCTAATGCAGCATTACTATTATTAGTATTAGTATTAGTCAGGGTCTAAGCAGAATAATTCAGTCATACAAAGATTACACTACTGGGTTTTTTTGTGGGCCCCACTGGGCGCTGAGCCCCTAGAATTTTCATCACCTAGAACTATTATACAACGGCCCTGCTTCCTGGTAAGACGTCACGTTTGGTGGCAAAGAAAACTTTTAAATGCACAGGAGAACTGATTATTATATATTTCTGCTAACCAAGATTTACCAAACCTGGGCTTCGTGTTGGATGCAAATGTTGCTCTGTATCTTCTCGATGTGGAAGTAGGCAACAAATTAATGTTACGAGGCAACTATGTTTGTATTTATCAATTCCTTCTGCCCACAGGCAACCAAAACCAGGAGTCAACACAGCTTTAAAGTTACATAAGAAAACTTTTGGATAAAGTGGCGGTCTGACTCTCAGAAATCTGAGGCTGTGTGAAGCTGCGGTGGATTCAATCAGTCTTCAGTTCTACGGCAACCCGAGAGTGTGAAGCAGGAGAGCCCGGTGCGCACACAACACACTCCTCTGCTCTTAGATTGTTAATGCAACACATTTATAGCTCTCTCATGGGATGAATGAACGTGTCACCTTGGGTTCTCACTGTGGCGAGGAGGAAACAACCGATCAAACGCACTTTGACGGATGGCGACAAATGGAAGCGTTTCGCTAATTTGTTGCGAAGCCGCCACCTGCAGTATTCAATCGGGCTCAAGTATAAAGACTGTGAGATGAGTCAGACTTTGACAGGCTTATTTTTCATTGAGTTGAATAATGATTTAACTCTAGCGAGTCGCTGAATGCGTGGACCAGAATGCAGAATTAATCTCCCCGCTGTCACAAACAAGTGCAAGTAGACAAAAGGTTCAATTGGGGAGGATTCTGCTGAGGCATGGGAGATGACACATTGGCCTCTAGTCTGCGAGTCAAAAACAAAACATTTCACACGCTACAAAGCGTGATGTGAGGATGGACTGCTGGGAGCTCAGTGACACTCCATCACATCCATAAAGATGCTCCAGAGAGTACAGGATCACAGTGGGTATGGACTGTTTGAACAAGCTTGTTAGTCCAGTTCATGCACATGTGGGTTTTGCGTTGTTGATAAGTGTGTTCAGTATGTGTGTGCGTCTGTGTCTGTGTGTGGCTTAGGAGGGTCAAGACTGTATATTTCTGACACTGCAGCCCAGTCTGCAGCAGAACAGATGTGATTTGCACACTTCTGCATCGTGACCCGTGTGGATGACGGTGATTTTTGGGAGCGAAAGCCAAAATGAAATCTGGCTTGTAGCAATCAAACGGACTGATGAGAGCAATAGAACCAAAACTGAGCAGCGACGCAGTCTCAATCCAGTCAATACGCCGGCTGGTGATGATGTTGGAGTGGTTTCGGAAAGAGTGGTGAGGGAGTCGGGCTGCTTAGAGTCAACTACCGGCTGCCTTTCTCAGCTCTGCACACGCTGTAAATGGCCACTTTGAAGCCGCGCTTGAACAGATAGAGCTCCAGGTACTTATTACGTTATGTTAAAAGCCTTGTTATTTTCGACTCCCCGTGTTCTTCATTGTTTTTAGTCCGATGCACCTTCCATTAAAGTTGATTTTACACATCAAAGTCTGTGTACAAGTCTTGGGGAAATAGTGCTGCAAATGTGAAAGAAGTTGTATAAAGGCTTTCGTGGCTCCGGAGGGAGCTGCACAAAATCTGATAAATTGCCTGAAGTGATGTCATTTGAGACAGTGTCAGGTTAAAAAACATTAGAAAAAAGGGAGTTAGCCACACCTGTGTATCCCGTCTGTCTCAGCTTGAAGCCAGCAGCTCGAGGATGGAGCAGCGTACCTCTGAGGCGTTTAATTGGCTAATAAAACATTAGGAAGTCTTTACTACTGCTTTTTCAGGTGTGTGGAATTCTAGTATTATTTTTGTATTTATATGTTAGTGCTAATTAGCAGGTATCAATGACAGCTCTCACCACACCTGGCTTGTTAGCTTAGTGGTTAATTGGCTACTTAGCCAACAAATAAAACAGTCTCGGGTTAGCCTTGGAGTGGGATACCCAGCTGTGCTGACAATGCAAACAGCTTATTAAAGCAGCACACCCTGAAGACTCAGCAGCGTTGCAATGTGGGTAATGTAGGCACTAGATTTCAAAGCGAGTGGAATAAAAAAAAAAAAAAATACAATAACTGGATACATCTTCTGATTCTTTCTTTTTTCTTTCAAACACTGCATCGTGAGTGCAACAATGTGCAATGCAGAATCTGTGCAGTACGCTCTCTCTCTCTCTCTCTTGGTTGTCAAAAAACTGACTTAAGGTTTTCATCTGACAGCTGTTGCCTTGCCAATGCATAAAAGAGTACTACAACACTTTCTGGCGCATGTCTCCTCTGAGAAGGCACAAATGGAAGAAAAAAAAAAGCACAAAAAAGGCTTTAAATACTCTCGCTCAAACTTCTTCTGAAGAGTGCACAAAAACACAGCTCTTGACTAAACTCCTAAACTGCAAAGCACATTTCATCTCTTTTTATATTTTCAACAAAAAATGGAATCAGGCAAGGTTCACATTAATAAAACAGAAGGCCACGGCAGCACAACAAGCAACAAAGTAAAGAGATGCTGAGACTAAGTTTGGAGATTAGCAGGCAGCATACAGCCGAGCATCTATAATTCATGTGATTGTTTGCGTCTGCGCTGACTGCTCATCTGATTGCTACACCGCTGAGGCCTTGTGCCGATATTTGCATGGAGAGAAAAACATTAGAAAATATCCTTACCCACTTCTGACTGCTGTTCCTTAGCAACAACAGTGCAGGGAGTTTAGAGCGGCACCATCTATGCATGTGTGTGTGTGTTTGTGTGCATGTGTGTCCAGTGGGGTTGTACTTACTTATTTTGCATCATGTTCATTATGACCCAGTCGGAGGGGTAGACGTTCTTCCCAATGAGATCTTTAAACATGATAAATGTTTCCATTAGGAAATCCTGCAAGAGAGATAAAGTTTTTCAAAATGAAAACTGTTATTCTTCCCAACACCGAGATAAGAGCAATTTGAAAAGAACAGTTTCAGTTTCTGGCTTTGAGGCAGAAACCGCTTTTAGATGAGTTTTTAAGGTCAAGGTGACTCCTGTATTTTCCCTTTTGCAAGTGGCACTTCAGTGCAATAATCCTGCATGCCCTCAAGTCTTACATACAGAAGAACAATGAGATTACAAAAAGTCTTACTTCTCACAGGAAAACGTGATATTAGGATAACATTAACTGGGCTTATAATTACCAGCTATTAAAGATGAACGTGACAACTTGATAACTAGTTTCAGTTCTACTACTAATAGATGCTCAGCTACTTTCACTGCAGCCAACCAACTTCAAATTCTCACTCCAAAGTCAACTTTTTTCTAATGTGAAATTTCTATCGTCTTTTTTTTATTACTCAATGATAAACATTCAAGGCGCATAAAAGTACATTTTTCATTCTTTTCTGCAGTCTTGTTTAAAGGAATAGTTCACCAGTCATTATAGACTCACTCCCATGCTGATGAATACTCCGGAGTAGTTTTTTATTCCTCAAAGTGCATCTGGAGACCCGGGAGGGGCGTAGAGTCCAGAGTTTACTCGAAACAACGTCATTTAGGACATTTTTACAGCCTAAACAGTCCTGTATGCGCGTGAACGTCAGAGCGCAACACAGGACTGTTCAGGCTGTAAAAATGTCCTAAATGACGTGGTTTCGAGTAAACTCTGGACTATCACTTCAGAACACTTGGATTGCAGCGGACGAGCAGTAAGGACGAATATTGCAGGGTTTTTGTGTAGTTTTATGGACTTTTTGTATCGGACGCTATTGACTCTCATATAAAGATTTCATTGGACTACGAACCGGCCTCCCCGGTCTCCAGATGCACTTTGAGGAATAAAAAACTACTCCGGAATATTCATCAGCATGAGATTTTTTGCTGAACTATTCCTTTAACCCTCAAAGTTCTTGATTGCTTGACCTTTCCCATTCAGAAATGTAATCTTTGTCTACTGTCACACCCACACCAGCTCTCACTGGATGACAGTGCCAGCTAAATATCTCAAACATAAATATTCATGTACATCTATTTCTGGCTGTCGACGTTCACTCCTGGATGAATCCCTGCGTTTTGTGGTGGCTTGTTTAGAGGGAGGGGGGGCAAACTGCAAAAACAACAAAGCCCTTTGTTCTGCGAGCAGCTCTGAAAAGTGTGATGTGGCCCACGCCAGCTTCAGGGACAATAAATCTGTGGAAAAATCCAGCTTCACCACAGAGATTGTTTTATCCCAATATGGGAAGCAGACATGCAGCTTTAAACAAGAAGGTCAGAATTCATGTTGAATTCTTTCTACAGTCACCTGAGACACTGTCTTTATCTCCTCAACAAAAACATCTGAGTAAATAACCACAGCCTGAAGAGAATGTCAGCTGACACAAGTACAAATACATAATCTTACTAATTCTATGAATGCACACAGGGTTTTGTTAATGTATCTGTTTATTGAATACCACATAAAAACAGTGTGGCCTGCAAGTAACATTAAAATCTCTGCCGACTTGGGTTTCATACCGCTTCACCTGTAATAAAAATTTGATTCTTGTCCTTCCTATAAGGCTCAAAACCGTTTGTTGGGGTGAAAGCAAACAGTGGGATTTCCCCACTTGTCAGAGCTGAGTAATATAATGCTAATCTGGCAGCAGATAGGAGAGAAATACCGCTTTGAGGGAGGAATTATTCAGAGCTGAAATCCATAACATCAATGAGATTTATCCCTCCTCCACAACTTGTTGGCTGCAGCGAGTGATCTGCTTCCCTTAGGAGTTACTATCATCAAGAGCATGGTGTACATATAGCAGCCCAAGAGCAAGGACCAGCAGAAATTCAATTTCATACTTCAGTGTGGAGGAAAAACATTTTTCTAACAGATCTAATCTTACTTCTGATTTCTAGAAAAGACAGAGCAAAATAACACTGAACTATGGCTCTTTTTCTTTCTTAAAAAAAAAGAAAAAAAAAAGTTATTTCATGACAACGTACCCTAAAGTGTTTCATCTGGTAGACACAGACACACTGATAAGGTGTACTCACCACCACATCACTCCTTATCTTGCCAAAGGTGCTGATCAGATGAGCGTAATGATAGTCGTCCATCTGCCTCAGTGTGGCAGTCATGCTGGCCACAAAGCTCCCCTGGAGAAGAGAAAGAAATGCATTCAATACACAATCAAGTTCAAATTGAAGGCTGAGGACGGAATGACTCTGTGGCCGTGATTCTGATGGATACCGACTGGCCGAGCTGATTGGGTCTGAGTGCTAAAAGCAGGCACGGCCTCCCAGGTTTGAAAGGGAAAAAGAGGCGCCCTCACTCAGTGGCTGATCTCATTAACCTACTGCCCTCCACTCTCCAGCTCTTTGTCTCCACTGATTATAATGCCTGTGAGGCCCCTAAAGTGCTGTCTTTACTTCGCAGTCCCCTCTCCTGGCTCTGGTTAGCACTCTGTACATGAGCTGCGGGCGGCAGATAAGAGATGGCAAAATGTGCAGCGGTCTGGGTGGGGAGAGGCCGGGCGCTGGCGGTCCAGTGTCGCACCAGTGATGTGAGTGGACAAAGGTTGAGATATTGCTGGGAAACGCATTAACATATTTCGAAGAGGTCCTCGCTGACCATTACAGTGACTCAATACTTTGTGCTGAATAGAAATCAACATGAACCGAGAAAATTAAACAAGAAATTTATATGTACAATCATGATCGTCTGCAAAAAAAAGAGAGAATCTTAAGAAAAGTAGATGAGAAAAGTGTTTTCATTATTAACTAAACAACACCAGCATACAGTATTGTTATTGTCATTATTATAAGAATATTTAGCTGCTCCCAGATGGTTTTACCTGAACCAGCTGATCAAAAAAAAAAAAAAAAGCACAGAAGATAAGAGAAGCCAATTAACTGCTTTGTCGCAAAATGCATTTAAAGCAAATCCAGATTAACACTGCGAGCCAAAGGTCTGATAAGCGTTAAGACACAGGTGTGTGTCTATCTCCAAGACCTAAAACCACTGGAGTAAGCAGCACATGGCTGGACTGAGACTGATCAGGAGCTATGAAAAGCAAAAACTCATAAAACTGGTGCATTGAAGAGAAGCACAGGAGGATTTTCAACACCAAAAGCTCTTTAGAAACACATTTTAACCCGTTTAGTCCAACATCTGACTGAGAACTTCTGTTTTACACTGAATACAGATGTGCTAATAGCTTAAAAACACTTAAATACAGACGTCTGTACCAGAGTGACTGTATTTGGAGGTCTAGTTACAAAAAGTGACTAATCACCAGAACAAACCCCGGCCCGGGATGCTCATGTGAAACCACCTTGGAGAAGTGAGTGCGGTCTTCATGCGACCAACATAACTCAGCTGCTTGGTGGTGGTTAATCCTCACAAGGCGCTTCTGTTTCTAGAGAACCTCTCCTTGAGCTGTAATTAGGCCTGACCCACCGAAACAGAGCAGAAACTATGCTGAACACACTCACACGCACGCGCACACCTCGACTGACCCCTCTCTTAGTCTACATTGTTTTTCTGTTTTTACTCTGATGAGCTTGTAGTTATTGCTTTATTATTTTAATAATAATAATGCCATTATTCTTATTATAAGTATGAGAACAACACCTCTGACATTCTCAATCTACTGCTTAATCATGCAAAATATGCCAAAACAATCACTAATGCAAACATCTATTATTCATGTTCCCTTCACTTTCTCTTTTTCGCCACACGGAGCTGACGACTGCATCACTTCCCTCTCTGTAATGCTTCACAGAAACCAGTATGACTCATGTTATATTAATATGGAAATGTTTTTCTAAAGCACAGAGGGCAGGACTCTTTCATCTGTGAGGGCATGTACGCCTCAGTTAACCCCAGTTCTTCGGCATTATAGATGGAGAACAAATTTAGGAGAGTCTCTAGTGTGTATTAAGTTTGTAAAGTGCAAGAGGGAGGTGGTTCGACGTCTGAAACGGAGGAACAAAGGCTGCGCAAGGACATGGATAACCTCTGGTAGTGAATTAAAGGTAGCTTAGTGAGTTTTAGTCCTGGTGAGATGAAAAAAAGCAGCATTATTTAAAGACTTTTGTTTTTTTGAGGATATTGAGCCGATCCTTCTTTGAAAAATCGTGCATGGGCGACAGAAAGTGGCTGCTGCAATCCTTTTGACACAGGGCAGTTGCTTCATTAATAGTAAGGAGATAGAGCTTCAAAGCACCTGTTGCAGCAGCAGCAGCAGCAGCAGCAGCAGCAGCAGCAGCAGCAGCAGCAGCAGCAGCAGCAGCAGCAGCAGCAGCAGCAGCTCCCCTCACCACTAAGACTAGAGCATCGAGATCAGCTGGAGGGGATCCCGCGCTCATTCATTCTGTCTGTCTCCTCAGCTGTGAATGAATCCCCAAGATAAAGAGCCGTCAGAACAAACTTCCCATGCTGTAAGCCTCAGTGTGGGACTTTGCCATAAGGCTCCCAGAGCTATGTACAGTAGCATAAAGCCCCCCCCAAGCTTACTCCCAATGTTCAGTGAAGACTGCCGACAGCGCTGGCATATGTTACTCTTGATTTTACTACTGCCTTCACTTGTTGTGAAGCTTACAACCAAATGTTCTTGCTGCTAGAGGCAGTAAGTGACATGAGAGATCTAGATGCATCTACTGTACTGCACTTGAGAAATAGATACAGTATGTGGGCTGCAACTGCAAATGGGAAAGTTCAGGAATGCTCATGTCAGGTCTCTGGCTCTAATTTGAAGAGGTGCAAGGCAGCAGCGGTGTGAAAGCCGCCTCGGTCACACAGCTGACTCCACAGGTCTGGCAGGATGACCAGCAGCGCTCGGGAGTGAACCAAGAAGAACTCAAAAGGCCAGCCTGTCCTCCCGGGGCTCATCTCTCAACTTTTATTACTGGGATGAACACCAGGCACCGTTGCCATGACAACTCTTATATTTATTTATTTCGTTAGTTCTTAAAGGAAAGAGAAAGGGTGAATGGAAATCAAAGGAAGCAGGTTAAGGATGTGCGGGTGCGGTGTGAGTGATGGGAGGCGCAGCGGGAACCAGCGGTGTTAAGGTTTCCACTGTAACACCGGCTGTGTACAGCTCACTGAGGAGGGAGGGAGGGAGGGCCAGAGAATAGTCCTTCAGCTGCCTGCCTGACAAAAACAGCTACAAAACAAAAACAAAGACATAAATAAAAGAAAAAAGAAACAGAGGCAGAAAAGGAAAAGTTAAGAAGTCCTAACATGACTCCTTTTATTGCTTTGAGTGAACAAGGTTACTTTGAGCTTGACTGTGCGTTGCCTCCTGCCTGTTGTCACTTGTTTGTTTACCCACTTGAAGGCTGAATTTATAAAACTGAATCACAAATCTGAGTAATATAAGACTAGTAATATAAAACACATGAAAGGGGCTTCCTCATCAGTGACGTGACTGCTCTCTTAGACACAAGACATTTTATACCAATAAAATAAAGAAATCACCAACAGCTCTGTGCTGCTCTAATGTTTGTTACTGAGAGCAGTAGAAACTAAAACTGTGAGTGAATGAAAAATGGAAAAAACAACATTTATTCCTAATTTGTTGCACTGAAATCGTGATGTCACCTGAATGAAATCAGCTACTTTAAAAGCCTAAAGCAAAGCCATGTGTCCATTACAAATGCTAGTTTTGCTCAAAGTCAAATATTCCCATGCTGCTTTGCTCTGCAGGTGACGGACATAAAAATTATAGTTACAACATACAACACTTGTCAGTGATGATGTAAAATGATTGAGATTAATAAGAAGCCAAAACAGCAATTTTCTAAGACCAACAGAGCACGCTATTGAATTCTTGTCTTTTACCAAAAGAGATGAAAGAAGAAAAATTAGATGAAAAAATGACAAAAAACAAACGAGCAATTTCAGGCAAAGATCGTGACCTCCAATAGAAGGCTACAAGCACAAAAAAAAAAAAAAACAGTAATAATGAGCTCACTGACTGAGCTTCCTCTGGAGATGATAAAACACCTGAAAACGTATAGAAGTCAATCATGAAACCACCGGCTGTGCTGTTATTAATGTAAAGTATTTATCTACTGAGACAATTTCTCAAGCTTAAATAACAATAAACGGAAACTTAACAATTGATATCCATCACAGTGTCCAGAAGCTGCAGATTTCCGAAACCCTGCCTCCATATCCATCTTATACTTGAGGGCTAATGAGGCAGAATCTTAGTGGAAATGAAAAAGTGGTGATTAGAGGGTAGGACCAGATCCATCATACACCGCTCTCTAGCCCGCATCTCTTTGATAATTCATCTTACTTTAGCGTCTGACAGCAGAGAAGTAAAAATTGATGTTTGTTCTAGTAGTGAAGGGTTGCCCCATAAACACAGCATTGTTTTAAGGCTTTAATTAAGCCGGTGGGGAAATGGTACGCCGGCCCCCAGGAGAGATACAGACTCATCCTGTCTGTGGAAGAGAGAAAACTGACACAGGAGCTCAAAGAAGAAAAAAAAAAGATGAAGACGGGGAGGGGGATGTACTGTACTGTATGATGACCAACAGGGAACAAAACGACTCCCTCTTTCTCTCTATATTAGGTTCAGGCCTGTTGCAATATGAATTTGCTGGCTCATTACTACAGCAATTACACAGGCACACAGAAAAACCTCACACTGGCACTCCACCATTTAATCTGAGAGGAACGAGAACAATACTACTATGCAAACAGAAGCGACCAGCACTGTTAAATCATGGAGGCTGCAGCTGCAAAGAAAGATCTCACGAGAAAGAGGGAAGACATGGAGTACAGGACGGCAGGTTTTTTACTGGGTGAGGTGACCAACTGCAGACAGTAAGATCTAAATTTATATTCTCTGCAATTTGTGTTGCTGCTTGGAGAGAGCATGAGGCAGTTGTTGGAGCTGAGAGTTGAAAAAAAAAAAAAGCTATTGAGGTGATTTTTTTCTGAGGAGAGCTCGAATGAAAAGATGAAATGGCATGAACAGTCCCTGAAAGAGAAAAAATGCATACGAACTGTGCATCATCCTCTTTTTTAAAAACATCCAAGGACAAGTATCTTCTGCTGCTGTAGAAAGAAAGAAAGTACAGACAGACATACTACTTTTTTTAAAATCAGTCCTTTAAACTGAACTCATTCACAAAACTACTTAGTTGTCACTTTATTTATGTACGTTGTGATACAACATGTATCACTAAACTAAATCTTTCTAAGTCATTTTAATTCATACGAAGAACAGAATTTTGTTAGATATGTTGTTGTTCACATATAAATGCTGACACAGAAGTAAAGAAAAATATGCAACACTTTATTCATTTATTATTATTTTATTTTATTTTTATTTATTAGCACACAATAATTATATATATAAAATAGCATATTAAAGAGTAGAACAACAACAAAAAAGAGATCATTAGGAAACACATAATAACTACACACTAGTTTTAGGTAAGCATGAAATACTTAAAGCAGAAGTGAGTGATCCGGTCGTTTTCACTAATGCTGCGTTCCAGGCAGGCTTTTGAAATCGTAAATTACAGCTTCAAGTCACAACTTACGACTTTGTAGCGTTCCAGGCAACCCACTCGTGTTTTTCCGACCTGTTTTACCGGTGAAAGTCACTATAACGGCCACTCGTAACTTCCGACCGGTGAACTCGTACCAGATCGAACTGGTACCACTTCACGGTCGGAAAAATACGAGTTTCCTTGAACGCACCATAACAGTCCTCGTCGCTACGTCACCACATTCACGGCGTTCCTTGGCTGCACACACAGCCCTGCATGCCGTTCTCTCTCCTCATTGGATAAAAACTGTAGGATACGATAAATGTTTTCTCTTCGGCTCAGAGCAGAGCAGAGGGACTGACAGACCCGTGTTTCAGACCAAACACTCTATGTAAGTGATTGCTGTCGGAAGATATAACTATTTAAGACTTATATTAACACAAATATATCACTCACTTCTGCTTTAAGTGATCATCTATAAAGAATTCTTCATGGACCGACTCTAATCAGTATTTAAAATATAACCACAACTCTAAATGCTTAACTCTCTAATAATTGACTTACACTTTATAAACAATCTTATTAACCACTGACATCTCCTTAATAACATAGTTTGTTGATTATATAATCATTAATTTGTATGAAAGTATGAAGATACAATGATTAAGCACATTGTAGATGAGCTTATTAATCTAATAATGCTTAACAAATGTGTAGTAAGTAAGTCTTATTGTTCTTCATGCAGCTGCTCTAGAGTATAGTGTGTGTATAGTGTCTTATAGAGCAGGCGGCTCCATGCATCTGTCCATCACCACTCTCTTCTACACGTATCACTATCACACACATGTAAACAGTGCAGACAGGTGAAAGGAGACAGGCAGCAGCACTAAAGCACCTCTCACGCCGGCCTGTCAAAGGGAGGCAGAGCTGACACATGCGAGGTACTTGGCCACTGCTGCAGGATTCAGCAGCGAGCCCACTTGGCTCTAACATCAGGCCAACAAGGTGGCACGCAGGCAGGTCAGCCAACGGACACGGAGCCCAGCACTTATTAGAGGCCCCACTCCGACCGTTCACATCTTCTCCTTCTTTAGCGGTGTTGGCCGTAACGGACTGTGATGTCCAGGTAAACACTTCAGAATACATCATGATAAATAACAACCACAGCAAACCAGGGCAGCCAGCCATGAAAGTGACCCGTTATGCCACTCATTCAGACAGCGTCCTACTCCAGGTAGCACTTTTACACATCAAAGTATCACACTTCCCCTGAACAGACACATGGATTTACACAGGAAAACTCCATCGAGCCAAGAACCACTGTCTTTCACCAGAACACCCCGTGTGTCCGATGCCAAACGAACATCATTGACTGGGAGGGAAATAGATGTTGCTGATTATGGTCTGGTCGGACTGTCAGAGTGTCAGGGTGGAGGAGAGAGCGAGTCAATAATACGTTGTCATGTATTGAAACCACAACACGCTGTCCAGACAGCCAAGACTATTTGCTACTAAAGGTCAAACCCAGCTTTACATTTTACGTTTTGAGGTGGTTCACACTTTGATATTAGCTCCTGCTGGTCGCTGGGCCCCAGGCACTAGACACTTTTTGACATTTCTGGAAAAATGACTAAAGTTGGCAGAAGGAAAACCTGCTCAAAATAAACTGCAGGTGCTCTGATGTTATATTCCAACATTTCAGCCCTTAATATAATACTTTCTAATGTTGACACAGCATTCACCCATCGTGTGACTTGAATGACTGTCAATAATATGTGGTTTTATCCCAATTTATAGGCTTGATGCATGCTTTTTTTTTTCTTTTTTTTTGGTGGACAGACTGAGAGCGAGCTTTGTAACACACGTTTGATGAAAAGACCAAAAGACTGCAGCAGATGGGACAGACTCTCGCTGACGTATCTGCTTGGCACATTTTCAGCTTTGCTTCTCACTCTTAAGACTTGCTGGGGCAGTGCTGCTGCACAGCACACACATCATGTCAGGCTGTCAGCTGCAACACACACACACACATACACACACACACCCTTTCTCTTTGACTATTGCCAACAGATCTAAGCTACAATAAATTGACAGCTCTCTTCTACATCGAGTAATTTGCCTCCATACAGACATGACAGTCAGCTCTCTAATGTACTGTGTGTGTGTGTGTGTGTGTGTGTGTGTGTGTGTGTGTGTGTGTGTGTGTGTGTGTGTGTGTGTGTGTGTGTGTGTGTGTGTGTGTGTGTGGATGAATGCACTCAGGATCTCTGCGGACTGACTGGATATGAAGCTGAGTGGTGACAGCGAGGCCACTAAAATGAAAGTTTCACCATATCTAACATGGGAATCAGCAGTTTAAAACAGTTTAGACTCATTTGTTAATTTAGGGCAGAGGAAGTACTGTCAGTTTTTCTCTTTTTTTTTGTTTTTGCGCAGTGAGACAAAACCAATGAGAAAACCGGGGAAGTTTAGATGAAAGAGGGGAAAGAATACAGCAAACAGGGAGACTCTATCCCACTTCAGCGCCAATTAGCAGTGTGACATGAGTGTGACAGCAGGATGAGCTGGGAAAGAGCAGAGTGACAATGAGAGAGAAAACTCCTGTCCTGTCAAACCAGTGGCAGCTCTGCGCTCAAATCAAAGGAAGTTTGTGTATGTTTGAGCGGATGTGACACAGTCAATGTAATTCTAATACATCACTGCATTTGACATACAGTATGTATCACTAAACTAAATCTTTATAAGTCATTTTAATTAATATGGACAACAGAATTTTGTTAAAGGGATAGCTCACCCAAAATTCAAATTTCACTCATTATCTACTCACCCTCATGTCGACTAAGGGCTGGGAGAATTGTCAGAGTCCTCCGTGCCTTCTCGGAGTTACGGGGGGGTTCGCGCAGCAGTATTTGTCCATATAATGGTTGTGAATGGTGCTCACTTTTCTGCGTCCAAAAAGACACACCAAAAAACATCCAAATACCTCCATACTGCTCGTCTGTAATGTCCCTCTTGTATTGAAGCCCCGACATTAGAAATTGTTCCGCCGGCCAGTGCAAAGACACAGGAAGAGCAGTGAACTGAGACACTGGGAGCTTCCGCTACAAACAAGCTTAAAATATAGACTTCTTTCAGAACAATTTCTCATGTCGGGGCTTCAATACAAGAGGGACATTACAGACGAGCAGTATGGAGGTATTTGGATGTTTTTTGGTGTGTCTTTTGGACGAAGAAAAGTGAGCACCATTCACAACAATTATATGGACAAATACTGCTGCACGGACCCCCCCGTAACTCCGAGAAGGCACGGAGGACTCTGACAATTCTCCCATGCCTTAGTCGACATGAGGGTGAGTAGATAATGAGTGAAAACTGAATTTAACTATCCCTTTAAATATGTTGTTGTTCATACAGTATATAAATGCTGATACAGAAGTATAAAAATCACTTGATTTGAGATTATTAGGAAACACTTCACATTAGGTAAGCATGAAATACTTAAAGGGAATTTCCAGTCGTAATCAATGTTTACCTGTTTTTTTAATTTAATGTGATAATTTGCCCCTTGTTTGATGGTTTTAGCTTGACCACAACAGCACAGTTATGTAACCATCAATGTCCCTGACTGACTGACTGATGGTTCTTCTATCACTGCTCCACAGAGTGCTCAGCTGTCGTCTACCCAGCTGTGGGAGCAGAGGAGCCGAGCAGCACTTTAAACACAGCGAGCCTCGCCTCCATTACGGCAAATAAACTACCTTCATTACATGTATCATTATTACTAAAGGAGGCAGAGGAATAACTAAACATAAAACACACTGAGTGGGGAGAGTTAGTCGGTAACAAGGCTCTGTACCCAGCCTCTGATAAAAGTCTCTTATATACAAAAAAATAAATTTTGATCTGAGCTTCTGTCTGAGTGGTAATTGGTGATTTTTTATAAAACCAGGATTTAACCATGAGCTGCCCGGGTTTTGACTTAGCAGTTCAGTACCAAGGTTTGACATGCTTTCTCCAAGGGCAAATAGTGTTGACAGATTTTTATAATACATAGGTAAACGGGTAAATATAATAACACCTAATGAAGACAACAGCAGTGTGGTCTTATAAAGTAGCAAGCCACACAATCCATAAATCTATTTACAATCCCAACACGCCCGGCGGCAAAAAAAACCCGAGAACAAACTGGGATCTGGATCTTCCTTTGACCGCAGCACTGTGTATACGGTACAAGCAGGGTACAAGGACATCAAACAGGAGTCCCCGGAGAGCTTGGCTTCAAGGTAATGAAATCAATAGGAGAGGAGAGTCACTCCAGTGACTTGTCCACTGCCACCGGTTTATCCATCTGAGAAACAGTTTGCTTACACAAGCAGATCGCCCAGCAGATTCCAATAAACGAAAAAACGGCAAAGCCTATTTCAACCTCACATACAGTAGACGTCACCTCTCAGAGGAGATCCATTTATCCATTAAATAAATGCCATTAACCCCGGGTTCAAATCGGAAACATTTGCCAAGCACCGAGACGCTCCAAGGTCAGAGCCTTACAAACATTATTCAGCTTTCTCCTGTGTCAAAAGCTGCAGTGTGTCATTGCCTGGCGGAGCAATAACAAGGGCCGTGGAGCAGATCTATTACTGTCAAACCAAAAAAAAAAAAACACAAGAAGTCAGGCTCATAAAGCCGTGTTGTGAGCAGTCAGTCTGTGTCGATCAGTTTGTCAGAGGGAGGAGGGGGTTATGTCATCTTGTAGAGAAGTCAGATATAGTGAGAGGATGAATGAGGAATAACACTTTCTGTTATTCACGTGCTACAAAAGACAGAGAGAAAGAGAAAGGGGAGAAAGAGAGAGAGAGCAGTGCTGCGAGGACAAAGTGATAAACAAGGGAAGTAGGTTTAATGGATTTAAGAGTGAAGTGAACCTGAGTCCTGCCTGTTATTCACCCACCTCTCCTGTTTCATTCTCTAAAAATCTTTTGGCACTTCTTCTTTCCCTCACAGCTGGAGCAGCCGTCCTGCTGGCCACTACTAAATTGTGGGCGTAGCAGAAAAGAGCTGTTAAAGTAACACATCAACCCTTTTTTGTGGTCTTAGTTTTAACCACTACATTAAGACGGCCAATACATCTGATATTATTGTTTTACTTTTTCAGTCAATTTTAAAAGTACATCTACTTCTCAACCCCGTAAATGTGGAGCTTGACTCTGCTTTAATATTGGTCAGAATTACCTGCACATGAACAATTAGGACCAAATCCTCAACAAAACTACAATATCCAAGTTGGAGCTGCTTTTTTAATGAAGCTACTAAGCGCTGACACATTTTATAAGATAATATTTAGATAGACAAATATTTCAGCGAGTTGAATATCTGATATTTTCCGCACATATTTTGTTTATCTATAGAGGTTTTAGATAAGGCAGATGTTCAATTAATAATAAAATGAATGTGAAGAGAATGAAGAGATGTTACTGGTTTAATCAAACTGTCATGCTTTGCTGAGAAGCATTTAACTTCATATTCAGGGTTCAGTGCTTTAAGATTTCCTGTATGACTGTTGTTTTAACACTTGAGAGAAATTGCTAAATTGAATTAGAAAATTAATAACAGGGTAAACAGGATTTACTGATGAGACGAGATTCCAGTGAAAAAATCTAATGTGAAGTAATTATCCAATACTGAATCAAAAATAATAAAATGTACCTACAGGGAAATAAACCTAATGAGAAAGAAATAATGATGAAAAAAAGTGTCATGAACAAGATATAATGAGATGTGTCATATTAGAGGAAGACAGCTGAAGACAAGACAGGAATTATAACAGGTAAAGGTTATTTATCAAATAAACATCATTTTCTTCGAGACAAAACTAAAATTTTTACATCAGCTTCAATTTGATTAATGGATTTTTATTGCCAGTTAACCTCCATCCCCGCCCGTACCTCAACTCCAAGTTATTGAATTCTGGTTTACTGGTTTACATGAATCTTCAATAACAAAATTACATATTGATTCACTAGGTTCTGAGTGATGCACTGTGCTGTATGTGCCCCGTACATCTGCTGATTCACTGGCACATGTAAAGATATATGAAAAATGAATTCCCATATACGACCACACACACACACACAGAGTCATACACAAATGTATAAGCACACACAGTAGCAGCAGCTGCTGTCTGGAGAGCTGCAGCTCATTACCATGGTACCTGAGGCTTAAAGCAGAACTAGGGGTTTCCCTGTGAGAGAATGAGGGCAAGCTATGGTTTTGCGAAAACATCCAACCAGGCGTACACAGCCTTACTTTTTTTTTAACATCATCAAGGTTTCACAAAAAAACTGTGCTTTTTCTTTTTTTTATACTCGCTCCTAATTTTCTTCATTAAACACTTCAATGCTACATTACAGATCCAATTAAGTCTACGAGGAGAGTGCACGATCCCTGCTGCAAAAAAAACCCCAAACAGGTCCTTCTCCAGCATGAACAGTGTTAACTCTGAAGTAGCCTATGACAGATGGATAAAAAGCAGAGAGGAGATCACGCAAACAAGCTTCTAGAGGTGGGGGGTGGAGGGGGGGCAAGCAGATGGAATCTCCTTCTCCTGCACAAAGAAAAGAGCTGTGAGGACTCTGGGAAATTGAGACGACAGAAGGTGAATGGACTTGTAATGAAAGTCTCAAGTTTGATAATGCACGATGAGCATCACTCTGTGGAGATGCCGAGCGACACACACCCACACACACACACACACACACACACAGGAGAGAGAGAGAGAGAGGATTCTGGACACAGGTGTGCGTGCACGTCTCAGAAACACCTGTTGCCGTCTCAGGAGCTGTGGGGGTAAAGTGCACTCTGGAGAGTTTTTTGGATTTGCTTCTCCTGGCTCCTGGCAAAATGAAGCGAGTAAAGCCAAGTTGTGATGAGCGCACCGTCTCCATGGAGCCCAGGTCCCTGACAAACCTGCTCTGACTGATGACGAGATAAAGGGATGATGCATGAACCTGCCAGATGTAGCCCAAAACTAGAACTCTACTTTCTCCACTGCAACCTTCCCGCCTCCCTTTGGCTCTCTCTCTCTCTCTCCTTCCTTCCCTCTCCTCTTCAATGCTCCCTCCCCCTCTCACTTAATCGCTCTCTCTTCTCTCTCTCTCTCTCTCTCTGTGTCTGTCTCACTCTCTCTCCTTCTCTCTCTGCGCACACACACACACTCACACACACTCCCATACACTCACTCACGCAGAAAAGAGGAGAAAGCCAGGAGAGGAGAACCACGGCGGCGGTGGCGGTGTGGCGCGATGGGGATATTCTGCCTGCGTGGGCTCTGTCGCTGAGTGAGGCGTCCGGAGTTCAGCCACAGAAGTGCGTGTGTGCGCGCGCGTGTGTGTGTATGTATGCATGTGTATGTGTGTGCGTGTGAGAGACAGAGAGAGAGAAAGACAGAGAGAGAGAGAGTGCGTGTGCGTGCGTGTGTGAGTGAGTGAGTGACTGAGAGCCCCTGCCGACGCCGTGCGGAGAAAGGGGAACGGAGGAGAGCGGCGGTGGTGGAGAGGAGGAGAAGAGAGGGGGAGTGTTGACTCTGACTGGGGCTTAGAGGAACCTCACGCCACTGGATCAGAGGACGCAGATGTGCAACAACTACTCCAACTACCGCTGCTCCTGCTCCTGCTCCTGCTCCCGCTCTCGCCTGCGTGCCACTGCCTGCCCATCCTCCTAACTTCTGCCATGGCATAGCCTCTTCCTCTTCCAGCTCGCCTCCAATCCGCCGAGGAAAACGGGCATGCATGGGCACAACCAGGGATCTAGGCTATCGCATCCTTTACATCAGTAATTCACAGACTGAGGTGAGTCGCTCCTATCTGTGCTCTCCTCTATGTCACCTCGTAGTCTGCAACTGCGAGAGAAAGAGAGAGAGAGAGTCTGTTCAAATAACCTCTGCCGGGGGAAATCCGAGGGATCTGCTCGCTCTGTGGGACTGAGCCTGGGATAAGCCACGGAGGGGGGGGGGATGTTTTCACTGAAGATTTTTCCCTTTTAGTCGGCCGATCAGATATCAAATACGTGTGGCAGATGAAAGGAGGTAAATCTCAGATTGATTTTATGCTTAGTTTCCTCTGCCTGGGTGAAGTGGTTGAGGAGGGAGAGATTTCAGGGCAGTAGCTGTAGCTGTGGAATGTGCTGGTGGTTTGAGTTGGAGACACGATTCGGCTCGGGAAAAAACTTTAAAATGGTAACAAAAAAAATCCCATCGCAAGGTGAATAAAATAGAGAAGAGAAAAAAAAGGCCGTGCCACTGCCGGATGACATTTATCAGCTCCGACAGGTCAGTTTTTCTACATTCTGGAGGGTTTTGATTCAAATTTAACCCGACTGGCTCGGCATACATTGCTCAAACTGTGCTTCCGTACGAGGGCTTGCATGATGCTGCATTTCCTCTCAGTTTTGCAGCTGAGTGAGCGTTATATAAAAAAAACACACACACACACTCACACACACACTCAGATACCTGAACTAGAAGAATTGTGAAGAATTGTTGCACGGAGCTGTCGTCCCATATATGAGGGCAGGTATCTTGCAGCACTGAGGAATAGAGCTTCAGACAGTTGGCTGCATCTGATAAAGGACCTTAACTAAGGGCTAATCTAGATTAATGGATTGGGTGAACTCACCATCTTCTCATAGACTATGTGTTGTGTGTGTGTGCAGATATGTATGTGCATGTGTGTGTTGGAGAGAGAGAGAGGGAGAGCTGCTGAGCATGAGCAGCACAGACCCCTCACATCTTGACTGTCCTTCAGTCGCCACACAAAACGCACGTCACTCCCAACCCCCCCCCACCCCCCACTGCCATCACTCTCTGTCTCCCCCTTCAACCCTATCACATATCAACGCTCCGATACAATCTCCCCTCTGCTCCATTTCACTTTCTGCAGACACTGAGGAGAGGACTGATGGAAAGAGATGAAGATAGATACAGACAGAGGAAGAGATACGGAGCAAAGGGAAAAGAGATTGTCTGCGAGAAATAATAGAGAGCAAGACGGGAGAGGATATTGAATTTTCCTTTTATTCTTACAGTTAAAAAAGGGGGTTTTATGTGAAGACATTCAACAGTGACACGAACAGTACAAACCTGCCGTCACGGTCTTATCATATAATTATTATATGTTATATAAACTATTTATAAAGGAGGGGGAAGTAGGATGTTTCTCTCTTTGTTCATCACGTCTTCCTTTAACCTTCGTGCTGCATCTGTGAGAACCGGGCACAGCAGGTCCAGGAGCGACGGGTGCGATGGCCCCCCGACACTTCAAAGCTAATCTTCTTTTTTTTTTTTTAGGAATCGCTGACACCAGTCTGGACTTTACCCAGTAATGCTCCAGAGAGTATAGGAGAAGAGGAAGCCAGGACTCTTTTACCAGATAAGCAGGCAGAAGAAGAAGAGGGTGAAGAAGGTGAAGAGGGAAAGGGAAATAGGAAAAAGAAAAAAAAAAAGCTACAGTACAACATAAACCTTTAGGCAGAGAGATGTCAGGGAGAACTGGCAGGAAGAGAGTTGGCCTGCACAAATTGCCTTTTTCTTTTGGAGGACTTTTTTTCTTTTCTTTCACCTGCCTCAACGTTTGGGCAAATATGGCAGACGCTGTGAGGGTGGGCAGGGACGAGGGGAGAGCGCAGGGTTTCCAAACGAGTGGTGAAGTGTGCACTTGCCTCCCCGTGGCCTCTCTCACTGGGGGGTGGAGGGGTGGGGGGTGGGAGGAACTCATTCATCCAGATTACACACTGCTCTACTGTATATGCTTTTGGAGCAAACCAGATGTTACCTTTCATGTGTTGATAGGATTATTCATTAAGAGTCTCGTTTCTTTTTACCCTGAGAGCGATGCGACATCGCCACGCAGCTGAGGTGAATCTCGTGCGTCTGTTTTTTTTTTTTTTTTCAGGGAAGAACACAGTGTTGAGCATTTGTACACAGAAGGAGGCGCGTTGCACCTGATCCCACAGGGGTTCTGGTGTTGGTGTCAGTGCGTGCTTGTCTGTGTGTGTGTAAAGTGCCGTGTGTTCCCCTCTGCTTCGCGGTAGGGGCCCAGTCATCTGGGCCCAGTTGTTCAAAGGTAATCCGATCGAATTTTGGATAATGGATTGGATCAAATCTTGAAAATGGGTTGTTCAAAACCAAAAACGGATTCTGAGATTGGATTAGATCACGTAATCCAATCATGGTTTTGATCTGGATAAAACCCTCAGTTTGTGTTGTTCAAAACTTTTCAGTAGGATCGGGATAACTTTGATCCAAAAAATCAGGATTATTCTGATCCCAGCAGTTGGGTGGATTCAGGGGGGATTTCAAGAACAAAATGTGATTTAAATTAAATTCAAACTGGTCAAATAAACAATATTCATAATATAGTATATATACATTTATTGATTTACATTTTGCACCTAATTTTAAACCACAACAGTGATTAGTAAATAATGTTAACTTTTGAATATTCTACAACTGAAAAACTTTTCCCCAACTACTTTTCCCCAAACTGAATTTAATGAAATTTGAAGTTTGAATTTTAAAATTTGAAGTTTGAATTTTGAAATTTGAAGTTTGAATGTTGAAATTTGAAGTTTGAATTTGAAACACATGGGGAAATATATGTATATTTGTATATATTTGTGTATATTTGCTTTTTTCAATTTATTTTAACAGCCCAACCAGATGGAGTCTGGCTGTTTAAAAGACATTGAAGAAACAACAAAGAGCACAGAAAACAATACATACACTCCGTTTTCAAATAAACACACTTGAGTGACCCATGCTGCTGTTCTTCCTGTTATTTACAGACCAATCAGCCTTCAGTCTGATACACAGTCCCATCTAGAGCACTCATTATCCGGATTTGGTAATCTTGAAAATTTGGATTTGGATCAGACTGATCCAATCCAACTTTGCTTTGAACAACTGGGATAAAAGTAAAACAGATTACGTGATCCTGGATAGCAAAAAAGGGGATTTCAAAATCTGGATAATTTTTATCCAGATTACACCTTTTGAACAACTGGGCCCTGAGGTTCCAACAGGCCCAGAGGCAGAAGAGCAGAAGATGAGAGTTTACCGTGGTAACAGATGAAAAAGTGGAGGCTGTGCATCTTGTGTGTTTTATAACTTTCAGGGCTGCAATGAAAACGTCTTTGCATTAAAAATTAGTTATTTATTGTTTCTTGATTAAGCAGTTAGAGATGCCGAGACAAATCCCCAAATCTAAGATGACTTGTTTTGCTATCTATTCAAATTCCAGATACATTTTTTTTTTAAGTATATTTTTGGGGGCTTTTTATTGCCTTTATTCGACAGAACAGTGGAGAGATGTGGGATTTGAACCGGGGCCGCCTGCAGTGAGGACTGTAGCCTCAACATGGGGCTGAGGGAGCTAAACGCCGCCCAAATTCCAGATACATTTCAATAAAATAAAGCATTCAATTCTTACATCGGAGCCATTTGAATAAACATTTCACATTTTTTCCATCAATCCATTAGTTTCACAAGTTTCTCCTGCTCAACTAATCATTGAACCACTAATTACTTAGGTTGGGACTTTTTCTTGATACAGATTATTGATCTCAGCAGGCAGGGGTCAGAGGGCAGGGGCAGCGGTCAGGCAAGGTGTGGACCATTAACTGTGCGCTCGGCCGTGTTCAGGAAAATGAGCATGGACTAAAATGTCATCGTTCTTGTCAAGACGGCCTCGAATGAATGCATTTTTGATATCACGTACGACTTAAGGCTAATTGGCCCCCGACATGTTTGTGATTCATGGCGAGTCCTGGAAACTGAGGAGGGATTTTACAGAACAGTTAAAAATGGAGGTTTGTAGAATTACAGGGCTCCTTGTCCCCTTGTAAAGTGGCTCTCTGAAACATTTCCCTTCACTATATAACCTTCATGAGATTCAGCTGAGCTGGCAAAATAATACATTTTACCAACAAGATAGGATGGCTTTAGCCCATGCTGCCCCCCCCACCCAGGCCTGATCCCTGCCTGTTCTTGTTCATGGCTCCTTCTCCATGTCTTCATCTTCCTCATTCACTTCCATCTCTGTCTATTTCGCTCACTTTCAATTCTGCTCCAGCGAGAACTCGGCATTCTTTCGCCATGCACCTGTTTATTCTAGTCTTTTCCTCCACTTTCCCATCCTTTCCACGTGCACTTTTGTGTGTGTGTGTGTGTGTGTGTGTCTCTGTCTGTGTGAGAGCGTGTGTGATTTTCTTAGCTACGGGATGACTAGGAGGAATCTGAGAGCAGCAGGGGGAGTTCTCAAGTTACCCATCAGCTTTGAAACCAGTGTCTGGAAGGCAAAGAGAGAGGGAGAGAGGGAGACAGAAAGCAACAAAGGCAAAAGAGAATGAGAAAGAAAAATGAGGAACAGAAAGAGGAGCGATATTATGTTGTGTAGAGAGACAAAGAGCAGAGGAAAGGAGAGAGTGATCTGATGCATTCTGATTAGAGCAGGCAGCCTCTGCAGCAGCACACATCCATTCCTGAGGTCTGATCTACATCTAGCCGATATGTTAACTGATGTATGGATTACAGGCTTCCTGTGAATTCATCAACCTCTCAAGAACCCAGACCAAGCAAATCCAGTAGACGCCAACAAAGAAAACTCGTATTATTCATCAGGGACAAAGTGAGTAAAATATAATAAGGCTCCACCGCCCGTAGGCTACGACTCCATGATGAAGATGCTCTCCATGAAAAAACAGCCTCAGACTGACATACGGTACACAGCATTATTCCATGATAGCAGTTCCAAGCTTTATACACACAGTAGGGATGGAAGAGAAATCACTAATGACACCGGCGGCGTGTATTCAAAGCTCAATGAGAAGCTGTTAGCCTGAATTAAGTCCTAGAACTGCAACATCTCATGCAGCCTCCCTCTCACATGCACGCTCTGCTTTACATCAGCTTCAAGTGCGTAACTGGAGGCAATGAATGTGTAAAAAAAAAAAAACGCACACATGGCTTTTCGATAAATGTGCTGCATATGGCAGAAACCTAGCCCATAAGGATGTTCTGAGTGCTGTGGATTAACAGCAGATCTAGCCTGATCCCAGTCGCAGCAACAGAGTTTATCTAAATAATCATTACTCGCCATGATGCAGATGCAGAACATATTGACAAATGTCTATAGTATTTCAACAGGTAGCTATAGAATCACAGCAGCATTAAAAGGGATTGGAACGTGGATTAAAATGCAACCGGGTAAAACAAATTAGCTGCTCCGCTGTTTAGACTTTGTAAATTTCACACTGTGTTCTTGACAAATAATACATGCCCGGTGTTGTTTAGCAAATACTGCAATGCAATGTGATAATTCTCTGGTAAAAATCTTCAAAATGGTGCTTGGCAACAGAGCAGTGATCCATGATGACTGAGCAACAATTACTAGAAAGACAATCCTTTAAAATCCTGCGATTTCCAGCGCCAGTCCATCTTACGGCGCTAAGCTACCATTAACTGACAAAGGATTTGCTGCGTTTGGTGTCGGACTAATGCACTGTACTGCTGTTATCCCTCAACACTGACCTGTACAGTCAATCACTCGGCTATATATACCCTCTTCATCACACCCAGGCTCACTCACGCACTGCAGCACAGACACAGACAGGAAAATAAAAAACCCTCTCGCTGTCAGATGACCTCACCGACGCCATCTAAAGTAAACTACGACCGTGCATATCTGTTTTTTTTTTTTTTTTTACTGCATAATCAGTTTGCGCTTAAGAGACACATCAAAGACTTTTCAAAACACTACTAAGCTCCGTGTAATTATGAGCAGGAGCCGACGGAGGAGAGAAAAGAGGAGAGCCAAACACAAATAGATAAAGCTGGATTATAGTAGTTTGGAAGTTCCGTGACTGCGATGGTGACACCGCCACCACTTTGTTTGTTCAAAGCTCATCTGAGACCACGCTGAGCTGTAATGATGTAAAACTGCGGTGAGAGCAAAGCAGGAGATTTCTTGTTGATCAGGTAGACTGGAAGCCCACTTTATCTCCAATGAAGGAATTCGGTGCTGGCTGCATCACACTTCCGCTGTGTTTTTTTTTGTTTTTTTATTCAGCAGGTGTTCCACAGCGGAGGATACGGCATGACCAAAAGTACTGCCAGAAATCACTTCCATATGCCATTGTTCAACATCTCATTACGAAACTGTGGCCATTAATCTGCTCCTATGACCCCCCCCCCCCCCCCTCCACTTTTTCTGGGAAGGCTTTGCACAATAGGTTGGAACCTGGCTGCAGGGATTTGCCTCCAATTCAGCCCCGAGAGCATTAGTGAGGTCGGTGACTGATGTTTTGGTGATGAGTCCTGGCTCGCAGTGGGTGTGCCAGCTCCTCCCCCAAAAAGGTGTCAGACGGGGTTGAGGTCACACACCAAACTCTATCTGTGCAGAGGGCATTGTTCCTGTCCGTCCTCAAACCGCTGCAATAAAACTGTAGGCAAACACTAAAATATTGTGATACGCCGCAGCATTAAGACTTCCCACCACAGGAACTGAGCAAGGGGCAGACTGTTTGTTCTGAGCTGCCAGTCCAACAGCTCCAACATAGACTGAGCATAACTTGGAGGAAATGTTTAAGCAATGTAGAAGAAAAATAGGGGATAATGGGAAAAAAGCTCAGTAAAACACCCTGTTAAACGCTTGAACGAGAAAGGCTGTTTAGGCTGTTGCTGCTAATTGACATGTATAGCCATATTTCCCGGGTTTAATCAATTCACCTGTTTTGTGATGCATGCTATATTAATGAATTTTCCCTTCGGTGGAGCAGAAGCGATAAAACAAAAATTAGTCAGGCTCAAAGTTACGGTAAACATCCAATCCCCCCGTTGAATCAGGACACTGAAATTTCCACCTTTAAAATGATTTTTACCCCCGGCAACCAAAAGTTCAATTAGGCAACTGCCATTCACAAAACTGCTGAGTCATAAGCAGTTTAAAAAATATTGCAAGACCCAGGTTTTAAATTCAAGCTGTGTTACATTAAATGAGCATGTGCGGAGAATAAAGACCATTTCCATTAAAGAATAATGAATTACATTACTGCGGTAATCGGGACTCGTCCTTGTGAGCGCTCGGAGCGTTTCAGAGATGGACGAATTAGCCGGGAAACTCTTCCCAAGAACCGGCCGTGCTTAACCCGTTCCCATCGCGGACGAGGGTGCGCTTGTGTCCCTAGAAATAACCCCGGTAATGACCCTTGGTGCCAGCGTGACAGCTGTGTGAGCTGTGCTGCTAAAACAAGGTCAGATGTGAACATGTCTGATGTGTTCCACCATGCGAACATGGCCCTGTGAGGTCTGTTTATGGTCTGTCCTACTGGGTAGAAAATAATGGGTCAGTTCACTTCAATTACTTGCCCTGAATTGAAAAAATAAAGGATCAGGGCCACCCTAAAAAGGGGCAGTTGTCACAGCCTGCCGTGATGAGTCATGCTGTTTATGCAAGAGGCCAGGGGGTGGTGTTCCAGCCAGAGGTTGAGATACGAGTGCTGCTACAGTTTGCCCGGGCCTGAACCCAATGGGTAACAAATCAGATATGTGGAGCCAGGGACACACCATTCAGCCTGCAGCGCTGGCATGTCAAAAGGGATCAAATTTAAACCGGGATATGATACAAAACCATGAAAACTGTGTGGAGGCCTGCGCGCGGAGAAGTCAGAGTTATAAAGTAATGAGAAAACACTGCTCTTGTTTGTGCTGACAAACTGCATTTATGTCTCGGGATCTGAGGCTTTGGAACAAGGTGGCATCTTGAATCGTAATCAGATATAATTTTGCACAAATTGAATATAATGTTTAATTTAAGTCCCCTCTATTACGAGCGATGGAGGGTGATGTCTTGTTCAAAATGTCATCCTTTGAACAAACATGGAGGGGGGACACTGACAGTGATGGACCACGAGAGCACAGCCACGCTGGTGAATAGATAATAGTCTGGGACTGAACATCGCACAGTCAGACAGAAGAAGAAGAAGAAGGAGGAGGAGGAGGAGGAGGGGAAAAAAACAGACTTTCATCAACTGAAATGCTTCAACTGCTGCAAAGTCAGGGTAATAATTGGAAAATTAATGTGTTGGATTGTGCTACGTGCAGCCCTGATTCATCTTCTCTTTACATAGCTGTACATCCCTCCGCTTTCACAGCTCAATCAACCAAATGCCAGCGGGGTTCAGGACAGGTCATTTAGTTATTACAGTACATGTACATGCATGCAGTACAAGGTGGAGATCTTCATGGTACAGTAACACTGTCCCTTTGTGTTTCCACAGATAACTACTCACTGCCTTATTTCCATCTCTATTGTCTTTTCTGTGCTGCACTGACTGCACCAATTCATTCTTGAGCATTTGGCAGCATGTTGTAATCTGTCCACGTCTCATAGTAGTCGAATAGTAGAATTATAGTACTAGTATAATATAGTACTGAGAGAACTAATCCCTGCGCAGTTGTTGTAGAATCATTGGTGCTCTGATAGAAGAGTATCTGCCCTGATGTCCTCTTGAGTCGAGCTTTCAGACAGTTTCTCCCCTGGTCATCTGGTCGCAGCAGTATTTACCTGTCTATTCAATCACACAAATACGTATCTGCCTGCACTGCAGAAACCTCCCATCTCTAACCTGTCTGCATGGCCATGCTGCGCCGCTCTCAGACCGTCTTTTCAGTGACATTACTCGAAAACGACTGGACGCTTTCAGGGGCGGACTGTCAGTCTGTCAGTCCTTTGTCTTTAGTGGCTTTTTAAGTTTCAGACACCGGTTCCTTTAGTGGAAAAAAAAACTTCTAAAAAAGAAAAAAAAAAAAACTTCTGCTGACTCTGTTCAAAGACGACAGGATCTTTTACAGATACAGTCACGATGCCCATGAGATATTTGCTATCTTGCAACGAGTAAAGATATTATTCACGGCAAAACGGTCTTGATTTCTCATGCTCGGTGTGGGGAACAGCAGCTCACCCAGTTCTCGAGAACTTACACAGGAACTGTGTACACAAGAATGGCTTAATCTTGGGAATGCTTTTACTGGCAATATACAGTCTTTTATTCATATATTCATAAAGAAAATGTTAGTCCTCCTTAATAGGCAGATTGCCAGAGCCAAAAAATGACTGAATAATTATGCCAAAAGTTAATTGCAATATTTACAAATGACACTGTACTTCTAAAGAGGGGTTATTAATGTGTGTTTACAGACTGTTACTGTAAGTTAGATCTATGCTGAGATGGACAAAGACAGATGGCTGTCTCCATCCTATCACAGCCAGAGACTCAGCACGCTACAGTTTAATAATCCAGAGCCGGGGCGATAATGTGATTGAGAAGACAGTGAGACAAAATGTCCATTGTATAGCTCCCAGGTAAGTAAACAGACAGGTTTGAAATAGGAAGTCAGTCCCTGTTGACAGAGAAGCCGTCATGGCAGATAAGCAGAGACGGATAATTGTCCTATCTGGTTCCGCATCTATGTGAGCGTGTGGAGTGTTCGCTTATTGTAAATTAGCAGGAAAAAGAGAGAATTATATTTCTGTCAAGGCCTCAGAGGCAAAACTGCAGCGTCGTGATGCCGCCGCCGCTGCTGCCATACCTGTGGTGGTGGTTGGGAAAGATAATTCATTATCTCAGCTTAGGATATTTCTCCTCAGGGGGTTGTTTTACAGTTCTCTGACAAAAGTTTGTCAGTTTGCAACTATCACGCCCATACCCCGCCTCCACCCTGCATTTTCTCTCCTCTGCGTTCATTTTGGAAAATGGCAAAAGCACAGACGGCGCACTCACATATGCTGAGGGAGAGCAAATCAGCCCCAGATAGGCAAAAAGTCTTATTTTTGCTTAATTACTGACCGTGAGAGGGAAAGGTCAGACAGTGATGAGAAATGCTGAACCTAATGAACCAAGAATATAAACTGCAGAGCTAAGATGTCTCCAGTATAACTGGGTGTATTTAAGTGTGTATGAATGTGTACGACTGTAAGTATAATGACTGATCGCCACGACAAGAGCCCTTATTTCAAATGAGAAACAAACACTTGTCGACTTAGAAAGTGGGAGATGAGGAGGAGGAGGCGGAGGAACGGATGGTGAAGGATGTTTCAACTGGCACTGATAAAAAAAAGAAGTGATGCTGAAATTGGGACTTATTGGTGTCACAGAGAAGATGATTAGATGCATCATGGAAATCTGCTGGGATTATTTTTAGGGCATGCTAAAACCGTAACCCTTGCGGTTTTTCAGTAAACAAACAGAACGGATTGGCAAGAAAAAAAAAGGCTCGAGCAAAATGTGATAAAAATGGAAATACACAGAGTAAATATACTGCTCATGTGAAAACCTAGACTTGCAAGACATTAATGAATTCATCGTCAAACTCAACTATTCCTGTTATGCTCAATTAGCAGGGGAAGTGACTTCAAATATTTTAAAAAATTAAAAATGTATTTTCTTTTGTTCAGCGTGCATAATGACAGGTGTCTGATAAAAGCACTTTTTAAAATAATTTCATTAAATAATTGCTCAAGTTCCTCCAAGCCAAGAGAGCATGTGTGTTTTGTTGAGTGGGTTTTTGTCTAAGCATTCATTACCGATGATTAACACTGCGTTTTTCCTCCATGCCTCTCAGGAAACATGGTGAGCAAGGAGGGTGGCAAATGCATGCTCACCAACTCAGAGTCTGACTCGGAGGCAGCGCCCTTGCCCTCCACCTCGCTGGCACTGGAGGTGAAGTATTCTCTGGAAGCCAGTCGACAGGTGAGGAAGAGAAACAAGGCCCTGCAAGTGCGTTTCAAGGATATCTGCGAGGCGCAGAACGAGCAGAGGGAGGCAGAGTTGCAGGCGGCGGGGAAAGGTGGCAAGCCCATCTCATACAAAGTGGCGTATCGCAAGTACATGACTGTACCTGCCCGCAGATCCATCCCCAACGTGACGAGGAGCACGGGCGTGCAGACGTCCCCCGACCTAAAGAAACGCTATCAGACCTTTCCCTTTGACCGCAAAAAAGGCCACACTTTTAAAGACGCGGCGGCCGTGGAAACTTATAAAGGTCAGAATAACGGTTTTGTCATGGAGGTGAAGCAGTCCAAGCCTGCTGAGCAGGGTTTAGATGAGGAGGAGGAGGAGGGAGCCTGCGGGGGGAGTGGAGTCCGGAGGACCAGGGCTCTGCTCCATACTAATGAGTGCATTGCCACAGTGGAGCAGCACACTGCACCTGATGGCCTGTGCTCTGACGCTCTGCTGCTCAGTTGCTCTGCAGACACAGACTGCCTTGCAGACACATCGAGGGGAAGTGGAGCCGGAGCACAGGCGGAGTACCAGCTCTGCAGCGTCCCGTCCAAAGCCCGGACAGGATTACAACACAGGGAGGCCGATACAGACCGCTCGGCCAAGAGGCAGCTGCTCAATCTGGAGGAGGGCTCGTCCCGGACCCTGCCGGACAGGGCCTCCAAGGTTACGGGCCCCATCGCCTGGAACTCCCTCACACAGGTGGAGTGCCTGGATAGTCCGTCTGTGCGGAGCAAGCGGAAGAAAGGCCTGCAGCTCAACGGGCTGCAGAGCGAGACGCTGCCACGCGCCGGCCGAGGCTGTACGACGCAGGCGCAGTGCCACACGGGACAGTTATCTGCTCGGCCTCTACGGGGCATGGAGGAGCCGCTGTCGCCCTGCAGAGATGGCGAGGCTGGTGGGGCGCCGTCCGACCAAACACAGGAGGCCTGTAAGCAAATAGTGCCTATCAACCAGGACAAGGATGTTAAAGCACAGCTCCAGGCCATGGAAAATCTCATCAGCTCCAGCCAGGAGACCATCAAGGTGCTGCTGGGGGTCATCCAGGAACTGGAGAAGGGAGAAGCCCACAGAGAAGGGTAAGACATCTCAACTCATGTTATCGCCCTTTTCTCTTCTAAATATTCCACTACTTAACCTTTTCCCCAAATTTTAAATCCGTACACTTGGCTGCCTCCCAACTTGACACTGGTGTCATCAACCCGTGCCGAGGTGAAGGAGCCTGGTGTTGACAGGGTTAAACCGAGGAAACATCAGAGACACAGAGCACATTCGCGATTCAGCACGAACAGGAAACGCACCTTCTTGATGTGACACATTATTTCTAGATCTTGGGGACAGGCTTGTAAGTGTGACAGCTGCTCAGCAGAGCCTTGACTGAACCACCCAAAGAGCCTCAAAAAAAAAGAAATAAAAGAAAGAGAGAGAGAGAGAGGGAGAGATCACAGTGCTGTGTAGCCGGGGATGATGTGTCTTTCACCTGGATGTGCCCCGCAGTGCTATTACAGCACAATGTCCTTTTATGATGATTTCCCTCCAGATATGGCGGAGCTGCCGCCGAGAGCGAATTTAGACAAATCACTTCAGTCAATTTAGCCCGAGTGGTTGGAAGACCTGACGCCACGGTGACGGTAATCTCAAAGGCTGGGGTGCATCAGACGTCTCCCTAATTTGGAATGACACTAATCCAGCCACTGCAAGCGTCAGCAACGTATAAGATCATGCACAATTAACACTAATATTAACATTTTGATAATGTCTCAGTATGGGAAATTAATTTCTCAAGTTCTTTTACTGATTACGGCAAATACTAAACAAAATACACAACGATCGTTCTTATCCGACTCTACGCCATGATGTTTATCTAGTGAGTCCAAGGTCTGTGAAAAAGCCATGGCCTGTGAAAAAGCCATTTACTGTCCAGTGGATACTGAGTATATACAAAAGCGCTGCAGATAGCATCGAGCCAGCTGAAATAGAGGATTGTCTTTCCAAAGGGACGAGGCAAACAAAATGGCCAATTTGTTGAGTCAATTGCCGGGCCTCGCCGCTCAGATCCCTATCTGTTCTGACCGGCGCTGTGGTACGGAGGTACGGAGTGAGAAAATCCTAATCATCAGCATCATGGCCACCTAGTTCAAAACCTGTGTGAGCATTACACACACACACACACACACACACACACACACACACTCAAATAGTTGTCAAACTTAGGACCGAAGCGCACACAAGAACAAATTCTTCAAAGTGTATGAGAACAGCTCTCCATAGCAGCCAGACAGAACGACAGGTTGAAACTCACATTCAACGAGGAATAAATCTTACAACTGTTTGAGTTTACACCAACTGAAGAAAGAAAAAAAAAAGCCTAATTAGGCTATCCTCTTTCAATCTTGCACAGAGCAGACTTATTCTCCTTATCACCGAACTCATAAAAGTGCTGGGAGTGAAAAAGCAAAAAAAAAAAAAAAGGACATGTGGTGCGGGATGTGGAGCCGTCTCGCCATGTGTTGCAAAGCACATCTGGCTTATCAGATGTGTCTTAAGTGGCAGGCGGGGGTGAAGAGGAGAGGAGAGGAGAGGAGAGGAGAGGAGAGGAGAGGAGAGGAGAGGAGAGGAGAGGAGAGGAGAGGAGGAGAGGAGAGGAGGAAATTAGTGGCTGTTGGTTAATGGTGCCATCTGGTCACATACATAAAGAAACAATCACATTGTGTTTCCATACATTAATTACAGCAGCCTACGTTTAGTTAAAAGTCAGTGAGCAGTGTAAGCCCCTTGTAATCCATCCGAGCACAGCTGAACCTCCACTCCTCTACACAGGCGCCGTCTTCTCTACAAATTTCCAATTCCCAAAGTTGGATTTTCTAGTGAGCCAAGCAGAAATTCTAATGCTGCTTTAGTCACAGTACATTAGCTTCATACTCCCCTTACATAAATGTCACTGACACAACAAATAGGAGTGCCCACGGGCTATAGGTGAATTGTGAGTGCAATTACATCTGATATATAACTGCTTATGTTCTATGACATTCATTTTTCATGGGAGGAAATGCAACGCTGTGTGCATTTATCACCACGCATGTGTTCATGACATGCTTCTCAGACACAAATTGAAATTCCCTGACTAATGTGCTGAGACTAAGAAAAAAACATAATCCTGTCGCAGAAAGAAAAAAAATAAAGAAATATATAAAAATAAAAGAGTGTGATATTCCATTTATCTCGGCTGAAATGAAATTAAAATCCCTCAAGATCAAAAACTCCTCTAAACTACAGACTGGCCATATCATCCTTTTTTATCTTACTGTTTGGATGACATCAGGAGGAAGAGGAGGATGGAGATGGTCCATGAATTTATATTTACCAGTTAAAATTAATATTTCAAAATAAAACCTCAGTCAAAGTTTTTAGGGTGATGAAATGAGTTAGATTTCCTGATCAAAGCTTTGGACCGACCAAGTCCAAAACAAAATCCAACAATGAACTAATGTGAATTGTTAAATCAGAGGTTTCTACTTTTTGCAGTTCGTTTATTATCACTGAAAATGTCTCATATTCTACTCCAGGACGACGCAGTCGGCTTTGGCTTTATCAGTCTGGAGGGAATGTGGAGGGTTCAGCCTCGGACTCCTGTCCTTGTCTGACCCGGAGGTGCAAATCAGCCCCAATATTAACTCCCTGTCTCTCTCGTCCTGTCTCCTACTGACATTAGCATGCTAACCAGATAGCCCCTGCCCGTCTCATCACCTTCTCACACAGACTCACTGTAACCTCCAATCAGCTTTGACGACCTCGCGCCGCTTAGAGGATGAATTACAACCTCTTGTCTTGTAAATTCTACGATGACTGAAACTCTCGTCACGCAACGGCCACCATGTACAGCAGCAGGGGAAACTTAAACAGCACCTTCACCTCCTTATGTACAAAGACTTGACTTTTTAAATCAAATATTAAGACATTTTCTCAAACAGTTTGTCAGTTTTTTTTTTTAACAACAGTTTTCTATCCCTCCAAAACTGGAGGTACCAAAAATATAAGGTTGAACACAGTCTAAGCAGGAAGTAAAGGGGCATCCAGATCAAAAAACGACTTCCTGTTTGCTGTTCAAAGGTAAAAGAGAGGGTTGAAACAGCGAAAAATCAAGCGTATGAAAGGAAATAAGTGAATGCATCCAGAAGGTTAGGGTCATACCTCAGTTCCTTTTGTTATTAGAACTTTCTAGATCAAATGAGAAGCCATAACCGCTGTTTTCTAAACTTTTGCAAAAAAAAAAAAAAAACACACACACACACAACACATCCTTCAACAAGAGCCCTGGCCTGGACACATAACACCGTGTGAAGAGGGCACTGCAGCTCTTGAACACACCGCTGGTTGCATCCAACAGCACAAAGCTCGGACATAATTTTGCTGCATCATCAGCCGCTGTTGGCAGGCCAGATCCAATTAATCACACTCATGGGGACTTGTTGCTAAGTCCGTCTATTTAACACCGTGTATGTGTGTGTGTGTGTGTGTATGTTTTTATGCCTTTGGATTCCCACCCACTCGGTGACCTTTTGGGAGAGCTCACCTTAGTAGCACCGAGGTGGGAGGGTGTAAAAATATACTGTTAATGGCACTTTTGGCTTCGCTCTCCCCAGGGGAAGCCTTTGTCGAAATTAGCTGTGCTCTCTTGTTTTCTCTTATCAACCCGGTGTGACAAGGCAGGTGGGGAGGGCTCAGAGATGAGGGGGAGGAAGATCTGGACAGCATGGGGGTGAGATATATATATAGAGGGAATATAGAGAGAGAATGAGGGTGAACTATTCAAAGGATGAGATCCAGTTGCCCGTGGTGTGGACGCCGCTTATCGATCGGCTCATCCAGGTGGAAAGTGAAGGCCGCTCTGACCTTCTCCGCTGCACCGCCCCCTTAATTACAATTAACCCCAGCTCAAATCCTCAACAAGCTCCTCCTCATATCACTGCACTTATTTCCACCTTAGATTCCCCCCCATTACCTCACTCTGCTGCAGCCCTTAAATAACAATATTGATATTAACACCTCTGATATACCTGTCGGAGCATATAGCCCAGAAAGGAGCAGATAAGGAGAGGAAATTTATGATGGCGGTTTAATTTTTATTGGCGCTGCTGCTGCACCTTATGGGCAACGCGACAAGAGTCCCAGGGGAGAGGGATTTAAAAAATGTGTCTGCTGTTGCTGTAAATGTAAAAGTTTGCACATTAACCTCAAAGAGGAGAATGAAGGTGGCTTTCATCACCATGCTTCATTTATGACTGTAACAGTTTGTAGTGACAGGGTCGGTTCATCCAGATTTTAAAAAAGCAAACGAATAAACCATAAAAGAAATTTCACTTAGCTATAGAGGTTTCTAGTGGCCTAAATGACAAGTAAACTGAATATGAAATGTAAAATTAAACTCCCAAAACAGTGCCCCCATTGCTGTTGAAGACATTGAGGTCTGTGATTAACGTTCCTGGAAGGACGGTTTTGCTGTTCATTGTTTTTAATGTTGTGTTTCATTGCTGGGGGCACCGTAAACGAAATTGCATTGACCCCCATTATAAAGAGGTGAAGATAGGTATCTCAAAACCCGAGCGACTACCAACAACACCTGAGACACTGGTAAATTGATCATATTACAACAAAGTCAATCAGTAAATACTTTGGAAAAGCTTCATCAGATTAAAAACTTCATCCGTAGGAGGAGGACGGGTGTATTTGGTAGCTACTAAGTGTGACTCCATATAACCAACTGACTGTGAAGGAGAGAGGCTGATGAAAGATGCTACCTGGATAAGTAACAGCTACAAAAAAAGGCCTGACACATGCACTGGGTTTTACAAGACTGTTTTCTGTTGATGCAGCAGCGCGGGTCATAACCATAAAACCCGAGCAACAGAGGATTTTCCATCTTGTCTGTGTCATCGGTTAAGTGAGTCCACAGTGTGGCCACTGTAATACGTCATAAATTACAAGGAGAAACACTTTAGTGTCAATCAATATGCACATTCCCACATGCTAATCCAATAAGAAAGCCATTGAGCCTCTGAAGCATGTAACATTATGGTTCCATTCATGGCCATCACCTGGTCTTTAGTTGGCCCTTAAGGAATAGGGATCCATAATGGGAACTTGGTGCCAATATTTTACCTCAGAGACAACCAATGATTGAACAATATAAGGGCACACACAATGCAATATAAAAGGATATTGATGGGTCTGAATGTGAATTCAGTGAATCGATATCACAATGAAATTAAGACGGGCTGACTGTGTAAAGCCAAGTGGCTGCTCTTCTAAACAAAACTGTCAAGTTTTATCTGCTCAGAGGACCCGTTTAATCTCCAAATGATTCGCTTTTTTCCCCATAGGCAATAAATGGTTAGAAAAAATGTTCTTACCGAACATTAGTGCATGCTTTACAGCGTTGTCCGCTACAGAATGGATTAATCAACAGCTAGACTTCTGCTGTACTGCTCTCATACCAACACAGGAATACATTCTTTAAGACCAGCAACAGGCACAAATCTATTGCTGGTATTGGAACTACAAATTAATTTAGTGGTTGAAAAAATGAATGAATACTGGAAATGTTTTGATGATACATCAATGAATACATTGTCTAGAAAAAAAAGCCAAATCTCTAGTTCTGTGATTATTGTAAGATGAGCACCTCTGAGTTTTGAGATCAAATAGTTGTATAATCAGCATTTTTCTTTATATTCAATAATGAAAATATGAATTGGTTGCATTTTCTTCCATTTCATTTGAACGGCTGTAATGTAACTGGTAAGAAAGCTAACGATCCCGAATCAAGTCCTTGATGAAAACTAGTTTACACTGCGGCCCGGTAGCACTTTGCCTCATCTGACCTCCAATCAGTCAACCAGAGCTAATGGCCGACACGATGCCCTTTCTGCCCTGACTGCCGGACACAGGCCACTCAGGAGGGGCGGCGCGACCCCCTCATCACCCTCATTTACCTCTGTCGTGCTAACGAGGGATGACAAACAAGATGAGAAAGGAAGGTGTGAGGGAGCAGCTTAACAAGTCCTGTAATTACTCATTCACGACTCTTATCTCCCCTGCAGACTCTCCTATCGAACTGGACAGGACACGGCCAACTGTGACACATGCCGGAACAGCGCATGCATTATTTACAGGTTAGTGGCCATTACTCTTCAAAGATACCATGATCCAAATGTGGCCTATTCTTTCTCCTTGAGGTGGGGGGGGGGGGGGGGGGGGGAAGGACAGGTGGGGAAAGGTGGAGGGAAGCGGGGCAGGGGATGCAAGACTAATGTGGATGCTGTTAATGAGCACTTGGGGACAGGTGACATTTACACATCATGCTCTCTGTGAATCTATGCATCTTTGTCCGACTCTCCCATTGTCACCTCACGCCCCTTTCTTCAGTGCGAGCTGCTGAGCAGGAGTAACGTGAGCCAGACACAGAGACAAAAGGCCACATGGTTGAAAAGAAAAGGGGGGAGATACATAACTGTGGTGTGAGTGAGAGCAGGGCAGCAGAAAGGTGAAATTAATTACCATCCAGACATCATGAAATATCATCACTGTGTGCTGTTGCCAAGCCGACCGGGCCTCTACTATACTTTCAAATTCAGTTCAATTTATTTGACAACCTGCACAGACTTGAGCCCAGAGTCATTAGTCCACCACGGTACATAGTTATCTCATTATGAAGGCATGTGTGTAAATATCCCACTACCTGGTCCATGCAGGTAGCCTATTAATGTGTGAAAGTGTGTGAAATGATGCAGCGACAAGTCGTGGATTAGCAGCTCAACAGAAAATTAGCTGGCATCAATTCTGAGAATTGTTTGGTTTCATTAGCTTATCAAGCTAAAGTGACAAAAATGACAGATCAGTTAAGCCCGTGCCTGTGTGAGGCGCCGGTGGCCATTTTTAGTTTAGCATGTTTTGATGGAAATCTTTTTCATTTGGCATCTATTGGGTGAGTTCTGGACAAATTAAAAATTTGTCCCGATGACAGTCCTAGATAAAAGTCAGACGATCATTAAAGTCATTAGAATTTCTCCTTGAATATCTGAAGCAGATTTTACAGCGATCCATCCAATAGTTGTCATACACTCTGAATACTCACAGAGTTAATGGAAGAAAGTCGTTGCATGCATCGCCTGGTAACCATGGATGCCTGGGCTTAAATGGTGAATGACTAAATGACAGGATATAAAAATATAGATTGATACACTCATTATTTTTAAGAGATCACTCATCTGTTTTACAGGCTTAATGTGAAACTATGTGGGATCAGTTTAAAGTTCAGAGTCACAGCCCAGACCTATGACTGAGCCTCGCAGGTCCTGACACCTCTTTGAGACTTCCCTGTGTGATACACAGTGAGACTGACAGTATGCAGGCCCCATGGGGGCTCTCAGCTCACTGTTAGAATTGCATGCCTGAATGTGCATGTGTTGGTGTGTCGTTGCTGTTTTTTTTCTATGTGGTGCTCAGAAGAAAAAGAAAAAAGGTTTGATTCCAACAGTCAAAAAAAAGAACAAGAGGGGGGGGGGGGAAGATGAGAAAGAACAGAGATTTAAAGAGTAGGAGGGTGAGAGGCAATCAATAAAACTGTTTTTAGTGGACACTGCTGTTCCACTCAGTCTGCATTTCGCCTCTGAAGAGCCATTTGAATCATTTTCTATCTGCTGCTCTCAATAACTGATAGGGCTTTGGACAAACTTCAATAGGCTCCTGAGCGAGGGAGAGGGGCACGGCTCTAGGTCGGCCCCGCATAGCCGCAGGCTGCACAACAAGAACGGTGCGATTTTACAACAATTCAATGTTGGCGTGATGAAGTGAGGGGGGAGCTGAATCATTGCGTGTTCTGTGAAGGACAGTGGAAGGGCGCGGGACGGCTCAGAGGCACTAGGTTAGAGAGACAGAGGAAAAGGATAGATGAAATAGGTCAGACTGCAGAGATGGGAGCTGGTCCAGTATTATAAATTAGTCAGCAGCATGTTTAATGCTAACTCTGCGTGATTTGGACTCAGGGAAGAGAGGGCCCTACTCCCTCTGGCCTACCTATCCTCCATCTACACTCTGCCTGCCTGAGTAAAGACCAACCGTGCTTACCCTACTGTGCAAGCCTCTGCAGACTCTAGAGACTCTGGAGACATCCACTAACCATCCCTCTGGATCTGCGAGCAGCAGCTACAACGTGATAACACATTTAAAATTGTAAAATATGAGCAATTCCCATTCTCTCATTTTCTCTCATGATATTCTTGGCAGCTCAGAGTGTATCTATACTGATCACTCGTGTGTAGGGGAAGGTGTTTCATTTATATAGCTCCATGACCTGAAATCCCAATGAGGGGTTTAAAATATGCAAAATGCAGGCTGCAATAAAGGCTGTGATTAAGTGTGCCCATTTGAATATGAGCCAATTATAAGGACGTGTCAGCAAGTGGTCCAACATATCTGTCTTATCTCAATTTTTCTAACCTGAAAATCCCCATGGAGAAACTGACAAAGTCACCGACAAAGTCATTTCAGCTTTGTCCCCGTGACTATGGTCTGTGCTGATCGTGCACACGCACACACACAACGGCAGCCGCCTTCAAAAAGCTGCTACATTGACATCAAAACTCCAGATTCGGCTTCCTAGATCTGCCACAATCGATTGAAACACTTCATCTGCAGGAGGAAGAGTGGAAAAACAGAAACTCAATACAAAATGAAACGCTAATTTTTGTCAAACCTTACCGGCACCTGGCAGCGTTTCAGCTTGATAAAGGGCAGAAATTCTCTAAGTGAGATGTTTGAAATCTGTTAAATTGACCCGAGTTCTCCTTTAAGAGACTCGCTCGGCATGGTAAATTGTGTTGATTGGACACAGAATCAAATATAGCAGTTGTATTCACACAGGCAGGAGGATTAAATGGCAATCTAATTACTTAGATCTCCATGAAAACAACCTCTCTGGAGGTGGAGGAACACAGGATAGGAAGCAGAGCCATGGAGGAACACACAGTGTACGTGGGGAGAATAGCTGTCTATGATGCCTATTAGGATTTTTTTTCTTCTCTGAGCCGGGTTGGTGTCTCGGTGCCAGGGCCAAACCTCTAACTCTTGTGTTTATGATGAAGCCGGTCTCGTGGCCGGAGTGGACATATGGGTCCATAAATCATTTTAACGCGGGCCGGTAAGGAGCCAGCCATGCACTCTTCAGCATAATCAATTTGTCCAAGAGTATATGGCATCATCGCAGAGCTCATCCTTAGCATAACAACAGCACCAGATCAATACGGTGCTGTAGTCCACGGGCCTGGACTTCAAACAGAATACACAAGCTGTTGTAGTCTCTCGTCCTTGTCTGGTCCCACTTCCCTCATCCCGAACCATCTTGAACTCCGTCTCTTCGTTCTTTCATCCTCCCTCAACTTTCTCTCTCCATCTCGCCGCCGTTTCCCCCGGAATACGTTATCTCTCCCTAACAGCGAGCAGTGTGTGTGTGTGTGTGTGTTCAAATGAACTTGGGGATTCAATGCTTAATACGACGCGCGTGACATTGAAACAGAACAGGAGAGAAAAGGGATGAAAAGATTATTGCAATTCATTCCATCTTGCCAGGTGATGTGATATCTGTTACTGAGAAAGGTGGACGGAGGGGGAGGGACGGTCGGAGGATGCAGCAGGAGAGACAAACACAGAAAGGAGGCTGGATGGGGGAAAAAAAAAGGAGGATGACGCAGAAAAGCCGTGGATTTGAAAAAAAAAAAACATTCCACTTCTTTTGAGACCACAGACATTGATCCGTGATGTGTCTTGACGCAGAAAAAGCCTGTAATCTCATTTTCCTCACACTTCATTTATGCGGGCTAATGTGCTGATCAAACAGGGAGATAAATTTAAGTAGTTGTGATTAAGGAAGTCGATTGTGGACACCCACCAGCCTACCACTGGGTACTATTGTTCGCTATGGACTATAGGCCTACAGTTATTTCCCCATTGGTTACCTTTTGTCACTGGCTTGTGATTAATTGAAAAATGAAGACCAGCAGCTGATCATTAGACCTACCTATCAGATGGTAAAATATATTTTGAATAACACTCTGCAGAGCAAGTAGATAATGAAAAAAAAAATCAACAAGGGAATGGGTATTTAAGAGGAAAAACCTCCAATCTATTGTGCAAGGCTATGAAAATCAATTAAGCGTAGCTAAAGGCTGAAGAGCTGATTACATTATAACATATGGAAATTACCGAGCAGCAAGGCTGTCCTGCTGCACGACTCTGCTGGGGGATGATATCTCTTTTTTTTTTTTTTTTTTTTGTGCGAGCTTAATGATGTTTTCCAACATGGTGGCGAGCTGGTTACCATAGCTACCGGAGTGATCCTCCTCAGGTAAGGTGGGCTATAGGACAGACATTGTGAAGGGACAGTGGAGGACAGGCAGGAATAGCACGCTCAAAGATAAAGACACAAAGAGAGAGGCAGGGTGAGGATGTGAAAGACAGACAAAGACAGAGAGGAGGAGGAGAGAGACAGAGGGAGGAAGAAGGAGACAAGCTCTGATAAAGACTTACAGATGTTTACAGTGCAGTAGGTGAGAGGTGTAATGCGATGAATATTTCAAAGTAAGTGAGGTCAGGTGCGGTTCGGGGGAACAGACAGGTTCCTTTTCTTGTATACACATTGTTTTTTGTCTTTCTTTTTTTTTTTTTTTAGAAAGCAGGGAACATGACAGGAAGAGGAGTGGGAGTGAGTGAGAGAGAGACATAGCGGGACTGAGAACAAGTGGGGGAAGAGGAGGTTAAAGACTGACAAGGTCCAAAGTGCCTTCTTCAATTTGTTCTGATCCAACAACCCACTCAGGGGAGTGGCAGCGAGGGGACAGGGAAATGCCAACAACGCTTCACTTTCTCGCTTTCAGCAAAAAAAAAAAAAAAATCTAAATGTGGAGTGACGCAGCAGGGCTCGTGACAGTTTCATAAGGAGATGCTGATAACTGGGCCGGGTAGAGACTAATAAATCTTTCATTAAAAGGCCTTTTGAGTACGTTTCAAAGATGAGATGATTATCATTTCACTCTGCCTTTTTTCCAAATGAAGTTATGCAGATTTCTTTTTTCTATTTCAGTGACATTTAAGTTTCTCTTTCTTTGCTGTTTCCAAAGCCACGGGGCAGTTTATCTCTACATTGTCTCACTCTCCTGGGTAGTAAATTACATTCAGGAGCCGCTTCGGTTCCAAAGGAAAACGGGGCTGAGATCACCAGCCAACAGCGTGTTTTGTTCTGAGCATCATGAATCTATAGGTTGTTCAATTATGCATGCTGGAAATCTGGAGAGAGAGCGAGTGTGTGTGTGTGTGTGTGTGTGTGTGTGTGTGTGTGTGTGTGTGTGTGTGTGTGTGTGTGTGTGTGTGTGTGTGTGTGTGTGTAAGGATTTAGTCTGATTACAATACAGATAAAGGAAACATACTGTAACAGTGATAAAGCACTGATACAGGTAGCATCCGAACCTGAGAGGGCTCTGATATCAAGCGGTGTAGACTTGTTCAGAAACGTGTCATGTGAATAATGTTAACACATTTAATTAAAGGGTTTTGTTTCACACAGGTTGTGAGTATTATATTAACAGAGGTTTCTGTGTGTGAGCTCAGATGTAAGAGTGAACTTTTATCTTTTGAAAATCTTCTGACATTTAGGTTTGACTGGACGGTGAAGCATGAAATCTGACAGAAGCGTGGCAGACAGAGAGAGAGAGGGACTGACATGCAGGGAAAAAGTCGGGTGGCCACGGAGTCAAACTCCAAATGTTGTTTGATGCAGGAATTCCTCACTCACTGCTCTCACAGGTTAATCCCTCCCGAGATCAACTCAAGATCTAGATCTAAAGCTGAAGTTGCAAGAACATCGCAGCTACAGAATTGCACCAGACACATCATGTCCTCATTGGAAAACACTTGAAATACAACATGATCATGTTTTGTGCCGAGCAAAATCAAAAAACCTCCAGCATTGTTTGTCTTTGTTCATCTAATTTCTGTCCTCCCTCACTAAGCAGAGGTGGAAGAAGGTTGATCCCCCAAAAAAGACAGAGTTTGTTACTGAAGTGGCTCTGTTGGTTTCTCTTGATATTTCTTTTAGTCCTGTGGAGCACTACTTCTGCACTTGTGGAAAAAGACAGTACAAAGCTTTTTTCTGTGGCTCCAGAGGGATCTGTGCAAAATAGGATACAACTCTCCACCAGTGATGCCAGTTGAGGAAGCCACAGTTGGGACTGGAGACCATGAGCTTGAAAACGATGGTGCAGGGTTAGAAAGAAGTGAGCTGACGAGACTTCTGTAGCTGGCTCCTCGTCCCTGCTTGACTGATCCCTGCTGATTTGGCTGCATTGATTTTTCTACTGCCTATTGTGAGTGCAACAATGTTATATGGTGCAATGCTAAATCGGTAGGACAAGTGGCCATATGGGTCATTTTAGACAGCACCGACAGCTGTTCCTATATTTACACTATAGATTGAACATAGTGGAAATAAACAAAGCTGACATGATACTTCAGTACTTTGAAGTATCTTTGACATCTAGAGGAACTGGATTTTAGATTGAGAGGGATACAAGCCCTCCCCCCCCCAATCTCTATCTATCCCCCCTTTTTTCACAAATCGCAAACTATATACAAGTGCACATATACAGGTATAGTATCTACTGCAGGCTAGATCAGCAAGTAATAAGAGAGAGACGATTGTAAAATAATAAAACTAAGTGTATGGTAAACCCATCCCAAAGACAAGAGCTGAATAAAGAAAAGACTGCGGCACAAGTTCTGTCACCTCAACTGCACTGATAATATTTATTATTCTCTCAGAGCATCAGTTGAAAATAGGTCTAATGAGGGAGGCAATAAAAACTTTTCTCGCAGAAATGTTGAGAGTGCTATAGGGGGCAGCTGCTGGGATGTGATCTGTGTCAACATCGGAATCAAACCCACGGCCTTAAGATCAAGAGTCACACACAGAACAGACGGCGCTAATCAAACAGACACATGATCATCCATCTCTGAACACGGACATTAAGGAGCTGTCAATCTGTGTGTGTGTGTGTGTGTGTGTGTGTGTGTGTGTGTGTGTGTGTGTGCGCTCATCTCGACAACTCTCTGAACTTGGGACTTCCAATGTGAATGAAACGCACCAATAGACAGAACAGATGACGTGAGTGAGGACATCTATGAGTGTTGGTGTGTAGGGTATGGTACAGTATGTGACCTATGGGTGAACAGACCTGTTCCACCAACCTGAGTGGATTCTGTTTCACTTAGTCATAGGTCACATACCCTACACACCAACTATAGTACAGTATTATAGGCCTCAGTGGAACTTTCCAGTGTAACATAAAAACATATAATGATTACTTCATTCATATAGCACTTCTCAAAAGAAAGTAGCCTAACAATGTTTTTACAACAAAAACTGCTAACATTTTGCTGATGCTCCTTAGGATAGAGATTCAGTTGAGATGATCTCTCAAACTTCAATATCCTGTTATCACGTTACTGTAACTTACCTGTGTGTGTATCAGTGACTATGTACAGTATGTGTGTGTGGTTCTGTTTCACAGAGACTTCATATAAATGTATGGGAAAATGGAGGTCAGAATTGTCGGTGAAATGGTTGATAAACTACAGAGATAGCCAATCAGAGGAGCCCCTAATTAATTAATAAGTTGCTCTCAGCTGTGGCTCTGGCCTGCAGCTCAGAGGTTGTTGCAACGACTTGAGGAGTTACCACGACGATATACAGATAGACCTCAAGCAGAAGCGGGCAGAAAAGCAGAGAAAGAGATGTAGGCCTATCGTATCTGACACAAAATGACACAGCATTAAACAACACTACCTCCCAAAAGAGACATGTCCCGCTGCTGCACAGTTTTAATTGAAGATTCTTTTTTCTTTTTTTAACAAAAAGATGAAAAAGACACAATGAAATAATCAGCATACTGCTTCACCAGTGACACCAGTGCACATTCATTACACTCTGACAAACACAGTCATTGATCACAGGATCCTTTGATGCTGTCTTACTACACTTATTAGAGCTGCGAGTGCCTGTTAATTTCGCAGCCCGTGAATTTTGTTTAATATGCGAGCGCGACTTGGACTTCAGAAGACATCATGATCTTATTATACATCGCGAGGCTGCGTTCGCACTTGTACGTCAGCTCCCCTGAGGCCTGACCAAAGGAAAATGGCAGTGCTTTTAGAGAACACTGCAAGACAAATAAAATCAACAGCAGAAGCATCAGCAAACTAAAGAATAAAACAAGAATAGAATCCAAAACAGACTGGATGAAACAGGAAGGCTGAATTATACGGGTTCAGGTAAAAGCAGCAGGTTTCTCCAGGGAATTTTAAATCGATTTTGGCAGACTGTTACCGGACCAGCTCTGACTGGTGCAGCTCACCCACCCTTTCAAAATAAGTCGGCCTTTCAGGAAATAATTTATTTCTGGGTTTACGAGCACACTTTGGGGGGCCACAGAGGCTCCAACTGTAGTCCGCAGCTGATTCTTTTCTAATAAATGCAATCTTAAAATCAGTTCTAAATTCAATTGGAGGCCAGTACAGGCTGAAAAAAGTGAGTAGAATGGTCTCTTTTCCTGGCACCTGCTAAAAATTCTGGCTGCTGGATGTTGGACCAGATTTATGCCAGAACGACTTTGAGTGGTTTGAGTAAAGAGAGCTGCAGCAGGCGAGGTGAAATGACATTAAGGCATGAATTATTGTACCTTTCCTCAGTCTTTGCAGCAGATATTTCATTTTGGAGAATTCACTGAGCTGAACAAGACACCTCATTAAAGACATTTTGTGTGCAGGGCTTAACATTTGGATCGAGTTTTTCCTCAAGTTTGGCACCGACTTGGGGCAAACCAAACAAAACACATGTCATTGTTTCCTTTTAGTTGGACAAATCTTGTTCTCAGATGAAGATCTGAGTGTGAAGTATCATATTTACTGGTGCTACAGAGCTACATTTCATACAGCTGTTTCCACATGTATACATACACACATACACGCAAAACCTCTCACTGACATTGCACAAATTGAGGTAGATTTAAACTAGTGTAATTAACAGCCAGTGATTTATTGGTAATAGCTGCAGTGTTCTTGGCTCCATTTAAAGACCTGAGTCAAACAAATGCAAAGTGCTGAGTGTCTGGTTCAGCACCCAACATTCACTTGACTCACTTTCAGACACCCACTTTTACATCTGTTCTCTTCCAATCAATGCCAATGCCATCAGCGTACCTAATAAAACCTGTCGAATTTTACTGCGACACCTGATTTCAGAATGTCACTGCTTCTGAAAATAGTTTTTTTGTTGGTGGGCTGTGTGCTTTCAGAAGCAACAGACAGAATAATCTGCATCTGCGGTTCACCTGGCATACTAATCACTGTGAACATCCAGTAGTTTGTAATGGGATTTTATTCAATGTAGATTTTACAAAAGGGAGTCACTCTTTATAAATCTCTCTCAAAAAAAAGATGTGTTAGTGTTGCACCGGGTGATCATTACAGGCGCCCGGTGTTTCAATCAGAGCAGGCAGCCGGCTGCTCCGCTCACCTTGACACTGCATAATCTCTCGCCGCGGTGAATGGCAGCGTGCAGCCAGACAAACACCAGTATTCATGAGGTGGATCCAGTTGCCATTATGTAAGTGTATCTGTCAGAGTGGCCCCCTCCCGCCACCCCAACCCCCCTCCCCCCCTCCCCACTCGGCCCATCTCAGGCTGATGGCTGGAGGAGGCTTTAGCAGATTAAAGTCCCTCTACACTTAACCACAGTTGAGGCTGTAATCTGAGTTTCTCTCAGCAGTACCTAGTAGTCAGATGTGCGCGGGCGTGGGATTACAACGATGGCTGGTCCAGATAAATCCCCCCAGCACCCTGGGGAAACGTGGAGTACGCCGAGAAGGAAAAGACTGGTTATGTGTATGCGTGTGTGCAGTGCGTGTGCGTGTGTCTGTCTGCATACCGACCCATCGGGTCTCAAAAATTGAGGTTCCCACGGTTACAGGCTGCTTTTAGAGGGTTAAGACTCGGCTTCAGGGTTCAGGTTACAACTGGGTGAAGGTTAGGTATTTACTGGTGATGGTTAAGGGTTAGGCTGAGAAGCTTGGGAATGAATCATGTCGATGATGAGTATCTCTCAAGAGCGCAGTGAGAAAAGCTCGTGTATGTGTGTGTCTGTGCAGAATTCCCACGGATGAAATCATTCTGCATCCCCGTTACCTTTTGCTCATGTTGTAATATTGTGCAGGGATCAAAGCATCATGAAGCTAAAATCCTGAACGGCGCACATCAATACCCAAGCTCTGATCTTATTTTAAGCAAAGCAAATGATGTTTGGTTCAACACCTCCTCCAGTGACCAGGCCCCCCTCGCTGGGGGGAAAACACTAGTGGGCTTCCCTCTCATTTTATGAATCACGGTAATAATGCAAATAAGAGTCTATATTTGGAGATTTTTTTTTCTTTTTTTTTTACTGGGAAATAAGGATGAAGTAGGCAGAAAATCTAGGCTGCTTTGCCAGACTGAGCAGCGCTGTGACCGATGCCTGTGGAGGAGATCAGAGGCCACAGTGTAGATCCTTAATAAGGTTGGAGGGGAAATGTGGCAGTCAAAACATGTTGGGATTAAAAAGGCATTAAGGGGAAAAGAAACCTGAGCATAATCTGTGTGGATGGAGGAGGTGAATACATGGTAAAATGCTTTAAATTAAAGGCAGTATTTAAATAATGGCCAGGTTTGCAGCCCATTCACAGTAAAGGCTCTAAAAAAAGAAAAAGAAAATATCTTGCAAATTTGCAAGTAAAAGAAATACAGATATAACTCACCGATTCATTCACTCTTATCAATCCTATATTTTTTTCACAATAAAAGGCTTACTAAAAATGCGTATATTATGAGCTTGGTGGGTGATTTATATGCAATTAAGGCAATAACAGTAAGAAGCAACAGTAAACTCAACAAGCAGTATGAAAATAAGCAGGATTTACTATTAAAAACAATTAAATAAATTATACCATATGTGATATGTTACATGTTTATCCTGTCTTAATAGCATATGGATGAGGTGGTCTGATGCAGCAGTTAGCTGGTGCTTGAACTGATTTAATGTCTCTGTTTCTTTGAGGTAGTGTGGAGCTGGACTTCAAGCAGCAGGAGGACAAGCTGCAGCCGCTGATGAAGAGGCTTTGCCCCACGGATGAGGTCCATTTCGCTCCCCTGCCTTACCCCCAGGAGGCCTTCACCTCCACCCCCAAACGCAAGTCCAAAGCTGACTCCAAGAAGCATGCCCGCTGGAAACTTTGGTTCCTGTGAACACAGATGCTACCGATAAACAGGATTTATGCGTTCCGCCCGGTCGTCCATGTTCGTTTGGTTTTACCCATCGTCTTCTGATTTACCACATCCCCTTGGCTTTTTTTTTTTTGTGAACCTAGTGACCAGTATTAATGGAGAGCTCCACTACTGGATACTGAACCCCCTTTCTCAGAGACGACGGGATGTGTAACGGGACACAAGTGTGGATTCCATTGAAATATTCAAAAATGTCATGCTTACCAAAAATGGATTCAGAGTTATTTTGAACTACTTTCTTCAAACAGGGTGTGAAATTACACCAGGGCAACATATTTGGAGATCAGCAAGGTGAGAAGACGAATTTGATTTCCCTCTGTCTATTTGCATATATTTTTCTAGCTGACGTCCACGGGGTCCCTATTCTATGATACCGGTTCAGTGACCGTCACATTTCTATTCACCAGTTGGGACTTTGTCTTTCTTCGCAGCCTCCAGGAGAGGCTGTCAGCTCAACCACAATGTTCTGAGGTCTACATCAACAGCATAAGCACAATTAAAACTGTTCAGGATACGTTTTCTCCAGAATAATTAAAAAGGAACTATTTTGAGAATTAACTCACACATGTAGAACACCTCCTAACTATGACAGATTGAAGACTTTCATAATATCTAAAGAAGAGACCTAAAGGACAAAAAGGTCAGAGGTGTTTATTGGAATTCTATGATCAAGTTTCTATCCATCGCTAAAATGTCTCCTCAAATCAACTGACTTTGAAGTAAAGAATGAATAAATAACACTTATTTTCTTAATAACGTTTGCAAAGTTAGACGTCAATGTACTTTTTTCTATATAAATATATATCTATATACATTCACTCTAAGGTTTAGTGGAATATATTTATTTGAGAAGGGGGCTGTGCATTTCAAAAACCACAGTGCATAGGAGATAAAAAAAAAAAGAAAGTTCTGATTCTTAATTCCCTTTCATACATCAAACTTAGTTCCTACTAACCTCACAGTGCATATGGTTAATGAAACCCAATACCCTATTAATGAGAGGGAATCCATACAGTCGAGCCTCATCAGTGTGAAACTATAGAGAGTTCTGACTCGACTCGCAGACATACAAAAAAAAAAAAGGATCCTTCATTGTTCCAGTCATGAAACCAGTCAGCATATTAAACAATGTTTGGTACTTAGCACATGAGAGGGGTAAAAGAAGATAGCTGTGATTGTATTGCTTCAGTATCCTGCATCAGCCACTACAATAGCTACTGAAACCAAGCCAGAGAGACTGAATGTGCCACTTCTGATCACAACCAGGGCTTCTACAGTGCAGGGTGGCAGGCGTGTAGCCTTGCATGCTTTTTACAACCTTCAGATTTTGCAGGATATTTTCTAGCTTTTGAAAAAACACTTTTTAAAGAGAATGACAAAAAGTTTTTTCTCTCCCCCACGACCCCTCTTTGTTTTTTTGTTTCTTAAACCACCAGCGCCTGCTCATTGCTTCCCATCTATTTGACTGTATAGTAAAAGCTCATCCATACAGGGTTCAAAGAATATGTACAGCTGAAGTAATATTTGCGTTTCTATAACTATATATCAAATAGCATTAAATAGGGCTAAAAACCATTTTAATGAGTGGGAGAGCAGCCAATATCCGAGAGAAAACAACATTAAGTTAACAGCGCCTGCAGGAGCATGAAACCGAAGTCACTCTCAAAGCCAAAAGCACTGCCCCAAAAGACAGGAAAAGTGGCCAAAGTGGTTTCAAGGATAAAAGCATAAAGAAATCTTTATCTACTGTCATAACAATACCTGGCAAACACCTAGATATCACTGGTTTGACCTTCACAAGCTCCAACATGCTGCTTTCTGTTGGCTACATGTGATTCAACACCTCCACTCTTGTACATGCCAGGTCGGTTTCTTTCAGTAGTTATACTGTAGCATCAAGAGAGAACTAGATGTTTATCTGTACCTTAAAAGAAGTGCAATTGATTTATTATGTACAATACTGTGTATTTTATACTGTTTTTTTAAAAAAGGAAGAAAAAAAATAAAGATATTTAATATGCAAAATATGAGAAATAAAAACAAGACATCAACAGAGCTCTCAAACTATGATGCAGACTGAGTATTATTATTTGCAAAGCAGTTATTTTTCCAAGACCAATTTAAGGGCTGGTTCGCCCAGAATACAAAAAATGCCATTATCGTATCTCATCCTCTGATGGTTGGACAATAATTAGCAGATAATTTAGATTTTATTCACAGAGGTACAGTATGTGCAGTCTGTGAATTCTCACTTTATTTATCTGAGATATTGCCGTTGCTTTTGTAGAACTTAAAGCGAAAATGTCATCCACCTCCACCCTATTGCTTTTGCAACCACAAATCACAAATCGGAGAGAGAAAGAAAAAAAAGAAAAACTAACTACCAGGTGAGGGAATATGTCCTTTGTAATTTTGGTGAACCACCCTAACTTAAATGCTTCACTTAGGGTGCATGGTTTGATAATTCTGTATGCAAAACAATCAACTCTACAAATTTCTGTGATGAAAAGTCGTAGATAAGGTTGAAAATACATAGAAAATCAGCCCTGCATCTCTTTGATGTGGCAGAGTGGCAGAGCACGAGAGCAGAATACAACCGAGGGATAAGAAGCGAAAAGGACTGGTGGTGCACAGTCAGAGTCGGCCCTGCCTCAGAACCTGCTTCTGATGCAAAGCTTACACTCACAACACAGCTCTTGCCCTTATACCATTCTTGCTTTAATGCCGTCCAGGGACTGGTGGGCATGTCTGTGTGTGTCGGTGTGCATAAATGCACCTGACTAATGTTTGCGCACACTAGCGACGAGATGACACCATGAGGTTAACCGGGGACAAAGCTCTGAGTAAATGCCCCAGAGATGCAGAGTCACCGGCACGCAGACGCATGAAGCTCCAGGAACCAGTGTTGATCGAGGGCAACGCTGCCCCCCCCCTACCCCCACCACCACTCCCCCTCTCTCCCTCTCCGCCCTCCTCTAACCCCTAGCAGGGCCGTCTCCACAGGGCTTCCTGCTGGTGGATGTTTACAGCACACCACCGAGGTTACAAACAAGAGGCCCAGTGCGGCTTCACATCTCGCCCGTTTCTTGCTGCAGTCCGCTGTGGTTTGAAGGTGATGAGCATCAACATGCGAGTCCCGCTTGTTCATCACGGCCGTTGTTGACAGCGAGCGCACGTCTGACACCAGTTGTCGCAGGGTCAGTAAATCCGAGAGGACACTTGGTTAAAGTTTCGGGTGCGCGAGAAGAGAGGAGAGGAGAGGAGAGGAGAGGAGAGGAGAGGAGAGGAGAGGAGAGGAGAGGAGGGAGGAGAGGTGCATGAATTGAGTGATAAGTGCACGTTTGAGGCATTATGATGCAGTGCCATATCTCACTATGCTTCTTTTTCTGTAAGAGCTCTGCAGCAGTCTGGCCAGCAGGAAGAGAAACAGAGAGAGAGAGAGAGAGAGTGGGGGAGAAAAAGAAAAGACGGGGAAGAGAGAGGCGAGGATACACTGACAGAATTATTTGAACAGAAACATATAAAGACAGACAGGTAAAGATGGGGAGTGATGCAGAGGGCTATAGGAGAGGATGCTGCTCTGATTACATGCCATTAAGGTTGGCTGTGTTGCAATGTACTGTATTGGGTCAGTGAGTGCATGCAGCATAGAAGAAGAAGAAGAAGTAAAAAAGAAAAACGCTCAAGCCGCTATAGCCGGTCAGCCCTTATACTGTCAATCAATAGCAGTCCTTCCACTGCAGCTTTCCACTCCATTCCTTCTGCACTCTGCAGGAATATCAGCAGGACGGCAGTCAAGGACTAAAGCCACACATCACCACGACCTCCCCAAACCACAGCCATGAAAAGTTCCAATAGATCATTCAGTCAACATTCACGTAGCTGTCTCAAAATATGGAAATGCTCTCTTCAGGGTCTGTGAGGTATATCCGCATATTAATATTGACATTTAGGTGTTTCCAGGTGATGTATAACTGATTATGCAAGGATCAGTGTGGCACATATATACCAGACTTAAAGGTTTGTTTCATTGCTTTGGTTCGATTTTTGCAGCTGCAGCTTCCTGTCCATGTTTATCTGCAGGGGCTAATTCAAGGACAGAAAAAAAAAAAAAAGGTAGATGTTGGTAAATTTCAGCAGGGACAGGCAAAATGTTTCTGCCAACGTGAATGTATTCACAAGGACTCGTCTCAACCTGCTCGAGGGTGGACACGAATATAGATACGCAGCCTGCTGGGATGTCCAACGATGTAATTGTGTGGCGGTGCTGTGTCGAAGTCGCTAACAGCCGTGGCGCCGCGGTGACAACATGCAACAAAAAACTGACGCCCCCGAGCTGTCACTGTGATCACTCTCATCAACATGCGGTGTCCGGCACCACCAGGAGAGAGAGAGAGAGAGAGAGAGAGGGGGGAGAGGGGGGGAAAGGAAAGAGAGAGCATGAGAGAGAGAGACAGAGTAGAACGTTAATGCATAAATCTAAATGTAAGAGGCTGCCACTCAGAAGAACAAGGTCGGTGGTTGGCTGCGGTGATGTGTGAGCAGCGGCGGCGCAATCTGCCTGCAGAGTAAGCAGCAGCACCCGGAGGCAGCAACAACAGCCCTGCTGATTAGAGAGCTGTACGGCTCCTTCCAGCGGCACGAACTGGGTCTCGTGGCTGTTAAAAATTCACACCAACCTTATTGATCATTAAATAATGATTGGGGACCTGCTTCAAATGCAGCTTCTGTCTCAAGCGCTATAATATGTATAGTGTTTGAGGGGGGAAAAAAAAGAAAAAGAAAAGAGCAAGCGTTTTCGAAAAGCACGAGGCTTTGACGTGACCTCTAGCTCCCGCTGTGAATGAGGACGCTGCACAACTGATGCTAAATATTATGCAGGTATTTAGAAATGTCAAGGCGGTCAAGTACAGTGGCTATAGAGACAGCAGCTGACAAAAGGGCAGCGGTCAGTGGGGACGGTATAAGGCAGCTGTATATAAAGGAGGATGGATGAGGGGATGGCGGGGGGGGGGCAGAGGGCAGCAGCACATGTATACAAAGTAGATAGTTTCAATAAAGGCCACAGGAAGGTTATAGGTAGGGCACTTTCATTTACCAGAAAGGTGGCTGCTCTGCTTTAGTGCCACCATTCAGCAGCCAACGTCATTTCACCTACACCACGGGAGGGGGATGAGGGAGGGGGAGGGGGTGAGGGAGGGAGGGGGGGAGGGTGGGGGGGCTGAGTTGAAATGGATGCACTTAGTATAATACAGCAGAGAGCAGACCTGTGTGTGCTGCCCCGCGTGAGTGTTGATAGCCTTTCAGACAAAGTGCAAGGCAAGTTCCACATCAGGAACACATGAGGAGAAACAAACTCTGCTGCAGTGAAAAATAACAGGGGAGGTGGACGGCAGGAGAGGAAGGTGAGCCGCAGCCCCAACGGATCTATTCTATCAGCAAACAACCTCTTTTTCCAAACCCCGTCTCTTAAAACTCTGCGAGTCCGAGCCAGGCAGGCCGACGCCGACGCTGATGCCGTATTCGTCTAACTGCCAGGACAATGATTGGAGTCCTATCCCCTCCAGGAGGATCACTGCGAGGGGGAAAGCAGCAGCTCAACTTCCAGTTTCGTTAGTTTTACATTATGCAGCAGAGTGATGCACAGAGTCACAAAACAGAGGGTTTCCCTCATCTACTAGGCCGGCTAGTTGGTGCAATGCTGGGATACCTTCAGACAGAGAGAGAGAGAGAGACAGAGAGAGAGAGAGAGAGACAGAGCGGCTCCACTATCTCTGCAATCCAAAAAATCTCTCTACTGCAACTGAGGAGGAGAAGAGGCATGTGAGAGTACAAGGAGAGGAGAGGACACAGGGGACAAGGGATGAGAGCTGGGAAAGTATTATGGCACTATGACATAACACACACACATTCACAAACACAAACACAAACAAAAGATGATTAGTGTGTGATAACTCTGGGTGCTGTTGGCTTTATTAAATCTCCCTCTGCTAGTGTGGCTCAGTGACTGGTAATAAAAGCAGATAAGCTCCCATTTAAACAGGTGATGCAGTTTCCCGCTGCCTCCCCAGATGGAGAGGGCGCGGTGCTCACACACACTTGTCTCACTAACCCCCGTGGGGGACACTAATTGACACAACAGCATTTTCTACACCCTTACCTGACCTCATCCATCACAACTGAATGCCTAACCCAGAGGTTGGCAACCCGCGGCTCCGGAGCTGCACGCGGCTCTTTCATCCCTCTGCTGTGGCTCCCGTGGTTTAGAGAGGGCCAGCTCATTTTTTGATTAAAACAAGTGAATAAATAATGGACATTTAGTTTATTTTGTTGCAATAGTTATTTCTCTGGAGACTGAGGTGCTCTTGTGACATTAAAATAAAACTTGTTTTAATATTTTGTCGATCAAAATATTTTTTCCCACCATGAACTACATCAAAAGTAAACATTGCTCGCGCCATCGTCATGAATAATATCATGAAAAATATATATTTTTATATCAGACCCTGAACTGATGTATTTGATATTCAGGTCTGTTACAACCAAAAACGTAATAACGGCCAATAACGTAATAACAGCCAATAATGTAATAATTTTGGCCATTTTAAATGTAATAAAGCCAATAATGTAATAACGTGCCAATAATGTAATAAAACTTTTGAGCCAATAACGTAATAACTTTTTGCCAATAATGTAATAAGTTATTACATTATTGGCTGGTAATAACTGGTGTCGATAATGTAATAATACATAAATATGACTGCAGTTCTTGGAAATAAAAGGTTTTTTTGCAGTTTTTGTGCAGTTTGCTAATCAAAAATAGGTCCTGTAGTGGTGACATAGTCGTCATATTTATTTATTCATCCAAGATATGTACTATATTTCACCTCTCTCTCTCTCTCTCTCTCTCTCTCTCTCTCTCTCTCTCTCTCTCTCTCTCTCTCTCTCTCTCTCTCTCTCTCTCTCTCTCTCTCTCTCTCTCTCTCTCTCTCTCTCTCTCTCTCTCTCTCTCTCTCTCTCTCTCTCTCACACTTCTACCATGCTTAATATGTTTGCAAACGGAAGAAGTAAGCATTGTAGGCTATCAACAACCTCCAAAACATAACCAAACTTGTGTATTGAATGGTGTCTGCCAGCCAGTTTACTGTATGTTTCACTTCCTGCCTCAGACAAACCATGGCTCGGAGGAGCAATGGAGTTGATTTGGTTTTACCATTCTCTTTCTATTTGAATTTTTTTTTTCAACACGTTGAGCTTAATGGTCCCGTGTTGGATAAAGTGACATTTTGATGTTTTTTTTGTTTTTTACAGTGATAATAAAGCAACATAGGTTCTATATTTATACTGTGAAAGTATAAAGGTAGTTTTTTCATTCACAAATGTAAAAAAAAAAAACTACCTTTATACTGTATGGAGCAATACAAACATCTACCTTTAGACTTTCACAGTATTAATATAGAACCTAAAGGTGCTTTATCATCACTGTATAAAAAACAAAAAACATTGAAATGTCACTTTATCCAAATGGGACCTTTAAGCTCAACGTTTTGATGTAGTTTTTAATTTTCAAACATGAAAATCAAAGTTAGACGTATGAAACCTGCAGAGATTTCATTTTAGATCTCCAACAGCTAGTTTCAGTAGTGATCTATTTGTTGATTGGTTCTGCAAAAGAAAACATTTCTTTGAGAAAGAGATTTCTGAATGTGTACAATTGTGCTGCCACTTCATTTGGAACTTCATTTGGGTGTTCTGGAGATAACGCTAACCATCAAGTTGGACAAATGATGGCTAAATATGTTAATTTAAAAAAAAATCTACTTCATTCATTCAATCAACGCCATTGCTCCTCTGAGCCATGCTGGGATTATCACATTTAACATTGCCTATTCCCAATGGTTTGTCTGAAGCAGGAAGTTATACTGAAACATAAACTGGCTGGCAGACACCATTCAATACACAAGTTTGGTTATGTTTTGGAGGTTGTTGATAGCCTACAATGGTTACTTCTTCCGTTTGCAAACATATCATTAAGCATGGTAGAAGTGAGAGAGAGAGGTGAAAGATAGTACATCTTGGATGAATAATGTCATCCACTATACCTATTTTTGATTCGCAAACTGCACAAAAACTTCACAAAAGCCTTTATTTCCAAGAGCTGCTGTCATTTTTATGTGTTATTACATTATCGGCACCAGTTATTACATTTTGAAAGGTTTTTTTTAATACCAGGCCAATAACGTAATAACCAGCCAATAATGTAATGCCTTATTACATTATCGGCAAAAAGTTATTACGTTATTGGCTCAAAAGTTTTATTACATTATTGGCACATTATTACACTATTGGCTTTATTACATTTGAAATGGCCAAAATTATTACGTTATTGGCAGTTATTACGTTATTGGCCGTTATTACGTTTTTGGTTGTAACAAGGTCTCCGGTTGGCTGCTGTAGTGCTACGCCACGTGAGGAAATTAAGGAATGACGACACACTGAAATAGACATTATACAAACTGGCATTTTTGGGGGGGTTGCCCTTATTAATGAAAGAATATGCTGCAGTTGAGTGCAGGGGTTTCTCTTCCTTTCTGAGGCAAAGGCCGCCTGTGTGATTTTGAAGCATGTATGTGTGTGTGTGTGCATGGCTTTTACGCGCACAGACCCATTGCCTTCAATGTAGATGCGCGTCATGTGCGCTCACAACCCAAAGCGACACTATAGCGGTGTGCATGCATTGGATGCGCTTGTTTTTTTCATGCATGTCAATTTAGTGGTCAAATAGGTTTTGTGGCTCCATGTGGGGTTAAATCGGTGGGATTGGATCCAGACGGCTCTTTTAATACTAAAGGTTGCAGACCCCTGGCCTAACCCCAACCCTTACACCTACAGTATGTTTGCCCCATAGCGAGTCGTCAGGATATAAAAACACAAAACACAACTTCAGTCTCTCTCATTCACGCGCATAAAATACAATAAATAACCTGAGACGGGAGAACGGGTGCAATGCCAGCCAGCCACAGTGTCAATATCATCAGTCGGTATCATATACAGCTCTCCATTTTCCTTACATGTACTTAAAATTCTGAGGAAACGTCTCTCTCATCACTTATCTGAATTTAAGTGGGCTGTAAAAGTAGCTTTAAGTGCCCTCAGAGGAATCTCCTTCATCATAAAAACCTTATGTAAAATCTACATACCACTTTGGGAGAGTGGTCTGAGACTTTTGGACGCCGCCGAACGTTCATCGCTCAAGTCGCACTTTCAAAGTCACATCACAAACTACACGCGGCTCTGCTGAACACATGGACGCAACAGAAAAGTCAAAGTTGACATCGATGGCACTCATGTAAAATGGATGAAGGCTCCGGTCAGGCAGACAGCGTACTTACACCATGACTGATAAGTGCATTAATTGCTATCGAGCTCTAGCGGAGAGTGTGATTGGGAGAAGGATGCCAACAGCCGGTGGAGGGGAGATGCAGTGAAGTAAACACACAAACTTAAGAAAATAAAACATGAAACGGCAAAAGTGAAACCCACACAGGCTGGCACATGAACAACTGGCTGGAGAGAGGTATGAGCAGATCAAAGCCACTGTGAGATTGAGATTCTGTGAAAGCTTTTTTTTTTTTTTTTTTTTTTGGTCAAGGTGGACTTTACCTTTTATGAGAGCTATGGAATAGAAGTGGGGTTGCAGTGGGCCTGTGGGAGTTTGGCTCACTCGGCTGTATAGACCTCCAAATAACTGGAGTGTGCACGTGTGTGTGTGTGAGTGTGTGTGCAGAAAATGGAAAAAAGTCAGTTGTGGTGTACGCTATCGTACTTTGAACAACTACAGAAAATCAGTCTGACTTACGATGTGAGGGGAATCACGGCTCATGGAGATGACTGTTCTGTTCACTGTCCTCAGCAGCTTCTCCATGATGATCTGCACGTGCCACTGAGTTGGACCCTGCAGAATACACAGAAATCAACACATAGGCAAAGGGACAAGCATGTCAAACGCAAATCCACCTGTGAAAATTTGTTCTTAACAGTTATTTTTGGTGCACTTATCTCTAAATGTACATCTATTAATAAATATATCAGTGCAGGCATTATTTATATGAGTCATACTGCAGATGAGGAGAAAGCAGAGAGTGAGATTTTACAGTCGGCTATAAAACAGCACTAATAAAAAAATAAGTGAGGTTAATCCGTTTTACAACAGATTTACAATGAATCATTGTCAAAAATTAGTAACTGACAACTCCAGAAAGAAGATTAAAAGCTGGACTGTCAGTGATCCAGATAAATAGCAGGCCCTTCATGAACATTTGACTGATTATTAGCTCGAGTTAAGAAAACACATGAGGTGAGAGAAAGGGCAAAATCCAAAAATTTAAGTTGTGTCATCGTAGCCATATTTCAACATTAGGGGAGAAGGGGCTTCCTGGTGAGTTTCTGTTCTCTGGTTTTTCAGATATCCTCAAACTGAAAACACAGAAAGAGAAGTCTTTATCAACAGATATGAAAACATTCATTCTGCCTCCTCACAAACTTGAAATATACAGAGGGAACATTTTGTGCTAAGAGACAGGATGAATACGACTGGTGCAGCCAAAATGATTTATACTTCACAAATCCTGGCTTTTAAAAGGGGGAAACACCCATGGGGCAGCAGCACCGTTGTCGGAAGTGGGACGATTTTCCTTGGAGCTGGTTATTAGTTTGAGTGAGCAGAGAGTCTGTCTCTACCTGTCTGCACATCTGAGCTCTTAACGGCATGAACCTAAACTTTCAATAATTTACATGGCTCTTTCCGCGGTTGAAAAGCTCATACACCCGAGTTCGTGCACATACAGAGACACAAAGTTCCCACAATCGCAATCGGGAGGTGCTGGGGGGTATAAAACTATTTCAGACAGACCTTTTTTTTTCACAGAAAAATACCGGTTTGTGTTAAGTATCTACACAGACCTATTGGGCAAAGAAAAACTCCTGATTTAGTTTGAATCTAGCTATTATAAAAGGGGGACACACAATGATCCCCACTCCTAACGAGATATAAGCTGCTTGATAACTTAGTAACGCCCGTAGACAGAAGTATCCGCAGTGGTTTCCCTTACATCATTTTCCTTTCCCTTATCGACATGCACATTTAAGTCTAAGGAAGTGTGCGGTGTGGGCCAGATAAGAAAGAGAGAGCAAGGCAGTGAGAGGAAGCGGCAACACGAGACAGAGAGACAAGGAGTGTTAAAGTCAGAGCAAGTGGGAGAGGTGGATAATCCCTCGCAGAGAGGAGAGTGGGAGGCGAGGCCGCGGTGATCAATGGCGAGGGGAGTCTGAGAGGGCCTGAGGGAGGACATCAGGAGTCAGGGCATGGAAGAGGATGAAACACATTTTGTGTGTGTGTGCCATCATGTGCATGCGTGTTTGTGTGAAATCTCAGTGTGAGAGATGTAAACTCCAGTGAGCAAGTGGTAGATCGTCACAAAGCTGGCAATACAGTAGTTGTAATCATTTCATTCCAATCAACCAACGCCAACATTCATTGTTTTCATCTTCTCAGATTTGTGTAAATTGATTAATTGGATTAAAAAAAACAACAAAATTCATGATGAGAAAATGTATTCGACTCGACAGGCTCTATAACTGACTTTGTGACTGACTTCAACAACTCCTCAACCTCATTATGCAGACCACATTATTATAAGCTTCTCTGGGTCTAAAACACCGAGGGATTAGGCAGAGCTCATCATCCTGCTCTAGCAGCATGTTCATGGTGGTGAAGGTGGCCTCCAGCCACCCTCAGCAAGGATTTATTGAGCACAGCCAAGTTTAGGGGTTGGTAAATTAACACTGCTGTAGAATCTGCTCCTTCACAATTAAATAAATTAGCAGCGCAGTGATTAGGAACTACTTAGGAAAATAACCACGGCAGAAACGTGCTTCTTTCTCCGTCACGGGGGGGGCGGGGCTTCACTGCTTATCCAAGAGGGGGGAATAGAAGCACATGGAGCTGCAGAGGTGTGTTCCATCCTCACCACATCCTTCCTGTAGAGCACCTCCAGGATGTCGCTGAGCAGCTGGCAGCACGCCTTTGGCTCCTCCCGCTTCTCCAGGTGGAACTTCAGCTGGTCCGTCATCAGCGGCAGGAGGATCTCGCGGCAATCTGCGGGGGGGGGGGGACACATCAGCGGATATATAAACATTCACGACGTCGGCTCAACACGAGGAACAGATGACAGCCACTGCGGCATATGCTGTCGACACACTGTGGATGCAGAGGCACGCAGCTTGTTAATGGCTCCCTCACAGCTCCAAGGATTAAATTAAAACTATGTGCACGGTGAATATATTTATTAAAAATGACTGTGGCAAAAAAAACAAAACTCCCCAAATCCTTAGAAACGGTGACAGTGCAACAGCAGAACAATAGTCAAACAAGGTCATCGACTTCTCAGAGCTGAACAAATCAAACTCCTCTCTGGAAATATCAGGTAGTAAAAAATAATTAGCCAACTACCTAGTGACCTGATACCATTACTAATTACAAGCTGATTAAACTGGTCCCTCCTCTCCTATTAAATCAAAGCACTCAACCCATTAGTGGCCTTGGTAACATCTACAGTCGTACTGGTGTGAGAATCAAACCATGTCATTTTGAAAAGAGGAGCAAATCGATGGAGATATTTTATGAATGATTTTGCGGCACATTTGCATATTTGTGTGCGTGTTTTCTTGAGCTGCAGTGAGTGTATTGGGCTCTCAGGGCCACGGTACCTTTGAACCTTAAAGAGCAAATACAAGCAGAAAGTAACAGTTGAGATGTGATTATTTCTACAAAAACACGCGACCAAACCAAACCAGAGGAGTTTGTCTGATGTTGACGGCGACATCAAAAAGTGGATTTCCATACGCAGAGGGCACAGAGTTTGGCTGGCAATTGGACATGGAGGACAGCAGTGATAAGCCAGAAAGTATTCTCATGGAAGGTAAACCTAAGGCAGCCTGCCACAAAATTATCATATTTTTTATTAAACCTTCTGATTCCAATCTCAGTGGCATTTGTATGTGTATGTGTGTGTGTGTGTGTGGGTGTGTGGGTCATATTTAAAGCCCAGGGACAAATACTGGGGTTAGGGCTGGTTCAATTAGAAGGTGGGAGTATCTGTTAGGGGGTTAAGTGAATATTTTATAGAATTATGGAAAGGGGTGGGAATCATGTAAAAGTTTTCCATCCATCGAAGTTTTACCGTAGAAACTTATATCCCCTCTGCAATAAATGAAATAAAGCAAAAGAAAATAAATTTAAAAAAGAAGCTCCTCTCAGTGCAGTGCACCAACTGTGTTTCTCACACAGAGGAAGTCTGAGCACTGATATTAATGTCATCTTAAGAGATAATAACAGCAACGAAAGAGCAGCGCGGTGAGAGGAGGCATCACCGATACCGCTGCGGACCACAGGGACAACAGCACTCAAATAACAAATTGTTATAATGAAAAGGTGTGGAGACATGGCTGCTCTAAACAGCCACCGACTGCAACGCAAAATCAATACAATCTCTCTGCTCCACAGATAATGTTACCGCTTTAATAAGCTAATCAAGTGGGGGGAAAAAAATAAAATTGTAACTTCATTACACATCACAACTGACACACACACACACACTGAGACACACACACAGAGAGCTTTGGCAGTAGCGCTCAAGGCCGAATGATAAACAGCAGGATGTAAAGCGTAATGAATAGCGTGAACTATGGTGACCCCTTCATAAACAATACCCAGGGGTATTGAGTATGAATCTGGGCTCTCTCTTCTCCAATCCCTCTCCTCCTCCCTACATATGAGACCGAGTCGTATGAAGCGATTCCATAGAGAGCAACGAAGAAAGGAGACATTGCTGCATTTCATCTCCATGTTCGTAAATAAGACAGAGAGTCTTCAAGAAGCCGTTTCTGTTTCCACATCATCGTTACTGCTACTATTAATTAACCATACGCCTTAACCCTGAGCTCCACACAGTGACCCAGATTAGGCTCTGTAATAAAAAGGCAAAAAAGCATAATTAACACTTTGACAAATGAAACTATCTCATTTTAAATCGGTGAGAGCATCACCGACACCTTCACAATAAACTATCTTCTAGCAATTTAGCAAGCCTTGCATAACTCCAGCGGATATAAAGAACAAGCCTTGCCCTCCCCACATGGTGGCTTTCCCCCTAACGTCAGCTTAGCAGTGTCAGTTTTGTGTCACTTTGCCGATGCAAAAACTTTGACACCAGTTGGGAGCATGGAGAAACGGCTCCGACTGAACATCTGAGCGAGCTCCGCCAAGCATTATCCCAGCAGCTTCCTGTGTTTGACTGCAGCATTGTGGGAAGGCTGCTCAACAATGCAGCTATTCTTCACCTAAATCTTCCACTGCTAAACACCTTAAAAAAGAAACGTTATGGATGTTAAGAGTCTTGTCACGTGATAACAAGGCTCTGACACAAAGTGACAACCATGTCTGCGCTGAAATATTTTTGGTGCTGTGGAACAGAGGACCAAACTACCCGCCTGATGCAGCTTAAAGGGAAATATATATATATATATGTATGTGTGTGTGTTTGTGTGTGTGCTTAGCAATCTTTCAGGGATTGAACACTAAAGTAAATCTCCTATCTGAGGGCGTCTAACATTGTGTGAGTGTTTAATACCTTGTTTTTACAGGGCTTCAATCCTCAATCCCTTTGCACCTCCTCAAAAACACACAATACACACCAGCAGTAACACACACAGTCATGTGAGCACATATATACATACATCCACATTCACGAACACACACACACACACACACACACACACACACACACACACACTAGTTGCTGGGTGGGTACGGTACAAGCAGACTGGAACTATCAAGCCAGACCACGGGTGCTCTCCTCAAACTTGCAGCCCAAACAGATTTTAGACGCTACACTGATTTTCCCTTTTAACACAGACCAGGAGAGCAGCTGACATATTTGTTCTCGTCCAATGAGCCCATTTGCAAGCGATTCATGCGCCCCTGCCCGGCTCCTTCCTTTTACATCATCAGCAATGAAGGTGACACAGCGTTGTTGTGCCTCCAAAGCAGTAATAATAATGATAATAATAATAATATTAATAAAGAAACAAAACATGCCCCTCTTTTCTGAGTTCATTAAGTTTTCATATGCAACAGGGAATTGCGCATGCACACCAAAGGAAACGCACAGCACTTTGAATTCAAATGTAAAGAATAAAAGATAAACCCGTGGAGGAAAGGATGTCATCTTATCATCTGAAGTTGGGATTCTGAACAGAAACGAGCCCACCGGGGGCTGGAAAGTGCTCTTTCAGGACATGTTTTCTGCACAGAAACCATTAAATATGTTAATCACTGTGCAGCCTACAGGAAGGAGAACGCTGTCATCAGTGAGCACGTCCAATGCATATTGATGAGCACGTGCAGAAACTCCATATTGAGGTTAGAGTTATCTGGGTTAATGCCTCTTTGCTGGGCGTTCGTTAGCTCCGAGAAGTCCAGAGGATTTCACTTTGGTGCTGGTTTTGGCGAGGGAACGTTTCAGGGATCACCTGAAGATCAAGATGTGACCGCCTTAAAGGGTTAGTTCAACATTTTGGCAAATTGGCCCATTACCATAATCGCTATAGTCATAGCAGTAGGTTCGTTACCTTTATTTGTCGGTGCAAGCTATTTTTAGAAAGGCCGAGCCAAGCGGTGAGCTGCTCAGAGCTACGCTACGAAGGCTAATGGGATTTCTTGGTTTCCCTCATCAAACTCACAATCCAACAACTCCAAAACGCTCTGGTGGACAAGTTGTGACCTGATGAGATATGAGACTATGAGATAATAACGGAACGTTACGAGACTGAGTCATTTTAGAGGTAAATTCATGCAAAACCGCTGATGCGCGTTGCCTTCAGAGACAGTTTTTCAGCAGGCAGTCTCTACATTTACCCCGAAAACAACTCCGTCTCGTAACATTCCGTTATTATTTCATAATGTGGTGAATGTGCAGTTCACAACTTGTCCACGAGAGCGTTTTGGATTGTGTATTTGATGAGTTTGATGTGGGAAACCAAGAAATCCCATGAGCCTCCGTAGCGTAGCTCTGAGCAGCTCGCGGCTCTGCTCTGCCGTTCTAAAAAGAGCTTGCACCGACAAATAAAGGTAGCAAATCTACTGCTATGACTATAGCGATTATGGCAATGGACCAATTTGCCAAAATGTTGAACTATCCCTTTAAAAAAAACACCAAGCTGTTTTTACTGGTCACTATCCATGATACAGTAAATCTCCACAATAGAGCTCAGCTTGATGCTACTGCAGGAAAAGACAAGTTAACTTTGAAGGCTTCTCCATCGCTGCTTTTCGCACAACTTGAAAACAAACATGGACCTGAAAGATGGCTGAATGTGTTCAAAGCATAGATGTAGCAAGGGCTGAGCAGCGGGAAAATTCTTGTCTTCATCGCAGCAACAAGTCCCCCTGCTGATCTGCAAAGCTATTCACACAAGCATGTGGGAGGTCTGCTTCTCCACAATTACACCAACAGATCAGTGGCGATGGCCAAAGGGCTGTGCACTGAGCAATTCTCTTCAACACTTACAATTTTTATGTTGCTTTTAGTATGAAAAGACCGGATCATTAAATTAAAGGCAGATACATTTATATTGTGTTTTGTTCAATATCTGAGATTATTCAACAGGATAAATTTGTTTTACACCTTTTTCAAATCCCATCTCATCATCTTTCCGGTGTATTCATGCTGAACAGATCGGCTGACGACAGAAGCAGAGAGAAAGTGTGGCGTGCGGAAAACTGTCGTCCACTTCCTATATTTAAGTCCGCTGCTCTGAGGCATGTGTTGTCCCCTTCCAGCCACATTAAATCACTGTTGCCTGGCACTTTGCATTTCATTTACCACCGCAGGACGGGCTCTAAATCGAAGCTAACACGGCCTCAGAGGAACCGCTGCCTCCGGCAAAATGCTTGGCCCTGGACCGTCACTGTGGCGGGGGCCTCGTCGGCAGGTCGCCGCGGGCGAGCCTGGCTGCAGAGAGCAGAGAGGTACAGGTTCTCATTAACCACCTCTACATCCCTGCCCTTCATGTCTGGCATTGCTACAACACGGTCCAAAATATACAACAGCGCTGTGTCCAAGCGTTTCATAAAAGTCTATGAAAGTGGAGTGCAGCCGGGGTGAGGTGAGGAGAGGAAAATGAGATTTCAGGAAAAGGGATTAAATAGTAAATCAAAGAAAGAAAGAAAGAAAGAGCAGAGACTTGAAGACTGAAGAAAAAGGAGGTACCAGTGGTCTGATAGAGACAAGTCCAGGTGATTTTAGCAATGGGGATGCTCATTCCTCTTAGATAACAAGAGGGATTTCCACTACACCTCACCAGTGACCTTTACTGTGGCTCACACTGGGCTACCTTTGGGGAGGCAGGTGGTGTGTGTGATTACTGGACCCGAGAGTGAAGGAGCACGCGGTGAACAGCGAGTACAGTGTGTGTATGTGTGTGTGTGTGTATTCTCACCGTGATGGGTAAAGAGATCACTGTGGACAATGTCAATCAGACAGTCCAGCTTCTGCTTCACCAGGCGACCCAGAGGAACCTTGAGGATGAACTCAGTGAAGAGCTTGCTGCAGAGACAGAGAGGGGTGGGGAGGGGGGGACGATAAAGACAAAAAGGTCAAACTTCATCACGCGCCTTTGGATTGGTTGACTGCGTGCACACCGCAAGCAGTCATCCAAAACACAATTAATGGCTCCGCACGCCCACGCAGGTACTTCTCACATATTCTGTCCAGGATTTGAGGATTTGAGAACTTGTAGCAAAAACCCAGAGGACTTGAATGAACTCTGAGAGCAGCTTCCTATAAGAGACTGACTCTTCTAGCTCTGTTTATATTAGAGGACATTTGTCACTGTTGCAAATGAATGTCAAGAAATGGTTATCGATTCACAAACATTTCTATTTATGTGATGAAGCACCTAGTTCTCATCAAGTTGTTTTTCTTTCTATCTTCCATTGTGGGTGCTATATAACAAAATATACAACAATTGTGATATAAAATGTCACATAAAATTGTAAAATATGACTCTATATGTTGAGATATGTACTGATATGGTTATATAACCTTTGTTGTCCACTCCTAATCTTGGCTGATTATAACAAAGCTTCATAAAACTTCATATTTAGTTAGTTTCAGACAGTTGAGTCAGAGAACCGTCAGTCCAGCAGACACTGCACACGTCCACAGTCCTGGCGAGAGCCGAATCAGCCCAGACACATAAAAAACACCTGTGTGGGTGTGTGCAACCTTCCTCTCCAGTGTGTTAATGTTGCTTTTGAGTCGCACAAAGCTATTGACCAGTAGGATTTCTATTCTATTCTATTCAACCTTGAGCGCCAGGACACAGTATTCAAATAGATGATGAATTTTCCTGTCTTCTTTTCGTTGTTGTTAAGAGAACTAACACGTAACTGAATGATTAAAACTTCAGAGCCTGAGAGAAATACTCATATCCATGTGCATACAATAAATCAGATATTTTTTCCTCAGTAAAAGGGGCCAGGTCTTCATTATGCCGGCACCCCCAAGGCTTCAATTTAGTCGCCTCCAGCTCAGCTGCTCAGCCAGGTTTGCACTAACAACAGGAACAGCTGATACCACCTCATCTGAGACAGCCCTGTGATTTATGACTAACTGAAAGCTTCATAAAGGACTCCAGCTTTCAGAATTAAAGCTAAAATCAAAAGCTCCTCTCATGTTTCCCCTCGAACTACAGAGAGGACGGCAGCACAGTGAGCACTGCATTGTTACAGGAAATTCAACTGAAACAGGTAGGACAGATAAGACTTCATGATTTAATTAATGCCTCATGATGTGTTTTTTACAGCCCTGGTTTAACATTTTTTGCATGCTCAATCATGAACAACCCAAATAAGACCAAACATCTCCATCTAGTTTCATACACTGTGAAGAATTTATATTAAAGGGATAGTTCACCCAAAATTCAAATTTCACTCATTATCGACTCACCCTTATGTCGATTAAGGGCTGGGAGAAGTTTCAGAGTCCGCCGGCGTCAGTAATCGCACTGACGCCGGCGCAAATCTCGCGAGATTTGGACGGACCAGGAAGAGGAGCTTCCGCTGCAAACAAGCTTAAAATATATACTTATTTAATTTTTTTTCGGGACAATTTCTCATGTTGGGGCTTCAATACAAGGCGGACATTACAGACGAGCTGTGTGGAGGTATTTGGATGGTTTTTGGTGTGTCTTTTTGGACGAAGAAAAGTGGGGTCCGTTCGCAACCGTCATATGGACATGCAGTGCTGCACTAGCCTAGAAATCTAGACGCACCCTAGCGGCAGCAAAAATATTTGCTCAGTAGGTGGGTCTAGAAACGAGCCATAGGAACTTTTTGAGTCTCGAACACCGATTGTGTTCACCAATCACAGCGCTCTATCTGTTTAGGGAGTCGTTGGGCGTAGAGCACTGGAAAGTGCTCTAGTTGGGCGGGCTTAACGCGATGACGACGTACATTTTAATTGGCTTGTCAGGCTAACGTCATCCTGCTCTTTGCTCTGATTGGTCGTAGCGTTACCCTATTGCGTGCAGAGGCAGTTTGAAAGACAGCCTTCATCCCGCCCTCTGGATTGAGCCGAGGTCTACCGGTCGTTTCCAGACTATACATTTTAGTGATATAGCCTGGCTCGTCAGGCTAGTGCTGCACGGAACCCCACTGTAACTCAGAGAAGGCATGGAGGAAACTTCTCCCAATCCTTAGTCGACATGAGGGTGAGTAGATAATGAGTGAAATTTGAATTTTGGGTGAACTATCCCTTTAAATCAAAACGAGAGCAGAGGTGAGAGAAGGGAGCTGCGAGAGCTGAACAGACAGAACAGAGAGGCTGAAAACCAAAGACCCTCCCTCCCCCCTGTCCCCCCCTCATCTGTGTGGCTGTGACAGTGGTGGAGCAGCGGCCAGAGCCGGGGCTTAGCGAGCCTTGTGTGGCCCAGAAACTGCTGTGGGGATGGCAGCTGCCCAGGTGCTGGACATGGGCAAATGGAAGGGGGGCCCCTTCCCGAGTGCCTGCATGATGATGAGCAGGCAAAGCACATTTCAGGGCCTGGAAAATACCTACATGTATTAGCACAGTTTGTTGCCAGTCCCCGAGCTGGGTGGTAAAAATAGATCCCGCGGTGTCAGGAGTGTTTCATCTGGTGGTAAAATATTTCTTTGCGGCACATACAGGGTTTCCCCTTTTGTAAATTAGATTAAGCAGAGGTGGACGGCTGCTGTCAGCGCCGTGTTTGACTGCTTTTGATTAAAATGAGTTGGGATGATATAAGCAAGGATCTTGCGACAAAAAGACACACCCATCCAGCATATTGAGTTTGTGATGAGATTAGTTCTGAGATCATTTAAGGGGCCGAGACAGAGCGCCACCATTTTTCACAGACTTCCTTATTATTCCGCCTCTCCTGACCTTCAATGGAGGGAAAATTAGATCATTAAGAAAAAGAGTGGTTTCATTTTTTTACTGACAAATATTAAGCACAGCGTGGTCAGAAATTAGATGCTTTCTATTGGTGTAACTGTCTGTGTGCAGGATGCATATATCATAATAAGAAAATTAGGATGCAATCAGTGTGACTCATGTGTGACTATATTCATCTGAACTAAGCAATTTACTCATGATGAAAAGGTCGGAGCGAAACGTAAACAAAATGTGTTTTTTAAAGACTCGTTTACAGCGAGAAAGTGTTTCACTCAACACTTCCTCACATATTTGTAAGTATAATGCTCCGTAAATAAGGCCATTCTATTTTGTTTGTGCTGTGTCCTTTTAGCATAACAGATTAAAGACAGAAAAATGGGACAGAAAATCAAGGGCAGACCCATGAGGCATTTTGTCACAAATGCAAAATTCTCCCTGGTCTCAGAAACGGCTTTGAAAAAAAAATACATGAATCTGAAATTTCTGGTCAACGGTTACAAAAGGTCACTTGAGCTCAACGGCCCATTCATTCGAACATAGAAGAAAAACTCAGATCAGATAAGAGAGTTTTTGTTGTTGTTCAACATTTTTACATTTTTACAACTGAGTCTCACGGTGACATCAGCATCTGACGCTTAAGAGGTTGTTTGTTATCAAGACAGACATTAAGATATAAATCTAATGAATAGCAGATGACATTTGCGGTGGACAACATTAACTGTAATGGACACTTGAGTGGAGCAGTCGTGGGTTTCCAAGGCAACCTGAGCATGTTTAACCAATGCAGTGAGTGAATGCTGAGCTGTTGAATAAAAACAGCCAGACTAGTACATAAATAAAGCCTCCAAGTCTTTGCAGTGGCTCATAATCCCATCAGTTTGTTAGTGATACGTAGAGTAGATCTACTCATAGTATCAAGCTGTCACTTCAAAAAACAAAACAATTGAGATTCTTTCTTTAATTCCCCAAGCATAGGTCTAAAAGGCCATTTAAGGCTAATCTGAGCATCTTCTATACATTTGCTTTAATGAGTTTAAGCGACGCCCCCGTGTGTGTGTTTGTGTGTGATCTGCTGTGGCAACAACTTCTCATCTGCAGTCACAGTCAAATACGGAGGTAAATCTGTCTCAGTAGTATTATCTGTGTGAACACATTGACAATCTGTGCGTAAATGGGCAACCTGCAAATATAAAAAACCTTCCACAAATACAAAAACAGTAATTTGAAAACTCACAAAGATTTCTTGTAAATAGGAAACGGGTCTGCAGATACACAAATCCCATGAATAAAAAACACATAAAAACACATCAATTCATTTAGAAATAATAATTTCATTTGTGGAAGCTGTTTTATATTTGCAGTTTACACATTTACAGTACACACAGATTGTCGGTGTGTTCACACAAATAATAATAAGACCAATCTACCCCTATAATCAAGTGTGGGAATATGTAACGTTTCATATAGAATTACCTGAGCTCCTTGGGATCAAAGACCAACTTGACATCATTGACGATGGTGGGGACGTACTTCAGCGCAGCACCCTTTACCAGAGGAACAAAGGAAACATAACATGATTATGTTCATCTGCGAGTTAATTAGTTTAGTCATTGATTGATATTTAGTGAGACACTCAACCCCGCATTATGTAATACAATATTTTCCACAGGTAGAGGTGGGAATTGCGTGCTGTTGCATTGTGTGTGTAGTGAAGTGTAAATGTGTCTTCTAGCTTCATTAAGATGACTGTGTCCTACTTTTCTGTTTCACTCAGGAAAAACGTTTTTTAACCGATGCTGATGAAGATTTGCTGCTGAGCAAATATGCACCTCGAGACTATGAGTGGGCATTCTTTATTAATAACCTATCGATATCACGCTGAGCTCCTGTTATGTGGCCATTTTAATCCAGTGTACTTGAGGACAGAGTGGTGGTTGTGGCGTTCAGGCTCCTCGTAAATAACCCGGGACCAGAGGAAGATCTCTTCTAATGATACCTTGATAGACACAGCCAGATAGGATCTTAATTTATCCATCGATACTATAATAAAGTCATCAAGTGCGTGCACCCAGTGGCTGATTACAGAGCCATCCATTAATAATGGGAATGATTAACCGAGCTGACACTTCCCTCTCTGAGTGACTGCTGCTAAACGCCGGCCAAGGTGGGTTGGGGGGTGTTTATACAGCATCTGTGCGAATTAGCGACGGTGCCAGTCGCTCTCATAGAGGTTGATTAGCCACGCCGATGGAGCGCGCACTGGACGTCACCTGCTGCAAACCACACGCGCGCCCGATTGTGCATGCTTTATTTTGGAGGATGTGTGACAGGTGATTTGGCGATGTTTACATGAGAGAAAATTCTTGGTCACTGACTTCAGGAAATAAGGAGGTGTTGGCACAATTTCTGTTTATATTCCCATCTAAAGAGCATACTTTTAAAAACATCTCTGCAGGCACCAGCGGAGTAAAACTGTATCTTAACCTTGACTTTTGAAACAGGGATGCGGGCCGCTTTAATCTACTCTCATCTTCTTAGAATTTTTTCCCACTTTAATATGTATACCTCGACATGGCACTTCACCACCCCATTCTGCAGTCAGAAAGAGTTGGAGCCTGAAACATGGATTTCAAAGATGCTGTTTGAAAGAGCAGCCCTGGCTCTTTCTGATAAAAAAAGCCAACAGCCTCTGTTTATCCACTGAAGAGGACATTTTAGCAGCAGAATGTCTCTTTTTTTTTGGTCTTTGCTTTGTTCTCAGCAACAACTAAACACCCACCTGTTGTGCAGGGCTGTGTTGTGTGAAGAGTCAAAGAGAGAAATCTCAGTGGAGTTGCGTTGTTGTGCTTTGTGTCCTGCTTCTGTGTGTGCCTCAGTGCGTGTGTGTGTTAATCAAAATTTTCCTCTGCATCGTGCGCTGCTCTGTCCAGATGTTCATCAGGATTCAGACTGGAGGTATGATGGGACTGCTCATTAGCTTCCACCTGTCACAGTGCTTTCACGAGGGCGGACTCGGGAAGAAACCGGGACTCCTCGCTTTCATGCCCGTTCCTCAAGATCAGTTTTTAATTTACTGACAGTAAAGCTAATATCTCACCCAATTACACAGCAACTGACTCCTAATTGACTCCTGAGCTTCTCCTATGGTTGAGCGTGCACATGGATCTACTGTAGGTGCGCCAAGGTGCATGTACCCTGTGATTATGTTATCTCTAAAAGCATAGGTGTCTGCACAGAAGCATGTGTGGTCTGAGTGTATCAGCACAGAATCACATTAAAAAAAAATGTGCGCTTGTTTGTTTCACATCTGAAGTTTGAGGTCAAGGACAATGAAATGTAGACATAATAATGGAGGGAGATTAAAGGCAGAAGGAGCGAGGCGGTGAAATAAGTACCTTAAGGAGCAGCTAAAGAGCAGAAGGCCAGAGGGGGCACCCCAGACCACAGGACAGTCAAGGTCAGAGAGAAAGGAAGAGAGGAAAAACACAAACACGTATATACAAGCACGGACAGACAAGAGAGACCAACAGACAACAAACATACACAGTGTGAGGATGGAAGAGAAATCTGAAAGGCTGGGGCTGCACAAAACATTACAGAGTTGCACAAGTAATCACAAAATATGTCGAGCAAAATTTAAAATTCAATCTGCAGCGCCTGAGACTAAAAATCCCTCAACTGATGTACTTCTATTGAGAAGTTAAGGTTTCTATATAGAATACATTCATATGGTAAAATATATTCCACAATTTCTAAAACTCTGCATATTTTGATACATGCATTAATCATGATGCAAGATTATCTTCACTTGTATAAAATGGTCTAAATATGTATTTAATTTAGGACATACATGATTAATTTTGGCAAAATGTTCATGTTTTTGGTTCCAGACTGAGCTTAAATCTTAAATCTTTGACATGTTGGAACATACATTATATTTTCTACGTGAGTCAGAGGAGAAGATCGACCAGTAAATACAATATGAAGCTGAAGTCAGCAGCTTAGTGTCAAGCCTGGAGAGAAATCTGTAGCTTTCCTCTGTCCAAAGGCCTGCATTCCCTGAAGCTCCCATGGTTTAATCCATACAAACAGTTTGCATCCTATTATCTCCCGTCAGTTTTTTGGTTTTTATACCTCAGTGTAACAGTAACACTTTTGTACAGATTAAATAAACAAGATGAAGTGTGTTAATTAGCGAGCTGCAGAGGTGCTACAGCAGCTTCATATTTACCAGAGGGTTATGAGGGTGGGTCTGATCTTCTTAGCTAGAGAGCAAATAACCATATTGCCCAATATGTTGACAAATTCCTTTAATCATCTATTTAGTAAAAAAATGTCTGATATATATTTTATTTTATGTGCAGCCCGCCCGGCATGTGGGGAGAAAATGAGAATAAAGATCAGGAAATTCTGCACGGAGAAGTGGCAAAGGTGAAAGAAAACAAATATTTCAAGACATGGAGACCATCAATGAGCAGAGGGATCTTTAACATTACTGTCTAATTAGCTGTTGTATTCATTTAGATCTAACAAGACACATGCATCTCCAATTACAGAGCACGTCATCCAAAGCAAATCATGGCAGATTTATTTACTGTTCGCACAGCAGCAGTTATTTACTATTCAAGCAGCAGCAGTTATTTACTATTCACACGGCAGCAGATATTTCTTGGCAGCGAGTCTGAGTGATAGCATGCAGTCGGACTGTGTGTGATACTCAGCCTACCTTCACCATGCCAGTGTTCTCTGAATTACTGTTCATCATATCATTAAAGGATGTGAAAAGGTTCCTCAAGGACTCCATGAACTCGGCCTCTCCTTTGTTCTCGTAGAGCCTGGGAGGAGATGAAGTAGAGAATTACATTGGCAGATGATCACAAGGCTGTTGTTTGTTTCATCCCAGTGTAAACAGCCCCGCCCGCAGTGGAAATGACAAGAGTTTGATGATTCCCTGTTAAATCATTAAAAGCAGCCAGCAGAATGGCCCGTGTGTGTGTTATCAATGCAAATATACTTGGATCCCAACCACAGACATCACTCTTGCTGCCAGCCAGATTAGCATTTAAAACAACATGACAAGACCCAGAAGCACCTGCCTGCTTTCATGTGGAAACAAAAATCAGAAAAATTAATGATCTATGTTAATGACTCTCCTGGAATACTATATGTGATACAGAAAGCAAATGCCATGCCAGGGGTTCACCGACTCCACTTTCGGATTCTTTCCAGCGTGTAGTATTTCTAACGTCTCTCTGCTGCTGCTTTGGTTCATGTGGCGTGAAAGCTGCCCAGTGATTATTGCATCTAAAAGCCAGTGATCGCAGAACAATTGAAGAAAAACACTTCCCCGAATTTCTAAGTGCATGGGAACACAAAGCAGGGCTTCCTCTGTTAATCCCCCCCACCAAAAAATGAAAATGTATTTTATCCCGCTTGCAGAGCCCATAAATCTCCACAAACTGGGTATTAACTGTAAATGAGCCACATTGTGCTCTCTGCAAAGTAATTAACTGTGTCAACTGCTCAGACGGGGAAAAAAATAAATAAATAAAACATCAAAATTAGGATTTCTGTGAGAAATTAATATTGTTTCCACAAAAAATAAACCCCACTGGAGCAGTGGGAGGCAGGTCAAACTGGGGTGAGGTGGTGAGATTGGTCCCAGTGCATCAGATTTGACTGGCTTTCTTCCACAGAGTTTGGTTCTGTGGTGCCACAATCTCTCACGGGGCTGCAGGTATTACACGGTCCAGGATAGTCACCGTTGACAGCTTACAGAAATCACGGGATTAGAGAGCATCCGTCTCCCCGGCTCCCACAACAACAATTACTTACAGCCGTTTCTCACCTGCAGCGCCGCAGAGCCGAGGGAGCTCTGGACGGCCGCACCAGTCTTAAGTCACGGGGGTGAAATTGTGTGATTAGAGTGTCTCCTCTACCATTTCATAGAAATGTTCCACTGGCCCGCGATGAAACAGGCCTGCTGATGTAACCTTGGCACCTTCTGGTTTCAAAACTGCATGAAAGGCACCAACAGCTGCAACTTCGCCGTTCAGACCAAGTCCAAACTCTTGAGTGTGACTCAGCAACAACGGCCCATTGGAGCCGAGCCTGGCAACCAACCAAAGGAAGTGCCTTAACGACTACAAAACACAGGTCTGCTTTCAGGTCGTTACGGATAATCCTACAAAAAGTGGCCAATTGGCACAGGCACCGTGGAGACGGAGGTCTCTAGCATAGAGCGACGGCGCAGTGGTCCGATGTGTGAGCTAAAGGACGCCGCGTCCTCCAGACGTTGGGCAGAAAACCAATCAAACCCTGCGCACCCAATTAGACCGGGATCGTACATCAGTTCCTCAGCCACCAACGGCTTCACTCGGTGGCTCGACAACACGATCATTCATTTAACATCGCAGCCAATTACAAATATGCCCATAGATATTACATCACCTAAAGGCCGCTCATTTTCACCCAATTCAACTTTATTCAGCAGCAGCAGTACCTAATGCGGATAACACAATCAATACCACCAACAATATTGACTTTTATTATGTAATAATGCTAAAACCACTGAACAACTTTGCTAATAAAGAAATTAAATACTGTTAAACACTGTTCAGATAAAAATAAAAAATAAAAAAATACCCACAACTCAGGGACGTGTTAATAAAAAAATTATTTGTTAAATTGATGCTGCTTAGAGGACAGAAATATCTGTTGTTGTTGTAAGTGAAAGACCCTTCTGCCTATGAGTTCAATGCTGCAGTGTTCTTTGTGTTGCCAACAATGCAGAGTGTGCGTGTTGTATGGGTGAATCAGGACGTACTGGTTGAAGAGGACTCTGGAGCGGACAATGAACTTGAAGATGTACTCCAGGGCCTTCATGGCCTTCAGCAGCTGCTCCGTCAGCTTCTCGGCATTGTCCACGTAGTTCTTCAGAACTTTGGTCAGCTTCCTACAAACAGGATCATACATGAAGTATGATAAATCGATAATCACACAAACTTGACGGTAAAATGTCATTGATCTGTTTGGATGGTAGATAATAAACTCACATGTACGCCAACGTGGCGCTGAAATGCTTTCGAATGTAGGTCTCCAGGACTGGGTTAAAGTGCTGGAACTTCCTGTCGGCTATAAGGCCAATTATGAACACCTGTCAAAGAACAAAGACATGTTCATTAAAATGTAAACCACATGGCTCATAATGGAGAGCAGGAAAAAGCGCCTGTCTTACCCAATATGCTGAAATAGATTGGGAAATTAAACAAGATTGCATTTGAGCAGAAAGCCATTTTCTCTCAATTCTCTGGCCTGCAGATAATCTAGGACACCCGACAACACAATTTCTCCCTCCTTTCTCTGGAACAGAAAACCGTTCTTTTCAGATGTTACCTCATGTTAGGCTATGGTATGGTAGATAGGATCCTGCCAGATACTTTGTCAACTCATTGGCTACAAATACTAAATTTAATACATGATGAACTTACGGAATCAGAAATTCATTTTTCTTTTTCCTTTTTACCAGATCATCTTCGTGCTCTATTTTGCAGGAAAATTACACTTTTTTTTTAATGTTAGACAAACAACTGTAATGAAAATGCTACCCTGGCATTGCAAATTCATCCATTTCAATGCAGCAGTGATTTCACATGTCTGCAATTCCCTCAGTAAATGATTAACCAGCTTTTATTTAGGAACAACAGGGAACAGTTTGTGAGTTACAACATACAGTGCAGCTGAGTTGAAGAGTTTTGTGTTTTCTGTGTTGTAGCTCTCTGCCCAGCACATAAAATGTAAAATGAGAAAATTCACTTGCAATAAGATGTCCATACTGTCCTACTGAGGAATTGTATTATTCACAATTTAACCCCTTAGTCATTGCTTGGTTTAAAAAATAAAATAAAAATCCCACAAACAATATGTTAATGTAGAAACATTTCTGAGCAACACTGCAGTGTTGTGTTTCCAGAGATGCAGGTAGGTGTTCCAGTCAAGGCTTTTTCCTCTGAGGCATACCCCTGGCACACACTTAACAACCTTGTGGGGAGTTAAGGTGTGTGTGTGCTCTGCATAAGACTGAGCACATCCTGTCATAAAGCAGGTTATCCCCAGTGTTACAGATACATTTCAAGGTCAAAGATGATTCTCCATGGGACAAAAGAATCATTTTAAGCAGTTACAGTTCATAAGAAAGGACTATGGAATAACTGTGATGTGTGGTTTCTTTGTTTGTTGTTGTCTGTTGTTAAGTGTGTGTTGCTTAATTTAGAATATATCAGTGTGTCTTAGCATTTCAGCTTTTTTTTTCAGTCAGGCTAATGTTGTTGTTCTGTCATGTTTTTAACGTGCACAGTCACTGGAGTGTATGCACACATCATTTCACTGCAATGATTTTGGATTATTGCATGTGACAAATAACCCTCTTGAATCTTATAGCTTGCACCATGATCAAAGATGTTTACCTTTGTAGGTTAGATCTACAACTTAGGACAGAAAACAGATAGATGTGTTTTTTTCCCTAAAACACATGATTACACTTGCATCGGAGCATGAAATGTGTCAAAATGTTTATTCCCACAGACAAGACTGTCTCTGCTGGCAGGGTCATCTGCTGTACTGCCCCTGTCTGCTTCTTCACTTACCAGGGCATCGAACACCAGAGTATCAAAGGTGTCGCTGTCAGAGTTCTCCATCATGATGTTGAAGAGAGCGTCCAGAGTGTCTTGTAGAAACTGGAATGACAGAAGCGGAGGGCACAACAATGAAAGAAGGCACTGATGATCAGGGCTCATGTCGCTCTGACAGTAAAGAGAGAAATGAATGTGAATGAAAGAGGAAGGGGACACGTAAATTACAAGATGTAAGAGATGCACAAAATATATGGAAGCGCTTTTGATCGGAGTTCAAATCATATTGTTTTTTACTTCCATCCTAATGGTAGGTGCCCACAACGATACAGAGCCACTGAAAGCTGATAAACAATAAAAATGTAATTGCTGTAAAATAATAATCCCTAAAATTATGAATGCAAACATGGACCTACAGTATGTGCTTCTATTTGGTGAAACCAAATGCCAAGTGTTCTGCCAAGGCTCCGTGTTGCCCATTACGCTCCCTTTACAGCTGTTAACATGAGCCAATATACAGTACAGTAGTTCTGTGAAGACAGTAATAACTTCTCTGTCAGCAGCACCTCCAGAAACGCTAACTATACACACCACCCTCCCCTCCCCTCTCTGGAGAAACATGCTCCATTTATTCAGCCATTTACTGAGGCAACGTGGAAACAGATGTAAAAGTGTCGCAAACAGATCTATCGCTCTCCACTGTGCTCGGTCTGTCATCCCAGGATGGATGGGATTCATCACGTCCTCGCACGAGAAACAAACATAACTTGCACGGTGTCGAGCTTTAAAGCACAATTCAATCTCGCGAGGGACCAGACTGCATGACAGAGACGAGGCGACGGGGGCGACCAGTTCGCTCGCAAACAGTATCACATTAGGGAAATGAGGAAAAAAACAAGTAGAAAAACTCAATTGGAAACAACTTCCTTCCAGGATTTATTTATGATCTAGTCTCTGTATTTAAATCACAGCATACAGTAAGCAGACTCTGTGGATGAATTGTTTTTAAGTGCCAAACTGAAAATGTTACCTAATTGCACACCGACAGCCTCGGAGCACTTTGGAAGAGATTGAGTGCTAATGTGGTGGTGATAATAATCACACCCCCGTGGTTTAATGAACTAGTCCAGCTGTGTGGTTTGACGCATCCATTTGGCCTGATCAAAACTGCCTGGTGAAGGACTTCCTCAGACTTTCTGGCCCCCAACCGGCCCATGTGAGACTTTCTCCTTGGAGTCATCTATTCATCTGCCCCATCCTGAGCACTGAAAGTCTGACAGCAGGTCTTCTCCTCCTTATCTGAATGCTGTGTGTGGTGCTATGTGCTCTCTTCCTCACTCTACACATTAACAAGTCACAAACAACAACAAATGTCAACCTGTCCCCACACAATTAAAGGGATAGTTCGACATTTTGGCAAATTCGCCTATTGCACACAATCCAACAACTCCAAAATGCTCTCTCAGACAAGTTGTGACCAGCACATTTGCCACGCAATGAAATAATCATGTAAAATGATGTTACATTACGACACATGAAGCAAATACTCTGAACTACTTGAACTTTTGAAATTACTCCGCCCAGCAGGAATGCATTTCCTTCGAAAACAACTCTGTCACGTAATGTTACATTATTATTTCATAGCGTGGTGAACAACTTGTCCACCAGAGCGTTTTGGAGTTGTTAGATTGTGTATTTGATGAGTTTCTGCCCTGCGGATATCAAAACAACATGCACTGATAATTAAAGGTAATGAACCTAACTCTATGACTATAGGGATTATGGCAATAGGCGAATTTGCCAAAATGTTGAACTATCCCTTTAAAGGAAGTGAAGTGTTTTCATTGTAAGACACTAATGACCTTGATCCAGATGATCATTGTACCTGAAAAATGCACCAGATGACCATTCACTTACACTGGACATGTGTGTTTGAGTGTAAACAGGAAGCAGGTTGTCTAATCTGCAGTTTGGTAGTTGGAGAACAGAATATAAACGAGGGGCAACAAAAATAATTGCAGTGTTAAAATGCAGGACTCTACTGAACAACAGCTGCTACTTGAGACAACTATGTGAGTCACACATTTTCCTCGTTGTATTCTCCACTAGTTGTCTCTACTACTACCGCTGCCACATTTGTAACAGGTCTGGTCCACATTATTTCAACGGTGTGAACGCAAAATGCATCTCGGGCCACACCGAAGGACCGCCTACTCAACTGACATCGACAGTTTCATAATGAACCGAGAATATTGTACTTTTTTAAATGGATAAAATTTTATTCCACTGTGAGCTGAGAGTGTTTTTGAATATAGAGCAGGGAAGTGAGATCACTAGTGGTTACTTGAGATGTATGTAAAGGAGCATTATAATGTCAGAGGTGTTCACTTGTGATGCATGCTAATGGTATAAGCAGGACCTAGGGATTGTTTAAGTCATCAGCTACTGAGATGGAACATTTTTGCTGAAAAGACTATTTTGAAGGATAAATAAAGAAAGTGAGTTCAGGCTCATTAGTTTTTGTTTGCACAGGATTTTTGTGACTCGGCATCAAAACAAAGACAATAAGCGAAACTGCAGTCAGCGCAGTGGAGCGGTGTCGGCCTCTGACCTTGACGACCTCGCCACCTTCCACCTTCATCAGCTGACGGAGGTTCTGCTGCAGGAGGCTGGTGTTGGAGCGCCACTTCAGGAGGCCGAGCAGGTCGACTGGAAACGAAAAGAAAACACAAACAAAAAGAAAAGTCATTACCACAAATACAGCATTAAGTTAATCATGCCAGTATGAAGAGATACAAAGAGGCTGCGAGAGATGACAATTAACATTCAACATTTGAATATAATGAGTGCCGGAGTCAGACATTTGTTAAAGGTGTCCCCCCCCCCCCCCGCAAACACACACACAGGCACATAGAAGTCAGTTTGTAAATTTCACAAATACAGCATTAGTCATTCTATGAGTTCTCTCACTTTAATCACGGAAAATGAATTCAGGCACCAGAGGATGAGTCATTATGTGATTAATCACGCTCAAGGGAGAGCTCATTCAGACCACCTTTGGCAGGTTATCAAACAGGGAGCTTAAAAAACGCACTTGTGTCAGTTTGTTAAGGCAGTGTGTACGTCGGCTCTGTGAACACGAGTCAGACTTGTTCAAAAGACAAAAAAACACCTGTCTTTTAAAAGGTGGCAGTGAAGAGTGTTATGAGACTTCAGTCCGTGAAGAGGCCGCCGTCAGTAAAGGTTTACAATTTAGCCTGAGAAAACAAGACGACAGGCCTGAAAAGAAGCATCACCTGAGTGTTCATTTACACTTTTTTATTCAGAAGAAGAACAAAAATACTTTATTCATTCCCTGGAGGGAAATTCTAATTGTCCAGCAGCTTACATAACCTAAAATGATACGATATGAATGCCAAGTGAACGTATATAGCCTTACAAATGGCATTGTGCATTTTGATGGCAGCAGGAATGAAGGATTTCCTGAATCTTTATTCAATCTTTAATCTTTATATTTAGTAACCTTACACGTTGAAGTCAAGGTCAGGTTGGTAAGACCTGACAAAATGTGCTATTAAGTTGAATTATGAGTGTTGTGTTTTCATTTAAATGTTGGGTTAGTCAAACATCATATATTCATATTCATACTTTACTTTCCACACCCTTTAGCACATTTGTCATCTCGCCTGGTTTTACTGCTTGTTGCTCCAATTCTATGACTTTAACTTGAGCAGCTTCCAAAACTCCCCCTCATCTTTCAGTCCAAGAAACCTTCACTGCCTTCTTGCAACGACAGGAAACACCTCGCCCTTGTACAGGTCTCCAGTCGTATTCAAAAGCCAGGGTTTCTCTCCAATTGTAATACATGAATTATTCCAAATAGAGGCATTCGAGTGCTCTCGTCTCTATTGGGATATCCCAAGTGTCTTATGTAACTTCGCCCACACACTCGTCTGGAGTGCTCCAAGATTGGATTACTCTGCTAGACTACCCACAACAGTCTGTGACAGGGGCTCGACTGGTTTCAACAGGGCCGTGATTTCCTTTTCTATTTGTGTCCATCCATGGGAACTGTATGTTGGAACTGTGTTTGACATTTCAATTACAACATTTTAAAGTTCTCCTACATTGGCCAAAGCGAGGCCATCTTGACTTCTCCCATCATAAAGCTCTTACACATTGATTCTTGGTTTCTTTCCTTTCCAGCATTTCCCCTATATCCACTCAGCGGTAGCAAACTGCTGCTGTTAGATTTCCAATACATCTGTCCATCAAATGTCCGTTTAATCTATGAATCTTCTCAGTAATAGTCCTGTCCAGATGTAAGGCAGCAGTGGAAACTTTCTTAGAGCATATTTCTGATGGATTATTGGTCGAGCCTTGGCAGAAAGAGAAGCAAAATTGGAGGAAACAAGGTGCCTGGCTCACCTGACTCCCAGCTCAGGTTTTTTGCTGCTCCCTCTCTGTTTGCCATGCTTGATTGAGTATAAAAAAGCCAATCAAGCGCAGCGACATCTGATGGATGCCTATCATCTGCAAACCTGACAACCTATCAGGGTTCTGTCACAAAGACCCTGTCGAAACTACCGGGGATCCCCTCCTCCCCGAGGAGATATAAATTTCGAAAATTGACGCTTTAGCATCTCAGAGAGACAAATGGATTGAAATGGGGATAAATCATCAGGCTGCTTGGTCCCAGTGGGGCCACAGCGACTTCTAGCACGTGGAACAGTGATGCAGGGTGGTGTGTGTGTGTGTGTGAGAGATCATGTTTGCCTCGGAGGTACAAGACAAAAAATGCTTCAGGCAAATGATGTGCCAGAGAATGGATGCCTTTGCAGAGAGCTGAACTTAAACAATGCTACAAACATGGCAGATGGAGAGAGGTGGAGTAATTAATTCTGGGAAAACAGGTTATATCATCGCTGCGCAACTGAAACGGAAAAAACCTTCACATAACCATTTCTGTGGTTGTTTACAGTACATCTTGCCTCACAAAACTATTTTTTGTTAATTTTTCACAAGAAAACAACCACCAAGTACTCTTAATAGCTTGTTCTTTCTTCTTAATAGTAATAGCCTTGTGTTTTGAAATGCTGGCATTTTGAATGACGTAAGAGCACTTTCACACATATGAATTCCCTTCTTTAAAAAGCATTTTTTTCCCCCTTTCAGCCAAGGTGGGAACAAGATGTTAATACATCTTCCACCAGGCCAGGTCTGCTCCCATCTCTGCTGTCATCAGATCTCTGCGTCTCCTCCAGCCTCCACTGAGTGAAGCACACTGCAAATACCCAGGGAAGAACCAGCAGCCACTTCACATCGGCTCCCCAGCGCTGGGAGACCGCCTGCATAAATCTAGCTTAATTAAAAAGAGTGTTTCATCTCAGACGTGGGGATCAGGGATGAGGTGTCATGTGTATGAAGCAAGCAGTCTGTTGCAAGGGGCATTCAAGGGCCTTTTCTTCCCTTTGCCAGAGTTAAGTCTTGAGAGAAAACCTCTCGAGACCAGCCAGTTAAGCGAATATAAATATGAGCCGACGCGATGATGGAGTTTAGAAACGCCCAGGGGCTGCGACTAGAAGATTATTTTCATTATCAATTCACACATGGGTTATTTCTACAACTAATTGGTGCATTAATTGGTTTATTAAGAAAAAACAACAACTGTGGCTCTCATCTTTACATCGAAGTCTTACTGTATATACTTAAGCATTACCATAAAAACCAACAAACTAAAGTTAACCGGATTAATTCATATACAACAAAGAAAAAATCATATCTTAACATCTGAAAAATTGAACTAGTAGATGAATGTTTGCCTTTTTTTTTTGGCTTCATGATTATTTCAACGGTTTATTAATTCACAGATGTGGTTTAGAATTTGTATCAAACAATTTCACTGTTTGCCAAACACAAACAATGTTGGAGGATGAAAATGTGCATGAAAACATCGTGCAGTGAGAGAATGAATGAGGGAGTGGGTGGGTGAGTGGGCCGGTCTGTTTGGGTGGGAGTTTCTTAAAGAGCTTCTAGGTTTTAATAAAGCTGGCAGTGCTCCCGCATAGCTGGAGATAGATTGGCTCTACGTTGCTTTATTAAAAGAACTCAAACCTTTTTCCTGGAGCTTTTGCGTGGGATGACATATCCTGAGGGAGGGGACACATACACACGCACATGCATGCCTGCACACACACACACACACACAGGCCTCTCTGTTTAATCAAACTTGGGTGTGCAGTGACGAGGCAGTCTGATCCCCGAGCAACTTTTGGTGCCTCGCAAATTACCACCACAAAGGTGGCAGGTAAATATCAACGAGGCGAAGCTGCTCCGAGGAACCGGCGCCGGCGCGGGCACACACACACACACACACACACACACACACACACACACACACACCGTTGCCCATCCCTCTCACACAGGGGAAAAGGCAACAAGAGAAAGCACAGGTAAGAAAGGATGTGGACTGTATTTTTCCTTTTTTTCCCCTTTAAATAATTTTCTAATTAATATTACTTATTTATTTTTTGTTTTTTTACTTTTTTAAATTTCTGTTCCATTACTCTCTTGATATTTGTGTCATGCCACTATTACTGTTATTATTAATTTTATCATTAGTAACATCATCATTACTATTATTATTATTATTCTTGTGAGTATTGTAGTATTGAATTAATCAGTATATGTACACATGAGAGGGTATGTTTTGTGTATGTGCATATGTGATATAAATAAAAAAGAAAAGAAAAGAAAAGAAAGGAGGTGGACTGATAAACAGAGAGGGTTCTTCTGACTGATGCCTTCTTGTGTGTGTTCATCTTCACATCGCTCTGGTGTGAGCCCCACACACACGCACACATACGTATGACTTCCCTGTGTGGTGTGATCAGTGTGGGCAGGTTCAGCTCATGACACCGTTCCTCTGCTGACATCACCACCCACTGAGCAGAGGCACTCATGCCTTTATTTAAACGACAACTCCGGCCGCAGACTAAACTTAATAACCCTCAAAGGGAACATTACTGCAACAACACACGACGCTCCATTCGTTCACATAATATTTGCAGCGACAAAACTCTCCTCCTCCTCATACCAGAGATCTGACCGTGGCCTGTCCTGGGGTCCGTGTAGACCTTGTTAAAGCGGCTTTATGAGCATCTGTTGTGCATGTTAACGGGGCCGTATATATATATATGATGGGATCAATGAAAAATCCACTTTTTTCCTCCCAACGCAGCTTTGGTAGACAGAGAGAGAGAGAGAGAAAAAGTACCACAAGGTCATGTAAGACCTTTGTATGGCAGCTGGTAGACGAGTGTAAACAGGGAGCTTGTTGTTCGTTCTCACAGCCGCCGCCAACTGAAAATCCTGTTTCCAAAATGTCAGCATATCAAGTTCAACAACCATGTGCTGCTCTTAAATCACACTAAAAGGTGCAGAGGTGGTTCCTTATCTGGGAGAGGCAAAAGCTCCTACGGCACTGTAATGCGAGACAAGACACAAAAGTCACAGCATCCCAGTTTATCGCCTTAAAAGCAAATCAACAAAAGCAGCGCCTCTTGACGGATGGAGGATTGAGGTCCATTTATGTGACGGCGTGGATGAAATCCAATGAAGGATAAATCCAAGACTCGGGTCTTATTTTTTAACAGTTGTCGATATGCTCCCTCTCAGTCATAATGAGACAGTACTCATTAAGTTAATTGCTGAGATTTAGGAATGTGGGGACGCTGCCAAAGCAAAGATAGACAGGGCAAAAAAAGCAGTCAAGACTATCAAACACGTTTTAAATAAAACCTTCAGGTTGGCCAAAGTTTTTTTTTGGAAAAGAAAAGAAAGTTGAAGAAGAGGAAGAAGAAGTATTACTCAAAGTCCCTGTTGGAAAAATTCATCACTGTTTCCAGGCTTAACTCCTGGTTCAACTTTAACCTACTGTACCTTCTTTATCTCAGGTGTGCCTGCTTTAAATTTTACCTCCAAAACAATGCGGTTTGGCATCTGTTTTGTTTATAATCTGCCCCATTGAGTTTGTAAGATGATATCGGCATGTCTCCAGATCAAACTGCCTCGCTGATATAGATCACGGACGCATAGGATCCGAGTTGCAGCAAAGTGAAGTTAACGAATAAAGTTATCCTTCAATAAAAATGACAAATTTGGAGGAGCCGTGGGTTGATTTAATTGGTCAGTAGCTGCTGATCTTCTCTGCCCAGGCATTCCTGAGGCAGGGATTTAAAGGATGATGTTGTGTTTAGCACCTGAAGGAGGTAAAAACAGGTTTCTTGTAGCTTCTTTTTCCGGGCTTACATAGGGATTACTGAGTGACAGCTCTGATGCCGCAAACTGAGTACAAAGCAACCAGACCACACACAACATATACAACGCATTCGCTTCAATAGTTCACTCCAACACGTTTCTATGCACCCTGCTTTTGGTTGACTATTCAAAATTGCCTTAGTGTTACCGACAATTAAAAACAAAAAAACATTACATCACAATGGGCTTCTCATTCAAAACAGGATGTTCCTCTGGGGGAGAAAGACGTTAATTTCACTCCCAGGTGAAGATGCCCCTTCTTCACTCTGACCCCCAATTCCAATCCGTTCCCTAAAGACTCGAGCCCTGAACCCTCACTGACTAAAGTGACGTCAGCTCTAAGTGACAGAGTGTGAGAGTGTGTGAGGGTCCAGATGCTGTAAACATGAATGGAACAGCACTTACCCACTCTCACGACACGTTACCTTGACAACAAAATGTTTTTAACTCCGCCCTTGGACCGATAAATTTACTGTACTTTCAATACGCACAAGGTGTGCGAGGGAGGCGGACTCAAAACAAAATATTCCTGGATCAGATCTGATCAAATCATCATCAATAATCACAAACTGCACGTTAACACTGACAGTAAACTTCTTCTTTTCTTTTTATTTATTCCTTTTTTTTTGGCTCCTGTCCATTAACAATAAAGAGACTGGCAGAGCTCTCTCTGACTACTTGTGTTAATTTACTTTTTTTTTTAACACTTGCGCTCCGACAGCATCCCATGTGTTATGGTTTGACTTCACAACGCTATGAACTGTGGGTAATTCCCCTACCCAAAGTCAGCATCGGTGCTGACTTACGGTAAGGGGGTAGTAAGGGCTCATTCACTGACTCACTGACTTGATGATCTGACAATGGAACAGCCCTCACACACTCACGGACTTCCCGTGAACGCGCCTCTAAGTCAGTGAGTCCGTGAGGGGTCGGATTGGAATTGGGCCTCACTCTCTTTCAGGAGGCAGCTTTCATTTTGACTCTAATTAAAATGGTGACTCAGTCATTGCACACCGAAAGAAAAAAAAAAGAAAAAACAGAAGCACGAAGCATCGAGAATCAAGCATCAAGCGAGGGCAAAAGGAGAAAAAAAACTGAAATTTAGGATGCTTCTGTTCAGAGTAACTGTGAAATCAGAGCTGGAAGCGTTTGACCACTCGCACACAGTCGTCCAACTTTTCACACAATCCACTCTGAGACAAACACAATCAACACGGTCTGGAAACACAGACGCATCCAGAAAAGGGGTTTCCAGTAATGTCTGTTGTGGTTTATAAACATGTACTAGACAACATATTGTCATGCAGACGTTTCAAACTAAATCTGTTCGCAGTCGTATTAATGTCTGCCAAAGTACTCAAAACTGCCTCATAGCTCTCTGTTACAGTTGGTGCATCCAGGTCTGCTTTAACACACACACACAAGCTGAAAACAATACCAGCCTCGCTGCTGAGGCTCATAATGAAAGGCGGGAGGGGGAACACAGGAGGCCAAAATCCTTAATCAATAAGCCAGAGAGCAGAGATGGGGATTTCCTTAGTTTAATAAGTGTAGATCTTCTTAGCATTCTGGGAAATGGATGGACTCAAATCTACTGACTGAGACTGGCTGAAAGAGCTGAGGAAGATAAAGTAGCTTAGAGGGAGAGAGGGATGAAGGGAAAACCTCTTCTGAGTGAGGGCGAGTGTCCAATATGACCAGATGGAAGCAGCCAAAAGACGGCACAGGTCCCAGAGTCCTACTTTAAGTGATATATGGTTACTGTGCATGGATCACCTCTCGTGTCGGCAGCTGTGGCCTGGAGCTGGTTTTGAAATTCAGAACCTACCTGGACTAAAATATATATACTCCAGAAAATATCCTTCTTCAGCGAGAGCTCTTTAAACAACGATGTGAGAGTGGCAGCTCCATGGCAACAAACAGAGGAGAGGTAAAAAAAAAAAAAAAGATGAACTTTGCAGAAGGACGAGGGCTCTTACCGTTCTGTGTGAGCTTGGTGGAGCAGACCAGCGTGGCGATCTGGAAGGAGTCCTTGCTGATGGTGCAGTTGCCCAGGTTCTGGGTGCTCTTCCCCGTGGTGGCGTAGCCCTTCTCCTCCAGCTCCATCTTGGTGGCAGGTAGGTTCAGGTACAGAGACGAGTCTTCCATCTTCTTCGCTTCCGCCTGGTTTGTCGGGATAAGATTCAGTCAATTTATGAGCAAAATGTACAATTTACAACCGAGGTGGTCGAGGGAGCTCATTCATTTTCGCAGCATAATTGAAATCCATATCTGCCATTTATGTTTGTGATGAAGTGTTATGTTCTGTTAGGACTGAGTTTTTGGTGAGATGCATTTTCGCATCACTTTTTCTGCTACTAATAACACAACTCTCCGCCACACAGTAACCGTGACTGACGACCACAATGCAAAGAATAAGAGAAAGAAAAAATCTAATTGGGGTAAATTTTCCCAGATTAACTTTTTAATTAACACAAATGGGCACCGCGACGCAAAGGTGTCATTATGCAAGGGATTTTAATTGGAAGGTAATTTCATCTCACTGTGGGGGTTGATGTGCACCTACTGCACAATCCCCCATAGAAAGCAGCAAGGCCATTATTACTGCAGCCACTAATAAAAACCGGCCGGCTTTTCACCCGCAACTCCTCTCTGCTGGGCGTGGGCAGGTACAGTTACAAAAGATAAGCGGAGACTTTTAACCATGTGACGGGACAATTACCTTGTACACAATGAGATCATGCTCGCCGTCCCTCAGGGTCGTCCCGTCGTATCTCATCAGCTTCACAAACGACAAGGCAAATATCTTCTCCGATTTGTCTTTCGCTGTTGGGAGGAGGGACAGGGACACGTGAGCAGATGGACAGAAAACAGCCAGAGGGGAAGGACATGACTGTTTATCCTTTGAGATGCATATTTTACTGTTTTCTACTTATTTTCTTTTTTTTTCTTTATTATTGTTATCCTTACATAATACATTACACAGCTGGTATTGATTTCTTGATTCACAATTATTGTCAAGAAGAAAGGAAAACATCAGCATATCAAAACATAGCTGTTACCGTATTGTAATTGTGTAATGTTAAAAGAAACATAACCTGCATATATTTATATTTTTAAGAGAAAAAAAAAACTAACTAAAGACAGACAGAAGGTGGCGGGATAACAAAAAAATATTTGACTGTTTTCATGTATGTTTGCAATCTGAAAGACCCCAAATCTTGCACACAAACACACGACATGCGCCAACTCAACTGTGCATCTTCAGAAATTCAAAAGGCAACTCCACGTGTATAAAGAGGGTGCGCTAGAATAAACCACACAGCATGGCTAACTTTACAACAAGTCATTATCTAATCAGCAGAATAATAAAAGCGATAATCCAAAATATAAATCTCTGCACTACAGACCTGGAGTCAGCTCCTGAGTTGACACAAGAGTTCACTGTCTCCCTTCTAATCACTTTATAAACACTGTGACTGAATCTGTGCATAAGGAAAAGAGATTCTTTCGTCCAAATCTATTCAGAGCAATTACACATAGATGTGAATGAAGATCTACAAAAGGAGACTGTTCATTATAAGTACTTATGTGCTGTGATTTGTGTGGGGCTGTGCCCAGCGCTAACAGAGGCACTGACGTCAACATGTCTTGGTTTTAACACAGAGGAGGAGATTTTGTTTTGCCCTGACAAGAGTTACTCCCTTTGCTGTAAACTTTGAGCCTTGCAATTGTGTCGAGCAATTACAGCCACACAAAAAAACATCACACACACTCACGCTATGGAAAAGGGTAAAGCATAATAGTTCCCCTTTAAAACTGTTTATTATTGATATTTATATTCAAGCAACAAGGTCTGTCTGCATTCTGTTAGCATATGAATTAATACTTCCGCTTGATCTCAGAGCTGCAGCTGTGAACAGTTTGTATAATCCCTCTAGGGGTACCGCGATGTGTATACACATGTATATGACTGTGTTTGTGGGGTTGGGTGGGTGGGTGGAGGGGGTGGGGGGGGGGTTGCTGCATAAACAAGCAGGAGAGTTATGACTTTGTCCTGTAACCAAGCGTTTGGAAAGGGCCACATATATCATCATTGTGGATCAACAAGCTCGAATTTATGTGCGGGGGGGAACCTGATTCATCGAAGTATCTCACGCATTCTATCTGCATAAATCCCCTCATTGGTTTGCTGCCTGCAGCCTCGCCTGTGAATAATTGCTGGGCTGGCATGAGAGGAACCAGTGGAGGGAAAACACTGTACGCATGCCACCCAGTTGAGAAAAATGTATTAGTGACATTGTGCGGAGAGCAGAGAGCTCAAAACTCTGCAGCCGGGAGGGGGGAAAGGTCACTTTCAGGACAGAACTACTTTTTTTTTTAGCTAATCAAAGTCAAGTTTGGGTAGAATATCTGCACTTTTCCACCTCTGAGGTGAGCTGTCACTTGAGATATATGCTGAGTGTACTGTGCCACATTTTAAAGCCTTCCCACCAGGTAGTGGCGTAATGACAGAAGAAACAGTGAAAAGATGGCGGGAATCTCTTCTAGTCACCATCAGTCTGATGAGGCCTGACAATGTTAGGGTGGTAATTTGATGCACTATGTTAGAGGCGGCCGATTCTCCAACCAAGGGGAGAAAGCTGAGATTACGGAGCACATGAGCTTCAGCGGTGGCCTTGATGAGCGGCTCTGTCACTCAGTGTTTCCAGTGAAAGTTCAGCAGTAGCTAAGAGCAGCGGGGGAAGTTTGAAGGACACGGGCTGATGACAGCGACTTGACTCAAATGACTTCACCTAGGAGACCATCTCCGCTCTGCTTCTCTGCAGAAAGCCTTCACATATATAGAGAGGTCAGGCTTTTCCTTACATTTCATACTTTAAGAAACTTACATTAACCTTCACTCTGGTTTCTACACAGTGAAATAAAACTTTAAAGAGATAGTTCAACATTTTGGCAAATTGGCCCATTGCCATAATCCCTATAGTTTTAGGAGTAGGTTCGTTACCTTTAATTGTCGGTGCAAGCTATTTTTAGAACGGCGGAGCAGAGCCCTGAGCTGCTCAGAACCACGCTACGGAGGCTAATGGGATTTCTTGGTTTCCAAACTCAAACTCATCAAATACACAATCCAACAACTCCAAACAACTCTGTCTCGTAACGTTACGTTATCATCTCATAGCGTGGTGAATGTGTAGGTCACAACTTGTCCACCAGAGCGTTTTGGAGTTTTTGGATTGTGTATTTGATGAGTTTGATGAAGGAAACCAAGAAATCCTATTAGTCTCCGTAGCGTAGCTCTGAGCAGCTTGCGGCCATTCTGAAAATAGCTTACACTGACAATTAAAGGTAACGAACCTACTCCTAAAACTATAGGGATTATGGCAATGGGCCAATTTGCCAAAATGTTGAACTATCCCTTTAAGTATGACACATAGCGATAGGAAGAATCAGCTCGCACTCTGTTGTCTATCAAATGGAGATGTTAAATCCAGCCAAGCGCTGAATGCAACACAGCTTCTGCAGTGTTTACAGGTAGCCAACAATCAAAGTGGGATCATTGACAACCACTGAGGTAACTCAAATGCCAGAAAGTGGCTGGATGCCAAAGAGACATGCCTGCACAGATGCAGACAGTCAGGAACTTGGATGAAGTTAGATTCATGTGTAGAGGGATTTGGATAACCACATGTCTCTATAAGGAGAGAAGTATAGTGGTACAAACACACTCCCAGACAGGGAAATACGAGACATACACCGAGAACACATTCATATAATCCTGCCATTACACCTTTTCCAATGCATGTCTGTATTGTCAATTGTCAGTGATGAGTTGGCAGCATCAGCATGCCCCTGCAGTCCCTGAGTCACTCGAGGTGAGCCGGTTTCTAAAGCAACCGTTGCAGCAAGATAACAGCAAGTCACAGAGTTTCAAAGGCATGCCTCGTAACAGCATTAGTCCCACGGAGAAGCAAGGTGCCAAGCATGACAAGAAGGCTCTCCAAGTGGATTATAAACCAGCGCTGAGCCCTGAGACCTGACCATTTCCTCCAAACCACCTGCATGCAGGTGAGATGCAAACTGAGCTGGAGGATTCCGGAGCTGGAGGACGACAGCCACTGCAGATAGCTTTACTAGGACTTTCTTTCACTTCTGCTTGTGCCATATAAGAGACACATATATACACACAGGTGCATCTCAATAAATGAATATGTCATGGAAAAGTATATTTATTTATGTCAGTAGTTTAAATCAAAAAGTGAAACTAATACATTATATAGATCCATTACACACAGAATTAAACATTTTATGTCTTTACTTATTTAATTCCTTTTAATTGTAATGATTATGGTTTACATTTAATGAATCCGAACATTACAAAAGCATTTGAAGCATTTTTAAAATGAAAATGCTGGCATTCTGTAAAGTATGTCCATCTATATGCACTCAATACTAGGTTGGGGCTAATTGACTCGACCTACTGGAAATTGACTTTTCCATGATATTCTTATTTATTGACATGCACCTGTATATATACAGTATATTGATGTACACCTGTTGCCGCTCCCGCTACCTCTCCAAAATACATTTCCCTGCACAACTCCTCCTGCTGAACGGACCACCTCACCATGTGGCAGGCAGATGGGATGGCAAAGGCTGCCAGTACCAGGCTTCCCTGCCCTCTACACCCCCAAAATTAAAAAGGATGTTAAAAAACAGAAGGACATACAACACTGGCTGCATTCAGCGAGACACTGGTCCCAATAAACAAATGAGATCCCCGAGGCGTTTTTCACATCCCAGCTGTAGACTCTGACAAGCCACTCCATGACACTGCTTTGTGCAGGGGGCAGACTAATACCTCTGATTAATGTGACAAAGGGTGAGCTTCAAAGTATTTATCACCGTGCGCCACATCTGCTTGGACTGGATATCTTCCATTATTTGTTTCATTTATTTTCCTTTTTGCCGTGGACAGATTAGCAGGCGATTGTGCAGCTGGTCATCGGCAAAAACCGATTATTCACATGCTGACATTTGTACTCACAGTCCTGTGATGAGCGGTGGCGAAAGGTGAACCGCAAGTGGCTCCGGTTTACATCTTCAATCGGGATGGCAACCTGTGGAAAATTGTACAGGGACAGTGAAAAAATGATTTTTATGCACAGGACTGGAGCAGAGTGACCCTCAAATATATCTATTTGTAGTACAGGAATTAATTAAAACTGTGTCTGCCTGGAAGAGTAAAATATCAAATGCATAGTGGTATGGTTTGCAAAATGGCTAATTGGGATGTAAAATAAAAGTGCAAGCCTATTGATACTGTCCTGTTATGGAACAATGACTTTACATTTCTACGGGATGAAAATGTCAAATGCTAAAAAGTTCTGATGATGGAAACTTCAGGTGAGATGTTAAATATCAAATTAAAGAGTGGTTTTGCAGTCGAGGTGGGAAAACAACGACTAAAATGTTACAGAGAAGAACACCAAAGAGAAAAAAAAGTGAGAAAGAGAGAGAGACACACACCTTTATTGTTTCAAACCAGCGAGGCTGCTTTACTTGGTAATAGATGACAGACTTGTACTCATTGATCCCCTCATCTCCAGCTCCGGGGAAGATCACATTCTAGACAGAGAGGATGGAGACACATGAAACAAGTTATCAAACACAGCTGGTTATCTGGTTGTGCTGGCTTAGCTGTAAGTGTAGCTACAATCATGACGGCCGGGCTATTATCACCCTGTCAAAACATTAGCACACTCACAGCATGTGGAAAATTGACTAGGGCTTTTTTTTTTTTTTTTTTTTTTGTGAAATGTAGTCCCTGGGGCAGAAAGTCTTCATCTAGCAGAATGGCCTTTAAAAGTGTGGACGCAGTTTATGCATGAGCACCTGCCTGTTGGTTGCCAATCTCGTGACAGCATTGTGGAAATAAGAAATAAATTAGAAATTAATTATTTAAGAAGGAGGGGCAGTGGCTCCCATGCAGGGAGAAGTGGAGGGAAGCCAGGCATGGGGAGGACCAGCTGGTGCTGATGGGTCCAGCTATGTAAATTGGTCTGCGCAGTGGGTTCCCCCGAGTTTCTACAAAGGGTCAGGGTGCGTATGTAAAATACTGTCCGACCTACCGGGGGGGGGGGGGGGTCTGGCACGAGGGACGCAGCGACAGGGGGATGGCACGCATGCCTTGTTTTCTATCAATCTGTGCTCAGCCAGCGTACTTCTTTCCTCCCACTGCTGCAGCTGACTCCCTGGCCTGCTAGTGCACCGCTGCTGAAATACTCCAACACTAATGGCTTCTGACAACCAGCAATTATGAGGAATAACAGGCTTCATCTCCCCCCAGAGCAGATCTAGGGGAGGGGGGCAGGTGCGAGCTCCTGCAACTCTGCCCCTTTCACTAAACGGCCGGGATTCATGACGGCTTCAGATTTTGAAGAGAAGAAATGGGGCGAAGTGGATGAGGTCTAGCTGCAGGTGAAAAGGGTTTCGTGGGGGGGGGGGTTGCCAAGGTGACAAGAAGTCGCCAGATTCACTACACAACATCACAAATCCTTTTTGACAGTGATGGAGGATGACAAAATCTAGAGTCAAAAAACGAGACCAGAGAGACAGTGAGATAAAAGGAGGGAGAAGAATGGTGGGGATAATGGGGTTGAGACAAAAAGAGAAACATCCAGAAAGAAAGCCAGAGAAAATAAAATAATACTCACAAAGTTCCCCTATTATAAAACTTCCCTAACTGTGAGTAATTTTACTCTACTTTCCATTTAACTAAATTCCAGTGCTTTGCATGGGGCGCGCTCTGTATTATGGTAACTGTTATTCTAAGCCAGAGTTCAGGTGGATAACAGAGAAAGTTTCTTTCATCTCAGATCATATCAAGCTTCAGACGTTTAAGTGACGGACAGGAAGCGGCAGTCGCCTCCCACTGTCGGACAGAATTTCTTTTCAGCCAATTAAAATGCAGGAAGGAAGAGAGAGAATTTCACCAATTAGCCCTGATCTCTGCAACCGAGGAGATGAGGCCGAGCGTTTCTGTGAGGTGCTGCGAGAGAGACGAGATGTTGAACGGAGCTCCGGCGCCGCAGCGACAACCTGACCGTGACATTCATCGATCTGATCAGAGTCTTAATCACTGTTGACCACTGTCATTGATTCAAATTCGTTCCGCCTCGCTCCTACAGCCGCACATACAGACACAGTGTGCTGTTCCACTGATGCCGTCTGAATACAGTCGGACAGTGAACCTGCTGAATTGAGCTGCTGAGTATCACAACCTGTTTAATATTAACAGTCTTGTTTATAAATGTTAATTTCATCATTGATATTAGTCTGTTTTTTGTAGTTTGTGTTGAGATATTAAAGACTTTGCAAACATATCTTTTTTTTCCCCCCACACACTCATCAGTGTGAATTTTACTGTAAGTGCTAAATTATTCACAACATGTCTACTTCAAGTGCAATATAGCTGCAATTTAAACTAGTGGATGCTTTAAATGTTGATACTGTATGTTATGCTGGTTCGAGGATTAAAATCTGGTGAACGGTATGACTCAATTAGCACATTGTAAAATAAATAAACTTAATTTTGTAAAAAGAAGAAAAAAAAACTTTTCTAACTTAAAGAGACCCAGAGGAGTTTGCTTCTGGTTATAAAAGAGTATAATATTAATGTGGATGAATCTACATTACCCACACTTGTTAAAGGGCCCATTTTTGATAAATATATTGTTTTGTCTTTATAGACAAAACAATATATTATTGTCTTTATAGTTTTTGATATTATTATTTAGTGGTTGAGTCGCCCAGCATTTCCTAGTTTCGGTTTCCCGGACGCTGCCCGGCGGGTCATAGGAATAGCGCTGCCTGACCGCTAGTTGGCATCGTTTATGGTCGGAATTACGACGGTATCTGATCGTCTTCAAACATCCGACTTTCGTTCTTGATTGATGCTTTCGCTTTCGTCCGCCATCTTGTGTGAAAACACTTCGCTTTCTGAAACTCCTGGTAGTCCCTTTAAGCTTTTCATCTGTATTTGTAAAACATCTAGCTGAAACCATACTACTCAGACAACCAATCATTGGCTTTGTTTACAGTGTAATCAACACCGATACTTACACTTCCTCGGCCTGCTGGGCCAAATCATTGACGAGGTCTTTCAATCTAAGACTAATATGTATAATTGGAAGAGCTGGTTGCAGGAGGCCTGACATCTCAGATCACTCAACTCACTTCATCAGCCACTCTAACTTCCCCTCTCTCTCCATACTATACTAAATGTGGATGTGATAGTCTTAGAACGTGAGCAAATTAACAATAGCACTGCAACTTAATATTAGATATGCCTCAATTTACTGAAACCTAACACAGAAACTGCAACAGAGTTCAGATCAAAAGCCTAAACAAAACCCCAGCAACCTGAATATAAACTGACACATGAGCACACACCCCCACAGACTCCTCATGTCCAGCTCCTCTAAACCTCTCATATGCCCCATTAACTGATTGGCCTCTGCAGAACGAGAGGTAAAGTCAAGCAGGGGGTGACAATGATTACACATCAGAGAGAGGATGGTGCACTGGTTGGAAACTCTGGATGAAACAAAAGCTTTACTGGGACATTACACACTGACAGGTTGGATCTTTAGTTGTGTACTTGTGTAACTAGTGTCCACCACCAAAATATAATCAACCCAGCTCTGCATCAAGGGGTGTAAATTGTACCCAAATAAACTTGCGCCCTTTTGAGACAACTTGTTGGCAGACAAATAGACAGGGGAGGAAATTATCCTTTGAACTTCATTAGCAAAGATAATTATCCCAGAAGGTAAATGCTGATTTCACATCTTCCATCACTTGCAGCTGTCAAACTCTGCTGCCCACGTTGCCTTGTTGCAAGCTCAAGTCTGTAACCGACCCTGACAATGATAAAGGCTGATGCCCCACAGTGGTGAGCCAAATTTTAAGCTAGTCAATCAACCACAAAACACCAATATTGCAGTCTGTCATATTTTGACAAGTGGCGAAGGCATACCGCCCGGCCTGTGTAGTGCACTGTTTTATAGGACTCCTGGTCAGTTAAGCGGCGTGCTGAGCTGTGCTGGATTAAAGAAAGCCTGGTAAATCACAGACTGTCTGAGAGAGCGATTGGTTACAGCTCTTGTGTCCTGAATGCTGAGAATGAGCTGACCCTGGGAGAAAAATACTAAAGAAGTGAGCTCGTGTTTCTCAGTCCTACCTCCAGTTTCTTGCCGTCCTCGTCATATACAGACATGGTGACCTCCACGTTTTTGGGCGTGGTCTTGCTTCCCTTGTCAAAGTCGCCTTGAACCAGAGTCACGTAGATGTCATTTCGCACGTCGCCTTTAGAAAGCAGAAATAAACCTTCACTTTTCACAGACTGGCTTCATAGATTTAAAGTTCACCCTACTTAATATATGAACATTTCACAATAATAATATAACGACTTAATGGCTGATTTCAGTCTATTACATAACTAATGTCTTAACCTCAATGAGCTATAATATGTTCTTTTTCTCGCCCACATTTTGTGAAATGGCAGACCTTACTGCTAAATCACTGACTGGATAAAAGCAGCGTTGAGTCACGCTTTAAAAAAAATAAAAAAGACTCGACCTGGCATGATGATCTCAGGGAAGCCCATCTTGCGAGCCACGGCTGTCGATCGGTCCACCAGGTGAGGGAAGTCCTTCCTTATCTGATGGATGTCTCCAGGAAGCAGCTTCAGAGTCACCCACAGGCCTGGTGGTGACGCATTGGAGGTAAAATGGGGGGCGGGACCAAAATAATCAGAAAAAAGACAGCAGCAGGAAAAGGCAAAGTGCCTCAGGAAAATACTAAAAAGAGATTTCTTGTTATTTGCTTTTTTTTAAACAGTCACTTGTCAAAAGTGACATGCAACAGCTTCAGGGCAAGACGCTAAATAGAGGCTCCCCTCAGGGATGTGATTAGGGGAGAATAACAGGGGGAAACAAGTGCATGTTTACCTTCTGCCTGGTTGCAAGTGACATGTAGTAAAGTGTGTGTAACATGCAACAAAATCATGCTGGTGGTGGTGACATAAAAAAACAAACACAGTTGATCTCTTATTTGATGCAGCATCATGCTACCTGATATAGACGCATACATTATTTCCTCTATGCAGGATGTTCTCCCTGACCTGGACAGTACACCCTGTTACTCCAATTAAAAAAAAGAAATTCACACAGGCATTGGCTTAAATAGAAGTGTGACTAGCACTGTCTGGCAGTGGGACAAAAATAATATGTTTTTTCTATAACAAAACAAAATAGGAGGGGGAAAAATCCTGTTTTCCAACTTACTGCAAATTTCATAATGCTCCAGACTTTTTTTTTAGGCCCTCTTCATCTTCACATGAGAATAAGTGACATTTATTGTAGAATATTTAAATTATGCAGTAATTCCCAGACTTCAATTATTGGGCTTGGAAAATCTGAGAGTGTGACACTTCTGAGGAAACTCCACGGTTCTGAATAACTCTGAAACAAAAGGCCCTCAGGGGGCATTCATGGGTCATATTTTCTATCAACTTAGCACCGGTGGCTGCTCAGCTTCTCTCCTGGTAGGAAGAGCCTCTTATTCTTGCAGACCCAGCGTGGTGTGCCAGCCACAGCTCCGCAACCACACTCACTCTTACTGTAATATTCCCTTAAGAAAAACAAAGCAGCACAGATACATGCCCCCTTAACAAAACTGGAAATGACTAAAAAAAACGAAAAAAAACAAACACCCAATTAAGCAGTCGCCCTGTTGCGCGCCCCTTCACAGGCCACCAAAACGAGCAATGTTTGTGAACCCTGAAGCTTCATTCACTTCCACGTTGCAGGCCCCATATTGTTATGAGTGACACATCTCTCGCTAGTCTAGCTGGAAGCCTTTTGTTATGCGAGCGTGACCGAAACAGCTGCTCTCAGTACGCTGCTGTTCATCCCAGTGTGGGCCGGAGCAGACCTGACATTTATCCAAGTACATCTTCATAGGGCATGACAATGCCATGGAGGCTGTCATGTTGCTTCTGCCCTCCCAGAGCAAATCCCTCCGACGGCTAATGTTGTTCTTCTAACCACAGATGTCAAGTCACTGATAAGATCCAGTCTCCGCACAAGACTCACCAGCTTAATTAACAGCTGGATTACTTAGATCCTGTAGTCATGGTGATGAGTCCCAACTATTTATAGTATGAGCGGTGATTTATAATGTGAGCACTTGACAAAGAATTATGTTCTTATTAGCAAGATGAACAGTTTCAACACCCTGCCAGTGCAGTGGGTGGAGCGGTGCCGTATCTGAGCAGCACAATGAGATGGAGCTGAGGCTACGTTACCCTCCGACCTTAGCTACAATGTTATGATATTTAGAAGAGGTGGAGGATGAAGACAGAACTTTTTCTACATGGATAACAACACACACTCAAATATGCTAAATAAAAACATCTGCGTGTGTCTTTTGTTTTTAATTCTATTACAGTTTTGGCACACACTGCACTCATCAGCTTTCTGAAGAGGATAATATGAGCCAAAACACTGATTCACAGGATTACTTTTTTTTTTTAAGTATCTACATGGGAGTTTTAGTGTGGGTTTCCCCCTCTGTATCTGGATGTCAACCAACTCCAATGTCAGTTTGAAAGAAAAATCATGCATCATGCAGCATAACCTATTGATTGGGACCAGTTTTTGATCTGTGTTGAATTTTTATCAGGTTGCTTTACATTGTGATGATAAATGTTGGACAGTAGAGGAGCAGAGAGTTTCCTCCTTGGCCCTGGTTCTTTGCACCGTACCTTGACCCTTGTGATTGACCTCTTTGGCGGTGATAACTTTGTTGATGACTGTCTGGAGGAAGTCGTTCTCTCCTGCCACCCTGGGTGAAAAACGGGAGATGTTCAGCTGCTTGTGGCGAATGGCATCATCCAACGCTAGCCTGCAGTATGCACACAACAGGCGAACACCACAGAGAAGGAGAGATGGCGGAGAGAGGAGGAGGAGGAGAAGGAGGAGGAGGTGGTGGTGGTGGTGGAGGTGCGGGGCAAGAAGAGCCACAAAGTGACGGTTTGTGAGGAGGGGAGTGGGATGAGAGGAGAGAGACAGAGAGAAAGAGAGAGAGACACACCGAAGAGTGATGCGAATACCGTGACAGACACAAAGCCACTTGTTAGCAGTTAACAGTGAGGCAGGATGGGTAATGAAAGAAACACACAAAGAAATCATTGTTTAGGAAATTATGCCCAGTCAGCATTTATAGAGCCACTGCAGCAGTGAGGAGCTTGACCTTCCCGCAGTCGGTCTAGGAATGGTTTAAAAGCGGGAAACTTAAAATCGCACTTTGTAAAAGTCTGTATAAATATATCAGATCCCTCACTGTTGCTCTGCTGTCATGGAAAAAACAAACTAAACTAAAATATAACATTTTGTTCTCCATGGGGCTTCAGGCGTTCGAGAGCTACGAACTGATCGAAACAAGTGACACACGGAGCATAAGAAAGCAGCAGATGTGTTCTGGGAAGCGCCACATGTGTAGCAGCTGTGAGAGTCTGATGTGTGCAGGGACAGCATCTGCAGTGTAGAGGGCTATGTGTAAACACAGGGAAGGGGAGAAAAAAAGCATGGAGGTGAAGACAGTGATGATGTCAGCATGGAGGAGACAGTAAAGGATTTCTGTCTCCAGAACGCGTCCCGACAAATCAAAACCAATACAAGCAACAAAAGTAGAATAAGGGGGAAGGGCAAAGGTTTGTACATTCATATGGGGGAAAAACAATGTAGGAAAACAAGACACAAGGTTTTCACTAGATTTGATGTTTACAGAAATGCTGAGAAGGACACTGTGGGGGTTTGAGACAGAGGCCAGGGCATGATGGGAAGAAAATCTGAAACCAAAAAAACTAATACTAGATAATAAAAACCTGAAACCTGGTTTCATAATGAGTTTTCATAACTGTCAATCAAAACTTCCATAACCCCAAGGTGGCAGTTTCATTTCAACCAATTTTGTTTTTTTGGTTGTTGCCCAATATTCAAGTTACAATGATACAGAGAAAAACAAAATCCTCACATCTGAGAGGCTGTAATCAAGAACATTTGGCCCATTTGCTCAATAAATCACTTCAAAGCTGCATCACTTTGTAAAAATCGCTGTCAGTTAATTTTCCGTCTCCGGCTAATTGATGATCTCAGCACAACATTAAATAATCCATCATCTAAATGCAGGCTGATTTGTGTCTATACAACGTGCCAGAGATGAGGTCAACAGTGTCTCAGACTTATAATGGAGTGCCTGCAGGAAGAAGACGGAAAAAAAAACAAGAACAAAAACTTATTTCAACAGGATTTTGATCCATCTCATCCGTTTTCTGAAAGCCATTTCCATTTCTGCTCGGATGCCAGGACTCTATCCAAATTACATCGCTACGTCAAACCTTCCCTAAATAGCTCCCTCACTTCCTGTCATTTGGTGGTCTTGAAAAACAACATGCGGCGATGGGTTATGGAGCCGCTATTTCTGAATTTCATCTGTGAAAACTCGGTGGCAAATATTCACACTTAGGACATAAATAACCCCTTGTAGATCCCGTTCTTTTCTTCACACTGCGAGGCTCTAATTTCCATGATTTATGTTCACAGATAAAACTGTTAAGTGAGGTGATCTGCCAGCTAAACTGGCTGAATCTGAAGCATTTCCAATTATGCAGGAAATCACGTTAAGGAAAAGGTTACTTTGGCTCTGAACGCCGTCCTACGAGAAAGGCAGCAGTTAATGAGATTGCCTTAATTGAGTCAGCAGGGAATAGGAGAGCACTACTGTCTTAAAACCCCTGCTAATCAGGTGTCAAGTATTCAAGGCTTGAAAAGAAATCATTTTTAAATAATACAGTCACTGCACCTCTGACGTATTTTAAATCCCCAGAATAATGGAGAGAAGTGTGAGAGCAGAGCGGCGTCACCCTCGCTGTTTTGTGCAACATCATCATCCCGGCTTTAAGAAACTCTGCGCCCCCTTATGTGTACATGTCGTTTATTCTGTTGATGCCGAACAATGCACTTACGGCTGAAATGGGATAAAGTGCTGCTTGTCCTCATCGTCCATTTTGCCCGTTATGATGTCGGTGACATCCATTACTGAGGGAAAACAAAAGAGAGGGATGTTAAAACAGCCTGGAGGCCCGGAGAGTGCAGGACAGCTGTGAGAGGGAGGGAGACGGATAACCGCATGGTAAGGCCACATTAGAGGTAAGAGCAGTTCCACCTGACCACGGCTCTCCTTCGTTGAAAGCAAATTAAGGTGTGTGTGTGTGTGCGTGTGTGTGTGTGTGGGGGGGGGTTGCAGACAAAGAGGTCTGGTTTATGTCCATTTCGAATGACTGTGACATCTGTGACCATCATGGCTGGACAGGAGAGAAAAACAAAATGCACATCTGACTACACATGCATATGTAACGATGAAACCAATTATATAACATCAGCTCTTTCTTTACATTTCTAGTGGTCTACACACAACTGGGTCTTGATGTGCGGTCTAATATGCCACCCACAAAGCTGCACTGAAAACTATTGTACAATCTTTAAATATTAGATCATGCACTAAAACTGTTTACGAGAGTGATGCTGCAGTATGTAGTAAAATTATACAGAATTGGGTGGTGTCACGGCGCTGGAATAACGGCTCCACCACTTCCAAACACATGATTCACTGAGGCAGGGTTTTTTTTTTTTCTTTTTTTTTATTGGCTGACTGTGCAGAGTGAACAAAGGTGAGGAGCTGGAGCCAGAACAGATTCTTTGCATTTGTCAGTCCTGCAGGCTTCAAGTGAAGTGACTGACTGACTGACAGACTGACTGACAGACAGGGTCGGGGACGTCTGCAGTGATGGGCTCCAGTGTGTGTGAATGCACTTTTTTATTCTACAGGCCAGAGGTCGACCGGGTAAAAGCCTTTCGCAACCAAGTTCCCAAAAGAGCAAAATAAAATCCAGCCCTCTCCCTCCATCACGCTGTGCACAGCAGCAATGATGATGTCTTAATACAAGCCCATCGCAAATGAAGCTGTCATTTACCTTCCCATTCAAGTGGCACTGGGAAAGAGACACCGAAAGAAGGGTATAATTTTCTCTGTTGGACAACAGTGGGCACAACTCCAATCTAATTAGTTTACAATACGCCTGGCAGCTCGCCAACGGGAGATAAATCTAACTCTAATTCTTCTTTCTACTTTAGCAGAATATCTCTGGCTGTTGGCCAATACATTTATTCATCTATGCACAAGAAATTTGGCACAAGACTTAACTTTAAACTGTAACACCAAGCGAAGCGAGGCGTCCGTTCTCGTGGTTTACACATTGTATTCAAAGTCACATAAAGTTCTGAGGTAATCCGTGTAACCTCGGGCTACAGTGCGTTCATCACAGAGTCTCTGTGTAGTCTGCGTTACCTGCCACTCCAAAGGGCCGTCTCAGTCCTGACGTCAGCTTCTTGGTGTTGTTGTCTCGTAGCTCCATGCGTCCCACTCTGACAATCTGACACACGAAGCTGATCTTCTCTCTTTTAAGATCTTCACTACCCAAATCCTAAGAAAAGAAAAGAAAAAAAAGGTTAGAGATGCTTGACAATGAGTTATTATCACATCGAAATCCATAAGTCATGTCAGGCTGCAGAAACGTCACACACAACAACTGATGGATTAATAGCACCTCCGTAAGTGAGGATGAGTTTGTGAGCAAACTTTTCCGCCACAAACTGCTTCAGCAAAAAAAAAAAAAAATCTGTGATTGTGTCCACAGATTCATTTCCTGTGGGCAATACCTTCCAAAACTAGCAAAGTGCTCCCAGCGGGTGCACGCTGACCCTTCTGCCCTTGGGCTTCCATTAGATAGAGGTGACTGCCTTGGTAAATATATACAGCGAGCCGGGCTCTTTCGGAGAGAGCTTAACAAATACAGGCTCTGCAAACAGGCTCCCACATGCCTCATAACATGGCTGAATAAACAGTGCGCTACCGCGAGCAAAGCGCGCGTGCCCACACATAAGCAAACACACTCACTGTGAAGACCGCCCGCAGATTATGAAGCTGGTCGATGTCTTTCACGAGACCTGAACTTGACCATTTCACCAAGTAGTTTTCACTGTGGAGGAGAAAGGACAGAGAAAACGTGACTCATTATTATAAAATGTCAAACTCTCATACTTTGCCTTGAACTATCCGTGATACAAAGTGAAACAAAGCAACCAGATGCATGAACTAGAGTTTTCTCAAAACGCTGCAGGAGCCTGAGCGTTAATCCAGACACCGATCCGCTTTGGGAAACGAAAATGCACAACTGATGTTGGATGAAAAAACGAAAAAAACATTCCACAGCTGAGCCGCTCTACTTGTGATAATTTGCTGTCACAATCCTAAAACAATAGAAAATCCCTGGGCAGCAGGCTGCGCTTGTTATGGTCATGTTCTTGCACGGTGTGTGTGTATGTGTGTGTGTGCGTGCTCATTTGTACTTTCTGGACACATTACCTGGTTCATAAAAGGCTGTGGATTTAATCTTCTGTTAGTCAAGGGCAAATCTAAAGTCATCATCGGATGACTCAGTTTAACTCCATCGCATATTCACTTCATTTGATGATGTTGCCTTTAAGTCAAACGAGGTCAAAAGTGATGGCTTGTAATACCAAAGGCTCAAACATTCAAACTATTGAGAGCAAATGAAACAATTTCAGAACAAAATGTACAAACTTGGATGTAAGTTACTAAGTTTGACCTTGAGTTTAACTTTGATTTGAAAAGCATCTACATAATGTAAGATAGAGCCAAATTGAGGATAAAATAGGTGTGTGGGTTGGTTGTTCTCCAGTTCAGGCTGCATCGTCTTTAACATTCCTCCACTGGCAGAAGGTGCTTACAAGTCAAAGAAAGAAGTGTGAGCAGTGAGTGAACACGCTCCCGTGGGTTTACCTGATGAACTTGGACTCCACTGGGTCGTACAGTGACATGAGGACCTCTGCATCCTCGCCGATCTTACACACCACGTTCTTCAGAGTCACGAAGAGGGCGAACGCTGGAGTGGAAGCAAACTTTGCTTGCCTGGTCAGATCGATATTCTGCTTCTGAGACTGTCGGGGAGAAACAGAGGTATCACATTCAATACCGGCTATTCTTCCATGGCTTTCATGCGGGTGTAGGTCCACGCCCGGCAGTTTCAACAATGAGAAACATTAGAGTATGAAGAAAGAGACACAGGTGTGGCTGGTAATTGCACACCAATTATTAAATATCAGCTACTGCCACTGTGTGTTTCTGGAAATTCAACAAGTTCAGAGGAAAGATTTAATCCATTCCATTACACTGCTCTCCTAACTGGAATAAAAAGCTTTTCCATTTACTTCATCTCCGGGACTGACTCCACAGTAAAAAGGTGGACTGATTGCGAGATCCCCTGGATGCCCTTCAAAAATATGCTGGGGCCACATCATTAATATTTATCACGTTGACCTGGACACTTTCTTATTGCCCATGCATATGCAATGAAGACCTCTGGATGAAAAGGGCACATAAGATGAGACTGCGTAGCGGCATGGCACTTTGCGTCTGGCACGCTTACATACTGCCACCTGACATTCAGGTGAGGAAAAAGCCACTGATGCACCAGAAGAAAATTAGGCCCGGGAGTCTGGCAGAGCTCCTGAGTCTGTGAGGGAGGGAGCAGTCAAGCATCTTTGTGTACCAGACGTGGCCTTGTTTTAACCGCTACAGGAAAGTTATGCAAATGTCAAAACTCCATTTCAGACTGAACCACGGGGATCCAGCCATATTCATTACCTTGAAATGCATTTTATCTTTTTATTCCCTGTCCTTCACAGAATTCAGTCGAGAGACAAATCATCTTTTTTTGTCAGGAAAATAGGACTCACTCTTGATAATTTATACAACTATGAAAATGGTTCAAGCACAAACTATCTGGCATTTATAAACCATTTTAATAAATCAAAATAAAGTAACCAGGGTAATTATGTATTGACTACAGCCATGCTAACAGCTCTCTGATGATAATATGTTGATGTTTGGTATGTTGAACATGCTAGGAATGCTACCGATTGCACATTAGCACTTAACACAGCTGCTGTTATTAGTGTCACAGGTATGAAAGGATCACTCTGTATGTGTGGGATAAACTGAAAAAAGTGGCCACCAAAATCAGTGAACTGGAGCCTGTGGAGATTTTAACAGCTGCATCCAACTTCACAGAAATCCAGCCTTTAGTTGAGATATTTCAGTCGGCACCGAAGTGACGGGTCAGCCATGCTGCACTGACACCCGCAAATGTTAAATGTCATTTTGCATAGGGATGGAGCAGACTGTGGAGGGAAGCTTTCCCTGAGTTAAAAGTGAGATAAAAACCAGGGGGGGAGAGTGGGGGGGTCATCTTCAACAATTATCTCGCACGAAGAGCCGTTATACATCTCTTCCACCCTGCTGGTTTTTTTTTCTTTCCTTAACTGCACCTGTTTAACTCAGGCTGAGATTCAATGACCCAGAAAGAACAAGATCGAGATGTAACTACAGTCAGATCACACTGTGGAGCCTACATGTCCATTCACGGTGTGCACTAATGTGCTTTTACTTATCTTTGATGTACCATCTGGATAACAACCAGAGTTTAGCTGCAGGTGTAAAAATGATGTTTAAGTAGGGTGTCGGGGCCCCCTCTATCTTTACCTTCTCCTCTTGGATACGGTCCTCGATTTGTTTTGAGGCAGCCTCGTGTGCTCTGAACAGGTTGATGGTGCTGGTGAGCTCTGGGTCCAATATGTTTCCATCTTTGTCTCTGACAACCAGATCAAGATCCAAGTACCTGGTGTAAAAAAAAAAAAAAACAATGCAAGAGAATTAACAAGTGCCAGAGCATACTGTGGTAAATATTGTCAAGGCATGGTTTCAGCACAAAGCACATTTTCTCCTCATATAATACTCCCTCAGCCCAATTGTTATTTTTCAAAGCTCCTCTCTTTTTTCCAGCTCTTTTTTCTACGGAGCCAGCATGCTGCCAACATGCACTCAGTGTAGTTCATCACCTCATCGCTGTTTTCTGCAGAAGCAAAAGCCTTTTCTCTACCTGGCCAAAGGTTTAAAGTTTCATCACCAGAGAAGAATGGAGCTTCACAGTTTTAATTTTCGACCGATTTTCTAGGCCCAGTGCAGACACAGCAAGAGCTGTCATTTCATGATGGAATACACTACGGTTTGCTGAAGCTGAATCCCTCCAGTTTTCTTCAAGCTAAGTGATGACCTGTCATTCTCTATTGACTGACACTGCTGACCTATTCCAACAGGAGTCATTTTCCCGAATAGATATGAGGATAAAGGGACATAAGCTGTGGGGAGGGAAGGACACCGCTAAGAGCCTCTTAAGACTGGATCCTCACTTGTTGCCGTAGTCTATCTTGGAGGTGACTCTCTGCTTGAGCTCTGTGAGCTCGTCCTGCGGGAGGGTGCCGGACAGGATCTGGGAACGCCATTCGATGAGGTCGTAGATCATGTCGCGGACCGAGTTGAACATCTCGCGTCTGTCCCCCTGTCGATGGAGACGGATGGAGGAATATCAGAAGTGTTGTTCTGTCTGACTGTTAAGAAGGCTGGTCTCAGGTCAGCCGTTAAGTCATTAACAGCAGTACAGGACAGAGCAGGTGAACAAAACGGATGAATTGATGACCAGGTGGAAATACTTTGAATTATGTCGACATAAATATCCCAATCATTAACTCATCTTGTGAGGCCAAATCAAACACAGATGACAATATTCAAAAACAAAAACATCACAACAGTTCAGCTGATACTTCATGTTTATAGTTCATTATGAACTTCATGAATAAAGTGATCTGGAATATTTTATTGATCATGTATTATATGGGCCAAGGTATACAGTAATACATCCATCTGTTTGTATGTTTTTTCAAAAGAGAAACAACTTATTTATTGGCTTTATTATTAGCTGAAATGTGTCCGTTTTCAGCAAACGCTGAAGAAGGCCGTTTTGACACTGCTGTGCGTCAATAAAAGACTGTATTAATTGTGATTTGTGGGTGCTGACATTTCGATGTTTTCCATTTTGAAAAGACAAACAAAACAAAACAGAACAAACTAATACAAAAACATATAAGATGATACAGAATAACAGATGTGACTAACATATAGGTTGGAACTTAAATGTCATATGCTCTTCCATATACACTGTGTGCAGTGTGAGTGTATGTGTGTTTCAACTGGGAGAGGACGCACTGACTTACCACATACAAGTCCCTCCATATTGTGGCCCATTCCCGCAGTGTGGTGGTAACTTCCTGAACCAGGGGCAGCTCAGTGGGAATGACAGTTTCCTTTTGCCTGTAGTGACAGTAAACAAATGTGACCTGGTGATTATGTGTCGTTCATGCCCTTTCCTTTCCACGCCGAGACAAACGTGTCCGATCACAGTCACAGTGTGAGGAGAGACAGCAGGGAAAACAGTCTCTCTAAGTCTTTTACCGTCAACAGATTCATCACACGTGTTCCTTCCACTATTAGAGAGTAAACATGTTTGCTGTTACACAAGGAATATTGAGATAAATTTCTCAGCTTTGTTCAAATCCTTCACTAATAATTCCATGTAATAAATAAATAAATAAATAACTAAATAGATGAATAAATCCTCAAGGTTCTCACTTTGAAGTGTAGGGTTTACTGTTTTTGTGTTGAGACAGGGAAATCAAAGAGGACAGATCAAACCGTGAGTGCCACGAGTTGTGAAACAACAAACGAACGTGTCACATCATATCAACAGCAGGCCCTCTCGGCTGAAACACCCTCTGAGGCTGTCAACAACACGTGACTTAACCATCCAGCCTCAAAGTGGGTCAGAAAATACGTCGCTGGGTCAAACTTCTCAATTAAATTTTTTTTCTTATTTGTCTTTCACTGTTGTTGCCGGCAACATAACTCAAACCTGCCACAAAAGCAGAAGCAACATTCTGGCTTGTGAAAAAAATAAAGTCATTCAGAAGGGGAAGTAAGACAAATACTAACCCACTGCCCTCGACTGTGGCCTCTTTCAGGTGTATATAGCAAGCAGGAAATATGCCCTGGAGGGGGGAAGAGATAACATTACAGACAACAGTACTGTATGTGATGTAACTGGGACAGAAGTTGGACAACTGAAAAACTGAAGCTATAAAAGATAAAGTAACAGATATGAAAACAATGTTAACTGCTCACTCACCTTTTTGGATTTTCTCCTCAGCCTATGCCCTCTGTACCAGTCTGATGGAGAACAGAATTAAGTTAAATGCAGCTTATCTGTTTTATTATTCTATTATAAATCATAACATCGTATGAGCTGTGCATGTAACACAAATTGCATCATGAAAGCTGAAGTGTGTGGGCCGGCTAATACAGGAAGGAACACACACCATTGTAATTGCTTATTGAACACATGAATGAAAATTTGACGGAACAAAGACGTCACGACTGATGACAGCGAAAATAACGTCCGGGCGCTGGGGTGTCAGCTCCGATCTCGCGTGTCATCAGTAAGCGCGCTCTCACCTTCATATGTCTCAAGTATGTGCACTGTGTCTCCAATCTGCAGCGACAGCTCCTCCTCTCCCCGGGCATCGTAGTTATAGATTGCTGCAGAGAGATGATGGAGGACAATATAAGCGGGGGGGGAGAGATATTACAGGAGAAAGAGGAGGGGGGGGGGGGGGAAGGCAATAAGAGGATCTGGCTCCCTTGTGGCGCTAATTGTGCGCCACAGCAATGTTGTGTAGTGGAGGCACCGCGCATCCACGGGACGCCCACCCACGCTGTCTGACACCAGTCAGTGGGCCTGGCACTATTGATGCTGTAACATCAACACTTCGCCACCGCCCACTGAAGAGAAACCAGTAATGAGGGAGAAAGCCAAAACAACAATGATGCTAAATGAAAAAGAGAGATTTCCTCAGAATTACACTACAGTCCTTAGATGGAGGAAAAAACAAAACAGGTGACATGAGGATGCTTCTCTGTTTTTTTTCTTCTTTCTTTCTTTCTGTTAGTCAGCACTACAAAAGCAGATTTTTTTGTCGACAGGGTTTGTATGCTAAATGACTGAACATGAGTCTAGTCTACAGAACAATGCAAAGAGGAAACCACCAACATGCTCTGACGGGTTCAATCAAACTACAAAGCAGCCACAAAGCTGTCAGCTGTGTGTGGATGGATCTGACACATCTTTACAGCAGTACATAAGAGAAATGCTAAAATCTCTCTCCCCTTGCAGAGTTGGAAAACATAACTGGGATCAGTCCAAATCCAAATCAGTGCTTCTTTTAGGCTTTCTAACTTTCCACCAAATTTCTCAAAAACTCTGCATAAATGAGATATCCTGCAAACAAACAGCTAAGCATGGCAGAAAGAAATCATGAATCTCTAATTAGCAGACTGTTCCCTCTGATGTCACCGATTCAAGAGCCGACACGCACGGCGTCCCCCTGTCCTTTTATCAGAGGTAGGCTACGTCAAGATGTCAAGGTTGTGTCAGAGCGACAATAAAAAAAAAATCCTGACTGGTGACACATGTTCTCTCATTTAGTGGAAAGGTGAACAAGGTGTCGCCGCTGTCAAACCAGCCATGACCGACACCTGTCTTTGAGAGAGGGAGGCTGTACGAGGGCGGCCACACACAAACACAATCTATACACTGACAGCATGACAGGTGGCTGTGGAGCGGTGGTGTTTGCGCTGTGAGGGGAAATGGCACAAGTGTGTGTCTTATATGTATGTGTGTGTGTGTGTGTGCACGTTCTGCAGAGGGAGTGCACACGGGGGCCACTTCAGCAGAGGTTTCCAGAGGTGAATGACGACTTAATTAAAAAAGAAAAAAAAAGGGACCCTCGCCTGCAGCCTTTCCCAGCATGCTGATGGTGCATCAGATGAATCGAGCTTTTTTTGTGTGTGTTTTTTTTTCTCCCACAGTCACCTGCCATCTGAGGATGCCATTCTATTTTATTAACATATCAGCTGGCACACAATGTTTTTCTCTTCTTTTTTTTTGGTTGCCATTTAGCTCTTAAGCTATAATGGTGGACAATTATCCAGAACAAAGCATTTCTGTTTCTGGCACTTTTGCAAAAGAGGTGAAATCTTTTTATGTATTTTACTCCCACGCAGTAGATTACAGCAGGTCTTTTCCTGTGACAAATCATCAGAGAGTCACTGAGGGCAACTCGTTTTTTTCCTACATTTCTACTTCAGACAAAGTGAAAAAAGTGTTTATCATTTACAATTCTTTTAAAGATGATGTAATTCATCATTAAAGGGGAACTATGCAAGTTTGGGTGTTATTCTGCTGTTTTGCTAACCCTCCTCCAGGCCATGTGCATTTGTTACATATTATATACAATGTTACAACGTGTATATTTGTGTAGTCTTATCTGTCATAAACAAGTTTGTGTTGCAAGGTTGGTTTTTGGCCAAGAGATGCTCCGTGAAAGGCAGAGAGCCTCCATTCTCCCTCATAATAAGTCCCAGGCCACCACAATTACTTGGAAGCTGTTTAATTGAGGTAAAAATGTAGCATAGTTAAGGTTAAAATCCTGCAAAATTCCTCTTTTACATGAATAATGACGACCAAATTATTTAGATTTCTGGTTCTGTGCAGGACAAAAACACTAAAAGAATGAGCCACTGAATTATAACACACTTACAAAGGCTGCTCCAATCACAGAGAAAACCAATTAACAGTACAGTATGTGTCTGCTATAGAAGAGGTTGGACAATCTTGTAACACTGTATAATTGAACAATCAATGCAACATAAGGCAACTTATAAAGGTACGAAAAGGTCACAGAGTTGTGAGGCGAATGTCTGCTCTCTCAGCTGCAAACGATGTAAAAAAGAAAAAAAAGAAAAAGTAATTTCAAGAGAAAATGTCACAAAAATAAAGTGGTAGAGCCAACCCTCACCAGCACTGAGAGGTGTTTGCTTCATGCAAATGCTAAAATGACACTATGTTTTAGCCAGCCACTTTTGAGTGGAGGGCCTAAAATGCCCCCATGCAGCCTGTTTCATTCAACCCTGAGCCGTTTTGTTATCAAAGTGTATGTGCATATACACGTGCGTGTCCACAATGCATTTTGTGATCCCCCAGAACAATCCGACGTGCCCGGCGAATCCACCAGAACACGAGCCCCGGGTTGACAATTGAACAAAGACCCCAGGAAATGAATTCAGCGGTACCACACTGAGACACAAAAGGTACCTACAGGGGGGGGAGAAAGCAACAAAACAATGGGAAGGGAGGTGGGATTAATCTGTGTGCAGCCATTAGAGAGCGGCCCGGTCACTGTACAGCAGGGTGCGCTCAATTAAACTATCATTAAGAGTAGCCAGGAAAGCATATAAAGCCATCAACTGCTGCATCTGTGTGTTTTTGTTTGGAACTGGGTCGGCAGGTCCAGCTGATTCGGCATGTTATCTAAATGGCAGATGCTGAAGGGGGGGGAGCAGCCCAAACAAAAGCTCTTATGGAGGCATAAAGCTTAATAATTCATCGTAAAATGAAAAACTGCCCGTGTGTGATTACTTCCAATAAGACGAGGCCTCATATCAAACAAATGGGAGCCCAGAGAGTTGGTGTATAGCTACTCTCACCGGGCAACGAGGTGCAATTCTGAAATGAAAACATGACGACAACACGGGAAGACGTCGCCGACTAAAATCGCGACCATCAAACACGACCTTGACGTGTGAGGTGATGCGAGCGGTTTGGGTGACGTGGTGGGGGTTGAGTGACAGCTCTGATTGCTCATAAACCTGGATTAGCATCCACAAGAGTAAACCGACGTCAATTAGGAAGCAGCGAGGGAGATAAGAATCTATCAGAGGAAGAAGAAGGTAGAGAAGATGAGGAAGTGGACTACATTCTCCCCCCCGGAGTGTGGCATGCAAATGATTTTCTGGAAACAGGATAAACAGCAGCATTATCTTCTGGGGGCTCATTACCATACACAACCTCTCGCATAAGGCTGAGCAAACTCGGAGAACATTATCATCAGTAGGAAACGAGCGAGGAATCAGATTACAGACCCATTCACTTAGCAAGCGCACATCTACGCCCTCTCCACAATTATAAGCAGCCTCATCTAAACATCGGACTGATTGTAATTCTACACTTTGGGCTCGCTAATAACCTGCACTAATCCACACGGAGTATAACATATCATTACGCCGAGATGAGAATACAGTACACTGATGAAGGAGTGGGCGGGAAGAAAAAAAAAGGGAGGAAAGAGAAGTGCGTCGAAAGTGCTCATTGGGAAAGAGAGCGAGAGCCTCTTGATGTTCTGTGTAAAGTCTCCGTGGGCTGTAAGCCTTGCACAGAGAGCCCGCCAGGAAATCCCAGATGAGAGGATTCTCCAGGAAGGGGACAAAAGCAGAGCGGGAGCATGAGGAAGCTCTCCGCCGCCTGGACTCAGCTTTTTTGCCGAGCCACACAGATAGAAAATCCTGCAAGATCTCAGAGCAGGTAGATGACGTCAAAGAGCCCTGTCCATCCAGGACATCCCATCTCTGCAGAAACACAGGCAAAGCAGTGAACTGAGACACTGGGAGCTTCCGCTACAAACAAGCTTGAAATATAGACTTATTTAATTTTTTTCGGAACAATTTCTCATGTTCGGGCTTCAATACAAGAGGGACAATACAGACGAGCACTATGGAGGTATTTGGATGTTTTTTTGGTGTGTCTTTTTGGACAAAGAAAAGTAAGGCCCATTCGCAACCGTCATATTGTGGCTGCGCCGAGCCCCCTGTAACTCCGAGAAGGCACAGAGGACTCTGAAACTTCTCCCAGCCCTTAGTCGACATGAGGGTGAAATTTGAATTTTGGGTGAACTATCCCTTTAAGTGATTTCAGTGTCACAGACAAAATTCCCAGTGTCTGAATACAAACATGAAAGTTTTTGCTGAAGTTGATAATGTGAAGTGCTCGTTGTATTTGTTGAACATCGTTGTGGGTTTTTAGTCTCGACTCATGGAAAAAGTGACGTCCAATCACGTGAACTCCGTCAGCGTTTCCAGCACTAAACAGGAAATTACAAACTGAGTTGATAGTGAACACTGAGGCAAGTCTGAGGCGGCACAGGAATGTGAGTCATTTAGTGTCAGGCCGGCATTAAATAAACAAAGGGAGGTGAGGATGATTGGATGCAAGGGAAATAATTTCAAAATAAAACAGGAAATCATAAATATAGAGCCTGAGCACTGTCAATTTTAGGGAAAATCATAACAATGATAGTTCTGACTCATAATAATAATAATAATTTCAAAAGAGCAAAAAAGTCTGAAAAGACAGTTTTTCAGTAAACATCCACAGAGAGCATGATGGGAAATAATGCTGGAAGAACTTTGTTGAAGTCTTGCAAATACTGACCCTGCAAGATTCCCAGTCTTTTTAAAGCCTGACCACAATCTCTGTGACTCACGACACGTTGTCTTTAGATGTGTGAGGGTGTGAGACTTCAGTCTTTTTAAAAGTCTTTTCATAGTCTACCAGTGTATGGTAGGCCTTATATGGCACAGGGAATAAAAGTCAGACTAATGATAAACCCTGGATATAAAAGTAGCGTAGAGTCGTGTCACATGTTGCCTTCAAAGCTCTTCGGTGATTTATATCCCTCTTTGAGTAAACGAGGCCTCAGGCAGGATTCAAATAATTTACAATTAATAGTCCACACTCATCATAATGAGGGATTAAAGCGTCATCAAACAGAAATACAAGGTGCACTTAATGAAGATCCTCCGACTATCAGCAGAAGAGAGGAGAGACGGATGAGAGAAAGAAGACGGGAGCACTGACTGATATCCAGAGGCTGCCGTCACTCACTGTTCGCCTGCTGTAAGTCTGACAGAGGATCGGTGCCGTCTTCAGACTCTCAAATCGTTTTCAGCAGAGTTCACTTTGAGCTCTGTGACAAAAGAACAGCGATTTCAAAAGCGTCTCTCCCAGGCAACATTTTTTAGTCAGAAAAATGACCCTTTGAGAACAATCTTTGGCAAACTGGATTTAATTGAGGATGAGTTTTGAATCAAGAAACGTTTTGGGTTTTTTTTTTCTAATTGAATTGTGACCCCAGTCTCTTATATACATTAAAATAATTGCCGCCGCTGCAATTTGATGAAGTCGCAATTACATGACTCTGCAGAGGGCTTTTAATTTGAAGCGATAGATAAAGCAGAGAGACAAGGGGCGACACCCAGCCAAGGCGAGAGAGACAGAGAGAGACAGAGAGGAGAGAAAAAGGAACAGAAGAGAGATAAAGGGGCGGTTAACAAGCTAATATTAAGTTAGATGGATTTTTATTACCTATTTATGCTCCCCAAAATCCCCCCAACTTTCACTGCCTCCTGTGGATTCACTGCAGACTCCTTTCATAAAAATGAGGATTAAAGAGTTTTTTATAAATACAGGCAGTTTGAAGACTTTGTGCAGTGCCATGCAATTCTTTGTGGCTCAGGGGACAAACTGGTAGTGGTAGGTGGATTGTCCACCAATCAGGAGGGTGGTGGTGGTTCAACTCCCAGCTCCTCCAGTCCACATGTCCACCTGAGACAAGAAACTGAATGCACAATGTGTGTAAATGTGTGTATGATAAATAATTGATAGGTGGAAGAGTGCAATTAGGAGGTAAAAGTGCTGTATGAATGTAACTTGTAGTCGTAAGTGCTAAGCGTTGTCATTGAATCTAAAAAAAAGCACTGTATAAATGCAAGTCCTTGGTTTCTCAATTAACACCAAAGTTGTTGTCTTTTCAATGTTCATTGGTGAATATCCTTGGATTTATAGCAAATAGATCTGAAAAACAACAACTTGTTGGTTGTTACAGCTCTACTCGGCTGCTGAAAGAACCATTTGTTTGACTACGTTCTGTTTTTTTTTTTTTGTTGTTGTTGTTTTTAAATTTCGCCGTCTTGTTGAAAAACCGAGAACAGCTGAGGTGAATCTGTGACATTCAATTGTCAAGTCCATGGCGCACTCATGGAGGCGAACACAACACTTGAAATGAAAACTGAGAAGGATAATTACATGTGTTACACAATTCATTATCATCCAAATCATGCCCATGACCTTGTTTGTGTGAAAGAGTGTGTGGACAAACCAGCCTGAGCAGACCTGAGTGCGACAGAAATGGGGGGCGGGGGGGCAATCACGTAGACAGAAACAGATAGAACTGTGGTCTATGGGAAAATACTAGTATACAGTAATGCTGAGGGAAAGAATATGAATTTAATACAGCGCTTAACTGGAATGAGGAGGAGCTCAATAAGCACACACAGCATCCTTTTCCAGGCAGCAGGACTGAATAGAGGATGATTATTACACTCCAGCTGCACTATGGGTGTCTGAAGCAAGACGATGGAGTCTGCAGAGAGACGCTCCACACACACACACACACACACATATGTACATGCACACACATACACACAGAGTAGATACTGTATACTGTATAAAGGATATACATGATTGTAAATGACTATCCCAGACTGGCTGGAGAGAGCTCGGCTTGTAAAATTATATACCTCTTACTACTTAAGAGCTCCAGACTACATGACTATATTATAGATCTGAGCGCAGACACCTAATGCATCTCAAGCACTTTCATTTTGAAGAGCCTCCACACTGTAGAGCATAACGTGTTCAATTCAACTTTTCTAGAGGGAAGATAATAAACTACATCTCATCTAGGGCTCAGGTTTTTTTTTTTTTTTTTTTTTTTTTTAAATGCTCCTTCATTTAAAAACACATCACATCGCATCATGACTTTAGAGACTGATGCTGCAGTGGTGAAGAAACTACAGTTTGTTATGTCACTTTTATATCAATGAATTCAAGGTTTTGAAATTCTATTCATTCTTATATAAGTTACAAGTCCAACAAACTAAATGTTTTAGAGACAAGTCTTTCGATGTCTTAGAGGACACGACTACTAAACACACAGGTCCTTTGCCTGACATCAACCTGCTGAAGTCATTAGTATGGGACAAATGTGAGCTGCTGTTGCAGGTGCTTTACTATGTTTTCCTGATGAGCTCTGCTGGTGGTAAGACCAAGTCGGCTGCAGCAGGCCCGGCTGCAGAGCTGACAGGTATTCTTCAGGGAGCTGCCAAGTGCTGTTAGGATAATGGGAGGAATATCGGCCCGGGAAGAGGAGGGAAGTGGGGGGGGGGGGGGGGGGGGGGGGGGTGGTGGTGCAGCCTCTCTACTGCATCTCTGCACTGTCTGTGGACTCTAACTAACTCCTCTGTCACAAACCCTCAACGCTGACGATCCTGCACACTGAAGAGAGCACAGAGTCTGAAGCGGGGTTCAAAAATCATTTTTCAATAAATCCTCCTAAAACCAGGATCAATTCTGCATTTTGAATCCTTATTAGATCCAATCATAATATTCATTTTTAAAATGACAAACGCTTGCTGCAGTGGAGTTCTGTAAACACGCTAACATTGTGTTTACATTTACTGTCACTCAGAGCTCATTTTGTGCATCTGCGAGGTTTAACAAAGGTGTTGAAGACGTTTCCCTTCTGAGAAAAGGACTGATTGATGATCAGAACTATTAACTAACCAATTAATTATCATGTCAGCAATGATTGCAGCCCGTGTGTATGTGTGATCCACACACACACACAGGCTTGCATGCGTTTCTGGAGGTGGTTAAGTGTGTCAAGGCTGCCGAATCCTCGTCTCAAACTGAGTGTGAACAAAGCCCATTAGCAGGGGATAATTGTATGAATAAACTCCCACAGTTCACAATAACACTCAGGTATCCCTGTAGCACAATCGCTGGCAAGACTAAAGGTGAATACAAAGGTGTCAGCAAAACACTAATAACGCTGCGAACACTTGACTAGGCTTGGCTAAAGGGAATCTAAGGAAATTTCAAGGACTGCCAAATTACATTCTTCAATTATTTATTTTCCACTCCTCGGTAATGAAGATCATTTCAAACACTGTAAGAGAAATTAAAGCCTCTAAGTTAAGTGTGTTATTGAAATACACAGCGATGTCGTCCGCTGGGGTCAGACTGACAGATGGCGATACATCCTGTCACATATATTTAAAAGTCAGCGTCGCTCACGGTAAAAGACAATCGACTACACAGCGTGTTGGTAACATTCAGACGGAGAAAGAGCTTTGTCAGTGACGTAACAGGCTGGGAAAACATGATAATTAATTTAAAGTCCCTCCCTAATAGGGTTTAATAAGAGGTTTAGGCGTTGAGACAGAAGCCTGATGGTTCTTATTTAGAGGCGAATGCAGACAGTGAACCCAGGATTGTGGAATACCAACAAAATCACCCTGTTTCCTCTTAAACCAATTATATACAACAGCCCTTTACCTTTATCTGCAGTTAGAGGGAGGAGATAATGCTATTGTAATTAACCTGAAATTAATACGACAGCGGCTGAGCTGCGAGAGAGGAAAGCCCCGGGACTCTCACTCAACACTTGCAGGACCAGATTTCTCCTCCTCCTCCTCCCTCTGACTGGAAGCGAGCAGGAAATGCCACTTGAGACATTACTGTATCACAATAGAGGAGGCCCGCAAAGGCAGCCAGAAGGAAACGCTGATGCTTTTTATGACGGCAGGAAGATTAACAATACCTCATTTAAAAAAAAAAGAGAGAGAGAGATAAGGTAAATGGAGAAACACAACACTGTAAAGTCTTCACAGTTTACAGCAGGGGAAGCGTGGGAGAGAGAAGTAAAATGAACGGGAGGAGCAGGTGGAGATCTACAACACGCCAGCAGCAGTAATACCTTTTGGCAGAAGTTCCTAACCGTGTGCCCGGCTCCGACGCGGGGGCCTCGGGGTACAATCTGAGCGCGAGCCGATAATTCTGCTTCCATTGCTTCGGCGGAGCCAAGTTATTCCTTTAATTGAAAATCATCTTCGCAATACAACAGGGACAGAGAGCAGCACCTAGCTTATTACAGAGCGCCGAGCGAGCACAGCTCAGCTCAGCTCTCTCCTCTCACACACAGAGAGTTTTCTCACACAGTGATCTCTGGTGTTATTTGTGGTGGTACACCAGTATCTCCACTGGCTCTGCAAAGCAAACCCCCCGTCTGCACTCTGCACACACATCTCATGAGCTGGAACAATGAATCGGGGCTTTGTGAAACACTTTCTCGATGACTCGTCGCCGGCTCAGTGGGCAGATCATTGTGAATAATCTCGAAAATAATATTCAAGACTTGATGATGGGATTATAGGCCAGATTGACCTTTTCCTATGTTTTCACAATGATTGCACTCGAGCAACTTTTGTCAGACAACAGAAACACATCTTCCATCTACACACCAGTACACAGCATGGGGAGCTAAATTGGCAGAATCCACACAGATTAGCCTTTTGCACAGCGAGAAGTAGCTAATTATTTCCTGCCCTGTGTTACATCTCTTGTGATATGACTGCTAATGAGTACATAATTACCTTCAAATATTTGAGGAAACTCTGTAATTGACTCAGCAAGTTTACTTTGAAACCTCAGCGGTGGTTCTTTTGCCAACAATGTGACTTCACCGACCAGCATTTGATGCAACGCTTGACCTTGATCGGGAGGCATCTGCCACACCTAACACCGCCACACCGGGTTGTTGCATCAGACGTATGCAACAACAACAACAACAAAAAAAGAAGACAAAAACACCCAGGACCTGTCTGACATGCTGTTATTTATAATCTCTGAGCTGAGGTTGCGTTCTGCTGAAGCAGACACCACACTGCCGGTGATGAGAGAGCAGCGTGACATCAATACTGCGCAATGTCCCGTAGAAAAGAAGAAGGCTGGGTAGAGATGAGTAATAAAAGATGCAGGGAGAAAAGATGCCTGGGGTCAGCCGCTGCTGATATCAAACCGCCAAACAGTCTTAAAAAGCCAGGCTGACAATCTTGAGACAACTGACAACCGAGGAGATAAAACAGAGGGTGCCACGGCAACACTTAGCTCCAATTTAGCTGACAAGAAAGTTTCTTAATATCAGCCGCCGCCACCGCCACCGCCATCACATGTACCTGCTCTACTTCGCGTCACACACACACACACACACACCGTCTGAAATGTTCTGGCGTTGGATCGCTGGAAACAGATGAAGGCAATTAACTTCCAGTGTAACCCCACTGAACCTCTCAGCCCGCGTGGAGCAACTGGTTTAGTCGCCCAGAGAAAACAAAGAAAAGACCTAACCGCTCATTTGGCCTTCACAAGTGGAGAAAACGGTTGAAATCGACTACCAGTCCTCCTCTCTTCTCCCCGCGACGGTGAAAGAAGCAGAAGTACTTTCTGACACAGCATGGGACGCAGTGTACCGGCTGCTGACAGCGTCGTTATTTGGCCTTTTTTGAAATATTACGTTTAATAAGTGAACCTTGGGCTCGGTGCAGAGTGGTATGAGCCTGACCTCCAAATTAATGACTGTTAAAATAGATTTGCAGGCTGGACGTCTCCTAACAATTTCAAACGGGCCTGGATCCCGTTGCTTTTTCTGACAAAAGAAACCGTCCGAATTCTCATTTGATCTCCTCGACATCTGCACACGAGACACAAAAAAAAAAAAAAAAAAGAATAAAAACGTTATTGGAGTAATAATTACATTCACACCTTGACTAACACGGTCCATTTTTATTTATACAATAGCCGCATGTGTGTTTGCAGAGCCTTGTTTACCAGTGTGCTTTTGTAATCTCAATAGGTTACAAGGTTGCACTTGTGGTTTCACAAATGACTGTTGTGAGTGTTTGATTTCAAGAGCAGGGGAGGTATTTTAACCATCACTTCTGAAACTTACTAAAGTGTAGCTGTGCTGTTCTGCTAATCGTGATGCATGCACGGTATGGAAAACAGAAATGCACTAAAATAAAGACCCCGTGCAACACTGCATAATGAATGTGAAAGTAAAAATAATCTTTTTCTAATTATCTCTAAATGAAGCGATGATCTGAAAAGTATAGCCGAGTTTTTTTGCAGGTCTGTTCTCAGTATTTGCTGTCTGTGTGTATCAATTTAAATGGCTTCTCAAAGAAGAGCTGAAGTTCAGGTAGAGAATATGATGGCCAGATGAAAATTCATTTCATGTCTCCACAATCTCTGTCTTCCTTTCTTTTAAACAAAAGGAGACTGAGGTGTCAGCTACAGCGGTGAGACAACTTCATCTAAATCCCCAAAGGTCGATCACAGAGTGGAGCTGCCACTCACTGAAATCTAAAACTGCCTCCAGGGCCCACCAACATCTGAGCTGCAGGGCTCTGACTTTATCAAGTATTTAGCCAGACAGACTCACTCACACACACACACACGCGCGTGCAAACACACAAAAGGCCATTTCATCAAATGCCAGCCGTACTGAAAGGCTGTCTCTTGCTGCATGTGGCAATCCCGAGCCCATCTGCAACCACAATCAATGACTGACACCTCCATTACACGTCCCCAAAACAACCCACGAGACATTTTAAAGGTGACAAATGCAACGTTAATATGGACTGCAGCTGATATTAATTGTGACACATTTATAAGCTGAATAGTCTTAGAGCCTGATGATTTCTGCTACCCATGAATCTCAGCATCTGGGATTTAAAGGCTCCAAACCAACACAGTGTAATGACTGGGAAAACATACCTCTGGGGGAGTTTACTTAGGCAAAATAAATATGTTCAGTGGAGAATGTTCTCTAGCTTTAATAATAGCTTGCATGTTGACGCCGTTGGCGCTCATCTTTAAGTTATGCATGCACCCAAAGTCGTACCTGCCAACAGCTTACAGCGAGACTCTTGTCTTCTGGGGTGCATGGGGAAGTGGGTTTTCCCAGGCAACCGGTGCTTTCTGCCCAACGCTTGACCCGCAAGAGACAGAGACAGGTCGTCCAGTGTCAGCTCACCCACCGGCAGCCTGGCACAGCCTCGGCTCAGCTGCAAGCTCATCACTCCAGAATAAGAATAAAAGCCTCCACTAAAGCGCTGGGCTCAGTTGTTAAGAACGCTCCATAAAGACTGAGTTCACAGTCTGATATTCACTCAATATTTCCCCCCTAGTCTTTATTTCCCACACATTAAACTTTGTCCCCAAGTAATAATGCTGCTTACTCTGTCTTAACAGAATACAACTCTCATTTAAAAATAATAGATATTGATACCGTGAGAGAGTAAACACACAAGACACAGGATCGATAATGATCCCTCAGGAGGATAAAATATGTTTTGATGAGTGCCTCAGCTGCAGACGTTGGTCATTTCACCAGGTATTCCCACAGTGTTTCATAGTGCAGGTGAATCGCGTCGCCTTAAACAAACAGAACCTCTGCAAACATCCTCCTAATAAATTCACTTTGGCGCTTTATGAAACCTATTATCAACTGTCAGTGAAGAAGGGCACAGTTAGTTATTCCGCATATACAAGTAATTCTTTACAGTGTGACTTTTGGTCCGGCCGTAATCTAATATTCAAACTGAAGATGAGATAAACTTTACATCAAATCAAAAGCGCTTTAACAACTTGGCTGCACAATTTCCTGAGGGAAACTCTGTCTAAATGTACGTTTAGTTCAATCAGATAAGATTCACAGTTTCCAAAGTCATTTCTTTTCTTTTCTCAGTAACGTCTATCACACCTGCTGGAAAACTGATTGACACAACAGTCCTTTGGATTGGATTTTGACATAACATACCGAATTTGCTTTAACTAAAAAACTTTAACTTTGGAAATGCTTTGTCTGAAAAATCCATATTGGTACCAGTGGTCATTATGTAGTATAAGTGACTATCATTTTAGATTAAACTCTTTACATATTAAACTGAGCTGAAGTTTATGGAGCAATCACTTTACACCAGCACATTAACGTCCAACATGATGATATATGACAGCTGACAGGTTCTCATGCACTGATTTCATAGCTGAATCTAAATTATGTAATAAGATTTGTCCACATCAGTGCCCTTTGTTTCACCTTGGTGTGTTACACACCATTAGCCATCTGTCAAGCTAGCCTAGGCAGCACAGCAGGAGTCTTCCCAGACAAAGCGCAAGCTGCTTGGCACGTCCACAATCAATACCGAGGCTCCTGAGGACGGCCTGCCGGCGTCCCACCATCAGTCACTCACACATCTCAGCCTCAGCCTCATCATACGTGAACAACACCAGGTATTCGTGTGTCCTCTCTACTCCACGTCCGACTGTGTCTTTGACATGGTGCCAAAGACCGTCACAGCTCATTGTATTTGTCATGGAGGTCCCAGCACGCCCATGCTTGCATGTGTCAACTTTCACTAAAGATTCTCGTTAAAGTTACAGTCTGCCACAGTGCCAGCCTCAGCCCCGCCAACCAATCACAGTTAGAGTTACAGAGCGATAACAAGTTTTTTAATAGTTTATCTAAGGAAAGTGAAATCTTTTTTTTTGTTTGTTGTTATCTCGCTGATATTTGCTGGAGGTGAGTAAAAGGTTTGCTCTTACAGGTCTAAGCAACATTTTTTCAGTTTCCTATGACAGAAGAGAACCATCTTGCACAAACATGTCGGCTTCATACTGATGATAACAGCGGCGAGCAGTCTCTCCAGAGGTTACAGTATAAACATAAACAGCTGAGACCATGAAAGAGGACACAAAGTCCTGACAAAAGGGGACAGAATAATGACTTCACAGGATGTTGACTCATTTCATTCTGATTCATCACATTCAATTTCAGCACTCGCTGATTTTTGCTTGTTCCAAAGCGACCCCGCGTCTCGCTGTAAAAAGGTTACCGTCTTCAAAAAATACTGCGCCGTAATTAGTGGTTAAGAGATTAATCAAATCTTCAGCGGTGTAAATCCAAGGTCAACTCGCTCGCAACTTGCTCCGTTCCCTCCCATCGCCCCCACCACGCCCAGCCCGCCCCGCCCTCTCACCTCGACCTTTCGGATGACAGCGACGCTTAAAACAAGATGTAAAAGTGTTCCAGCTTTGTCTCAGTGGTGAGCCAAGAAGGAGTAGTGTGGAACCACTTAGCTATGCACTGATTAAATAGGCCAGCTGTCATTTGTCTTAGCCACCATCTCACAGCAAGCCACTGGGAGCTGTACTATTAGAATTGCCTCACCAAGCAGCGCAGGCCATAGTTAATATATAATTCCCTTTCAGAATGAATAATAGCAAAGTCATGCTGACCTCCAAACAGAGGCGAGGAGGAGGATGGCCAAACTTTTGGTTGAGACTAAATGACAGCGTCTAATAAATAAGACAATGAAGGGTAAATGATGAATGCATCCGAGTCTCTAAATATAGTTTGTGTTGGTCATTGACACTGTATCATAGGAAAAGAAACCGATGAGAGGAACTAGGTAGAGAACACACTGTGAACCATGAATGCAGCACAGTTGTATTACATACGGAGAAAAAAAAAGACTTGTCGTAGGCAGCCACTATCCAACCATATCTGAAATAATGGCATCAACTCGAGTTGCACGCTCGTCACAGGCGCTGCTAAATAAAAACACTCTCACTTTCCATAACCACGCACATGCAGGTCACGTAAGGAAAGATGCGCACTACAGAAACATGTGCGTGTTTTAATATGATCATGTCGGTTTCTGTTACTGCAGATTGTTTCTAAGTGAAGGAGAGTGCTGGGTTGATCACAGACAGAAAGCACAGAGTCCACAAACTAAGATAAAAAAAAAATAAAAACAGCCTCTCTCGCCTCTCTGTCTTGTCGCTACAGCATCTCCTTTCTCCTCCTGGTTCCTTCCTATTAATCAGCCACTTTATTTCACTCTTGTAAAAGCCCGCCGTCTCCGGTTTTGTCGGCTCAGCTTTTTTTTTTTTTTTTTTTTTCTTCCCCTCCCTTGGACAAACTTTTACATAAGCAGAGAGAAATCAGGTGCCTTGTTCCAAAACTCAACCGCGTTGTAAATATTGTTGAACGCTTTGTTATGTCAGAATTAATAGCGGCCACGTCTGGCGGGGAGTGCAGTGATGACAAGAGCCATACTTTTTCTTTTTCATAGTTACTGTTCCTCAAATAGACTTGAGAGAAGGCATTTTCTGAATGAAATGCAATCACTCCAAACATATAAAACCGAGATGTAAACTGATAAAAAATGAAGAAGGAAAAAAAAGAGGGATGACTCAAATTTTCACTCTCCCATATTTCACACCAAATGTAAGAGGAGGGTAAAATACGAGGCAGGGAATTTAAAACACATGGTTGGAATTTATGTAGTAACCAAGACTGTGTTTTAATTGCAACCATATTTGTTAGCTTACTGCACTTGTGGGTGGGAGATGGTTTTCTAGGGTGCAGGGCGGGGGCTTCACAAATTACTTACGGCCTCAGTGAAGAAACGAAGCGGCTGCGTCTCTATTTTCTGCTCCCAATGTGTCACTCACCGCTAACCTGTTCCAAATGAGAGCCGTCTAAGGGTTGTCAGTCCTGATGGCCCTGCAGTCTGCCACACAACGGTTTAAAAATATGATTTCATAGCCACAGAAGAGCTAAAGTTTAGAGTTTGCTCCATGTGTGTGACTGTGTGTGTTCAATTGTCCCTTTAGATAAGCTGCCAGTCTGTGATCTGACCTACAGGAAGCAACGTTTCCTCGCCACCCAAACCTGCAACTACAGGGTTGCTGCAGAAAAAAAAAGACAGAAAAGTTGTCCAAATGCATTTCTGAACAATCATAGCATTTTCTGTGTTAGCATGTTAGATTACTTCCAGCAAAATTACAAAAAGAGGACCAACAAGGGGTGGAAAACAGCACATGCTCCCGCGGGCAATTTATGCTTAAAGCAGATATCAGTGGAATGTTTTTGTTAATATAAGTCCTAAATAGTCCTATTTTCCGTCAGCAATCACTTACATGAAGTATTTCAGCCTAAACACGAGTCTCTCCGTCACTCTGCTCTGCTGTAACCCGAGGAGAAAATTTTCCTTGTGGGATACAAGTGTTATCCAATGAGGAGAGAGAACGGCATGAAGGGCTGTGTGTGCAGCCAAGGGATGCGCGTGAATGTGGTGACGTAGCACGAGGACCAATTGATGCCTGACAAGGGCGGGGGCTGCTAACTCATGGTGCGTTCAAAGAAACTCGTACTTTGTGTTTTTCCTTCCTGTGAAGTCATACCAGTTCGATCTGGTACGAGTTCACGGGTCGGAAGTTACGAGTGGCCGTTATAGGGAACTTTCACAGACAACAGGATGGTAAAAACACGAGCTACGGGTTACCTGGAACGCTACCAAGTCGTAGTTGTGACTTGAAGCTGTAACTTACGGTTTCAAAAGCCTGCCTTGAACGCAGCATTAGCCGAAACGGCCGTGAAGCTGATATCTGCTTTAAGACTCAATAGATATGTGTGGATCTAGAAAATAATCCTGTTGCTTAGAGTTGCCTGGTTTACCTTCTACGACCACGGCTCTGTGAAGTTTCCTCTCAAGGAACAGACGATGAAACAGAATTAATGAGACAACACTTGATATTAGCATCAAAAAGTATTTCTGGTTAATTCATCACAGAACTGGGAGACAGCTAAAAAAAAAAATAAAAAAAAATTTCCCTGAGGCCTTGTTAAATCACTTGTGAGATGCCATAAGAATAACCAGGCTTTCAAACCCCTGATCCCTTTGATTTATGCCAGGCTGGTTGGTATTTGACAAGAAAAGAACTATGTAATGTAATTAGCTTCAGGTCAGGAGAGATATGACAAATCTATCACCTTACTCCTTCTTTATGATATGAACATGGGTCAAAGAGTGAAGTCCAGGAATGAGCCCGAAAGCTGAACTTCCATTTACAGTTTGTCAATAGTTTGATTTGTATGTGACTGCCATGTAAATGTAAATGTATTCTGTCAATTAAACAGACGATCCAGGTTAAATCCAGCCTGATAGGCAGCCCTCTGACAATGCCAGTGGGACTGAAGACGTTTTTTAGAGGAGAAAGTCAAGCTAACGCCACAGGGTAGTCAAACATTTCTAACAACAGTGTATAAACTATTAGTGTTGTTGAGGGATTCCAAACGCATTAAAAACACGTTTCCAAAATAAGAGCAGTACAGGTTAGCAGTGTGACGTTTCTGAAACCGAAACTAAGACCAAAACCGCAAACATCTACTATCCAGACAAACTATAATAACTACCTACAGCCTTATCTAAACAATTATCCAAATGCTGTGATGTGAATCATCCTGCATGGTAACTAAACCCTTTTTTTTCTCTTTTTTTTTTAAATCACTGCTATGCAATATGTAGGAAGACAGTGGCATTTATTATTAATGCTGCTGTGAAAAGACTGAAGGAGACGGTTTTCCTATATTCGTTAATAAAGCCACGGGGCCATTACGAGAGCAGTTAATGCTGGTATGACAAAAGTTTTGCTGAAATAGAAATAGGTTCACAGTGAAAGCTGCCAGCGTAAGAGGTCTCACAGAGCGCTCATTAGTGCTACTTGGTCAACACATGAAGTATTAAAAGTGCAATGGCTGTGCATGTGCACCCCACCAATCCTCTGCAACAGTGATGTGGCAGCTGCCTCTCTTTCTACTAATGACTCATCCACTCCAGGATCCGGCGAGGCCCATGAGACTTTTCTCCAAGATTTTTGAAGAACCTTGACTTTCAACATCTCATGGATGCTTTGAGAATATGTTGGAGCAAATCATTACCATCTCAATGGTAAACTTTTCACGCACACACATGCACAAACCACAGGCTCATATCGGCTGGATTGGAGTGAAAACAACAGAGCTCATTTGGGAGCTGTAGTGTGTGAGATGCCAATCAAAGCTTTGGTATAACCCACTGAACTTGTCCATCAGTCAGCATTAGTCTTTCTCACTCAGCTGTGAGCCCTCAGACCCTCTAATGGACATATGTTAAAAAAACAGGGGCGGGAATCAGTATTCATGTGGCAGGGCACATTACACACATTAAAAATAACAATGCGCTGTCGTGAAACCAGATTCTTCTGGAAACTGCATTTGCTACATTACTGACAGAGCAGAACCAGGATGTTCTGGGGGATCCCCAGAAAATTCAGGATTAGATCCATTATGCTATTATTTAAGTCATTCAAGTGTAGCAAAATGGTCTTTAAGCCAGACTGTTACTCTCATATTTCACACTGCCCAATACCCATCACCCAGCTCTTCTCTAATATAGCACGCTTTAAAGGTTCCTGGATATCTTGCCTTCCTCGCAGTGGTTTATGAGGTTTCCCCTTTATATCTATACAATCCATCAATCATTCAAGTGATACTACAAAAAGTAGTCCTGAATCAAGTGTATTATCTGCACTTGTAAACAGCTATGGAAATGTATTCAAATATTACACCTAGTGCCATTAGGTAGTCACAGATTGTGGCCCCATACATCAGCAAATGTGGTTTAGCCTAATGCAAATTTTTAGAGGCTCTTAAAATCAAATGGTTTATTAGCAGCCAAATAAAAGTCTTAAGTTATAATAGGAAAACATACAAATGTATGCAATAAAGCTGAGAGTAGGATATTAAGTTGAGACGTGTTTTCATCAATATTCATGTCACTTCTATAAAGTATACATTGAAATGAGAATGTATTTTTAATTAAATCTCTCAGTATAAAGTCAGTAACACTGAGCTCCGGGCACTTTTTGTGAGGGTCTACGTTCAGTGTTGTTAAAAACCCCCCTGAAGGAGAGAAAGAGGGGGAGAGTGGAGGCTAAAACAGGACTGTGTTTCCAGGTAAGACCGCTTGCTTTCAAAGACTTTTTGGAGGGGAGAAGTGTCAATAAATAAAGCGACAGTGAAGCGTGTCCATGTGTCAAAGACGCGACAATAAACGCGAACAAACTAACAAACTAAACAGTTACAAGTCATGCGTAGCCTGTTAGTAGCTGGTTAGTTTGTAGGGAAGGCCCCATAACACAGGAAACAGCGCTACAACTAGGCGCGCCTCTAACAATTCCCAATCCTTTCACACACACACACACAGTCCTCTTCCTCACAAAAGACACACATTCCTTGTTTTGCGTTTCATGCAAACTGCCTGCAAAACTGCCCGTACTTTACATTTGCACACCCGCTTTAAAAGGGAAATTAACCCCCAAAGTCCCCTACACAGCAATACGCGGGGAGGCAAAAACAGCCGGTCGCTTTCTCAAAACAATCCTTCCCAAACTTGTGCAATCTGAGAGCACAGAGCTAGGACGAGCTAGCGATGGAGCATGCGAGTTTTCTTACGTACCAACACCATACTTTTCCTTTTTGGTGGGGACCCAGCGAGACATTCTCAGTGTCGAGGCTTCCCCCGGAGTCGTCGCTTCGCCTGTTAAATAAGGTCCCGCCGTGACCTCCGCTTGTTAATGTGTGGACTTTTTCTTCACTTTTCTCTGAGCTTTGGGGAGCTACTCCGAGCAGCCATTTTCCACCGGTGACAGGACGCTCCGCAAGGGGGAGGAAGGGACCACAACCTTTTCACCCTGTAGGCGTTCATACAGCTGAACGTCCACTGCTGCTTCCACTGAGGCGGAGACTACAGCACAGATGAAAAGTTTTATAATGGCGAAAAGTTGACTGTAAATTCAGAAAAAGTTATATATTATGTTTTTATTATCTCGCTGTTTCTTCTATTTATTCTAATTGGAGTATTTTATCACAACATATTGATTAGTGTGTATATTTTTCTTATCTCTGTTTTATTTTTGCTCTACCATTATCTGATATTATTTTTATATGTGTGCGTGCTACTGGATACTTGAATTACCTTTAGGATCAATAAAGTATCTCTATTGTTATAAGGAACTAATCCACATGGTGAGTCATTTGCTTCCTATCAGACAATACACAAAGATACAGGGAAGACTTAATGGCATTTTCCCCCCTCATATTTTACAACTCTTCTATAAACTTTACCAACACTTCACACAAATATGAATCTTAATAAATGGCAAATGAAGTGATTTGGTTTGGTTTTATATTCTGTTATAAAATACTTGCACAGAAACCTTCACATAAACACAAATATCCAAAACACAGAGCCAAGGACTGATATACTGAAGGTCATGATAAAAAATAAATCAGAAGTGTGATTTCAATAGTAAACATACAGATAAGGAAAAGACTAGTGCAAAATACTAATGTGTTTATATTTTGAATACAATTTTATTTTATGTAAGGAAAAAGAACTACAGATTCCCTCCTTGCCCACTTTGAATTACTGTAAGACCATACAAATTACACAAAGACAGTTTTAACTTATTTTAGTATCATAGATGTAGCCTATTACTGTAAATAAACATGAAGTATGTGTTTTTTTGACCTTGTGGTTTTGCAACATGCTAAAAAGACACAGCTGACTGAGAGGGGTCTGCTGAACGTTGTTTGTGGTCTATGTCCACTTCCTCTCTGCTGAGTGAGTGTAGGAGCACTAGCTAGCCAGTTTCATTGAGCAGTGATGTACTGAGCTGATGAGAATTGGTTCTCAGAGCTGCAGGTGGTAAATAAAAGACATTACAAGGATGCACCTGGTGCACATGTCTCAATTTGCTCATCTTTATTCATCAAATGTTGTATCCTCCTATATGGCATTCAGAAAAGTCCCTCAGTGACCTCATGCCCTGTCCTCCTCTGGGTTCACTCCCTCTACTTGTCGTGTTGGAGTACTGCCAGCAGAGGGTGCCGCCCCTTTAAAACTTTTTCTCATCCACAAGAACCTATATCTCTTTTGAACCTCTATCCTTGCTCAGTTGAGTTTTTGATTGGATTTCATGTTATCTCTCAGGCGAAGCAGGCAAAAAGATGCAAATTGCTTTACATCATTGCATATTCCTTTTGCATGTAGCTTCTCAGCTTGATAAGGTGTCGTAAAGCAGGTCACAGCAATTGATATTTAAGATATCTCTGTCTTATCTCTGTCTTTGAAAGACATTCACAAAATGTTATTCCACCAAGTGAGACTGAAGTTACTTTGAAAGACATCTGGGGACTGTTAATCCACTGAGAAACACTGAAATTCATTAAACATCAAAGCAAATGCCAGTTCTTTTTTGAAAGACGTTGTATCTTTGTAGATCTGTGTTTAACTGCCTATAAATAAAATCTGAAGCAGGATCTTGTCTCCAGCTTTAAGCAAATTCTCCCGTCGTGTAAATACCCTTCACTCATGCATTGTGAGACATCATGTGGGTCACAGTTACTTATCCAAGAGGACACTGGCCCATTTTTTAAGACAGCCTTGCTGAAGTCACATGGCTTGGTTAGAGGCTTGAGGATAGTAACGCCTCATCATCAGCCACCAACCACGAGATCACAGGGAAGAGCAGAAACATGGGGAATTCAACAAAGACCATTTCTGAAGCAGCAAGTGAGTCATGGAATAACATGGATAATCTGCTCATTAGTGATGCTCTATCTTTTCTAAGGACGCCTGAGTGTCACCAAGTTGGAACTGTTCTTTCAAACATTGCAGGGTACGTCTGATAAATAAACCCAAAATTAGACGGTTTCGTACTTAAAATGGTGAATCTTAATGATGGTCTTTGTTTAGATGGAGATGCTGTTACGTCAAGCTCTGCATCCACAAGTGTTTTTTTTTTTTTTTCCCCTGTAACCCGCTCAGCCCTCTGTCTCTTCCCATCTCCCTCCCTGCATTGGATGTTCAGCCCTTGTGCTCTCAGTAACTCTTTTGTTCGCCAAAGCATCCCTCACATTGCTACATGCCTGACTGGAGACAGTACCCACTAGCACCTAGTTTATATCAAGACAGAGAGTGTTTACTTCAGCCAAGGAGCAGTGGAAGCAAGTGAAAAAGGATGGTTTGTCAACAACTGGTAAGTAATAGTATGAGCACCACCAGTGGAATGAAATAATAATAATTTGCACCTATTTCTTATGTGTAACTGTACTCTCATACCCTGTCATAACAGATCTGAAACAAAGATGACCTCCAGCATTCTTGTGGCTGCTAATTCTGTGCAGTGCATTTCTGGCATGCTTCATTGTAAGACGTCCAGTTGAGCCAGGGGATTCTCATTAATACCTCCCCTGTAAAGAGCTGTTATTGTGAGCAGAAACTCGAGAGCTGTGAGTGGTTACCTGAGATCCAGAGAGATGACTCTCCGCAGGCCAGCTGCCCACCTACGAAGAGCTCCGGGCTGGAGGAGATCAGGAGATGAGTCCTACTGGGAGAGCTTAATGTCTGAGGGGGAGTTTGAGCCCCGTGTTTCTCGCCCCCCGCGTGCACCTCGGCCTCAGAGCGCCATTGAAGGAGGCCAGCTGGACAGTTGGTTGGAACACCTACAGAGGATGCAGAGTGACCTTCTCAGAGCCCCTGTTCAGGATCATGCTCCGGTTTTTAATGATCGTACCACATCCATGCCAGCCCTTAACAGAGAGCAAACTGGACGTACCTGGAGACATCAAGTTCCATCCTTCAGCGGGGGTTCGTCTACATGTGTGAGCCCCAGCTTCTATGATGAGAGTTCACTGGGCAGCCAGGAGTCCCTCCAAACTGGATATTTTTCTCCTTTAGAGTGCAAAGGAAGCTGGGAGAGAGCTCATATCATGCAGGCCCCAAGGAAGGAGCAGCCTGAACTCAGTTATCTTTCTCCAGTTAAAATTGGGTGGCTGCCAGTCCAAAGAAGAGTGATGATGGTGGCTGATGCTTGCAACAAAAATCAGTCTTTGGACCACTCTGCTGCCCAGGTAAAACACATGACATCTTACAAAGCCTAAGCATATTTCATAAAGTTTTCTAACAAAACATTCTCTGATATAATAATTCCTGCAAAGTTATGTTCTTTTTTATGTTGAAGAAATTGCAGTCTTAGGTCTTTCTTGTCTTATGGAAGATTTCTTTTGGAGCTCTGAGAATTTCCCTTTCAGATAAACCTTGTAGAACAACTTTTGTGTCTGTTCTTTAGGGCATCACCCTTTTAAAATACGCCTTTGCAAAGACTGCAGACCAATTTAACTTGGATTTAGCCCTGGCATCCTCTCAGGCTGTGTGACTGTGATTCTTACTTGTTAGTGAGACAGTGTAAGCTCTGCAAGTCTGAAATTAAAGTGCTGCGTAATGGAGGTGATGGTGCATAGTGCTAGGTAAGGCAGACTAAAACACACACAGAGCCACAGAGAGCCATTTGTAGTCAAGTCCCAGTCACCTGGGGAGAACAGGCAGAGCTCTGGCATCCTTTGAAACAGCTTACTCTGCAGGAACTCCACACATTCTCGAAAGGTTTACAACTCATTTGGAGCTGTGGTGGCAGAGATTGAGCCTTGTGCCCTGAGAGGATACAAGTCAATGTACAGAGAAAATTCAATGAGAGTATTATCCAGTGAACTGATAATATGACTTCGGAATCAATAAGTTGCTGTGTTGTGGGCCTATGGGAGATTTCACTGAACTGATGCATTAAGTGCATCCCTTCCCTTATGACGCTGAAAGAAAAAGTCAAGTCAGTGTTGAGATTTTTTTGGGGGGGATTTTCACATTCAGTTAGGTTCATTTTTTTATATTTATATATTTATGACCTACAGATAGAAAACATTGGGAATACCACTTTCATGTCCATAAAATAGCCTAACTGTAAGTTGCTGGTATCTTAGAGTGGAAACTAGCAACAGCTAAGCTAATCTTTTTCTTAAAGGGCTACACTTTGGGGTTTTTTCTCCCATTTTCAGTCTGTGTAAGAGCTAAGCTAATATCAGAAGAGCTTTTTCTTACAAAAATGAGAGGGTAATCAATCTTCTCATCTAATTCTGGGCAAAAAGGTGAACCAGTTTTTGTAAAATCATACTCTGACCTTTGTGTTTGTTTGTTTTTTTGGATAGGTAAAACTAAGACAACCCATCACTCCAACATTTCAGAAGAATCAAGCCTCTCCCAAGATACAGGGTATGTATTGACAGTGGTGTTTTGGTCTATCACTTTAATGTTACTTGTCTTACAGTTTACAGCAGAGTTTAGTAAGAAAATACCTTCATACCGCCAAAGAAATGCACACATTTTGCAAGTGTGATCATTATGTAGGAGTTTTACCTTAAAGCAATACATCAAACCAAAGTTAATAACATAAAGTGACTCTCTTGCACAACAAAAAGTCACAGACATACACAAAGGTTCCATTTCAATTGATGTTTAGTGCCTGATCAGTGCGAGAACAAATTTGGCCACGAGGTAACTGCGGGGGCCGGGTGAGCTAGAGGGAGAACAAGAGCTTATTTCAGGGCTGAGTTGCCACACAGTTTACCTGCCTCTAATCAGCTTCTTGCAGCAGTGTTGCCCCTGTCCTTTTTCAGACGCTCCAGAATGACTGACTGGATGATCACTTTAAACAACCCCCACAAAAGCAAAGTCAATTTCAAGTACAAGTGATCTTGACGGTTGTGCCGTGGTATTCTGGCAAGACTGCACATAAAGGAAATGAGTGCTATTAGGTCTGTAATGCTGGCAAATAAGATAATGCAAGGGGCGGGAAATGGGAGGCAGAAAGGTTGGAAGAGATGCAGATTGGCTGGAGAAGGTGCCCTGTTAATGTTTGAACATTGCAGCCACACACTCTCTGGGTTTGATCAGAGGTTTGATCTTTCAGCCTTCTCCTTGTTTATACATAGATTATCTTGGCAAGGCTGCGGCTGCTTGCAGATATCAAAGCAATTCATCCATAGCAGCTTGGAACTCTGACAGAAAGAGTAGGTGTCTTAAGAACCATATTATTATTTAGCTACCACTATCATGTGGTTTATAATATAAATAGGATTGTTTTTCTTAACCAATCCTTATCAAGCATACACATTATAAACTCAATGACCTCTGATCGACATATAAAAGAATAATTGAAGGAAAATGACTTTGTTTTTACATTTGACACACAATATTTCCAGTCATGCTGTGACATCAATTATAAATCTCTTGCTAGTCAATCAAATGGGGCCATAAATACTCATATTTTCAGTTACTTCACAGTTATACAACAATGCAGGTGTCTGGGCACAAATTGGCTGTGGCTGGATCCCTGCAACAAGCTGGAGAAAAATAATCTACAAAAAAACAAAAATCTCTATGCAGTGCCGCTTCCAAATATGTTTTGTTTTGATGCCAGTTGCTTTTCGCTCAGCCGTCAGTACATTTACATCCACATTTCCCTGTCTGCAACCAAATGAAACGATCAGAAGTTTTATTCCAACAAGAATTGACTCAGTTACACCCCAGCTAGCAAATTATCCCCGCTCTTTGTCATTCTTTTCCTGACTTTTTTTTTTCCTCTCTTGCTGGTTGTTGCTGACAACCCTTGTAAAAGAAGTTTTAATCAGACTTGAGTTTTCATTGCAGACACTTAGTGCCCTCTCCCTCCATAAAAGTCACATTTAACAAACTTAAAATGGTCTGATGTTAATGAGCAAATGATAATAAAATTGGATCTTGTGCTCCAAGGGCCTTCATGTTTGGACAGGCGGACCAATTTTCACTCTGCTCACACTTACTATTTAGATAAAACTCATGAGGATGAGGAATAAATTGGGAGGGTGGGGACGTGAGAGAGTATTTGCCATATGGCCTTGCTTCTTTATTTTCCTCTGGGATTAAGGTCAGCTGTTGATTCAGGGGGTAAGAAAAAGATAATTTGAGCACAGCCAGCAGAGGTAATGAGAGAAGGTCTTTCAGGGGGCCAACAAGTTGGTTCATGGACAAGGTGACAGCAGGTGAAACAATGTGTCAGGAGTCTCTAAATACACCTCTAAAGACACATTTCTCTCTTGTTTTTCAGCTGTAATCACATTTGCAGAGTGGTGCAATTTTCGCCTCGTCTCTTGTTTTCTCCCTTAAAACGGAAAAACACCATGGATTATCCGCACAGCATTGAAGGGTTATCCCAAAGTGAGAGCCTGTCACCATGGTAACAGCAGCAGGTGGAAATGCAGCCAGGCAGGCAGTCAGGGTGGCAATAAGAGTATCAGTCAGGGCTGAGAGGCAGACCAGCCAAGTTGCTGTGTCCCCAGAGACGGCAAAGAAGTGGCTCCTAGATTCACTTTGCAGTGCCAACGTCAATTATTGACAGTGTCAACATTGTCATACAGTCAAAGGGATGTCGGCCTTGTTTGTGTTAGAGTGTGTGTGGGTGTGTGTGTGTGGGTGGGTGTGTGTCAGAAGAGAGAAAGAGAGAGAAAGAGCATGTCTTATGAGGAATGTGACACTGGATGGTTTGTTTTGCCTTGATACATAGATGGAGAGCTGGGGGGACGTCACACCAGCTCCAGTGCTTTGGGTGTGAAGACATGGCAGACAGCTGACCAAGGCTCCCGCAGTTTTAAACAGGTAACTCATATATTTTTGATAACCTATGATTGTTTTATGCCTTGACACTGAGTTCAAATTATGTCTTCTAATAATTGTATTGTGCTTACATTACCTTACCTTGGGCCTGTGTGTCTAGTTTCTAACCATGATAGATTTAGAGCTTTAGAGCAGTGTTGGCTTGGACACTCACAAAACAAGGGCCTCATTTATCAACTAATAATTTAGTTTCATTTTGTGAGCTTCCTGGACACCTGGGCCCTTTCACATTTATGTGAAGACAAGAGTCACATTTATGCCAATACATATTCATGTTAAAAGCCTTCCTTTTAAAATCTTAAGGAAAAGATCTATGAGAGTAAATTAGTGACAATGAATCAAAGATGAAAAACTTTTCAGAGGAGTTTTATCTTAAGTTAAATGATCTATTTGTAAGTTTTGCTACAATGCTGCATAGCTAACATTAGCAGTTGTTAACTTACCAGTCTAGGAGAAATATTGCAAGTTCAGCATCAAATTTTGCTTATCTCTTGTTCTACTGAAGTTAGCACGCTAACCGGCTTGCTAACTCTTTCATCATCACTTGCCAGTAGTGACTCATTGCAGCATCAAATCTGCCCTGAAGATGTAGTGCTGCTCAGATGGTGAAATATAACCTCTTGTATTTTCTAGATGGTCAGAGCTCTTGTCAATCACCACTGGCTGCTCTTGGCAATAAAACCACATCTGGTGCTATAGAAAACCCACAAATACACCCTTTAAGGAAACAATATAAAAGATACACAACTGAACTCATTGGTCAAAACTAGTATAAATTGTGCCCCACTGGAATGACAAACATCACTGAAATTAAAAAAAAAAAAAAGAAAAAGAAGAAGAAGAAGAAATGATTTCATCAACAGGAAGACATATGGTTGATGCTTTCCGGATTATCACAAATGCCAGTGTGCTCTTTAAGAATAATGTCACCTGCCTAATGCAGCATGTGACCCATGAAATAAAAATTCAGATCACAAACAATGTATGTTAGCTTTGATTTGACAATTGCATACAGGCATAAATTCCAATAATTGTGGTAATTTTGTTCCAATTGACAAAAGTTTGTCTGATTTTTAATTATTCTGTGTGGATTTGTGCATGTATGTGACCATAATACGAGAAAGGAAAGCTGTCAGTGGACTACTGCAGTATGTATCTATATAGTAAATATTTTTCTTCTTGGTGAATAGCAGCTATGCACTTAGACCAGAAGGTGTTCTGCAAAAGCATAGTCAGTGCTGTGATGACACATACAGTAAACACATTCACAACTCACAAGTACAAATAGCCTGATCTCACACTTTGGTTAGAAATGGTTGCTGGAATGGTTTGTGCAACATTGATAAATGAGGTATCCAGGAGGTCATATCGTAAACCTGCTGGCGATTACAGCAGGGACACATCAGTGTTTCTCCATGCTCCATAAACACCATCAGAATCCTCTAGCTCAAGGACCAGAATCTTTGCTTTTTCACTTCTCACTTTCTATTGGGGATAGAGTCTCATTGTTATTCTGTGAGGGATAAGTCACGCTGTGTGCTGGCTTTGCCTGCTGCTACTTCCATTGCTACCGGGGCATTCACTGTGTCAACCATGGGGAGAGTCATCTGACTAAAGAACAAACAGCAAAGCCCCGAAGAAAGACAGCTGACCTGCTGCTGAAATGTAACATCGGAGAGGTGTCATTTTGTCAATATCTCACGCTGTATGAAATGAGATTTTGCTCTGTTTTCTGTATTTGCTGCTTGAAAACAGCAGCCTAAATTGGCAAGATGAATATACATGTGTTTTATTGTGTTGATTAATGACAAAGCATTTACCATGAGACAAGAGCATGGTGGGATGGGGTTTCCATGCATAATTATGGATTGTTATCACATAAAATCTCTGTTGTTCTCATGCCGTAGGTGCCAGAAAAACAAAGCTTTCCTGCTAACGAAGGGGACAGGGACAGACCTGTGAGCTGGCAGTCTCTGAGGAGAGGCTGGAATAATGTCAGGGTTTCAGCTTCCCCTGGATGTAGTCAGTCCACCGAGCTCCCCCCAGGGACCAGCTCAGACCCCAACAGGAAGTCCCCTCTGCTGAAAACAAACAGCACAGAGCCCCTCAAGCATACTCCTCTGTGCCGTGCGACTTCGACAGAGCCCTGCAGACCACACACTCTGCTGCAGGGGGCAAACAGCACAGAGACATACAAGTCCCACGCTCCTTTGCGAAGGACAGGCAGTGTCCAGCCTGTAAGGGCAACAGCTCCGCTGCACGCAACATACAGCAGCTCACAGTTGTCACACATACAGACCAACTCTGCCGTGACTACGCTCATCCCGCAGAACAAAGCCGGCTTTTCCTCCATCACCATCTCCTCAAAGAAAGTGAGCAGATCAGCCAGTCTGCCAGGCTCCCACACCTGCAATCACTCTTCCCAGTCCAGCGAGTCCGCCTCTCCGCCCCAAACACACCTACCCATGGACCCACACTCCAGGCATGTCACGGTGCAGAGGAAGGCCACTATTGTCAAAGTGACAGAGCAAAGAGTGATGTCAGAGAGCACGGGTGCGCCGCCAGCTAGCCACAGTTTGGACACAGTGGTTCGCAGAAGAAAGGCGACCATCATCAAAGTGACAGAGCGCAGGGAGAGCTACAGCCCAGCCAAGGCAGGGTCCGGCACGAGGCACCCAGAGTACAGACACAGCTACACAGAGGGAGTGCTCAAGGACAGGAGGAACACATGGAGCCAGGGAAACCATTCACAGCACATTGCAGCACCTTCATATCACAATTCAGATTCCACAAAGAGGCCAAACACTGCTGTAATGCCACATCAATCCACCTCAGATCCAGAGAGAAATGGCGGAGCTCTACACAGATCCACTCTGAACCTTTTCGTGAGCAACACCCCTGCCATAGCGGCACCCCCGGCTCCCTCAGAGGTTTCTCCGCGAGCTGTTGGACAGAGATCGGAGAGGGCGCGCAGACCACTGAGCTGCTATGGCAATGTGTTTGGACACACTGAGCCAAGCAAGGAGAATGTGACACAACCAGCTGCCAGGAAATGGAGCTTTGGGCTTCCACAAGAGACCAATATCAACCCTGTGAACTCCGACAGTAGTTTCATCAGCCCTGGAACAGCGGTGAAAAAAGCAGGTCAGGTAGTGGCAGACACCCCTAAGCCAAACAGAGGCGAAAAAGAAATCTCCCAGCCGCCAGAGGATGCAGCCAGGAGAGCGTCCCCCTGTCTCACTCTCATCAAGGCCCCGGGTAAGGTTTCTCTGTCCCACTCTGACAGCCCTCTTGTCTGCACACAGCCTCTCTTTGTCTCTGATCTCCATTTTTCAAAGGATTGGCGATGTCTAAATATACACTTCCTCTGTGCCATTTGTGTGTGTTCTAGCTTGGAAGTTATTATACACACACACTCCAGCATTCTGGAGCTGAACTCCCAGGTTTCATATTGTCTTTCACCTTTGATGTCTTATTAGATTGTATTGGGGGTGATTCCTTTATCTGCCAGCCATGAACACAATTGACACTCGTGCCGGTCGGATATCTTCGCTGATGTCTAAAAACATCGGCGAGACACAGAGGTCCCCCCCCCCCCACTAGCGCCTTGCTGACACTTTTTCATTTTCACCTTCTTTCATTTTCCCACGCATCTCTTTGCATGCATAATCTATTCTGGTCCCCCCCTTTTCACCAGCAGCGCAAGGGAGGCAGAAGAAATCACAAGCTGCTAAACATGGTGAAAATAAAGTATTAGGATGTGTTAGAATCAATTTTAGCATCCGGATCCTGCAATGCAGCTCTTACATTTGTGTGTATGTGTGTGATTCTTTCCAGTGATTATGTTGTGGAGACTAAAATCTGTTCACACAGTTACAGTATATTGTGGGAATTCCAGTCTCACAAACTCTATTAACTTAGAGACTGGTTTGCTCACTTTGACTTAGTCAAAATTGTTAATTCTATTTACAATCTTACCATTTAACAATTGGCAAAAAGTAAATAATCACATTGTCCAAGATTTCAAACCTTATTACTCTAAGGTTGAGGCAAGTTTCCATGAATCAAGAGCTGTTTTCAATAGTTTTGGTCCAAGTCACTCGACATGTCTTCATGAGTAGAGCGCCTATTCATTTCAGGTTTCAGGATTGTTTACCAGTAAAATGATGCAACATTTGACTTTCTTTCTGTGTTTTGTTCACAGAACAGAGAACAAGTTATTTCAGTAGCTAAATAATCAAATATGCAAGTTGTGGGGGCATTCAAGGCTTCACTGTTGCTCTGTTATTTTTCTTTTATTGCTGCTGCATTTTAAAAATTAGGACTTAAATGTTTTTGCTTTAAGTTTGAAGCCAAACTGTCGACCATCAAATCTCAAATCATCAGTCGTCTAAACTGAATCAAGTCTGGTTGACATCTACAGTACAGCTCTGAACGGGTGCATTTTAGAACGACATCCTCACAAGCGACCAAAACTTTGATATTTAAAGTGTTTGAATCAGTTGGTTGTCCATCTAAAGTGACTGTTGGGATTGTTGCATATTCAGGTGAATTAGTAATCCAAGGAGGGACTTTCTGCTGAGCTGTGTTTCTTCATTCATGATGCCTTTTCTCTCTGTGAAATTATTAATTATTCTTTAATCACATTCATTAAGAGTGTCATCAATTAATTACTGAAGCCTTGGGCAACGTAATTTAAATTCAATGTTTGATACAGTCAGCCTCCAGATGAGGCAGGCCATTATGAAATAATGTAAAAAAAAAAATCTGCTGGTGGTTTTCAGCAGTCAAATGCCAAGTTTCACTGTTTTGCTTTCTCTTCAGCTGCTTCAAATCCCTCCTGCTTTCCAGATCCTCACTCAGATCAGACTCCAGAGGAGGTGCTTAAGCTCAATGCAGCTGCGATCATTGCAAATATCAAACTTCAAAGACAACTCAGCAAGAAGAAAACACCAAAGGACAATCCTGAGAAAGACTCCGCCGCACCAACTCAGGGAAACACTGGTATTATTACCCCTGTCCTCCCCTCATACATAATCATTATTTCCCAAGTTATATAAAACATTGATCTTTGTTACAAGCACCTGAGAATGTTGCAAGCTCGACACTTTGTTTCTAGAGCCACATCTTTGAGTGGATCAATACTGATACAGTGAAATACCTTGGCTCTTACATACTCTGCCTGTTTGATTCATGCTGTGAAGTAATATGTCATGGCAGGCCCAGAGGGCTGTTGAGCAACCAGACATTTTGCAGTCAGGCATGTGAAGCCAAGCCGGGTGTAAATGAAACACAAACAATTTGATTTTCTCTGCCTTGGTAGTGACAGATATGTGTGCGAAGCCACGCCGTGATCAAAGCCCAGCATCGGTCCAGCATCGCAACTTGCCCCGTGCTGCATTCGTCTCGCTGAGTCCTGACCCTGAAAGGTCACCTGTAACTGTTTCTCTACAGGTGAGTTCAGAAGCAATTTTTTCAGCTAATAAAACAACGAAAGTAAAGGTTGGGGATTGAATTCTTCAAATACGAATGTCGAGCAAATACATTAATATTAGATTGGATGGAATTCTTATGTTGTTATTCCCTGGGTTTAACTCAGCTTCCTTGGGTGACCACTGAAATAGACTTCAATGCCTTTTAGAAAGGGAGTGACGCATTTCCACCAGCATTGGAGTTTTTCATGGGGTTGCCCTAGGGCTACATCCTGAGGGCGGGGGGGGAGTGGGAGTTGGAGGTGAGAAAGCTCAGCATGTTTCTGGTTTTGTCAGGAGGCACTGCAGAGGTCCAGACCAGACTTCATCAGCCGTTCCCAAGGCAGAGTGCAAAAGCTGGAGCGAAGGGCACAGGAAAGGAGGCAGCTGGCACAGTCAGCAGACCCACAGTCACGTACTGCCCCCAGGCAGAGGAGGCTTCACCACAGCGCCCGCCCTACCGCTGTGAACGGTACTGTACCTGCAGCCACACTCACCTGTCTCATCCATTGTAACATGCCCGTGCAGCTGCAGTAGCTATTGTCACATAGATGCAGAATAAAGAAGCAGGAATTAGCTGTCAGCCAATATGTGTTCTTTTTAAATGAGATTCAAGCTGCTGATAGGTAACATTTTGCCTAATTATGCAGCACATTTCCATGAAGAGGTGCTAAATCCACCAAAACTCCACTGACACCCAATGATGGACTGATCAGAGGTTTTAGGCAGGGTAACTAACTCCATGACAGGCACACATCACATTAGGATTCTTACTTTATTATTTTTCCTATTAAGAATGGGAATTACTTTACAAAAATTCCTAAGAAAAACTAAACAAAGATGTAAAATAACAAGGAATATACAGACGGATTCAGTATGGTGAGTGAAATGGCACGCTGGCTTGAGATAAAACTAAATACAATAAAAGGGACTTGAGATAAGATATGAAACAAATGGCCTTATTGCATATATATAAATGCAAGTGCTCCTCAATTGAATAACAAGCTTTCAGGATGATTGCCAGCAGTGGAGATACTTGTGTGACCTTCAGATGTCATTAAGCTCTCGATGCAGTGTTCAGTCTGATGAGATTTCCGCTCAGAGTGCCAAGCTTCATAGCAGATGATAAAGAATGTAAAGATTTGCGACAGCGATTCTGCAGCTCTCTCTGCCCTCTACTGGCCGCAACAGGAAGCTACAGCCGTTGGCCAGGGACAGCTGGGAAAGTGACAGATTTAGACTAGGTCACATCATTTCACTGAGGATTTCATCAGTGTTTATAAATCTGATGACACAATTTTTTTTTTGTTGCTATAAATGTCCCTTGCAGTTCTTGCATAATGCTGCTATAAAATTACACTGCATAAAAGAACATAGTGGAGGTAGAATTCATGTACTTACTGAAAAATAATCTTGTGTATTCTTTCTGAAGATATGATCCCTTTCTTCTCTGTGAGAGAGGAAACATTCAGTTTCTTCAAAGAGCAGAAAAAACTAAAGTGATATACTGCAATGATTTTTGAGCTTTCAACTCAATCAGATGTGTGTGTGAATGTGCTCATGTGTCCAGATAACCTTTTCAAACCCAGAGATAGAGTCATTACAGGGAAAGAGATGCATCTTAGATCCAAGCGGTGAGTTCCATCTCATTCTCCACCTTGGCATGTTGTCAGATGCTTCTCCTCTCTGGGCCGATTCATTCTTATCTCTTGCATCACTTTCTCGTGTGAAGGCAGAGCCTGCATTGATGACATCTGCTTACAAAATATGCTGCTCTTGTTTCTCTGCCAACTCTTTTGCTCTATAATTGTATCTCTTCCTCTTTCCATGCCTCACTTGTTTGCTTTCCTTTCCTGGCAGATCCTCCCAATGATTAGGAAGATGTGTTTGACTAAGATTTATACAGAATATACTATTGTATATAGTTGATAGAGTGTAAGATAGGAGTTAGATAAACCAGCATGGTCATTTTTAAAGAAATATCATCCCATAACTGCCATTGTCTTTACCAGCAAACATTACCAATAATTATAAAAACACTGAATGTTCATTCTATCACAGCCCACCTGCAGAGGTGAAGAGGAAAAAGGATGAGGAGAAGAAAGAGGAGAAGAAGGAGGTGTCTTTAACCAACAGACAGCGGGTTGAACTTTTCAAAAAGGTGATTCTATACGTCTTTCTTGCAAAGCAAAGAATATTGAATAACACAAGTGAAGCCTAGATATTTCAGACTGAATTCGCTGGATACAGAATGATGCAAAAGACATCTAGAATATTTCTGTTAACTGTATAAATATCAGACGGTACATGAAAGTGTACATCATATTCATGTAGACCGATTCCTATGCTCCATCATCGTCGTCTTTTGAAATTGAGACCTTGCTCCTGCCAAGTGTACTTTCCTCGACGTTGGTATGAATAAATATGTAAAGAGAAGTGACGCACTGAATCACAAAACACATGGAAAATAAGGACTACGGCAAACCTCGAAACAGCTCTCAACACGGTTAACAAGTATTTGCCTGAGACACTGTGCAGAACATTAATTGTGTGTATGACCCACAGGCAATTGAGCAACTAATAACACACCTTTCTCCTACAAGCTCAATTAAACCTTGCAAAGGGTGAAACATTTTGCAATAATGACCAACACTAAAGGGCTTTCGTAATAATGCAGCTTTTCCTCTCTTTGCAGCAGTGCAGCTGTTGAAAGTAATAATGGCTTTAAATTGCCCACCAACTCTGTTATGGTTAATTGAAAAGACTTGCACTGAGTGGGACTCACGAGGTTGAATTTAAAGGACGTTCATACAAAAAAAAAAAAACCTGGGGGTGGATGGGAGGCATGGAGTATCCATTCTTTTATCCACCAGAGCTTTGTGTTTATTCTGCTATTATGGTGCTTTGAAGCAGAAAGTCATTTTTTCATGAAGTATATAGTCCAGGTGTATAGCTGATGTTCAACCTCAATGCCACAATCACATATTTCTTATACCAAATTATCAACAAATCAAGGGAGAAATGTCTAATAACAAAAACATTGGAAGTGCAGGAGTATCTTTTCATTCTTTCTTTTTTAAGTAACATGTTGTACAAGTTATGTTTGACTGATTGCATGTGACTTTGGAGGGAAAACTCATAGACAGTAAAGCTGTAATGATGCAAATGTAATTTATGCTTCTTTCTAAAAGGAGCCACATTACATTTATTTTGTTAGAGCAATGAGGTCATTCTTCCACTAGAGGTCGCTGCTACCAAACTTTTGCTTTTTTTTTTAATGCACCAGCTTGGATGAGAAAGGCCAAGCTTAAAAATACATTTCAGAAGCAACTCATCATTTGGAGTGGGTGTGGGTGTTTTAAAAAAAATACTATGGTCAATAATGATCGTCCTCCAAGGAACATTTTTTATTTCTGCTAGAGTAATTGTAGTTGCTTGCGTTCACTCTGCACCCAACACCCTCTCTCTCTCATTATGGAGAAAAAAAAAACAAAAAAAAACTGTGAACAGACTCATTGTGCTCCGAGTATGAGGCCTGTGTCCCTCAAGGAACAAAAGGCCCTTCAGTGGCATGAGACAGCTACAGCGCAGTGCCACCATTCAGTGGAGCTGCAGACGGAGCGGTTGCCCACACACAGCTGCTCCACCCACACTGCTGCTGTGGCAGATAACAGAGGGAAGATGGGCCCTGCCAGAGGATCCAGCAGGTCCTGAGAGAGGAGCTGGAGTGTGGGTGGGTGGGTTTGTTGAGATGACAACAGGGACCAGGCTTCACCTTTGTTTTGTTTTGTTTTTTTGTGCAGGGCTGTGGTTCACATCTGAGACTTGAAGAGCATGTGTGTGTTTGTGTGTTTGCCAGGACTGGAGAACACTCCCAGAGCTTTTGTGTGTACTGAACTGGTGATCTGTAGCCGTCCTAATTGTTTCAGTGATCTCAGTATTTTCTCTTTTTTTTCAGAAGTTGTTGGATCAGCTTCTGCAAAGGAACAACAATTGAAAGATTGGCAACGGACGAAGATGATGACATGACAAAGCCTGTATCATTGCATAACAGACAGGAGAGGTGAACTCTGCCTCTTGGCTGGGCTGAATATGAGTTAAAGTATCAGTGTGGGTCATGTTATAACTCAAGTCTTACCTCAACTTCAGCATCTGTTTGTTTCTGTCATGAACCACTGCATTCGTGTTACAGGGCTCAACATCTGGTTTTCTGAAATATAAGAACATGCCAATCTTTCAAAAAGCTGGAAGGTCGTCTGACATCACTTTCTGATGTTTTGAAGGGGTTTTACAATCCCAAAAGACTCTTCTGTTCAAAAAGAAATGTTCTGGTAGATACACACACAAAAAAGACTTTTAAACTGTCCTTGTTGCAATTCTAGTCTATCTCCCAATCCTGCAAAAGATGGTAGGTAAAACCTCCCTCTCTCCATGTTCATTTAAATAAATAAATACCTCTTGATAAAACTTTAAATAGATGAAATGGGTTTTAGATATATGAATTAAGCAATGGAAATATTTCAAAAGATGCTTATGTATGATTTTTTTTTCTTGTTTAGCCTTCAAATAGTGGGTTAAGGGGCCAATTTAAGAGTTAGATTAACTAAAACCAAATGAAGTCCACTATGCTTAGTTACCAATTAAACATCTTCCCTCCTATAAAGGCTCCATAAATCTTAAGAAGCTAACTTGGAGTGGGCATTGGACAGAATATATAATTTTTTCAAGGTATAGGAAAGGACAGGAAACTGATTTCCACTCTTGCTGGATGACCCTTCTTGCTAAGCCTGGGGGCTTGGTTTAATACAGGGAGAAAAGTTGAAGGAAAAAAAAGTTGAGCAACCTTGTATAGACACACAGAGACAGTCAGGGATTCACTGTCTGCTCTATGTCACAGTGCAAATGAAAAATGTCATCCTAGAAACTTTTGACTTTAGGAAATGGCCAAAACTGATGACCAAGGGCCCCATCACTTGACACTGATGACAGCTGGCAGAGACGGGGGGGAAAACTTCAGTTTGGTCTCAGAAAAGTGCAGCTGATGGATGACTTTAAGCAGAATAAGCTGAAGTTTACCATTGGTAGAACATGTTTTGATCACATCTAACGCCTTTTACCCACGATTCATCTGAAAACTCCTCATGGGTGTCCAGAATCCATGTCTCTTTCATGTCAAGAGAAGGAATTGCCACAGAAAAACAATGCCTAGAAACTGCAACTTTAAATATTTAAAGGTACAAAGTAAAGTTGTAGGGTCATGGAGGTTGCGTTTGGACATCATATTGAAGACTGATTACATTTGCAGATACTGAAAAAAACAAAAACAAGCAGGGCAGAGGTCAAAGTTTCACTTGCAGCTGAGCAAAAGAAGCAAAATGACAAATACGAAAAAAAAAGAAAGAATTTTAAATCACTGACACAGTATAAAATCTCCCTTCATTTGTTTAGTTTAGAAAATCAAATGTCCATTAAGGCACTACAGTAAGTGATGCAGGGTAAGAAGACTCATCTCAGGCCAACTGGGACAGAGGGCTTTCCTCTGCCCTGTCACAGCTGGAGCAGGATTTTTGGATTTTAAAATCCAGATGGGCAGAAGTGTCTTAAGCAAAAAAAAAAAAGTCTTTCAAAACAGTGTTGAGTGTTTTTGAAATACTGGCATTGATTTTTCCTATTGGAAGAAAAAGCAGATGTTTACCTCTGAGTCCCAGCTGTCGCTCGTGTGGTGCACAATAACAAATGAAGATGGTCTAAGTGAATATGTAAAATCATGTCTCAGCGCTCTGTTTCTGGTTGTAATCAGACATCACAATGCCTGATATCCTCTTGATGGAACATCTAAACCAGTGAAGTATTTTGTTTATCAGTGTTATCTTGTCTTTACTTGATTGCAAATTGCCTTCCTCTGCAGAGTACTCCATGTAATCTGATGCAGAGTAACCTCTTGCAGCACGACAAAAGCGCCGATGTCCTCACGCAGCCACGTTCACATGATCTCATGTGATGTGAAGCAGTGATATAAGACAAAATAATTCATTATGCTCCACAGTCGGTCCCATCCAGGAGAGTTTTCAGCTGTCCTCATTATACAACCAATAAGCAGACAGAAGCCTGGAATGGGCTCTGCTATTATTCAGGGCCAGCTATTAGCCGTAAGATGGAGGAATGTGACCCCTTCTCACTGGAAATGCCCTGTTAATGGACAGTGCCGATTTGAATGGAGCTTCTGTCTTCTGTCTTTCATGATGGACTGGGGCTTGCCAGTGCACATTTAGATTTGTGTGTTTTGATCCGTAGTGAATGTGCTGCTCAACAACATGATGGAGCTGGGGATAAATCAAAAGTGAGACGTGTGGATATTTATTTTCAGACTAATAGACAACACAGCAGATGCCCTTTTCATTAGCCTTAATTGTTATTTTACTCATTAGCCTTTAAGTTGTGTGATTTCGTTCATAGTCCAGCTGTTTCATCCATCTAAATTTACGCTGGTGTCTTGGAGAAGACAGATGATTACTACTGACTGTTTCTGAGAACCTTATTTCATGTCGGCGCATATTCAGTGTGGGTGTATTTGGACAGTGGGAGTATATTAATAACAGCATGGTTTATAATTGTTCCCTTCTTTCTAAAATGAGCAAATTCAAACTAGGAATTAGAATAAGACTATTATAAACCATGGATGCTGGTTAAAGAACATAATTTACTGCGCGTGTTTTCTCTGTTTAAAGAATACTCTTGATTCAAGTATCTATGTCTATCCGCCAAGATGGATTTATTGTGCAATGTGAAACCTATAAAAGACTTTATACTTCAACTTTGTATTTTAAATTTTAATCTAATTATATGTGTTTTATATGTGGCTTGTTTTTATTGTCTTTTGTTGAATTTATGTGCAGAAACCATGCAATCTGCATCCAAAAGTTATATTTTTGCCCAAACTCCATTGTCAAAATGACAGGAGAGAGCTGGAATAACTTCCCAACAGTTGAGATTTATTATTGAGTACTATCTGTTCTAGCACACCAACAGAGAGTCCTGTTTCACTGCCTGTTACTCCCTGCACCTTATCATCCTCCTCCAAACACCCCTTGGTTCTTAAAATGAGCAAAAGATCAGCTCTTTGTAACATCCTTTGGCTGAATGTTGAGTTTGAGTGAAATCAACATGCAGAGATTTTCCTCTTTTCTATTCTATTATTTACATTCATATTTGAACCTGAAATGACAGATGTGCGCAACAGAGGTTTTTGAGCATCATGACATTCGAGTGCAACCTATAGCTCTCTTTTCAAATGGAGTGAGGCAACAATATGTGCTGCTTAAACCCTTGAGGTGGGAGCGCATTGTTTCTGAAATAGTGTACTTTAATACATATAATACCTTTATATAGTCTATTTTACTCTCATTTTCTCCTGTGGGGAAGAAAAAGCTTTCCGGAACCCTGCCTGTATGTGGACAAGAGACTGTTTTCTGCCATGTGTTGCAATGCAGAATGCAAATGCTGAAGAGCATAACTGAGCAGTGTTTGAACACATCATGTGCACATGTCCATTTGAACTACCCTATGTAATCATTTTTTCTTTTTACATCAAAGCAATGGCAGCTCAGAGTCTTTAGCTGTTTTCAAGTCTTGCAAATACAACTGATGTGTTCAAAGTAAAACCACTGTCTGATGTGTGTTCTCTGTACATAGAGAACAGAGCTTGGATCCGATTCAGCAGGCTTTGTAAATCTGCATTTTTTTTTCCACGCATGCATTCATAAGAACATCTGTGTGTATGTGTGTGTGTGAGAGAGAAGGCTGTGTAGGCTTTATTATTCAAATTTACACTAGTGTGGGCTGCTACAGTGTGTGTAAGCCAATCAAGCTCGGTGCATGGATCAAGCTGAGCAACGGATTCAAGCCACAGACCAGAAATGATTTGCTTTGCCTTCAAAATAAAAGGTTATGGCTGTGTCCTACACATGACTATATAAAAAGGTCCTATGCCTGCTAAGCTGTTTGGAAATGAAATATTGGTTAAACAGGTGCAAAACAATTTGTTGGCCTACTTGACAAAATAATCATGACAAAGGGTCCACTTACTAGCCTCTTTGGACACATTGTGGTGCATGCACCAGTGTTTGCTTAGTCAGCAAAGCAAAACATATTTTGTCTAAATTTTCCAACTGAAGAAAGGACATCCTCAAAGTTCAGGTTAAGCAAACTGAAAGAAAAGGTAGGCTACACTCAGTTGAGAATGTCCTGTATTTCTAATGTAAAACGTCTTATTTCATGATAAATAAAGCTGCTCTTATTTGGACACATTTGGACATATTATATCCATTCAATATATTCTTTATTTTGATATTGTTGTGCAAACATAGTAATTGGCGTGCACTGTAGAGTTTTATTTGGAAACCTGTCACCGGAAGTGAAGTGTTATTTGTTTCCGGTAGCTTGTCGCCGCTCGGTTGATGGCTGTGGGAGGACGAGGTGGCGTTAGGACCTCGCGGAGTGTCTCATTGAAGCACATGGTCCCCACTCATAAGACAACACTTCTCGCCAGTAATTGCCCTGGAATTGATGTCATTCCAGTGGGCGACTGACACAGCAGCGGTTTGTGTGTTTGTCAATGTTTTCATCGCTCATTTCACTCAGCTCCTCACTTTTTTCCTTTTTTTTCCTTCCTGTGCGCGCGCGCTCGCAGCCCGTGACTTGGACACCTTTGAATGGGGAAAGTGCGCGGAGTTGAATCAGCTGTCCTCGGGATTTCCGAAAGCACCGCTGACATACTTGATCATATTTCAGGAAGTCGTTTTATTTTAAGGAGGAGGGAGTGGAGGGGGGGGTTTGCTCTTTGCTGCTCATCAGCTGTTGTCGGGGCTGTGATTGTATGATGGTTGGAGCTGCAGTCAAACAGTAGAAAGCCAGTCCCGTCCACGCTTCAGCCGGGCATCATGAACCCCGGGAGCCGGAGCCTGAAGTTTGTTATTTTGACAGCACTTCAGGCTTTATGGGTCTCTCTATCGGTGTGTGACGGTGTGCTCTCCAAGTCTGCTGAAGGTAAGAGGTGAAGAAGATGGTGAGGGTGACAATTTTACTTTGCATTTCATGCAAAAACCAAAGATCCATGTGCAAAAGTAGTGAATGTATTGTTTTCCAGATTGTTTAATTTTTTTTTTTAAGCTCTTTTCACCTAAGAAAATGATTTTTTGTGCTTATTTCCTTTGATATTTGAATTAACCTGCATGCAATATGCATTCTATTCTATTCCATTCTATTCATGTCTCCCCTTTGGCTGTTCTGGATACATCATGTTTTATGAAAGCCTTTATTAATACAGATCTGTAACATATGTTCTGCAGAATGAAACATCTCCAGTGTAAACAAGCTTTCTAAATCTATTATCTCAAATAGAGCCGAGCTGGATGTGAATGGCAGAGCATCTTTTTAAGTTTTTTTTTTTTACTTAGCAGTCCACCCTGTGTATAGCCTACACCTCAGAGGAGTGGAGAGATGCTGTATAATTGATGATGCTGAAACTCTCTTTGGTAATCAGTGGTAGCAGTGGAAGCACACTTCAGTTTTTTTTTCAAGATACTTCAGACACAAGCTGCTTCAGTTTTTCAATTGCAGATGAATTTCAGGGTCGGTTCAGAAGCATGTGTGAAATCAATAGTTTGGTTTGATCAGAAGAAAGGAAGTCTTTTTTTTCTCTTTTTAGTATATTGAAGCCTCTGGATTGTGTATTGTGTTTATGATGACCCAGCAGCAAATGAGAAAGAGCTGCTTGTGAGCTGTGGGGCAATGTTGAGATGTGATGTCTGTGCTCGTGTTTGTGTCTCAGACTGTGTTTGCAACCCTTTGGGGCTGTGGCTCATGACACCTCAGTCACCAGTGTTTCCGTGCCCCAGGTGAGATTCAACAAGGATGCTACACACAGTTTTTAGAAACAGTAGCAAGAGTAGGAGGTGCACTTCTACCAGAAACTTTTTTTTTTAACATCCAAATACACTGCCAGTCACGACAGTCAGCGTGGAATCCTGGGAATTAATTACCAGCAAGGGCAAATGTGTAAAACTGGGATTGAAGCATGCGGAAGTTGTTCATTTATTCATCAACCGTTCATCTTCGTCAGAAGTTGGCCTTGATGCTTCTTTCCCATGAGTTCAGTCCCGTTGAAAACTATCATCGCTGGTTCGTTTGTGGCCACAGAAAGTCTGCGCAGATCTGTATTGGCAGCGTATTTACCTGCTTGGGGGTAATTCAGGCTGATTGAGGTAAATGGATGCATGGTGAACAAGTGCTTGTTAATACCCACGGGAGATGGAGCTGAAGTTAAAAGAGAAAGATAATCAAACCTTGTGAAATGCCGGGTGACGGCTGACAAAATATGCAAATGTCAAAACTTAAGAGAAGAATATTTTTCTTTTCTTTTTCTTTTGGACAAAATGATTGTGCGATTAATGAAAAATAATTGGCAGCCTTGCTTGTGCTCATGTTTTATGAAATTCTACATTGTCTCCGCTCTGTGCACTTTTTTTTTGTCTTTGCCATCAGAAAACAAGTGTGCTAAGAAAAGACCTCCATGCAATGTCATGTTTGCATTCATATTTCATGACACAACTCCCTGAGCTTTCTTGTCGGTTTTCCTCTCCCTGTTTGTCTTGTGCATGTTTCTGTCGTAGCTGGGGATCGTTTGTTGAATGATTTCCTCCAATGGTTGACACACTCAGTGTCAGCCAGCATTTACTAGCCAGCTGCACTGCTTCAGCCAACATGACTGCCTCTGCCTCGAGCGCTGCATGCAGCTTGCGTGCTGCACGCTTGGTCTAATGAAAGTTGAGCTGAGAATATATTTTTGGACTATAGTAAAACATTCCTTCAGCAAACAGTGTCCTCCCCCAGAGAGACATTATCACAATGATGTGACCCATCTCAAGTCAGAGGCATTTAGTATCTTTTCAGTATGAATGGATTTGGATCTTCCAGATGAGTGGCTCAGGATATTTAAGACCCAGGAGGCTGGTAAGAAGAGTCGACTGGTGTTTGGTTGTGTGTTAAGACAGATTGATCAACCAGTTGCTGCTCCACACTGGGGATATTTATATAGGAGGGAGAGAATGGCTTGACTTTCTGGCCCGACCCTACATGTGTTGCATTAATTTCTTCGAAGATGCTTTGGACTCATTTGACCTCCCTAAACAAAAGTTGAACATGCAAGCTGAAACCTGATGCTGCCTCTGGACTCACTCATCGGAGACTATCACACCCAGACAGGTCATAGTTGAGCTCAGCATGCCTCTCTCCTGAGCGTCTTCTCTTGTCTGGTCAGAGCCCAGTTGGCTCTTGTCTGTCTATCTGGGGTAGTTCATGTTCCACTCCATCAGTGTTTCACAAAAAAAAAAGAAAAGAAAAAAAAAATCATTGACAGTCTATAAACCTGTTCTGGTCAGTTCTTGTGTTTCGTTTTGTGGTACTCTAAGGTGTAGTGTAGTTAATGCTTAAAAAAGGTTACAGTATTTTGCATGGTGGTGGTTATACATTGAAAATGTCAGGTAGCAGTTTTTTTCAGAGCACAAAAAGAACCACACGACAACATGAAAAACACATCCATAATAGACCTTTCTGTCACAGACCCTTTGACCTGTCACAGCAGGAAAAGCCAAGGTGCAATCAATAACATTAATATTAGCACTCCCGGGCTTGGCTATTTGCTGCATGCTGGTTCACTGTAATGGCCCACTGCAGCACTTAATGGTACTGAGCTAATGTTATTAGTTTCACCTGGGCTTCTCCTGCTGTCAAAAAGGTCCATTATAAGTAACATTTTAGCACACATTTCACATGCTCTATCAACATTAGCATTAATTCAAGCACATGTTTCTGACAAATGTTAATTCAACAACATTCAACTTTTAGCTCTGCTTTGGTCTCCACTGAGTCGTGACAATTAGCTTAAAGATGGCTGTTTTTTCAGGTTGTGTTAGCTGAAACTCTAGTTGCTAACTGCAAAGCAATTAACATCCAGCAGGCTCATTGTTTTAGCTGCAAACTGCTACATCTGTTGGCCAAAATGAGAACCACAGCAATGACTTACTTTTTCGACCACTCTTCAAGGCTGTAAACACAACATTGAAAGTTGAATTATTCCCACATGGAGTTATTGTTGTGTACGTCTTGGAAATCATGTTTCATGCCACCTGATTCACTTAGCTTAACACATGTTAACATTTGATGTGTCTATTTTGAATATTTACCCCTAATCACCTCTTTGACTGAGACTGAGTGTCATAAATATTCATATAAGCAGCTTTAGCAGATATCTTGAGTCACACATTTTTAATTTACAGGAAGGCGAAACAGCAGTTTTCACACGGTCCGTGTTAATTATTCATATGTTGTTGTGTCTTAAAAATCATATCAACATCTACCTATTCATGTGTCTCCAAGATCTTAAGTCTGGCAGCTTTTGAAACACAGTGGCATGTAGGTGGCGTTAAGTATTAAGGATTTGAAGAAAATAGGAACTAATTGCAATTCCAGATTAACACTCCTGTAGATCCTATGGGAAACATTACCCAGTTTTGACTGGATTCCATGTGTACATACAGTCATTGTCTTCCATTGAGATTTGAAACACATAATTTTACGTCTCAGCTCCAGATAATCTATCCTCCAGCCTCGCATACACCATCCACCCACATTTCACCTCACTATCCTGCAATGAGAAGGGACAAAGCAACTCTAGGGCTCTATGATTCCTAATACTAAGACGTGTTAAAAGGAACAAAACAGGTCACCTCCTACCTGAGTGAGTTTCTAACAACCTGGCCCAGAGGAGGTTGAGCTGCTGCCAGTTGTTTTCTCTCTGAGTCCGTCTGAGTTGTGTTTCTCTGGCGGACCTGTGATGTATTTTTAAGTGAAACAGAGCAAGCAGCACATCAAACAGCTACACATGGACGAAAGTTTCAAGTAAGAACATTGACCAATCCAAGATTGTTAAAAGTTTGGGCTGGGTGTTTTTTTTAATGTTGTCAAACACCTAGTGAAAGGTGCATTTCTAGACTTCTTTACTTTTTCTTTCTTTCTTTTTTTCTTTTTTGAATCATAAAACACCAGAGTGCTCAAGCTGAAGTCTTTAAAATGGCTTGGTTTCTCTGATCCACAGTCCAGAAACCAAACATTTTCACTTTAAAAGGATATAAAGAACATTGGTAAAATCTTAGTGTTTGCACAGAGTTGAGAGAGGCGTTGTAGAAGAAAAAATAACAGATTTGCACACACAATTTACCACTTTGGTGAAGATAAAGCAATAAAGTCAGAGCATGGATCACTAATTTGAGAGATTGCACAGCCAGGAAAAAGCTCATGCTTTGCTTTGTTGCTTGATAATTAACTTGAATAAGTTCAATTTAAATATCAAACTTCATGGCATAATTTGTTCAGTCTACTTATTAAGTGTATCATCAGACACCGATATGGCTCTATCCACTGAGGTAAGGACATGGTTTCCACTACATGGAGATCTTCTGATGTCCTGATATAGCAGCTTCCCTCCCTTTCCTTTTCTCTGTCTTTCTAAGAAGGCTTGAGGTTTTTGTGCTTTGAATGTGCGCCAGACATGTGCTTCCCATGACAGAGAGGGGTTCCAAGGAGTTACAAGCTTTCACACAGCTCTGCTCCAGAAGCTCCCCTCCGACTCTGACCTTTGTTGCCGAGGCACACGGGCACCGTGCCAGGCAGCGACCACAGTCTCTGCAGCTGGGGGGCGTAATGGCGTTACCCAACGGGGGCGCAATGGCGCTGGTTTCTCAGGACAACATTAACCTCCTGCTGAGCCAAGGAGGATTATTTAGCTGCAGGACCATCTATTTCCCATAGAGTAATTATGTCCTGACATCAGGCTGGTGTGACAGTAAATGAGCTCAGTAGGCAAGGTGGGGGTAGAGAGATGGAGACACAAAGAAAGAGAGAGAGTGCACACAAAAGAGCTATTTACCAGCAGAGGGAGTCGAGTGTTAAACGGCTTGATTATGACCCAAAAAAATCATCCACCAATAAATCCAACCATTAACAACTCTCATTGCTGTGACGTTTGACACACTGCTACCTTATTAGATTTAATTTAAGTAGACCCCCTTTCCAGTTCGTGCAGATTCCTATTACCATGACGTCACCCGTCAGGTTTCTGTTTCCTTGTACAACCCTCAAGGTGTTGACATAATGCACCCCAAATGGGTCAGATGTTGACTGTGGAGTCGAGCCAAGATTACCAGGCACTTTTCACCTTTGCTCCGTAATCCCCATGAACCCTGCACCGAATTCTCAAGTAACAAATTACAGGGAGCGAGCGAACATTAGTCATTTAGGTGATCAACAGAACATTAAGGGCCTGCTTCTCAAACGTGAGAATTTGCTGCTTTTCTTTTCTGGTTTAGGTCATTTAAGGCTATAATTTAGCAACCACCCTCATGACCGATAAACCTTTTGGATTATTTTTTATATTCCCCATAAAGGGAATGGTTATAAATGCTCATCATGAGTTCTCAGCATCCCTAGGGACACCATAAAATAGCCTGTTTTGCCTGACCAACAGAATCAATGAAACATTAAACAAAGCAATGGTGCAGCCTTTTCCCCTTAATTTGGACTGTTGGTTGATCAAATAGGCAGGTTGACAACCTCCCCCTGGGCTTTTGGAACTTGATATGTTTTGGCATCCTATGATATAAAATAAGGGTTTCATTGATTGCGTAAGAAAAAGAAAATCAATAAAGACAATAATGATTAGTCACGGGCTTAGATCTGATGAAGGGGAGAAAGAGATAAGGAGAGGGAGTGGAGTTCATTGCTTTCGTCCTCAAGGTCATTTATGAAAGCGTGTCTACGTGATGGGTCTTCCACCCGATGTATCATTCATCAGTCTATCCCCAATCACCATTCTGTTTGAATTAGCATAACCTGCACACTGGGATTGTGGATAAATTGAGCTTGTGAAATGCCTGTCAATCAGCCATTATTAAATGAACAATAGCCATAAACTTTCCCTCATGGTCTGATGTCAGAAGCAACTTTTGGCTCAGAGTCTTTGCTGGCTCACGTCCTTAACTCAGTCAGTGCCCTGATTAAAGCCATACAATGCATCTGGGTAAAAATATCTGAGACAGGCACTTGATGCATTTTTTTATTAGATTTACTTGATCCAGAACACACTTCCTCATGGAACATGAGGAAACCTGCATTTTCTTGTAATATGTCTTTTTTTCCTCTTTGTCTCTTTGCCTTAATTAATTCCACATGCCCCTATTACAAGCCCGTTCCCGCCTCGAGGTTTGACTTGCAACTAAACAGTGTCCACACATGTCAAACAAGGCTGTTTCCTCCGTGTTTGTTTTTGTGCTATTCGAGGGATTTTTGCATGTCAAAGAGTCTCCTTCAAGCTGTCAGAGGCGTTGTTTTCCATTTTCAATGTAACGTGTTTTCAAGATCGAAAAGAACTGCTGTCAGAGTGACTTTGGGGTGTGTCCTTGTGTGTTCTTGTGCCAGCCGTTGGACAAGGTTGCCGAAGATTAGGAGCGTTCTTTATTGATGTGTGCACACGTGTATAGCCTGTATCCCATCTCAGTGAGGACCTGCACACGTAGGGGGCACGGCCTCATCAAGTGTGCAGATGAAAAGAACAGCATGCCATTTGTGTTGGAAAAGCATAGACTGTTATGAATACATTACTTCATGGTTGCCTGTCAAGGAGTGAGTTGCGGTTGGTTGCGAGAAAGCAGGCTCTGGGGTTTAATAAAGCCGAACAGTTGTTGATTTGTTTTGGTGGAACAGAGTGAGGGCCGGAGCGGTGAGAGGGCAGTAAGAAAGGACGACTTGAGGTCTGCAAAGAAGTGAGAAAGTTCATCTGTTCCCTGGGACCAACAGCACATAGCCTGTGGAAAATGCATTCATTTGGGAACTTTGATAAAACCAGGGAATGATTCACTGTGAAATACCATCAGGAAGCGTTCGCTGCCCCAGAATGCACGGATTTGGCGAGTTTCACGGCGAAACATGGCAAGGTGTTGAGGTTGAAAGAGGCCAAAACTTTGAATGAAATATTGAATGAAACATGTTGAAATTCTGTTGAATCAACGATGAAACTGTAAAAACCCTACGACTGATTTAGTCGTCTCTTCACCCCCGTATCACCACAAATCAGTGCTTCCTGTGAACACGACACAAAATGCCAACCTGCTGGTGGAGATGACGGGAACGGAGACAATTAGGAGAGCAAACAAAATCATTTTTCTTGTATGAGTGACTCAGTATAGTTTTTCCTTTGTGTCTCTAAGAAATGACTCATTCAAATCTTTGGAAAATTACTGATCGGAAATGTGCAGCTAGTGATGGTGGTGGTGGTGATGATGATGAGGGGTGACAAGAGACGGCTTTGTTTTAAAGGATCACAAACGTCAAAGCCGACCACAGGTTTACTGATGTTTAGTCCTGTGACCCCTTTATGGGCAGGAAACACCCACTCCCTATCACAAGTTGTACAGCTGGAGGTTAAATTCAGCAATAATTCTTCAGGAAAAGAAACATTTGAGAAAACTCTTTAAAAAAATAAACTTTTTCTCTTCTTTTTCTATTGTGGTAAATCATCTTGTGAAGCTGCACATTCATCTCAGGAGGAGGAAGCTCTGACTCAGACGCCCAAACTCCTTTCTATCAAATTCAGCCTGCACAGACACTTTTTTTTTTTACCTGAAACGTCATTAAATCATTCAGTATGAATAAGCTATACCACTGTTAAGATGCAATTAGCCAAACTGTGTTGAAATGCTTCAACATGTAGCGTTTATGATGGATTTGTTGTTTTTTCTTAACAACACTAGTGAGTGGGGACACCCAAATGTATAACTTTTATTCAGCCATCAGTCTGTATCACATTTCAGTCACGCACACGCGAACAAACGCGCACTCAGTCACGTCCCAACGCACGCAGACATACAATCCTCCCACCTAGCACTGACTTTATTGAGGCAATATAAATGGCACAAGCTCTCCTTGTGTACACCCAAGCATAAAGGGAGCTGATCGTGGCCAGAACACTCTTTTATTAAGACCTCTGTTTACACTCTCCTTTATTGAACGTATAAAAAACGCTTCAGGTTCTGGTCCCACTTTTATCGCTCCCTTAATGCTTCTGGTAGCTCTTATAACATTCTATCTAACAAAAGCCACTTACACGGTGCACACACCCCGGCCTTGCCACGCTCCAACTTTGCTAAATGTCTCTCCCAAGCATGTGGAAAAGAAATGAGCCTGCAGACTATTTCCACTAATATAATGCCATTTATAAGTGGGGAATTAAACCTCATAGCACACCACATTAACAAAATGGTTATTCACTTGCGGACTTTGAAGTCGAGGAACCAAATGTCGTACGGTTGTGAACCTCGCCTTCAGAGCTGATGCCACAGAAAAGGCGATGGCTGTTCCATATGTGTGTGTGTGTGTGTTAGTGTGGACTTGACCTTTCTCTGTCAAACCTCCTCTCTGTTTTCCCCTCATCTGTTGTGTTTATCCATCTGCGCTTTTCTCCGAAGTTGTCATGCGTTCCCTTACTCAGCATGCCCACCTCCCCCAGACGGTGTGGTTTTCTAAGACTAATGAAGGCAGGATGCTTCTCTGGCTGTTATGTGTGTGTGTGTGTGTGTGTGTGTGTATGATGTCGTCCCGTCCTTGTCGGAGCCTGCTTCTCATCATCAGGCTGGAGCTGGATGAGGACTGCTGAGCTGGTCACCTCTGGCAACTCCGCTATCAGCTGGAGCGGCTCTGTGATGAACTCCAGAGTGGTGGTTTCCTCAGAGGAGAAGCAGAACAAAGCTCAGCTGGGGAGCGCTGTGTCTGACCCGGGTTATTAAGGCAGGATAATAAGCAGACTCAGCTGTTTTAGCTGGATGAGTCATGTGAGAGAATCTCGGAATGTTGAACCCTCGAAAGAAGAGCCTCGGATCTGCTGGTGCCGATAATAATCAGTGACGAGCGCGTCCCCATGAGTGTGTTTGTGTGTGTTTTGAAATGTGATTAAAAACTAATTGGGAACAAAGTTTCAGTTTCAAAACATATAAATTATGTTCGAAACCACACGCGAAAAGTTCTCAGAAGAAACTGACATCACCCCCTCGACTAAATGTGTTTCCCTGCTGTTTGGAAAATGCCTGATGAAGCATCAGTGGAAGAAAAAAAACAAAAAAAAACAAAAAGAAACCAAGCAAACATTTGATTTAGGATGTTTGCACTCAAACAAATGGCGCTAACAACCCCTGCTGTTTTAGTAAGAGACCCAAACTCTGAAATAGCTTCCCTGCTGCGGGGAACTGATTACTGCAGGAGTCCTGTTAGCACTGTCCTCTTCTGGCTCGCCACCGCATCCTCCCTCTGCGAGTGCTCATCGTCTACTTCTTAGAGAGATTTCTAGCTTCTGTCTCAGTTACAAGTGGAAGGTTCATTTAGGATGGAGGCTAGTTGTGCTTTTTTTTTTTTTTTTTTTTTACCCCCTCGCTGCTTTGGCTCTCGACGGCATGCTCAGAGACATCAATATTGGATTTAGGGACGAATGTGTTCTTAAATGACTGGCAGTCAAGTTTGAAGAACTGTAGCCGTTCGGAGGCTCAGTTCTAACACCCTGTCAGAACAGAGAGCGAGAGGAGATAAAAGCATGCTGGGAACAATGCCCCGAAGCTGCGTCTAATCCCTTGCACTGCATCCTGGACACTAGCCCTGTGTGTTAGGAGTTATCACAGCAGCAGCAGCAACCCAAGCTCCTCTTCGCTCCAAACTCTTACGTTCCTGAAGATTTATGCAGCTTGAGTGGTGGAGGGTGGAGGTGGTTGTGGTGGTGGTGGTGCGCTGCTTCGCTACAGGCAAACAGCTCTCGTCTCTTGATGTGCGAGAGTGCTGATTAGTGCTTGTTGTGTTCATGTCTTTATGGCAGGGGAGACGGGCTCCATTCCACTGACAGCCTGTGAAGAGGAGGTGAACATATGTTCAGGAAGGGGCGAGGATGTATCGGAGATGGCATTTTGTCAGATTGGATAATTGTTAGTTATGAAAAGCAGAAACATTCAGAGATCATTATTTGTGTTGTGGCATTGAAAAATCCATCAAATACAAACACTGCGATTTTGTTTAAGTGACGCTTTATGTTTCGTGGCAGGTTGTGTCCTGATGCCGCTAATGAACACCAGACTCTGGCCTTTAATAATGGGAAGGAATTCATTATCGGTGTTGTTTGTAAGAAATCAGTTTAGAAAATGTTCCTGTTGTTTGTGTCCACAGCGATGGACATGCTCTGCTTTTCCAGATGCTGAGAGAATTTAGAGTAAAGGAGGAACACTTTGAAGTTTCCTCTGTATTCTCACACGGTATTTATATTTTTTCTTTCTTCTTTTTTTTGTTACAGGGAATCTATTGAGCCCGACTCTTCAACACAGACCAACAGCAAAGCAGAAACACTATGGGACTACAGTACCTCTTCAGCTCGTCGGACAAGACTGGAAACCAATCAGCCAGCTCAAATCCCAGGTGAAGAACAGAACATTTCTGCAAATTTCAGCTCCTTTTCTTCTTCTTATCTTAAATTGTCAATTTTTTTGTCCTCCACTGATCCAGATATCATCATCGAGCATAGTTTCATAAAATCTAGCAGCCTTTTGCACACTATTCTGATGATCTCTTCACTTTTGATCTCGTCTTGATCAGTTTGAAATGCATTTTTGTGACAGTTACTGTAGCAACCACGCTGCTTCCCAGGAGATGAAAGGTTCTTATTTCGACACTCTGGAGTTTTTCTTCTTGCACCACCATCAGACACAAAACTTCTCTTAGGGAGTGAACCACTTTGATTTCAACCAACCCTGTGGCCATTTGTCTAAACAGCAGCGACTCAAATTTAAACGTATAGCCCCACTACTGGAACGGCGTTTAGCTGTTGTTGTGTTACATGTTGAGCTGCCTCGAGAACAGACGTTTCTAACCTTTTCTAGGTAACGCTTTATATTAAGGTCCTTGTAATAAGCATTAGTTAATAGGTAATAAGGCTCTTATAAGTGATTACAAGATGCTTATTAACATTATTATGCGTTTATAAGACTATATATGTATTAATAGACTCATTATAATATAGTTAATAGCAGACTATAAGAGATTTATAATAACTTATAATAAACTTAGTTAACTGTTTGTTGATGCTTATGAACATTAATAAAATCCTTATGAGTATCTTATAATTGTTCATAATAACATTACAAACACATATATTGACTCAACTAGCCCAATCATTATGTCTTTGTTATGCCTTTATTAATATTAAGGTCTGTGTAATAAGCGTTAGTTAATAGGTAATAAGGCTCTTATAAGTGCTAACAAGTATTAATAGTCTCATTATAATATAGTTAATAGTAGACTATAAGAGATTTATAATAACTTATAAGAAACTTGTTAACTGTTTGTTGATGCTTAAGAACATTAATAAAATCTTCATGAGTATCAATCTAGCCCAACCATGATGTCTTTGTCATGCCTTTATTAATCTTTTTTTTGTTTGATTTATTAACATTATACTTTATTGCTCATCCATTATAAGTTTACTTGTTTACAGTAAACTGTGCTTTTTGCATGTACTGGATCTAAAGCGAGAACAATGTCTTATTAAGGCTGATAAATCTTTTATTATGCATTTGATTTTGGTTTTCAGAAAGGTGCGTCGGAGGAGAAGAGCAGACTTGTAGAGTTTCTTCTCACTTGAAACATTTATTAAGCGATTGTTTCGTTCAGACCTTTCCCAAGGCATTGTCTCTGACCCTCTTCTTTGTCATCTTCATCTGGTGACAGATTTGATTTGTTTCAGGGTTTTTTTTTTTTTCCCTGAAGGTAGGCTATTTAATTAGGATTTAAAGTTTTTTTGGTCGAACTACCTTCAAAAATCAGTTTCCTGAGTTTGTTTTGTGTGCCTGGCAAAGTCACTTTTTTTCTTCCTCCTCCTTCCAGTGTTTTTGAGGGACCGCTTCTTTTCTGCTTTTTCTCAGTCTGTACAGTCTATGCTGTTGAGTGATTCTTTACCCCTTTCGCTTTTATTTTGAAAGCAAACAGCAAAACCGGAAGTTCCGGTTTAAGCTAGCCGCTAAAAGCTTAACACATGCCCATGTGTAAAATGGAGGTAGTTGCCCAACATTTTTGCCCCCGAGTAGAATTCAAACCCATTCTGGGCTTCGAAAAGAAGCAGCTGACAAGAGGAAGCGTTGTGAGACGGAGGATGACTCTTCTGGTAAGTTTAACTGCTGCTAACTTGTTAGTACAAACTCAAACATGCATAGCTAACGTTAGCCGAAGCTAGTGTAACTTAGACCTAGCCGCCTCATGACTGTTGCTGCCCTACGGAAGCGCTCCTCTGTGTATCAGTTTTTATATTAAAATGTAGTTTATTTTGTCTCCAGCTAGGCTTATATACATACAGTGTACATTGTCGAAATATATAACTTCTCTCTTTCGTTGTGCACCGTCTGATATGTTCTTGACACTTTTCTGTACATGATAGCCTACTTACTGCTGTGAACATTCAGCACAGTCATTTGAGTTTGAGTTTAATGAAATGTGCTACATTAAGACTCTATTTAAAATGCTTGAAAATTCAACTGTAAAGTGTTATTGCAGGATATATCGAGACTTTTATTTTTATGTTTTTACATAAAAATAAAATGTCATTATGAAAACTCAGATGTAAATTTCCTCTATCCTCATTCTCTACCGACCCCTCCTCAGACTCCTCAAGCTCCTCAACCTCAGATGATGGCAAGAAGAAGAGGAAGAGGGAATTGCTTTTGATGCAAACAAGAGTGCAAAAGAGCATCTGCGTTAAATGTTCAATGGAATTAAAAATAAAAAAAAATAAAAGTGTACTTTTTTTTCAAAGATCTGTTTTAGGTAATTTTTAGTTTTATACATTTTAAGTATACAAATCATGTTGCACTTTGCAAAATTGCACTTTTTTGAGTTAAATTATGTTTTGTATAATATGCCTAAATGTTTTAAAGGTGCTTTCTACCTGTTTTAGGTGATTTTGATTTTTATACATTTTCAGTAAAATGTCTCTTTACTTGACAGCAATGAATAAAACAATGTTGGGCTTCACTGTTGAAACATTTGTATTAGCCTACTATGCAATCTTTTCTTTACATTTTATCAACCTTGACCACATGAATTGTTCATTACAGATGTGGAAGTTGTGAAAATCATTGTTTGTTAACCATTAATGAATGCATTACAAAAGATTTATTAGACTTAATAAGGCATTGTTCTCGCTTTAGATCCAGTACCTGCAAAAAGCATAGTTAACTGTTAACAAGTGCATAGTTAACTGATGATAATAAGGGCATAATAATGCACAATAAAATATTTATCAGCCTTAATAAGACATTGTTCTCGCTTTAGATCCAGTACCTGCAAAAAGCATAGTTAACTGTTAACAAGTGCATAGTTAACTGATAATAAGGGCATAATAATGCACAATAAAATATTTATCAGCCTTAATAAGACATTGTTCTCGCTTTAGATCCAGTACCTGCAAAAAGCATAGTTAACTGTTAACAAGTGCATAGTTAACTGATAATAAGGGCATAATAATGCACAATAAAAGATTTATCAGCCTTAATAAGACATTGTTCTCGCTTTAGATCCAGTACCTGCAAAAAGCATAGTTAACTGTTAACAAGTGCATAGTTAATTTATAATAGATGAGCAATAAAGTATATATTAACGTTAATAAATCAAACAAAAAAGATTAATAAAGGCATGACAAAGACATCATGGTTGGGCTACACTCAGTGTTTGTAATGTTATTATGAACAATTATAAGATACTCATGAAGATTTTATTAATGTTCTTAAGCATCAACAAACAGTTAACAAGTTTCTTATAAGTTATTATAAATCTCTTATAGTCTACTATTAACTATATTATAATGAGACTATTAATACTTGTTAGCACTTATAAGAGCCTTATTACCTATTAACTAACGCTTATTACACAGACCTTAATATTAATAAAGGCATAACAAAGACATAATGATTGGGCTAGTTGAGTCAATATATGTGTTTGTAATGTTATTATGAACAATTATAAGATACTCATAAGGATTTTATTAATGTTCATAAGCATCAACAAACAGTTAACTAAGTTTATTATAAGTTATTATAAATCTCTTATAGTCTGCTATTAACTATATTATAATGAGTCTATTAATACATATATAGTCTTATAAACGCATAATAATGTTAATAAGCATCTTGTAATCACTTATAAGAGCCTTATTACCTATTAACTAATGCTTATTACAAGGACCTTAATATAAAGCGTTACCATACATTTTATATGATGGTTGGTATTTTCTTTCCTCAAAAGTGAACTGTTTTGTCGGCCCAATGTCTTATCCCTCCGACCACAGGTTGGGAACCGATGTTTGAAAAGTATGTAGTGAATCTTCCAAAATTGAGGTTTACCCTTAAACCTGTTCCACAAACATTTTAAACATTAAATGTAATACAAAATTCGTCACATTCATGATTTTCCTGCACCGTTGTAAATCCAATTAACAGTGCAACATGTAATAGACCATACATTTTAGATACGCTTGCATGTTCTGATGTTCTCCAACTCAGTACATCCTAAAATAAACATTGCTCACTGATTTAATGAGTAATCCCAGTTTGGTAATTGCTGATTAACTGTAATGTACATTGCAGTGAAATGAACAGTTTATACATTATTTTTAAGCTTCATGGTGCATCTCAGCCTCGATGTATTGAATCGTGCTCATGTGTCAGCACTGAGAGTCAGTTAAGTCCAGGCGTGTGGACCACATACAGCGAGGCAGAGATTAGCGGTCATTGCCTCTTTGCGTTCAGATCAGTACATTTCAAACACAGGCAGCTGCACAGTGTCTCAACAGCAGAAGAAAAACACTTCACAACTCACTGGAACATAAAATTTTGAAATCTGGGATACTTGGATCTGTTTGCTGTTATAATCCCAGACTTTATAAAAAACAAAATACATGGCTGCCAGGCAGATTTAGGAACACAGCTTGAGTTTCCAGGTTGTGCTATTAAGTGAATTCATTTGTGGATTAATTTGTTCTGGCTTAACCAAACAGACGAGGTGCCACAAGGTTTCTCTGGGATCTTATTACCTGAAAAACAAAACAAAACCTCACGTCAGCACAACGAATACCTACAAAGTGCTAATTTGAATATATTACCCCTCTAATAATATCCCCATACATGCAGTGTGCTGTGCATATTTTCCCTGCGGTTATAAATGGCAGTTGTCATAAACATTATGCAGTGTGAGGGAGGTCAGAGAATGCATATAGAAAGCTGCTTGAACGGGAAATAGCAGGAAGTTTAGTCCCACTTGGTTTGTGCAATGATACCGCCTAAAACTGTAAGTGTTCTGCTTCCATATCCTCTTATGATCCACTAGACATTCTTCTCCACATGGGGTGATGGATGACTTAACCCAGAGCTGCGCTTTTTGCCACAGTTGACCCAGATTGAACTACGTGTGTGAGCTGTGTTTATGTGTGTGGAAGGATGTGTGTTTCTGTGCTTGACTGGGAGCACAGCACAGGACAGGAGAGGCTGTATGTTGACATGTGGGTGAGTGCGTGTGAGAATGTGTGTGTGTGTGTGGGCGTTTGGCCACGTGTAGCCACGTTCGGTCGCGCAGCACGACTGACAGCAGTGATGTATGACTCTGTGCCACTTCATCCGAGTCTAACCGAGACACATCGTCTCCCTCGGTGTAGTAACTGGAGGGGTGCTAGGACTCGTGGCTCTCAGCAGGATTAATGTCAAATGGAATAGGAACATTAGATAATCCCCTCTGCTCTTGTTCTAATATACAAAGTAGCGTCATGAGGATTTCCAACCGCTCCCATCAATTGAAAACAATGGTCCTGCATGTTTTCTCACGGTTGCTGGGGTGGCTCCGTCAAAGTTGCGCCCGATTCACCCGAGCCATCTTTCCTCAATCAAAAAAAGAGCTGCCTGCCTGTCTCCACGAGTCATTTTGTCTCATCTCCTCTCCTGTCTGTTGTCTCTTCAGAGTCACCCTGCATCACTGAAGCTCCTGATTGAAGTGGAAGGTGAGCAGCTGCTCTTGGCTCTGGAGAAAAACGAGTAAGTGTTCCCTCCATTCATAATCTGCCTTAGCTCGAAAACTGAGTGCTTTTTGGAGTACAAATGGGTGACATATGCGCTGCCCAGGGGCTACAACTGGGGCTGTAGCCAAGCTGTGTGTCACACATAACAGCCAGGGAAGGGGAGGGTGGAAGCATTTCTCTCTTGCTCTTGCTAGCATGCAGCCCGCTTTATTTTTCTTTTTTTTTTTGTTCGCCGAAACAAAGACTTGAAAGACAGAAATTCCTGAATACATCAGCAAGATACTGATGAAAACCGACATCTTCCTCCTTCTTCTCCCTCTATCTTTTCATTTGATCTATTGGTATAACACAGGGGAGAAGGAAGCTTTGTTTGAACACAGCACACACTCGGCTCTCTGTGTAGTAAGATACTATCAAAACAGTGTTAGTCAAGGGACTGTCAAGGAGGGGGAACATCATTTGAAAGAGATCAGGTTATCGGAATAGGTACACTTTGACAGAGACGTAGCTCTGGATCTGTTCAGAGGAATATTTGTCATCCTTGCGTTTTTTTACACGAGGGCTCAGACTGAGCGTGGCCTCGGTCTCAGACAACCCTCCGAGTCGAGTGTATTGCTGAGAAGAATGGGACGTGATTGATGGAGCAATATGTTTTCCATCCAGCTCTGCTGCCACACATGAGCAACCAGGAACAAGCAGAGCTTTCTGCGCGATAGAGAGAAAGAAGGGAAAGGGAAGCAAAGAGAAAAAAGCGGATGGGTTTTTTTTTTTTATGCCAGAGTCAGCCATGAATCTCACTTGTTTTCCAGACTTAATATATGTAAATTCCACCTGCAGACTGTGGGACAAAGCTTTCAACACCAGCGACCGCAATTTTATGGCTTACCTACTTTGAAAATATTTTGATGGGAAATCATACTCAGTCTTTCTGTCGAATAACATTCCTGCTTTGCACAGGTGGGGATTTTGCAAAGCTGACTTGCAGATTGTCAAATTTTCACCAGCCCCATTTATAGCAGGGAATTACGTTCTGTTGCATGGAAAAACATTTCACCCCCCCCCCCCCCCCCCCCAGCTGCAGTGGAAGTGGAAAAACACCTTACATTCCCATGCATCACCAACATGAGCTTCATCCAGTGTGGCTGTCATCGTTGTCCAGCAGCGTTAAATGTGAAGTCCACAGTCGGGCTCGAACCTCCGAGCCAAGAGGAACAAACAGAGACGATGGAGAAGTGCAATCTAGGTCTTTCTAATGAGCTCGAGAATGATGGAAAAGACTTTACTCAAACAAACCCCCCTGTGCGTCCTAAATACCAGTCGGTTGGAATTTACTCTCAACACTTGTCTAGAAAACAAGATTCACAGGTTAAAAAGGTGCAAAGGTTAAATTTTCACCGTCTCTCCATGGTCAGGTCCATCTGTGGTGAGTCAGAATCCGCTAAATAGGAGCCTCTTTGCACCATGTGGGTGTGATACAGTGAAGCACCAGCAGCACTTCAGGAGGATGCATGTTGCTGATTGAGTTCGCTGTGGTGAAGCCAGACCTGAACCTGCTGCGCTGACATGAAGTTGAAGGTTCTTGTCTGAGGTTTTTCTGGCAGACTGGCTGCGTGCTGCTGATAAAATCCAGTTGTTCAAACACAGCCGGCATCTGTAGAGGAGGAGGAGGAGGAGGAGGAGGAGGAGGAGGAGGGGGAAAATGTGTTCCAGAAATGATTTGAGTGAAATCCTCTCAACCCCCAGATTTATTTTTGTTTTCTCAGGTCTTCATCAGTAAATATCGCTGGCAACACAACACAAGCGAGGTGTGCTGCACAGCTGAGCACCACCATTAGTGCTGCACGGAGAGGTGAAGGCACTACGCGAGTGTGTCTGAACTCACATCACCCCTCCAGTCTAGCAGAGGGTAGCAAAGGTTACCTAAGGAGGCTGGGGGTACATGAAAATTTTATCGCAAGCAGCTTGAAATCATTATAGTTTTTGTTTCTGTTTTCTAGGAAGGATCATTAGCTATTTGTTGCAAAACCCGAATCATCCCCGGTGCATTAAACAGCTCAACCAAAAGGCCAAAAATAATAGAAACGCGTCTCTCGAGTCACTGTATTAAGCCCTTTTGGCTCAGTGACTGACCTGTTGTAGAACTTTGATATTTCCTGCCATGTTTAACCTTCAGTTTGATCCCTGTTCTAACAGTATTGACCCAATAAATCAGACTTCTTATCAGAAAAAGGCCAGTCAACAGCTTCAGGCTGATGAAAATCCTCAAGAGTCAACCACACACTGTGGCAGTATGTGCTGAGGAAGAATTCAGACTGTCACACATCATCAGTCTGTTTATGGTAAATCAGAAGCTTTAACAGAGACAAACACTGTCAAGAGAAGGTTATCACCTGTAGATTTATCTATGATAATGATAATATCTGTGTAAGTCAGTATTTATCATATTTCTCAATGGCATCCTTTCAATAACAAAAAATGACAATGTTGGTGTAACAACATTGTGATTTCTAGTATTACCAAAATCAAGAAGCCGACAGCTAGGGCTGAACAACAGATTGGAATATCATTAAGGAATATCACTTCTTGTATCAAGGTAAAATATGTATTACAAAACACCATATACGTTGCATTGTGGTGCTACAGAGGTGCCTCAGCCTACATATCATGTTCTCCATGTAAAGGGACACAACTGTTGGACACAGACCCCAGCAAAACCAGATGTTCAGCTATTTTAAAAATATATTAATAATCAATATAATTTATCATATTCCTTTTTGGCGTTGTCTCTGACAAAAAATAGCAATAGTAATGTGAAAGTATCATTGCAACAGTTTATTTTATTCATATTTTATCTATTTGCCTTACTCAAAAGGGACCATGTGCAGCTTTCAACATAAATGTCAGCATTTGATGCAGTGCAGCAGATTATAGCTTGAAGCTAATTCACATCTGCGAAGAAAGATAGAGAGAAAGAAGCACACAGCAAATATTTAGTCAATATGGCGTGTTCAGATATATAGTTCTAAGCAGCTTTTTGACAGTCTCTTTAACTCTTTTATAATATATCTTACCTTGCCTTTTGAAATGATCAATATCTATTAATATGTAGGCTGTTTTGGTTGGATTTAAGTGGCTGTGATGGTGAACAGTGATATTTGAAGAGCCTGCAACACGATGGAAACTATTCTTCACACTACAAAGTGTCTGTGAGACACTTCTTCGGTGTGTCTGGTCTTTGGCGTGAAGGGCTGCAGAAGCAGGAGATGCAGGCCTCAGATATTCCTACAACACCCACTTTAAACGCAGCCTGCTGATGGGATGGAACGGCCTCCTGCTGCCTGGAACAACATGTCAACCGTGTGAAGTGGCGCTCCAAATTATGGTTCAAAAACATGGCTGCCTGAAAGATCAAGGTTCTCTCCATGGGGGAAAATGCTGCCAATTTCATACACACCCATGTACTGCTGTTTATTCCGATTTAAAAACAGCAGTAAAAAAAATTGCTTAGTTTGAGACAGACACTTTAGTTGACAGCTTTCGACTATGAAAACCAAATCAACTTTACATTTACATTTGTAGGATATATAAGATGGCCTCAACAGAAAGGCAGACTCACAGCATGAAGGCCATTCCCGTAATTATGATGACTTCCAGTTGGGACCTCATGGGAAATAGTCCAAAATATTAGCATGTCTGTTAATTTCTCTGTGGTTAGAAATGGAAAAAACCAATGGGGAGAAAGAAACTGAATGCATGTGGATATGACAGCACTTCCTTAATGAAGAGTCTGATTTCACTGCCCAAAACATATATCACTGGCGTTTTAGAGGAGTGGCTCTCTTTAACATCAAGGGTGTCTAAACTGAAACATATTAGACCACAGACCCCCATCTGACAAGATTTAGTTCCAGGGTCCAAGATTTTTTGCTTTTAAGATGTTTTATTACAGAAAGTGTTTGAAACCCATGACCAAAACAGTCACACATTTCTGCCTCTTTGCTACTTCTGGATGCAATAGTGAAAATATATGAATTCCATTTTTGCTGGGGACCCCCCGCTAGAGATCAGACTCCACTTTTGAGAATAACTGTCAGTCACAAATGCCGTGCTTTTCCCAACCACACAATAAAAATGTCGGGTATAAAACCATTTGATTGAACCCCATGTGGCTTTTAAAAGCTCTAGCAGGTTCAGGCTTTCATGTCATTTATCAGCAGTGGCAATAAGTTCTGATCATCCTCATCTCGAATTTTCAGTTTTTTTTATTAGATGAAGGTACTGATGACAAAATTGTGGAAATGAATGTCAATGTAATTTCATCTGTTTAATGTAAAACTCACATCCATCAAGTGACTATCAAACCTTGAAGCCCAACAGTTTTGCTTCCCTTGATGTTCTCAACATTCTCAACATTTTAGGTGAACTTTGTCGCTTTCCTCTTCTGCGTCTGAATCTTCTTGGAAAAGTTAAGTCACTAGAAACTGTTTAAACAGAAACTTCAGATGGTCTAGGACTTCTGCTCTTTATTACTTGTAGCTTAAGGTCTTTCATTACCTGTCGCGGTGAGTCTCTGAACCCGACTGCTCCCACTGAGCTTGTGTGGGTTTCTAAGTGTATGTGTGTGGGTGAATGAGTGGCTTTATGAAGCACTTTGTCCTCTTCAAAGGGAAATGTGGTAGGCTTTATGTGTACTTTACATCCATATAGGTGTATTCATATCTTTTTTTCATGTAAGAGTGGGTATTCATTTATTTTAGTCGCAGCCTGTGCACATCTACCAGTGGGAAGAATTGTTGAGCTTTGACCCGTGGGTATGTGGAACAACTCCTGACCAAGCTGTTCTTGCAGTTTTTGCTGCTCTGTGCCTTTGAATGGGAGGCCTCCAGCCATATCAAGATCAGTCCCAAGCTGAGCAGGCAGCGTGCTCTCCATCCATGTTTCCCTTTCTAATGGACTGCAGGATCATTGAAAGGAGGCCTGGGGCTTGTCAGCTGGGTGGACGATGTTCTTGGTTGCCTGCACTTGGGGTTTCTCCTCATCATGTTGTTTAGCCTTAAGCATAAGGAGCCTAGAAGGTCGGTTATCCATCTTTTGGAGTCTTTTGTGTTCCAAGCCGAACAGACAGAGAGGAGGATTCACATATGCACACTGTAATCTGGCCCTGTCCTCTGGACAGAGGGCGGGCAGTGGATATGTTTCCTATCTCTCTGGTGTTTGGAAGAACGGTGCAATTCAGCCCTGGACAGTGTCCAGACACAATTTGTTCCAGTTTGCGTATTTGGTTTTTGGGATGTTGTTTAACTCCGTATCTCAGACGGGATTTGCTTCTGGCCTGTGACCTGTTGCTTCTCTCAATGAAGACATCCTTGTGTCTCAGTGAAAACGTGCACAGGAAATGGTCTCTCCTGGGGACCTGCACAAACAAGAAGGCGAAAGACGACGCACAAATAACCATCCCTTTCTGGAAAAAAAAAAAAAAAAAGACATCCCGTGACCTTCTTTGTAGAGTTACTGTCTACGGCTGCTGAGCCACACGCAGATTTGCTTGAGGAACGTCAAACCCCAAAGACACCCATGTGTATCAAATCCTTCCTCTTGTCATTAAGCCAGGATTGAGACAAGGAGTGTATCAAATCCTCCCCCAAGTCATTAAGTCAGAAATAAAACAAGATGGAAAGTCCTTTTCTCATTTGGGCTTCAGGGCTTACTCAAGGTGAACGGTTTAAAATGTGTTTATTACAGATTTATATCTGTAATAACTGCATCTATCATGCATGTCTTTCAGACAGTCAGTGCAGCCACAGCTCTTTTTCCTCCATTGTCAATTCTTTGATTGATCGATACGATAGTTGACTAATATTTTTATGTTCAAATCTTATAGTATTAAACTTTTCAACACTTCTTTGAATGGGATACCTCATGATCAACATGCAGTAGCTGTCATTCTTCTCGAGTCTGAACTTCTCTGATTTATAAGTGATTCGTAAAAATAGAAGCACACTCATGCTAAGATCCCATTAAGTACTTTGTTCCCATAGTTACCTGCAAGCCCAGCATCCTTACATCCTCTCATTATGGAGAGGATGGAGAGAGAACATGTGGATGAAGAATGGCACAATGTGAGTAATGATGGAGGTGGTGATTTGAAGTCTCCATTCACCTCTAAATATAGACGACATCCGCTGACAGTCTTGCTCCTGATTTTCTGCTATGTAGCCATAGGTCAGGACAATAATCAGCAATCGTTAGCAAAGCGTTCCCATCTCTTGTAGAAATGTATAGACAGGTAGACAGTGGGTGAGGATGTTGCGCACTGCATGGCCTAGTCCCTCTCCCTGCATGCTTCTACCAATGCTCATTTGTTTTTCTTCAGACAAACATAGCTGCACATAAACCTGCTTTCATCAGCAAGATTCAAGCATTCTCGCACACAGGGTGCATGCTGTAAAATTCAGAGGCATCAAACCTTATTTCCCAGCGAAGGATGCGCTGAGGCCTTTGTACCTTCCTTGTTACCCTTGTGGCTGCAAGGCCATGATATACTGTGATTCATTAGTTTCAAAGACAAGCCTAGGAATTGGGCTTGTGTGAATTTTTTTTTTTTTTTTTTGGAAGGAGCTTTCCTCTTTTGAATTACCTTCTCAGAAGCTCCAATTATTTCCCAGCTTAGAGCAGTGATTAATAAGGTGGACTCGCCACTCCATGTTCCTAACTAATTAGGAGTCACCCAGTAACACTGGAGAGCTCCAGGAATGGCTTGTCCCTTCCCGCAGGATGGAAGAAGATTGACATGCAAATGGAGGGCATCTTAAATTCCTTCTTTCTTTGGTCAATCTCAAGCATCTCAATAAAATTAATTTGTATATTATAAATGAAATAGTATTTTATTATGCCTTTTTTTTTCAAATACCATCACTTTATCTGTTTTGTCACCAATTAGAAATCCCATTTCCCTATTAAAAGACCTCTAAAAATACTAAATTTTGCACAATAATTTCTCTCTGCTGTAGATATTCCACTAAAAAAATGCATCACCTCCTTCACCAGAAATTCCATTGTCAGTGTGAATGGCCCCCAAAGGCTTCAAGTTTCCACCACTCACGTCTGTTTGCACGACTGACTCCAAACTAGTCATGACATCACAAAACATCTCACATGTAACTCAGATTAAGTTTCTGTCACGCAGCATAAAGTCAAACATCTAAGCGTCACAACAAGTAGAAACATTTTTGACAGAGAGAAGTAGTAAAGTAAAATGTGAGAAAATAAATGACTCGGGTTCAGTTTCTTGTTAGAAAATACTTTTTGTGACTAAGAAGGGTCTTCCTCTCTTTGCTCTGAGCCTTTTTCCAGACAGACTACAGGGGTCTCAGGACTCCAGCTGGTAGATTTATTCCTCATCCTCTCTCCCTTTACCACAAAGTCCAACTGAAACCTGCTGTAAGTTTCTCACTGGAGGATGAGCCATCACTAGGGCCCATACAGATGGAGATGCCCTCTGTTTGTGATAGGACTTGTAATTTAGGCTTGTTTAAGCAGTTTAACATAGTAATGCATTTAAAAATTACAACAAAATGAAAACTTACTTCTTTAAACATGAGCTGGGACTTACTGGGTACGGCTGTCTAGAGACAGGAGGACTGATTTTGTGTCATAACCCTAAACAGAGAAACAACTAGACAGCCCTCACCCTGTTGTTTTCCATTTGTTGTATGACTCATCTTATGGGAGTCCTATCTTGCATTATTATGAACCTGGTGTGCAAGAAAGATGTTGGTGTTAAAGTAAGAGCTCCGAGGCTGAACAATAACCTGTTTTTATCTTACCAGTAAATTCCAGTCTGTTATTTTAAACAGGCGCCTATGCGTCTTTTAGGATAAGGTTGCATTAAAAGTTATGAACGGAGGGGATTTTGAGGGTAGACGAGGCCGTGTTTCATTTTCATACCTTTATGTAACTCCTGTCTAACATTTAATAGAGCATAATGTGAGGCGTTATCCACGAGAAACATTTATTGCAAGACTTTTCAACATATTCCAGACGGCTGATAAAAAGCATGCATGTGTTATTTTCTGTATTTTCAACCCTCCAACCTTCTTGTGCTCTGCACTCCAGTACAGCTCCATCAGATGGCACTTTATTTCATTAATGGCTCCACATTTTGTTTTGCATCACTCTTTTTGAATATGAATACAGAATAAGGTGTCCAAAGCTGTCAGTAGTGCGGTCACTTATGATATTGTTGCAACTTGATATTAACTCAGTAAGACAATAGAGAGTACCTGTTGCCATTGGTTAGTTGCAGGAACATTGTAAGTCCCATGTTTTATACTTTTCTGTGTTTTTTACGTTCTGATATTCACAAGAAGATTTAATTGTGGTTTTAAGCACCAAAACTGTCTCAGTTTTGTTTTACAGCTCATCTTGTAGGCTTTTCTCGGAGGCTCTAGGTTGGTGAGCCAATCAGAAGAGAGGAGTCTCTGATGCCCTCTTCTGATTGTTTTACTGTTTTCTGAGTGAAGATAGAGCAGACTTTAGGAAAATACCAAATTGTGTTGGACATTGTGTCCAGGTGGGTGGGCCTAACCTTTGTGTGACATCAAAAAGTTACAGAAGTCCTTTTGAGGTTCACTTTCTTAAAACTAGCCTTGTGTGTTTCTCTGTGGACTAAGCTCTTAGACTTTACAGGATTAATAAAGAGACCTACTTTAGAATAAAAACAGACATAAACATCTCACTTTCCACAACATGAGGCCTTCAAATATAATATTTATTTGCACACTTAATCATAAAACTCTCATCTCACAAACAAATGAGCAAATTACATTTTCTGATGTGCTTCCTCATGTCGACCACTTTATTTGCTTGCATTTTAGGTTTTAAAATTAGAAAAACAAATCAGTGAAAATTCATCATGCATTAGATTATTCACTGTGAACAGCAATTACCAAACTTTGTAGTGAACCACAATTTGAATGTGCATTCATGTGCCATGAATGACTAAAAAAAACACTATAAAATAGGAGGATTTTGTAGAACTAAAGATAGTTTTTGCGTCTGTGAGCTGAGGCCCCTCTACCCTCATCATTTTTTTTAATGTGATCTTTGCCTCAGATTGTCTGTCTTTCTGTGTTTTCCTCTGGCTCACAATCGCTCCCTTTCACCTATTTAAGCAAACACTCTCCATAAATTCAAGTGAAATCTAATTTTCTCAAGGCTCTGGGGTGCCAAATGGAATAAACAAAAGCAGCCAAAGTTTTTGACCTCTGTGGCTGCTGACCATAAAGATAATCAGTCCGGCTTCACAGTCCTGGCTTCCATCCTCCCTCTGACATACAGACAAATACATTTGCCATAGTTACAGTGTGAGTTAAAGTCAGCCGGGAGGGAACGCTCGCTCTGCTTGACCTCCATCCTGTTCTCTCCGTTCTCACAGTCGACTGACCTTCCTATGACCAGCTCTCCCTGCGTGTTGGGTCACTGACTGAGCGAAGAAGCCACGCGTGGTCATCAGTCAGACGGTCAGATTTGGGCTGAAGGAAGCCTGTCTCTTTCAGCTGATCTTGCAAAAAAAAAAAATCTCCCCCCTTCCATCTGTTGCCCTACACATGCTCACGCAGAGCAGTGTCCTTGTGAAATATGAAGGCTGGATGGAAAGCAAAAACAGCATCCGCTCCAGTTGACTAGCACAGCAAAAAAAACAAAAAAAACAAAACACCAGCAGCAGTTTCCCCTTCTTGCCCTAAAAAAAATATCTCTGCTGATGAACCTTTCCTTTTGTGTTCCTGCTTTTGACTCATTTAGAACTTCAAATTCGTGCAAGACTCAATGGGAAACCTGTGTAGGAGTTAGAGTTCAGATGCCTCTTTCATCGCTAAATTTAGCTTAGTGATAAAAGGAAATGGTGCAGAGAAAGTCAGAGACCTGGAGCACGAAGTCTTCCCCTGACTCCTTGTCATGCAGAAAGCAGATGCTTTTCGTTTCCCATCCCACTCGTCATTAAGGTTACGACTCTGTGGCCCCACGTTGCTGAGAGATGGACACACAGGGAGTCGACGGAGGCAGAGGAAGGATGTGTGATGACTGGATTGGGCTGTTTTTGCTTTGTCAGATGAGGTGTGAAGGCAGTCGGCCCTCTTCTCCGTCTACCTGCCTCCGTGTCTATCCCCTCCTCACTTATTTCCTTGCCGTCAGCAACTCCCTGCTGGGATATGGGACACGGCAGGGTCTCCACTGGTTGGCCCCTGCACTCCTCCTCACTCACTCTCACCTAATCCCTCCAGCACCAGGGACAGCACTGAGCTGCCAACAACAATAGGAGCTGCCAGGGTTTGATAAAGAGGCTGTGGAGTGCCTTGGGGTGCAGAGACCCTGTGGAATCGAGGCCCAGCTCTGTGACACGGTTGCCTTAAAATCATCAACAGAGTTTGGTTTCTGAGGCGCAGGGGTCACGGGCAGGTTGTAAATTCACAGAGGGTTAAGCAGGAAACTACATGTGTTGACACATGAGCTGAAGGAAGAGCTATAGGTTGTCCTTCCTGAAAAACAACGAGGCATATATTTACTTGGCAGGAGTAGACCCAGTTGTCCGATATAAGAATTCAGCTGCTGCTGCAGAGGACACTGAAGGTGTGTCTGTCCGTGTTTTTTCTGCACATTTTAGCAGTGTTAAAGGAGTTAGAGGTGCACTAATAGTTTTTGGGAGGAACATTTATTCGCATTTCTGTCAAAAGTTACACAAGAACATCGTTACTCCTCATATCTGTCAGTTCAATATGAAGCTGGAGCCAGTAGAGTGGAGACTTGTCATCAGTGTGAGGTTTCCAAGCAAGAGGTGGAGACTCCAGGAAGTCACTACGCCCAGCCAAGAAATACTCCTACATCTAAATCACTATACAGTCACAAACTGATAACATTAGATCCCATTCTTTGATTTAAAGAATGTGAGTTGTCTTAATTAGTTATCTTCAGACAGAGCTAGGCTAGCCGTTTCCCTTCATTTCCAGTCTATACGCTAAGCTAAGTCTACCAGCTGCAGGATCAGGCTTCACATTGTACATACACATCCAACCTATGGGTAAGAAACCAAATAAACACATTGACCAAAATGCCAAATTCTTTCTATTATATTGCACAAGCTCAAAATATCTTATTTAAATAGATAAATCTTTGGATTTTCAACTCAATATATCTATGATAATGATAAATTAGCCATTGAATAAACAAACAATTCAAGAGATTCAGTGTTACCCCAGGGCAGCAGCGTGACGATTGTTTATCAGATCTACAGAAAATAGATGTGAAAACTCTGAAGCTACATAATATCAGAGTCTAGTGGAGCTTGTGCGTGACTACCTCAGAATTTCTATCATCTTGGTTATTGACCCGCTCTGGAAATTGATTTGGTTCAAAATGCCAGTGAAAATGAATAAATGGATCTTCTGTGTGTGGATGCAAATCAACACAAGCTCACCTTTCATTTCTAATCAATTGGTCAACGATGTACATGAACATGCCCCAGCTGTGTGCGCTGCTCCATCTGCATGCGCTGCCGTCTGATGTGATATTTACCAACAATCTCCCAGAGACGACCCATAACTCTCTGCTTCTGCGGTGGGTCGGCTGAACCTGCATCGCTTTAAGGGATCAGAGGAGCGCGGAGGGGATCAGTGAGTTCGCAGTGTATTTTTTGGGAAATCAATTCTCAACTTTTAGCAACATGCAGGGTGAAGTGGTGTCGAGAGCATCTCAAGGAAGCGTGTCACATAACTAAGTCTTTAGTCAGCATTCACTGCAGCAATCAGTCCAAACTGGTCATTGTATGAAATGATTTGTGTCTGTAAATGAATTGGACCACACCTATTGCAAATGCATGAGGATCCTGACCTTGTGCATTACACTTAAGATTAACTTCTCTTTAAATCATTCAGTTGTTTTTGTTTCATCTCCTAAACACTGATCTTGTAACCCTTGACCGTCAGTCATCCCCTAAAAGAGCACGGGGTCACGGTGTGAACGCAAGCCCAGCTAATACATCAAACTCAGTGTTTTACTCAACAGAGGGAGGACATCTCTTTCACTGACACAATCAGAGGGGTGAAAGACATGAAGGGAGGGGAGAGTGAATTTGTATGCAGTCCTTAATTGTCTGATTTCCCTGAGGATGTGCGAGGCGGGGCCGGAGAAGAAGAGGAGGAAGGCACACAAGTACAGACAGGTTTAATTAATTGAAATACTGCTCTCTCTTTTTTTTTTTGTATGTGCGTTTACCTTGTGAGGAGAATGATAGTCTTGATTGTTTGAAGTTCCCTTGTCGCTCATTAGTTCAAGCACAAGCTTGCAACGAATATAGATGCGTGAGCTGCGGGCCTTGGGCCAGTTCTTTGCAACGCATTTGAATTAATGGAGAAAGCTCCAAGCTGTTGTATTAGCATGACCCGTCCTGAAAATGACTTTGCATTCACCCCGTCTCGGTACCTCCCCCCCGTTCTCAGCCTTAACCCACATAATGGTCTTAAAAAAACACACACATCGAAAAAAAATGAGAGAGAAATGTGTGATGCAATTAATTGTTTTGAAGCTACACATGGAGCTTATTCTCTCATCTTGGATTGTAGTCACAGAGGGGATTATAAATTAAATCTAGTAAATTTCCATCTGTGTGGGCTTCCAGTATTTCCTGATTCTGCTACAGGCTGGAAGACATGGATATCAAGAAGTGCCTAAAGGGTCGCTTCACCCAAAATACCTGTAGTGGTATCAAACCCATTAGCCCAGATTTGTGTCTTTACCTTAATGTGATTGAGCTGAATGAAATTGTGTTTGTGATGCCAAAAATACTATGAAAAGAAAGAGCTGGCAGGAGTAGTGTCTATTATAACCCAGATTACTGGGAGTGTTTCTATAGTAAAACATAAAGTTCGCAAACTACCTGACAAAAGTTGCACACTTCTATATTTCCTTTTTGATTTTCCAGTGCAGAATGCACTGAGAGTTGAAGTAGTTTTTAAAGAAATCAGGCGTGGGGGTGTGGGTGGTGGTGGTTGAGGGGATGGGTGGGAGGGTGTTGTGGTTTGCTGATGGTGTTGAAAGAGAAGAATGTGTTGCATGATCTATAAGCCGTGAGCCTGTTGTAGCCTATGCGGAGCACAAAACACAATCCGCACTGTGGAGACGGCGCATGCAGTGATGCGTGCATGTGTACAAGCGCACGCAGACGCTCCCACACGGACGCACATAAATCAAACTGAGCTACCAGCACATGCACACAAGCAGGGAACACACTCTCTCCCTCTCTCCCTCTCTCCCTCCATCACTCCCACACCCCTCCTCCTCTCACGCAGACACACAACCGGAGCTGGTCCCGGGGGAGTTGAAGAGACAGAGACAGAGGCACACTCTCTGCCACAGAGGAACAGAAGCCCCGGGGGCAGATAGGAGTAGAAAGCAGGATGAAGGATCTCCCCTCCAGTGATCCACAGCAACAAAGGCGATTTGAGAGACTGCTGCTTTGGCACCCGGTATAATTAGTTTCAGATAAAGATGTCACTATCCCATGCCACAAAAAAATAAAAAATAAAAGAAGGAAAAAGAAAACTCCACCTGGGACAAACTGCCAGGATTTTTTTTTTTTTTATATTTTATTTGTTTTCCTACCAATTCACTTTAATTGTTATCATTTGTGTAATTGCAAGCACAAGGAATATTTTAGCGTCATATTTTACTCCAGCTGAAGTGGAACATTTTGAGTTCACACTGTGCAGATCAACTGCCTTTGATTAGTCACATCTGATTGCTTTTCCCTTTCCCTTGGGGATCGGTGATATCACGAGCAATAAAATGACTATTGATGTCTCTTTTTTTGAAGACGTAAAGAGTGGTTTGCCCCGTTGTAAACTGTCAGTGAGCGGAAGATAATGACTTGCAGGGTTGATCGTTGTCATAGACACCATTTGTCCCATTTGGCGTATGCAGGCATACCTCCGGGTGACAGACGCCGTGTGTGTAAGCCAGAGCCAGATGTGACATGATGTCATACGTCGACAACAGGCAGAGGAACAAAAGAGGGATGGGATGGATCTGTGTAAACACAGCAGGCTCCATCTGAGTCAAAGTTGCACTTTTCTCACAGCTATTCTGTTTGAGACTGTGCCTGGTTATGCTTCTATGACTTTTACTACATGCCTGAGATAAGTCCTACAACCAGACAACCAGCGTGAAGTTGAATAAACATGATTTTTTTAAGCATTTAATTCCATTTTCATTGTTCTTGTCAGACTGGAATGATTAGACTGTGTCACTCCAAATTCAGCTGTGGCGCAGTGATACACAAAATGTTCCCATAATATGGTAAAGAAGCAGCACGTGTGCTGAATGTGAGGGACAGCTCATAGAAAACAAAACCTCATATCTAAATGACATGTTTGTCCGTGCCTTCCAAGCCCATTACCCATGTAAACGCTCCCAAAACAACTCATGAACATTTCCTGGTCTTCCCCCTCCACTATGGCTGGAAACTCATTAAGTGAAAGCAACTGAAGCTGCTGCTTGGGGAAGATCGCGGTCATGGTTATCAGCCACCATCCACAATAAGCTTCTGCCTAAGAGCTTCTGTGGTTGTGTAACAGTATCATGCCAGCCCCCTCCACATTTTCTGCATAGTTATTAGTCTTGAATGGTAAGAGCTTAATAAAAAACAATAACCACAGGTCTTTGTAAGGCTACATCCACATCAGTACCCTTTAGTTTTGAGTGGCATCTCTCTTTGTTCGCAGCTTCATGAAAACAGACTTTTGGAAGCGCTGCTGGATCCTTTTAAAATTGAAAACTTCAGTGGGCGTGTTGTAGTCTGAGCAGACATTTAAATGAGGCCTCTGGAAACAATGTCATAGAGAGCTACAGTAATACTTCACCCAATGTATGTCAATGGTCATGTGATGTGTGGATCATTGGTTTTGAAATGAAAATGTAGAAATGTGGATGTAGCTTCAGGGACAGCGCTCTGATGTCCACACCCACAGGTGATTTCTCGAAATGTGAAGATACTGGCAGCATCCATTTCCTCTGATCACACCGTCTTACTTGATGTACTGTACATACGCCACCTTTTTACCTGCACACATGAAGTAATGGGAAAACATTTCAGAAACTACACACCCTATTTTTTAAAAGTAACCCACCGAGTTGTGTGTCTCAGCATAGTCTACGTCTCCATCTTCACACTTTATCAAAGATCAGTGTTGCATTTCTGCCCTAATTCCAATTATCCAATCCATTGTTGGTGTGGTATTCATCATCTCGTCTCTGTAATTAGGATCCTGTGGAGTCATCCATCACGCAGACATTGCACAGAGATGACACTTTATTGATTTCACGGGGCATGCCTGGGCTTAACCACATCAATCTCTAGGTGACAGTCACTGCAATAACTGCGTGCCACTACTGCTAATGGCTATTCTGTTTGACCATCATGCTGACCAATTAACCGCCCAGGGATGCCACACAGGTGTAAGGAATCGTAATGAGGCTGTTATGATGGGTTGAAACCAGGACAAAACTTTTTTGATGTGAAATACGCATGAGAACCGTTTGTTTTTCTGCTTTTAACGCAAGCCAAACCCTCAAAAATCCACTTTTTCTTTCGTGTTTTTGCCTCAGCACCTTTGCTGCTGGACTAAATGTTGCCCTGAGAGCCCGGGGTGCCACGGAGCTGCATGTTAGATCGCTACTGAACATGGCAGCTTATATAAATGAAGTCAAAACCATCTGCCTTGACTTTAGTTGCACTTATTTCCCCTTCCTCCCTCCTTCTTGGGCAGAAATCATTGGCTAGCATGCTCCAACGGGTCTGTTCATGACATGCTTCGTGAAGACTGGGAGTTGCATTGAGCTCAGGGTAAGCAGGGGGAATTCTGCTTCTCTGCTCTACTTGGCACTGGCCTGCAACACTGCCTGATGTCAGACAGATCACAGCCAGGAAGACTGGCCCTCTTCCCTCGCTCCTGGAAAAAAATGTTTCTAACACTCAGACAAGGTTTTTTTGGTTTGGGAGGGAGGAGGTTTGCACTAATGTAGGTTTTCATGCACATGATCCCACTTTTTCCAAGTGAAGCTGGGCTCTTGCCATTTGCCACATGAAAGCAGAGGGACATTATTGCTACCACATTGCCCCATGAGTCCCTATGTTGAAATGTAATGTACTAATTGGGGCTCCTAGATTAGGTTTTACGAGAAACGTATTTCTTTGATGATGATTTCATCTGCTCTAAATGTTTATATTTACATCTGTTCTAAATAACTCTCCGTAACAGAACAGGGCTAACAAGTGTTAGAGGGCTACCAGCTCTCCTGAGGCCCACTGTCCAACTTCTCATTTATCATAGTTAACTCTTGAATTTGTGCAGAAGTCTCTGATTAGGCTGTCTGAGTTAAATGAGACACATCGGAGCCTGTGACTGGGAAATCATTGGACATTGATCCAGCTTAGGCTCCAGCAATGGTAAAGAACACTGTGGTGTCTATGTACTGACCACAGCAGCAAGTCAATTATTAGACTAGACGTTGTTGTAGTTTCTAAATTACTTAAACCATTGTTGCTGAATGTTTAATGGAGTTTTCCATTTGAACTGGGAAGTTGAAATTTCCAAGTTCTCAGTTGGAAATTTATACTTGAACACCCCATGAAGACCAAAAGTACCGATATGGAAAGTTGAGGGAATTTCATCAACCCCACAGCAGAAAATCCAAGCTGGCTGCTCTGCACATCAACAGAAGTGAAAACATGCTGTTTATTAGCGTTTTTCTGTCTTATTTAATGGTGGACATCAGCTAACTCCAGTGTAATGCACTGATGTCACCAACTACACAAACAAGCTTCTACAGTACTTTGCCGTATTTGAATGCGGTCAATTGAGTTGTGCTGCCATTCTCAGCCTGAGGTAAATGGAGAGCAGCACGAGCACTAACCTTTCCTTTGCTAAGCCTGGTTGGATACCTTATCAAGAGAAAAGGCAGGGCAGTTCAAAACCCATTAGTAACCACTGACTGAAAAATTGTCTATTGTTTATTTTGCCAAATAGAACAGATCGTTGATGCCCCCTCCATCTGCAAGCTTGACTCTATTATTGTGAAATTTTCCTCACAGTTTTGTCTCTCTGTGTCTGTATTCAAGGCACCTGATGGCAGTTTTTTGCAGGGAATACTTTCTTTCTCACAGTTAGGTTTCTCTTCCTGGTCTTGGCTTGTAGTCACATAATCAATTCAGTGTTTTGTTGTTCTTCCAAGATTTGATCAAAAGTGTCCCAAGCAGTTTGAACTCTGCGCTCTCCCATGGAGAATGTGTTTTTATGGCCTGTGCGTGACTGCGGCTCAGCTCTTGGTATGTCTGTATGCTTCGGTGCCACAGGCTTTCAGGACAAGACTACATGCACAATCCTGTGTCATAGTCAATAAATAGAAAAAAAAACATTATGTGACATTAGCATATGAAAGCTGAGGAGTTTTTTTTCTTCAGCATGACTACGCAGTGGAATGTTTGACATTCAGTCAGGACCTTTTCTTTCTAGGTCATATGCAGCACAAACCTACAAATGAGACCTCCTTTTTGCCTTTGATTGATTAGGCTCTGACTCCAATTCATCAAACCTGTTGCAATTAATATATCTCACACTCACATCTCTATCTACTCCCCTCACATACAAGCAAAACAAACATTCACAGTGAAGGAACATGTAACAGAAAGATTGAATATGTTGATAAATCATCAAAGAGATTCATTTCCCCAGTGTTAACATGGTCATGTTGTCTCAATGAGAATGCACGCAGCAGGGAATGTGTTGCCATTGTTCATCATGACATTTATTTCTGTATGTGAATCTATTCCATTTAGATAAGACAATGCGTAAATCATGGTGTTATTTCCTTATACAAAGACAGATGGATGAGACTGACAATGTTGAAGAGATACAACAGGAAAGAATATGATAATTTAATGCGGGAAGAACAGAAATGACATTTAGTAGCTGGCGCTCGGATTAGCTTGAAGTGACTTCATTGTCTTTCTGTCTGTATTGTCAAATCTACTGACAGGCAGAGCTGACTCTTTTCCCCCATCTAATATATTTTCTTTCAAAAAGTTATTTTCAGCCAAGAGACAGCATGACAAGATGTAAACATAACAACTGTAATTATGGGTATTGCACCTGTCTAACTGCTGCTGATAAATTTGCAAATATTTCTTTGTGAGATTTTTGAACAGGGTTATGCAGCTGCAGGAAACTCTGGGTAATATTATCCTCATTGTGTCACACTTGCACTTATTCTGGTTGTGGTAGGTGTCAAGGCTGCTTCCACTCTGCCAGGTTTCGGTGGCATTAACAGCTGGTATGTGGCATCTTCCTATTGACTCATGCTGCCTCTCCCCAGTGCCGACTCCCCCGTCACTCAAACGGAGCCCTGCTGGGGCGCCATCCCGTGGGTAATGCATTTTAAATGGAGGGCGCAACCCCCTGTCCACTTCCTTCCCCCACGCCTCATTAACTTCCCACTGATTGATAAACGGTGAGCTGCTGCTGCCATGCGGGGCGGGCGGTTTGCGGAATTAGACAAATTATATAGTTGGCTGGGGGGAGTTCATCGCTCAGCAGGGATGAGATGCACCTACAAGGATTTGCGCAATGAGCCTACGTGCTGTTCCACGGTATGTGATGTGATTGCAATTATTGCTTGTCAGTCTTATCTCTGCCTGTCTTCCTTTGTAATGTGTAGAAAGCTGAGATCAAACAACTTTAAGGTTCTGTTGTGCTACCATTCCTAACAATGCAGGAAACAATGCAAAATTGGCAGTAACTATCATGATATACACAGAGGCAGCCTGTACTGCTTGGCTTTTGGATGGTTTCGTGCTTTTTACTGGAAAGAAAAGTCCCCATTGCCATGTTTGAAGGTAAAACATCTTGGATTTGAGCTACAGTGCAAGTGTGAAAGTAATGTGACAGAATTGTGCATTAAGTGGAAATGAAATGACTAAGTGTAGTTGTGCAGGGTCTGTTTTGAGAACTTGCTGGTGCACTCAAGGCTGCTCTGACATTTCAGAGTGTCAGCTGAAATGAGCACACAAAAAAAAGAGGGAAATGTGCTCTCCCTGTAAAGCAAACTGATGACGTTAACTAATGTTTTTTTGTTTTTTCTAACTCACTGAGATGTGATCAGATACCCTGGAGTGACATTGGTTTAGTTCCTGCAATGACTGTGTTTCCTCTGCTTCAGCAAGACACTAACATCCCTCCCACGTTCATTCATTGAAAAAGTAACATATGGATGACACATGGGTGTCTGCAGCATGTTCTTGTATACCCACTCTCTCCCAGAGTGTTACAGACAAGCAGTGAGGCACACACACACACACACACACACATACACACTCACCACAATGGATTGTCTGTTGTGGGCAGATGTTGAGGTTCTGTGTCCGACTGAGAGAGCAGACCTAATTAAGACTGAAGAAACACATCATTTTATTTGGCGCTCTCTACTCTTGGGCCTCACTTTGATCCAATGATTATTACCAGCTCTTTGGCTCTATAGAGGAGGAGAGGGCGGGGAAGCATTGTGTCTCATGCTGACAGCTCCCAAACAAAATAACCCCCCTCCCCAGGTTGTTACAGCTGACACTCCCAGCTGGGTTGTCAGCGGTGAGGTCAGTAAGAGAATCCAGCTGCCTGCTGAGGTTTGCTCCTCTGCTGTGGATTAGCACCAGCCAACCTTCTGCTGGTATCCTGCGGTGCAATACTGTACATGCACTCGCTGTGTAGCCTACAGTACAGGGACACATAAACACTCTCATCCTCACTTGTAATCAGGAACACAAATACATATGCTCATGCTGTGATAATCGACCCACATTGCTTTATTGGATCTCACTTTGTTTGTTAATCGCTCTCTGCTGTTGATCTGTCGTCCCACCAGCTGAGTTTCCCTGCCTCCTCCAGAGAAAGGAGCAGGGCTCAGTAACCTCCGTAGGTGGCAGGAAGGTCAGCCATCATCTTAATATGGCTTTGGTGGCAGAGTTTTTCTTTTTTTTTTCTTTTTTCTTTTTTGACTTTGAGGTGCCAGGACAGCACAGCATCTTGCCTCCTATGGGCCTGAAAGGTACACGAGGCTCTGACAGGTTTGAAGGTTGCCGTTTGAAGGACTTTGTACCAACAGTTGCACTGGATTTTAATGAGCCACAGCACCAAAGAAATACATCAGAGTCCACACAAACGTCCCAAAGCAAAACATTGTAACACAATCCACTCTTCCACTGTTTATCCATATGTTCAGTATGTCCCAAACACTTGTAGTCTCTCCAAAACAGTTTTCCGTCCAAAAAGTGGCTACACACCAAAGCTGCCTGCAAGGAACTGTCCTCAAATTCCCTGATGATCTGTTTTCCCTAAAACAGAAATGGCACAATGAAAGTTATTGCTGTGGTGGGGAGTTGGAAATCACATTATTTTTGTTCTTTTGCCACTCATAAGACATATTTTCCACACACTGTAACACAGGTGTTAGTGCCCACCAAGGTCACATTGGTTAAAGCTGCAGGAAGCTGTTTCTACTTTACGAATAAATAAATCCTTACAGCAGTTGACTGTTTGAAAGCCGTGATTGTGAAGCAATTACAGGAACTAATATTTGTTTGAAAATAAATGAGGTTACTGATAAGATTAATTAACAGGACTAAGAGTACACAAACATCCTGGCCGCTCATTGAGGCCGCACAGCAATAAATAGAACTAACGTCATCATGCTAGCATACGATATCTCTTGCACTGGTATTGGAAGTTCAACCAGCATGACTGACATAGCTGCCCCTAGAGCTACAGTATGCTATGCTGCTGGCATTGGCATAAATGCTAATGTCAACATGCCAGCATATGATATTTCTTATGTTGCTATATGAAAGTTTAACCAGTGACACCGCCAAAGTTGCCCCTAGAGCTATATGCTAACATTGGCATACATAGCAGCCACAATTACTAGGCTACTACTACTTCTGCGACACTACTACAATAAAATAAAACTGGAAAGGAGTTGTTTTCCTACAGCAGAGATTTGTGGTGTTGATTACTGTGCTTTCTAGATATGAACTGTGTCATACCTCAAAGAGTCACGTTATAGTGTTATTGATTCCCACCTGGGACAGAAATAATTTCTTCACCATATTCCTGTCAACATTACCCCCCCATTCGCATTTTTATCAGATCATACCATAATGTCCGTTTGCTCATTATTGTGTGCAATGTCTAAGCTAATTACTGTTCTGCCGTACCACAATGAGTTATGGATTGATATTGAATGCTTCTTCATGGTGCATGCATGTGGCGTGAAAGTGGTTTAATGGAATACGCCACAGCAGCCTTTTTATCCGTTTTCCTTCTCGGTGCCTACAGCTGCTCGCTTCAATTTATGCTCTCCCAGAGCAGGGTTAAGTTTTAAATCACATCAGACTGTTTATCTTTCACGCAGGTCTGGAAGTGGTGGAAGGGCCTAAGACACAGTGATTGATTTTTTTTTTTTTTTTTCAGATAAAGCCCCTTAGGGTCACTTCTGAGTGTTTGTTGTCTTTGTTTATCCTTTCTAGGGGGCTGTTTGCAAGTAACTACACTGAAACCCATTACCTGGAAGATGGCAGTCTGGTCACAGGCTCTCACAACTTCACGGTAGGCAAGAACTTTTCAATATTTTATTATTTTATTATTATCAAAGCAGACACAATAAAATTGTGATCTTAAATCTGTAATGTTTCCTTCTTTATCAACGATCCAGCAGCTCTTGTGAATATTGACCGTTTGCTGGGCTCCTCTTCTTGTCGGGGTGTGCTTTATTGTGCTCCTATTAGGGTCAGTGAGAAAGTAAAGAAAAAATGATGTTGCAGTTAAACCTACTTTTTAAACCTCATGGAATTGGAAAGTCTTGCGCATAAAGGAGCTGATGTAGGTGAGCGGACCCATTTTCGTTGGTTGCCAGCAGATTCATATTTGATGAAATAAAAGGTGGACAGAGGTCAGAGAACAGACTCAGTTTGAGGGAACAGCGTGGGTCTTTTATAATGGATAAGCCTAAAACTGTCTCTTAAAAAAATGCAGGTCTGCAAGAAAAAAATGAATTAGTGAACATCTACGTGCACTCCAGAAGTCTCTTTGACAGTAAAATATATTCAGCACCTCATCGCACTTCATGAGCCTTGTCCTTGTTATATTAAGATTAAACTTACTATTTAAAATACATCTGTTAAGTCTGTCAAATGTCTCATTTGCCCTAAATCTTTGACTCCAGATACAGAGACATGCACAGCTGGTGACCACAGCTCCAGCAGGATGTAGTGTAGCGTCATCTTTTTTTCTATTTTTTTATTGTCAATGAGTTAATTATGTCCAAGTTGTATTTTTTATTTTTTTTACTGGTCAAGTTTGGTGTGTGGCCTTCTTCCGATTGCTTGTGATTTGCGTCACTGTGAATCAATATTTATAATCTTCATTAAGCTCTGCAGAAGATGTTCTGCCCTTAAAAACAATGGGTCTTTGAAAACATCCTCCATGGATCCATAAATATCCTTCTCTTTAAGGGTATTTATGAATAGTCTTCTCTTGAGGGATATTTATTTTGGTTGAGAAACAACAGACTGTTAGGAAACAAGATATGCAGCACACCGTAATGAATGATGTGGTTGGATCATGTGGAACAGTTTCTACGCCTCAGAGCTTCCACCTGCTTGCCTGATTTCAGGGGTATGATTATCTGCAGTTTGGAAAGCAATTAAATGTCTAATTTTTGTTCAGATAACCAGAAAGCATAATAATAGACAGTCTGTGAGGTCTGTGTACACAAAATGCACGTCCTACTTATGGCTCAAATCCACAAAAGAGGAGATTAATGTAATTCAATAATGGCCAACCCACACAGTAAAAATGAACAATGTTTTTCCACTCGAGACTTATGTGAAAGCAGAGCTGGACCATGGCTGGCTGGGCTTGTCCAGCTCATCAGAATTGCTGCCATTCCAGAGCAAAAAGACAATGAAGAGGTTGTGGCAGGTCGACTCATGGGTGGAGAATCCATGGCTTGGGTAGTTAGCACATGGCATGAATTGATGGTTACATGGATGCATAAATACTGGACCGAAACAAATGGGCGATTTCACCATCAGGAATAACTGATTAACCAAAAGCCCTCACAACCGAGCTCGAACCACCAACTGTGTGGCATTATGCCTCATGTTTACACCAGTAATTATGCGCCCAGCTTCATGTTGATTAATCAGCTACAGTTCTGCACAGTGTGGAGGGGTAGATTAAAAGTTGTATGGACCAAATGACCCCCTGTCAGTAGTCATGTGTATATACCTGCAATGTCTTACCAACCTGGGAACTAACTGACCTCCTCTCATTCCTGTCTCATGACCACAGCCAGCTCTTCATGGGAGGGTCTTTTTACTGGAAACAACCAGATCTTGAGAGAGTGATCCATAGTTAATTTATTTGTCCTGCCGGCAGGGAGGAGACTGATATAGTGATCTGGGCAGGGGAGCTAGAGGGTTCAGTTCTGTGTCAAAGGCAAGGTACTGCTGGGAGTGACTTCAACATGAGTCAGCCCTTCCTCCCTCGGTTCCCTCGGTCTGCTTTACATCCTCTCCCTTTCTCACTAAATCCGTCCATATATAATACAATAAATTAGTGCCATGTGCTGTAACAAAAGCCATCTATAGGGAATATGAATCTGCAGCATGGATATTAAGGAGTTAACCTGGAATAATAAATGCATGGTTATGATAAACAATGTTCACGCCCGGGTTGCCTCCCCTCAATAACCTGGGTATTAGTTATTAATCTTCCTTATTTCGGATCCGAGAACTCTCCTCTCTCATTTCTTTTTACAAAAACCTTAGAAACAGAAAGTCTATTCCTATCCCTTATATCGATGCATCACAGTCATGATCTCATCAAAGAAACATGAGGTGGTAGCATTAACTCAGTGTAATAAAACCAGCCTCTCTTCTCCCCACTGTACTAAAATTTCATATTTCATGTAATAGGGTGACGTGTCTTTGCACCTTTTTCCCTTACTGTAATGGACTGTGCTCTGTCTATACACCTAAATGACCAAATGGGTGAATACTTTTGCGGTTTTTGGTTCACATCTTGAGTAAGATAAACATTAGTATGGGGGGAAAAAATGTGACTTAGTCTGTGGCACGATTGTTGATGCCAGATGGGTTAATTTGAATATTTCTGAACTCAGTTCCTAGAGTTGACTCAGAGGGGTGTGAGAAGCAAAACACATCCAGTCCTGCAGACATTAAACACCTATTTAACAAGAGAGGTCAAAGAGAAATGGCCAGATTATAGCTACGATAACTGAGATAACCACTCTGCACAGCTGTGGTGAGCAATAAAGCATCTTTGAATGTTGACAACATGCTGATACTTGGAGTTGATGGACCACAACAGCAGAGGACCATGTCTAGCTTCAGCCAAAAGCTTGACAGTGACACACCGGAAAACATGTCCTGGTCAGATGAACATAGATTTCTGCTGAGGCTGCAGATGGTGGGGTCAGAAATTGGCATCAAAAGCATGAATCCATGGACCCAACCTGTCTGTGCTTGTCAGTGTGAGTGACCATTCTCACATTATAGCCTACTACATTACATTACTGATTATTGTTATTGTCAAAAATGGATTTGTTAAGTACTAGAATCTCAACCATTTGGGTGGTAAGACATTACTAATGCTGCTTTAACTAGCTCTTGTCAGGGATGGAAAAAATATTAATTGGATTATCACAGTTTTATTGCAGAATTACTGTGATGCAAGATTAAGCAAGGATTCCCTTTAATACCAGAAACACATCCAGACCATGAATGTGCAAAATCAGCAGTCTCTGGAGGTTAGCCACATTGAAAGAGGCTGGACGTCCAAATATCCCGCCTGCACTCTATATTTAGAGGCAGTCAAAGACGGGTGGAAAACTCACGTTTCCTCATTCTGCAGAGCGGGGTGGCAGAGGGGCTGCTATAGGCAGACCTCACCTGAGCAAGGTTGTCTGGCTGTAGCTGAAGTACTGTTTTCACTCTAAACCAGACACTTCCTCCCCACCCTCTTGCTGCCAAGGCTGGTTCAATAAACATGGGTTTAATTCACTTTCGTTACTCCCTGCTACAGTTTGACAGGTGGTCCATGAAAGCGGGTACCTGGGAATGCAACAGCAAGCAAAGATTGAGGAGGGAAATGTGAAACTCGCACAGATTTCAGCCATCATTAGCCTGTGGTGATGAGTGGGAATGGCTCCTGCTAACCCTGCAAAAAGCTATTCCCCCAGAGTTAATTTGCTCATATTTCACAGTTATCAGCTGGGACTGGTGTTGTTGAACTGTGCTTAAACTTGAACAGGTTTTTTTCCCCCCCACATTAACTACATTCTTCTTGTCTGGAGTTTTAAATCCTCTGCGTTTTTTGTTTGTATTTCCGCAGGCAAACTGCTACTACCATGGTGTGGTCGAGGGTCACGTCAACTCGGACGTCAGCCTCAGTACCTGTGCTGGGATTAAGTAAGTGTCAGATGTTCATTTTGAATTTTTTGTTGTGCTATTAAGACAGAAAGCCCAAAGCCAAAGCTTTATTTCACAAAATCTCTCTCCTGTGGTAAAGAAGAAGCATTAATCCAAGTAACACCAGAAGTTTTTCCAAATCCTTTGAGGCAAGTTCAGGTTGAGTTCAAGTCAATTTCATCATTTAGGCTATGGCACGTCCAAATCAAGTCATGTTTTCAAGCCAGGCAGAGGATAGAAGTCTTGCAAAGTTTTCAAACCAACGTCTAATTTTGACCTTCCTTGTCTGCCATAGTTGTACAATGAGCGAGTATTGGTGAGCACAGTGTAATGAAACCCAGTGAAAATGATGACAAAGACTAAAAACCAAGCTAATAAACTGGAATAACATTAACGTTAACTTCTTGCCTATAAGTCAAAAAGAAATGTTATGAGTTCAGTATAAAACTTAATTCCTGTACTCAGTGATAGAAAATAACACTCTTGTTTTGCTTCTATTTCTATCACGTCTTTCTATCTACTGAATTTACCATGCTAACTAGCAAGCCCTGCTACTGAGTCACCGTAGCCTGCAGTCTGCCCTGAAGACGTGGTGCTGCTCAGAGGGTATATTATAACTGCTTGTCTAGTAAATGCAACGACTTAAGTCTTAAGTCCCAGGTTGGCAGCTTTGAGGAGTACGTTTTCAACAGGACTCAGTAAATAATGTTCTTTTTCCCATAGCAATATGCTGAGATGACAACCTATATGCTACTGAGAGGTAGCAGGCTAAACTTGATATACTGTAAGGCTTTAGACGTGAGTCGGAGTTTCAGAGATGGAAACACAGAGATTGCAAATGTCAGACAGGAGAAATGATTTCAATAATATCACTTGACACCATCAGGAATGTTTTCATGAACCAGCCAAACCCTCTGCAGAGTGATTTTCCTGACTGTAAAACCTTTGCTGTTGACCTTGGGCTCTATGTTTTTATTTATTTACTTAAGTATTCCTGCAACCTGTCTGCACAGTGACAGATGTACAGATTTTTATTCTTTTCTGACACAACTACACATCGCTTGGACTTCTCACCAAGACAAATTGTTTTTGGTTTGCGTTGGCAGTGCTTGGGCTTTTGGGGGAGTTTAGTAGGCCTATGAGCTCATGTGGTTGTGAATATTGTGCAAGTTTTGTGAGAATCTCAGAGTTTATTCAGACTCAGCACAGGGAGCTGTCACTTTAAATCACAGAGGCCACTGTTAAATCATGAGAAAAGTTAGGAAAGAGGAAACAATGGCCGGAACAATGGAAAAAACGAAGAGATACTACAGCTCTTTAAGCAGAATGTCTGCCAAGTGTTAATTCACATGGTAGCCACTATTATTCCACTGCATGATACTGACTGAGAAGTGCACTCATCACTGATGATGTATCATGTTTTTTGATGTCACACATATATCATGATGACTTTTATAATCTACTTTTCTTTACTGGATATCTGATATGCTCCAGTATTTGAATTGTGCAAAGAATAAATAAATGACTATGATGCTGAGCTGCTTCTAAGCCCTGAGAGATTCCTACATGCATTTCCTCTTCTCTCTGCAGGGGTTTCATCTCTCTTGAAGGCAAATCATATGTACTGGAACCATCTGCTGATCACTCTGATGGGACTCACTGGATCTACACAGCTGAACACCTCAATTTCTCTCCTGGCACCTGTGGCCATGATTTCAACATATCTTATCCCACGGAACAGACAGACGGCAGCCCGTTCAAGGCTTTCAGCACAAGGGTGAGGAGTACTGAACTACATGCAACTACTGTAAACTGTGGCTGTACTGACAATTGTTTCTTACTTCATTTGCATGCCTTCATCTCAGAGTTGACAGTAGATAAATGACAGGAAATGAGTAGAGAAAGGAGGTAGAGCAGAGAGAAATGTTTTCTAAAATCTTCAACCATATGTAATCAAGCAAATTAGTGATAAAAACCCTTCAGCAGGTCTTCAGCAGGTCAAATTGATCAAACTTTCATTATGAACAGTCCATTGAACCTCTAAATGGTGGGTATTATAACTCAATCCTTTTTATAAACATACCTGTATTTATTGATGAGGCTGCATTAAACTTCCACCACTTTGGTCCTGAATGAAATGCAATGCAGTATCTCATCATCAATTCTTGGATGAATTTCTTTGGCATGAGATTTTGCAGAGGCATTTATAGTTCCCAGGGCATGAATCTTAATGACTTGATTAGGCTAATAACTTGGTGATATCCTGGCTTTCTCTTTAGCGCCACAATGAGTTTTAGATGAAGTATCTCAATAATTATCGCTCAGTATTTCCATGACTTTTGGTATGGAACGTGTGTTCCTGTTGCTTTCAGGATAAATTGATTAATCATATTCACAACTCATCATCTTGCTCCATCATCATGTAAAAAGCAGCCACAGTGAAAAATATGCTCTTACCACTTGGCTGTCAGTGTAGAAAGATGCCATCGTGTAGTTGATCTCTCTTAACTTATAGTTTGTATTTATATTCTGACAGCGCCAAATCTAAAACATTGCTAACCTCAACCCCCTTTAAAAAGATCATTTGCAATGTAGATATTGGTAAGTGGGCTGTATATCTTTTAGAAGCTACTACTTGTTGAATTATTCACTCAGTCCTTCCATCTGATCTGACAGTGTCCATTAGTGATCGTGAGTCTATGGAGAGCGGGAGTTGATGAACACCCGTGGAAAGTACATTGGCTGTTAAGTGGCAGCATTTGCTGGATCAGACTGCAGGCTTGTAGATCATGTCTTAAGCTGGACCTGTCCATCCAGAATTAAACAGATTGCTTCTTTGCTCTCCTATCGCACACCCTGCACTTGGCCTCTTACTACCCCTCTGCTCATAGGGATAAATCATAAGGCCCAATGGTCCCTGGGAGTCTAACCTCAGAGGAATTGGGACTGTAGAGATGATGAGCACTGATAAGTGGAAAAGAGACTCTACTGTTCTCTATCTGAGTGGTGAGCGATGGCAGTAGAGGTTGAATATGAGTGATTTATAGAGAGACACAGAGATAGGTGATGCAAAAGAACAAACAAATGTCCCAGGGCTTAAAAGGAGGGTAAGTACACACATCATAATATTGATGCAGCATGAATGTGAGGGACTTTCCATTTTATGAAAGCTGATTTTTATATTTTGCAATTATTCAATCATTTTATTAAGGTTAGATTGAGTTTGAATGTGTTTTTGGGAAGCAGGCCGAACATATGGCAGTGCTGGCCCTTTCACATTATTAATTCTTATTTATTCATGCAGTAATAGGGATTTTCCTGGTCTTTTTTATTGCACTGTTTGATTTCTGTTGGTGATTATAATGCTGGCTTCAATGGAAACTATTGTCTTTGGTGTTAAGAGGGTTGCAAAAACACGGCAGATGCGAACCAATCTTGACAACGGCACAATGCAGAAGTTTCCTGCCTGACAGAAACAGAGGGAGAATAAGATAAGAAAAGACGACACGGGAAAGGCTTATATTGATGATTTATACCAGTGAGATAAGTAGTTTAATTCTCCTGCTTAAGAGTTTTTTTTTAAAATATATTTTTAAATATTTTATCTGATCACAATGTCCCCTCTCATTTGTTTAAAATACTACGTCCCTTCCCCTCCTAACACAATGAGAGATATCAGAGTTAGAAGGGAAATATCTCTACTAAGTGAAGACAGATGTGGTTTAAGGGAGGTGGTCAAACGTGGTAAATCCCATAGGTGATTAAAAAGTGAAAACAGAGAAGATAGTGAGGGATATTTGCAAAAAACTGCCATAGCAAAGGCAAAGTAAAACCAAAAAGCCAAATTTGCTGGACTTGTGCGTGGCATGCGTGCACCACAGCTCGGTACGCAGGGGCACCGAGGTGTGCTGCTGCTTTGATAAGCAGCGATGTGCCCTGCTTGAGGGCCTAAAGATAAAGAGGCGGTGCTGGCAGAGCGCCCCTGGATGATGTGAGTTAGATGGGGTAGAGAAGGGTACAGAGATATGATGGCAAGCTGACAGGAACTGTACATCAACAACTTCAGTTCCTGTGAAATCTCTATTGTCGCAAGATGAAAATGTGACTGTGAAAGATGTCAAACCTCAACACAGCGGGCAACGGCGGTTGTAGAGCAACTCGTCTTCCGTGGTTGAGACAGAGGGTTATACGGATTGAAAGCACTCGGAGGAGTTGGATGTGAGCCGAAACTGAGTAGCATTTGGGCATGAGGGTTTATGTGTGTACTGTACCGTATATGGTAAAGAGAATCTTATCTCAAAGCTTAATTATTCAGTTTTCATCCTTGTCCACACCTGAGCCTTTGCTCGCATTTGCTCAGATGTGGTTGAAAGCTCCGAGGCTAGTAAGCTGGCCTTTGTTCTAAAATTCTCTTCACCATATAAACTGTGGAAAAACACTGGCCTCTGTTCTTTGATATTTAAGCAGCAGTGGTATGTAAAACATGAACTAAACAAAGAAGAGGAAGAGTTTTTGTTCTTGTTCGCTGTTTATGTAAAGGTGAAGTTTTAAGTGTCAGGGTTTGTTAAAAAATACGTCAGGATTTTAATTGTCTACATTTTCCAGTGCACTTTCAGTTTTATGTATAGAGACAGCAGAATATGTGCTGTAAATTATGTGTATGTGTAAATTTGATTATTGTGATAGGTTGATTGTAAATTTCACAGTGTTGATTGAACATGGTGTTTATGTGTGCACCACCTCTCCGGTGGCCTCCTCGAGACTTGGTAATCACCATAGGGTGCATTTAGAGCACACTTGCCCATCCTGGCTTATCTATGGAGGAGGCAGATAAGAGCAGAGAGGATCCAGGCTGCCAGGCCAGCAAGGATAAAGAGGCTCAGATTGAAAGAGGGCCATGGTGTGAAGGCAGAACACTTAGCCAGCAGGATAGTATAGGATCTGTGAGTGTGTGAGTGGAAAGAACGAGCTTGCGTGTGCAATATGTGTGAGTGTGCGCAGAGCCATGTGTGGGCTGCATTTGTCTTTGTGTAGATATGCCCTTCTGCACATCTGTATTGTCTCCATGCTCTTTAACTTAGTTTCTGTAATCATCAAGTTCTCTATTTCAGTGACAGTTTATAATTGATCGCAATTGATTTTTTCCTTTTTGTTCAATAGAGGTTGGACTTCAGTCAGTCTTTGATCCTACATACCAAGGTAGATTAATGTGCAATAATAAATAAATAAATGGAAATGTGTTCGTTTCTATGTAAACCACACTCACTAGTCCACACTCCACTGTTAAAGTGTGATGTAAGAGTCTTGTGCTCTTTGTAGAGGGTGCAATAAGCTGACTGCCAACAGTGCTGGCACCACTGTCCAAAACAGTGATTTATTAGTTAATAAGCCAGTTCCTGTAGAGTGTTATCAGACATTTGTGTGACCTCAGCGGCGCTTATTGGGTCAGGCTCTGTGAGTTGCTGATTTCTTTGTGCTGATTCTTATTTCTGCCCTTTGTGTAAAGTGCAGCTCAGGTAAAAAAAAAAAAAAAAAAAAGCCATATTGAGTAGCCACCTGCTAAATTTAGGCTGCTCTTTCCAAAAAAGCTGCAGTTAAGTGCGCCCTCCTGATGCCCTTCTTCGTCTGACTCTCTACTCTCTTAACCTCTGCCTCTCTCCTTTTCTTGGTTTATCACTTTGTCATTCCCAGCCTCTGTTCCCTCTCCCCATTAACGGCTTCTTCTGGCCTTCGTGTCACTTTGCCCTCTCCCTTTTCTTTCTCGCATTGTATTGTTTCTCCTTCACACCCACCTAATCCCCGTCCAATCCTCTTCACAGCACAAACGTCATGCCCAGACTACAACCAAATACGTGGAGCTGATCATCGTGGCAGACAACAGAGAGGTAAGCAAAGGTCACACAGTCTCACCCACTGCCCGAATCCCACAGGAAATGGGCTCAGAGGTCACACGCTTAGCTGCCTCTCCTCCCCCTGGAGACGCTGATATGGTGGATGGCTCTGGCCCTGCTTTGCTGCTGGCCCCTGATGTGTCTGCTTACTCATCCATTTCACTGTCCAACTCCAGCTACGTCCCTCTGCATATATCATTTGACAACTTGACTCACAAATGAGACCATTTTACTAAATCTCAGACTTAAGATCTTAAAGAGGGTGTGGAGAAGAAAGTGGTCTTTATTTACATGAGGCCCATAGGTCGGTGTCACACGCTGTAGAGCCACAGAGACTGAATAAATGGGGGATTTGAGACAAGGTGGCCGAGGTTATCTCTGTAGCCTGAGCTCCACTGAGGCACTCTTTGATGATAGCAGCTATAGCAGAAGCGCCAGTGGAATTAACGTGATATCGACTGTAGCGCAGCTCCAAGACGCCTTGTGGAGAACTTTCTTGAGCTGACACAGTGTTAATATGTTCCAAATAACGTCTTTGGTGATAATCAACATTCAGAGCGCATGGATCGCCTCTTCCCCTATCTGCCTTATTCTGTATGGTTGTATTGTTGCAGTTTCAGAAGCAAGGCAAGGACATGGAGAAGGTCAAGCAGCGGCTGGCTGAGATCGCCAATTATGTGGACAAGGTAAAAAATCAAATCAACGGAGGCAATGTTGTGTTGGAACGTGATTTATTAGAGGTCACATCAAGCCTGTTGAGAATTAACCAACCTGTGAGCAGAGGCTGATTAGATTATGAATGGATGATCAATTCCATAACTTGAATGAGAAATGTTGTGAAGAGTCCGCTGTAATAAAACACACTGTGGATGATGGTTTAGTAAAAGAGCAGCAAGAAATGATTCATTCATATGGAAAGGAGGATTTATTCAGAGCCTCAGATCATTTGTAAGCGATTATTTCATAGCATTCGTGTTTTAATAGGTAAAAGGAGTAACAGAAATGTTAAGAGAAACAGATTCTAAGCCTGTGGCCTGAATCCACATCTCTATTCTTACCTACTGTACCTCTCCTCTCCTCAGTTCTACAGGGCTTTGAATATCCGAGTGGCTCTGGTGGGCTTGGAGGTGTGGAGTGACGTGGACAAGTGTCCAGTCACCCAAGATCCTTTCACCACATTGCATGAGTTCCTAGACTGGAGGAAGGTCAAGCTGCTGCCCCAGAAACCCCATGACAACGCCCAGCTAATCAGGTAGAGCTTTTTTGGAAGCACCCATGTGTAGAAAATTATAACACATTATCAGGTTTTTTGGAATTGTCTCTCTGGGTTCAAGCAAAATTAAATATGTTCTGTAATCTGTTTTTTTGCTGTTGTTTTGAGGCGCATGCAAATGTACCCTACAATGCAGAGTTTTCATAACCAACAGAAATGGTTTTGTTTGAGAAACAATTTAATTTCCTGCCTCTTAAAACATTTGTAATATCTTTTGTCTATCAGTCTTAGCCGTTAGCATGCCGAGACAGCCTCATGAGATGCTTGCATGCTTGAGAAGTTGCCAACAAAAACATTTTATCTTGGTTAAAAGACAGACAATTAAGGTTTACTTAAAAAAAAAAAAAAAAACATTTCTTTCATTTAGACATGCTAGTGCTAACACAGTTATCACCATTTTCATTATGTAGATGAAAAAAGGCTAACTAGATATTGCAGCTAAATGCTGTAAGCTGACAGTTTAGCTGATAAAAATAATCATCAAACAACGAAGTGCTCAAGTTTTACAAACCAATGTTGAATAGAAACACTGAAATAAATGCGAGTGGAACAGGGGATAACATGGAGTACAAGCCGTTTTTAGGGATGATGACTCAATCACTTTGCTATAGCACTTAATTAAGATGCTTTAAACCTTTAATTCAAATCCCCATGCACAAGTCAGATCTGGTAGCATGGCTATAGTGCAGAAATAGATGCATAGAAATACATAATCATGTAAGAAACTAACACCTAACACTAGCCTTTACCTTGATAGATATGGAATATGGAGACACACTACATGCTGATAATGTGATAACCTCTGTTTCTCTCTTTTCAGTGGGGTGTATTTCCAGGGGACCACCATCGGGATGGCGCCTATCATGAGCATGTGCACAGCAGAGCAGTCGGGAGGAATCGTCATGGTGCGTGAATGTGCCTCAGCATCTGTCCTCTACGTGCTCATACACTTTTACACCATATTGAAGGGAAGCAAAGCAAAATAAATATTTACTTTGTTGATGCCGACTTCTTGAGAGAGAAGAGAAACTATAGACTCATTTATCCCTCCATTCCTCTTCCTCCTGCCCTCCTCTCTTACCCTTGTTCTCCACCTCCCTTCTGACTTGTTATAATACTCTCAAATTTCTCCCCTGAGTCTCTTGTGTAAGAGTTGAACTAAGGATCCCAGATTTGATAGGAACCAGTATTAACTACAGCGCACACGCATCACTGACTCTTTTTCCAGGGAGGGTATACATAGTGCCTTCCACATTGTGCTGATAAATCAGAGTGTGTATTGATTACACGTATGGAAACCTTTGCCTCTTAATGAGGTGCAACAAATGAGAGAATTTAAGGGTAGAGTGTATCGCAGCCTGAATGAAATTGCAGGGGCATGTTGTAAATGATCACCCATTACAGAGCTGCAACCCTATACCATGTGCACAAGCCATGTTGCATTAGTGCATGTCATGCTATTATTTTATACTCTTTGCCTCTGAGTGGCTGTTTGTCTTGGGGTCTGGCAGGCTGATGGTTAGGTTTACAGCTAGTCCCCAGATGGTTCTTCACTCTTGTCCTCCCAGATGGTAAAGTGGAGACTTGGTCATTATCATAAAACTCTACATACACAAATACATCAGGTCACAGACATAAAGGATCGCTCTCAGACCGCAGACTCTTCTGCTGGGCAAATCATGATCCTGTTGTCTTGGTTGTCTCCCTTCGTTTACAGAGTACCTTTGAACTCATTAGTTGACGTCCCCTTTGGGTCTAATTGTTATTTTTCTAGGCGGTTAAATCTTAAACATCCATTTTCAGACCATCTGGAAGCTCCATTTACCAGCCCTAAATGTTACATTAATTTCATTGCTGAGGTGGAACAAAACAGAGACAGTGGTGTGCGGTGCCCTCTCGAGCAGCTTCCTCACTTAGTGAAGGTGTCTGAATTATTCCAGGAAACTGAATTTTTTTTTTTTTTTAGCACGAATCCAGGCTGCGCAGTCGGATCTCAGCGAGCACTGACAGTTGATGACCGTTACTTTCAAAAGCCCCCAGCAGAGCAGTTCATCAGTCTGAGCTCAACTTGCACAGCACTACTGAATAATGCACAGTGACGGAAGACTCCAGAGGCAAGGTGCTCTGACGCACAGCTCTGCATCCATGAAGAGCTGATAGCTGCTACCGCTACATTATTTATCCATCCTCTTCATGTGTTCATGTTATACACACCTTGCCGGAAATCTCAGTACATCAGCCAACAGCAGCTTTCACTCCATGTGTCACTCCGGCTTCATCTCCACACACCACTCTTTAATTTGCCTTCTTTAACCCGATTGGCTGTGTGATTTTCAAGCTGTCCTTCGAGGCTCTGTCTGCTCTGTCTTTCGGGCCGATTTAGTCTCTTTCCCTCAGAAGAGGTTCATGTCTTTATTTGTGAGGATGAAGCAGCACATCTGGCTCTGTCAAAGTGTGCACAGCAAGCTGAAGGTGACAGCCTGCAGTCTGCTGTTTCATTTCTCATTTCAGTGCCACAATGTCGAGCGGTGGAAACGCTCTGATAAGCACAGATCCAAAGGCATTGTTTGTAATCTTGGCAATATGCAATTACACTCACTTGTTTTGAGTAATGTTTCTCCAGTGGGTCCTGTGGGGAACAACAATTTGGCTAACATAACATTTTTTATTATTTGTTATTTTCCTCAGAGTATGTAATCAGAAATGTCTGGTTTTAATTAGCTATTGCTTTGCTGCAACAGAACTGTAAACTGAGCAAATCTCATTATGAGGCTCTGCTTGTAGCATCATTTTAAGGCTAGAAATATACTCAACAAATTAGACTCATCAAGTAAAGAGGTTTTATATTAGATATTGTGATGAACGTTCAAGTTCAGTTTCACCAAAATTGATCTGTTGTTTTTGCAGGACCACTCAGACAACCCTCTGGGCGCTGCGGTCACTCTGGCCCATGAGCTCGGACACAACTTTGGAATGAACCACGACACCCCAGAAAGGGGGTGTGGCTGCAGGGTGACTGTGGATCGTGGAGGCTGCATCATGACTCCCTCCACCGGGTGAGTCATGGCCTCTATCTTGACAGTAAATTGTCAACAGATTAACAAGATAGCTGACTCCTTAATCCTCAATATCGAGAATTGCAGGAGTTTTATTTCAGCTCGTTGGCCTTCATCAGCCTCGGGACATAGTATGCTATAATTCACTGCGCTCCAGTGGGGGCTTTGCAAAAATGATTTCTAACTCCAACACCACCTGAAATGCATCATCATGATGTCAGGCCATCATTATCTTGGATATTAATTTTGTCTTATTTCTTATTAAAAATAGCAACCATTGCTCAAAAAGCCCAGATTGTGATCATATGTAAACATTATTCCAAATGCTATCCATTTGTATCGTCTGTAAGCAAATGATGCAGTTGAAGCGTTGGGCCGTTGGGTTTATGGCGGATTGAACAGCTGTGCTAATGTCCTGAAGCAATATGACTCATTCTCAATAAGAAGCTAATGGTTCAGTGGCAGTGCATGGCCCAAACAGCACACTTAATGTAGCTGATCTACAGTAGACCTAAGAAAACAGCGCGTAGAGAGCCTATACTGCACATTTGAGACATATCTAAAAACATATCAAGTCTGAGGTGTAGTTATTGAGTAATTGCTCAGCATGGATTGTAATGTTTCATGTCTGACAACTTGTAGTAGACTGAGCAGAGGGGAAAAGGATGTTCTGGGTGGAAACACTGGGTATCAGTTCCAGCCAAGGTCTAGTGGTGTGTGGGAGCCTCAGACTGGTGTTTATGCTGGAAACATCTCCCTGTATTTGGTTTGGACCAGATTCATGAAAAACAGGGTAACACTATTCTTGATTATAGACTTATAAAACAACACAGCACTAAGATGTAGATTTATATTTAACTCTGATTGAGGGTATCCCTGGTCAAGGACTTTGTCCAAAAATGGCAATATAATCAATGTGCAAATGAGAGAGAAAAAACATGGTTGAAGCTGAAATAAAATAGTTTTGTCTTTCTAGCGTTTCCCTTCTCTCCTGTCTCTTTCAGCCTGCCTTCATTTCTTTCTTCCATGTGCACAGTCAGAGTGATGCTATTCTTTGACATACATGCAACTTTAATGTTGGAAAATCACTCTGCAGCTGCAAATAAATAGTTAAACACGTCTGAAAATTGTCCATTATACAGTTTATGTGTGGAGAAAACTTATCACCTTGCTCCTAAAATATCTGAATCTGCAGCTGCGACGAACAACTCTCCATGTGAAGGAATGTTTGTACCAAACATAGACTAGTGAGAAATAAAATAAGACATGAATATTTAGTTTCTTGTTCTGCTCTCCGCTGAGACTGTGCGCTTTTTTTTCATTCCGGCTGACAAAAGAAAGAAATGATCTACTTCTAGTTGATTTCAAAATAATCCCCTCTACACCTATTTATTGCTCCATATTGCTGCTTTGCTATTTAATCCAGGATTAAGGAAGCAATACATTTAAATAAGGATGTTTAGGAACTCTACATTCCCTCATTTTGCTTTCTCAGTTAATTCCAGGTCAGCAACTTATTCTCTGCCTGAGGCGGTGCTACATCTCCCGTAGGTCCTGCCCCCTCGCTGCTCCATACTTTAAAACACCATGAGGCCACACACAGGCTCTGCGGCAAACACCTCAACATTGTTCGCCACCCGGCAGCTGCAGTTAGCCTCTTTGTTTACATCACTGACTGCCATGTTTTGCTAGACAGGCGACCAGTTCTTTTCAAAGCGCAAAGTGATTATACAGAATAGCTCCTCACAAGGCCAAGACTTGAATGGGTTGATACAAATGGCCCACTGCATTCAGTAATTGAAAGTACATGGGGGGAATAAAACACTCTCCTGCACTCAGCGAAGAATACCTGTTTTGTTTTTATTGATATTTTCTTTTCATCAAATAGAATACATGATTTTTTTCATCGTCACTGCTGTGCACAAACAGAAGTTGATGCCCATCCAACTGTCATGTACTCGCCGTGGCTGCACAAACTGAGTAGAGGAGATAATGAGATCCAGTTCATCATTATTACACTGGGGTTCCGGGGGTTAGGGGCAGGGTGGAGGGGGTAGGGAATGGGCAGTAAAACTGTAAGCTGTCTCAGTGCCAGCTGCACATCTGCATAGAGCGCTGCTTATTTCCTGCTCGTACTGGTCATTGCCAATTGTCGTGTCATCCCTCCCACCCTCCTCACCCCACTTTCCATCCATGCCTCTATCCCTCCATTAGCACTAAATGAGAACAGCCTGGTGTCTCATCCTTTGAGATTATCATCTCTTGAAAACACACACAAACACACAGGAACACACACGTGCAGCAAGTGAGCGGCTGCTGGCTATTCCATCGACACAGGAAGACATATGTGGAGAAACATACACATTAGCAATCTGACACAGGAACTCCACAGGGTTCTATGCTCGGTTCACTTTCATTTCCATTGCGTTCTATTTCCTGAGCCTTTTTTCATCCACACGTTTGGCTGTTTATCACCTATTACTAGTGCCTGAAAACGGACAAAACACAAGTGTGCAACCCCTTGAAATGATGATGATGATGAAGCTGGTCCCCAGTTGTTTGCAGATGATAGTGTTATCTACGTATCTAGGAAACTATTTGCACAAAACGTTTTGTTGATCCCTCAAAGTATCATTTGTTAACTGTATGTATGCTGTATTTATTTGTACAGTAATTCACAGTTTGTCAGTCACAAACACTGAGCTGTTGATGGACAGATCCAGGATGCCTTATTCAGGCAGGGTTCATTCCCCTCATGGGTCAGGTTCTGAGCGAGATGGTAACTGTGGCGCGATATCACAGAGACTTATGTATGTCCCGTGTCATGAAATAATCAGGCATCACATAAAGTGAGTCAGAGCCCAGGCCATGCCATGGAAATGTGACCTGTGCCCCGCTGAAGAACAGGAATTCTCTGGTATCTCTTGTCTAATTGAGTCCATAGGGAAATCAATGTGAAAATGCTTTTCAGTATCTACAATGTAGGACAGACTGCCAGGCACCAAGGGCCATAGCCAACCATATCACCTATCATCCCTCAGAGCTCGGACACAGTAAAATTAATATTGAATGTGTAGTCGAGCAAGTATGAAATATTTGTCGTAGACACAGTTGTCACAATCAGGTTTGAATTAGCTTTTCTTCACATTCGTGCCAAAAGATCAGGGTCTTCCAAAACATAATAAAACTGTGATAACAAAATGAAGACAGGGTCACGGTGAGTATTTGCACATTTTATATTTTCTTTGAAAACGTTCTCACCGTTTCAAGGATGGTGGAAAATGTTTTGGCAGATGCGTCATTGGGAAACTCAGCAGACCTGATTAATAGCCTGATCAGTGTTTTATGGCTGAATAGATGTGACATAAACTGGCCGTGTAGGACCTGCTGGATGGGTTTCCCGGTGCTCTCTGTGATGTGAACCGCAAGGACAGACAGATGAGGAGGAGTGAGCCCTGCCCAGCTCTATATGGGCTGAAGCTGCTCTGTGTCTTTTAACGTGATACTTTGCCTTTAGAGTATTCTGGTCACTGGTGACATAAAGTTTGGATTTATGGCAGTAGTCTGCAGCAAAGTCGTACTTCAGTCTGACCTTCACGTGTTGATCATGTAACATTTCAACAAGAAATGAAGGTAGACTGAACTGACAGCCCACAATAAATTTCATTTTTAATGGAGCGAACTTTTGATCTAACAAAAACCTGTCACATCATTTTAGTTTGTTGAAGTTTTTGGTTAATTAACCACATCATTGAGCATGAGTAATCCCAAAGAAAGAAAGTGGAAAATAAAACTGCTAAAAGTTATTGAGAATAATTATGTTGATGCTTCCCCGGGGAACTCAGACCGATTCATTTTTACTTTGAATGCTTTAAAAAATATAATAGGTTGACAAGGCGGGTGAGCCAAACAGCAGCACAAAGGAACCTAGAGACAAAGCTAATAAACAAAAGAAGCCAAAACAATTATATGTTTTTATGTTTGTGAACTGTCAGTTTAAGCTTTTACTGATGACTTCATCTCTACGCACAAAACATTTGGGTTACCTGTCACAGTCCATCTACCCTCGCATTGAAGCAGAGATGGTTGGAAGACTCCAGCACTGTAGTGTTATCAGGATGAGGAGGAAATCATAGGCGCCTGTAATAGAACTGGGAATGATTCCTTATCACCAGACCTCCCACTGATCCAGTCAAGCCTTGTTTAGCCATTGCTGCAGCTTAGTCCCAGTGATTGCTTTGTACACTCTATCAACCATCAACTGCAATACCTCTAGGAGCCAACTGTCAAACACTGTCTGCAGGTTAGAGACGAACAAAAGAAAACAGACGGGAGAGGGATTGATCCCGTAATGGAACTGGAGCATGACCAGGTGGAAAACAATGCAGCAGTGTGAGACGGAACAAAGAGCGGTCTCAGAGAGCAGGCAGAGGTGAACGCGGCTCATCCTTTGTAAAAAAAAAAACAGAACAAGATGAGAGGGAGCCTGAAGGTCAAAGAGTCACCCGGGGTCTTTTTTCTTTTGAGGTGGTGGCCCAGACTCTCAAGGGGATGAGCGGTTGTCTCGAGTGTCTTTGGTTCGCCATGAGCCCCAGATGTGCACACCGTGACTGGGCCTGGCGCTGCTTTACTAGCCCTGGGGACTGCAGCTGCTAAATGCCATCGACTGTAATTCATCTGTGCCTCTGCCTTTTCACAGCCATTATTCCTCCTCCCACCCCCAGACTGTTGCAGAGAAGACCAATTATTTCTGTATTGCCTCTCATAAAGAACAGCTGGATCCTGAGAAGCACATGTATCTCAGACTTGACCAGGGAAAAAAAAAAAAAAAAACAAGAATGTGAGTATTTGTCATGCATTGCATGGTCTGGTAACTGAAGAGCAGGGCTGAGTTCATGGAAATTGAATGAATGCAGCAAAAGAGTGGGTACAACTTAAGCAAGCAATTTTGGCTTGGGCTTTGGGGGTGAAGAGGAAATCAACAACAGCCGTTGCTAAGGAAGTGGCCTGCCTGTTGCACAGCAGCCTTGACAGCTGTTCATCAGTGCAGGATCCCCCGAGGTGCTCAGACAGGAGGAGTAGAAAAAAATGGTGCAATTATGGCTGTTACTACAGCTTTCCTCATTGCTCTTTCCTTTTTTGCCATTTCATCTCACTACAAATCCACTGAGACTTTTTTTTTTTGCCTTAATTCAGAGTGGCTCCGGATCTGCTCCATGGCACCCTACTTTCACCTAACACAACCTCTGGAAAGTGTTGACGTTCGAGAGCAGCGGGCTGCGTGTTTAGGGGCTGGGGGAGGAGATGGAGGGGGGGTCAGCAGCAGGAGCTGATGTAAGCTGCCTCCCACACATGACAGAAATCAAAGGCAAGCCGAGAATGAGGTCATGTCAAAACATTCACAGAGTGTCATGACATATTTAGAGCCGTATTAGATGTGAAACCCAATCAGAGAAAAACACAGTTTGAAAGAGTTACAGAGATGCTTCCTTCTCGGGAAGGAGAAATTCCACCTAGAGATTTTGGTTATTTTACAGCTTCTATATCAACAAGATCAGCCAACGAAGTTTGAGTTCAAAGCTTGGACTGGTAGCCGAAAACAAATTGACAGCTCCACTACATTTAAATGTTTTATTGTTGTTGTATTTTTCTCATGTAAAAATATGAGTGAGTGTCTCTTCTCACGGTGCCAAGAGCCACTTCTTGATGGCACAGCAGCTCAGGCTGAAAATGAACAGGTCCTTATCCACAAGCTCCTCAGGAAATTCTCTTATTGAAAGATCTGTAGATAAAACCATCTCTGCTACAACCGTGATGTGTTTGCTGTCCTCTCAGCGCCGTCATTTTCTACACCACTTAAGACTTCACAATCAAGCCACCCAATTTCCCGTGCTGTCATTTTGGAAAATACATGATGCACTGAATATATATAATGTGTTTTAGTCGGTTAACAGTCTGCTTATCTGGACTTTCCTTTCTCCTGACATCCACCTGCTGGGAAGGATGCCGGATGCTTGCTTGGTTTTTGTTTCCTGACTTCTAGTCTAGAGTCAGCACTCTCTCTGCTGTGACAGGAAAGATTTTCACTAACGCGATGCAAAGGAAAGAAAATCCACCGTTTGAGCCCACGGGCCACAATAGGGGAGTGGGTGGCAGAGGTGTAAAGGTAGGATTGAGGGCACACTTCACACTTTAACAGAGCCTGTTGGAACAAAACATTTGGTCATCTTTCCTGACCTGGATCTCCCACTTGTCGTCCCATATACACACACTCATCTGAGTGCACAAGGACAAGCACAGACATAAGAGTGAATATATTTGATATATACGGCTTCACCCTTTCTGGCCTTGTTGTGCAGAATTTTACAGCGTGGGTGGAGGTATTAAAAATCTCATATGGTGCTTTTTTTATCAAGAGCCTCATAGAGAACAAGATACAATCTGCTTGTATTCATGCACACTTCACACACACACACACACACACACGCACGCACACAGTGTCATCCGAGGCACTATATTATCACAGAAAAGCTCAATAAAGCCACATGAGGTCTGTAACAAAGCTTTTGGCAGACAGAACCCTGGGCTGTGTGCTCTCCCCACGGAGCAGACCACCCTCTCTGTCCGCTCCAAAAACAATATTAAAAACACACCATCCCCTGTTGCTCCCAAATTTATGGGTGTTGCAAGTCTTGCAAAGGAAGCACTTTTTGGTTTGAGTTTTTATGATTCCCCCGTCTCATAAAGTATATCTTATCAGATCTCCCTCTCTCGGCGGAGGGGAGGAGACAAGGGGGCCCTGCGCCACTCGCATGCTAATGGAGCTCTGGAGCGATTGCTGAGCTCTGACGATTAATTGATTTAGTGATTAGTGGCAATTAGCTGCTGATTACATCAGACCTGAAGAGGGCCCTTGTGTCTTCCTCCTCTCTCGGTTTGTGTCACTCACAAAAATATTCCCCTCTTCTCGCAGGTATCCGTTCCCCACAGTGTTCAGCAGCTGCAGCAAGAAGGACTTGACAGCCAGTTTTGAAAAAGGCGTCGGCATGTGTCTGTTCAACATGCCTGAGGTCAAGGTGCTCTACGGCGGGCAGAAATGTGGCAACGGCTACGTGGAGGAGGGAGAGGAGTGTGACTGTGGAGAACTGGAGGTGAGAGAAGTCTAGTGAATAGGTCATGGGAAACAGACTTTATTTTCTTATCCTCAGACCTCCTGCAAATCTTCAGCATTCTTGTTTTATGCCCCCTTCGACTTAACTGTTCCCCATAAATCATTTTTAATTATATTTCCCACATTTGAGAAATGAAATAAGCAGAAATGCTCGTGGTGGTTTCTGTTGCCATGGCACAAACGAACATTTCCCAAAGCGAAAACAAAACCTCCTTTTGTAAAATGCTGACGACTCGGAACTCTAAAGACGCTCTTCAGAAAACAATGACCTCAGAGATGAGTGTAAATGTATTCATTCTGTGCACTGAACAGGTGTTTGGGGGGAAGGAGGGCTGTCAGATCGCGATGCTGTTCACTGAGAGGAAACATCACTGACAGCTTCACCCTGTCAATTATTTAAATGAATCCGCAATGGCGTGCACATACGTAATGGTGGCACGCGTTGCTAACTTCTTCAACTGCAGGATGATGAAACAGTTAATCATGATGCAACTGACATTCAGCGAGGCAGACGAGACGAGAACAGGGCTATGAAATATGAAGGAGACATCTATTATAATTTGGGAGGATATTTTGAATTATATAATAGCCTCTGTGAGAGAATGCCTTGTTTTTCTGCCATTTGTTTACACCTTCATAGGCCAGAACAGCTTTTTTTTTTTCTTTTTTTTCTTCTGTGAGCTGTTCATACTCCATCCAGGGTCGGGCTGAAAGTGGCCTTGTCCTTCAAAACAAAGAACTGACATAAGCCCCACAGGCCCAAGCCAGCAGCGATAATAAAGCTCTCCACAGAGTTTAACGGCGTCACGCCAACCCAGGCCAGATCAGAGTGCTCAGGCTGCACCTCTCTCCACCATTAAAAAGCCTCATTAAAAAAATCCCGGGTCCAATTCCTCACAATCACAGGCTACTTCTTTTCAGCGCGCCTCCTCCGCCTCCTTTGGCCCCGGGGACCATGGGAAAGGCCCTTAATGGTTTTTTAGGCTGAAAGAAGTTCTGGAAGGCCCATCATGTCAGTTGCATCCCCTGCCAGCTCCATCCATCTACTTCCTCCGGAGTCTGACTGCACTCGGCTGTACAGTATGTTCAGACCCTAATGGCAAAGAGAGAAAGAGCTGACCCTCGGGGGTCCGGCCCGCTTGCCTCTGTGTGAGATCATGCATGCACCAGCAGACATACACATCGTATACGCCGAGGCTCGATTGAGAGCTAGCTTCCAACTGTATCAGCAGGCGGAGAGCTGCTGATTGGTGCAGGGCATGGCTCATGATAAAGGCTAACGTGAAACAGATGGGCCTCCATGGTGAGAGGAGAAATGTTACGGGGATGGTGCAGACTCTGTTTGACTCGCTCTGCACCACAAAAAAGGACAAGAACGTCTTAATATCGTCTTTTAGGAGGATTTTATCCGCCTTTGTTGTCGCTGTCCAACAGAAACAATCCCATCAAGCACCTTTCACATTTGATTATTAAACTCGCTTGATATTTCTTTGTAAGAGGTTCAATCTGTGTTTTGAGTCAAGATAACAAAAAGCAGGTTTGAAAAGCTAGTTGCACGGTTGTCACGCTAATATTCCAGACAACCTAAGATAAAACAAACTCTGCATATGTCTGTTTTTCTTCTTTTCGCTTTGTTAAAGAGCTCACCGTGCACTGCAAAAGCAATGTATGAAGTGAGTAAATAAAGTAAGTGGATACATTTTTATATCTAGATGTAAATGCTTCTGCAGACTGCTACACTAGCATAAAGAAAAATGATACTTGACCTTGATATGGGTTCACTTCCTGACTGTGATAGATACTGCTCCTCTCTTCTACCTCCACGGGGGTTGCATGTTGAGTTGGGTGAGTTTGACTAAATCTGTGTGTAACCTGCTGGGAAAGCTCCTTACTCTAATTTTTATAGTGAGGAGAATTTGTTTCTTCTTTTCAGATGCTTCTGTGCCCTGCTGTTTTAGAATATGAATTCCCTCATTTAGCAAAATGCCAAAAACTAGTGTAGTTTCAGGAAACTTCACTTTGGATTTTCCGAAGTTTTATTAGTTTATTTCAAGAATTTTTTCATTCGTTTTATGGTGAGGTATAGATTGAAGTGGTGACTTAACGATACCAGCCGTTTTCCCACCATGATTACACAATATTTAGCTTGTTTGTGGAGGGGGATCTTTTTCTGCACCATGTCTTTCTTTTCTTTACTTTTCTTTTCTTTTCCTTCTCATTTTTCTATTTCCTTCACCGTCCCCGCTCATGGTTCCAGGGGTCTGAATGAGCTTGTCAGATGGAAGCATTGTTGTTTTTAGAGAACTCGAAACTGCTGTTTCCTCTCCACTGCCAGGTTTTTGAGTCCTGCAAGGCTTGCGTTCGCTCTGATAACAAAGTCTGAGCATTTGCTCTGAGGTGAAATACAATCTCTTTGTGTTGAGTTTAATTTTCTTTACTTTTGTTCCCCCTCGCTTACATTCCCTCTGTCTGCTTGCCTTTTATTGTCTCCTGGATCTAAAGGAATGTATGAATCCCTGCTGCAACGCTACTACCTGCACTCTGAAGGGAGATGCTGTCTGTGCACACGGACAGTGCTGCCAGGACTGTCAGGTGAGAAATCTACCGGGTAGCCAGCCATGACAGTTTACTACAATGTGTCTTGACAGGAAGATATTTTCTCTGATTAGCTTAAATCAGCAGTGCTAATGAAATTTGGTGGATATTTTTCCACAGCTCTTTTCAGCTCACTGCATATTTATCTAAGCTTTCCCTCTGGGTCTTTGTCTTTATGTCTGATTCTGTGTATATACATGTATTTCTGAGTGTAGCTGAAGCGAGCAGGCACTCCATGCCGTGAATCCAATAACGCCTGTGATCTGCCCGAGTTCTGCACCGGCACCAGCCCACACTGCCCCTCCAACGTCTACCTGCACGACGGCCACGCCTGCCACAATGTGGACGGCTACTGTTACAACGGCATCTGCCAGACTCACGAGCAGCAGTGTATCACACTGTGGGGCCAAGGTACATTTAAAGGTTCTCCTTCACACCTGATGCGCAGTGTGAATTTTCCAATAATGGTCACCACCAGCTTTTTAATGTGTTTCACCGTGTGTCGCAGGGGCTAAGCCAGCTCCAGGCATCTGCTTTCAAAGGGTGAACTCAGCGGGAGACCCTTATGGCAACTGTGGCAAGGACTCCAAGGGCTCCTTTGCCAAATGTGGAGCAAAGTAAGACCCGATGTTGCCATAGAAACCAGTGATTGCATCTAATTGTATGTGTCAGTAAGCAGTAAAATCTGCGGTTACTGTAGAGGCTGGAATGTGTCTTACCGACTCCAGAGCTGGAACAATCAGCTGATTCATCGACTGGTTATTTAAGTAATTAAAAAAAGGCAAAATATGTCAAAATGGTTCCAGCTTCAAGAATGTGAATATTTGCTGTGTTTCTCTGTTTTATATCATTGTTTTTCAGCTAACTGATAGAATGAGTAATTTAAAGACCTGACACTGGGCTCTGGGAACTCAGGATGGGCTTTCTTCACAGTTTTTTTTTTTTTTTTGACATTTTACAGACTACGCTATTAATCAAAAAATAACTGGCACATTAAACAATGGAAATGATCATTAGTTGCAGACATGATTGTGGGATACAGGGCAAAGGAGCAAATTACAAAATCCTCCCAGGTTGTGGTGTGGAGAGGAGCACAAACAAGCTCCCTGTTCTACAGTTTCTCTAATTGGCCAGCTAGAGTGAGCGCAGGAATAATTGCATATATACACATTTGGGGAAAAAACTGTGACATGTTATTCAATTATCACATTGTTATTCTGCCTGTTGTTCGTTCTGTTTACAGAGATGCTAAATGTGGCAAAATCCAGTGTCAAGGAGGAGCTAACCGCCCAGTAATTGGCACCAATGCTGTTTCCATAGAGACAAACATACCCCTGCAGGAAGGGGGAAGGATACTCTGCCGAGGTACACACGTCTACTTGGGCGATGACATGCCCGACCCCGGCCTCGTCCTAACCGGCACCAAGTGTGCAGATGGAATGGTGAGAGCTGAGGCCTGAAATGGTTAAACACACACACACACACACACACACACACACACACACACACACACACACACGGATCAGTGCAGCGAGCAGCAGATGACAGTAACTAGTCGGCTGCGAAGTGCTTTTCTGATTTACTTCCACCATTCGCTCGTCAATACATCAATTCCACTTCACTAATTCGTCTATTATGTTGTAGATTAGGATTTACATGGAACTCATGTAACCAGCTGATGACATTTAATACATTTAACAGATAACTAATCAGCAGTGTGTGTACACTAATTAAAATTTAATCAGCTACAATATTAGAAGCATCTTACACATTTAGGTATCAGTAATCCTATACATACTGTAAATGAATTCCATATGTAATACTGTTGTCTCATTAATCAAGGAATCAAAGCACAAAACCTATGATGAATAGCTGACCTGCTGTTTCACCTACAGATGTAGCTGGTGAACAGTTACAAATGAAAGGGTCTAAGTACTCTACCAAAGAGGTAGATTTTTTTTCTCAGGATAATTTTTCTAAATTTTGGTGTTTTTTCATCTGTATAATCAGCCCCCATGGGGATATGTGATTTTTATTCCTCTGGAAAGAAAAGACAAAAAATTAGAGGAAAAAAAGTTTCATCTGTGAAACTACCTCATAGAAAAGAATTTCAGCAAAAAAAAAAAGTCCTTGGTCCTTGGGGCTTTCATGCAAGAACATGAGTAAAGCAAGAATAAAGAATAGAGCAAGAAAAGAAAGAGTAAAGTTACTTGTGATAAAAAAGTAATTTAAACTTCCTGAATGCAGGACTTTGTATATTTTACATTATAGTATTGCTTCTTTAACTTGAGTGAAGGTTTTTTTTTTGGCTTGTGGTGGCAGCGATCTGTAAGACTGTGCAAAAACACATTATAAACATGCTGCTCAGATGCTGGGAATTAAGAGTGGAAAAACTGATGTGCAGTGACGGGTCATGACTAAGACATTTCAGGAGGTTCTTCAGGGTGTGTCCTCTTCGTCGTTTCAGACTTCACAGTCTTGGACACTTAACTGACTTACCATTATTCAGTCTATTTGGCATCTTCCAGTGGTCATCCACTCAGCCGTTGGTCACTTCAGTGATACAGTTCGTCCATTTAGACTAATGTGCCTCCACCCTTAAAAAAAAGATCCAGCCTCCGCCCCAATCTGTCAAAGGCTCTGGCATCTCTCTGTGCCCGTTGCTGCCAAACTCATCTTCACATAGCTTACAGCCTGGATGCATTTGGGTTTGGTGCATTTAAGGAGCTGTATAATAACCTTTAAAAATCAGCTTCACTAAATTCGGAACAAAAAAACCCATTGTTAATTAAGAATTGTACTTCATTCTATGCTGTTTTATAGCTGTGGTTTGTCATTGGCCATCTAATAAAACAGTGAACTGGATCTGCTGAATCTTTTCTCTTGAAAGATTAAAGGATTGAGAATATTACTGAAATGCTCTTTGAGCTCAGACTGTCAATTTTTAATGTCTTTGTCTGCTTCAGATGTGTCTGAACCGTCAGTGCCAGAATGTCAGCGTTTTCGGTGTGCACGACTGCTCAGCCAAGTGCAGCGATCGAGGGGTGAGTGCAGCACCTTTCATTTTAGTGTCGACAAAAACAAACATGTCAAACATGTGTCTGTCTCACACCAGTCTCCACCCTGTTTGCTTGTTTGCTTAATGTCCCATTCCTCCTTCATACAGAGGTCCATTTTTGGCTGTAATGTGTTAGAAATGCCCAGTGTACCATGGGTAGCGAGCCGGTACAGGGCCATGCAATCAATCACTCTGGATGCTGAAAGGTTCAATCAATTAGACATAATGGCTTCATTTATGTTCAGCCTTGAGTGCCATTTATCACGCTTGCAGGCAGTCGTCCTTGTCCCAAAAACCTGTGTTGAAATCTGAAGGCTGTGCTATTTGGCCAAACGCTAGGAGCAGTGACACAGTTTGACTTTGAGCCGAGGGAGCAAGGCTATTGAACGTATCTTAAATGCCAACCATCAAACGTCTATGGGTGGTCCCCTTTGAGATGAAATATGTGGCTTTGTGGTGTTACCCCTTAAGTTCACTGGTGGGTCCCAGAGGCTTTGGCTGCAACTGGTAAAGTTTTTTTTTTTTTTTTTTTCCCTCATCAAAGCAACAGAAGAAACAAATTTTACTGTGCGTTAAAATGAAACATCACCAGTTATATTATACGCTCATATTTGTTTGTCTAGTTCCAATTAAGACATATCTATAAAGCTCTGAGGGCAGTTTTACACAAAGAAATAAAAGGATGTTGCTCCTCGAGGAGACAGGGCACTCCTTCATGCACAGATTAGATCAAGATGTTGCCTTGGAAAGAGGCCCTCACCTGCTTCATATTACCCTGCTGGGGAATCCTCTTAGACTTTGCCATTCCTGCGCTCATGCAAGACAGGAAGACAAGCGAGGGAGAGATTATTAAAATGTGGTATCAGGCAAAAAGCCTGTTCTGATTCTAATACCAGACATCTCTGCAATCTCTAACCTGGCAGCGCTGGTTGCTGTTTGACTCTGCAGTGACATGCAGCAACGCTGACGATCTGCATCACGAGTACTTGTTTACCGTGTCTGCTGCTGAAACAACAGAGAGAAAATTAATTAACAGTAATATTGATAATCAAAGGCCTATTTCCCTGTTTAATTTTGAAGGTAATTGGAAAATAGTTAGTGGATTAATTGAAAATCTTAGTAATTCATCAATATTAAGACAATACTTAACTGAACCCTCTAGAAATGCAATATGACATACATGGCACTTTATCAATAGTGATGAACCTTGCATATTAACAATATTTGTGTCCAAGTTAATTAAAGTGACATCCTGTACGATAACTCTCTGGATATATAAGATTTATATACATTTACACAACACGTGTTCAATACAATTCATATAAAGATAGAAATACATATTAGTATGAGCTGATGAAAATGTTTCCAATGTCCAACAGGTTATAAAACCTATTGTATATTCACATGTTTACATTTGTGTTTACTGTGGTGTGTAATGCTGAGACAACACAGGGAGATCATTAATTAACAATAATATTGATAATCAAAGGTGGGGATCCCTGGTAAAGTCAAATGTATACCCAGGTCCATAAACATGACTGTGTTGATGAAGTGTATACACTGTAGCTTGATGAGCGCAGAGGCTGCATATTAAATATTAAAGAACCGTGTTTGTAATATCTAACAGGTCTTCGTTTTCATCTACTGCAGGTGTGCAACAACAACAAGAACTGTCACTGTGAGGCTCACTGGGCGCCGCCGTTCTGCGACAAAGCAGGATTTGGAGGGAGTGTGGACAGTGGCCCCATCAGATTAGCAGGTGAGTCAACACAACAGCTGCAACTCAAGTGCAGAAGAAAAGGCGGATTTATTGTATGAGTAATGGATCGTGTTATGTCATCGGTCTTGAGGATTTCAACAATAACATATCTTAAAAGCCTTAAAACATTTGTGTCCACCGCCTAACGTTTAGTTTGAAGAGACGACAAAACATTGAACATCATAAGACAAATCTGCAATCTGACTAACTGTATATATTATGTGGACCACAGTCGCTGAAACTTTCCAATTTCTTCTGTGTGTGTGTGTTCCTAAACAGACAATGGGAGTCTGACTGTGGGCATCCTGGTGGCTCTCCTCATGGTGCTGGGAGCTGGTCTGATCATCTGCATCAAGAGAAAAACCCTGCTGGGCCTGCTCCTCACCAGTAAGAAGAACCCTATCGAGAAGCTCAGGTGAGCTCAGAACATGAAAGTTAAATTATTTCAAATGTGAAAGTTTTTTTTTTCTCTTTTAACTTCTGGTAGTGTTTGTTTTTGATGGAAGCTGCTCAGTGGAAACTGGTCACACTGTGAAGTCAATTACTGTGTGTGATGTGTTTTGATTTCATAATTTGAAATATATGCCATTTGTAACTGATTAATATCATCAAGTGTATAATTAGCGGTATGTAATTCCTCCTTTTGTGTTCCAGATCAGTGAGCGCTTCAATCAGCGGACCGTCCCCTCCTAACCAGCCTCCATCTTCCAGCACGACTACATCTCCATCAAGACCGGCCCCGCCTCTGCCGCACAGTGCCACCATCTTCAAGGTCACTAGATCCCACGGCTTTGCTCGACAGGCCCGTTGCAAACACACGGAGATAGAGTGTGCAAACAGAGCAGCGCCTTTTGCACAACATGCGAGTCAAACAAAAAGGGGAAAGCATCGCCAGCAGCCGATCAGAGCTGTAATATCCTCGCCGGAATGCCGCAGCTGTTTCAATAGCACAAATCATCCTCAGCAGGATTGACGTGTTGTTTTCACACAAATGGCAGCTCATTCAAATCCAATTAAATCATCCCTCTCTATGTGGACATGTGGAGGAGGTAGTGATAATGGAGTCTGTTGTGAGCAGCGTTTTCGAGACACTTCAATATATTTCTTGTCATTAACAACTGCCTGTTAAGAGAGAAATAGTCATATCTGCACGTTTCCCACATGAGCAAGGTTGATGCGGCCGCTTATTTGAGATATGAAGTCGTCCTGTCACTGATAATAGGAAGACGGAGCGAGAGTTTTGGCTGTAATGACTTGTGTGCCTACATCACTGCATGCCTTAACTACTCCATTACTGCCCTGACATGCTTTGTAATGGGAAGTGACCCGTGATCGATTGAGTTTAGGAGCCCGCTGAAATAAGAGGAGCTGTGTCTGAACTGGCATTTGTGCTGCGAGGGGTGGCACATGAGTGAGACGAGCTGTTGCGCATTACCAAGAGAATCGGTGTTTCCAGTTAGTGGCATGTGGTTTTCATTGGAGGTCAACGGTAAGAGGAGAAAGGATGTAAAGGCTGTTTGATGTAAGCACAGTGCAGGTGAGGTCATTTTCCAGTTGTCGGGAGCTTGTGTTAAACCGCCGCAAGACTGCATGTGCGCATGGTTTTTTTATGTGTTACATTGTGTCCACATCTGGCCGAGGCTAAATACCAGGCAGACTCATATTTTGGCTCTATTCTATGTCTGATCTGTCTCAGTGGGAGTGTGTGTGGGCTCCTTAGCTCTGTACACCTTTGTATGAGGCCAATCGGGTGCTCATGGCACAGATTCAGTCTTTCCCTTTGAAAGGTTACAATGAGTGGACTTCTGGCTGTAATAGCGAGCGCTTGATTTATACATCTCAGGAAGATCGGAGGAGGTTAACATGAGTGTTACTGATAGGAAACAGAAACAGGAACAGTTTTCTTCTCTGACTTACTTTTCTGATTCTGTCTTTCATCTCTCTGCAGCCTCCTCACCGGGGGTCGGAAGCAGCGTTCCCACCGGCACCCTACCCCTCCCACAGCCTGCGCAGGCTGCCCCAGTGCCCTCCAGTTCACCCCAGCCACCCCGTCCCCCTGTCTCTCACGGTGTCCCTGTCCCCTGTCCCCGGGCAGCTGAGACCTCCGGTGCCTCCACCTCACCGAGCTCCTCCGCCTCACATCCACATCGCAGCCAGAGGGGCATCGTTTCGCAGTGCGTCACGCCATAACTCCTGCAGGATGGTCATGGTGAGTGAGTTCCCCGTTCCCTCGCTTGGAAACATTTTATTTGATGGTGTTACTCGCTGTAATTTCTCCGCTGGGTCTGGGGAGCTTTTACTCACTACTACAGCCTATAATACCTAACCAGGGAAATGATGTTGTTTCACTGCACCTTCAGATGGGTGTTGTGATGTCGACTGTTTTCATGGTGCTTTTGTGTCCCATAAAAGTATATGCATGTTGACAGTTATGCACAGTCTCATAAAATAACGAGGTTAACCCGGGAGCTAGCGTCATCCAAGCGAGACTTCAATTCTACAATACAAACCACCACATAAATAATGAAAATGGAGCCAGACTTGCAGAAGGGTGGGGAGTTGGAGAAGAGATGAAACGGCAACTTCAGTGAGCTAGTATGTCCAGATATCACAGTGTGGTAAACTCACTGCCACTGGTATTCCATGGAGTTTAGTTGTGGCGTTTGCAGCCTCTCAGAGTTGAGGGAAAGAGAAAGCCAGAGGTTCCTGGTGTTAAATCCCTCTCACTCAGTGATTCTCAAAGACTCTTATTTGCCTTTAATCCGGTTTGACTTATACCCTGTGGGCAAGAGAGACAGAGAGAGGCAAAGGGAGAGATGAGCGAAGCGACAGAAAGACATGATGATAAAAGGGACAAAGGGAGGCTCAAGATAATGAGTAAAGACTTGATTAATCAGAAAATGAATGACAGTATAATAATATGCATGAAATAATATAGAATATGAGGAGGTATAATTCTCCGCAAATACAGGGTGTTGAAAGTAAATTGCCTTTTATATTTGCTTACAACTACATCATACTGTATTTTAATCAGGTATTAAATATGTATATTATGGTTGAGTTGTTATCTGCAGCTCCTGGGAAGTTTGGTATTAAAGGTCGCCCAATGTAAAAAGAGAGATACCCTTGTCTTTTTTTTTAAATTATAAAGCAGGTCTAGCTTTTATATTAATTCTGTGAAAGTATCAAAGTACCTGGTCCACAGCGAAGTATTCACAATCTGTTCAAGAACTGTGCCTTAAAAATGAGCTATCAGGACTTCTGTATCTTTGTGATGTCACAAGTCGGGGCTCTCACTTCTACCCCCACCATGGCCCACCTGTGCCCACCATCCAACTTTAAAGGATTTCATTTTTAGTGTTTCCCTGGAGAGACCTGTGTTTTTTTTAATCTGCTTTATTTGTATTTGATCGATCAGAAAACGATCAACCAATCAGAGGAGATGCTCACAGGCTCCTCTCTTCTGATTGGTTCACTGACTTGTTGCTAGAGCTTTAAGGAAAATTCTGAGAGAGGAGATGCTCTACTCTGAGATGGTTTTTGGTACAAAAACAAAACTGAACTGAAAGCACCAGAGAAGTGTAAACTATGGAACCTTTTAAGGTACAAACAAACAAAAATGCAAGACAACAACATTAAAGAACATAAAGCAAAATGCAGCATAAATAAAAATAAATGCCTTTTAAACGTATGTTATGTGAAATGCTTTAGAACATAAAGTATAGCTTCCAGAGCCATTTAAACAAGCAGCACTCGGTTCCACAAAGGTGCTTGGCTTTCATGCACCTGTACAACAGGTGAGGTGCAGCAGCTCTTGGCAGTTGTTTTGACTTCAATAAGTCGACTTTTCCCTCTCAGCTGCTCCTATTTAATGTCAAAGTGTGAAACTGAAAAGGGATTCCTGTTGGCAGCAGACTTCACCAGCAGTATCTTTAGCAGCTGTTTGGCAGCTCTGAGACATTGACAAAGTCCCACACACACACACACATACACACACACACACTCATGCAGTGAAAGCAAGCTCTCTGCTGGGGGCACGGGAAGTATTTTCCACTTGGATCACTTCACCTGAGGGAGCCAGCAGGGTTTCAGACAGACTTGAATTTGTGAGATATGGGTTCAGTTATTCTAAGTTGAAACTGCAGCAGAATTTTGTGCCTATTAATCACCTTATCAGAGGGGCTCTGTTCATCTAGCTGCCTTTCACTTCTCTGCTGTTTGGTATTGTTCTGATAGTTTTGGATGGAGCTCAAGCCGGCCCCATTGGATGACAGCACTGGCTGTCAGTGTGATGAATTCATAGCACTTGGCCTCATGGATATAAAGGGGAGACGTCATGTAACCTCCATTAAATACTTCACTCACAGTGTAGGGCATTAAAGTTTAAAACATTAAATTAGGGCATCAAATTTACTTTTGACGTTGGAGTGATGTTTTGCATCGGTAGACCCAATTCCAAGGGTGAGTGAGGTCTGAGGGTCAAACTGTGTGGGTCCTTCCCTCTGTGATGTTTGAGGAGGTTCCTTTTGAACCAAGTAGAAGAGGAGGAAGTGAATGGAGACCAGATGGGGACTAGGTAGTAGGTCTTTATCATGGCCCCAGTCTTTTAGGAAAGATTAAAACCACATGATTGCTCCTCTTCTTGCAGGTTTGGTTGCATGGGCACTGCTGCCCTCATACATGGGAGAGGACAAGGGTTGTCTGACTGTGAGTGCCACCTGCTGGAGATTCTCAGTCAATGTTTATATGTGTCTGTTGTTCGTCAGGAGTTGGAGAAGCCCAGTCCTCCTCAGAAGCCCCTTCCCGCTGATCCAAGGAGCTCCCGCCTGGTTAGAAGTCCCTCTGCAGTGCAGGGCCACGCTGTAATCCAAGGGCCCTCTGCTGTTTGTGGCCCTTTACCTAGACCTGTACGCCCTGTGCCACACCCCAACAGGTGAGCTCCAACCGCCAACAGATATACTGAAAAAACAGCGCTTTTTTTTGTTTGGTTGTTTTTTTATACATATTTGAAACCCTTTTCTTCTCTTTTAGACCCAGTCCCAAACATCCTCCAACACTACCAAAGCCTTGCATAATTGCCAACATCAAATACAGCAGCTGAGACTTTGGCCAAAAGGGACATTGTTGTGATAAGACACTAAAGAAATTGCACTATGAAAGCTCTGAAACCCTTACAAAAAGATGGTGGCTTCTCTGAGTTTTGAATCAGGAGATCTGCCGTGTCCCTTTGGTGCTCTGTCTCTGAATGGTGCTACGAGTCTGAGCTCAGGTACATGTAAAGTATTTATATTATGTATTTATTGCCACGCAGTGCACTGTGCCAGACACTTTTACCACATGGTAGCAACTTAAAACTTTTTAATTTGTTGTTTGTATCAATTTCACAATTATTGTTTTTTCCATATCAACTGATCTTTATTGAGGTGATAGGAGACTTTAAAAAAAAAAAAAAAAGCCAATCTGTGAAATTGTGATAGCAGAAATGTTTTTGTGAAACATGTTTTAATGAAGGGAACCCTTTACATGATAGTTTTGTTCTGTATACAGCAGGAAGAGTGATTGTGCAATGACGGATGAGAACAGAGAAAACTTCAGAGAAGACTTCTAGTTCATTTGCAATTCTGTGGGGGTTTTTCCTGGAGGGGAAATGTTCTCCGTAGCAGCTTTGAGCCAGACTGAAAAGGTCTGAAACAACCACTGAAAAAAGAATGGTATCACCACAGCAGCTCTGCAATGTGACTGTCAAATGATTAAACAAACCGAAACACCATGTGGGGAATATGAGGGGCTGAAAATGCAGCTGAAACACAGGCCTGTTTCTTCTTCATTTATATTACAGGAAGGTAACAAGTTGGATTGTGAAATGTCACTGATTTGCCATTTTTTTTGTTGCATTAACGAGACCCGAGAAGAGGGATCTGGGTACTGAGGTATGAACCGAACATGGATCTAAAAATGAGCCAAGATCAAGGAAGCGTTCATCCCGCAGAGAGAGTAAACTTCTCAGAAGCACTGCACGGCTAAAGGTCATGCGTGTTGAATATTTCTGTCTGTGTCGGTCTGCAGTGCGGATTAAACCACGGACTGTCTCAAAGCTGTGGCCGTACAGGCGTCACGGAGGCACTCACTTGTAAACAGCCAATGTCTGGCTACAGTGTTCATGTGTGCATTTTAAAATCATGTCTCTACTGTGATGGGAGAGGACAGACTCGCTCTGCAAGGACACATTTTTAGATCTCTCTGCCGCTTGAAACAAAGTGCAGTGTTTCCTCGATGAACACTGAGCCACCGATTGTCCAAAATCATCCAGTGCAGTTATTAATTTTCTATTTTTTGTACCTTTTTACTTTGGCTATTGAGATTGTTTTTAAAGCCAATCTGCATTCTGGATACAGACTCCTGCATAAATCTGACGTGGTAATCGAACTGTGTTTTATCATTCTCTCAGATTTCTTCTTTTACTGGTTTGCAATGCAGCATAACAATATGTTCACACTGAGCAACATTTCCTTTAAGCACAGCTCCTCACAAATGCGTAGGCTGAAAAGTGACATGGACTCAACTTTGGACTTTTGTTACTTTTGATACTGTTGTATTTTTTAATAATGCACTAGTTTTACATTCATTGCTTTGTTTAATTTGCTTTTTTCCAATGCTAAGTGTCCATGTACTAATAGTCTTTGAGTCACTTGACTACAATATTGTCCGTATGTTCCTTGTATGTTGTTTTACAGGTGAACGCATTTTCATGCAGAATGCTTTTTTTTTATGGCGACTCTTTGATACATCATATGTAAAGAAAACACTTCAAGTGTCAGTGTCTGGTCATGGTATCTTGAACACTCGAGCAGTATTAGTAAAAACTGTTTTTTCAATTGATTTCTGTGCCCACTTCTCTTTTTCCACACAGCATGCATGTCTTCAGCAAAATGCCATAAAATAAAGAGATCAATTATATTAAAGAAACAGTTATTATCTCTATTAAAAAGTCCTTTTCAGTGTTAAAACCCAAAACAAGTCTGCATGCACAAAAACAATGACAGTTTTACTCCAGCAGTCCCACTTTGTACACAACGGCATAAAAGGCAGATTTAATACTTATCCATTTTCAAAACCACAATTGCTGTGACTCAACAATAACCAACCCTGCTGTCTTTTATGCTAGAGATAAAATACAGCCAGAAGATTGACTAGTGAATGCTGTAATACTGAAAATGGAATTAACATTTTACAAGAGTCTTTATTTTTCAGAGATTTTAGGTTTCAAACTGGTTTAGCCATTTGGCTCAGATGGTTGTGGCAGCTGAGCTTAATACACACTGAACTTTTGTCTAAAAGTCATTTACTGAGTTCTGTGTGGAGGATAAAAAAATAGTTTCAATCAATACAGGTGTGGGATTATGTGTTCCTGGGATGTTCAACAGAAATAGAATGAGGAGGGAAAAAATCGTGTTATGCTAATGAGAAACTGAAGCAAGTCCACACACTGTCAAGTTTTTTCGTTAGAATAAAAGAGAAAGAGATTTTTGATCCACTGAAATCAGTGTTAAATGTTGAATATTTGAACTATGGTACAAACGAAATCATTAACAAGCATTTGTTCATGGTTCCTAACAGACAAGCAGGTTGAGCAGCTGAGACCTGTCTCAGTTTTAAGAAAGATTAAAGTACACTTGTTTAGGCAGATGTGTGTGTGTGTATGAAAGTGGAGTGAATAATGACCAAACAGCTCCCCCCTGTGGACAATCGACAGCTGCTAAAAGCACTGAAGCAATTTCAACTTGGCTCCCCCCCATGGACCACCCTACCCAAACTCATTAGGTGCCTCTCAAATAATGAAAAGACAATATTTAAAACAGCAGCACCTTTCACTTAATTTCCAACTCTTTCTATTATACTTTTTTTTCATATACATTTTCAACATGTTATCTTATGCTGTGTAATAATTGTGACTTAGGGTCCTTTAATTTCTACCATTTAAAGTGGCAGATATTAGCTTCCATATAAAGAATCACTACTGACATAATAAACCTGTATGAATAAAGATGGATATTTCTGAGGATACCGCTTGGTGGGAACTGGGAACATCCGTCCACAGCTTGAGCGTCCTCGCTACTTTCCACGTGATCATTAATAATAACATTCAGGCGATTATGACGGGCTCGTGGACGCTGCGCTCCGTAGTGAATGTGAAGCCCCTGAGCAAATCAAAACACGTGTGAAGCCACACTGGGGGAGAGAAATTACGCACCGGTGCGCACCGCGCGTCAGCCTGCCGCAAAGTGGACGACCCCCAAAACTTTGGGTAGAATAGTTTTAATCAAAACGAGATCGAGAGGAGACGTTCTCGTTAATCCTTTTACTTTAAATACCGATTATCAAATCTAAATGTGTCATGTCGGGGGACAATAATCCAGCGGAGCCGGACATTTACCTTGAAAGTGAAGAATGCCCCGGGGAGGATGCAGTCGGCTTTGGGGATGATCTGGAGTTAAACCAGTTCGATGGATTGCCTTTTTCCTCTCGTTACTACAAATTGCTGAAGGAGAGGAAGACTCTGCCTGTGTGGAAGGTCAGGAACCAGTTTGAAGATGCTCTGGTAAACAACCAGCTGGTTATTGTGAGTGGGACAGCAAAGACTGGGAGGAGTACTCAGGTAAGACTGTCAATAATACTCATATGTCGTTAGGGAAGAGGAGCAGGATGGAATAAAGCTATTGTACTTCTTGTTCCTCTCTGTTGTTGTATATTTAGATCCAAATACCAAAGCATAACACATGTGCTGAATGTGTTGTCACATGGTCAGTGTCACTGTCATTTATTTGAGATGACCTGTTCTTTATCCAGCAGAACTTTTCTCAGAGATAGTTTTGATACTTGTGACTTTTTTAGTAATAATAAAACAACTTGACTGAAGGTGTAGGCTTCCATGGTGTGGGTCTGTATGAACAGGCTGCCCAGCTCAGCAGATGCTGTTGTGTCACTGTGCTGCTGTCCAAGCTGCAGCCTGCCTGCCTGACTGTCAGCCAGCACAAAGGCTCCAGCAGGGGTGTTAGGGGACCTCCTGCTGCTAAGCCCTGATCCGCTGGAGCCGCCACATGCTGCCAAAGCAATTTTGCATTATGAGCGATAATACCATAGGATATCTCCTGTCACTGTTTGTTTTGCTGTGTGCTTAAACAAAAGCTGTTGCTACAATCCTGAAAGGATGCCCACTGCTGGAAAACTCAAGTTGATGTGAATAAAAGATGTTGTGTTTTGTGGAGCATTAGTAACTACAGAGCCCTGTCAAGACACGGTGAAGTGTGGAAGGTGAACAACATTCGGTGTTTATTCTCTTTCAGATACCTCAGTGGTGCGCTGAGTTCTGCCTGTCAGCCCAGTACCAGCACGGCATGGTCGTGTGCACACAGACCAACAGGCAGCAGGCTGTCGATCTGGCCTTGCGTGTGGCTGATGAAATGGATGTCAACATAGGCCATGAAGTTGGTTACACCATCCCTCTGGAGACCTGCTGCTCCTCCGACACTGTTCTGAGGTTTGTTGACAAGCTCTGTTGCGTAGCCAGCAGCGGCACGCGTGAATGGCACTTTAATATCGTCCACAAACCGCCTCTTGTCACTCTTAATTTTTTCCTTGCCTCTGCTTTGGTCGCACAGATATTGCACTGATGATATGCTGCTGAGAGAGATGATGTCAGACCCTTTTCTGGAGCACTACGGGGCCATTATTATCGACCAGGCCCACGAGAGGACAGTAAGCACAGACATCCTTCTAGGTCTCCTCAAGGACATCCTGCTGCAGAGGCCTGATCTCAGGGTGGTGGTCCTCGCCGTCCCACCCATGACCGACAAGCTGCTGGGCCACTACGGCAGCATCCCTCACATCAGTCTGGAGACCTCGTGTCCTGCTGAGGTGGTCCACAGCAACAGCGGCAACAAAGACTACTTCTACTCAGCACTGAGACTGGTGCTGGAGATCCATCGAACCAAAGAGGATGGAGATGTCATTGTGTTTTTTGCCTCAGCTGAGGTAGGTCTCTTTTTTTCAGGTATTGTTTCATTGTGTTCAGAGCTGAGACTGGTTTAACAAATGCGTCTCCTCCTACTTTTACTTGTAATTGTTGTGCAGGAGGTCCATTGTGCCCAAAGCATCCTCCAGAGAGAGGGCACCAGGTTGGGAGCCGACTTGGGCGAGATGGTGCCTGTGGTTCTGCACCCGAGCCAGGGAGGGCTACTGCCTTTCCTGAGCAAGCAGCCGGAATCCAACAGGTCCAGGAGGGTTTTCCTCTCTAAACAACAGGGGGAGGATTTGTGGTGGTCTACAGAGTCCGTCAACTTTATCATTGACACAGGAGTCCAGAAAAAAATGGTGAGTTATTGCATTTAATGAGACATATTATCTACATAGATAGATAGTATCCGGCTGATTTTAATTAGTATTTTGGTTTGTATTTGTCTGTTGTAGGTGTACAATCCACGAATAAGAGCGAACTCTGAGATGCTCCAACCCATAAGTCAATGTCAGGCAGACGTACGGAAGCAGTTGTCTGGGTCAACAGGTGTGTCCAACAACCTGCTACCTGGAGAATAAATGAACCTATTGAAAAAGTCGGTTTCAGATGATTTGAAAGTCAGACTTGGAGTCTCCACAATACTAATCCTCTGAGAAAAACTTTCACCAATCAGAGTTCATGGAAAACTGCAACTTACTGACTTAGGTTGAATGTATTCCCTATAGGTAAATGTTTCTGCCTGTATCCAGAGGAGATCCAGCTCCCTGTGGAAAACTCCTCACAGATCTTAGAGTCCAACATCACACCAACGGTCCTGTTCCTAAAAAGGATGGAGATAGCCGGCCTGGGACAGTGCGACTTCATCGACAGACCAGGTGAAGCATCTTTTCAGGGGAAAGTGGACAAGTTAACAATGAAACACAGTTCATAAAGCTTTTTTCTTTTTTTGGAGGGGGGGTTACTGGTTCCCACAGACCACATGTCTCTCTTACTCTCTCCCACCCTAAAACACAACCACAAGTGTATGTGAGAGAGTTTTTTGGCAAAAGGAAGTACAGATGAATTTGCTCTGTGTAGCTGTTTGGGCCCAGTCAGCCATGATTTAGCTGAGCTGACAAGGCCCTGCTGCTAACTATTGTCTGAGCTCTGACCCACCCTAACATGAACAGAACAGGCTAAAAGAGGCCAGCTCATTAACGATTACACAACATGTCTCATTAGGGCAGCGCCAGACATGTACAATGAAGTGGAAGCACGGGCCAAACGTGCTGTAATATCTCTAAATTCTTGCCGAATTTGGCACGAAAGTGATCTGCCCCCATCTACATATATAATTATGTTTTCTTGAATAGAAGTAATGTGCGAAATTGAAAGCTCAAAGCCACCAACTGTGTGATTGTAGTATCTTTCAAATGGTTCAGAGGATATAAGTCAGTGTTTGTAGAAAAATAAGAGCTAGAGTTGCAGTCTTTTGTTGTTTTTTGGCCCAGGTATCTCATCAATTAGTGTGTTTTTTGGTGCTTCCACTTGAGGCCACCAAAGTCAGAAATTTACAAATTCTCAGTTTTTGTATGAGTGAGGCAAAACTTGTTATATCCCACCACAATATGTACAAGATATTATGGAGATGAGTTTACAAAAACATGCACAGTCATGCTTGTATATTTGTTTTTTGGCAGATCCTGAGGGGCTCATGCAGGCATTAGAGGAGCTGGACTACCTCGCCGCTTTAGACGATGATGGCAACTTGTCTGAGATTGGTATAATAATGTCTGAAATCCCCCTGGAGCCTCAGATGGCCAAAGCTCTTCTAGCGTCCTGCGAATTCGACTGTGTGAGTGAGATGCTGACAATTTCGGCGATGCTGTCAGGTACGTACTCACTTCATCTTTGACTTCAGTTTATAATCACAAGAACATTTGTCTCAAGTTCAACATCCTCTGCCTGCATCATTCATTCACTATATGAACAATATTGTAGTTTGCCCTAATAAGAATGTATTCTTAGCTATTCTTGCCTGGTTAAATAAAGGTTTACTACTACTTACTACATGTGCAGATACATACAGACATACATACATACACACAGCAGCTCCTTCCAGACACTGAACCAGATGGCAATTTGGTTAGAGTGGCTTGTCTCAGTGATGTTGACCTCTTTGTTTCCTTGTGTCTTAGCGCCAAGCTGCTTCCTGAAGCCACCTGCTGGCATGACCCACGAGGCCGTCCAGTGTCACAGAAAGTTCCAGCACCCTGAGGGCGACCACTTCACCCTCATAAACGTCTACAATGCCTTCAAACAAATCCAGAGAGAACAATGTGAGAAGAACACAACAGAACCAGTCAACTCAAATGAAATATGACCATTAACATGCTGCAATATAACATGACACACACCGACCCGGATTCTACTTGTATAGTAAAATGTCAAGTTACATCAAGGCCTGTTTATTGAGAAAGAACAGAGGATACTGTTACATGAGAAACTATTTTTAGCCCCAACATATTTATATTTGAAATTATTGGAATAAATCTTAGAACATGTATACAAAACTGAAAACTTGACACTAACAGTTGATATCAAATGAAGGCTTAAGTCTATATTTCTGTGTCTAGAACCTCAGTTTGAAGTTGAAACTGCTACTGTATGCACTGTAATGTGATATATTGCATGTTTTTCCCCAGATTTTACTGCTGAAAAGTGGTGCCAGGACTATTTCCTGGATCACTCGGCCCTGAAGACAGCCGAGGCCGTCAGATCAGAGTTGACAGACACTTTGAACAGGATCGAGCTTCCCATCTCGGACCCCTCCTTTGGAACCAAGACCAACACCCTCAACGTCAAAAGAGCTCTGCTGGCTGGCTTCTTCATGCAGGTATATAGGAATGTCAATGCTGACGAGCTGCCTCCAGTAATTAATCTGTATTCATGTCTAAAATTAACCATTTTTCCTTTTTCATAGATTGCTAGAGATGTGGACGGATCAGGAAACTACTTCATTTTGACACACAAGCACATGGCGCAGATGCACCCGCTCTCCAGCTACGGGGCTCAGTCACAGAAGCTTGGACTGCCAGAGTGGGTTGTTTTCCACGAGTATACTCTGTCAGAGAACAACTGCATGAGGACGGTCTCAGAAATTTCCCCTCAAGTGTAAGTCGAACCCTTTAGCAGATCTCCCTTGTGCACAAGCAGCTTAGCTCTCATCTCTCATGACTAATGTTTCAGTTTTTACTGTTTTTCTAATTAAGATGAGCTATTTGATCACCAAGTAACTGAATTTCTGTTTTGTATTTTTTTTTTAGGTACATTCAAATGGCACCATTGTATTTCTTCTACAATCTGCCCCCTAGTGAAAGCAAAGACATACTGCAAGACATGTTGGACCCTGATGCATCTCGAAAATGTAAAGATGAGAAACAAAAAGCTGCAGCTGTTGCCGATGATGCCAGCGGTGGATGTGCTGTGATGCCGCAGACTTATGACAGATGTGTGATTCAATGACCTGAAATCCTACATATAACAGTCTTGGTTTTTATTATCATCTTATCACCAAATGCAAATATACATGTTAAATATTTATCGTCAATCCAAACTGTAATTTTTTTTGATCTGTTTCAATGCCTAACAGTTGTGTAAAAAAAAGTAAACACATCATGGCGACCTTTATCAGTTGCAGTGTAGAGAAATGTGTAACCTTTTTTTTCCCTTTGAGAACTTGCATCGAAATAAGTTTTCCTGCACTCTTCACTAACACCGAGTCTAGAAACACCAAATATTCCGAGCTGTTCAGATGTTTGGGCGTTAATGAGCAGCAGAGGGGCTGCAGATCTGTTGCTGCTCTTTAAACAGATAAATCATCCCGTCCCACATCCTGCACAAAGAACCAGGGAAGATGCAGACTCAAAGACATGGTCCTGCACGTTGATGCACGTATAAGATGCTGGAAGAGTTATTTGTCCCTTATTTCTAAAGCACAGCTGTGTTGGTGCACCTTTTCTCTTCACATGGTGTGTAGGGGTGTGGTTTTGCAACATCATGTCTGAGTTGACATGCTTTCAAATTAAGAAAAGATGATTGTCAAGACAGCAGATATAAGACATTTATTAACTGTCAAGAGAGCTACCAAAATGTTTAATTCCAAAACCGTTTGTAGGAAAGAAAAAAAAAGGTTTAATGCCACCAAAGTCAACCAAATCAAACTGGTTATTGTCAGCTTTCTATTAATTTGTCATTGAGGGAATTCTGGTACTTATCTCAATTTGCTAAATTTATACAGCTTTACTATTCACTAATTTAACTTAGTGGCAAAAGACACATCCCATCCTCCTCCATCTGCTGAAACTAGACTCTATAGTCACCAATTTTAGCTTCAGTGTCATTAACTTTTCTCATGTTTACTTGCCATGGTATATAATCTTATAAACAAAACAAAAGGTTTCATGATATAACAGTTCAATATTTCTTCGGTATAAGTAGGGTATGTGGGGAGTTCTTTCTGCATTGTTTTGTTTCTTATCTGAACCAGGAGTTTGTACAAAAAACTTTGCATCTACAATTGCTGAAAAAAGACTGAAGTGTCAGGCTCACAACACTGGCACCACTGTCACTGATGGTACTGAACCACTATAGTCCCTTAAAGAAAGCAGTGAACCATTTCCATGAGCCTGAAAGTCCTCAGGGGAGCACACAAACAGGTGTACAGGGTTTATTGTGAGGTTCACACGGTTAGATATTCTTTGAGTTTGTCCATGATGGCAGGCATTCTGTCCGCTGGTATCAGCATCACTGTCCTGAACGGCTTCATGGGGACATCGTCAAACGACCACCTGCCGCTCAAACAGGAGTCAGCCTCCTCCTGGACCGAGTAGTGGAACTTCATGATGGCTTGCTGTAATGAGAATATAAAATGTTTTAATTCACTTGCTTTTACTTTTACACATACAAGATAGAAACATGCACTCCCTATAATCTTTTACGACCTTTGATTGACTTTACCTCATAGAAGAATTCCTCCTCTGCATTGACAAACATGTATTCCTCTTTGGGGGCGCCCCCTCTGGCTGGGATAGTCTTGGTTGCCTCTTTGCAGGTCTTGCTGATCATCAGACAATAGTGACACTTCCCACTGGGCTTGTTCGTCCTCTGAGCTTCAGTGATTTCTTCTCTGAGGGACAAAGTTGCATCCCATTTATTTTCCTGAGCACTCCACTTTCAAAGGGCTGACTTATTCAAAGCGCAAAGACATGACAGATACTCTCTCAGAATCATAATTTAAATGTATTCAAAAAAGCAGCTTCAAAGTTTATTTATCTTTCACAAGGCAGCGTAAGGTCAATCAGCTATCTTAACAACAGAGCTTTAACCATAATTCTAGGTTCATACAAAGTACAGAGGTAAAAGCAGTTGGCACAAATTGTCCTGATTAGAAAGGTTCATCCACAGTGTCACATCCAGGATGCAACGATGTGATAAAAGCAAACGGGTTTTTAAACCACAAAAAAAGATGCATGCAGCAAAACTGCAATAAAGTGCAAAAAGGGTTGAAATGACTTTAAGTGGAACTCACTGGAGCTGTTTGTGCAGTGGCAGGGCGATCTGTGGAGGTACGTTGATGAAGCGCTCGCTCACCATCAGCCCCACAGGCTTGCTGGTATCACTGAGGATCTGCTCTAGTTGCTCTGTCACGCTGTGGGTGGCGCTCTTCTCACACTGCTCCAGGATCAGCTCCTTCACCTCCTCCACACACTGCACACCCTGCCAGCATCACACACACACAGTGTAAACTTAAAATAAATGGTCACATACAGCAAACAAGAGCTAAACAGTCTGTGAAGTGCGTGTCTGGTGTTACCTTCCTCTCCGTTAGGTTGAGCATGGTGATGAATCCAAACACTTCATCTGGGTCGTCATCGTCACTGTCCTCTGGCACGTCGGCTTGCTGGAGCAGAAGGAAGGGACAGATGAACACATGTTAGAGCTGACGATGCAGAAAGGTCACCTGGAAAATGTGAGATGACATCAGACTATTGAGAAACTCACCTTGATGACACTTCCAATGTGATTCTGTTGAATGATGATGTCTGTCATCTCTGATGTGTTTACATGAGCCTTCAGGAAGAGCTGCATACAAACATAACGGCAGTGACATCAGTGAAGACATGTTTCAGATTCCAAGAAATAATACCATAACCAAACACCTTATACAAAATACTGTTTTAAGCAATCAGCCAATCATGTGGTGGCAATGCAAATTATAATACATGGCAGATACAGGGCAGAAATAATTCCAGTTAATGTTCACAGCAAACATGAGTATTTGGAAAAAATATAATGTCTGTGATCTGCTTTGACAGCAAAGCCAGTATTTCTACGGTGTTCCTAATAAAATGCTTAGTTGGTGTGCATATTGTTTCATACCTGTTGCAGTAGTTTTTTGACGCCATTGAAGTCGTTGTGTGAAATGCTGTGGGCTTCGAAGTCCACAATCACCTCCTGAATAAGAAACAACAACAAAGCACAGTGATTTATTTTACCCACAACGAAGCCCTGTCGGTGTGGAAAGTGAGTATTTACAAGTAGCTCTGCTGCTATAACAGAGCAGCTGTTAGCCTATTACAAAACAACACTCACATAAGAACATTATCTCATGTACTTATTTCAAACCTGGCTAACAGCTCATGCCGAAAGCTGGGTTAGCACATCCATGGGTTAGCTGGCTAAGCAGCTAGCTAGCTAGCTAGCTAGCTATCAAGGCCAAACAACTGTTGCGTTATTTCACCTCATTGATCTCTTCCTCCGATGCTTCGCTGTCCTCTTCCCCGGAGTCGTCGTCCTCCTCCTCCAGGTTCTCCTCGGAGCTGCTGTCATTTTCACCGGGATTTTCACCCAAACCTACTGCTCTCCTCTTAGCTGATGAAGCCATGCTGCGAAAAGGTAACACGCGTGTCAACCAGTGTGGGCGGGGATAATGTTTATACTTCCGCTCCAGCGCTCCAGGAAAGTGACACAAGTGAAGCCGCCATTACGGCTCTAAACGTAAGGACGTTACGTTAGCCGCTGCCACCTTCGGAGCCCCGGAATGCCGCCTTGTTTCTCGTTGGTAAAATGGAATAAACCATTATACAAAAGGGGTGAGTCGTTCTTTAGACTATGCAACAACTATTACATTGCTATTATTAACCGATAATTGGGTCATTGGTTATGATACTTTACACTTTACCATTGTAATGAATGACATTGTTTCTATATATACGTTGTTGTTTTTTTAGAGGTTGTTTAAATATCCACTGTTACGTCCCCCCGTCTTCATATTGCTGTAGTCGGTGTGCGTCCAGCTGTATGGATAACTCAAGGTATATTAATTTTCCGTGATATTTCGTCTTCTGTGACTATCTGTTGTATAATATATCACCGTGCAGCAAGGGCAAGGTACATAAATCAGCTATTATCACTTGGCATGACGGACAGGTTATATGAAAAGGACGGTTACTGCAGCTAAACTGTCAACCAGTGTGTTTTGCTAATGTAAACAATAACACGGAAGAAGACAGTATCCACGTTTTAGCTGAATACAATGGTTACAACCTGAAAGTGGGGCATTGTTGCCTTTTTAATTGCACCCCATGTTCGATCCAAAAATCGTGACTCAACACCTTTGTTATCAGCAGGTTGCATGCGACAGTTTAAGGGTGTAGCTTAGCTTGTTACGCATTCACACCCAGAGCCCTCGGTGTTTGTGCAATTTAGCTAACGACTTTGGCTGCATTTTTGTCAGACGAGTTCCTATTTCACCCTGAGTTGTACCTTTGTCATTGCTCCAGTATTTTAAGGTCATTATCACAATGCATATACTGCTGCTAAAAGAGCCAAGAGATGGAAACTCTGGACCTGATCCTTACATCAAGGTAGGGACACCTTCTCCATATTTTATTCAGACATGGCAGTGGTCAAATTGTGCAATACAGTCGTGTGCATTTGTTTGACATTTGTTGAATTGTTGACATTTTGAATCTATCATTTCAATTCCCCAGGAGCTGGCATCATATGGTCACAAAGCCACCTTAATTCCTGTGCTGTCTTTTAAATTTGTCTCATTGAACACCTTGTCGGATAAGGTAAATTATATTTTGAACATCTGCAAGTTGTTTTTAATAATCTCTTTGCATTCTCGGTTGTTAAAGATGTTATTATTCCCCAGCTTTTCCAACCAGAAAAACATGGAGGTCTTATATTTACCAGTCCAAGAGCAGTGGAGGCTGTGAAGATGTGCTTAGAAGCGGAGGAAAGAAGGGAAGGTGAGAGAGTACAGAGAATATATATTATATAAGAGAATATATAGCTACAACAAGCCCTATGCTTCATTTATATAATGATCTGAATTCGTTTGGTTCTGTTTACTATGTTCATGCATTGCTAACTGAGTTTTGAACCAATTTCACCCCATTTGGATCAAATGACCTCATTTCCTAATATTAATTCAGAGTGGAACAGCTCTGTGAAAGACAAATGGAACGCCAAGTCCATCTATGTGGTTGGGAAAGCAACTGCTGCATTAGGTGAGTTGTTGTGACATCTGAAAAGACTAATATACATAATAATATACATTTCAATTTTTGTGCACTATACTTTATAAACCTTTGCTATCTTATTGCTAAGTGTAGCAGAGAGTGACATGCACCTGGTGCTCACAGGGTTGTGTCAAGTGATGTTATACTACCCTAAGTCATTTGGAAATAGGCTGTGCACAAGTGACAGTTTGCTGTGATACAGGTGCAGCAACTCCCTGATGTGTGTTTAACCTTCTTTGTTCATAGCAAACTTCAACTGTTGGATCTTTCTGTTGTCAGTTTTTGCCTATATTATAGTTCCTCTGCCATGACATGATAATACTATTACACATCTTGTTGATCCTTTTTGTGTTTTATCCACAGTTCGAAATCTGGGTCTAAACCCTATGGGTGAAGACACAGGGACAGCAGATGTGTTATCACGTGTTATCATTGAACGTAAGATACAAGTTTATCCTTGCACATTTTTCACAGATCATTTTAATTGAAAAATTGTGACTGTTCTTATAATTAATATGACCTTTTACTTAATTCTAATCATAGGAGAGGACACAAATATTCCACCACTTTTTTTCCCCTGTGGCTCAATCAAAAGGGAAGTCTTGCCCACGGCTCTAAGGGAAAATGGTAAGCATTTCCCCCCGCTGTGCCTCACGATTAAAGCTCAAGGTGATAAGTTTGAGTGAAAAGCCCCACTGGGGTTAGACTAATTATAAAATAGTAATTGCACTACCTTTATCACTGCGGGGATCTGTTTCTTTGTTTCCAGGAGTGCCACTGGAGACGCTGACTGTCTATCAAACAGCTGAACATCCAGATCTGGAGAAAAATCTCAAGAACTACTTCACAGAGCAGGTAAATCCCTCCACCTCCACACACACTTCTAAATTTTAGAGAATACCTTACGTGTCGACAGTACTTATTTGTCTACGATCACAGGGCGCTCCGGCCAGCATAGCTTTCTTCAGTCCATCGGGAGTGAAGTTTTGTCTAGAAGTCGTGCGGAGGCTGTCGGGTGAACAACTGCCTCAAATAAAGGTAGAGCTGACACATATCCACACATAATAAATGCATGAGTGTGCAGCATGTATTGGATCCTCAGTGCCTCTGACAGTCTCTTAAACTTCTTTGTTTCCAGTTTGCAGCCATAGGCCCTACTACACAAGACGCAATGACAGCAGAAGGCCTGTGTGTCAGCTGTGCTGCAGAAAAGCCAACAGCCGAACACCTGGCAGCAGCGATAGCCAAAGCTCTAAAGTAACCTGCAAACACCACTGGAAATCCATCCACTTTACTGCTTCAATGTCTATTCTGTTTTATTGTATTATCACTTGTCTGCTTTGTTTTAACTGCTCATCTTGTCAATTATGTATATATACAGCATATTTAGACTATTTTGCACTGAGGAAAAGCCACAAAAATGTGAGTGAAAATAATTATAATCCTATTTATGTTGAGCTTGCACAAGAAAGTTTATGTATATTTTTTGAAAATAAATGTTGGTCAAGTGTTTTGACATGGAAAGTTGGTCAATGGTGGTTATTCACTGTAAAACACTCGATGTGTGTGTGTATGAGTCTCCTTTTGAGAACAGGTGTTGGTTTAGGTCACGCTTGCCCTAAAACACTGTCATTGTCCACATGAAAGCAAAAGTTTTCACTTCATTCAACAGGTCAACAACAGCCCATTTCAAACCAGTGGAGCGTGTATAACACATCCACACAAACCGGTCAAAGTGAGCAGTTGCTGACAGTAAAGACAGGTTTACTTTCCACACAAGGGTGTGAAAAGTGGGATGCCTCCTGAGGATCGCACCTTTAGATGGGCGTGGAGCAACTCATGGATTTGCCTATAAAGCACTGTGGCTTCAGACTTCAGCCATCATCACACTTGTATATAATCCCAGGAGTAAACCAACGCCACGATGCTGACTTTTATCCAGCTGATAGTTTTGCTTTTTTGGACCAACATCAGCCCAGCTGATGCAGAGAAACTTTTCCACAATCGCGATCATTCTGATGTGCAACCTCTGAGCTCTCACCAAGCTGAGGTTATTACAAACAAGTACACAGCAGAGGTAAATGCATACAGTCTTTTAAGCTTTCACATCTATTAGATCACTCATTTAACGATACAATTTACCCAAATGTGATTTAACCCATGTCTTGTTGTAGTTATTCCTCTCTAGATATGGATTCATGAATCCAGTGAACTGGGAGGAGATCCAGTTTGAAGATTCACACACCAGTTTCAGTGATGACTTCCTGGATGATCTTCAGACCACAATCCAGGAGGGGACCTCCGTGTCTCATTCAAGGGATGCGCCTCAAGACGACTATAAGACACCAGCGGAGAGTGAAGCATTTATTTCAGCACTTCAAGAGTTTCAGAAGATATCTGGCCTTCCTGTCACAGGTGTGTTTGATGAGGCCACCAAGCTGGCAATGAACAAACCAAGGTGTGGTGTCCCTGACAAGGAGATTGACCTGCTCACCTCAGTAGCAGCTGAGAACAGTAGTTCCTCAGATATTGAAAGTAGCCCCAAGGACACTTTTAATGAGACTGATAATAACAGCACAGTGACTGATACAATTAGTGACACTTATTTTGGTGCTATGAACTCTTCCGGTGATGATTTATTCAGTTTTAATGACACAGAAAGTGTCCTCACAGGCAATGACACCAGCATGAATTACACTAAAGAGTTTCACCTTGTTTCTGATGACACTTCTCATAACAGCTCACAAGGTGTCATCGTGGACAGTGAGAAGGTAAATATAAGTGTGAACGTACATCAGAGCGAAGCAGTGCGACGCAGGAAACGTCACCTTGCCGCTCTTGTATCCAAAAGCAGGCACAAGAGAGATCTGAGTGAGACTGGCTACATGGCTTTTTCTAAGCAAGTGTTGAAATGGAGGCTTATAGGAGAAGGCTACAGCAGTCAGCTGACTATTGAAGAGCAGAGGTACATCTTCAGACTGGCCTTCAGGATGTGGAGTGAGGTGTCTCCGCTGGAGTTTGTGGAGGACACACGCTCACCACTGGAGGACATTGATATCAGGCTGGGCTTTGGTACAGGTGAGGTTCAGCTAATGAAGTAAAACTCAACACATCATATTTTTTGAAGAAATGTGTTAAATATTACAACATAACTGATCTCAAATTACTTAAATTACCCTTATGGCACATTGAGTAAATTTTCATGGCACAATATGAAAGTACAGTACAGTGTTTTTTAATGTCTCAAAAATTCACAGAAAATACACTTTTAACAGCTGGGCAACTGAATGTAAATCATGTTTTAGTTGAATAAACAGGACAATGCACCCTTTTAATATCTCTTATTTCCTTGTCCCACTCAGGAAGACATCTTGGATGCAACCAAAGGTTTGATGGCACTGGTCAAGAGTTTGCCCACGCCTGGTTCCTGGGAGATATTCACTTTGACGATGATGAACATTTCACTGCTCCCAATGCAGGCAGCGGGATCAGCCTTCTCAAAGTAAGAATACTACTACACACACTGCAAGTGTGTAAGAATCATTAGTAATTAGTTGAAGCTTACTCTACAACATCTTAATCTTTTTTCTGTTTTAGGTGGCAGTTCATGAGATCGGTCACGTCTTGGGTCTTCCCCACATATACAGACCTGGGTCCATCATGCAGCCCAGCTATCTGCCACAGGAGACTGGTTTTGAGATGGACTGGATGGACAGGAAAGCCATACAGCACCTCTATGGTACAGTACATGGCTACAGCACCATCTAGTGGATACAACCACATACAGATCCAGAGATGATTATGGTACATTTCTCAGGCTGACACAATAAAACCCTATTTTCCTTCCCCAGGGGGCTGTAAGGGTCGCTTCAACACAGTGTTCGATTGGATCAGAAAGGAGAAGACACCCTATGGAAAGGTGGTCATCCGATTTAACACCTATTTCATGAGAGACGGCTGGTATTGGTTATATGAGAACAGAAATAACCGAACACGCTTCGGTGATCCAGTTGCCCTGCAGATCGGCTGGCGTGGACTTCCTTTGGACGGAATTGATGCATGTGTGCATGTGTGGTCCAGAAAAAGAGATGCTATTTACTTCTTCAAAGGTACATAATAGTAAATGTGTAAATACATACAGATGTTACACTTGCCAGCAGGATGAGGAGAGCTGACAGAGGTGCTGAGAAAGTGTTGCTTGTGTGTACAGGTACTCAGTTTTGGAGATATGACAGCGAGAATGACAAGGTATTCACACAGGACCCAGAAGGTCACCGCTATCCGAGGTTAATCTCTGAAGGTTTCCCCGGGGTGTCCGGTCCTATCGACACAGCCTTTTATGACAGGAGGGATTCCCACATCTACTTCTTCAAAAACAGGCTGGTAAGAACAACACCCTTATCTTCTCTTTCACCCATGACAAATGCCGAGGTACAAAGGAGAACACACTGGAATTGTAAGAATAGCTAGGTTAGAAACAACAGTAGATTTGGGTATCATGCAAGATAAGCCAAGTGCCATCACAGCCGGGGTTCAATCAAGGCTCGACTGCCAACCCTGGGAAGTGAGAAGCTACTTTTCAAAGATGCTCAGGCACTAGAAAAGCCCCCTGGAGCTGTCTATCAAATTTTGGTCATTTGATTAACTGCATAAATGTCAGGAAATATTAACTTAAGGCAAGTCCTGCCTTATTACCTCAGCATTAATCATTTTGTATAAATAAATCCATCAAATTACCACAAAATAACTGTCATGCAGGGAACCTGGAGCCTATTATCAATGTACAGGACTGCTGTTTGGTTACTTGGCATATAATGATGTTGCCATGTATAATCTGCTCTGTATTTAAAGGAAATGAGGAGGCAGCAGGGTACATATGTAAAGCACAGAGGGCATTATGTATGTACCCTGGTGGGGGGTGTCTCAACAGGGGGCCAACAGCTCATATTTGCCCCAGGGCTGTCTAAAATTTTAATCCCTCCCTGACTTACTTGTCATTACAACCACAGTTTCCTTATGTGATTTGTAATCTAACAATACTAGTTTGTAGAGCAAGTGTGTATACAATAGTAAGTCTTGAGGAGTCTAAAGCCCAAGCTAATTTAATTGTTCCTCAGCATTATGAAGGAATATATTCATGCAAACAAACCTGCCACGCTTCCTCTGTGATTTTGTTTGCGAACTGTAATTGAATTGATTGCTATATAAGAGGGAAAACAATTATGTGTTCAAACAGGTGTATGCATTCGACGTGGAAGCCAACAGCTTGGCAAGAGGCTTCCCCAAAAACATCAGAGATGTTTTCCCTCCAGTGGTGAGCGGAGACCATCCAGATGGCAACATAGACGCTGCCTACTTCTCCTACACCCACAATGCCATCTTTCTACTCAAGGGCACGCGCTTCTGGCAGGTGGTGGGCAGCCGTGATCGCTGGCGCTGGCTCTTTCTGCCACGGAATGGCCTGCTGCCACACAAGGAGGTGGATCAGCACTGGTTCGACATCTGCAACGTTCATCCCACCGCACTTAAACTAACCCACTGAGGGCGTTGAAGCAGAGATGTAATAAACCACCGGTGGTGTGTCTTCCAGATTTACCTGTTGTAAGTATGAATGTTGTCATATGTGCAAAGAAGGCCACTGAATACTTGATGCTTATTGTATATTCTAACTGAAGACAAAAACAAGACACAAGTATCTTGTTGGCTAATTTTCACTGAGGTGTGTTATTAATATATCTAACAGCTGCTGTGTCTCTCACATAGAGGCGCCAAATGCAATCTAGCATGAAAACAATCCTGCGGGACCTCGTATGATTAAGATACTTTGAACATTAGCGCGAAGACATTTATTTATAGAGTGTTTACTCAGTCTTTATACAGACACGGCTTTACTTACAGATACATATAATGTAGCGGAGACCTATCAAGCTCGTGCTTCAGTGCAGTGCTGCTTTCAAACAGCACATTTACAAAGAATGGTGTGTGTGTGTGTGTGTGGGGGGGGTTGATTATGCAGAAACTAATGAAGCAATGTCAAAGCTCACAATGTGCATATTATGAACTGTGGAGTGACTTCTCATGGCAAATACAGAGGACCTATATCTTTTGAAGAAACATGCATAAAAGTATTTCTGTTATAATGGATGCATGGATAAAAATGGAAATGTATTCAGAAGACTGAGAGTGGTCTCTGGGTAAACTTCGAGATGTGGTCTTTTAACAATGGTGCAGAGAACGAAATGGCATGTAATGATATATAATGTATATCATCTGATATATTGCGCAGTGTGATTAACAACATCTGGGACTGTTTCTGTTTGCCCACTATGTAACTGTGAAGGATATAGAATAATTACCAGAGCCACTTGCTGCCCTGTGATGATGATGATGGAAGTGTAGATATACTGGTTCCCATGGCCTTTTGTCCAATCTAAATGTATGAAACTACCACTTCCCTCTGAAACACCTGCAGAAACCGAGATTCACTTGCTGCCCCGCAGGCAGGAAAGAATACTGTGTGACCTGGAAACCACGATACAGAGACTCTTTTAGTATTTAGTTATGATTCATTCCTCGCAGTGCACGTTCTGGGTTCACTTGGGAATAAAACAATATGAGCTTTATCAATAAAAACCTAGAGGTGGTGGAAAAAAACAGAAATACAGCGATCCAGTTTTCCTAGTTATGAAAGGTTGGGTTAAAGATTTACATGCAATCAATCAAAAAAAAGGAGCCTATTGAAATTTAGATTGAAGCAAAATGATTGAAAAGGGGGACTCGTCTCATTACTTAATGCTGTTCCATTTTATAGCAATCATTTGAGCGTGGTGCAAAGAAACAGACATTGATTCTGTAATCAATATGTTACTTGAACACTCTTATTAATGCAGCTCATCTTAGGAGATTAAGCTCCTGGTGGGCTCCAGATAACTAGCGTTGTGCTCCAGGCACTCCATAGGCTATATTAATAAATTGAAGTAGAAATCAATTACAAGCAAAGCAACAAAATGTCATGGTAAGTGGAGCTACAGAGATGGATGTTATGAGATGATGAGTTTGCTCACACATTAACAGAATGAGCTTCTCTCTCTGTGAGGGCATTAACAGCATACAAATAAATGTCCTTGTTCATATTTCTCGGCTGAAGACGTGTGCTTGTTTTCTTGAGCTAATATTCAGTGATTCCTTGTCATTTTTATAATATCATATCTGAGGCTTTCGGTGAATAAATATGTGTTGGCATCATTACTAACCTCACTGTTCAGCAAATTGGTCTTTAGAAATGAGATATTTAAGATTTTTACAATATTTGCAGGCGTGTCACCACCTCAAAACAGCTAATTAACATTTTGTAAATCAGACTAAAGTCACATTTGTTTGAATCTAATATGCCATATGCTTGTTGCTGTGTGGTTGACATCTCAGCAAGAAGTACAGATAGATTAATACAGAATGCAGCACAGAGGATAATGCAGTGCTGTGGGGGCTTGTGATCTGTTTGTTTATCCCATTATGAGGCGCCATACATCTCACGCACCCCGGAGTTTCCCATACAGAGAAACCCTAAATACAAACTGTTGTTCACACATGCGAGTCCCCGGCTGCCGTACTGCACAGCTCAATGATCTGTGCTTTTCTTTTTTTGTTTTTTTGTGCAGTAACAGTGCTGCTATTGAAGCTCCCTTCCCCACACCGCGGGCCTCTTTGGATGCGACTGGGATAAATGAGATCAGTCATGCTGATAGAGCCCGAGCTGCAGCAGCCCCAGAGAGATACAAAAACCTGTGTCATGGCACAGGAATCCACATGGGAGGCACTTCAGAAACAGGAGAATGGGACAAAAAACCCTGCAGCACATTCATATCACAAAAAAAAATCCCCCCCTAAAACTCTGCCAAGGCATGGAGATAACTTGCAGTGGTGTTGCCTCATTTTCTGTCTTAAAGCGGTGTCGAAAAAACACAGGAATAAATCATTTCCAGTATCATTTCCAATGAGTGTCATATTGTAATGTGTCTTTGCGCGTGCCATGGGATTATTTCAACAAACCGCTGCATGAAGATGGTGCATTGCATCTAAATGTATCCTCAATATTCTTGACTACAATTGGTCTGTGGGGTTGAGGTTCAAGGACAATATAATTTTCAGTCTGTTCATTTAGATTTATAAACACCTCCGGTTTTTCCTCTGTGATACTGTAGAAACTGTGGCATTCTGTTTCGTTAGTCACACTTTGTGGGAAAGATATTGAATGGTGTGAATTTACTGTACACTTTATCCTTTGTACATGTTGTAATATTCACACAGCACTGTGAAAATCTGCAGAAATAGAGCAAAGTGAAGTGGTTAAAAAAGCAAAACAATTTCATTTCTTGAAGAGTATTGATCAGTGACCATGGAGACGACTCATGAGGATGGAGCAGCTTCCTGCTTCCTATTCCCTTACCCCCGCTCTGGTGTACCTAAATATTTCCTTGCCCATCACTCAATATGACCCAACCAACTGAAATTCAAATCCATTTTTTTCCTGGTGTTTTATCATGGGACATAGTTTAGCACAGTTCATGAATCTGCTTTAAATGGCATCAGACGGTTAAATCTCATCTTGACTTTTGCGTTTTGACTGTTTTGACCTTGAATCACATCATGAATTCTTAGACAGAATAACAAAATGGACAAAATCCTTTATAAGCTCTCCATTCAACATTCTCTTATAACATGTTGGCAGTGCATTTTCACAACAAACAGGTTATTGATTAAGCATTTTCTTAGTAATATTGTGTTTTTCTCCAACAAGGTTCGGAGATATCCTGACTGTATCCTACAATTCCCATAATGCATCTTGAAAAGCTTCTTTTTATTAGACAATTCCTGTCAAACTCAATGCCTCTCTTCTTTTTAAGGCAGACTTTATTTTTTATAAATAAGATAACCTTGCTGACATGGCTCAGGTTTTTTTCTCTGACCAATGAAGGACACACAACTGTTTTCATGAACAGTACCTTTCTATATTCCATACATTATTTACATTCAATACCCAACAAGTAAACACAGAAAGTCTTCAGTGTATAATATAGAAATGTTATCCTTAATAGAAGAACAAACAAATATTAATAAAAGGAACCCACGCTATCCTAAAGGCTGAATACCATATTACAGTTCTACATCTTCATACCCCTTTGTGAACTCTTTTAAGTAATTACTTCCATCCATATTTTACACACATCTGCACTTTATCTTCATCAAACAAAAACAGCATCTTTGACAGGCCGTAGATTAGCATCCATACCCACTGTGAAGTCTTGTATAACTGCTGTATTAAAATGTAAATCCAGGGGAATAATATTGTGCCTTCAGGTGGGTTAGCTCATCTTTCATGCTTCGGAGGGAAAGGTGCCAGTAGGGGGCAATCTCAACACACAGTAGCTGCAGCTGCTCTTCAGGACTGCTATGTCAGTCTCTTCTTATCACACACTGGTATCATCACATTCAACATGTGATCCAAGGCAGGTTTTGTAAAGGTTGGTGTGTGATTTATGTACTGGGCGCATTGTGATGCTGCTGAGTTAGTGTGTGATGGATCCCAAAAGAGGTTTCCCCTGTTAAACAATTGCATTTTTATTTCACCCTAGAAACATGTCAGGCATTAGGATTAAAAGGAAGGAAGGAAAACGAAACGCTAAATGAATCTGTGTTCATTTCTTGAATTGTGCAATGAGGAATATGACATATTTTTAAATTTTGAGATTTGGAAATGGGGTATGAATGCAGTTCAAGTGTATTGGGTTAGTTCTATTTCATTATTATCTGTGATGTCTGTTTGTGTGCCAGGTGAGGGAATAAGAAAGGGGGATTTTTTTTTTTAACTGCATGTCCCCCCTACTGAAAAGGCCTACTGTGGAAATGCTGACATTTGTGTGTGTTTTCTGTTTGAAATGACAGGTCATAGAAATGCATTCACACACTCCATGTGTGTGAATGTGTTCCACTATGTTTCCTTGTATTTGAAAGGGAATTTGTAGCTGCTGCTGCTGCTGCCACAGCTACACCAAGGCAGAGTACGGATCAGCATTTATTCCGCAGTAATAAGCGCGGAATTCAGACTTTTCTTGAAAAGCGGATTTCGAGTTGAAAGTTGTTTTGCGTATTAACTCTGAGTGGCATCGTTAACAAGCCTTGTTGTTGTTGCTTGTTTACAGTGGTTCAAAAAAAAAAATCAAGCCGTCTCTCACCTCACTCAGCAAGAGACACACACACAGGAATACACACAAGACTGCAACCGCGCTCACAAACACACACACACTCATAAATGCATACACATGTGCGCCCTCACTAGAATCACACACACACAGATGTTCCCTCGCACATTTCCCCCCTGCCTCTCTACCTCTCCTCCTCGTTCTCGTTCTCGTCTTGCCCCCCAGATAAAGAAGTTGGGATTAAAAGAGAGAAAAAAACACACTGACTGATGCCTCTCAATTTCACATTCAAATCAATATTTCAAAAGCTTTATCATCAAATAGTTTCAAGCAAAGAGCTCCTCACTAAGGATCTTTAATGTTGAGAGAGGTAAATAGGATTTGGAATTCACAAACCCAAGCTTTCATGCAGTCATTATACCGTGAAGAAGAAACTCTCTTTGTGTGACAGAAAACTGTGTAAGTCTGAAGTAAAAGCAGTTTTTTCTAGACAACAGAACAAGTATCTTTGACTTTATATCCCTCCTCAGTTACACATGTAAGCAGGAGCCTCTATGCCAAATGGAAATAGTACAGTAATTACATATCTTCTCCTGAGAATAGTCCATTCATCAAACAGACTAATTTGAATGAGGAATCCAAATCATGCAAGTGTAATTAAGCATTGTGCGGCCTCATGCATAATGCAGCATTTAGGTATTGACTAAATACCTGATAAACAAATAGCGTGGGTGTGGAGGAGGATATGTTTGTCATACCGCAAGCGATCCGCCCCGTAAACGCAGCCTGCCTCCTAATTCGCCTCCATATGCGGCAAAGGAATCTCTCCCACCCGCCACAGGCTGAACCTTGACCTGTGGCTAAGGAGGAGTTTTTTAGAGACAAAACAAGGGTCTTTCTGGTGATGTCAGTCTGAGTGGCAGCTGCAGGTCAACGGTGGGAGGGGAGGCAGCAGGGCAGGGTGGGGGGGCTGTCCCACGCATGGCCACACAGAAGTGACTGCCCGGCCCGCCACCTCCATTTCATTTCAAGCCTGGGAAAGTGACAGGAAACGTACGTGGCTTTGTCAGAGAGAAGGAAGAAGTCAGGACTTTGGACTGGCAGATAAAAACATCTAACGCTTAAAACTAGTCAGACATCCCCCCTCCCACACACACACACATACCAAAAAAATGTGCACAGACAGTTTCACAGGGCCTGTTTCTTTGGCAGAAAGAAGTTCCTCTGAAAAGTGTTGACTGAGTTATGCTGCGGATTAGTCAGAGCAAGGAGGACTTTTTTTTTTCTTCAAAGACTCCCTGCTGTTAGACAGCAAATGAAATCCAGTTTACCTCCATTGTCTTGCAGTGTAGGCAAAAATCTCTGATATCTCAAAACTCCCAATCTGTGCGAGGCTGACTAACACTTCCAGTAAGTGAGAAAATCTGTTTTTGGTTTTGTAATTTATGTGAACCAGCCTTTTAATTAGTCTGAGAGAAGTCGTGGACCAGCGTTGTCACTACAAGCCCTTTGATTAACTCGTTCAGCAGCTGTACAGTAATAGACTCTTTTTATTTTCCTTCGAGTGTCTGCGTGTTTTCTTTCTGCGTGTTTTCTTTTGCAGTGATCACAAAATCCCCAAATCATGCACTCCCACAGTACGGCAGGGAGCCGTTACCACCTGTCAACAAAATTGTCTACATCTGAGCGGAGCTTTTATTCTCCTCGATGCCACAGACACACACCTGCTTATGAGATTATAGTTTAACATTCAAGAACACCGAACAAGGAATTTGTCAAGTGGCCCAGCGCTGGTCTCCCCTCCTCCCTCCTCCTCTATAGCCCACCACCGCCATCATCGACTCTCCCTCTCCTCTCTCCGTCCTTTCCATCTCTCTCTTGCCACTGTCTCCAGATCCAACCACGATTTTATCCTCACCTCAGCACCCTCCTCCCCTTCCCTCTGTCTCTCCTCCGTCCTCCCTCTCTGTTCGCTTTTTCGACCAGAGGAACAGATGGAGTTGAATCTAAAAGGGTGGAGGGGGGTGATGGTTGGGTTTGAACAGTCCCTGACTTAACTGGGGGGAAGGGTGTCACACTTTGTGCTACATGCCAATCTGTGTGTGTGTGTGTGTGTGTGTGTGTGTGTGTGTGTGTGTGTGTGTGTGTGTGTGTGTGTGTGTGTGTGTGTGTGTGTGTGTGTGTCAAGGTTTCACTTTTAGCCTAAATCGGTGCTAGAGGACATTTTTTATGAGGCTTTTTTTTGGACTGCAGGAACATACGATATGTCAAGAAAAATAATCACCAAGAATTTGGCTTAGCACATGACCAAGACATGCATTATTTCTTTTTAGATCTGAACAACTGATAACTTAGTGCTTGCTTTATCAGTCATGCAGGATGCTGCAGCCAGACCCCAGAGCAAATTTGAGAAATCCTCCACCTCCTGGCCTCTTTTTCTTGAGCTGTTGAGATGTTTTCTTCATAATTTACCTCTTTCTGTCACTCCAGCATATTCGTTAGTTTTAGTTTCTGGACTCAATGTTTGTTCCTGCAGCAACACCCACTACCCTCTGTTAGAAATGTTGCCAGTTCAGCACCAAAGTTTTCTTTAGTACTCACTCACTAGATTTCAGGAGCGACGCCAATGTTAACTCTTTTCTCTATCATGTCTTTTCTATGGATGTTAGCATGTTAACAAGCTAGCTCCAGCTGCGTCATTTTCCGATAGCGACTCACTGTAGCCTCCAATCTGCCCTGAAGACGTAGCACAGCTCAGAGGGCAGATTATTACCTGTTGTCTTACTGCAAAAATGATGACCACCCACTCCTGGCAAAACTTACGATAATGTCCCTTTAAACAAACACTAAGGCTTATAGAGGACACAGTGAAAGCATTTCTGCTAGGCCTGCACTCAATTTTGGTTTTACCTCCAACTACAGTGATTTAAAACAGAATGGACAGAAGGGCAAAAATGTTTTTGGTAAACAAAGCCTCATCATCGGTGCATCAGTATGACTCTTATCCAAAGGGAACAATTGAGGAAGTCATGGTGACAAGAACAGATCTTCAATAAAACTTCAATGAGATAGTAATTTTAGACCAAATCAAGACATTTTCCCAACCCTACTTTTTTTTTTTTTTCAAATCTTCAACTCTTCCTGCCAAAGTTGTGTTTTAGCCTAAATTTTTTACTAAACTTATACCACAGCAGTGTCACATCACAAAACTGTGTGATTTTTCCAGCTGTGATTTGTACTAGTTTAAGAAGCAACTGACAAACGACAAGTCGGGAGTCAGATCAGAAAATGTTCATATTTGTTGTTCCAGATACAAACAGTGCATTTTGTCTTTTCATTTGAAAATCTCATTGGGCTAAACTCAGCACTTGCAATGCCTCCTTTTTTTTGCTAACAACATTTTGACATGTCACAGTAGGAAAGGCACAGTTGTAAATAACAAAATGAATGATGGCTGAATTCCATTTAGCTGCTTCCCTGCCAGAGACCTGGTATTGTTCACGCTGGCTCACTGTCACGCTGTCATGTCTTACTGGGATGCTTGAATAGAACAGAGCCATTGTTAATGTTATTAGTAACACCTGTGCTTTTCTTACTGTGACCAGTCAAAACGTCGGTGGTGGAGAAGGCCCTTTTTACAACCTGTCTGATCATCTCCTTTATTGTAGCGATGTTCGTGTTCCTTCGGTTACCTTGGTGTAAACAGTGTTTAAACAAAAATAAAAGAGAAGACAAATAACAGCAACAACAACTATGCCTTACGGTAGCGTGGAAAGGGTTGGTATGTTGGCCTCACTTGGTCTTGTGAGGGCTTCAGCTGTCTCTGAACAGCCTGCAGGAGCTCTCCCCATGCTTGCATGCATGCACCCTTAACAAGGCCCCCAGCCCACACAGAGAATAGGCCACCCTTTCGCACTCACACTGGATACAGTGAATGACTGCCACCCTCACCCCGAGTTTCTATTCTCAGGCAAATTTTGACACGTTGTTGCGCCGCGGCGATGAAAATATCACGCAACACGTTTTCATCCTGCAACACACGACAGAACCCTCAAGTGTCCATTTCTTTATTTGTCATGAGGTGTGTTGTGTAATGATAATCAAAAAATCTTTGCCTTCCTTCCTCCCTTCCTTCCTGTTGTTCGTATATTTTTTCTTAAAGATACATATTACAGTATCCTGTCCTCATGCAAGATGCATTTCCATTCAACACAAACAGCAGGATAGTTGTTTTTGCAGCACTGCAGCTGAAACCTATTTGAAAATAGATCTCCGAGTTGTTCTTCTCCAAACAGCTGCCATTATTCATGAATGTCAACGAAGGAATGCATTTCATATGTCAGCGTCAGAGAGATTATATTATGTTACAACCCCTGGCTGGTGTTGGTAACATTTTTTAATATACCAAACAGTGTATCAGTAAAATAAATATTACATGCTTTTCACCTTGAAGGATGTGGTTTCTATTCTAACCTATGCTCCAGGAAGTGTGTGTCAGCCATGAGAGAATTACTTCTTTAGACGAGAAGCTCTCTCCTCCTTAGTGTTCATGCATTACATTTTGGAATACTCTATAGGCAGGAATCTTGCTGGGAGCTGGAGTCTGGGCTTTGGCTCCCTCCCATGTAGGTCACACCTTATTATGGCAAATTTAAAAGTTCTTGCCATGACTCTCTGTTTAGAAAATGAGAAGGAGGTCCCCTGTGTGCATGTGTGTCACGGATTTAAACGGTACCGTTTCACCTCCTTTCTGGAGTGTTTTGTTTGATCTAAATGAGAATTTGGAGAAAGTGGAACAGCTCGTGAAGGAGCAGTGAGAAATTGAGACTGACATTGCCACCTCATAGCCCTGAAATTGTGCGGAGTAGTTGTGCCAGTCTCTTTGTTTGGAGATTAATGTTGCGTCAGTCACATTCTTTGTATGAGGGACACTAGCCAAACTGCATGGTGAAATCTAGCTACATCAAAAACATCCATTCTGATGTAGAGGAAAATAGGAGAGCAGCGTTTGGAGGGAATCATAAATTTATCTGACATGCATGGGCTCCTGCTGTTATGAGCTATTGATATTCTGCCAGTCAAAGCTTGCCATTTGTGGCATCATCAACCTCTGTGTTTTAACTTTGTATGTGTGTTGTCTTTGTATGTAGGTGGAACATTACTGGGCTGTGTTGTGAGGCTGCACACACGCAGCACTGAATTAGGAGGCCCTTCTTTCTCTCTCTCTCTCTCTTTTTCCTTTTCTGCAGGCTTTGCTCAGGGGCATGACACATTTCTGAGGGGCTTTGGATCTCCTGGCCTGATAATTCCTTCAATTATTCAATGGTTGGCTGGCAGATGAAGTGAGGCCATGAATAAAGCAAATCTGTGGGCATATGAGCTCTGACAATACAAACACACTATTAGCACTCATTTCCTCTGCACATCCTTGAAGATACACCACAGTATCCTGGAGATGGAGCGGAGGGGTTTGGTGATTATGCGGGTTTGCCCGGGCAGCAGCGCTCTCGCATTCACTAGTACCTGCACATGCAAGCTTTTAAAAAACAAAGTTAGGAGGGAGGGGGGGAGGGCTGCACAAAGCTGCACTGCAATCCAAAGCCAAACACTTGTAGGAGTGAACTGCTTGCTGCTTGTCAGGTCACCTCTGAGGGTCTTTCTTTCAGCGTAGGTCTACATTTAAATCAGGCGAGTGCTCGTCACGACTTGCTAGAACTAACATGCATCAGATTACTGCTGTCTTCTTGTGCCGTGGCTCTTAATACAAAGCTGATCTTCACAGACACCCCGTCTTCCTCTAACTCAGAGCAGTCAAGTGTAGGACAAAGCCAAAAGAAGGGGTTGCTGTGCTCCGCCCTAATTAAGTTGTAGGTCTTGTTCCTTGCTGCGCTCTGTTGGAGAAACAAAGCTAATCATGGTGAGAGCAGCCCCAGACTGCTACAACAGAGGGACCAGGTGCTTGTTCTCTTTTTTTCCCGCCTTCCTTCTTCTTCCCTTCCTTTTTTTTCTCACCAAACACCTGCCTTTAACCATCTGCACCTGCTGTCTGTAATAAGACGAGGTTGCGGCACTCACAGCACTCCCTGGATGTGTGACGGGATGGCACTGATTGCAATGATGCCTCAAAGACATACAGTGCACTCACATCTCTTATCTCCTCCCGAGTCTATAAATCCTCCAAAGAAGAGAAGAAAAAAAAAAAAACTCTGACTCATCACTGACCCTCTTTGTTGCCCTAGCAAGAAACTGTACAAGGAAATGTGTCACAACAGAGGCGTATTCTGCCTATTAGGTGCAGGCAAAGATTAAACCACCACTGTGCGCAGACAAAACTGTCAGGCAGCTTTAGATTTGTGTTGCATATATTTAGGAAGCCCGGGCCCTCCTTGCTCCTGTGGCGTCCCATTGTTGCATGATTTTAATCTCCTCAGCAACAGACTCCTGATGTATTCGGTTCACAGGAAGGTCAAGGAGGAGACAAATGCCCCACCCTCTTCCCACAACAAAGCTTATGAGAAAGAAAAAAAAAGAAAGAACTGTCAATAACTTGGAGCTGCCACACCTACTCCTCAGCGGGGGGAAAGTCAGATAATTAGCTTTACCTTGGTGATTTTGTGGGTCGGCATAAACTTCCCTCACTTCACTTTCAAGATCTTTGCATTGACCCTGTAACTATGTCGAATCTTTTCTTGGAGAATTCTAATCTCGATTTCCGCTGGCTGAATTTTGTTTTAGGCGGACAGCGCGTGGCCTTCAAAATCCGCAACAGCTTCAGCTATGAATAAAAAATCCTAATATAAAAAAAGAAATGAATAATATAGCTTCTTCTTTTGAATGCAGGATACAATTGAAGATGAAACTCTGTGTCACTCTGCACTTCAGTATCTCACTCCACCGCCGTCTCTTTGATGTGGGAGGTAGAAAATCTGTGCACCTGTGGGGAGCATGAGAGGGTGATGGTGGTAGAGAGGGGACAGTGAGAAGGGGGAGGGGAGAGAGAGAAAGCGAGGGAGGGGAGTGGTGGTGGGGTTTATGAGCGACCGCCAACTTACTTGAGTGTCTATCCACCTTAGCCTGCCGCTGTTGCTGCCAGCGTTGCCGTGCCAGACCCTGCTCTTCCAGATAAACAAATGCTAGACAAATTTCTCTTTGTTAAACCTGTGTCGACTGCTGCATAATAATGAAGGCTGGTGCTGCCAGAGCGTGTGTCCAGCCAGTAATAATCCTCCTGTCTGAGAGGACAATGAGGAAAGAATGTATTCAAAACAGACAGACCCCTCCACTGCTCTGCTGTACATTCTTCCTTCCCGGACTGTCTTGGCTTTGGCGTTAATGCGCCTTTGTAAACACAGTAGTCCAGTCACTCCACACAATTATCCTTCAATGTATTCATAGCAGATCTGGGATGCAGCCCAGGGCATCATTCTTACCATTCTTTTTTTTCTTTTTTTCTTATTTTGGCCATTACTTATCATTCGACTGGCTCTGATACCACAACATTGAGTCTGTCACCCTGTTTGCTTGCACTCAAAGAGAGAGACTGTTAAAATTAAATTGCAGCAGAGTATAAGAATACATTTCAACACTGCCAAATCTGTGCGATCTTATGACAGAGATCAGTCAGGGCTCCCTTAATGCTCAGCACAAACAAAGCATACTTCTCCTTGAAACAATAGTACAACATTCATCTGTGCTTTTTTTTTTTTTTTTAAACCCTCATCTTAGTAGTGAAAAAAAAACCATCTCTACTATTCTCAATAGACTCTACCTAATTATGCATGGAAGATGTCTGAGGGCTGGAGGGGGAGGAGGTGAGAAGGCTGGCTAGTGGTGGACTTTGTGTGGCTTGAGTGCGCGGCTGTAGGCAGCCAAAGACTACTTTGGTACCTGGCAGCTGGATCTCCCCAGTCCATATTAAAATTACTTTCAGAAAATCATGCATCATTACGGCTGAAAAATTGGCCAGATCACAAGGTTACTGTGATAATGAGGAGAGGACGACAAGGTAAACTGCTGCAGCGAGACGCAGATTCAAATGTGACGCATATTTACCTTACAGGCCTGGTAAAGGGGCCACATCTCATTTTCTGGAGGGCAACCCTTTCCAGAGCTCACATCCAATTAAAAAAAACAAGATGAATGTTGGATTCTCGCGGTTGTGTAAAATGCAAAGAGGTGATCCCCAGCCCTGTGTAAAAATGCAAAGACCGTCCGAGAGGATTTGATCATTTGAAATTCACCTCCACTCCCCCTCCCTCCCCCCACACGCATGGCCAAACGTATGTAATATAATCTTTGTCAAATATGTATGTAATGGGACTGTAAAGAGAGCAAACGCACGCTGCCCTGTGAAAATGCATGTCTTCCTGTTGCACACAGCAGCCGTGCATTTGGTGAACATTCAATACTGAAATATGTGTGATCTCGACTAATAGTTTAATGATGAAGCGTGTTTGTTCACCGACTGTATGACTTAAACATGAAATGTTTAAGCAACACATTTTATTCAAAGCTCCAAACTCACACTACTTACAATTATATTACCATAGATTATACAGCGGTGAAGGAGCGAGTCAGATTCTTAATTTAAGATGCATTAATCAACGTGTTTATGTTTCCCTCCAGATACGTTTTTAAAGTATGTAAAAATAGTCTGCTGTGATTAATATTTTGTCTAACATGATTTTCCCATATAAAAAGTAAAAAAGAGAGAGAGAAATGTGCCAGAAGCACTTCTACACTTACCACACTGAGCAATTCTGGATCAAACCTTTGGCCCCGCCCATTATCGCTGCTTGCACTTGGTTGACAGCAACAGATGCATCAGTTAGTGTAATTAGCATCTTTATGTGTTTTGTTGTTGTTGCTTGTTAGCTTGTACCTGGCAACGGCTATGATGCTGTGTTAGTGGTTGTACTACGAAAACGTTTGCTCTCTGTACTAACGAGGCTTCTTGCTCCACCCACCACAGGATTGGCTGCTTAGGTCTGTGACATATGAAACTCTAGCTCTCTAAAATCATTTGTTGAGAAAATCATTTGTGTAGAAACATGCTGCTATGGTGTTTACTGCTTCTTTTCTTCTTTTTTTTTTTAATTGTATGAAAAGCAGTTTATAGCCATGATGCAACCCTTGATTATCCTATTCACATATGATGTGAAAGGCTCACTTATAGACAAATACAGGCATTTAGACATTTATCACCAGACTCTACCCGGTAACCAGACACATGACACCAAATGTCTGCTGGTGTCGCACTGTCTCTGCTGAATGTGTAAATAAGCTTTGACTTAAAAGGTGACAATATGTCACTGTTTTGTTTACCGCCATGGTGTGTGCAGAATACTACTGGGTTGTCATTACTGATGCATTTACAAGTGTAGCATCTGCGTAGTGGAGTAGGAAATCTAAAGCAACTATAGCTGTCAGAGAAACATAACTTTATAAAGACATACAGTATGATATTCCCCTTTGAAATTAAGAAAATAAAACTAAATGGAAAAACCAAATAGTGCAGACTCTATTTGTTGACTGTTGCTGTAAATCATGGACAGTGTATTTGTGAGCAAACAGCAAAATATGAAATTTTTAGAGGCTAAGATTTAGGAGCATGAGGTTAATAAAACAGACAGCAACTGACCAGGCATATGTCTTCTTGTGCTCAATAACTAACATCTGTTTTTATAACTGTTGTATAGCTACCACAGACCTGTTGCTGCTGCTGCTGCTGCTGCTCCTCCTTCAAATGACAGACACTCTGATTTAGTTTTTATTGCTGAATCTTACTCCGGTAATGAAGTTGGGACTGTTATGTTTCTCTCATTACCTTTTCATTAAAGATATGACTAGAAAATGGGGTTGCCATGGCAATGGCTCCATTAAGTCTCCAAGCTGTATGCGGAGCTGCATTGTTTACTCTTTTGCCAAGACTGCTGTCTTCAATAGGGAAAGAAAGACTTTTTTCTTTTCCCGCACCTTCATCTTTTTTTCCCCCCTTTCTTACACGGATCAAACAATGACCTGATGCAAATAGGAAATTCCTCACCGTTCCTATTTGTAAATGCTGAGAGGTTTCATTAGCCTGCTCGTTGCTCGCAAAATGATAGCTGATGCTGGCTCTGTGGGATGAGTGAGAAATAAAAGTGATTCACAGGCTCTAAGCAGTAATTTACACAGAGGAGATTAAAGAAAATGGTATGGAGCCATTTTGTCTAAATGACAGTTGGGCTTAATATCTACGAAAGCTGCTGCCGGATTGCTTCACTATCTGGCAAAGTATTTCTACGAATGCGTGCCTAAAGTGAAAGTATCTAACGTTCATATGGGCATCTCAACTCCATCTATCCACCCATCTCACCATCCTTCAAGCCATGTTATTATGTTATTCCCCCCAAAAAATGCTTCGGTATCAGATTCAAGTCATAATAGTGCCCAGAAGCAAGGTAAATAAAAGAGGGTAAAGTAGAGTCACAACCTTTTCTCCTCATTCATCAGCAGCATTTTCCAAACCATTAGCCCTGTCATTGCTTCCTGTACTTTTCATGTCTGCTGGCTGGCTTCACCCTCAGTACTGTGATTAGTTCGAGCAGGATGCCGCTCATCGATTTTGCTCCACTGGGTGTTAGTTAACCCTCTGCCAGCTTTTAATTGCTTCTCTTGACTGTTAAAGCAGTACATGAATCCTGCAGAAAAGGATGTGGAGGGGGGAGGAGGGCGAGAAAAACCTTGGATTGAATGTTGTTTGAATGCTCTTATGCTGGTTTTAAACCGTGCAGGATGCTGCCTTTCAGAGTATTCAAATGCATCACATTCTATCTGCGCTATCTAGAAATAAACATGTTTTGCTTGTATCCGGGAATAAGGTGTTTAATTGAATGTGTTACCTGCTGGCAGCAATTACCATCATGCCGAGAGGTATGGATGGAGACAGAAAACAGATGAAAGAAGAAAATGGTTTCAGTCTCTTTCTTGCTGACTCTCCCGCTCTCTCTCTCACTCTCTCTCTCTCGCCGTCTTTCAAGCTTATTGTGTTTTCTCAAAGTAACATGGCTCTCGCGTGATTGACAGAGACATGATAGCTGCGGTAAACAAAAGGTGCTGCATGCACACAGAGAGATGAGCATGGAATGGGTTTTTGAAAACAATAAATCACAATTCGAAAAAAAAAAAGCATGCTGCCTTGAACCTCATTTGAATTGGATTAACTTTGGATCCCTCGTGATGCAATCTATGTCTGCTCTGTCATAAAGAGCGATTTAGAAATACATTATAAGGTTACTAAAGGAATGTATTCTGCCTGGGACTGTTTGAAGCTGTTCATCAACACCACTTTATTGTTTCTAATGAGCTCTGGATTCGTATTTGCATGGGGATTTTTAATTATATATCAAGATTACATCATCATCATACCTATTATCTCAATACTGCCTAAGCTCAAATTTAAAGGTGTAGTATCTCAATATTTGTGCAGAGCGGTAAAGGATATGCAGTGGCTTTCACGGTGCAAACACAGTAAGAGAATGACAACATTACATCTGCGAACGAAAATGTCTTCACAGTTTGATGTCTACACGTGAGGAACACTTTGTTAATGCCAGAGTGGAAAGCAAATGGAGAGGTAGGCAGATGCGCCATCGTTTAGACAAATGAGAAACATCACCCATGATGCGAGGTGATATATATGTTTTTATATCGTCTCTGAAATGAAGACTGTAGGAAGTGTCATTCTGTGAGAAAGAAAGAAAAAAAGAAATGGCAGAAAATCATTCGCGGCAGGAGCGGTTGATGTGTACCGGTGGATTAAATTTAGCAATTTGTGGTGCAAACAATTATTTCAAATGAGTCAATATTTACTTGGAACAAACACCTTCTCTCAGAAGACGACATTTGTAAATGAGACTAATACATTTTATCATTTTATCAATGTTGACAGAAGTCCTAGAATATGGTTATGAGGCCCTCATAAAGGCAGTCATGCAAAACTTCAATACTTTTCTAAACGCCCCCTTGGTTTTCTACCCCCTATCATTATTTGAATGCTTTTTTGAAGGTCTTTAATTTGCATCCTAATGTTGTGCCCTTGTTCAGTTTAATTTACAATGCAGATGCAGAAGCGATAAGTGTGACGGAGGTTCATCCCAAGATAGAGAGGGAGGGGGAACAAAATAAAAATAAGCAAAATCATTTTACTTTTATATGTCCCTCATATGAATTGAGCTGATAAAACATTCATATTAAACAAAAAGCCATTCGGCATCAGCAAGTACATTATTAAAGAATACATGTGGAGGCATAAAATAATCATTTCTAACACTGCTCGGAGATAAGGAAATTTCAAATGCATCTACTGTACGACCGCGCTTCCCTTGTTTCATGATTTGTTTATCTGCTATTTGCTTCATGTCTACATGTTTACTTAGCAGTAATTTATGTACTCTCAGTCAGCATTAGTACATGAAGACAAACAGCGCAGCACAGCACATTTAGGTGGCAGAGCTGTTTTCAGAGCTGGCACAGCGTGGAAATGACAATGGTGTCACGAGAAGCAGATTGGATTTGGGCTCAGGACACTTTGGGCCTCTTTTTTTTTTTTTTTTTCTAGGGAGGGGTGTAAAAAGTAGGTTGCAATGCTGGGGGTGTATGTGCCCAGCCCCCAGGGCTATGACAAAAAATATGGGGCACTCTTTCACACACACTCACTCACTGACACGCAGACACACACACACGCACTTCTTTTCTCTCTTCATCTCTGTCTTTTCTCTCTCCCTCATTATATCTTCAATTATCAAGTCAGGAGAGAAACTCATTATTTTTGGAAGTCAATGCCCATGCCGGTGTTCTTTTTGACACAACACAAGAGGGGAACAGACAAAGTCCATTTGTCGAGATTTGAATCTCTTAATACCATTAGCTAATTGTGAGAATAATCATCTTAAAATTACACTGAGGAAAATATGATTTATATATTTTCACTTTTCAGCTCCAAGAATTAACTACACAGAATGATCCTTTTCATGATCCGATGCAGTATGTGTCATTAAAGACTACAGAGTAATTACTGGTGGGTTATTTTATATTTGATGCGACATTTTAATTGACAGCAGGGCATTTCATGCAAGCCATGACCAGGCTGAGCAGCACGTGACCCACCACAGGGACTGTATCTGATTTCATTATTAGCCCCAGTTTGACTGGCTTAGCCCTCATATGTACCATGAACACCTTTACCCTTGGGTGGCTCGAGTTAATTACTTCAGCCCATAATGCCTGAGATACCACATAATAAGCATGGAGTGTTACAAATTATGATGCTCGGATTAGCTGCTGCTTACTCCCTGAATGAAAGCCTGAATCATTTCAGTGTTTGGAAGTGAATGAGCTTTTGGAAAACACATCAAATATGAGATTTTTTTTATGCACTTGTCAGATATTTCAGATTGTGTGTTTTGGATTGATTATAGAAGCCAGTTCACCCAAATGAATCAATTCCATGTAGCTACTGCTTGTTGTATCTCTACCCATCCATAGTCTGATTTAGGTTAGTTTTTCGAGGGGGAGCTGACAGAAATAGTGCTGGACATCACACTAAACAGTTTCCAGTACAATGTCTTTTGATAATGAATAAATAAATAAATAAATAGTCACTGTGAAAACTGCTGACATCCGAATGAACTGTGATATTGTTTCTGGAAATGCACACTGCTATTGAGTTTCTACAATGTAATTTTAGCAGCACAAATGGGATTCTCTTCACCTGTCATGTGCAAAAGAATGTCAGAGGCAGATACCTCGCAAAGCAGTTGCATTGAACCAATTGGATCAACAGTGCCCTACACCTGTATGGTTGGGTTATGAAATATGAAAAAAAAAAAAAATAGACCCCACAGGTTGATTGAGTAAGCTTATACTACAATCTATAGCTGAAGCACTTTATCATAATGGTCATGTGAAACAGAATCAGTGTTTTCAGCTAATTGCCCCGAAGCATTCAACTGTTCAATCAACAAAGCTGCTAGTGCTGATGAGAACAAAGGAGGAATTCAGGTGCGTTGTAAACCTGCGTAATCTGTATAGGATCGACAAATCATTGGACTTAAAAACATCAAGCCATGCCATATAACTCTGAACAGTGTTACATCTTCACAAAGCTTCTTAAGTAGGCCTGAACTGCAGTTAATGCTATGTAGCAATAGCAAAACTTACAAATAGCTCCTTTAGCTGCATGTTGATCATTTTAAACCAAACCTCACATGTAACCATGTGCCTTAACCAATAGCCTTTAGCATTTTTACATCATAAATGTTATGTTTATCAAGATCTGAAGCCACCAACCCCCCCAACCCCCTCTGCCCACCCCCAGTCCTTCTCCTTCCGCTAACGCACAAGGTACTGCAGCTCAAATGGCAAGGGTAATGTACTGTAGACATTACTACTGCTTTGTGCTCTTTAAAGTGTGCCTCTAAGTGCTTCAGTTCAGGCCCTCTTGCACTAGTGAGGTTAAGTTCACATTGTCTTACTGTCTGCATGTGCAAAATTACACAGTTTACGGACGTGCAGGGGAGGCAGACCATTTCAACCATTTCATGGTGATTAGGTGTATCTAGGGTGGTAGGTTTGTGACTACACGTGTGGGTTGGCAGTTGGGGGAAAACTTGAGACAATGCTCCACTTCATGAGCACACACTGCACAGAAGCCCTCCCACACAGCCTTTGTTAAGCCTTCTCTCTTGAGCTGGCACTTCAGCCTCCCTGAGCCCATTGACTCCCACTGGATGCTCTCCACTGTGTTTCCTGGGTGAAATATATGGGGGGCTCTTTAATACTGTAACATCCGTATCCATTCCTTTCACACATGCCCCCCTCTCAGCAAACTGCAGCCAATACAATTTAATCCCATTTGGTAGGCAACTTAAATTCATCCAATTTCACAGATTAGGAGTTGTGGTCTGTGCAAAATTTAGCTTGGTTATATTCCTGATGTTTCTTTATCTTTATATATTTTTTGCTCCAACACAGAGGAAGCACATAACTAAAGTAAAGATATGATGTATTTAATATATGATTTATATGCATACTTTCTTAACCTAACCTTCCCTCCCTTGAATCAGTGCCCTAATTTTCATGAAGGCCACATTCATATTGCTTATATTTTGTATAAGCCGGGTTTATTTCATTCTGGAGACCTTGTTGCAGCAAGTCTAGTTTCTATAACAACCATACATCATAATGAAGCTAGAGATTCTACATAATTAAATTGCACGAATGTGCATACTGAGCTAATGGGATATAGGCCTTATGTGGCATTTGCTTTTAATTACAAAGTTAAAACTTTTTAAAAAGGTTCTTTGATCAATCCACGGAACAGCAATTAATGAGTATGTGGAGATGATTGGCAAGATTAACTGTCTTGAGGCTTTAGTTTTCCATCTCATTGTGATTCCTGACGTAAATGTGTATTTGTTTTTTTTTATTGTTTGCTTAATGGTAATTAAATTTCAAAAAGAAGAGGGTTGTTAGATAGTCCCCCCCTTTCTATAATCTCTCCTACCTCTCCACAGAAAACTTGCCTTATTCCTGCATTCAGTTTTAGAGTCAGCAGAGTGAACATACAATAGCTTGATGTGTGGTAGTTATAAAGGTTTGTTTACTCAATGGGAAATGAGGAATGCAGCCATTCTCTCGAAAAGTACAACACAAATAGATATGTGCTAGGTAGGAGGAGGAGAGGAATGGTGGTGGTGGTTTTGGGGGGGGGGGGGGGGGCAAGCCCAACCTCTGACAACAGGGATCGGTCTGTCTTATGAAGACGAACACCGATGGTTTTAATTTACTGACTGCATTAGTCAGCTCCTCTCCAACCAAGCTTGGTGTTGTTTAGTTGGCAGCTGCAAAAGTTATTAATGGTGCAATAACAGGAGGCAAGCCTGGGCACAGAATATTCTATTCTTGCTCAGATTGTGTAATGATTTTCTACCATAGGGAGGGGCTGCAAGCTATTCCTCACTGCCGCGTTTTTTTTTTTTTTTTAATGGAGTGACAAGAGGAGGAGGGGGCAAAACTGCTGCTCGATGGGTTAATTGACTTATAGTATATTTCACAACTGGCATTCCATGTGCACATGAAAAAGATGATTTGTTATGACAGGTGGTATGAAGCAACACTTCCTATATCAGACTGCAACGTTAAGCACAGCAACAAAAATATAAAAATGTGATAGCAATGGAAAAAAAAAAAACAACACCTTTGCCGTCATGCATGAGATGCTATAGGGATATTGATGGTGAATCAGGAAATGTGAGGGCATTTACCCTCCACTTCAGTGTGAAATATACTTAACAACTGATCTAAACCATAGACGCACAACACAATCAAAGGTTATAGGACTTCCAAATTTTGTACTTTTAATGCTAGTGAGTACGAATCAATACACATTCAAGCCCCTCTCCTCTGTTTTTTTTTTTTTGCCACAGGCTCTCCTATTGATTCTATGCATGAGCCTGCAGAGTTATCACAAAACAAATTGCACAGACTTGAATTTGACAATCCCTTTATGAGGAGTGCTTCATTGATTTCTGGATGGTGGCTCTGTTTGGCTCCTTTACAGGGGAGAAGGGGAGGTTACTCATTGGAGAGACGCACAGCGCAGCTTATTCTCATTGCCTTATTGCCTTATTGTATTCTCTGTGGCAGCTTATGCAGCAGGCGCCCGTGTCAGAGAGTTAAAAGTTAATGGCTGTTACTCCAACGTACAGTAAGTGTGTTCTCCCTGTTTCCCCGGCCATGTCTGAGTCCCGTTGGGAATAGCACTGAGTTGCGAGTTTTTCCAAAGGATACGAAGTGTCAGCGAAATCTGTCCCGCAGTGTGAGGCTTGACACTGCAGTGACAGCGCAGCAATATTTCTCCTCTTGTTTCAGAACAAATTACCAGCAGCATGACATCAGAGGGCTCACCCAGACCCCCCATCCTCACACACCCACACACACACACCACTAACCCCCTCCAGTCAGCTCTCTGGGTAGAAGGCCAGTCTCATTGTTATACACTGTATGAATTTCATTGCTTCTCTCTATGATACCTGAAACAACTTCCAAATACAGTCTAGTCTTGTTTGACACATCTACATCAGCTGTGACTGGCCTCTTCTCAGTCTCCATTTTTCATCAATTCTAGATCCATTAAGTACAACTAACCTTATCACCCATCAAAGTATTAATTTATCTCATCGTTGTGCGCTTTCATCAGTTCATTTAAAACATCAATGAACATAAAACTGCTGTAAATTAAACAAAGGTCTCGGTAGGTTTCTCCTGCCTAAACAAATGCTTATCCAAAGGCGCTCTCTGTTACCACCTTGACAGGCTGGTAAACAGTGGATATGTCAACCGTGGGTGAAAAAAAAATCAAATGGCTCACATGAAAACAAAGTGGGGAGTGTAATATTGTGTGACACCGTGTGCCCGTGAGGCCACCAAATGCAATTCACCTGCAGGGTTAAGAGATTACCCAGAGCACCAAGACACAACACACATGCCTCTCTTGTTTACTTTCCTACATGCATCACTTTGGTGCTTGATAGCCGCTTCGAACCACTTTCTTCCCTCTGAAAAAAAAAAAAAAAAATACCACTTGTCTCTGCACCTTCTTTTCTCTTCCACAAGGTTTTGAGGTGCTCTGTGAAAAGGAGGTTGAGACGATGCTGTCTTCTTTGCCTCACTTTTTTTTTCTTTCTTCTTTCTCTTCTTTTTTTTTCCCCCTGTGTGGAATAAAACTGCATTTTGAAGAGGGCAGTGCTGTCATGCATCACACACCAGGAGCAGCATGGAAACAAACAGGGCCAGATTCATCAAACAGACGGAGTTGCTCAGCAGGATGTGGAACGTTGGGTGTTAATCAAAGCTGTAGAGCTAAACTCATTTTATTTGAGTAGGAGACCAAAGGAGTGAAGGGGAGGAATAGAGCTGACCAAGTATTCTATCTTGAAATGTTTTAGTTAACAAAATCTTGTAGGTGGTTAGGTAATGTAACATAGAAGTCTAAAGATGTGGAGAGAAAAAAAAATGAATAATCGCAAGCAAAAATGTGGGAAAATTCTGCCAGTTTTCTTAAATGAACTCTGGTTCAAGTTGTGAGAATTCATTATGCAAGCGGAGCTGATTCTGTGTACCCAGTTTAGCATATTTTCAGCCTCGCTGTAAAAACGCTGTGCCACCCAGTCACTCTGGCTTATTTGTTTTTAAGTCCTGCAGACTTTGATGTGGCCTGTAATCTTGTCCAGTCTATTAGGATATTCAGATGGAAGCAGAGTGTAAATTAGCAGTGAAGCCAACATCCAACTCTTTTTTTTTTTTTGGAATATTCCTCAGCTCCTAATTGGATGAATGGATTTATTTTGTTTTTGGAACAACCATGGTGAGGCTTCTGTTTAATCTCCGCGGACCCCTCATACCGCTTCCCCACCCACTCACCAGATTGATTGTATCTAATACCAGACAATGGCATCAATGAATTCAAGTAGTTTTTTTTCCCCTTCCTCTCGGGTAGACAAGAAAGAGAATCATTTGCATGCAGGTGACATGTTCAAACGGGGCAAGGCGAGATGAATCAAAATGCAACTCAACAGTTTCCTAATGCATTGACCTAATTATGCACCCATTTTCCTGCCTCCTTTTTTTTCCTTGTCGGCTACTCATATCCCATTCAAGCATATTCAGGATTGGTTTTGATGAAAAAAAAAAAAAAACTCTGCTGATTCACTGTAGTTTTGCTGACTTCAATTGAATTTACTGGAAGATTCAATGGGTGGTAAAAAGAAAAAAAATCTACAAGATCAAACACTGAACCATAAGTCGAGCGAAGACGAGATGAACCTTTTCTTCTATTGATCTGCAGGATTAGTGAGCACTTCCTCATCAGGATGCTTTTAGGGGTTGGACATATCGCCTTACATCCTCATCCTGACCACGGTAACCACCACAACATGCAAACCCGGTGGGCGGGAGACCACACAGGTTTAGACCAAATGAGCATCAAAGAGCACAAGATTCATGATGGTGGTGTATTGATCCCTGAGGAAATTTAAATCATGTTTATGGGAAATTACTTCGATCACCCCATAGGCGCTGAACTATACCGAGATGAACATGTGCACAAGCATAGTTGAATATGCACGGCAATGAATGTGAAATATTGGATCTGTTCTATAATATGCAGGTGACATGTTGTACTAGAGGTCACTGATTTATTCTCTACACTTCTGTAGTATATGGATAACAAAGTGTTAGCTGTTTTTACAAACCTCTGACACATAAATAGAGGTTAACACAGGGTTTTTTATTTATTCATTTACCTTTTGTTACACGCACGCAATCTAGATTTGAAATTTGTATGATATTCTATCAGTCTGCGTTCAGCTCTGTCTGCTTTATAGAGCAATTTTAGCCTATGACAGTCTTATCACTGTGGTCCAAAAGTGTTGTAACACACCCGTGGAAAAAAAGACTCATACCATGTTTTGTTACCCTAAATGAGAAGAGGGGGAGCTAAGAAATACAATAAAATGTTCCAGTCATTGCTACCACCCTGCGCCACTGTCTGGGCTGACATTAACACAGAAATGAGAATGACCTCATCATACGTTCAGCCAAATCATCATAAATGACATGATATTAACTCTGCCAGACAGCTTTTTTTTTTCTTGGGCAGTTCTCCATTTTGCTTTAGTTTGTGGTTCTGTGCCCTTGTTATCTGCCCCTCCAGACTCTACTCTCACTGTGAGGCAGAGGAGCAGAAAGATGGCAGTAATTCATTTTGTGCCACGCCACAGGCAAGGCTCTTTTTCCCTTCTGCCCATTACCTCCAGACCAGACTCGGCGTCTCAGCAGGACACCGCTCCCTTCCGCTCTGGCCCAGACCCACCGTACTCCAGGGGGCTGAGGTTAGTGGACGACCCACTTCAGATTCTGTCAGCGCCACCCGCAAGCATCCGAGGCACTTCACTCCACCTCCAGGAAAACTGCTGAAAAAAAAGATGGCAGCTTCACAGTCAATCAGACTGGGGGAAGCAGTGGCTGGTTTCTCTCTCTTCATCCAAAATAAACACACACTACCCAAAAAATATATATCACTGCCTGAGGGAACTTTAGCCTCTGTTTTCCAATATTCCAAAAATACAAAGGAAAAAAAAAAAAAGCCATGAAATATAATGTGAATGGTGGTGAAAACGTGTGACTTAATGATTTATGACAATTTCCACAAAGATAGAAAAAAAAACATGCACATAAAGAAAAACATTGAAGGAAAAATATCACAAAACAGATGTTAAACTATTTTAAAAGATGTTTTGACCTATTTTAAGACATATGTCATTTTAGCCAAAGAAGGAAATAAGAGTTGTATAATTTAGGACATTTGCAAGTAGGCTACCGGTAACTTGTTTTCTCTAAGATGAAAATTTGACAACATAAGACGTGTATTGCATTTCATGCCGCAATATTGCTTATTGGCAATATCCCAAAATAACTCTGTTTTCTATTATGGTTTGTTGTTTCATCTTCAGCAGAAATGGTTCAGCGTGTCTTCAAGGTAAAATATTCTGGTTTGAAAAGGCATAAGTTTCAATTACAGCCTAGTGTTTTTAAATGAGAAGATGTACATCAAATCCAAGATGCGGGGATGTTTATGAGTTTAGAGTGGCGTGATGGAAAAGGTTTTCTTTTTCTTTTTTTCTTTTCTTTTTTGCAATATTGCCACAAGACCTAATTTGTTCCTCTGGCAAGCATTTGGGTTTGTTTTTATCTTTATTTTGACATGTTGTTGTTCATGAGGAGTGCAAAAGAAATATCTCATTAACAGCCTCTTTCTATCTCCCTACATAAATCACTGACATGGAAATGAAACTGTTCTGACAAAAAGGGAAATAGATAGAGGAATACAAATGCAAAAACCTTACGCTCGCATTCACCCCATCCCCTCCTCTCCTCTGTTTCACATAAAGGCACTTCAGCAACTGGAACAACTTCTGAATAGACAATTAGGAATGAAACAAAATCTGTAGTGATTTTAAAAGGGGAACAAAATCTATCTGAGAGGACTCTTGTACATAATTACATCTGTGTTGTATTCTTTTCACAGGATGGCAGCTCCAGCTAATCAATGTGGACCAGGTTGTCGATTCTCTGTTAATGTGTGACAAAGCCATAGATTTCTGATTACTGTGACAATATATTTATCACCTGGTTTTGTGCAAGCGTGCTGGCCATGCGGAATATTTGTTTCTGACTGACTATAGCAGCTGTCAGTTAAATTTGTACAAGTCACCAACAAACAGGCAGTCAGAGAGACATAGAGGTATGGTGCTATAGTTACAGAGGTTTTTAATGTGTATCAGGAACCATGGGAGTGTTATGGATCATCATCCTATGTTCCTGTTGCATCTGACAGTTTTAAGGATTTCATCTTCAAGTCAGAAATGATTTCTCCCCAGTTATTTCCACAAGGCTAAATGGTGCGATGTCCATAATCCTTCACCTTTGTTCTGTGGGGAATATGTTGGTCTGTGCTGTGAATTTTATCTGAAAATCTGAAAAAGTTTTTTGAAAGTTATAAGGTTGGGGTAGGCTATCCATAATAGCAACAGTGCTTGTTAAAGTTGTTATATTGCCAAAGGTTAAAGGGGTTAGCTACAAGTTGTATTCCTCCCGACCAGTAGGTGTCACACTCACACTCGCGGAGTCAAGTATGCCCGAGTATGTGGGGGCCTTAACAGGTCGGAAAAAAGCAAGTTACGGGTTGCCTGGAAGCCATAATTTTTTTCCCAGTATGGCCACACCAAGACCCGCCTTACTCCGCCTCTGATTGGCTGAGCTCTGCAAGGCTATGCCTGTACCTGCATGTTACCCTAACCTTAACCACTCCCTTCTTCATACCTAAACCCAACCGGCAGAGTAGAGGGCATCGTGATAAGCCAATCAGAGGCCTAGTAAGGCGGGTCTTGGCGTGGCCAAAGTTGGAAAGAAAATTTTGCTGCCTGGAATGCTACAAACTCGTAAGTTGTGACTTGAAGTCGTAACTTACAAGTTCAAAACCTTGCCTGGAACACGGCATTACTCTCCGTGTTGAAATGGATGATCAAGAGTGAAACTTAAAAATCTAAAGAAATGGCTGTCTAATCGAATACAGTTGCCTGCGGTAAGTAACCCCTGATATCAAGAAAACACTCTTGTTATGAAAATTGTGACATCCATCACCTCCACCTCTTACAAAAACATTATGTAAATATTCTATTTTTCTTTCCAATTAGGAGGCAACTGCTCACCAGATGTTCAGAGGTAAGATTATTTTTCACTTTTTCAATTAATAACTTAAAGGGGTTATTTGTAAGTTTTGCTATTGCTACATAGCTAACGTTAGCATTAGCAGTTGTACGTGTCTGCCTAGACAAAATGTTGCGAGTTCAGCATCAATTTTCCCTTCTTTATTCTAGTGTTTTTCTTCCGTTCTGAACAGGGCTGTTTTGAGAGGATGAAAAGAGCTGTGATGTTTGATCCTTGGGGTATTTTGACCGAAACATGTCACAGACATGTCTTGGGAACTATTTTAATTTGTGGAAATGAGGCATAATTTGTCTCATTTAACTGTTGTCTCTATAAAGTATTTCCTTTGACTGAAATTAGCACCCTAACCTATGTTTCATTTAACTGTTGTCTCTATAAAGTATTTCCTTTGACTGAAATTAGCACCCTAACCGCCACTGTCATTTTCTGGTACTAACTCAGGCCAGTACCTATCCAATCTTGAAGCAATGCGTTGTGTATCATAGTGTGTATTATTACCCTGTTGTCTTGCAAATTTGACGATGGCTGCAGCTATTGTCAAGCAGCAATCGCCCCCACCTGCTCCCAGGAAGAAACCACATTCAGCAGCAGAGAAAACCTAGAAATAGCCCCTTTAACGGCAGTTATGGTGGGCGGTGGGCGTACAAGGCACGTCCTGTCTGTGGTTATTTTGAGGCAATGAAAGCACTTTGGCTAAAGTTAAGGAAAGACTGTGGTTTTAGTAACACATAAACATGTTGTGTCTGAAATTTTTTCAGTGCTAAAGCACGATCTTTCTCTAACCTTAACCGAGCTCTCTGAGTGCCTGACCATAAGAGATTTCATAACTACTGTGGTCACCACAAGTGGATTGTTCAGTGATGTCAACATATTTCTGTTTACCTGTCTTTTTTGTGTATCTTTAAGATCCAAACTTCTCTCAACAATGACAACACAGAAACTTAATTTTATCACTCACCCAAAAGCATGTAATCATTCATCTTTTACACCTTTGCTCAAGATAAACTCACAGACTGACCTAATGCTTTGACACAAGAGTATATAGCTCAAATCACAGCCTATTATCCCACACATCTCCCTGAGGAGCTGCTGACATTTAAGTCAATGACATCCTCTCAGTAATCCGCGGTGTGTCTAGCTGTCACTGCATCTCTGTCTCTGTCTCTGTCTCTGTTTTTTTGGGAAAACTTTGGCCTGTAGCTTATATTTATCTTCAAATATGACCCAGTATGAAGGGTGCTCCAGCTTGGTGATGAACTCCAGGAGATCGCAGCTGCAAAAACAGCCCACTGATGACGCCTACAGAGCCCACGAGGAGCTGAAATCCCTTCTGAGAAGCAGGGAATATGACTCCATTGAGGTCTGATGCTTATGTACCCCTGCAACAGGCAATACCTGGGTATAAACAAAACACTTAATTGAGAAAAGTAGCTGCATTTACCTAATCTTAGCTGCTTTTGGTCATGTCACGGTAATTATAATATCACTCCACAATGTGCAGGTACACTTGAAGTAAATGCTGGGTGAGGAGAAAGCGTTGATGAAGTCATTGAAGTGTAATTCTGATAACACCAGTGATTGGGGAGAACACAAGCCTCTTTGATCCCTCTTAAAGGTTAAGGATAGTGCAAGAAATTCATGTTTTATTCATTTTCTGACTTTTTCCAAAGCAAAATCTTCTTTTTGCGCTGCTTTTCATCTGACTAAAGAAAACATTTTTTGGATTGCAATCAGAAAACGTATTTAAGTAACCACCTACCATCAGGAAAAGTACAATAAAGTAACTGGTAAATAGTTTTCTAGCAGAGGGGGAAGCAGAGCTCTGCAACACGGCTTTCACCAGCAAATGCAGAGGATTAAGTAAGTTTCCCTTTGAGAAATTAACTACTACACAAAGTGGAGATAAAAGAAGAGACAGAATAACGAGGCCTGTTTGCCTATTCAGAGGGTTTAGCCATGTATTAAAAATCATAGCGTTAAGCTTCCTGACAGATGCTAATGAAGTGATGTTTACATTTTTGATTTGCTGCCTAAACAAAGATAAGACATGCTCTCGGAAAACAGCAAGCCCTGCAATCCAAACACATCCATTGAGCCTGTCACCAAAGACATGACAGCTTTCTTCCCTACTAACAACAATGAGCGACTCATTTCCATATTAATGAGAGAAAGAAAGGCAAGTGGATGGGAGGGAGGAGGAGGGGGGTGTCGAGCACGGAGGGGGCGATGTTGCTTCTTGTTGTCTTGGCACCTATTGACAAAGTCTTCAAATAGGTTGTTAATGACCAGCCTAAAACACAGGGAGCAGCCCGCGGAGTAATCATATCAACATGTTGCGTATGCATATCATGCTGTGTACTGTCGCCATGCCTCCTATGTGGCTGCTCTTGCGTAAATATTTGGCATTGTTGCCATACACACACACAAGTCAGATTTGCACACATACATGCAGGGACACGTGTGTGCCCATGTACACTTGCTCATCCATGAAAAACCACATACACACAGCACTTAACATCGTGTACAATGAGAGACATCCTCATCCCACAGGAAGCAGGCTTCAGTACGCCCAAAGGGTAGAAACAAAATTAGCAGCTCAAGAGTACTCTGGGCCAAATCTAGAGGGGATACAAAACATCTGTGAAATCCCACAGTATTTACTTCCTCATAACCTTTAAAAAAAAACACATTGCTGCCTGCTACCCTAACCTGCCAGCTAAATCGCTGCAATGCAACAATTATGGACTGGAGATTCACACATAAATGGAAGCTGTACCAATAGTCAGTTGATTTACTTGTCATGGAGACTTGTGAAAACAGATGTGTAATGTATTATATAGTTTACTGGAGGGTCACAGAGGGAACTCTGAGGAAAATAACCTGAGTGAGATCCAGGGAGAAAGCTTTTTAGTTGCAGGATGGCAAGTGTCAGAGAACAGCGATTTTTTTGGAGCATGACCAATTTTAAAGTCTAAAAGTTGTCCTGTTCCAGCCACTGCTATATCAAGTTTGATCACTCTTTTTCAAAACTACCTCTCACAATTGCTCCAACTCTATAAAAAGTAAAGCGCTGAATGATTACTATTTCAAGTCAGAGAAACCAGGACCTGTTAAAGAGTGTAATTGATTTGACACTTGAAAGCACTCAAGACAGGACCCCAAAGAAACCCTTAAACAAATCTATGAACTGTAATGAATAGATTTCAGCAACATACAAAGCCGACACCAACAGCTTTCAAGAGAAAATGCATGAAGTGACCTGCAGACTTGCATCTTGCTTTGAGCGCTTTTAACCCATGTGACTCTGCTTACATTTTGCATTATGATACATTCAGAAATGTCTTGCATATTAAATCAATGTCCTTACATGCAGGATTTGAATATTTGAATACTCCACCTTCTGTGTATGTTTGTGATCCTCTGAGGCATTTATTCTTACACTTGACTCTGAGAGGCATCTCCACGACATAATCTTCCAGTTCATAGTGCATGTCATTAGCCTCCTAAATTACAAACATCATTAGGAGAATTGATTCAACTTAGCCTCCTGGGGGGCTTCAGTCTGCTGTTCCGACATGGTGGGAGCTCATTTTGAGTGTGGTGTCAATCCTATTTCACAAGTTCAAGCGGACCCATTGGGGGTCTGAGCCGTTCGCCCCCTCTTTATCCCTGCACCGTGAGGCCCAGCCTCCTCATTAGCAAAAAAGAGTAGACACTGTGTGTATGTGTGTGTGTGTAGCCTTCATGCATGCTGGGCATGTTTCAGTCTCCGAGCAGGGGAGATGAAGTCATTGTGGCACACTGACCTCTGCAACAACCTCGAATGCTGCACCATAGTGGGGGGTGGCGGGTAGGAGGGGCAAAGGCGGGGGGGCATTACTGGGGCATGCTGTGACATCGATGAAGAGGAGTGGTTCAGGAGAAACATGTTTCTGTGCCCTATAATGTTGTGTTTATTTTTTATTTTTCACTAATGCAACCAGAAAGGCAAGTTATATTGTTACTAAGAAATGCAAAGGTGTAGCTATAAGCTGACACATCAAAATAGTGTCTGAGCCCCCCCTCCCCTTCATATTCCTGCCCTGCCTGGCTATGCTTAGTACAATTGTTATGTAACAAGACGTCCTTGCATTGCTCAACAGCCCCACCACAATCAGGAAGTCACAGTATATATGCATATGGGAGCAGATAAAACTTCATATTAAGGCCCCAAGTGTATATATTGATACTCCAATCTGTGAAAATCACGCTTTCATACCTGGCCTAAATGATATTGCTTTCTCTGCTTGGAAACAGAAAGGCATTAATAACATAAATGATTTGTATATGGGGGGAAGTTTTGCCTCATTTACACAGCTACAAGCCAAATATGGAATGCCTGCCTCAAGTTTTCTCAGGTATTTACAGAGTAGAGAAAAATGTACCAAACTTTGAAGTTTTGAATAAACATAATACTCTCAAGACTATTAATAGTCGTGAGGCAATCTCCGTTTTCTATCGAATGCTTCATGATAGAGCTCTAGTGAATTCAGAGATACCATATATAAAAAAGCATTGGCATTGACGAGTTGAATATAGAAATGATTGATGAGATTTGGGAAGAATGTCTACGAAATGTACAAAAGTGTTCAGTTAACACCAGGCACAACCTAATACAGTTCAAAGCGCTCCACAGACTCCATTACTTGCAGGAAAAGCTAAACAAATGTAATGCTGATGTCCCACCAACATGTAACCGATGTAAATCCACGATAGGTACCCTATAGCACATTTATTCTGGGCATGTGGTAAACTTCACTCATATTGGAAGTGTATTTTCAGTGATTTTCTGAGGCTTTTGGTAAGAATCTGGCACCCAGCCCTCTGGTTGCCATTCTAGGGCCCACAAGTGTCTTTTCTTCTGTTAATAAATTTGAAAGAAGAACAATACAATTTGGAATGGTGACTGCGAAAAAGCTGATTTTACGAGTGTGGAAAACGGACTCTGTGCCTACATAGCCTGATTCATGGTTGGGAGAATTTACATCTTTACATCGTTTACATTGTACAAAACCTCACAGTGCAAATGAGTATATGATTTTGTATATGTCTACCAACTTAATTTATTTTCTCTGCTCTTATATGTTTTCTAGATACTCATCTTACAATGACCATGAAATGTAGTTGCAATGCTCGATGTGCTGTGTTCTACATATGTCATTTTTCTATATTGAAAATCGATAAACGTGTTTCAAAAAAAAAAAAAGTGTCTGAGCAGACTGCATGTGGGGGGAAATCGTTTTGATAAGATTCTGCAGGGTGGGAGTGTGGTGCCAAGGGAACACAGCTGAGGTATGAGAGGGGAACTGACAAATAGAAAAACGACTTGGCTGCACAGCGTGAGCAAAACATCAAAATCTGAACAAACTCGCCCCTCGAATTCTAATGCAACTCGGTCCTTGTACTCCGGAGCAGCCACTAATTCCAGCCCATGTAACAAACATGGAGGAGGTGGTGTGGCTTCAATAATTCATCTGGAGATTGATAGATGTGTGTCTTCAGAGACCATAGCATGGAGAGTATGTTGCTCAGCTCTCCGCAGAGACTTGCTCTATCTCCTGTCTGTGAATTTGTGAGTATGGAGATCAGGGTCAGAGTTCAAAATGAGAAGGTCTGATACGGCGTTACATTGAACCCATACCTCCACTTCTAATAGGATGGCACAAATCCCTCCGACACTCAAGAGTCCTCCCCGTCTCCACTGAGATGTTTTATGTTGATGCAGCAGTGGATTGAATGTGGACTGCGGGGCACATCCAACTATGGTTTTGCATGTTAATAATGAAAATAAAGCACTTTCTAGTTTGCTGACAGAGTTGTTTAAGAAGACTTCTTTGCGTTTATCATTTCTGTGATATAGGGACTTAAGTAAAACAGGTGAAAAGGTTGACTCTTTAGTTAAAAATTATAAGAGAATAAAGTATTATTCCCAGCTTTGATTGAACTCCAGACCCTGAGAAAACAGAATATTCTCAGAGAGCATTATGAGCAGTGGGAATGAAAGTGATGCCCTCTTTTTTCTTCACATGGATTGCATTAGCCGCTTTTGTGTTTCTGAACACGTGCACAGTTTTTACAATGCATAAGAAGAGGGCGCTTTAAATGTCATCTAAATGTTGTTGCCCTCACATAAGAGCTATCTTTACTCACTTGATCAGGGCTTCTTATGTGAAGGCAGAGTGTCTCAAATCACCAACCTTTGTAAACAATATACAATCAGTCCCAAACATCAATAAAATCATGGCGGTGAGATTCAAGAGCACAATTTTCACCATGTCCATTTTCTGCATAATTACCCCACTGAGGGGCTGGTTTGTCTTTTTGTTCTGTAGGTAGGACACCCCCCACATCTAAGCAGTGCTCTGACCAGAGGTGGACAATAGCTGATGGGCAGATCAATAAATGGAGCATATGGAGGCCAGGCAGAATACAGAAATGAAAAGTGGAAAATGGGATATAGATAATTGAGCTCACTGAGCACCCTGACCGCCACTTCACACAATCTTCTGCCATTTACGAGACCTCACGGAGTCGCCACGCAAAGTGCAAAAATGAGATTGAAAATGAAATGTAGAGAGCCGCTGTGGCTGCTTGAAACTGAAGCAGTGGAGAGGGGAGGGGTCGGACGTGAGGTTGGTGGGTGGGTGGGGGTTTCTTCCAAATGTATATAAGTGGCAAAACCTTCATGGATTAATGTAATGATAAAGATCAATGCTTGTTCTTTGTGCAACAAGTTTCTAAAAGGGACAGTGAAACCAGGCATGTGATGTCATCCATGACCCCATGCATTCACAAAACACTTAGAGGGGGGCAGTCACATGCTTTGTCCTGTCAAATCAATGGTACATGGGTGAGTCCGGCATATGCAGCACAGTAACACTATACAGTTGTATGCAAACATCTGGGCACCCCTGGGCAGATTCCTGCAGTAAAAACATCAAAGTGTCACACTGTATTTGCTTAGATTTAATAGAAGCCATTCTTCCCTCTGTCCTTGCAGTGTTTCCCACGCAACAGCGGAATATCTCCACCCTGATGCTGAGCAGTTGGTAAGTTGATCTTTTCATTAAATATTGCTCATTTTTTTCCCTCCATGCACACCTTTCATGATGGCGTCCAGAGAGCTCAATTTGAAGCTTAGAGCTCCAGTTTGTTTCCAGAACAACTCAGTGGTGATGTGATGCAGTCCCAGGTAGGTAAGGTGACCCTTAAACCTCTGATGAGTAATGTATTCACTGTTTATGTACAGTACAGTGATGCCAACATGGCTCCTTTGTCCGCTAAACCTTCTATCCAATCCTTTGCAGTCTTGCTGGGGTGTCGCTTTGCCCGTCTGCTCAATGGATGTGCAGTTTCAATCCAAAAGTTTTTGTAGTCCCCAAGATCTTGTTTTGATTTGAAGTCTTACCCCACATTTTAAATGATAGTTTGGATAGTGGACCTCTAGGTGCTTTGATGTCTATTTATAGCCTGAATCGCCTTGTAGGCATCGATTAGTTTCATTTTCAGATCCTTCAGGTCACTTAGTCAGTTAGAGCAGCCCGTGGTGGTTGAGTGTTACCACAAGGTTTGAAGAGTCAGACCATTTAAAAGCCGTGAACTGTTCGTGTCATCTGACACTAACAGAGTCCTAATGACGATCCTTGACCCGCCTTACAAGCCTTGATGGGTTCATTCAGATCTAATGTGTGCATGAAGTTCTGTTCCCAAACTTATACAAACAAACAACTGTATTCAGTACTACTAAATTTAACTATCTGCCCTTACAGAAGCTACAGCTCTACTCACAGAATAATCACCATGGGGAAATCAAAGGAACTCCTGACATAATCGATATCAGGCTCGTACCAACCATGTTCTGAGAAGACGGCTCCCTGTACATGAAGTTGCCAAATGAAAGGAAAATGTGAGTATACATCACTCCTTACAGCAACACGGCTCCCACTCACCTTTTACTCACTTGGCTGTGTTATTTTTTACGAGCTTCCATTCAGCAGCATCCTGCTGTGATCCAGTCAGAGGAGGACCATTAATTACATGTGCGATTTAAAGGACTGAAATGCAAATATCACCGGCTTATATGAAGTCCTATAACATCTGAGTGTTACATTAAAACTATACCATAAATTATAGATTCACTGTGGACCTGAGCACCAATGACATGGGCATAATTCCATGTGGGGACATTATAAGCCTATTAAAGTGTCTGTTTAAACCGATCACACACACTTAACCCCATACACTTATCTGCTTGTGTAAACAGTTTTTTTTTGTTCAGTTTGTCAGACTTGTGAGTTTTTATGATATGGATTGATTGAGGTAAGTTTTTATTCTTGCATATATGGCATATTTTCCAGTTGCCTTGGAGGTGTATGTCCATGGAGATGATTTTAGTTTTATGTGGCCAAAGTTTTAAAAGCCATTTCAGGTTTCCAATGACATCCCAATACAATGGATGTGAAAGAAATGATGTGTTTGTACCAATTACATCTGCATTAAATGTTTGTTTTTTGTGTGTTTGCAAGCCAGATGCCATCTTGGCTTGGCCCTGGTCCAGTTTTTAAGGCCTGCAGTGGTTTTATCTGAGGTTTTGAGCTGAAAAAAGTTGCTGATAAGAGCTGTGAGAATGAAGCAAAAAAAAAAAAAAAAAAACAGGTCAAGAGATTCAGAAACATAACATATACTGTGACTACAACATTCCTGGGCTGACAAGGACAAAAAGCATAAAAAATGGCCTTTTAAAGGAGACAAAACAGCAGGCTAAAACCAAAACAATGAGCTCAAAGACACTAAAATTCTCTCACCACCAAAAAAACACATTACACATTGTCATCTGGCTGTTTAAAAAAAAAAAAAAAATTAAAACTTATTGGTGCTGAGAGGTCACATTTGAAAAAAACTCAACATTGACATGTCTTTCAGTGCCCTGACATCTCTAACTAATCTAAAGACACCTAATTGCCAACAGTTTCTATTGGGACCATGTTATTGGAAAAAAACCTTCATGTCCTTCAGTGTTGTGAACACTGTAAATGAAAATCCATTCACCTCTATTTTCTTGTGTTGCCAGCAAAAAGCTTTGAAACATGAAATGGGGTTAAGTCAGAAAAAAAATAGGAGGTGATTTGGGTGAACTGACCCTTTAAGATGATTTTCCTGCATAAAGTATAAAACCAATTTGAGCATATCTTTTTGCAAAACATGTGAGCAGAAGGTGTGTGTGTATATGAGTGTGTGAGTGCATGTGTGTGTGTGTGTGTGGTGGAGGAGGAGGAGGGGGAGGAGGAGGAGGAGGTGCGGAGGGGGGCGGGCTCCTTCGTCTTCTTGGTTTATGTCATTGGTTTAAACGACCCAAGACCCCGCCTTGATAAAAAAGGAGAGTTAGACAGTGTGACTACAGCCAAAGAGAGAGAGAGAGAGAGAGAGAGAGGGAGGGAGGGAAAAAAATAAAGCAGTGAAACAGTTAGACAGACACCTACTCGGCGTTTACACTCGGCCGTATTTTAAATAAACAAGGACGCGTATCAACACATTGTAGCCTCTACCCCTTGGTCGCCTATCACTCCTCTGTATCCAGTCGGTTCTTCAAAGAAAAAAAGAGAGAAGGAAAGAAAGAAAAGCAAGAGAAGAAGCCGCTTTTGTAGCGCGCGCGGAGGATTAATAAGGTGGAATCAGAATTTACTCCAAATCTTCCCATGAAACATTTCTCGCCGAAGCGGATGATGCTGCCGCCGCCGCCGACTTGCGCCTAAAAAAAAAAAGAAAAAGAAAAAGAAAAAAGTCGGCTTCTCAACTTACGATTTGACATCATTCATCCAGGTAAGACTGCAATTTTTTTTGTATTACAGAAGCGAGCACAGCAGCAACAACGCCGCTTTTTTTTTTCGCGTTTCTATCCACAGTTTGTGTGCTTCGAACGGGAGTTAGCAGGGACTGGCTCACCGTCGGGTTTCAGGTCCGCATACACGGCTCTGACCATGTGTGTCCACCTTACTGCGCCATGAAGATGGGGGGAACGGTCGGGGTGGGCTGTAGCCTACACACAACACACACATGCACATACACACAGCAACACACAGGGACGTTATTTGTGACCACGTTAAACCCTGGTCTAACTGTCAAATGTGGGGCACGAATAAGCCCGCGTTTCCCTCCAGTGCTGCCATTAGTGTCCCTCACCTTTCTGTTTGCAAGGGTATTCGGTTGAAGAAGACGGGGGACTATATTGTTTTTTTTGCACGCAGGCAGCGAGACCCCCGCACGGAGAGACAGAGTGTCTGTGTCGGTTAAAAGAAAATAGGAAGTGCATTATTAGAGTGTGTGTTGTGTGGTCGTGGAGTTGTAGCCCCTGTAGGCGCTATGTGTGTGTGTGTGTTGTGCTTTCCAGTCAGGCTATTTGCGCAGAAATCCTCTAATACCTCACACTTGACCCGGCTGACAGAGTTTTTTTGGAGACAAAATAGTGTTGTGAAAGACGTCATCCCGTGTAATCTTAAGCGCTGCTCGCTGCTTAGCCTGTGTGTGCATCAGTGCCCCCCCCTCCCTCCTTTTCCAAAACACAAGTCATTACAATGGAGCACATCTGCTGTCCTAGCTGCATCACAAAGTCACTGACCTTTTTTTTTTTTTTTTTTTTACATTTATGTCTTGTAGCACAATTTCTAGACTCCTCTTGAGGAGTTTTTTTTTTCAAGAGGCTCTCTAAACTTTCTGTCATCACATTGGACATAAATGATAAAAGCCAGTGGATCAAACACCGTGTGCATGTGATGACATTTTGCCCCCCGAGGAATCCCACCTCAAAGGATTTTGTGGTGTAGTGTGGAGATGCAGATCTGCAGGTGGTGGTGGTGGTGATGGGGGGGGGGGGGGGGGGACACTGCTACAGTACAGTGTGGAGTTGGAGAAGTAGTCGATCCTCCTCCTATACGCTCCTCTGGTTGTAATTGTGAGCGAAAATGCAAGTTTAAAACAGACCCAGTCCTCATGTGTTTCTGGGGATACCCCCACCCTCCCCCCTCCTCCCTCCTCCCTACTGTGATCCCTCTGGAGGCTCCAGGAAGTGACTTTTTATGGGAAACCACTGGAGGGGAAATAATGGACTACTTTCTGTATAGTTCTCACCCCTGGACACTTTGCAGCATTTTCTTACCCCAGTGGATTTATCTTGTTTATCGTCACACAGCTGATATTTACAGCGGTGTGTTTAGCACCACATGCTCAGCTGTGTTAACTTAAAAAATGAGTCAGGAAAGTGCATCTTATGTTTACAGCCAGTGGTAGGTGCCGACAGTGTATGAATGAGCTGCTAATTGCCTTGTGTTAACTTGTTAATTACACACTCTAAAGTATTCTTATACATTATTGGGCTAATTAATTCACTGATTACTGTGAAAATATGACAACAGCACACTTGTTGGATTAATGAAGAACCGGAGTTATCTTAATTTCTTATTAAAAACATCGCTGTCAGTGTCACTCATTTGCTCTCGTTAACTAAGATGATTTCTGTCCTCCCAGTGCAGGCGAATAAAAACACAATCTCATCTAAGAAGTTGAATTGTTTTATGTCACTTTTAGTCACAACACGGCAAAGTCAACAGCGAGATATTTAATTTGATTCCAGCGAGCTGAATAGGTGATGACCTTGGTAAAGCAGCTCTTTGTCTGTCTTATGGGTGCCCATTTGTATGTATTGGCTGAGGGAGGGGTGAAAGGGCTGAGAGAGGGGTGTGTGTGTATGTGTGTGTGTGTGTGTGCCTGAAGGAATATAAGGCCACTACAGATGTGTGCAGCTTGTACATCTGCTCTGTTGTCGGCCATTGTCAAGGAAGCAGTTAAGATGGTGGGCAGCTCGGCGACAACAGAGCTCCCTTGTCAGAAAGCTCCATTAAACTGCTCCAGTCACAAGTGCAGCAGGGAAGTGGTCACAACACTGAGCAGTGTTCTTTCTCCTCACATGCCAGGTACATTCACAATCATTACTGGTCACAGCACTGTCTGTTTTTTTCCCTCTTTCTCCTGCAGACAATCAATTCTTCATTCATAACCAACAAACTTGCTATACATAAGTTAAGATAGTGATAGTTTTTTTTTTTCGAGGAAACACTCCCCTTTTTTCCCCACTTACCTTCCCCCCATTGTGAGACAGTTATAATTTAGAATGGGGACTGTCGCTGTTTCCAGAGAGGAAATTGAACAGACTCAGTTAGTCGACCCCGTGAAGAGCCTGCCCTCTGCCATCCTCTCCCGTGTTGCCGAGCAGCACCCTATCACTCAAGGCAATTGAACGTCTCTGAGGGGACCTCTGTTAGCCCCGTGCAATATTTATTACCATCCATCATCCCGAGCCTCTCGCTCTACGGGTGAATAACAGTGGCTGCTAAGTTCTGTGTTAAAAAGTTCCCCTCGCCAGCCGACCATTAGAGGGGGATTTATGGGAGCAGCTTCCCTGGAAGTGCTGCGGAAGCGAGATGGAGCATGTTTCAGAGTCACCGCGTATATATACCCTTACCCGCTATGGGCTGTGGTACCAGATATGTCATGGATGAAATTCTGACTGGTGCTGTGCTGGTGGAGCGCTGCCTGAACGTCTCTTTTCGATTGCAACTTTTGTCTTTTTTATTTATTTATTTATTTATTTTTATTGTTGCTCAAATTAGTCAACTGGCTGAGAGCGGATCCACCACTTTGGTAATTGACTATTTACCAAACTAAAATGCCAAACATTTGCCTGTTCCAACTCGCTCAAATTTCAGGATTTTGTATTTTTTTTATATTGTTGCAAATTGGATACTTTTGGTCAGTTCCAATATTTACAGCATCATGAAAGCAAATATCTCTACAGTATGTGTTTTGTGTGCAGTTATTTCCCTTGAAGCAAGTCTTTTCTAGTGGCAGAGGTAGTAAAGATAATGATCTAATATTCAACCACCATCTTTAATAAGGATCATTTTAATGTATGCGTACCGTGCTACAGCGCTGGTAAATCCTGCCTCACGTCCTTTGAATGAAAGTGAGTGCATGTTGTGTGTGAAAATTAGTATATCTCTGTGTGCTCACTACCTCTTGATATAGTCTTTGATCCTGCAGAGATGAGACGGATTATATATTTCTTTCCAAGTCTTTCCACTCTGTTGAGATTGTTTGTTTGTCAGAGTTGAAAACAATTGGGATGAACCTGGTATAGCGAGTGAAGCTGCGGGGACGTGGGGCAGCGCTGTAAATGAATGCCTCGCTGTGCTTCTTTTAGGTCAATTTGAATATGTGCTTTTAATTGGTCTCTGAAGGCTGAGACTTCTCTTCTCTTTTCTGCCTTCCTCAAAAGTGTCTGCATGATGTGACTGTGTTGAGCTGAGGAGCCCCGGAGCAACGGTGTTCATTTGAAGCCTGGTGAACATGCTCATTATCTCCAACCAAAGGCAAGATTGATTTAGCTGAAAGCCAGGGTAATTTTTTTTTTTGAAAAGAGAAAAAAAAAAATAAAAAAAACCACGGAGGTAGAACTGTAAACTGATCAAGACAGTAATTCCTGACGCGGATCGCTCTCGGTCAAAGCGGATAAGTTTAAAACAGAGCGCCGCAGTGGAAACTACTCAGTATCCTCACCACTCACAGCAACTGAGGGGCGTCATCAGTCAGCCGGAGCTGCTCTCTCATGGCTTCAAAACTCCCCTAACCTTTAGAAATGGTATATTGGAGAGATATCTCAAAGAAACATTTTGCTTGTCATACCCATTTCTTTGCTTTCTTTTCTCCTGAGGCGTTCTGCATCTTTGTTTTTCCTCCACTCATGGTAGATAGAGTCAGTGTGTATGTGTGTACTTGGTGAGGGTTGGAGGGGAGGGCTGGTATGTTTCTTTTTTTTTTTTTCCCTTTCCCCCTCTCTGTCATCTCTTACTCTCCCATCGCTGTAATTTCATTGACAGTGGCAGCGATTGTGTTTTGTGGAGCTACACAGGGGTAAAGGATAATTGGAGCCGTGGATGTCTTTTTCATGGTAACGTTGGGGGAGAGTGGAACCCTGTGCCAGAGCCATTCTCTGCGTCGCACAAAAGGGACGAGATCCAGCGATAGGGCTAGCATAAGAGATCTACAGTATTCTCTAACACAAACAGATGTATTTTATGCTGCACGAAACTCGTAAAAAGCCGAACCCCCTCGTGGGTTTCCGTGCCGGCTAGCAGATAGGAAGTTTTCCGCTGCTATTGGCTTGGATGTTAACAGTCACTCTGGGCTTTTATCTTGTACTCACTCTACATTAGTATCAGGGGGAAAGTGAGGTGGCCATGTAGTAAAGTGGAAGTGCGGTGTCTTTCAGCCATGTAAAAGGTCAAGTGACGCTTGTACTTTTGGCCCCGGTAGACGATGTCAGACAGTCCTGTTAGCATTAAGGTATGATGTCGTCGGGCAAAGCAGCAGCACAGCAATTAGAGTTATTAATTATTTTCTTACAACTTAATACTCTTTCATTTAATGCATATTAATTGATGTGCTCCTGAATCCGCACTCACATAATCCACCAAGGATTTCTCAAAGGCAAGCACAAAAGACTTTTATTATCTTAAGGAGGAAGTGGTCTTTTGGGACGTAAAGTGCCCCTGCTCAATTGTGTATTACATTATGAAACAGACGTAAGTGAAATGAAATTACAACGTATCATCGGCACGGCGAAGGATCCTATTGAATAATTACCTCGGCGGAGCCATTGTTGTAATGTCAGACTCGTTCTTTTGGATGTGATGGAGGGAGGGTGGGGTGGTTTTTATGAAGTACTCATGCAAGGGAGTAAAAAGCAGTTTCAAGGTTAAACTGTGTGAAGGCCAAATGTTTGGGGAGGGTGGATTAATTTCATGTCCTATAATGTGATTTGCAATATCTCCTCCTCTCCTGCCCTTGGTTTCTTTGGAGATGTGTGAGCCTGATGAGAGCTGAGGGCACAAGAGGGGGGTGGGGGGGGGGGGGGGCCGCCGTAACTACCACCTGCATGTATAAGTGTGTACAGGACCACTAAATGGAATTATGGGAGAGATGGTGCATGCTTACAAATTCACCATCATTCCCAGACCCCGGTCTCATTACTGAATACAAATTCAGTGGTTATCCTTCTGGCGCGCAGTGGAGAAAATTAGCTGTCTCTCATACATACGCTGAAAACGCACTCACATACATAAATACATACAAACGCGCAAACACAAGTTGAAGGGGTTGGGGTTGGGGTGGTTCCAGGAAGATCACTGTGTGTCATTAATTACAGGGCAGGCTTTTGAAAGAGAGGGAGAGAGAGGGGACCACCGCGTTAGCAGCAGCAGCAGCAGCAGCAAGATCCCCTCGCTGCACGCTCGGCCCTGAGAAGCCCCCGCTGTACTTCAACTCCTTTATCGCACAGCATCTGCAGCTTATCTTCCGCGTATCTGCATATCAGCCCCGGCCAATGAAGCTGTTGCGTTGTGTCTCGTTTTCTCTGCAAATTCTAGGCAACACAAATGTCTTTCTAGATAAGCGTGTGTTTTTTTTTGTATACAGCTCCATTAACATAGATAAATTTGAACAAGCACGAGGAAACCGCACAGTATGTGTGTGCGATGGCGCGGAAGTGATAAGATCGGTGATTGAGGTCAGAATAGGTAGGTGGGCTTTGGCTGTTTGTGCAGGGTGGGGGCACTTTAAGCATTTCCTCACTGTCATTTTAAATCGCCACATTCAGGAAACCTCTTCTGACATACTGTGTATCAACACTGATGGAAACCAATTAGATGTCCACCAGCACTGCTGAGATCAAGCAACTACATTATGACTTGAGATACATATATATGTACTGAGATCATCATTTAATAAGAAACTTGCAAACTCCTGAATGGAACGGGCATTTTAACGATCAAGAATTAAACAATAATTTCATTTGACTGAATATGTAGCACACGGAGACGGATACATTTCCGTGAATGTGTTACATTTGAGGACCGAATTTCTCAGAACATTTGACAACATCATGTGGCATTGATACAGTTTAGTTACGCTGCTCACAGTAAATTCCAACCACACATTTTCTCAGTCTGACCTGCAGTTTAAAACAGCTGTAAACTGAAGTGAAAGTGCAAATTAAGAAAAAAAAGACAGAGAAAGAGATAATTTGCAGCTACTTTCCCATGTTGCTGTTCCAGTTTGATCCCAGGTGAGGTAACACCGACACAGTGACACGTCAGTGAAGTGGTCTTCTTGCCCAGGACTGTTTTTATGTCTTACCATTACTATATGGTCTTGTGACTTAAACCGTAGCTAATCCTGTCCAAGTCGTTTTCCCTTTACCACCCCAACCCCCCTCCTTTTTTGTCTTCAATTTGGTATGGCTAGTTCCCCCATTACAGCCACTGTTGTTCCTGCTCCCTGTGTAGACGACCATGTGACAGCCATGTCTTTTCACCTGATGGAGAAGGGGAGTCACACTGAGGCACATGCAATCCTGCAGGATGCAAGCAACTGCTGTGCATGCAGCCTGACCTGTGGGAGCAGAGACGTGATTCCTCCTCACTTTTCTGCCTATGAAATTTGCCAAAATATGTCTGTAAGAGCGTACAACCGACTAGTATTAGTTGTAGCTGCATACCTGGTCTTTGTATTAGTGACAATAAGCATACCTGTACATCTGGGCAGAATTAAAGGGGAACTATGCAGGGTCGGTCACTTTTTTGCCGTTTTTTTTTTCTCTCTCTAGAGTTTCGGAGTGCATATTTTCACTGTCGTAAAAACTCCCTGCTCCCCGCCCGGTCATGTGCATTTATTTTCAATGTAGCCAATGAGAAGGCGATCTGTGGAGCGATTGCATACGGAAGTGGGCAACTTTAACAAGAGATTACGGATTACCGGCCGTGTTTGTGTCGTAGTGCCATAAAGCAGTCCATGTTTCTCCAAGATACAATCTGGGACACCGGGTCTGAAGTCGATCTTCCAAGTTTGGTTTTCAGCCTAGAGCGCCTCCATTCTCCCCATAACAAGTCATTTAACCATCACAATAACTCTGAAGCTGATTAAGGTAAAAATCTTGCATTAACTGACCTGCAGTCACCAAACCAACAGTGACAAAGAGAAAGTGTCTTATGCAGAGATGTGTGTCAGTCAGTTAAAGAACAAAGACACAACCTGTAGTCATTTATTTTAAGAGACCCGGAGGAACAAGGTGGTCATGTGGGGGGAAGGACAATGAAGTGACGAGTTCAGACTTAGATGCAGCATTCAGTTATCTTTCACTGAAATTAGACTTGTCTGAAGTGCAGATAATGTACTGAAGCTCTCACTGGGTGCATTTCAGATGAGAAGTGTTTCAGAGTTTTCTGAAAAAGCTTTGTCATTAAACTCTCTCTCTATTGTCTGAAAAGACGTTAAAGCGTCCTTGGAAGTTAGCACTTTTGCTTTAAGAAAAAAAAAGAAAACTCTCTCTGGACATTCACTGTGCACAGTACATGTCTTTAGTTTGGCTGTGCTGCACTGGTGCTCTGTGCATCAAGCTGATATTCCTCTTCTTCCAGCAGAGGCTATATTTCATTGATCCCAGTACTACCCTGTCTTTGTAAGAGAGTGAACTCTCTTTTTTGTTTTGTTTTTGGATTGCCTTCTCTCCTTGTGCCGCTGCAGTTGAGTGCAGAGCAGAAGTTAGGTTTGATCCACCTCTTACTGACTTCCCACTGTGGCTGTTTTTTTTTATATATATATATAGCTTGAGGCTCACTCTTGAATTTGAGTGAGACAGCTGCGTTTGGTATCATCAAAACCATTATGAAATGGTCTCTTTGTTGCGATGTAATATTTCTAAACGTTAAAGTTTTGACGCAATTATCTACAAGATAGGATACTATGGAAAAGAAAAGTTTTTTTCCTGGCTGCTTTTTTGCAACAACATCCTCTATCAAAACCCAGCACCTTTCAGATTTAGATATAAGATAAAAATTGCTTATGCTGTGAAAAGTTTCCAGATTCAACAATCCTGCCCTGAAGGTATGAATACCACCTGTACCCTATAGCAGCAGTGATGCAGCCCTATAGCGCTATTGTCAGCCCTGAACATGCAGTCAGTCAGTCTGGAAAATTAAAAGGCCCCAGCTTTTTCTCATACGCCTCCTGATCTCTCTTTCTCCTCCTCTTCTGCACGTACTCGTCTCCATTCCCCCCTCCGCCTTAGTGAAGGTCTCATTGCTTATGTAATGTCTCTAAACATTTGTGCAGCATTAGGGGAAGTCAGGCATGCCAAAACTGTGCAAAACGTCCCTCTGTGCGCCCCATTGAGGTGAGACAGATGGCAACCCTCGTTCCCAGTCTTGTAAACTGCCTGTGACAGGAGAGATGGCACATACACAGTTGAACCGGGGCAACTCTAACTAAGGCTTTACACACAGTGGTGGACACAGTTGCATGCACACTCATCAGTGAGGTGCTTATTATCAAAGCCGTAGCGCATCTCAGTTTGGTTCTTTTTCATATTGTTATGTATTTATCTATCTGTTGTTTTATAACAGTGTTTATTCATAGAGAAGTTAATGCGTGCAGTAAATGTCGCCCCACCTGTGATCCAGCTTGTAGCTCACCTATAACAAAGGCTATCAGATTCTGCCGTTAGATCATCCATCACGATGTTAAGGAAGGTGACCTGGAGTTGTTTTCTAATTCAGTCGTTAATCACCGCCACAACAGAGAGCCGGGCACTTTCACTTTGTCCCCCCCCCCCCCCCCCCTTTAACAACTCTCTGGGCAGAGTCCATTACTGAGTAAACAGACAGTGAAACGCTGAAGAAATGAATGAAGATGCCCGGGCGCAGAAACCCCAGAGGTGAGATCAAATGGCAGGCCCGGTGATGATGAGGGATGTTTATGGCTGGCACTCTATTAAGAGGAGGCTCTTCCCTGCTGGCACATAATGAACATCTACCTTGCGAAATGGTTGTTCTGAAGCTTTTTCCTTACACTGAATTACCGGTCATTTTCATCAAAACGCGCCTTAATTGCTCTCAGCGGCAAGTCGGGGGAAGGGCCACTCATAGAGAGGGAGAATGAGTTTTAGGGTAACTTGGCAAGGTGACTGGCTTATGGCAACATTAGCCGTGTTGATTTGAATAAATCTCCAGCGCCATTTCCCCCCTTTGTATGTTAATGAAAGCCAGTTATGTCCTTGGAGGATGATATTTCAGGCCTGAACTCTTCTTTCTTTTCTCTGTGTACACGGTAACGCCTCCTCCAGATGTCCCCCACTGCAGGAGGCTGTGAGGCACATGCGAGAGGCTTACCGCCAACCGCACTGACACAAACACACAAACATACACACACACACACACACACCCGGATCACCTCTCGGGAGGGGGAGCGGGGAGAAGAGGGGAGGGGCGCCTCAGCTGACCTGTTACGAAATAAGACTATATCGGCTGTCGAGCAATTGTATGCAGGAATAGAGTTAAATATTGCTGACTAAAAAGGGCAGAGTGTGTGTGTATGTGTGTGCGCGAGTGTGTGTTTTTCAGGGAGAAAGGAAAAACATCTCGGAGAGAAGAATGTTTTCGGAAACCACAATGTACCATCTGCACACGGCGGGGTGTATGAGCGACACTGAACTACCGCTGTGAGGAACTATTGCATTGTTATTAAATGGCTGTTGCCATTGGCAGCCATATTAAAGTCTCAGATCCTGTGCCTGATGCAAGGCATCGAGGACGAGAGGAGAGGGGACATACACACATAGAAAAAAAAGGATAAAAAGAAAAAAAAAAAACAACAACTAAAAAAAAAAAAAAAACCCATTCTGGCCTTCTGGACATGATGACACAATGTGCAGCTGTGATGGCACAGATTAGACGATGGCACTACAAACTTCTTCAAAATGAAAAAGGCAGAAAAGAAGCTTTATCTCTTTCTCTCTCTGTCTCTTTTTTCTCTAACCTCTCTTCCTCCCTCTCCCCGCCCACCACCTCTATTGGATCAGCATCTTATACAAGGTGCAGCGAGCGGACAGCTTTTTTCTTTCCTTTTTTTTTTCATGAGCTGCGGCTTAAGAAAATGCAATTTTAGCATCTCTGTCTATACCAGATTTTCCCCCCTTTTTCACATTAAACTTTTCTTTACACTTACCATGTTAATTTTAGACACATCCCTCAAGCAGTTCCTCTCTACAACATTAATTTAATTTTTGCACTCGCTATAGAGACACGTCTGTGGTTTTTCATGGCTGAGGAGTCTAGATCCACTCCTGCTACAGTGGCGTGTTGACTTATTGATGCTCGGTGCCCTTTGTGCACATGGCAGACAGTGCATGAAATGCCACTGATGAGTAAGAGTTGATTAGCTCTCTCTTGCTCTCCCCTCATCTCATTCCCGCGCTCTCGGGGCAGTAAAATGACTCTTGAGATTGCACACTCTGCTAACAGTTTCTCAATAACTTTCTTTGTGCCAGAGGTTATTAAGATTATGTAAAATTTGAACGTATACTCAATGAATTGTTGTCTCTGACCTGTACCGGGCTTTCTCTTCAGCTCATGGATGAAATATGCATTAAGACTATTTTTTTTTTCTGTCCGCTAAATGTTTTTGACCCTGAACAAGCTGCTTTCAGTCTAAAAGGCCAGAATGTGGCATCAATGTTATAAATATGATGTTTTATTCTCATTTATGACTTTTAGTGTGTCCATTTTTTGGCTTTTTACCCCTTTTGCCATGAAGACATTTCGTTTATTGAGCTTTAGAGTCAAATCGCTGGTACTACATCTGACCTTTTTGAGTCCATGATTGTAATTATTCAAAATTGTTAAGATAATGTTGTAGAAATCAATAGTGTCATCTTGGGGTGGTTGTTGTTGTTGTTGTTTCTTTCTCAGGAAGCCGTCATGGTATGTAGCAATCAGTTTGTGTCTTTTACACTTTGTTGAACGGAATTTCTCCCCGCAGGATTAGGAGACAAACGGTGGCAGAACAGGTTTGACTGATGGCACTGCGTGTTCAGACAGTATTGGGCAGAGGAGATAAGAGATGAACCAGGTGTGGACTCATCGCTGTCCCCACCCGCCTCGTGAGAACGCAACTAATTGAAGTCAATTATTCAGTGGAAAAAACAAACACGTGTCGTGACTGTTGAGGAACAGTTAGTAAATTTCGCATCTCTCATCTCCTCCATCCACGGCGACGCGCGAGGAGGAGGAGAATGGCGAACGCCCATAAACAACGGCATGTGCGTTTGACAAAAGTTTCCAAGGGCCTGATTTTTTTTTTTTTTTTTTTTTTTTGGGAGGCAGTCATCCCCACTTGACGAAACCTGACATTTGGAAAGGTCTGCGAGGAGGATTTGTTTGTGACAGCTTCAAATTACAGTGGCACAGAGGGAACGGGAGAAAGGGGAGGGGCGGAGGGATTGTAGAAGAAAATGGCTCCTGCTTATTTAAATGTCACTTCAACGAGGTGAATGCATAAGCTCTCCATCGTCTTCTTCTTCTTCCTCCTTGTCTTTTTTTTTCTTTCCCAAGCATTACATGTGCATTTCTCACAATGGGGGAAAAAAAAACGTTTTTTTTTTTTTGCCATCTTTTATTCTGTGTGTGTCTGTGCCTGTCTCTCTGTTTGGCTCAGCCTGTGTTATTGGCAGCAGGCTTTAAGCCTTGTGAAGCTTTGCCAGCATCTTGACAGTAACCACAAACCATTTAGTTGTTTGTTTTGTGTAGGTAGTGACTGAAGGACCAATCACTCGGGTCCTATTTGGATTTGTGGTTTATGCTGAACTATGTATGCTGCGGTATAAAATACATATTAATTTTCAGGCTCTCCCACTCTCCCTCCAAGTGCAGAAACAAGGCAAAAGTAAAGGGAAAAAAAAATCGCTTTAGGTACAATCTGGGGGAGGAAAGCAGACAAGGAAAATGACTGATAAGTGTGCTGCAATTTCTGTATAGCCTGAGTGATTTCTCTTATGGAATAACAGTAACAGTTTTTTTCTTTCTTACAAAGAGCTGGTATTTCTCGTCGGCACTCTCCGCGCACTTAGGAGCGCACGAAGGGCTCCGTCTGTCACTGACCTTTTTAACAATGACGAGAAGACCAAAATACACTACGTGTCCCTCGGTGGTGATAGTCAAATGTCAGTCAAACTAAAGGACTGCAGTCAGACTCTCATGCTCGGCTTCCAACAATAGTAAGGAGGAGGCGGCGGCGGTGTAGAGCCCTCCATCTCTTTTCCTTGACAAATAGCTGATGACACTGTTGGATTAGTTTCTCACAAGTCATGCCAGCTGCTGGAATCGGATGACAAGTACCTCCATGTCGACGTGTCTTAATCTGTTTCAGACGCTTCCAGTTTCATATATATAACTGGAATATTCATCACGCAGACGTTGCCTGCGAATGTCAATAAATAATGTGACTTAAGTGAGGCCTGAGCTTGACAACTGCTTCCCTGAAAGGCATTTGCCCTTTTGCCTACTTTTTCATTTTTTCCCTACTGCTGTGACACATTTTATTGAAGAGCTGTCTGCGATCGTACCACAAGGACCGGGGGGCTATACAATGCCAAGCTGCCTCTAAAAAACTTGCAACCCGCACAAGTTCCCACAGTGCCAAATGGAGATGTTTAAACTCTGCTACTGCAAACAGTGCATCTATTTTAACAGAGGCATTTTCCCATAATTAAACTAATGCATAGGAGAGTATGCTGGGGTGGCTCCCCTGATTAATGGAGCAATTACATAATCCATTACACTGAATTATGAATGTGCTAATGATGAGCTCATGTTGGGTAATGATTCCTGGAGTTTGCTTGTGTAAAATATGAAAAGCGAAGTGGAGGGGACTTGTCGGTGTTTGCAGATGTTCCTCTAATCACAGGGAGGTGAGGCTAAGCAGGAAAAAGAAACGTGTGACTTCCTACGGAGAGAGCTGCAGTTCCACCATCACGGGTCATTGCTTCCTGTTGTAGAGAGAAACGTCCCCCGCTGTTCTCACGCCGACTGGATGCCGTTGATTTGAGGGTCTCCTGCAATGAAACGCTAAAGGCACAGCAAATCTGGCTTGGTGTTTTGTGTAATTTTCTGATGGGAACATAAAGTATGCGACTAAGAAGGTAAAACACAACATAAAGGGGTGACAGTTGGCGTCTGAGCTCTGTAATAATCTCCTCGGCCAAAATCGTGACTAGTGGTAAAGCAATAATTCCTTGTTTACATTGGTGTCTGTTTGCTAAGATGATGTTGTGAAGCACATGTCTAGAAATAGCCTCGGAGCTGTCTGAGAATGCAAATCGTTTGTTTTGGAGTAAACATCAAGGTTGCAACTAATGATTCATTTGATCAATGATTGATCCATTAATTAATTTTCCAGTCGGTGAATAATCTTTGTGAGAAATGTTCCTCACAAGTCCTGAGGGTTCGCACTGACACGTTCGCACCAACTTTCACTCAGCAGTGGCCACGAATGGCAAATGCAGGAAACCAGTAAACGCTAATAATAGCCTGTTTATTGGTTATGAATTCAACTTCTGTAAAAGAGAGGAAGAACGTGTTATTTCTCTTTTCTAGAAGTTGCGTAATCTCACTTCAAACAAGGCCATAACAGACCATAACCATATTCTTGCTGGAGTGAAATTGATGCTGTATCTAAAAAAGAAAAAAGGAAAAAAAAAAAAACTTCCCTGCACTGCTCCCACCTCATGTTGTTGAATAGAAAGTGAGCGGAAGAAAAGTAATTTTCTCACCTGTGTAAATGGATATGTCACTAACTTAAACTGTTAAACTGAAAATCAGAAGCCGTTACACAAGCATGATAATAATAGTACGAGTGAAACCACATTCTCATTTCACATTAGACCCCCTGCATCATTGTGCCTGAATGTACTGCATTTGTTACTTAGCAATTAAATGACTGGTGATACAACAGTGTAAAAGCTTCACATAAAGATTGAAACAACATATTTAGCCATTGTTTGCAGAAAATATGGTAATGTATAGTATAGCCTATGCGGATGGATAGAGAAGAGGAATATGCTGTGGAGCTGTGTAAATAGCAGATACCTAAAGCACAGTAACCTGTAGGTGTCAGTGTATATTGTCCCACATGGTTTCAAATAATCTCAGGTTACACAATAAACAAGATGCAGCTCTCTGCAGGTGCTGATATAAGACGGTGTCACGGTCGACGTTTTTATTCATTAAATATTAAATTAAATGCTTCTGTCTGACATGTGTATGTGACAGTTGTGATAATTCTGGCACCACCGGCGGTTACTGCCAGTCAAGTATGTTACAGTATCATCACATTCACCCCAAGCCAAGACATTTTTCCTTGAAAATCCTGCACATGAGTAAGAGTCAGTGAGTGTGCTGTTACTTCATATCAGATGTTGTAGAACGGTCATTGCTTGTGTGTGAGAAACACTAAAACAAGGATATCTGACATAGTTTAAACCCGTCTCTTGAGTTCTCAGAGGCACGGGGGTCCCTCAGGCTCCGTCTTTTTTTTTTTTTTCTCCCATACGCTGCAGATTCCCTTTGTTCCAAATCAGACCGAGTAGCTCAGAGATCTGTTGATTAGTTGAGTTTTCCTCTGTTCCCCTTACACCTCGGGCCTGACGCGCCGAGCTGACCTCAGGAAAAAATATCGGCAAAAGACATTAGCAGGCAGCTGCTGTATCCTCCTATTATATTGTCATTTGCTGCCACAGGTTGACGTGGTCCGGAGTTGTGGAGGGATATTAAAAGTTCTCATTGGTTTTACAGCCTTTTCGACCCTTTTTATATGTATGTACAAGCAGTGACGTGGAAGATTAAAGAGCGAGCAGTAGCTTTACCTAGTATTATATGGAGATCATATAGTGTCCCTTTCGTTTCTTTATGCACCGAGACAGATGGCGGTTGCTGTTGTCACCTAACACCTCAGTCTTTATTACCACCTGTCACAGGCGCCATCAGAGTTTATCTTGTTTGATGAGAAATAACTGATGAAAACAGGACTCCGCTGTACATTGTGTGAATTCATGAATGTTTATACGGTATCTCTGGAGAACAGGAGTTAATTGCAAAAACAAGTTTTAATTGGGCTTGTGTTTACAAAATGTTGTCTTCATGCCCTAGTTCCACGAACAAGAATAAATGTGTTTCTCAGGAGGATTTACGTGGCGTTACATATAGGAATTGTGTTTTTTTTTCTCCCTTAGCTCAGCTGCATGCAACAATAATGTCTTTAAATTCGTAATTTGCGCTGCGCCTCCTCGGCCAGGATGATTGACATCCATTATTTTCCCACACAGAGTGTCTGTTCTAAGCCCGCCGCCGCTGCAGATGTGTCCGCATTAGATCTGGTTCATTTGAAGTTCAGCGTGTGAGACCATTTTCTTAGGTAAACAAACCAGCCAGAATCCAAACTTCCAGCTGAGGACACTTATCTGCTTATCTCTGATAGAAAATTGTCTTGTACCTGTAGTGTGAAGTCTCTCTCTGTGCTTTCTCAAGGTAACAGTGGTTGTCTGCTTTTGTCAGAGAGGAAGAGTGGTGTTTGCTACCTGGTGAATGAAGGGAGGAGGAGGAGGAGGAGGAGGAGGAGGGTGGAAATCATTTCAGCATTTAAAGCGTGTAAATTAATTTTGTTAGTGCATTTTACGGGAAACAGTTTCTACCAGTGAAAAGCAAAAAAAAACAACAACAACAAGATTTAGTTTCAAATAAAGCAGTGAAAGTTTACAAGTGGTGGAAAAGCATGACTCCTCTCCAGGTTGTGCCTGCATGCTCTGTTTATTACCTTGGTGAGAATTGCAAAGAGGAAAAAACAGTTTTTATGATGAGATGTGTTGCTGTGTGTGTGTGTGTGTGTGTGTACGAATGTGTATGTACTGTACAGGAGTCCATCCAAGCATCTGCTGGCTATTTTCTTATTTTCTTTGTGTGTGTTCCTGTGTGCAACAGCCCCTTTCAAATATGCACTTTTATTACAAAATCTACATTTGGGCTTCATTTTCATTTGAGTCCCAGAGCCGTTTTTCTGTTTAAAAAAAAAAAAAAAAACTCACAATGCTCGTCTGACAAAGTCTAAATTGAATGGCATCACATTAAATAAGAAAGTACAGCACGCACAAGGTTGAACATGCAGTCAGGGAGATATTAAATGGGCATCTTATTCTGTCTCCTCAGGAGAACAAAATATTGTGATTATTATCCATATAAGTTGTCCTAGAGATTCTTCTCATGTCAGAACAGTCTATAAAAACCTGTTTTCATTGATTTCTGTTTTCCTCCTGACAGTGCAGGCTGAAGAAAGATGAAAAAAACAATATCCCCATTGATAATAAGGCTTTCACTCTCTGTCCTTAAAGGGATAGTTCAACATTTTGGCAAATTGGCCCATTGCCATAATCGGTTTGTTACCTTTAATTGTTGGTGCAAGCTATTTTTAGAACGGCGGAGCAGAGCCACAAGCTGCTCAGAGCTACGCTACGGAGGCTAATGGGATTTCTTGGTTTCCCTCATCAAATACTCAATCCAACAACTCAAAAACGCTTTTGAGGACAAGTTGTGACACATTCACCACACTATGTGATAATAATGGAACGTGACGAGACAGAGTTGTTTTCAAGGCAAATGCAGAGACTGCTTGCCGAAAAACTGCGAACACGCATCAGCTGTTTTGCATGAATTTGCCTCGAAAACAACTCCATTTCGTAACGTTCTGTTATTATCTCATAGCGTGGTGAATGTGCAGGTCACAACTTGTCCACTAGAGCAGTTGTTGGATTGTGTATTTGATGAGTTTGATGAGGGAAACCAAGAAATCCCATTAGCCTCCGTAGCGTAGCTCTGAGCAGCTCGCAGCTCTGCTCCGCTGTTCTAAAAATAGCTTGCACCGACAATTAAAGGTAACAAACCTACTGCTATGACTATAGGTATTATGGCAATGGGCCAATTTGCCAAAATGTTGAACTATCCCTTTAAATGTGTAACTTTCCCTCACACAGGCTTCTTACGGTACAGATTCTATTCTTCCATTGTGGCGAAGAGGAAAAGAGACTTTACCCCTTCTTCCTCTGCCCCTGATCCAAAGTGTTGCATGTCAGTCATGTTGTGTTTAAAGCAGAGTTATTACGGAGCATTTCTCTGACAGAGACTTGTGTTTGAAAGCCCAGGAGCTATTACTTTAACAGGTACTTGAAGCTACTACCCTCTGTGTCTGAAAGAGGTTTATGTGCAGCAACGCCTCCCCAGCCCCCCTCCTCCTCCTCGCTCTCCTCCCTGCCGACATCACAGCGTGCTTTGGTCTCTATGGTGGGCCTCTGGGCCCTGGGCCACCAGCTCTGTCTTGTTCTGCTCTGCTGGCTGCGCTGGCCCCGTTGTGAAATGTGATCAGTCAGCCCCATTTGGGCCTGCATGGACCGCGGTGCCCGTCGGAGACCAATCCCCGAGCCGCGTGCCACCCAGGAGTCGATCTCCGGGGATTGGTCGGAGCAAGCGGCATCTGATTGACCTGTTGTACAACTGCTGGGAATGTGGCCACGCTGCTTTGTTGTTGTAGTGTCACACAGCCGTGTTTACCAGGCTCTTGGTCAAGCTTACAATGTACATGGAACACACTTCATGGATTAGATAACGGTGGATAGTGAAATCGCCTCAGTGCAGCGTTATTAGGAGCATGAGGGGAATATTTCACATTCACATTTGGACTTGTCTTTTACTTTCAAACTAAGACTCTTAATAAATGTCCATTGTTAGCTGAGTCATTATGTGAGTCATGATGAGACATCTCTGGAAGAGCTGGAGGCAGGCACTCTAATGTACAATGCACCTGATTGCTTGTGGAGGATTATATGTTGAGAATTAAAACACACATACAGACAGTGTGAGTGTTGGGTATATATGGAGCCTATGGGTGGATGTAGGGGAAGTGGATTGTGTAGAAGTGATTCAGGAAATATATGTGGAGGATTTGATGGGGGGGTTTTTTTGGCCAGAGACTGGTACGCTGTTGGAGTCCATTGTAACCGCTCTGAGAAAGCAGCTTTTTTTTTCTCTCTCTCTCTCCAAGCCACCTTTCATGTCCACCCGGGGTGCGTGTAAGATTTCTGCAAAAGATTTATTTTTAGTAAAATATCACTTTAAGCCATCATGTGACCCCCCCCCCCCCCCCCTTTCCCTTACATGCCACTGCAGCCAAATCCAGCAGCTTTGAAGGACTGTGAAGTGGACTTTAGATGAGGGAGATAGAGTTTATCTGACTGCTCCAGAAACACAATCCAAGTTCTGATGTTGTCTGAAACAATTCTTACGTTCTTGAGAAAGATTTTGTAACTCTGACAATGATGTTAAAAGGGATTAGTTGTGAGTTTGTGTGTGTGTTTGTTCAGTTTATGGTCCGACTTTTTTGCCATTAGTCACGTGGGGACCAGTTGTGAGTGTCTGACATGGACATGCTAAGTGAGTCATTCCTCTTCAGCTTCCCAGTGCATCTGTAATTAATCCTGTCATCCTTCAAGTCTGTATTTTTCAGGCTGTTATTGTTTCTCCTCAGCAATTTACCGCTGGGAAATAGATTTTTTTTTTCTCCTTTTGTTGGATATACAAGCAAGACCCTGTTGACAAAAAAAATGGATAAATGTCAGCTCCTGTAACGATAAGGACAAATACAAAGGGTGCAGTTAGTGTCGCCCGGGCCAAATTGGCATTCTGTTTATCAGAGTGAGACGAGACGACCCGTAGAGATAGCAGCCGTCAACCTCAACGCAGTCGACGCCCAGAGGCAGAAATGCACAGATGAAATCTGCTGTCAAAGGTTATGAGCCAGAGTGGAGGATGGATGCAGCTCCTTCTGTGGAGATGTGGAGGTTACTACCAACATGGTGCATGTTTTCTTACCTGTCTGCTTTGCATAAAATCAGCTCTGCCACCTGTCAGTATGTTGTTCTGTAATTAACCTGGTGAGGTCCAAAGTGGGAGACCCCTGAAAGACTTCATTAGCCTGGACCTCTGGCTCCTGTGACCTGTGCTAAGTGACTAAAATAACCTCCATAGCTGCGTTTCCACTAAAAATAGACGCTTTCCAAATAGATTTGGTTTTAAAAAAGATGTTTTGATTGTCGCATAATTGCATGATTGCATAATTGTCTGTCCATTTATCATAGGCTACATATTGTCTTTTACCGTTTTATTCTCTTTTTCCAGCCGTGTAGGCGATTTAAAAAAATAATGCTGGGTTTTGGGGCCATATAACTCAGTGGGTTGAGCAGACGCCCCATATGCAGAGGCTACAGCCCTCGCTGCAGCTGGACCCGGTTCAGATCCCACATCGGGTTGCCCGATCTCCACTGTACTATCAAATAAAGGTCACATCTCGCTTTGAGGATGCCAAATCAGCACTGAGTAAACTTCAAGCCCTAGCCAAGGCTGATCTGAGTACCTACCCCGAGGCAGGGACTCGTTTGGCCCCCGTAAAGGTTCCGTGAGATGGTCCTTCGTAAAATGACCCCGAAGTTCTAGTCGAAACGCCCCTCATGTATATTTTCTTTTCTTACCAGGAGCTGCAATGGCTGACAGGTGAAACACACCCACCTTGTTTCCCTCTTTTGATGATACTAGATGATACTTGTTGGTGACATCAGGCCATTTCTTTTTCAATTACCACCAGGGATGAAATAATTAATTGATGTCTTCTCCATTTGCTTTATTTATTTATTCATTTTTGTTAATTGTCTTTTACTTAGCCAAAACACCAAACATTTTTCCAGCCTCTCAAATGCATTGTAGATCATAGACCCTAACCCCAGTGTTTGAAATTGTCACTGTGCATTTCTAATGAAGAGTTTTCAAAATGTTGCAACATTTAATCAAAAACTAATTGATAATGAAAATTCATGAGCTCTAATCACTGCATGGCTTAACTGATGGAGAAGAGCCGCGCGGCATCTTTACACACGAGGGTTGACTTCATCATGTTGAACTTGAGTTGCAACCAAAGCCAGGTTAGATTTGTCAGGTAAGGACATTGTCGTTTCATGGCACCACTCTCATCACCCACCTCCACTCATCCCGTGGAAATGAAGCCATCTCCTTCTTGTTTAGTCAGCGCGTTGTTTGAGCTGTGTTTTTCACAACATCAGCATGCAGCACCCAGGGGACTTGGATTCTCTATGTGTGTGTGTGTGTGTGTGGGAGAGTGGGAAAGGGAGGGAGAGAGAAAGGGAGAGGCTGCGAGGCTCGTCTCCAGTCAGTTGGAGTATCCTGTATGTGTGTCATCTCCTGAGTGCAACACCAGCTTGGCCCACTTCTGCCTGACCGACTAGACTCCACAGCTCATCTGTGCTCTTCCCTCTTGTCCCTTTGTGTTTAATTTGCACTCTCTCTCTCTTCTCTCTTTCTCCTTCTCTCTCTTCTCTTCCCCGTGTGGGGTCCAGTTCTCAAGTCTCTCCTTGACATATAGAACAGAACGACCAAAAGCTTTGCAAAGATGTAGAACGTCCCAGGTGGATCGGGCAGAAGGTGTTGGCTCGCAGCCAGCGCTTACACGACGAATCAGACAGGACCACCCCAGTGCACATTCACTCACACACACACATCTAGGTCAGAGAGCGAGAAAGGGAAGAAGGGGGAACCTTTAGTCTACATCATGGCAGCTCTGTTTCCACAGGCTGCAGGGGCTCTGAGACCTGTGCTGGATGATATGGTCTCCCCACCTCATCCATAACTAAAACACAGACACAGATGATACATTAAGGTTGACATGGAGGGAGGTGGTCCGCCCTTTCAGCCTTTTGTTTTTGGCTGCGTTCACACTTAGCTATCATCATCATCATCGGGTTATTTATGTAGCGCCGTTTTACAACAAGGTCTGTTGCATAAAGAAAAAATAAAATGCAAAGCCAAAGAGAGACAGCGCATATAGATTTCTAGCCAGAGAATACAAGCAAGATGAGAGCCAGGATTTATAACACTCCATGGTATAGGTGCTGACTTGAACATGGAGGCCATTATCAATTTGAACCCTGGCCATGGAAAAAGCAGGACCACCTTTAGGCTTCAAACGAGCATCAGAGAAGACGCATCAGATCGCTGACTGATGTTGAAGCTTGTAGTTACTGCCACAGATGAAAACTGCAACAGCTTCAAGAGCACGTGAGAAAATACACGCCGTCGTCCAATGTCGGCGGCGTTGACACATTATCACCTTTTTAAAGCTACAGTATGTAACTTTTTTTTTTTTCTTTTTCACTTCGAATATGCTCCAAAGCATATGTTAATGTGGAGAGGTGCTGTCAAAGGTGCCTGTGATCTGAACTCATTGAAGAGTCTGGCAGCAGTGCAGAGACTTTCCCCCTCAAAAGTTGTTGCATTTTTCTTGCTTTTTGGTTCCTACCAGCTCCTAATGGAAAGATATGGCTCTTGAACTCTTGAAATGTGTGGTTGTTTTACCAGCGAGTCACTAGCTGTGTCTGTATGCCGTGCAGAGCTTTTTTCAGCAGAAAATGAGAAAATAAGTGAACGAAAAACAGAGAAGTATCACGCCAAACGACAGAATATGTAAAGTTGACAACGCTCACTTAACCGTCACATTTTTCACATCATTGCTGTTACTCTAAAAATACTGAAGACATCTCTTTTAGAAAAAAAAAAGGTCAAACAAACACTGTATGTAGGATTGCGTTATCCGCTGCATTTCTTGCCTCACATTTATTGAGAAAACCCTCTTTTGGTTTTCCAGTTTGACAGTTTGAAGGCTGCACCGACGCCGGCGCTCAGCGAGAGGCGTGTTCATCCGATCAGGTGTAGGAAGGGTTCATGTCGGCGTCTGAGCGAGGGAGAACTCTTGTCAATCATTTGCTGTGGAGCGGAGGAGCTGAGAGGGAGGGAAGCTGGTGGTTGCTGGAGACTGAGCAGAGCGAAAATTTGTTGTGCGAGACCGGCTCTGGCTTCCTGAATGTTGGAAGTGATTTAATCAGACTGGATATCATCATGTTTACGCATGCTCCCATCATTTTATTTATGAGTCAGTTCAGCTTCAATCTAATGTATGAATAGATCTTTGGCAGTTCTGCGCGTGTTAAAGGAGCAGTTCGACATTTGAGGGAAAAAAGGCTCATTTACTTTCCTGGCAAGCAATAGAGGAGCAACACCACTCTTATGAACTGTCCATTAAATATATGGCTATAGCTGTTGGTAAGCGTAGCGTAGCAGAATGAGACTGGCTGTCCAGAATCCACCTACCTGCACCACTGAGGCTCTCTAATGAACATTGTGATTGTTTTTTGTGCACAGTTGCAGTTCGACAGCGTCCTGGCTGTATGTTCTCTACTCATCCTACACACACCAGCCATGTGACGACCATCTCATCTGAATAACAAGACTGTAGAAATATTCCTTTAAAGGGATAGTTCAGCATTTTGGCAAATTCACCTATTGCCATAATCCCTATAGTCATAGATGGAGGTTCATTACCTTTAATTGTCGGTGCATATTGTTTTGAGATCAGCGGGGCAGAGATGCGAGCTGCTCAGCGAACACAATGGAGGTGAATGGTACAGGTCCCCTGTCCCTCATCAAACTCATCAAATGCACAATCAAACTACTCCAAAATGCTCTGGTGGACAAGTTGTGACCTGCACATTCACCACACTGTGAAATAATAATGTAACATTATGAGACAGAGTTGTTTTTCAAGGCAAATGCATAGCTGGAACTACTGTACATTCAGACATGGCTGCTGGGCAGAGTGATTTCAATAGTATTTGCTTCATGTGTCATAATGTTACATAGTTACACATTATATATAGCTTTTTTGATTTCTTTTGAACAGATGCCAATTGAATGTAAAACTAAAAACCATCTTCTGTTATAAAAATAAAAAAATAAAACAAAAGAACAAGTGCATTAGGAGTGTTGATACCATTCATTCATTCTAGAGGGGAAAAAACACCCTGCAGCACTTGCCAACTGGCAACTATTATAAAAAATAAGAAACTAAGATCAATGTTGTTTTACACAGTTAATGTATATGTAGGCTGTATGCCAACTGCTTTGGTGATGTTTTTGGTCCTGTCTGTGTTCATGTCAAGTGGCTGCTTAAAAGCAGCGGGGATGCTGCCGTTTTATATACATTAACATGTTTGATGCGTTTCCAACAACATCCGTGAAACATCGCCGACGGCCTTTGTACGCTCGACCACTTGCGTGCCGTCGTGTTTCACAGAGAAGCAAAAGCAAATGAGGCATAAATGAGGCAGGCGACTCCCATCACTTTTCTTGTTTGTCTGTAATGACGGTTGCTGGCAGCTTTTAGGCTCATTACCGCCACCTGGATTGGAGTGAAGACTCAACTTTTTTTTTTTTAATACTCACTCAAACGTATTCGTCGTATGTCTGTGTGCACTGAGCCGTGACGCCCGTACCATGACTGCCACGGGACGAATACAAATACCGTTACACCCCTAATAGGGATTATGGCAAAGGGGGAATTTGCCAAAATGTTGAACTATCCATTCTAAGGTAAAACAGTGATGCATTTAGGGGGTTTGGATTTTTCTTAAGAAGAAAGGTTTCATTAAAAATATTTTTAAACTTGAGAATTTGGATTAAAGGTTAACATTCTGCTTTCATCTCTAAAACTCAGCGCCTGGACCTGGCATTAGCAGGCAGCTCAGACTGAGCTCGCACACATCGATGGGTAACTAGGAGACGGTGTGTCAGGATGATGGACAGCGCGGACACATCATCATCATCATCGTTTTTTGTGTGTGTGTGTGTGTGTGTATGTGTTCATGATGTGTTGTCTCCATCTTGGGCCTTCCTCACACCCTCCCTGACCACAAATGTCAGTCCAGGCGGCCGTGGGCTCATTATGCCATTAGCTCTCTCAGGCCTCAGTCCATTTGCTGGGCAGGGAGTGTGACGGAGCCTTTTCACAGGGTCACCCCTCCTGCTGCAGGCCGGTCAGCTGAGAGGTGTGTGTGTGTGTGAGTGAGATGAAAGAGAGAAAGAGAGAGAGAGGGAGTATTCACCTCACACTCGGAAAATGTATTTGACACTAATCATGATGTAGCGCAGGATACGAGATGTTGCGTATAGTGTAATCGCTCCATATACATGATTTGCACTGCTCCATTGTCTGTAGTTGCAGTATCTTTCATAGAGAATGCACAGATCAAGAAGATGGATTCATTGTTTGCTCTGCCGCCGAGCAGTAAAAAAACAGGAAGTAAAGCTTCCCAGGCATATCTCGCCAAACAACCTAAATCAAGTCTAGTGAGCTATCTGTTCAGGCGCCACTCCACTCCACGCCCGCCGGTACACGAGGGGTTAATCCATCAGAAAAAAAAAAAAAAAAAAAAAAGCGTTCCTGTGTAGCTGAGCCGTATTCCCCAGGCCTTTCCCATCCATCCATTGCCTGAAGTGGACGACCAGCTTATTTTCTCTGCATATTAAAAACTGCCTTAAGAGGTGACAGGCAGGGCCTCGGGAGGACGGGAATAGCTGGGGAAAAAAGACAAGTGGTGAGATAGAAACTGGAGTGGAGTCGAGAGGAGGGGTGGGGTCTTTTTTTTTTTTTTTTTTTTTTTCTCAAATAAATGATTAACTAAATACACCCCCCACACACACACACACACCCAACCACCACCACCACCATTCCTGTCCATTTTGAAAGAAGGGTCAGCTTTGATCTCTGGGGCCCTTTGAAATGATCTGAGGAATGAGAGAAAGAGGGATGTGAGGGAGGGGCATGGGGAAGTAAGAAAGACAGGGACAGGAAATGCCACGCCCCCCCACCCACCAACCCCCACCCACCCACTCCTGCCTGCCTGCCTGTTGAGGGGATACATCACAGGTACACATGCAGAGAGGAGGGCCGGGGTGGGGCGATTGCGTGCCGAGTTAAGCTTATGTATGAAATCGGAGGTGCAGCGGCGGCTGTGAGGTGAAGGCCTGGCTGTGGGGATGTCTGGGGATAGATTAGCTTCCCCTTAACCCCCCGGAGATCAATGGGGGCGGCAGATGTCGCCTGCCCGCCGCTACAATAGCAAATTGGGCTTCCCCTCTTCTCATTGCAGGGCGGATGAACTACTGCTGGATGTAAATCCCGTATCTTACTGGCTCTGCCATGCTCGGTGGCCCATGTAAAGAGCATGTTGCTGGCTGAGGCGAGAAAGCTCTTTCTCTTGGATATTTCAGTGTCGTTGCCCCCCTCTCCTCCCCTCCTTACAGCGATTTTGGTTGTCTTTATTTCCACAGCTGTGTTCAATGACTAGTCACAGTGGCATTATGTGGTAAATTTGGTAGGCTTACACAGGCGAGCTTTTGTTTGTTTTAAACCCCAGCGTAATTCACTTCAGATCCAGAAACTCGCTGAGCCATGTGACTTCTACACACCTTCTCAAAAATGTACTGGCATTCACCATCAGCAAGGACATTCCTGTTGAGACAATTGCACAGATGCACGATGTTCATTCGCTGCCATCGATTGTGTGCGCACTGTGCAGAGAACAGTGTCCACCGATAATGTAGTAATGCACCGCAGCAGCGAAGCCGATGGTGTTCCTGTTCAATCGTATATGATTTGAGACAACTGGCCTAATAGTCCGTTTAAAACAGCGCTCACCAGTTAGCCCCCGGCTTGTAATAGCTACAGCAGAATGATAGCACAGTAGTGTGTCTCTGTGGTTGTTTAGATCTTGCGGTCTTATTTATTAATTTCCTTCTTTCAACTTAATGAATGAGGGAATAGCCCACAGTCCTCTGCTTCTCCATAACTTAAATAAATCCATCCTCACTTCTGAGAAATCCATTCAAATGTGAAGGATTTGATTTAAATCTGCCTCCGAAGTGTACCTGCCCATGTGTTTTGTTTCTGTTTGTCTGAGATGCATCACATTACATGAGATAAAGACACTATAACTTCTGTTTCGCTGTGTATGTGTGTGTGAGAGAGAGAGAAATGAAGTATTGTAACTTGCTGTGATAATATCATGGTATTATGCAGAAATATTTAACAAATTTGTGATTTATCTAATTATAGCTGTGCTAAATGGCCGGCAGCCACATCCAGGACAGCAGTGGTATTAAAAACAAGGATAACAGGTATCACGTTTAAACACGGATTGGCTTTTATTATCTCATCTACACAAACCTTTATTACAACGTTTCTCCAAAAAGTCCCGCTCATCAGATCCTTAGAGAGCTGCTTTGCATCAATGACAGTGTTTGTCCTTGTTGTTGTTGTTGCTGCTGTTTTTTTTTTCCAGCTGGGAAACTTGGGTATTTTACTGAAGTCACCTGATACTTTTAATTTTGCAGCATGTCGGTTATTCCGTTGGAGCGTCGGCTTAGCACTTCAGTTCCCATGAGGCCACTGGATCCTCAGTTTCATTAAAGTTGTTTGGAGAGTGTCTCGGCTTCGGTGCCTCATAAAACAAACTGCCATGATGAAAATAACTTAAAAACCACACGAGCCGACGCTGCTCCCCTTGTTTTATTAGCGCACGCACGCACACGCACACGCGCGCACGCCGAGGCAGACGCACACGTAACAACGCAACAAAATGTTGTGTTTGTTGAGGTTCTAATGAGTCCCAGTAGCAGCGGTTTGATTTTTTTTCTTCCCCCACTCCTAATTTGACATGCTTCACTTGGGCTGGGTCCCTCTCGCTCCGCAGACCTCAAATCCTCCACGCAGAGGCCTAATGAATCTTCTCCATGTACACAAACAAAGGACAAAGCAAAACAAGCAGGAAACACTTGCTTCTTTGCGCTTCTAATTGTCCCAAACATGTCAATCAATCACTGCGGCTTGCGTGAATCCACTTCTTCCTATACAGACAAAAGAGTTATTAGTCGCCCATGTGAACATATCAATCTTGGGATTACACTGGTGTATTGGGTTACATCTATAATGGGCAGAGCTAGGGGTTTTTCATTTTTGCTTCTAGCGCTGTGTGAGAACATTCACCACCACTCTCTCTCTCTCTCTTTCTCTGATTAGGAAGGTGACATGAAGAACAATAAGTCGAACCCCGCCGCTCTGCTACGGGTTCCCTCCGTGTGGAGTTTGAGCAGTAATTGAATCGGGGGCGGGCTTTTTCTCTGCCCGCAGAAGACGCTGTGAGTGAATTGTCTCTGATAGTTTATAGGGTAATAAAGTCCCTTCACACCAACACCTGCCAGCTGCGTTCAGCTTTGACCAAAACAGTCTATTTAATACCTCCCGCTGTGCACCTGCAGCCCACCCGTAACGGTCAGCGCACAACTCAATCCCACTATCAGCCAATAGACACTATCTCTCTCCGTCTCCTGGAAGTTATGATTGGGGTAATTAAAATCCTGACTCAATTAGCCCCTGCATTGTTGACCTTGTTTGCAGGTTAGGATGCTGTATCTTAGGCCAAAAACGCAATTACCGCAGCCATTTTCTTCTTATCTGATCTCCTCATCTTGCTCGCTTCAGCTGCTGGCTCGCGCCTCACGCCGTTGTAAATACAGGAGGGAGAGAGAAAAGAAAAAGTGCTTTTCCTCGACTTCCTCTCCTCTTCACAGCGGCAACACACATCTTTTGTCAAAACAACTTCTGTCGCTGTTGAAAAGGACCGGCTGAGTGGGTGAAGAGTAGGTGGACAAATGGATGCAGCGTCGATCGCATCTGAGGATTGTGTTCGTCACAAAGCGGCGTCTCATAGATTGCTGGTCCTTGTGTTTTTGCCTAAGCCGGGTTTTGGGGCTTTTTTTTGGTCAGTGTGTGCGATGTGCAAATGTGAAAAATGTTGCAATGAATCATGCTAATTACATCTCTGACAAAACTCTGCACCTTTAAAATGCCATTATTGGGGCGAGCATGCTTTTCTTTCTTTTCTTTTTTTTCCCCCCTCCTCTCCTCCCCTCCTCTGCTTTTTGCGGCCAGCTTTTCGGCATTATTAAGGAATTGTGCATTAACGGGAGTCAGCAGTTTTCGGTGCTGCAATCTCATTACATTTACAGGGAAGTGATGGAGAGCAACAAAAAAAATTAATTGGAGGCATGCGATAGTTAGGACAGCAGCCTGGGCAAGGGCAGAATAAATCAGAGGTCTGTTTGACAGCTTTATGGCTGTGGAGAGAGAGAAGTGGTTAACTTTAATGGGAGGAGATAGAAATGTTGAGTTACTTTATTTTTCCCATCTTCGGCCCCCACACACACACTCATCCCATCCCATCCCACCCCCCTTCCCCCCTCAGTCAGCTGAGGCACACACACACACAGCCCCCTCACCCCTGAACTATTTGGACTGGGCTTGATATATAGAGTTAATTCAGCGCTCTCTGTGCTATAATTCAGGCGTTTCATGCGTTTAATGTCGTGCAGACGCAGCGCCGGGGTGGAATTGTTAATTTTCTATGCAGAGATTGCAACCTCCCTCCCCACACACACACACTTTACGTATACCCACACCTTTTTCCCGCCTGTCACCTACCACACACTCTACACTGGTCCCCACCCCCCATCCTCATCCTCCTCCTCCTCCTCCCTCCTCCTCCACCCGCTTGTATTTTTTTTCCATTCCCCCTGGAAGTTAATTTGCCTAAAAGTGGTGTCCACTCCCAACAGTGCTTTTTTTTTCTTTTTCTTTTTCTTTTTTTTTTTACTGCAGCATCAAGTTTCAGCTTTTCTTCAAAAAGAGGAAAACCAAACAAAACGCTCAACGCCGGTAAAATCCTCCTCTGTCTCCCAACACTAAACGGGACTCTCACCTTCTGGCCCCGGGGTGATGTCCTGCCCTCACCCCCATTCCCAAGTTCAGTAAGGTCACCCCCATGAGGAGTCCTCGACCCCTCCCTCCACCCCTCCCTCAGCCTCCCCCGCTGACCTAAGCCTTGTGGCTTTATAATTGGGGAGGGAGGGGGACGCTGGCTAGTAAAGCAACCAGTGAAGTAGCTTCTGCAGGGTAATGGGGCTCTGCTCTCCATGCACTTGATTTAATCCGGGCAGACCTCTGTGTGTGGTGAGTGGGGGTCGGTGTATATATGTCTGTGTGTGTGTGTGTGTGTTTGCTTGCGGGAGCAGATGGATGGGGGTCACACCTCAGAAGACATTATGAGTTCTGTTAGGATATTACCACACAGTGTACACAGAGGCGGCTGAAATCAAGGGGCCGCAACCAACAATTATTTACATTATTGATTAGTCTGCCCCGTTTCTGCCCTGATTGATCGTTCGGTCTATTGAAAGTCAAATATATCCAACATGTTTGCAGAGCTCAAGGTGATCAAAACAAATTTGAGAAACTGGGACCAATTTGTGTTTGGAAGTGTGAGTTAGTTAGTTAGTTACAGCCATTTGGCTCTTTACCATTTGATCAAGTCTTTTTGGAATTACAAGTGCAGCTGAGGCTGAAAGGTCTAATTAACCTCAATCTGCTACAAAAATGCTCCGCTTTTTGCACATTTTGCAACTTAAAAGTGTTCAAAGACACGGCATCACTTTGCAAGCTCTGCTGTTTTTCCTCTTCCTCGTGTGTGTGTGTGTGTGTGTGTGTGTGTGTGCGAGCGAGCGGTGGCAGCGCCGGCTTTCTGCAGAGTTTCAGAGGCCTTGGCTCAGACCATCCAGCCAAAGATAAACAGTGAAAAGCATTTTCCCCCCCAGGCCTTGAACACAACTCGGTATAAAGTTGAAGCCGTCACCTTAACTGCAACACGGAAACTTTCTCAAGCAGAAGTTGGTACAGAGTGAGGGAGGGGGAGAGAGAGAGAGAGAAAATATTACTTCTGTTCGTGGTCTGGCAGAGTTGCAGAGCACATTGTTTTCATTTATTTATTTTATTTCAGTTGGCAAGGTAGAGGTGAGTAAAGTTTTTTTTTTTCTCTCTCTTTTATTTTAGCAGTGGGAGGAAAACACGAGGTCAGATTTGTTGGCAGTGCTGTGGGAGTGCGCTGATAGGAGCGCGAGGGCTTTGTGTCAGGAGACATTTTGTGGCAGGCAGGAGAGAGACCTAGCGCTGTGACAAGGGCTTTTCTCTTTTTAAAAAGGCGTGGCGACCCCCGTGACCCGCCGAGTTGAAATGGAGGCCACTGCCGACTCTCATGCCCTGATTGAAGGTGAATAATAAAAAAAAAAAAACCTCTGACAGTCACAGCAACTATGTCATGATTGAAAACAACAACAACAGTTTAAAAAAGGAAAGAAGGAAAAAAAAACTATGTGATATATCTGATTTATGGAAAGTGTGAAAATGTTTGGCGTTGGTCGCTGCCACTCAGACACACACATACACAACTGACCTAAACCCTGAGGTGGTCAGTTTGTCTTCAATCCCATGATCCATCCTTTTTCATGGCATTTCCCCCCCTTTCTATTGTGTCAGGCTGTGTAGTGTGTAGTGTCAGGGCCTGGGAGGAGGTAGTTTAATTCACCCCCTTTTCACACATGACCATGGACTTGATGCATTTAAACGGCCTATCTAGTGGAGCACAGATATTATGCAGCACTCACAGCAGTTTGTCGATAAAGCCGATGACATTATATTCATATTAATGGTTTTTATTAGCCTCCTTTTGATGTTCAGATCGCTGATAAAAACGGTCTTTGAGAGGAGACACTAAACTCTAACAGATGGCAGCTTGTCAAGCAAAGATTGCAGCGCTTACCCTGTTCGGCGCACGTTGGTGCTTCCAAAGATAAGTTGATTAACCAGACTGATGATGATCAATTAATCAGTGGCCGAGCAAAAAAAAAAAAAAAAGTGTTCTCTCTGGTCCTGGCGTCTTAATATGCTGCTAGATTTTAGAGTTTATGGTTGGTGAAACGGAGCGAACCATTTGAGGACGTCACCTTGGATTATGATTATTTGATTAGCATGAAAATAATTGATAGATTAACCACTAATGAAAAACTGCTTTAGTTGCAGCTGTAGTCCATGTCAATCATGAAGAAGGAAGCAGATGGCGGGAGCTTTTGACCTACAGACAGGTGACTCATCAAAGTTATGAATTAAAAGCTTGAATAAATGAGTGTAGAGAGAAATGCCTATAGTGCAGGAATACCGCATGATATAATAAAGCAGTTTATGCCTATTAAAAATGCAGAGCGTGCCCTTTTAGCTTTATTTTATACCGTGATGTCAAGGTGGGAAATGTACTCATCACCCATCTGACTCAATAACATCCAAAAACCTAACGTGTGTGCGCCAGAATATAAAGTACAACAGCACAGTGTTGAGCTAATACTGTATAAAGTGATTTAAGTTTCACGCGGATGCCCCCCAGTTTGTTTCCCCCCCCCCTAGGCTTCGGAGAAATGCTGGAACAGCAGAAACACAGCGATGGTGCAGGGGATTGCATTTGTTTGAGAAAATGACCACACTATACACACCACGCCTGCATGCTTGATGCTCTCCCAAACCCACTCACGCAGAGTAAAAAAGGAAAAAAAAACTCAGTGTAGTTGCTGGAAAAAAAAAACATATTAACAGATAGATTCCTTCCACTTGCGCTGCTTGCAGGGGATGCTCTCCATCTTTGGGGAAGAGAGGATACATCCCCGCTCTAATCAATTCAGGTAGGGCGGCATTATCTGCGGAGCTGCCAGCAGAACCGCACTGCACAATAACTCAAGGAGGGCATTTGAGAAGTGTGTGAGTTTGATCCTGTGCCAGGGTGATGAATAGCTGTTTTTTCTCTTTTGTTGCCCATCAGCACTTTTTATTCCGCAGTTAATCCGCCAGGCCACGCACACTTCCCCCCACTGTCATTTTTCACCTTGCTGTGTGATTGTAGTTGTGTGTTTGCGATTCTGTGTGTGTGTGTTTACGTCTCTTGCTGTCAATGGAGAAGGCTCTCCCGCTCATACAAACACCTGCATCTGCCCCACCCCCCTGCTGGCGTCGGAGGCTGATTTAAAGGTGTGGTGCTGATAGGATTGACACGTCGTGAAAAGTTAGCGAGGAGAGGGGGTCATATATAACATAGAACAGGAAGAGGGAGGGGAGGGGGGGGGGTTGCTTGTTACCAGGTTGTGTCAGGTGTTAAAAGGATTGTCATGTTGTTGCAGATAATGCAGCTTAGCTACGTGATTTACTACGACGGCGGAGCGGAGGTGAGGCTCTCTGCTGGGACCACCTCCAATGCATCTTTCCCTCAGTTTCCCTTCTGGCCACATTAAACTAGTGGTGCTTTTTTCCACACACACAGCAGAGGGGATCATCTTGAAATTTGTGGCCTCATGTTTCAGCGAGGTTGGGGGAAAAAGTGAGCTTTTGGAAAACAATAACGCACACTGTGGCTGTTCATTCATAAAATAGCCTGTCTGATTGACATGTCCCAAGCTGAGCAGGGGTTTGGTAACTCTTGCACAATCGCATCACAGTCATCAAGTTGTCTGACTGCAGAAGGGTGAAAAAAAAAGTGTAAATGAGAAACATAACTAAACCTGCTGAGGTCCCACTTCTTACCAGATGTTGGCTATAACTTAGAGTCGGGGTAAAGCCTAGCACTGACAACAAGTATCTTTTATTATGTCAGTTGCAAATATAAATTGACGTTTTTGGCACAAGAGCACTTTTTATGACTGTGTAGGTCATTCTTTTTGCTTGACAATCCCATTTTTCAAGAATAAAAAATGAATTAATGAGATGGACTAGAGAAAAAATATTAGGTGAAACAGATGTTGGCAAAAAAAAATCCTTTCAGGACATAATTTGCAGTTGTGAAAAGGCAATAAATTGTTATTATTGCTGTAGTCAGGATATTGCAAAATGTTTAAAATTGCAATAATAGTGTCGTGACTGAAGTAGTGGATGTACTGCGGGTGTTTTTAGTGTGGATGACAGGCACACATATAAAGTGGTAATGGTAATGAGACAAATGGACAATACTCCTGATTTCCACTATGACAGACATGCCCATCTTTGGTGCGTATGTGTGAGACAGAGAGACAGAGAGCTGTTTGAAATGATAAAAAAAAATTATATATAGAAAATCAATACATAGTGGTCAATGTTGATATTGTAGAAGACCACAAATAAATCAATGCATGGGTAACAGTGCAGCCGGCTGAGTGTAGAAGCAGTGTGTGAGTGACAACATTAAGTTTTGTTTCCCAGGATGCACTGGGCAGCCTGCATGAGATCTCTTGCAGCAGACAGGTTACAGCTCCACTGCACAAACAAATGGTTAACGAGGTGTAAGTGGAATGACCTGAAATCTTGTACGCAGCTTTACACCCCAGCAGACCCTCCCTGCCTCTCTTTCTCTCTCTCTTCCTCCTCCTCCTCCTCCTCCTCCTTGCATCTCAGAAACGGCTCTGATTAGGGAGTTCGAGGTCCTCGTGGTCATATTTTAATACATGCCTGAGCACTTTGAGCCCCTCCTCGGCACCCGCGCCGCGCTCACCACGTCTCCTCGCGGTGGAGGGGCTAGCCCGTCCCTCCAGAGACCTGTTCTACATACGGCGGACAAGGAGCACAGCTTCGCGCAAAAGCCTGCTGAGACTCTACACCATTTATCTCTCAGCTGCAAGGTTGGGCCAGGACTAATTGACTGAGCTGTGCGTGCGTTTTGTGTGCGTGTGTGTGTGTATGTGTCTGCGCGTACGTACGTTTGTCATCCCTGGTCCCTTGAAGCATGGTGCATTAGTAGAGCCTGAGATGATAGGATGTGGTAAAGAGCGGGAGAGAGGGAGAGAGAGAGAGAGAGAGAGGGGCAACCTTGTGTTGTGAGCCCATGTGAGGGAGCTTGGATAAAAAGCTCCTGTAAAGTCAGTTATGGGCTCCGGCTCTCCAAAATGTGTCCAGTTAAACTGTGCTTAGGGAGCAGACAAACCACACAGCTGATGCTGCATTTAAAGTAAAACTCTGTGTCGTATCAATGCAGATCTCTCTTTTTTTTTCTTTTTTTTTGTAGTCTGGGCCATCATTTGTATCACTTATGATTTTGCATGTAATTACCTACAGTAACGTTGCTTCTGGACAAGAAACCAAACAATCAGAGGATGTAAACAAGCCAACGATGAGCCACTTTAAAGTGTGTGAACATCTAAAATGTTGTTTAGTAATGGGTCAGAGTTGAAGCGTGATGATGATGATGCTGTAAAAGTGTGATGGATGTTTACCACCAGCAGTTGTAATGTCAGGGAATAATTTTACCATTCACCTCCATTTGTTCTCCCAAATTAGTGAGCCGTGTTCCCAGACCGTAGCGATTAACTCGGTGAGCACAGTGTTATTACTCCACCAGGACTGATAGCCAAAACTACGAAAATTAGACAAAGTGGAATTATATTCTAAGTGTTCCTGGCTGTGTGAATCCCCCCCGTCCTCGTGTGCTGCAGCCCAGCCCTCATGCTCTCTCTCTATGTTCCTCTCACCACTCTGCTCTGGACTTTATCAACACATTGTTTGACTTGGCCTTCTCCCAATGTAAGCCCAAGTACAGCACGGAGTTGGCTGTCTCACCGTCCACAGGGAGAAGGCTGAGTGATGTATGTGTGTGTGTAATGTGTGTGTGTGTGTATGTGTGTGTGTGTTTGTGGGCACCTCATTCTCCTGGACCAGGAAGCTGTGAATCACGCTGGCTCTTCCTGGAAGGACCCAGAGGGAACCGGGCCGAGCCTGCTGGACTCAGGCAGGCTGTCTGAGCCGGAGCTTGGCCTCTCGCTGACACCAAGCTGGTGGCGTTGGGCGAGTTCTTACCTCACCCCTTCACAAAAGTCAGGCCACGCCTTCCCTCTCTGCTCACCAGGTTGGCACGCCGCAGGCGTTTTCCTGTGCTGGGAAGTGTTTTCAGCTTTGGCTGCGGCTGTGGCCTGCACTGATAACCTCAGCCCGTGGAACTTTTGAGAAACAAGATTTTATTGATCGGATGTAAATAGCACAAGGTGGGCTACAGCAGCTCGCATTTCTAAGCGCTGCCTTGTTTGTATATTTCAAGACTAAATTTTCATTACTGATGCTTCTGGTTCAACACTTCGAGCAGTTTGAAGACATTCAGTTTGGCATGCTTGCCAAGCTAAATATAATTGTGTCAAGCTGTCACCTGCCTACGCTGTCACAGGCCTCGTTCAGTTCATGGAAATCACACTCTCCCCTGCCTGAGGTGCTGAGGATATAGGCATGTAAGTTGATATTAATAGTAGAGTCGGGCTGGTGCTGCAGGGTGTCCGCACCTTCCTGTTTTCTCTTTCTTTGTTTTGGCCCAGCGCTGACAGATTTACCTCTGGAGGAACTCCAGAATCTGAAAGGGAAAAATGGCCTCCATTGTTCAAATGGGGCTCTAGTGGAAAGAAAACAGAGCCTTTTTTTTCTTTTTTGGAAGAAAATAACAAGCGGGTAATAATGGATTGTAATATCAATAGTATAAACAACCTCATCACTGAGACGCGTGTTTGTTATTTCTAAAGGAAATTGAGAGGATAGAGGTGTTTTTTTTCCAGCGTGCCTCTTTGGGTGAAAGCAGTTAAGTCTTAGTGAGAAGTTTTACTTGCTTTGAGGAGGTTCTCATTTCTGAGTCTCTGAAGAGGCTTGCTTAGCTTCGGCTTTTGATAGGAATCAGCTGTAAGAGGGATGGATATTGCTGTGCTTTTTTCCCCCTTCTCCTTCCTGCTGCACACTGTCAGATAGCTTTAACAGTTGTCTCTCCTCACAATTTTCCTGTCAAACCTCCGCCGGGAAATTAAGTCAGGAGAAGTAACCGCTGAAGTTATCCAACTCTATCTTAAAGCAAGTGCTTCGTGTTTTTACAGCCTTGGCAAGGATTACCACAGAACTCACATTGAGACGTTACATTGAAATTCAAAGAGGTTGTAGCATCAGCTGGGAAAGATAAATACGGACTCCAGAGCTGTAGTGCGTTTGACAACTCATTGAAAGATTTCATCTAAAGCCCCCCCCTCCCCCCGAATGAAAAATAATTTGGCAGTTTACTAAAAATAACTAGTTAGATAATCTTAATCTCTTTCTAACTGTCCATCTATTACAGATAAAAAATACTCTCTCTCTGCCTGCCTGGACTTGAACAAAGAATAAAACAACAACAGCATTTCATCAACAAGTCAAAGCACTGTATCTACAAAAAAAAAAAAAAAGATGCAACACTGTCCAAATATTTTTTTGGAGTTCATTCCATCTGATGATTGATAAAATCCCTGTGGTTTTGGTGTTTTCGCCACATACTGAAAATGCGGTCAGATTGGCTGTAAAAGATTGTAGTACAGTATTAGGATTTATGGTTATGTAATACAATTCAAACAAATCTAAATCAAAACTCCATTCCCATCTAATCTAATCCTACCTCATTTTAATCTGCTGAACTTTTTTTTAAAACTATGAATCATATTATAACAGAGAGAGAGAGAGGAGAGAGAAAAAAAGAAGCGCAGCAGCTGTAGGAGACTTTTCATCATAATTATCGAACAAATCTTCAAATTAATTCTGAAGCTAGAAAGTGCACATGCCTCTGCTGAGCCTCCACAATCCCCGTGCATTTGTGTTTATGTTACAAATGCTCACAATCTTGTAATCTGGATCTGCATCAGAATAAACAGCGATAAACTGGGAAAATACGCGCGCCAAGATCATTTATTCTTTCACTTAAGTAAAGCGCTGCAGCTGATGAAAAAATAACAATTGTTTCTTGGATAAAATGAATCATGGAGATTCATCAAAACATAATCACTGTTTGTTTGGTCATCGGCCAGAACTTGTGCCAGAATTTTCACTGAAGTCTGTTACATTTTGACAAAAAAATTGCAAAGTAAGAAACGGACAGACGAAGAAAACTCCAGCTCATCATCTTGGGTTGAGATTATTATCAATAAACAGAAGCAATATAGCAAATATTGTACATGCATTGTTGCTGAAAACAGTCTGCAGCAGAAGAAAACTCACTTAATGTCCTACTTTTTGTCGTCTGTGTTGTTTTCTAGCTTCCAGTCACACCTAACCTCAAAAAAAAAAAAGAAAGAAAGAGCTGTTGTTGAAATTAAAGTGGAATCCAGTCGTGACCCATGTGTGTCTCGGCTGCAAACGTCTGCAGATACTGTGGGGTCACTCTGCTTTTAATAAGGCCAGGAAATTCTCTCTTAATATGCCTCGGCATCAATGTTTCTCCCCTCCCCGAGGACAGGAGGAGAGGCGGGTAAGAAATATCACCTATACATGTCGGAGTATGGATTTTCTAGACTTATCCATCACTCAAATGTTTCATTGAGGAAATCGAGGCCTGCGTTCAACTAATCCCTTCAGTATCGGGGAGTTTAACTGGCACATGTTAGAGATCTCTCCCCCCCCCTAAATGTCAGAGAGTGTGGCGTGAAGCATCAGAACAAGAGTCTCCCCCTTCAGCAGTGAGCCCGAGGCTTCACTAGTACTACTTAACATCCTTAGAAAGTAGTGGAGTCTTAGTGGAGCAGACCCCAAGGCTTAATGTCAGTAAATTAATTATGGATTCACCCAATTAGTTCACAAACTACACTGTGTTCAAGGGAAAATGATCATTCCCCCAAATGACTTGTCTGTTCACTCTTTGCCTCAGTGTGCATTGTGCCTCTCTCAGAACTATCTGTATGTGTGTGTGAGTGTGTGAGTGTGTGGCAGCATGTGTGAGGCGACACACAGCAGGCAGGTAGCCTGACCTTTTTAATTATTCAATCTCTCAAACTCAACCACAGACACTCGTTCTCTTCCTCTCTCTGCCACTGAACGCACTCACTTCGGTCCAAACGATTCTGTCCGTCTCAAACAAAAAAGGAAACGTCTTCTCTCCTCTTCTTAAGGCTCACACTCCTCTGTGTCAACACACATACACTACACACACACACACACCCATCCCCCCTCAAAAAAAAAAAAAGAGTCTAATAATAAAGTACGTATTCACTGCTTTTTAATGACAGTCTGTCAGGGGCAGTGCTTGTATCTGTTTACCAAACCAAATTAATTCCTCATTTTGGCAAAGTCAATTAATCACAACAGAGACAATTCTGTTAGTGTTTGCCTCTCAATAGGAAGATGGATTGCAACGACAGCGGTGTCATCATTAAATTTCATCACATTAGAAGCCGATGCTGTCACAAATTAATTTGGTTTGACTCTTTCACTTTTCATATTCTCTCGTGGTTAAAGTTGTGATTGAGACTGAAACTAGGACTGCTCATGATTGTTTTTGTTTTATTATTTATTAATAATCGCATCGATTAATTCTTTAACACTGTTAGCACCAAGCTTTTATAACCAATGATTCAGTTCTTCAATTCAATAGGAAACAGAAAAACAGCAACTCATGATTAATGAGGTATAATCACTGAAATGTGTCAATTTTTGGCAAGAAGTGATTTGCTACTTAACTTCATTAAATTGATTTTATGTTGATTGAAGAGTCAGTTAATTCTAGGTCACAGGTAGAGTCACATTCAACAGTTTCACTCAAGTATTTGTGGAACTTAAACATTTCAAAACCCATAGGAATTCAACATGGAGCCATATAAAACTGGAAAAAAAGGATTTACAGTGGTGTCTTTTTCGCTAAGTGAAACCCCTCCTTTGTGTGTGTTTATGTCTGTCTGTTGTGCCGTATTCAACCCCCCCCCCCATCTCACTGACTGACCGCCCTTCCCCCCACCTCTGTGGACAGTCGACGGACAGTGGCCTCTGTGTGCCGCCGACATTGAGGCGAGTTTGTGGAGTGTGTGATCGCGCTCACAGCCGAGCCGTCCTTGGGAGCCCGACACAGATATGGATTCATACATCCAACGTCTCAGCCTCTCACGCACAAATGTTTCTCTTTCAATGAGCTGCGGCCCCCACGGGCTGGGAGTTTTTATCGATCATCTGACTTTTTAATGCCTCTTAAATATTAAGATTCATGTATATGACCTTTTGTGTTTGGATTGCGAGTAGAGAATCCCTGCCTAAATACCCTTTTTACGCCCCGCTGGCTTTGTTTCAGTTTTTCTTTTTGCCCAATTTCATCAGTTTTTATGTGAGCATGGAGGTCATGCTTGGCTGTATTTGAAGAAAGTCATTGAGGGGAGTTTTGAGGCCACAGGAAATGAGTACAGCAGCAAAGAGGAGGAAGAGAAAGAGGGGATAGGAATCGTTTGGCCACTGTGTAGGTCTCGTTAGCCTCTGTGGGCTCTCTTTTCCTCTGCTTCCCTCCCTTTCTGTCACTCTCACTCTTTCTGTCACACACACACACACACACACACACACACACACACTCACACTGGCCCTGGAAGAGAGCCCAGGGATTGATGACTCTGTGTGAGAGACCTCAGAGGCAGCAGCACTACAGAGAGATGGACAGATGAAAAGAAAAGAGGACGGACCGAGAGGAGAAGTGAAATGAATCAAGTAACAGGGGTGAGGCCTTCCAGCAGCCCGTTAACACACTGGTGCCAGACTGCTGCCTGGTTGGAGAGTGACCCGCTCTGTGTGGTCACACTTTCTCTTCTCTGACCGCCGAGAAAATGCAGGTGGAGCGAGATCTCTCTCTGGTGAAAGAGCGCTTCAGCTCTCTGGCGTTTTCTTCACATCTTGTGTTTCTCCCCAGAGACATTTCATACATTCGATCGGTTAACTGGCTGATACGTTTTTTGATCGACAGCTCCGTTTTTTTTTTTTTTTGGGGCCGTCGAAAAAACTGAAATGTGCCGCTGGAAAATCTCTCCCATCTCGTTTTGTTGAACCAATACTCCATTTCCATAATCTGCAAAACAATTTTTTTTTTTAGCTTGAGGAGAATCAATCAGTTATCAAAACAGTTGCAGGTTAATTTTTCCATCAATTGACTCTGATTTGATTAGATTATTCATTTCTCTCTCAAAGCTTTTTTCAAAGTTGTGCAATTTCTCTGCAGGGTGCCTTTTAAAGTCTTAAGTAAATAAATTAGCAGTCTCATGAAGCTTTTTCAGCTTGGTAAATGAATTATCTTAGTGCTGTTGCTAATTGGGGTAGAGACATAAAAACTGAGATGGTTAAATCTCAGGATTTTAGCTTTGGATGCTGTAACATTTTGTCTCTTTGAAATCTCTGCTTGTCTGAACAAATACATTTGTTCTCAGGTTGAATAGTGCACTGCACACTCTGCTTTACTCAAAAGGCTGAGTGCATGTGTATATATACACCCACCTGTCACTGAAAAGCTGTAATGCGTCTGTCCTTTCTTTGTTGTTGTCAAAAAAGCATCCTGGGAAATGTATTGAAATCCTTAACTGAAGAGCAAATGAGAGAAATCTGACCTGATGATGTCTTCATCCCCCTCAGACATATTTAGAAGTGTCTGCTGACATATTTACGAGGTGTTGCAAACTGCTCCATGTATTTTTCCCAGTGTGCACGGGTCCCATATGTGTGGACACGTCCTGATAATGTCACATTTCACAACCACCACCCACCCACCACCACCACCATCACCATCACCCTGAGCTCCAGTCCTGACCAGCCAATTCTGACAAATTACGCTGATGACTGAGACTAACACGGCTTCTCACTGCTATAGACAGAGTGTGCTGTTTTCCATTTGAACTCTTTACCTTCGTCTCACCCTCCTTTCCTTTTCTCTTTATTCTAAAAATCCTGACTACAAAGCACCGATGAAGACTTTAAGTAATGACTTTGCCCCGATGCTTTCTGGCACCGCCGAGCTGTTTTCGGGGGCTCTCAGCACTTTTCTAGAAAGAGCAGAGGTGCTCCTGGCTCCCGGCCCACGGACAAGCATGATGTGGCGTTTGCAACATATAATCCCTCCTGTGCTGCACTCATTTTCCTCTTATTTGCCAAGATGCTGATGCTGGCTGCACTCTTTTCTGTAACTGCCAGCGAAGAAATGCACACTCGTCTGTTTTGTCTCTTACAAAGACTCATTTGTGCGAATAAATGATTGCCCTCATGTCTGCCCGTGGCACTGAACTGAAAGCCCTTTGTTGAGTCACTTTTTAATTATCTTAACTTCCCTAAAAACTGACTTACTCTGGAATAAGATGATTGATGACATGATTTCCAGTCTAGGTTTTTGGTCAAAAAGAGGTTTTATTGAAGTTTAGAGAAGGAGTAAGAGATGAGTAAGAGGATTTGAAGCGGAGGAGTTCCTTTTTGTATTTTGAAATAAATTCTTAAAGTCTGAGCGAAGTAAAGATGTGATGCATTGACACTATATAGTGTCGAGATGTAACTGAGACAGTGTTCTCCTCTCTGAGTAGATTTTAACTACCCTCTGTTGGCCTGAATGTGTCATTACACGACAGTCTGTCAACCTTCAGGAGCAGCACCTCGGCTCGAGAGCTGCTTTTTATTTTTTTTGTCAGATGATAAATCTGCCTTCACAAGTTCTAACGGCTTCGCTCACACTTCCCTTAGATCAACATTTGTCAGATGAATAAGTATCTGTGTGCTCACTTTTGTTTGGAATGGCTTTGAGGGGTAAAAAAAAAGAGAGAGAGAGAAAGTAGATTGTTATGTGTCTTAAGTTGAGATACCTCAAATGTCACCGCAATCAATATGGAATGTGACGAGTGACACAGTGTCGCTGTGGATGGATCTTCAGATGAGTGTTTGTCAGTAAAAGAAAACACACCTCAAACAGCAGAAAAGTGGAGCTTTTAGAGCCTGGAAGCTTTGTCATTTTTAGAGCAAATGGGGCACTTTGTCACCAACAGTATCTGTGTGTGTGTGTGTGTGTGTGTGTGTGTGTGTGTGTGTGTGTGTGTGTGTGTGTGATTCACTGATTTTCTGTATATTTATTGCCTGCAGCTTCCTCTGCTCTTTGTGTGCAAGAGGCTGTGTGACTTTGTAGTCAAGGACTCTTTAATGCCTCCCTGTGTCACAGAGTTTGTTTTTTTTCCCACACACTTGTACATCAATATTGTGTGTGTATATACAGTATACTATATTGTGTGTATGTGTATTTATGTGGATCGGTGATGTTGTGTTTAACCAATTTTTTCTGTGTCTCTTCTTTTTTTTTCCCCCGTTCCAGGTGTATGTGCCGAGGCGGTATGCCCCGGGGAATAGTGCTGACAGTGCACTAGGAGTTTGAACCTTTTGTCAGTATTTGTGGTTGAGGAGGAGGAGGGGGGTCGTTCCCTGTGCCGTGCTTTGCCGTGCCGAGCCGAGCCGTGCCGAGCCGTGCCGTCCTGTGCCGAGCTGTGTTTGACGCCATGTCCCTGACTGACAAACACAAAGTGAAGAGACAGCGGCTGGACCGGATCTGTGAAGGTAAAGTAAAGAGTATGTGTCTTCCTTTACAACTTTTTTATACCTTCTCTTTACACACTTGTACACTTATTCTGTCTTATGCCTCTGACTCGCATCACATCTACAATCACGATTGTTACATTTCACAGTTAATTAAACCTAATCTGGATGTGATATTGACTCTTTTGTACTTTGCAGCTCCAGTGCATCAAGTCAAGTGCTAAATTATCTGATACTAAACTGTAGGATTATTATGAATCGAAGCAGTAATCTGTATTGTTGCTGTGAAGATGGATGCTAAGGTTTGCAAATGCCCAGAAATCTGCAAAAATAATTCTGCTCAGTGTCGAGCAGAATAATTATGATTATCATTTTAGCTATAATTTAATAAGCGTTAATTTGCTCATTTGCACAAGGAAAGCTACAACAGATTTATACATAAGGAAAAAAAATCCACCTGTAGCTGAAGAAAGAGCTTTGTTCCCTCACTGACAGAGCTGTACATCCCCGAGCCAACCATCCTTATTGTTATTAGCACAACCCAAGACCTATCGGTGATCAATACCCATTGATTGCTGTAATTTTCTCCTGGCACACAGCACATGTCAGATTCTACAGTAACCAGTGTATAAATGTTGACCTCAGCAGCCAACAGTCATCTGGTGGATGTAAATGAGATTACCGCTTTACTCTAGCCTCTCTCTGTCTCTCTCTGCCTCTCTCTGTCTCTCTCTGTCTCTCTCTCTCTATCCGAGCGGCTGTTTGTTTGTGTAGGAGTGTCTGTTATGTGACTTGTGGTTATGGAGAAATCTCTAAACATCTGAACTCAAGTTAGATTACCGCAGGGGATTGAGCGGTTGCTATCCTGTCACGGCTGTTTGGAAGTAGCCAATTTTTACACCATGAACTGTGGTGATTATTAGGCTTAAGGTTGTGGATTAGAGAGCCGGTGGTGTTGCATTGAAGGGGCCTGAGCGCAGAATAGGAGCCCCCTGCTGTGCACATAGCTACAAAGTCAGCCTAGGCAACAAGGAATATGAGTCTTTGTGTGGGTGTATAAACTGTGTCTGAAGCCTTGTGGATGCGCATTTTTAAACCCACTTGTTTGACTTTACCCAGTGTGTGTGTGTGTATATATATTTGTGTGTGTGTGTGTGTGGCTGTCAGACTGTGTCCTGAGGTAAAATCATCTCCTCTCTGCTGTCTGGGTCCCCGAGAGGCTTGTTAAGCCGCTGGGCCCTCCTGGAGCCAGCGCGGGGAGAGGCAGACATGACTGCAGTGCTGGAAAATGAAGCTAGACGCACCATTACCCCCACTGCCAGCGTATTTGTTTTGCAGCATGATGTAAGCACCTCGGCGTCGTGCGCTTGGAATGAGGGACATATGTTGCGCATCCTGCATGAGCCCATATAGTTGGGTCCAAGAAACCCAATCCTAGTATTATAGATCCCAAACACTGATGAACCCAGAGTTATTAGCCTGTTAGCCCACATGAGGAGCAGAGGACGTGACATCACATTATTCATGTAATTAAATTTTATAAAGATAATATTTCCTTCTTGAAAGCAGTTTTATTTTTTCTTGTACTTTCTCTGGCCAATTTGGCCAAAGAATAATCAGAGTTAACTTAAAAAAAAGAAGTCCACCCTGTTGTGTATTTGTTGAATTACACAACTCATCCTCTTATTAGACCCCCTGAAATTAACATAGTTATACATGAATTATGTAATCTAATGTCTCATAGATATACATATGTATAGACTTATTATAATTATATTATATCAGGCTTTGGCAGATGTATGCAAAATCAGGTGTAGAATTAGTAAAAGGAAAAACAGAGGAAAATTGATTTGCTTATCCGCTTTTGTGTTAACTGTCTTGTTGCTCAGCTGGATCACATTATTTACTTCACTGCCATCTCAGTCTGATTGCTCATTAGGAAGCACATCTAACTAAGATGAAAAACTGCATCCAGAATCCAAATGAATTGCTGGTTAGCAACAGGAAGAGTTAAAAGGAGAGAGAGTCAGGAGGAGACAGATGGTGAATCAAGGCGTGATCTGCCCCAACATACAAAAAGGAAAAACTGAGCTTCCTACATGTTCCTCCTGCTTAGTTCAATCCTGTTTCATCCTCATCATCTAAAAGTACCATGAGAACACATCATTTAGCCTCCGTACTGTTTTTAGTTTGGTTTAGATGTGGGCTGCCAACATTTTCTTTGGAGATATTCAACTTACGGAAAAGGTTGGGAACTGCTGCTTTTGTGAGATTCATGTTATCAGTTAGCGATGTGACTCCACCGCCGCTGTTGAGAAATGGGCTCGGCCACAAAGAGTCATATAATATTTCACAGCACAGGTGGATCCTTCATTGGTGGAAATCCTTCCTGATTTGGGGCGTCGGTCGGTCGGTCGGTCGGTCGGTCGGTCGGTCGGCCGTCCAGCTGTTGCGTCCATGCGAATCAGACATCTGAGGTAGTTAGTGGCTCCTGAGGGAACAACAGTTAGTCTGCTCTGCTGGGCATGTGCTCAAAGCCCAGCAGAGACGCTCAGAGAGACGGTAACAGGTGTTGCTGTGATGCATGCGGAGTTACTTCATGGTGAGCATACCTGTCGATGTTCTTTCTCTCTCGCTCACACACTCAGATGTACATACACACACACACACACACACACAAGAGCTCTCCAGATGGCCATCATACAGGATCAGTGAATCAGTCCTCTGGCGGCCATTGTGAGGGCTTAAAAAAAGAAAAAAGAAAAAGAAAGGGAGAAAAAAAACAGCTTGTGATTTGTTCATGAGCCAATGACCAGGCAAAGTTGTCCCACTGATTGCGTGTAGCGGCGTGATAAGGCTGCCATGGTGATTGTCTCCGCGTTAAGGAGAGAGAACACACATGAAGCGAGGGCTCTTTTCGCTTTTTTGTTTTTCGCAAACGCAGGTAAAAAAAAAAAAAATCCTCACAGGGCTTCTTTTGGCTACTGCCGGGGAGTAACTCATCTTAGTCCAGGTTCACGCTGCAGCCAGGCCCGCAGTTGGCAAACAGATACAGAGCAGCTGAAGCCGTGATTCGTGCTGTCTCTCCTCAATCTCTTTCAAGCGGAAATCTGGAGCGTTCTCTTTGAAAAACGTCTGCTGAGACCACACTTTCTCTGCACTGTCCAACAGAGCCCCCCCGCCTTTGTTTCTATACTGATTTTCCCCGACACTAATGGAAAAAAAAAAGAACAACAACTCTCATTATCCAAGACGGTTTCCAATGCAAGGTGTAACTTGTTTTTTTTTAATATATATATTATACTACATCTGAAATGGTTTATTCTCACATATTTACATCGGCATCTATGGCAGAGGGATCAGAACTGTGGTATCTAAGGAAACCCGGTGGCGAGATGACAAGGCTGATTAAGCCATTTAAGTCCTTGATATGTATTTAGCATAATCTGGCCTGTCTGCAAATAAGGAGGCAGGGAGCTGGTTGCAACTGTTTTTATCAAAAGCTGCTAGTTAGCTCAATCAAAGCAACTGCTGGGAAGCATCAGCTTTAATTCAGGGTTATGAGGAATAGAGAGAGGAGCCTTCTCTCTCTCTCTTTCTCTTTCTCCCATTCTCTCTCTCTCTCTCTCCCCCTCTCTCTTTCTCTCTCAGGGGTGAAGAGATTCATTTCTGTCATCTGAAGAGATGAGGAGTGATCTGCCATGGCCCATGTTCCTCCCAGCCTCAGGTCCTTTCATGTTCTCAGCTTAATTTGAGCTGAACCAATGTTTATCATTCTGCAGCAACTGGGCTGTGTGGCTGGGAGGGAGGACAGTTCTGCTCCTGATCTGCTTTTATTTTTTTATTTACATTTTTTTCCCCCCCACTCCCTTTTTGCTAAGACTGTTGTCTTTTTTTTTTTTTTTTTTTTTTTTGCTTGTCGGCTGCAATAGTGTTTCCCCTCTGGGTTAGATTAGAGCTGCTCTAATCTAGTCAGATAATGTTTTAATCAACATCTGCATTTTATTAATGTCGGGTTACATGATGGCGCTTTACGGTTGCGTAATTAGAATTAGAATATAATTTATCCATATTAGCTGCTGAACAAAAACACAAAAGTGGCTCAGCAGACAATTGTTCTTTCCAGTGTTGATCGTACGTCTTTACAACCACATATATATTAATGTAATTAGCGTTGTCGTGTAACATAACATATGGTCTGATGGCTACATGCTATTATATTATATGATATAGGTCATTTCACCTACAGTCAGGTGTCCATTATTGTGCAGATGCCTTGGTCTTCTTATCCCAGTTTGTTTATTTTGGTGCCAAGTGTGAGCGTCCATGCTCAGAGCGTAAAGGCTTAGTGCCAAAACTCAGAGTTTTCTGAGGGTGGTGTTAGGGTCTGTAACTGCTGCTCGGGTGAAGATGACATTAAACTCTGATGAGACTCTTTGGTTATTTTAATTTTCATTCTTTCGACACCAGCGTCGGTAATGCATATCAGTCTTTTCTTAGTGTGTATTTACCCTCTGCTACTTTACTTCTGCTTGGCTGAACATGTTGTAAAAAGTGTTATTTCAAAGTCTTTCTTCATCACCGACGTGGATGCAATTTCTGTTCCATCCTTTCTCCTCTGTCTTTCTCTCTCTCTCGCTCTCCTTCCCTCCCTCTTCTCTCACTCAGCTGCACACTCCTCGTCTCTCCAAAAAGCAAGCGGGCTGTCGTCTCTCCCTTCTGTCTGCCCCATCTGTGATGCAGTATGGGCCACTGGCTTGATAATGATAGGCAGGCGGAGCGCGGGGCTGCGCACGAGGCGAAGAAGGGAACAAATCAAACACCGTTTTTTAAAATGGAAGAAAAAGGAAGAAAAAAAAAAAACCCCGACAACAAACAACTCAAATTAGTCTCCTCCTCACCAAGTCTACCGCAGGTCTCGCCCTGGCGACACGGGGCCGGGAGTAGCGGCTCTCGCTCTGTCCCACAGTCCTCCCACCCGTACAAATGTGTGACATGCTGTGTCACGCGCCACAGAGCTGTGAGGTGGTAAAGAGGCGGAGGACAGTGTCTTGATAACACAGCAGATGTGAATCCTACGAAAGCCATCGGACCAGAATTGGTACCATGTGTTTTTCTTTCCTCGTCGCCCCCTCCCCTCCTTCCCCGCGCTTGTGTTAGAGCAAGAAAAAGGCCCAGAGGCTCGTTAAAACTTTAATATACTGTACAATCACAGTAATTGAGTAGAATTTTCAAGTTCTTCCAGTCATGGTTTTAATTTATGAAGTCCCTATGAAAGTTTAATGGATCAGCAGTTGTAGAGTCGCAGCTATGTAAATCATTCTGCAGCTATCTCTCCCTGCCCTGCCTGCCAAGTCCTGCCGTTAGCGTCCTGTGCCCTAGAAAGATGGCCAGATTGCTCCAAAGGCATGACTGTTGCTGGACGTCTGTTCAACACATTGTACCTAGAGGTCTTTCACAGAGCTGTAGGATTGGCTGTGAGCGAGCCCAGCCGAGCGTTGGCATCGATTCTGTTGCAAACATCCACCGTGTAAGTTTTGAGGGTTGTCTTTTCTTCTATTATATTATTCATGCAAGCAAGTACAGATCCCTGTTGCTTGATGAGTGTAATATAGCATGCTCACTTAATTATGGAGCAGCTCTCATGAGAGGCATATCAGAGGATGTAGACAAGATGAATATGGTACCCCAGCCTCTGTTGCTTATGAATTGTGGGAAATGCAGCAATTTGCATGGCAGGAGATATGATATGCCATATCCTTGTTTCAGTTTTAGCAACGCTAGCCCGGCTCTACTTGAGATGTTTATTATTGTTATTAATATTTTGTCGGGAAGCGGGGATCTGAGTGACACACGGCCCTGGAAGGGGCTTATTAAAAGAAGTTATTGTCGGCGATTGCCGTAGAGAGATACAACACAGTGATTAATGGTGTGTTTTACAGCTGACAAAAAAGCACGGGGAGACTCAGACCTGGGAGGACAGCGCTCAGAAATCACTGCGAGGAAATTGCTAGGTATGCTTTACCTCCGATGAAAGAATCCATCCTTCAGATGTGCATCATCCTGGACTGTTCAGGGCCACAGGGGAAAAAAGAAACTGTTCTGATTTCTTTTTTTGTTTTGACCTACTTAATGTTCTCCAATTTGGATGTTCCATAATGAAACAATCTGTTTTTTTTGTTTTTTTTTCTCCTCTTCGCTCTTAAATCATTATTGCATCACTTAAGCTCTAAAATGAAAAACAAGCTGGTTATAGCGTTTCCCTCGGCGGCTTGACAGGTAGTGGGACACCATAAAGAGACCCAGTACTATAGCAGTTCCCTGTCACTCCTAAACTGTAGTAAATTTAGCCCATCTCGGTCACGCTGTCTCTGTGTCTCAGCTTCAGGAGAACACAGAGAAAACTCTTCCTTTAAAACCACTGTTGCCTATTTCAAACAGAAATAAAGCACAGAATAGAAACAGGCTTGGAGCCATCTAGTTGTTACGGTCCAGTGCAGTCCAATCATATCCCCCCTTCCCCTCATGCCTCGTCCTATCCCACCCTGTCTCGTCTTGGAGGTGAAGTTGAAGCTGGCAGTCTCCTGTCTTATCGGCTCTTTTTTCTCTCTCCACCATCACACTCTTATCAAAGCTCCTTTCTCTCTTCTCCTCCTGCCACCGTTTTTTTCTTTCTTTTTCTTTTTGTTTACATTGCTCTTGTCATGGCAGGTAAACACCGGCAGTTATCTCTCATGGCACCATCTCAGATAAGGCCACATCTGCTCTCTTGTTCATCTGCTGTGTGTGTGTGTGTTTGTGTGTGTGTGTGTGTAGGTGCAAAGTGCAAAAAATTTTGGAAGCATTTGAAGCATGGACTCATCATGATAGTGACATGACATCTCAAATATTATATTGTCCTGTCTTTCTCAATATAAACCAAACATTTCCGGACTGTAGGTCAAGCAATTTGAGATCTCATCATTTGGGATTTTTTTTTTTTTTTTACTAATTTTTGATGCTTTCTGTCTGAAACTGTTTGATTTAAAAAAAAATGTATGTGCTTTAGGTCTAGTATACAATGAACTACAATGATTCTGAATGACTCAGACAGTATATAACATGATGACTGATTGCTGTCCTCTCTGTGTGCTTCATATCACTGTGTATCAGTTTGTGTGTATTCACATTATGTGACAGTTACTGCCCAGTAGAGGAGGCTGTGCAGTCTTCATGGTTAAAGCGGAGCATCTCCTGGCTTGCCTTCTATTGGACACTGGATTGCATCTGACCCCCACTGGTACTTATACGCGTCTGGCCTTTGCAACCTACCCCCCATCCCCCCTCCCCACCCCCCTTCTCTCACGGGACAGACTAGAGCGAGCATGTCGGTCCCCAACCTCCGCCCGATCCCTCTGGGAATATCCATTCATGCCCAGAGGGATGCCGGCTGCAGGCCAGTGGAGGGGTTAGTAGTAACCACTGAGCACCATAAACACTGTGTAGCTCTGCACTGTGTGAACACATCCAGGGGCCTCAGCAGCGTGCTGCCTATGTACACTATCTGGTTCAAGTGATGTCACAGGGGGCAGTGGATTTAAGCAGGTTTTAGTTTGACGCTAATCCCCTTGTGGCAAACGCTGTGGACGAGGGGACGGTCCCTGCCAATGGCGTGCATCAACCCCATTGGATTAGTGCGTCTCGTCCCCTCCTCCATTCTGTTGTCATTGTCCAGCATGAGTTTTCGGCCCAATTTCTTTACTCTCTCGGTCTTGGTTGGGAATGTAAGCGTGCTGCTGCTCAGCACAAGCATGAAACCTGCAGTAGAATGGAGTAGAGCATCGCCTTGAAGGTGTGTTATTCTGTTTGAGTGTGTGTGTGCTCCGCATGCGTGTGTCTGTGTGTGTGTGTGTTCGTCATGTTGTGCGTCTCTCCTCATGGATTTCTAATGTTTCCAGGGCTGAATTATTTAGATAGGCTGCCAGCAGGGAGCTACATGATAGCGTGCACTTAAGAGTGAGGGGAGGGGTGGTGATGAGGGGGGGCTACAGCTGCAGATCAGGTAGAAGGGTACCTCATGCTTCACCTTTTCTCCTCTTCTCTACACTCCTCCTTTTTTGATTAGGGGGGTGAGTGTAACTGGAGAGTTGAAACAAAACACCCGGCTCTATTTTCCGCTTTTTATAGCCGTCCGCTTTATTGTCTTCACCGATGCCTAACTCAAGCGAGCAGTCGCATTTCGGTGGCTCTCTGGGCCAGCACGGTCCTGAATGGGTAGAAGGCCAGAGCGACAGGGCTGCCAGTCGCTGTCACTACTGCGGCACCATTGCGGGGCGTAGGAATTCTCTGGTGCTGGGTGGAGGAGACTGTGGAGTGTGGCTTCACCATCACGGAGATCTTTGCGAGAAACAGGATCCGGTTCTCCAGTCCTCCCTGTACGGGCAGATCCAGCAGGACCGGCATGGTGGGCAGCAGCAGGTGCTGAGGAAGAACTCGGTGCCCGATCTGAGCAGCAGCCTCTACTTCAGGCAGATGATGGCAGGCCGGTCGTCCGTGCCGCCTCAGGATTACTACCTGACCGACGCTGCCTTATCTGGTCAGCCCCCAGAAGAATCTGGGTTTTATAGGGATAACAAGCACCTGCTCATCAGATCAGCGCCGCATTACGGGCCCAGCGCTGGGGGGGTGAGGCCTACCTGGGATCAAGGACAGGCAAGGGCCACACCTTCCGTGCTGGCCGCCGCTTCCACACCTACCCCCGCGCCGCCCCCTCCTCCACCTCCTCCCCCGCCTCCCCCGCCGCCTCCTCCCCCTCCCATCCACGAGCTGAGCCGTTTGTACAGGGAAGCGCTGGGATCTAAGATGATCCCGGACGCCCAGCGTATTGGTGGCAGCTCTCCTGCTCCTTCGGTCTACGGGGTCCAGCCCCCTCTGCCTTTCTACGCCGCCGAGCCGCCGTCTCTCTGCGCTCGCCAGGCTTATAACAATATCAACCACAGCTTGCCCTTGGACCCCCGCCAGTCAGCTGCCACCAGTTCCGTGGTGGACCCAGCTTGTCAAGGAATGGACGGAGCTCTCCCCCGGGCTTATGGAGCTATAGCCTCCCAGAGGCTGCCCTACGACCCCAGCTACGACCCCAGCTCTGCCATGGTGGCTGCCACAGCTGGAGTGACCTCCGGCATGCCTCTTCACCACCCCAGTGCTGCAGACCCCAAGAAGATGGTGGACCCTAACTTCCTGGGTTTCCTCAGATCTGAAGGTTTGGCTGAGAGCAGTATCACTCTCCTGCTGAACCATGGCTTTGATTCCACCGCCACGCTGGGTATGATGGAGGACCACGATGTCCGCTCTGTGGCCCCAAACTTGGCTCAAGCCCGCGTGCTCTCCCGCGTGGTGCTTAGCTGCAAGGCAGGTGGCGTCGCACTGCGTACACGATCCAACAGTTTCAGCCACCGCAACGACCTCTACATGCAGCCTCAGGGTTTGACTATGGACCCCAGTCTGATGCAGCAACCTCCCACCAACATCCCGACCATATCCCCCAGGATGGGAGAATTTCTTGGCAGGCGACCTAGCAGCGCTCCATCCCAGCACCTTCTGGAGACCACCACCTACCCAGGAGTACGGCCCCTGACGAGTGGAGCGTTCCCCGTCAGCCCCGGGGGATACGGCAACGCTGTTACTCAGGCAAGAGCCTTCCCCGTGTACAATGCCCACACCGGTCTCAACATGTCTGCTCTCGGACAGCAGCCTCCACCAGCCCCAGGAACCCCTGGAGCGGCACCCAAAACCTTCTCCGGCTCCTTTTCCCCCATGGAGCTGATGAAGAGAGCCCCCAACCTCCCCCCAGCGTCGCCGATAGCAGCGCCGAGCCCCCTTCACAGCCCGCAACTTCTCCGGAAAGGAATCAATGCTGCTCCCGAGAGCACCATTGTTCCCGTGACTTCTACCTCCAATCTCCAAGTGCAAAATCTTAACAACGCCAAGATGGTTGGACGTCGCACTGGTCCACCTGTCATAGTCTCAACCATGGCCACCACACCTGACACAAGTAATGTCAAGCCTCACCTCTCTCACTTATTTCTTCAACCACTCTGTCCTCTTTTCTTCAGTCTTGTTGCTGATTTGTATTTTCCCAGTAGATATTGCTGATAATTAACTTTCTGCTGGTTCTGTTTTGTAGCTAGATTGGATACACTGTGAGATTTAATTCTGTGTATAATAGACAGATTTTTGGCATACTACAAAACATCAGGCTGAGTCTTTTTGAATGGAAGAGTAGCATGCAAGATGCATCTGACAAGTTAAGTAGCTTTGCTCGGAGAAATCTTTTTCAAAATTACGCAACTATTTATACACGTATTGCAACAGAGTTGTGTCATTTGCCGGAGGGGATCCTGTCTCATCACCAAGTTGAAACATTTCTTATGAGCAGTGCTCCAGTTCTGGAGTTGAACATTTTTTTGGTTCTTTTCACTCATCTAAATTATCGGTCAGTAGTTTCTGTAGTTATACTTTGCTTCTTCTTATATATATTTTTTTTTAATTTTCGTACTTTTATTCTTCTGTTGTGGTGAAACTATACCCCTAAAAACATTTTGACACAAAACATGCTAGCACTAATTGAATGATTGTGTTTAGTAGCTAAGTCTTCTCTTGATTGATACTCACAAGACAGTTTGTCTACGTCAAAAACACATCAACATCCAGCTTGTCTTTAGTATGCAAATGTTTAGAGGTAGAGAGTAGCTGCCCTTCTATTTTACACTGGACTCTCTCCTAATCACAGGCTTAACCGCCTCAAATCCAATTACACTAATTGGATGTATAGGTGTGTAGACTATAATAAGTAACCGTTTTTTATAGACACCCTGTTGTTTGTTTGTTTGAAATTTCGTTTGCATTGCAGTGCAGCTAAATGTTCTGTCACATATATTTGTTTGTGCTTCAAAACATAGTCAATCATTGTCATCTCAGAGAGCAGGCAGTTAGGCGCGTCGGAGACGAATGTCCTCAGCTCATTTTTCCTAAACATCCCTGTTGAATAGTTACTTACAATTTCCAAGATACATTTATGCTTGTCTAGAAGTGAGAGAGCCATAAAAGAAATTTCTGTTGGCGCTTTTGTAAACACGCTGTTGCAGAGCAAACTTGTTATTTATTTGTTTTCTTCAATGTGTGTGAGAATATATTTATTGTTCATTTTCAGTGGCCTCACAGAACTCATAATTATGATTTTTTTTTTTTTTCCCGGAGAAACTTCTTTGTCTCATGCAAGGTTAACATTGGTAGTGTGGCAGCGTTGAATGTGCAGTTCACAGTGACAGTGGATTCTCCAGCGAGGCTTCATCTCAGCTTATTCCTCTACATAAACGCCTTGATTTCTCTCCTTAACAAGCTGATATATTTCCCTGCTGATGAGCGCTGATGAGCTTAGGGAGGAATTAAATCTTTTAACCTTGCTTTCAGCCATGTAACCCTTTATCTTGCCTGCCTCTCTAATGGGTCTGTGGGCTGCTGCACTTGTTACAGAGTAATGACTTTTATGAAGTGGCTTTCCCTTCATGTGTTGTCAAGGAAATAAGAAGCGAGGTGCAAGATCCAGAGGAGGATGAAGTAGCAGAGGTGGGAGGTCCCTCTTTCGAGCTTCATGCAAATATCTGCCGCGTTCCCAAGGTCACAGTGGCAGCCATATTTCCCCCACTCAGATACACTTTTAGCACAACAAACTCATTTGCATGTAGCTGACATTTGTTGCTTCAGTAACTTCATCTGATAATGGGCAGCCCTTGCAGACGATCGGAAAGCATACTTCTTAATTGTGTGTTGCTAGGCAACCCAGGTTTCAGTGGTAATCAGAGATAGATAATCTTCACATTTAAGGAAAGGGGAAAAGTGGAGCCCTGCATGCAGTGTTGCACATTTATTTTGTGCACTTGTTACCTTTTGAGCAGCCATTTGCAGTTTGGAGCAGGAGAAAATTGAGTGAAAATAATAAGATGTTGCAAGGCACTTAATGAAAACATTTCTCTTACACTCTCTCTCTCTCCCTCTCTCTCCATCTCCCTCTTCCTCTCAGGAGATTGCTTCTCATTTTTGTGCAAAGGCGCTAGTACACCAGTGAAGAGCCTCTCTTATTACATGCATGGTGTTTTATGTTCAAACATGCATATTGATGAAAAGTTGACACATTATTCTTTTTGCACCTGCTGAATAAATTGGTAGTTCTTCCAACACAAACCAGTCTATTTATCATCTTACATCAAAGTGTACATTTACACATAGCTGTTGAAGAATCCACATTTCCATATTGTTGAATTCTTATTTATTCTCACTCCTGACTTGTGAAAGCAAAGATGTGAGCCCTGAAACTGAAAATTACCGGCAGCTAAAAATATTGCTGTAAAAGTTGGAGGTGGGAGGGCCCTGCCCGGGCGCTGTTTTGGTTGGCTAAAGCCGTAAGTAGTGTTAATAATGGCATTAAACGTTTGAGTCGAGCTTAGAGTTGCAACAGTTCCCTTCCACTTAAAGTAGGGAGAGAGAGCGCCGTGCAGCACTCGCATTGGCCATGGAGCTGTCCGTCAGTGGCATCCATCAGAGCAGCACAGGTGGGTGAACCGAACCTTTAGTGTCACGTGAAGCGTGAGTAGCCACTCCGCTATAGCTAGAGATGTGATTGGCTAGTATTCTGCATGGTGTGCGTGCTCAGTAGATTAACCAAGGTGGACGCTGTGCGTGTTGTCTACAAATGCCGGCACGTGGTTTCTTTGTGGAGGATAATCCATGGAACATCTTCAGCTGTACTTTTCTGGGCTGGGAGAATTAGGAGGGGGGGGGGTGGGTGGTGGTGTGGTGGGTGGTGTGCTTGAAGGGGGCAGGGCTTGTAGTTAACAGGAAGGAGAGAGAGAGAGTGGAACTTGGCAGCGGGCCCTGGTAGCCATATGGGATGTGTCAGTTGACAGGTTCACCTGTATAAGTCTGCTGCTTTCATGGTGACTCTGCGCCCAAGTTGCATCCGCTGCTTACAGGGAGCTTTGTTCAAAAAACATGGCAGCTCCCCTCTGTTTTGTCCCCCCTTCTCTCTCTTTCTGACAGGAAGCCATCACTGTTATGGCTGACAGTTACGTAACCTTCCAGTGCATGGCTCCCATGGGGGGGGGGGGGGGGGCCTGAATGGGATTTTAATTTCCCTGTCTGTGTTTGGAAGGACATCCACGAGGATGCACGCCTAATGTGCTCTCAGCTGTCCTTGGCTAAACTGCTTTGTTCAGGTGTCTGACATTGATTTCAGTGTGCGGCGCGCTCCGGCCTGGCCTGTTTTTCCACTGGTCCGTGAGAAAGAAAACATTCCCCCCCGCGTGTCAGCGAGGCTTCAGACTCTGCCCCCCCCCCCCCCGATCTCGCCTGTATATCTGAGACAGGAGGTGATGTCCGTCTTCCTGTGCGACCCCTTCTGCTGTTTTTGATTCCTTACGAAGGGCAGAGCGCTTTGATTTAGTGCTTATGTTGCCTTACAAGTTTAGCGTCCTGTCACATGTGTGTGTTTCTGGATGACACGCGATGCACGACGCTGCTGCTCTCCTGCCACACACACACACACACACACACACACACACACACACACACACACACACACACACACACACACACACACACACACACACACACACACACACACACACACACACACACACACACACACACAGATGTCCCGCTCTCAGCAGCAGGAAGTGTTTGTCTTCATCCGAGGCCGGCTGCATGTGACAGAACTGACAGCAGGACGTGGGGACAAGACCTTACGTTTCCTCTATCTGTCTCTTTCTTCTTTGACCAGCACTATTTACCATGCAGGCACAAAGTATTAGCACAGATTGCCATTGTTTTGGCTCTACTTTGGCATATTAGCAACTGAGCAGCTTTTAATTAAGGTGACTTAAAGTTTATCTTAATGCACTCTAATGTTCTGGTGTGCAGACACAGCACAGCATTGAATCGCTCCCCCAACACTTCCTGTCTGCTCTGTATATTGATCCCTTCCTTACTCGATGTTGTTGACGTGGTAATACGCGGGGGTTGTTATGAAGGGCTAACGGCTTACGTTACCTGTCTAGGAAAAGACTGGGAATTAGGAAGTGTGGGGGATGGAGGGGGGGTGGGGGAATCCTCGCCGCCATCTGTGTGTGTATATTTGTGCATATGAGTACTAGGATTGATGTGTGTATTTGTGTCTGTGTGTGTGTGTGTGTGTGTGGATGCTACTATGCAGGCGTCACGTGTCAGTGGGAGTCTGTGTCATCCCCACTAATCCTGCTGATATGAATGAGTGGAGACAGACAAGAGGTTTGGGCTCACATGGCATCGGTCAGGGGTTATTACAGGGAATGTGGCCATGTAATACTCAGTGTTACCCTGCTCATGTTTTAATATCTTACAATACCACCTCAGCGGGACGCCTGGATGAATTGCATGCACTCACATCTGGATGAATGAATGCCCACTGTGCCTATTGATACATGATGCGACTGTGGAGTAACATTTTTGTCGCACATTGAATTTGAAAAAAAAAAAATAATAATAATAATAAAGTGTTTAAAATACATATTTAAATCACAAAAAAAGAAAATAAACAAAGAAAAAAGTTTTATTTTGATTTCAGAGCCTCTCCATCCACCAGGGTGAGAACCTTTACCCATCTGCGAGTAAACCCAAAAGTCAAAAGTTGTTTTCTGTTCGCCCAGGTCAAAATAAAGAAGAGCAAATCCAAAGTAATAGAAAAAAAACATTGCTTGATGCAATGCCTCTGTTAAATTGTCTCTGTTCACCTCTGGATTCTTAAACATCTTATCTGTGTGCAGTCTCACTGTCATGTGTCCCCGGTTTCCCCGACAACCAGGTAAATGTTACATGAACTATCTGCTGCTCCATCTCCACTTAGCCTCTGTATTGTTTTTGTCCCTGGGGAAATATGGCCAGGAAAAATCAATTTTTCCACTGCAGTAGTTTTTTCTCAGGAAAAAAAAGTGAAAAAGAAAAAAGTGTTGTTGAGCCCCCATCCCCTCTCACCCCACCCACCCTCAACCCTCCCTGGCTGTTTTCTCATGGTTGATCTTTCCAAACCATCGGTTGTGTTCACAGAGGGATTAATGGTTTCTGCGAAGCCAGCCAACCCATGGAGGGAACGGGGCCTTCGAGCGAATGAGGAACAGCTGGTCTCCCCCTGCTTGTGACAGCTCCAGTGTTTGAGTGTGTGCTTGTTGTGCGTGCGCGACGGTAGCGTCTGACCTCTGCGCGGGGTCAGAAACACCGTTCCCGCTCCAAAAACGCAACCTAAGTTTTAGGTTTTTCTCTTATGTAGGCTACTGCTGCTGTTTTTGCTGCTGTTGCTACCATGTGTAACTTTTTTTATAAGCCGTGTCACGGAGATGTTTCCATCGGTTTGTGTTGGACCAAAAAGTTTTGACCCCTAAATTTCTCACTGGAGCAGTTAAATCCCTAGAAAATGTGGAATTAATGATCAGAGTTGTGGACGTTTTCGGTTTCAGCCCTTTGTTAAGTGCACTTTGTATTCCTCACACTTATTTGAAGATTAAATGGATTTGAAATTGGATTTGGAACAACCAAAAGACCATACTGGAAAAGCCTTGAATTAAATTTTTTTTTTTTTTTAGAAAAAAGCAGCCACTTCTTTCACTTCTTCTTTTTTTTTCTAGGAAAATTATTCCAAGTCCTGTAGCGATGACTGGAGGCCAGCTGATTGGAATTTACCCGCTGTCACAGCGGCCCATGAATGCTCCTCCACAGGCCCAAAGGTCACTGCGAAAGAGTTGCTGGAGGGATGAGGAGGAGTGTGTGGGTGTGTGTTCATGTTCATGTGCCGGGGTGTGTGCTCATCTTCTGACATGTTATGATTGGTGAGAAGAATCTTTCCAGCTATTTCTGGAGATCACATTTTCATGTTTATTCTACTATAGTCTTCCCGTCCCGTGGCTGTATTGTTAACAGGATAGAGGCGACGTATGCGCGGAGCTCGTTGCTTGTAAGAATAGCAGCACTTTGGTATAATCTCCCCAATTATCTGTCGTCGATTCTGCCGTATATTATTCCATTCTCCATGGCAGCTGGGGAGGAGATTGGTTTTATGCATGTCGAACGGCAACAGCTGCATCCACTAAAACAGACAACTACCTCTGCACACCTCCCCAGCCCTTTTTTTTGTCTCCCTCCCCCTCTTTCTCTCTCACTCAGTGGTGGGCAGGTCACCCTGAATTATTCATCAGTGTGAAATGAAAAAGCTCATGGATATTGAATATCCCCTCTGAAGTGGTGGCCAACCTTGTGTTTTTTTTCTCTTCCTGTTTTTTTTTTTTTTGCAGCTGAAAAGAGTGAAAAGAGCGGCAGATCTCCTTGCCAGGGTATTTCAAAGGTTAACCGATTGCTTTACCTTGTTCACATATTTACTTTCTTCATGATCGGTAGCCAGCGAGGAGGAGGAGGAGGTGGAGAGAGACGGGGAGCAGGATGAAGAATATGACTGAGGAAGAAAGGAGATGAAAAGAATAGGAACAAAAAGAAAAACGTGTGTAATGTGTGTTCCTGTAGATATTTCTCTCCTGGAACAACTCTGCGACCACCACTGTGGGTTTTACCTTGTTGTGTTGCTGCGGTCGAGTCGCTAATCTTCCCCGCTGCGCGTTTTGAGGCCCCCGTTCCTTCTTGGAACGAGCGCGTTCTGTGGTCGGCCGTGGTCGTTCCCGATCGACCGGTTGTCATTGGTTCTCCCATGTGGCCCACTGTGTTCCTCCATTGTCCTTCTGCCTCGTCTTTTGTCCTGCGGTTTGATCTGCGGCCCGCACTGCAAATCAATGCTGCTGGGTGCCATTCATTTAGCTCAGCAGCCAACAAACACAGCAGGGATTCTCAGAACATCTCCCATGTGAGAATATAGAAATTGGGCAGCGAGGATAAGGGGAAAAAATCCTTCAAGCTTCAGAGCTCTGTTGTTTTTTGTGTTTTTTTTTTCTTTTTACATCTTTAGGACATTTTAGTCACATTAGAATATTTCTGTGTTCGCCATTTGCTGGCATTAGTGTTTTTATTTGTCTAACAAGCAGGCTGAATGCCGTTCCCCTGAAGGACAGAGACTTAAAAACCCTCCTTTATGCCAGAGAGCAGATGCTAAGATAATGAATAAATAAAATAAATAAAAACTGCTCAAGGGGTGAGCCCCTCCTCCCCTGTTTGGTATGTTGTACATGCTAATAGGACATGGAGTGTTTTATTCATTCAATAATATTTGAGAGAACTGCACTACACTGACTCTGCGTCTCTCTCTCTCTCTCTACTCCCTCATTGGCCATTATGTTACGACTACCCTGTACCCTTTCAGTCATTACAGTCCATTTTCCTCCATTCCCAATTTCTACTGCAGCATAGACAATTACCCAGGAATCCTTTTAAGAGTATTCCCAAGCCATACAAAGACCAAATGTGCCTGCAGGAAGCAGCCAGGGGTTTAACTGGCTAACCTTTTCCAAAACTATTCTCAAAAGAGTCGTAATGACTGACAATTGGACAGGGGGAAAAAGCTATTTTATTTTCCTATGAGTAAAACTCGGATTATTTGTCTTCCAGGAAATAGTTCGGAGGCTTTTTTTTGTTGTTGTTGTTGGTTGGAGAACATCACGTTACATTGAGGTAATTGCAGCTTAGCTTGAGTGGAGAACATCAGCTGATGGCAGGGCGCTCATAGGAAGCGGCGCGGTGTGGGTGTATTAGCTCCAAGGTGTCGGGTGATCCAGGTGTCGTATCGAGTGACCCAAAGGCAAACTCCAGTTACAGTTGGGTTTCGAGGGCGGTGGGGGGTGTGGTGGGTTTGTGGGTAGTGGGGAGAAAAAAAGCGGTCTGTGCTTCTAGAGGAAGTGTGAAATATCATCTGTCATGGCGGAGGGAGTCGGATGAGTAGGTGGGAGGGAGTTTCTTTCCAGAGGGTGTAGAAGATGAAACGAGGTGGTGGTGGTGTGTGAGTGTATATGTGTGTGTGTGTGGGGGGGGGGGGGGGGGGGGGTTATGATGATGAAAATGGCTGTAACTCCTCAGCAAAGTGAGCTTTAAAAGGCTGTAAGTGGACACCTCATAGTATCTGATGGCTGACTCCTGGCTGACAAGACCCAGCGACCCCGGTGTATTTATCGTAATGGAGCACAGCTGGGCCGCAGCTTCGATGGGTTAATAGCCATGTGACAGCTTTTTTTTTTTTTTTTTTGGGAGGAGGGGGTGGGGGGGTAGTGTGTATCTGTGTGTGTGCATGCATTTTTATTTACTCGTGCGCTCCGCTGAGTGGCACGCAGGGGCCACACTTGGGGAGGGAGGGACTCGCTCTCTCTCTGCTGCGTCTCCGCTCTCTCTGCCAGGCCAGATGGCTCCTGTCACTGAGAGAGAAGGAGGAGCGATGGAAGGGGAAAAAGGGGGGAGGAGGAGGAGGAGGAGGGAGCTCTGAGTCGCCCCTTAACAGCGCCAGAGTGGCCTGTCCCCAGAGCCACCACATCTGGAGACCACCTGCAGCTGGCTCGCCACGTTTCCTCCATCCCCGTCTCTCTCTTTCTTTCTTTCCCGCTCTTATTTTTCCAGATCGGGGGTTGGGGTGGGGGGAGGCGAGGCGACAGCGGTGGCGGAGCGGCCGAGTGTTTGGTCAGGCTGTGATTTGTGCCCCATATTTCGGCAACTTTAGTGTGTCTCTGCTGTGGGAGGAGGAGGAGGAGGAGGAGGAGGAGGAGGAGGAGGAGGAGGAGGGGGAAGTGGCAGCGGTGGTGGTGATGGTGTGAAAGCACGACGGCAAAATATCATTTTATTTTATGACTGCACCAGCCTCGCAGAGTTGTGGGTTTTTGTATTTGTTATATTTCTTCTTTTTATTCCTCCTCAAGTAAAAAAAAAGAAAAAAAAGCAGAGTGAGAATGTTCGCTTTTCTTCCCTCCGCTGTTGCTGCAACTGATCCAGAGGCCACAGAGGGGCTGTTCCTGCCTGGAAAATAAAGCCTGCCTGCCCTCCTTGGCTCCCCCCAAATAAAATACACTCATTTGCATTCCCATGCTGTAATTTAGACCTCCCCTCTCCTTCTCTCTCTCTCTGTGTTTCTCTTTCACTATCTCTCCGTCCCTCATCCCTACATCTTTTCAGCCCTGGTCCTTGTAGGTCCACGGGGACTGGAACGTGGGAGGGGAGGCAGAGGAAACAAAAGCAGAGAGGCAGTGTTGACTCAGGGTTGTTATCTGGACCACTGCTGAGGGGGGGGCTCTTGTGTGTGTATGTGTGTGTGTGTGTGTGTGTGTGCATACATGCCTAGGTTGGGGCTATTTACCCTGGCTGCTGCCACGGCAGGTGCCTCTCGGTGGATAAACCTGGGCCTCCTAAATAAATATCCACTGTGGGGAAATTAGACTTGCGTCACCAAAAACTCCACCGCTACGTCTCCTTTTCTCTCCCTCTCTCTTCTTCTCCCGTCACACCAAGAATGTCCACTCCATTCACAATCAGCTATCTCACTCCTAAACTCCCTAAAAGAGGTGTCACTGAGCATAAAGGACAAAGGGAACTCTCAGAGGACGTTTTGGATGTTTTATGGAACAAAATGATCAACCTGTTCCCAGTGTGTATCTGATGGTGTGTCTTTGTGGATGGAGGAGCGTCTCTCTCTCTCTCTCTCCCGTCTCCTATCTTTGGTTGGATGCACTCACAGCTTGTTTCCTCAGAGGTTTCTGCTCTTAAACTAAGTTGTTGGGGGAACAAACGCGACCCTTGGCTAGGATTATATTGCATTATTCAGTCCCTCTGCGTAAAGGGAGGAGTGGGTATAGTGATCGCTTTCTGCAAGGAAAAGTTTGCAGTTCTAATATCTGAGGTAGTTTTTCTTTTTCCCCCAAAAAAAACCTGTAGGTTGGTTTTGTTCTGTTTCCAGATCAGTGGATAATGATTCTTCGCTGAGCTGGATTCATTCTTTGACTATGCTGTAAGGTTTGCCATTTAGCTCCAAGTTGAAGACTACACCTTGTGGTTGGGTCAGACTGAGGTCGGCTCATGTTTCCACCACAGAGTAACCGCTCCACAGTTTGTTTGGAATTGGATCGAGACCACTTCCAAGGGTCTTGGTGTGGCCGTGTGGAGTAACACTGCTGCCTTCAAATCTGCACAAACGAATCGTTGTAAAGGGAAATATGAACAAGTCGGGTCGTATTCCGCGAAACTAAACAACAAAGGTGTGAAAGTGATATAGTTTTTTAATCTATGTAATGCCAAGATGGAAAAAAGATACCAGTCCAGTGTGTAGCGTTGTAAATATTAATGGTTGTATTTGAGATACTCATCTGCAAAGCTTCTGCTTTCTGCCCAAAACTAAACATACCAAGAAATATAGTTGTTTTTATGAGTGACATTAAAATAAAACTAAAAAAACACAGCAGTAATACAGTGTGAAAACAGAATCAAGAATGGGAAAAAAATAATAATCCAAAAAATCAAAAAGCAAGAAAAAACTACCATGAGAGCTGTCGGGGGATTTCTCTGCTCTGCTCCTGTGCTGAACCCCCGTGCTGACCCGGACCCGGAGTCCAGCATCTGAGACGGACCTGTGAACCTCCGGTCATAATGTGGTCAAGCCGAAGCCTCGTCCCCGGGCGGCAGGTTGGCTCGTTCTACCACTTGCTTTCTAAAAAATCCCTTTAAGTGCTTTAGGGGGATTTAACAGGCCTCTACATCCAGCAGCCAAGTTCCAGCGCTTACAGGAAAAGGGCGCTTACAGTATAATTAGGCTGGTTAAAGAAGAGGGCTCCCTCTCAGCGGTAAATCTACATGGACTGTGAGGAGGCTCGGGCCATTTGTCGGGTCTTCCAGAGCGTGACCGCTGCTCTTGATGTCTCACTGTGCTAAAGGTCAGGGCTTAAAGAAGTCATGCAGCAGGAGGGAGATGGGAGCGAGACTCTGAACTGTGAATTCTTTAACTCTGAATTTGAAATGAAAAATGCATTTGTATGCTTCAAAAAAGAGAAAATCTTCTCTCCTCGGGGGGGGAAACCGCCGCTGTGACTCTTTTGCTTATGAACCGGTATCTGTAGTCGTGCTGCGACCCATAAAACTCCACCAATTGATACTTTTTTTTTTTAGTGGGGAACAAAAGTAAACATTTGAACTCTGATTAGTTTTATTTGACTTGGAAACTGGTGCGTACATCAGGCTGCTGTGTGAACTGGGTGTGTGCAGACACAAATGCTTGTGCTGGAAGGCGTGGTCGCTGCTTTGGCACGGGGCGAACAGATGTAGCCTTCAGTACTGGTTTAGACCTATAAGCCTGGCTGCTCTACATCTGAAAGAGGAAGTGTGTTTGTACGTGCGTTGTTGGTGGGACCTGCTGTGCCGATCTGCTCTCATTAGTGTTTACTCCCCCCCTCCCCAAAACATGTAACAACATGCACGTCAACTGTTGGAGTATATAGATATCTGGTTAGGTTGCACCAGGCCCGGTGGCTGCATGACATGTAACCCGGCCCGCTTGCGTCCTGAGACCTTTCCCACCGAGATCCGCTTCTCTCCGGATTCTTCTGCTTCTGAATGTCGGCCACGGCACCTGCTGGAGACGATCACAAGCAGATCCCCAAAGAAGCGAGAAACCTCGGCCCCCCTCCGGGAATGTGCAAAATTGGAATCACGAGTTCATGATTCAGCATTTCGCAGCATTTTCACACCCCACTGAATTCTCCACAAAGTTCCCAAACAATACAGTAAGAACGAATGTTTCCCAGAAGACGTTTTATCGCACTTTTTCCACAAAATTACACATTTGTTCACCAAAACAAGTAATTTTGTTACATTATTTACTCATCGGTAAGTTTTTAATTAATGCAATTACTTCCCCATGATCAGAAAATAACAAATAATCACAGATTTTATTGCATTTTTCTTTTTTTTTTGAATTCATCTATTCTGGATCAAGAAGACACTCAGATCCTGTAGGCAGTGATGAACATGAGCGCTGCCTGTGAACTGAGCAGCCGTAGTCAGATACAATCTTTAACTACTCATGTCGGAGCTCAATACTGTTTGACCTCTGGACCTGTGGAGTTAACAATCATCAGTGGCCATTCAGGAAACCTGCAGCGCTCTTTGATATGCCCTCCCTTCCTCCTCTTCTTAAAATACCCACCGACCTCGCAGGAGGACGGTTCTGTCTTTTAAAAGCTGTGATCTGCCACGTTCCATATTAACATATTGCTGCTGTCAGTCAGCGCCCCCCCCCCCCCCCCCCCTCCTCCTCCTCCTCCTCCTCCTCCTCCTCCTGCACATCCTCTAATGTTATTGAAGAGAGGAAGATCAGAGGGGCAGCCGTATCCCCACGCTCCATCAAGAGTGTGTGTACATGCCTGTCTGTGGATGTTGCCGTGTGTGTGTGTGTCTGGACGGCTGGCAGGAAGTGGGGGCTGCTGCCTTTGATGGTCACACTCCCTCAGATGTGTCATTGCTACAGACGGTGGCTCGCCTGACACACCGTGTCTCCTCTCGTTGGGCTCACGCCGCTGAGAAACAGCAGCACTGATAGTCACCTAAGACACACACACACTCACACACACACACATAAAAAAACTCACTTAAAGTGGACACACACAATTATGCTGCATGAAAAAAAAAGTGGCCTCACACTGGGACGGACACATCCACCAGCCCCATGAGCCCAAACTGCACAGGCCGTTCCATCTCTCCACTTTACTGTCACTGATAATCGGTTGTGGCGTGTGACCGTGCCTGGCTCTTTGTCTATTGGTCGCGCTTGTCATGCAGCCGCTGAGGTGTGTATGTATGTGTGTGTTTGTGTGTGTGTGTGTTTGTGTATATTTGTGTGTATGTGCTGTGTCCACGCTGCAGAGTGGTGAGGAGGCTCCGGTTACATTGTTATTCTAAACGGGGTGTTTTCAGCCGCTCGTCCTCGCAGTCATTCGGCAGAGCAGGTCTGTCAGTTTGCGCCCCCCCCCACCCCACCCCACCCTCACACACACACACACACACCCTAACCTCCCCTCCCCTCCACCCCCCACCCTCCCACCCCTCCAGGGACCAAACTGTGAACTTAACACACTCGGCTCTGATGACTTCCCTGATGGTGCGAAAAACAGCCAACTCTACAGCTGTAATGTTATTACTGGAGTGGCTTGAATGTTGCATTGTTCCTCTGGTATAGTGTACGTGTGTTTCAGTGTGTGTGTGTGTTTCAGTGTGCTCTACTGTGTGTGTGTGTGTTGCATATTCACAGTTAGGGAGGGGAGTGTGAGTGTGTATGTCACTATTCCAATCTCTTCCTGGTAACCCGCAAAATGCCAGGGTGTGCGTGTATTATGTGTGTGTGTGGTTATGGGGGGGGTTTGAAAGTCTAGATGAAAGTGGAAAAAGCAGAGGAGGAAAGCAAATAATCAGGGGGGAGAGAGAGGTGAAACTAGGAGCAAAGGAAAGAGAGAGAGAGTGTCAGTGAAAAGTGTGTGTGTGTGAGAGAGAGAGAGAGAGAGAGCGAGAAGGGGGAAAGGGGCAGGCGTTCTTAAAACACTGTGGAGTCCAGATCAGAAATAAAACATAAAAAGGAGAGAAGGAGGAGGAGGGAAAAAAGGGAGGAGGGATTGTGCTCGAGTGTGTGTGTGTGTGTAAGCGTGTGTGTGTGCTTGTGTATGTGTATGTGTGTGTGTGCAGATCCTATGAAGTGAACGCAGCCGGGGAGTAAATTGTGCGAAGCCCAGAGAGCTCAGCTCCGCATGTTCGAGCTGGCACTTTTGATTTAGGCTGAATTTTTTTTTTTTTTTTTTTTTTTTTTGCTGTGGGATCTTTTTTTTTTCTGCCCCTCCTGGTTTATTATCAGCTCAAGACAAAGGCAGGAGAAAAAAGCTAAAGAGAGAGAGAGAGAGAGAGAGAAACAGAGAGAGAGAGAGAGAGGGAGAGCCATAAGAGAGAGAGAGAGAGAGAGCCGCAGAGTGAATAGATGTTGCGCAGCTAACAGCAGAGGAAGCAGCAGCACAGAGAGAGTTTCCAGCCATCGCGCTCCCCGACCGCAGCCTTTTCTTCCTGGGAGATTAAAAATAAAGGACAAAAGCATCTCCCCCGCCTTCTCCAGCCCTCCACCATCCGATCACCAGCCTGCACCGTCGCTGCCTGCCTGCGTGTGTGTGTGTGTGTAGTGTGTGTGTGTGCGCGCACATAAGGACGCCGCGGGTGTATGTTGCTTTTTCTTCCAGCCCCTCAAAGGCATGGATTGAAGATGGTGCAGCCGGGGGCTTAGTGAGAGCTTGCTCCGCAAAAAAAAAAAAAAAAACCTTCCCCTCGCCAACAGGGCCAGACCAAGAGGAGCAACTCCAGGGGAGGGGGGGAGGGGGGGTTGAAGGAGTAGTGGGAGAGGAGGAGGAGGAGGAGAAGAAGAGAGGAAGGGGGGGGGGATACCCTCCTTGGATTATTGCGGAGGGTCCTCCACTTCTTCTTTCTTTTCTTTTTTTTGGGAGGGGGTTAATTTTTTTTTTTGATTTTTAAATTTTTTCTCCCTCCCCCCTCTCTGTCTCTCTCTCCATCCGCCTCAATCGTCTTCTGTCTTTGCTGCGATGCGTAGCTTTTAATCCGAAGAATGTGGAGACAACATTTTCCAGGCAAGCAGCATGTTTCCTGTTTTCTTTTCTGGATGTCTAATAAAGTCTGGCATGTGGGAGGTGGGAGGGAGGTGGACGGATGGGGGAGTGGGTGGGTGGGTGTGTGTGTGTGGGTGGGGGAGTGTGGATAAGAGGAGGGAGGAAGGAGTGTGTGTGTTTATGAGAGTGTGTGTGTGTGTGTGTGTGTGTTAGTAAGGTAGTGGAGTGGTCCAACAGTGTTGTCATTTCGAGGTCCGCCCCGTCCTGCACCGCCGCCGCTGCTGCTGCTGCTGCTGCTGCTGCTGCTGCTGCTGCTGCACTTGGCTCCGGTGTCGTTGCTTCCTCTGCAGGCTTGGAGCTCCGAGCGCACTCCGTAGCTTGGGGCAACGCTGGAGAATAAAAGAGCGGGAAAGAGAGAGAGAGAGAGAGAGGAAGAGGGAGGGGATGGGATGGGAGGACCGGCGTGGTGGTGGTAGTTGTGCCATGGATGCTGCTGCTGCTGTGCTGCTGACACTCGCTTTTGTCCCGTGGTGGAGTGAGTGTGGGCCCGGCCCGCCCATGCACACAGAGGGTACCATTTAAAAAACAAGGCGTGCGCTCATTTTCTTGGCAGGGGGATGGATTTGGTGTGGCGGGCAGCCGGGTGGTGACAGGGGTGGGGCACTGTGGCAGCACGGGACAAGTGGCCTTTGTGTGCTACTTTTTTTTTTGGTTGGGGGGAAGTGGAAGGGGCACGGAGGAGGCCCGCCAACAAAGGGTGCCTATACCCACCCCCATACCCCCACCTTCAGCCGCTCCATCCGCTCCCTTCAGCCGCTACAACTCATGCAGTGACCTTGTGCTGTCACTGGCAGATGAAGGGTGTGCGTTTATAGCAGTTTGTGTGTATGTTGTATATGTGTATGTGAGTGTAAGAGGGGAGGAAAGTAGTAAATGAGTAATTCAGCCTCAGTAAAAGCAGCAGTACACACTCTGGCAGAGTTCCATATGAAAAAAAAAAAAAACCGAGGCAAACTCCAGCACAGAAAACAAAGTGTTGTTTGACCCAACGGCACATCTGTGTGTAATGCCAAGCTTCTCCGTTACTCCACAGTCAAGCTGCTGGCAGGCGGCCAAGGTTGTGTGTGGGTTCTTGTTCATTTGTTGCAAGTGCATTCCTGTCGGGTCTGTGTTTTAATACAGATCTCACTCTGCCCTTTACAACACTGATTACACACTAGTTTTGACGGCATTAAACTGGATACAAATCGGGTGCAGAGCGTGCTTATCAAATCCAATTTAAGAAACAAAAGTTGCTTGAGCTCGTTAGCGATCGCAGAAACCTTCATTTTCCTTGTGCAACAACTAGAGAATGTCTCAACCCAGGCCTTGGAGCTGAGCTTAAAACATGGATGTGATGTGCATTTCATTTAACAGGGAGTCTGCTGAGACTGACATTATGCCACCGCTGTTGACCTGTAAAAAATCACAGTTTACTCGCAAAATGTTAAAGTGATGTCAGAGCTTTTTTCTCTCTCCCCTTTTTCTATAGCAAATTATCCTTGGCTGAGCACAGATGCCAAATTGCAGAGAAGCACATTAGGCAGACAACAGCCAAGTTCTCGTTTGGCCTTTGGGCAAGTTACTCGGAGACTTATCGTTAATTAGCTACAGCTGATATAATCTACTGCCAGCGATGTTTGCCATTTCAAACGGCTCGGATTGGCATTCGGTGACGATTTGTTATGAGGAGCCTGCGACCTGAACGTTTTGTAGCTTCCTCTTCGCTAACAGTTTGATATCTTTGGGTAATTCAGCCATTTTGCCAACCAGAGACCTGAATCAAAGCAGAACGGGGGGCGAACAGAACCAAAGCCTGCACTCGGTAGCTATCCAGGCCACAGATCTATAGACTAGACTAAACCAGACTGGTTGAGGGGGATGTGGGTCAAGTTTCAGTTTCAGCACGGTTGCCTCTGAGGGTGGCACAGTGAGTGAACAGGGCCGTAGCTGCCGTTGGTCAGCAGCAGCAGCAGCAGCCTTGTTGTCAAGAAGGAGCCACCTGCAAACAGCAGCTTGGAGTTGCTAGGTAACCGGTGGCAGCAGATGATGATAGTACACGGTGAAGGGCTTGTCTGGTCTCCCATCACCACCTGAGTGACTTCTGCTGCTGTTATCTTCTGTCTGTTCTCACCTACAACTACTACTACTACTACAACAAACCCTACATCTCCCTGTTCCCCTCTGGTTCCTCTTCCCAAAACCATTGGAGGCAACATAACACCAGCAGCAGCAGCAGCAGCAGCAGCAGCAGCAAGAGGCCAGTGGTAGGAAGAGACTCCCAGCTCCCTTCACCACATAATGGAAACTCTGGCCTCATCTCCCGGTGCGCCGCTCTGCTGCGTCCGGCTGCCAGACTCTGACTAAGTGTTGCTGGCTCAGGAACCGCAGCCTCCAGCCTGGGCCCAGTTCAGGTTCCACAAGTATTTGTCTACAGGAATGATTAGAATTAAAATACAGATGGAAAAAAACAAAACTCCCCCCACTCTCCAAAAAAAAAAAAAAAAAAAAAAAAAAAAGGTTTCGCTTGAGACCTAGATTTCCAAAATAATTTTCGTTCTGACCCAGTTCTCATTTTTGATGACTGTTGTGCCTTCTAATTGAGAGACGAGATCTGTTTTTAGACTGCTCTCTGAGCTCACCACCTTTTTTTATTTTATTACAGGGACTTGAAAAGATCTTAGTAACATGATATTCAGCAGTAATGGATGACAATTTCTACAAGGGAAAAAAAACAATTTCAAGGCAGACATGGTCTACTTAGAGAGAATTCCTTTAGAAATCATTACGTGGAGCTTTTGTTTCATCACAAGGACGAAGCTGGAAGTCAAAGTAGGATTGTAGTTACTGGGAGCAGAGATTTGTTGTCGCTGTGTTTGACATTTTAAAAACCGTGCAATTAATTGATCAGGAGCGGGGTGGAGGGGAAAAAAAGAAAAGAAAAAGTAATTTATAGATTAATCACCAATGGAGAAAATCAGTTGTTGCTGCCCCAGATCTGACTGAGTGTATCATTACACACACAAGACCCAGCAGGGGGTGCGTGTATGTGTGTGAACATGTGTTACATGCATTTATTCCTTTGGCAGGTAAACGCATGACAGCAGCTGCCTCCACGAGTGAAAATGTACCCATCCCAAATCATCAAACACACACACACACATGCATACACATACACACAAACCTGGCAACAGTTTAGCAGCAAGCAGAGGAAGCGGGAACACAGAGGAAAGGAAATGAGGGGGATTAATTGACAGAGGAGTGAAATTAAGAGCACTCTGCCTCCTGCAGTTTCTGACATGACCCCCCCTCCCACCCCCAACACTCATACACATGCCCCCCTCCCCTCCCTTCCATCAATATGCACATGTGTTGACATTTGATGCACCGTATGCCTGTATACAGTTCCTATGTCCTCTCCTCTCCTATACGTGCTCCATTCGTGGGCTCAGTTTGAAATCTTGAAATCTCCGGCTGTTCTGCAGTCAGGCGGCCAGCAGCTGCTTGAAACCAGGCGGCAGCAGCGCGGGAAGCCTGCGGAGAACATGGCAGACCTGCTGAACGCCCTGTTTTTATGTCTGCGCGTTGCCTCTGAATGAGCTGTTAAAACAAGAGAGAGCCGAGCGAGGGCTTTTTTGTCGCAGTGGATGCGAGGGCTCGCTTCCATGCAGTTACAGTCCTGTACGACACAATACATCTGCTTTTTTTTATACTTGTAGGTGTCTATGCTTTGTTCTGGGGAAAACATGAGTGAGATTATAACCATGATATAAAAGGTAAACAATGAGAAGCTCAAGGATAGTAAATTATTGTTTTTACAAATCTAAAAAATTGGAACAGTTTATGATAACGACTGGAGAAAAGGAAAGTTTATTTGCAGGAGGACAACATAGTTTGGGAGTGATTCCCTTTCAGGTTTCACTCTTTTTACTTCCAGGCTGCAGGTGTGGCGAACTGGCACATTTACATTGATGGTAGAACTGACATGTTGATTGATGTGGACTGTCCCTGTTCAGTAAATAAATAAATAAATGAAAAGGTGGAAAGCTGTAATGTTCAAGGTAATAATGGCTAGAAAAAAAAGGCTACAATTGGTCAAAACGTAAGAGTCTTTAAGGCGTCTACATATACATATACCTGCATCTAAATGACCATATTCAAACATGTAGTTAGAACCTGCTTGACACTTATGTGTACCTTTTTTCTTTACATGCAAATCTGATATCTCACTATATTACTATATGTTCATGTTTTAAGTTGGCACATGTCATGAAGTGATATGTTATATACACATTCCTACAGGTTATTCTTGATGCGCATTGAGTATCTGCATAGATAGGACAGGTGCCGTGAAGGGTGTCATGCATGCATCTCTTATCAGAACCGGGTGTGGTGGCACCGAGCGGCTGACAAGACGACCCGCTGGTTCTGGTTGAGGCCGGTTTGATGTACATGCTGTCTGTTTACCACAGGGGGAGTGTTGCCTGTCACCTCCCTGTTTCCACTCCCCGAATACATCATCTCCTCTCCATCAAAATCAGCAGAGTGAGAATCAATCTGTCACACACACACACACACACACACACAAATACACACTCGAGCTTGTGGAAAGACTGAACGACAGGGAGGGAAAGAAAGTGATGGAAAAGACAGTTGAAGTGAAGGGATGGCAGAGAGAGGAGGAGGAGGAGGAGGAGGAGGAGGAGGGTGATTACAGAAAGACAGCAGAATGACGGCAGAGAAATTTCATGTGAAAAAGGGAGATAAAGGGAGAAGGGGAAGAAGACGATACACGGCGAGCAAACAGAGATAGATAGAGAGCTCGGCATCGGCGGAGAGGAGGAGCTGTCAGAAGATGCTATCGTACGGGGAGAGAGATCTGGGGGGAAATACAACAGTGCAGTACGATGTGGTGAAATGTAACAGAGGAAGAGAGAGTCAGAGACTGAAAGGTCAGAGAGAGACAGAGAGAAAAGCCGGCGGATGATTCATAGAGTTCAGCCCTGTCTAACTTCAGCCTGAGGGTTTCGACGCAGCCTGCCAGCCGCTCCTCTCCCCCCCTCACCGCCTCATCTATAGCCCCCCCCCCCCTCCTCATCACCTGCACATCCAATCTGTAGCTACGCATGTAACTGCTTCGACTTGCAGAAAACACCTGTAACATTCTCTGGCGCGTTCTGTCTAAGACGGCGGCCTTGCCATGCTGCAAAACCGCAATGTCTTAATCAATATTTTTGATTTTACCTCAGAACTGAATGACTGTGATGTGATGTGATGTGAGAGAGAGGGGGGGGGCAGCGTGTAGAACTGGATTCAATCAACCCCTGCAGCCCTGGGCGCTTCAGAATCTTTGAGATTATTCTTTTGGTTTTTATCGCACATGTGTGTGATTGAGTTTGAGCTCCGTACATCACCTGCCCAGCGCGAAAAGACAGTGATGGGTAGAAAGAAACTGGACGGAGAAATTAAAGCACCTAGCAGCTACGAGTCCAAAAAACCTGATACTTTTTTTTTTTTTTATAGATCAAAAAAAGAGATCAAAGAAAAGTGAATATTAGACACACAACTCTGAATGAATGTTAATGTTTCTCTCTGTGCGGTGGATGTTTGTTCACACATCAGTCAGAACAACGTTTGTTCAGTCGCCTCAGCTTCCTCAGTGAAGGTCCCTTTAACTGTGTCAATCTATGTACATCCACATATGAAGCTGGTGTGCAGTGTGGCTGGGGCTACCATGCATTTGCATATTATGGACTAATCACTTTGTTACTTTTTCTTATGAATGGATTAATTGCTCAGTCTATAAGATGTGGGAAAAGCCTGTTGCAATAAATCAGAGCTGGATACTGATCAATAGGCCACAACTCAAAGATATTCAAGAAAAACAGAAGTAAACAGATAATCCACATATTAAAGAGGCCGTATTATTGTTTTATTGACGATTTATTGATAAATGGACAATCAGAGTGGTTCTTTTTTAGCTGCATGCACGGCCCCGAACGCAGTCGAGCGCTAACTGTGTGTGTTTCTGTGTGTGTGTATGTATGTGAGCTCCTTCCTTTTACCAGTTTGTTGTAATGGTCTGTGCCGTGGCTGCCCAGTCTTTACCAGCTGCCTCCATTAATATTCAACGAGCTGTCAGTTGCAGATGTGGCACAGACAGGCCAAGTTGCTGCTACGCCTCACCCCGTTACCGCCAACATGTCATCTGTCTCGAACAGGGGAGGTGATAAGTAGGCATGGAGGCAGCCATGGTGGTTGGTGGTGGAGGAGGAGGAGGAGGAGGAGGAGGATGGTGTCTGTCTGTCAATCTGTCTGTCAGTCTGTCTGTCTGTCAGGAGAGAAAACATCTCGTCGTCCGCCCCCTTTTCAACCGTGAGTGTGTGTGAGTGTGTGTGTGGGGGGAGAGGGGAGAGAGGGGGGTGTACGGTTGTTTGCGCCTCTGACCTCAACTCTCGCGTTTAGATGCCAGTGGTGCCAAAAATAAAGTGCATTAAAACTGGCAGCCAAAGCCTGTTAAGTGATCACCATGACAACAAGCGGAAGGCACGGGGGGACGACACCTCCACTCCGATCCCCCCCCCCCCCCCCCCACCCCCACCCCCCCCCCCCCCCACCCCCCCCCTCCCCCTCCTGCCCTGAGAGGCTGCACTGCTGGACTGCTCGCTTTTCTGTCAGCTGGGCTTTCTCTGCGTGTCTCCTGTCGTTTATTTGCTCTCTCTCTCTCTCCCTCCTTTCATCCTCCTCCTCCTCCTCCTCCTCCTCTTCTTCCTCTCTGATACGTCTCCTGGGAGCTCTTCAGGCTAACAGGCAGTGTTTAGTCTGTTTTTATGCACGCTCGTTTTACATTTTAATTTCACTCTCTTCTCTGTCTCGCTCTTTCTCTCCCTCCCCAACTGTTTGTTTTCTGGCTGTGTGTGTGTCTGTTTGTGCAGCGGGCCACACACACACACACACACACACACACACACACATACAACTTTCCCCATCTCTTAATCTCACCTTTATCTGCCCTAATCAGCCTCCTCTCCTGCTGTAATCCCACAGAGCATGTCTCTAATGAGCCCTCCCCCCTCCCCTTCCCTCCATCCAGCTCCTTATCTCAAACCCGGTGTGTCTGACGTCATTGTAATCTATGGGAGCGCTCTTAAGGACACAGTTGCAACACATACCTGCACGCCTGCTCACACATAAACAGAGCGAGGCCGCACTTAGGCGTCCAGATACAGATCTTTTGCAACAAACCAGAAAAACAGTAGATAAGAAAGTGATGTCATGAAATCACACAGACAGCATCCATAGGGGGATCTTGTTGTCTGGTATGATGTTCAGCTTGTACAGATCCAGGGCCAGAGGCTGCATGCTGCATAGATCACGACCTGCGCTCCATGAGGGCGCCGGTACTCAGCTGGGGGGGGGGAACGGTGGGTCGGTCCATCCACAAGGTCTGGATCCTGAGCTGCACTCAGCGAAAGAAGCAGCATGAATAGTGATGCCCCCTCACTTGTTAACATTGTATGAAGCAGAGCTGGTAATTGTCAGTCTTCTCAAGGTGACACGTCTTCTTCAGTGGGATGTGTGAGAAGGTCAGCTCGGCTTCTCTCTCTCCGCGTTAAGTGAGGAAAGTGGCGGGAGGGAAGGAGAAAGAGTCGAGCGGAGACAATAAAAGCAGAATTGCAACACGTACTTTGTCAAGTGCACTGAAGTGCAGATGTGAGTTGGCTGTGTTTTGTTTCAGGCGTCGTAGAGTTTTCTCTAACGCTCTCCATTTCAATGATACATGGCTCTTTTGAGGCCGGGCAGGCAGCACTGAAACGCCTTTCTAAAGGTGTAGCTTTTTCTCTTTTCTTTTCTTCTTCCTCTTCTGTTCCACAGCTGCTGGTTCCATTCACGTGGAGGAAAATGTAGGATCCTCTCCTTTTGAACTGAGAAATGAGAACAACCAAAGAGTGCATGTGTCGGTGCGCAGTTGTGTGCTCACACACGGGGGAATATATTCATGGTGGTGTGATGGAGTGCATGTGTGGTGTGTTTTACACCTGCAGACCAAGTGTAGTGTATTCTTATACACTTGTTTTTTCCACTCTGGTGTACGTGAGGGTTTCTCTCTGAGATGTGAGACAGAGGATTCCTGTAAGTGAGGCTGTGGCCTAATCCAGTCTTGAGTAGGCGCATTGATTTATTGAGCAACGCTTGTTAGTTTGGAGAAGCCCTGCTTCCTACTATATCCTAATCAGGGCGTGTGTACACACACAGCAGCTGATCATCATATTTTCTTTGTCAAGAAAACAGACGAGCTGACAGGAAAGTGTCACTTACTGATTAATCTGTTGATTATTTCAACGATTAATTGAATAGTTGTTGAAAAATGTTTCCCAAACCACAAGATTACGTCTTCAAATGTCAAAAACCAAAGAGATACTCAGTATATTGTCATAAAGGAACAAAGAAACCAGAAATATTCACATTTAAGAAGCTGAAATTAGAGAATTTGGACTTTTTTTTTTCTTTAAAAACTACTCAAACCGACTATTCGATTATCAAAATAGTTGATGATTAATTGAATAATCTATTATTGTTTGATTCATCGATTAATTGTTGCAGCTCTATTAGCCTACTGAAAAACCTTAAAGGGTCAGTTCACTGAAAAATAGTTTTGGGCTCATGTGTACAGCTCTTTCTGTGATAACCGCCTTTGTTGTTCAAAAACGCTCTCTTGCATCTAAAATAATCTGTCTTTTCCTTTTTCCGTCTCTCTCCAGGTATTCGGCCCCAAATCATGAACGGGCCAATGCATCCGCGCCCCCTGGTGGCGCTGCTGGACGGGCGCGACTGCACCGTGGAGATGCCCATCCTGAAAGACTTGGCGACTGTTGCGTTCTGCGACGCCCAGTCCACACAGGAGATACACGAGAAGGTAGGAGAAGCAGCACCCGAGCTCACTCACTCACTCACTCACACACTCACTCTGCACTTCACTGTCACTTTGCTCCACATCAACAGCAGAAAGTTGATGGAGACAGGGAGGCTGCCACTCACTCACGTCTGCCTCCTTCTATTCCCATCACGGCGGCTGATATGTGAAGCGCGTTATATTGGCCCCATATGCACTTGCCAGTTAAAATATAGTGACTTCATTATGATTTAATGTCACTTTGTGGCACAGAGCGTGGCGCCTATATCAGTGCCATTGTTCTAATAGAGAGTCTTGTATGGCGGGGATGCAGTGTAATTACATTGGCTTGTAGAGCCTCTTTATTGCTTTTTATGCAGCGCCGTGGCTGCAAAACAATATATGGCCACAGAGATGGGTATCACTGAAGTGCTATCTCTCCATCTGCAGACGGAGTGAGAGCCGCTACATCTTTCTTCTCGCTGTTTTTATGAAAATGGGACATATTAAAAACAAAGCATTTGCATAGAGATCAATTCAATCAAAGACCTTGGGCGGTGAGGAGGAAAAGGGGGGAGCGGGTAGCTTTTTGTTTGTTTTAACACTGCCTTATCAGGGAAAACATGATTGTAATGTTCACCTCGCCAGCATATTCAGCAGTTCACAGTAATAACTTGCAGCCTAGATACCCAGAGGGGCGGTGTAGATTGAAAATGTCCAATCTCTTCTTTTCTGCGGCATTGGAAGCGGCGATGCACTGCTGATGACTCCAGTAGTTCAGTCAGTTGCGATGTTGTCGGGGAAGACACCAGCTGCCACACTCTCCTCCATCCACACCAGATAATACAGGAACTCATGGGAAAGGCTGGTCAAGTGTGGAATATGAAAGTAGCCAGAGGTTACGTGTGGTCTTCCACCCGCTAAGCCCCTTATTTCCCGAGTGATGGGGGGGGGCATGATGAAACACACGGGCGAAAACTGATCGAGACAGAGTTACAATACCACTTCAGCGAGACCAAATCCTGCACGCAGCACCTGGGCTCCCAACATCATCATCCAAGGTCGATGATCCCTCGTCGTCTTTCTCACGGGCGCCGTCGAGCCTCGCGGTCACATGTGGCTGCAAAAGTTGGACGACAGCCCACATGGCTGAGTGTCAACGCTGGCCCGACACGCTTTTCACTGCCCGACTCTGTTCATCCAATTGTGGTTTTGAGCTTAAGGGCTGCAACTAATGACTGATCACGTAAGCAAACGATCTATTGGTATTTCCATCGTTCAGCCCGCTGTTTGGCCCATAAAGTGTCAAAACAATTATTAAATGGCTTGTTTCGTCCAACCTTAAAAAAACCCAAACCACACAGATATCCAATTTGATACTGGGCATTTTGCCTTGTAAGAGACTATGCTATTACTCTGTTATCTAATGTGTAGATGCATTTTCACCTCATTAAATATTTGGCTTATCGCACTAGATAAAGAACTTTATTCAACATTTATAAAATATGTTTATTTACTTTCTTGCCAAGACTTAATGAGCAGATTGATGACACATCTGTTACGACTGCTGGCTTCATATTAACTGCGCCATCCTCTGATTAGCGTCTCGTGTAACAAAGTTAAAGGTTTGTTCCCAAAATCTCAAACAACTCTTTCAAATCCATATCCACTAAAGTGTGAGATGTGATGATTACGTTAGCCTCACTCATTCATTTTAATGGTCTTCACCATTTTACTCACTCTCTGCTTCACTTCTTTGAAAGGTGTAATCAATACAAGATCGAATCTTTCTCCTTTATAACCCACTCCTTGTGATTATGTGATGTTGTTTAATGCTTCCCCTGTGTTGTTCAATGCTGTAATCATGGCCCCCGTCGCCCCTTCTACACGCTAAATTCGCTAAAAAAGCAACATCTTGAGCAGCACATCCTCTGCCAGGTGGAAAGAATCCGCTCTCAGCGTTACAACCCGCTCTCATCCCCTGTACATCCACACTGCTCACGAGTGGGATGATTTCATAGCCATAAAATCCCCCCTCGGTAAGCCAGAGTCAAACACACACACAGACACAGACTGCGCAGATCGCGGACCACCAAATCGAAAGTCCTTTGCAACAGTATACCGTCTCCCTCTCTTTCTCTCACGCTCGGCCAGGCCAAAAGGGGAGGTGTCGCTGCCATGTGAAGAAAAGCCCAGACATCATCAGAAATGATAGATGTTGGAGGCAATAAGGCTTTGGTTACACTGGAGAGTGGGATATAGATTAGGTCAGAGTTTCCATTAAAATAAACTGCATTCGGAGTCGATTTCCTCTAAAATAAAGTACAAAAAAAAAACAAAAAAAAAACGGTAGCTTCACAGCTCTCTCTGAAAGACTCCCTCACCAGCGCAAAAACAACACCAGGCCTTCAGGCTTAGCCCAGAGGGAGGAAATTGCGCGTGTGTGCATTTTAGTGGGATGTGTGTGTGTGTGTGTGTGTGTGTGTGTGTGTGTGTGTGTGTGTGTGTGTGTAAGGAGCATTTTAACCTTGAACTAGTATCTGGAAGGCCTGGCCGGGACTCGGCTCCAATAAAAGCAGTATGGAAATTCAGAGCTAATCTGCTAATCACAGGAAAGCTAATGCAGTTTGGCTGGGGGTGAATACAGAGCTGTTATTTAGGCTGCTGACAGGAGCTGTGGCTGATACTGAGGAGGGAAACAGTTCAGATCCAGTTCGGACTGGGTCACCTTGTCCATGTCAAGTGGTAGAGGAGCGGTTTTTCACAGTCAGGGCTCGTCTGAGGTGACTAATTCAGACCTCTTTTTTTACTCTGAGGTGACTGTATGAGCAGAGTATGAATATATCTAACATCGAGAAGGGATTGTTTTGGGTTGTTTACCAGCAGGGAATCTTAGTCCAATTTAAATTTAGAGGTAAGTGAGGTCATGACTGATTGATTCAATTAGTGCGGCTGCAGATCCAACAGCACCACCATGTGGTCGTCCATGAATTGCTGTAAGCTGTGGCGCGTAACTCCTAAAGTGTGACCAGTAGCAATCCTTTTCCTGTGGATAACTTGATTCAAGGTGGATGAAGCAGTGTGGACAATGTCTATATCTGTCTAAATCTGTTGGTTTATGTGGATATGACTTCAGTTTTAATCAGAATGATGTGCTTTTTCACATTTCAGTGTTAGTGCTGGCGATATTTGTGGACCAGGCTCGGGAAAATACTCTCTATTTCTGTTTTCTCTTGGTTGCCATTATATATCCCCACTAACTCAAGCCAAGCTGAGTCAGTGTTGTACTGTTATGGGGCTTTACTACAAGAAGTATGGCGCCCTTTGATCATAGACCCTTTAAATAAGTGGGGAATAACTCACAAATGTAACGTTATCATAAGAAAATATGGTCTCAATGAGGGACAAATAGAGATGAAGTAGATGCTGCAGGAAGAGAACACACTATCTCACAGTGAAATAGTGTAGAGTTACAGCAGAGGAAAATAGAAATACAGTTTCCAACCACAAAAACATGCTAACCAATGAATTTGTTTGGTGTATTTTTTTTTTTCATCTGTCACTCCAAATACATTTTAATTCCAGATGTTAATGGGTCAACAGATCATTGAGTTTCTCTAAATGTGTGTTTGACCCACCACACGCTGTCACATCCTAAGGTTTATCTTGCCATCAGCTGCCGCCCTGACCTCTGCACAGTCAATTGTCCCGATCCTTTGTCCATAAACGCCCTCGGGGTCTGAGTGCAATATTGTTGACTGTGCAGAACCGTGGCCCCCGCGAGACAATATAATGACTTGTTTCCACTCTGGGCTCAGGTCTGTAAAAGGACAGTGTGTCAGTGCTTCTGGTGGCAGGCCATGTGATGTCTGCACTTCCCCTCGCTGTGAAATCTTAAACATTCTCTTAAGTGTCCAAAGTCATGCCAGACATGTGATTTTCATGGTTCGTCTTGAAGGAATGTGATCTTGTGATTGTCATGGGGTCTTATGAAGACAAATGGGCTAATAGCCATGTAGTCTGCATGAATGAATGGACAAAGTGGTCCACGAAAGACGGATTAATGAATGAGACACTGTTGATGTCGAATAAAAGAAGAAATACTTGCTTTTCATTCAGTTCTCACACTAAAGTCTATGAATGTAATGTGTGTGTGTTTGTGTGTGTCTGCAGGTGCTCAATGAGGCGGTGGGAGCCATGATGTACCACACCATCACTCTGACCAGAGAGGACCTGGAAAAGTTCAAAGCTCTGCGCATCATCATCCGCATCGGCAGCGGCTATGACAACATCGACATCAAGGCCGCTGGAGAGCTGGGTACGAGTCCTGTCTGTAAAATGCTAAAGCAGAAACGGCTTTAAGTAGAAATAATCACATTTTAAAGGGATACTTCACCCGAAATGGATAATTCACCAGTTTTCTACTCACCGTCATGCCAAGGAGTCATGCAAAGTCATCAAAATGCTTTTGGAGTTCCAGAGGGGACATATAATAGCGGCTTATTGTGCTCACTTTTGAATTGTCCAAAACACACACTATAAAACATCCAAATACCTCCGTACTGCTCGTCCGTACTGACCCAAGCTCTGTTGATGTGCGCAAGATTTGCTGCGAGATGTTCTTCCGTGTTTACATCATACATCCAATGGTTTACAACGACGAACGAACATCTCGCAGCAAATCTCATGCACATAAACGGAGCCACTGGGAGCTGCTCCTACAACAAGGCTAAAAACAGAGATCAAATTATTTTTTTCCGAACAATTTTTTCATGTCGCGGCTTCAAGACACTTGGGTCAGTAGTGACGAGCAGTATGGAGGTATTTGAATGTTTCATAGTGTGTGTTATGGAAGATTCAAAAGTGAACTCTATCCACCGCCATTATATGAAAATCCGCTGCCAGCCGGACCCCCCCTGGAACTCCAAAAGCGTTTTGACGACTCAGAAAGTTCAGCAAACCCTTCGTTGGCATGACGGTGAGTAGAAAATTGATGCTCATGTTATCCCATGTTGGATTAATTACTTCATGGGGAGAAGAGTGGACCGATCTCTGCCTATTTGCTTGTTTAGATCGTATGATTGTCTGTTAATTATGATGCACGATACCTTAAGCAGCGGTAATCAAATTCGGGTGAATCGTGTAGCCTACGGTACAGCATGTGGAAAAATTGCCGTCATTGGCCGAAGGGGGGCGCTGAGTATTTTTTTTTCTCTTTTTTTTGAGGTCAGAAGACGATCAGAGAGTAGCCAGTGGTTTGGCTGAAATGTTTAGTGTTTCCTCATTTCTTTACTGTATGGTTTCTGAGAACGGATCAAAGGCCTGAATTAAAGCGTCAGATGAATGGTGGACATCCTGCTGTGAGCCTGAATGTTCAGAGAGAGGGGAGAGGAGAGAGGAGGGAGCTCGGTCTTCTCTCTGAACCTCTAACCGTGCTCATATCAGCGAGCTGGTGGCTCAAACAGCCCTTACAGTTGACAAAGCTGCCATTTCCCTGCCAATACGAGATACTGTGTCTAACTGCCACCCACTCACCAAAGGCGCTCTGCCTCGCAACGCAGGAGTCAAAAGCTATCGTGCCTGGAGAAGGCGGCGCTGATATGACGGCTGTTCTCGGGGAGAAGAAAAGGGGCCATTGATTGAGCAGGCTCGGGCTATTTTTTGCTGTCCAGAGACGGCTGTGCTGTTAGTCTGAGATACAGAGTGGGATGAGGACATTAGAGGAGAGAGAGGGCAGACAGAAGTGCTTAAGTGTTAGAGTAAGAAAAAAAAGAAAGAAAAGAATAATAATAATGATGAAATAAAAGAAAACCTTTGTGTGGTGGGAGACGGGCGAGGTAATACCACAGGGTCAGAGGGTTTGAATTCTACACAGGCAATAAAATTATGAGTATTCTGCCAGAAACTTGCTATACGTATTATGCATGTTCGCATCAGTTTAGACAGAATGGAGCTCTGCAATAATTAGATATCTCTTATCTTGACGTGTCATTGAGTCATATCATGGTGATTTGATCATATCTTGTTATTGCTTCACACAATTCTCTTTAAATTAGTGATTCTAGGCAAACTGTGAATTCCTACTGCGAATAAATGCCTATAACTTGACACTTACTGTATGTGCCTACTGAAATAACCTCCAGTTCAGACAATCTATCAGTCAGCAGCCCAGTACCTGTAACTAATCATTCTATTACTATCAAAGATCATCAGAACAGTGATACCACACTGAGTTGGATTCATTTTTTTTTTAAACTCTGGTGTGTGTGTGTGTTTGTGACTCTTTCCCTCCAGGAATCGCAGTGTGTAACATTCCCTCGGCAGCTGTGGAGGAGACGGCGGACTCCACCCTGTGCCACATCCTCAACCTCTACCGGCGAAACACCTGGCTCTACCAGGCTCTCCGGGAGGGCACGCGGGTCCAGAGCGTGGAGCAGATCCGCGAGGTGGCGTCCGGCGCCGCCCGCATCCGCGGCGAAACCCTCGGCCTCATCGGCTTCGGTGAGTGAAGAAAACTTGAACTTGGACCAATTTTTAACCGTTTCTCTTGCTGTGACCTTTTTTTTTCCCCTCTCCCTGCTCCCTCTCTCCGCTGCCTCCTCCCGTGTGTTTTCATATCCTCTCCCGCTCAGTGCGCCTTCTGTTTTCCTGCCCTGATAAGGTTATTTTTCTCCCTCTCTGCCCGTCCCACAGATTATCTCAAGGTTGTCTGTTTCACCTCCCTCCGGGCTGACTTCCTTTTCTCCGCCACACTGTTCTCTCATCCCACCGCTCTAATGCTCACCATTATATCTCCATTTTTCTCTCTTCCTCTGTTTTCGACTCTGTCACTTTGCTCCCTCGACATCTTGCCCGGCTATAATCACGCTCCTCATGGTAGACTGGATTCTGCCTCTTTATGTGTGTGTGTGTGTGTGTGTGTGTGTGTGTGTGTGTGTGTTTCCCCTTCTGCACCTGTTTCACAGCTGATTGTGTGTTGTTTGTGCGTCATCCTGCCCCTGTCTCAACATCACTGGGCTGACAGATATTCTGTCTTCTCAAAAACCTTTCCAGAGTGCCACCTTATCTCTGTGTCCACATACACTCCCCCCAACACACACACACACACACACACACACACACACACACACACACACACACACACACACACACACACACACACACATAAACCTCCTCCTCCCACCACAGGTCCCAGGCAGCTGCCTAGACTTACTGCGCCCCAGCAGCAGGTCCTGGCAGAGGAAATGCCCTGCACCAATCTCCCTCCCTCCCTCTCTGTCTCTCACCCAATCCTCCCACCTCCAGCCTCCTCTCCAGGTCTTTCTGGCTCAAGCCGTCTCCAAAACAATGTCCATTGTAAGCAGGAGGTAGGGGAGAGCAAAGGCCTCCTGGTGTTTGTTTGTGGGACTGTGCACACACAGCCAGGCTTCAAACACATAGACTGAAAAATGAGGAGGGAAAAAAACAAAAACAAACTCTTGCTCTGGGGCAACAATAAACACAACAGCACTCGAGGTAGCAGTCATGCCAACATGAGACATCTACTACCATAGAGACGGTGTTCAGCGCATCATCCAATTGGGATTATTTACAAGGTGACAGCAATGTCATCTTATAACATTTCATTTATTAGTAACAGATTGATAGCAGAGTGTCAGATTGATTCATTTCACCAGGAGGAGTGGCCTCTTCTCTCCTGGTTATGTGTCATTTTAAAGGATGATTCCCTCTCATGATGAAAACCTGTTAAAGCTCCGACAATCAATATTGTATTAGATGACTAAGACGACATGAAAGGAGCTCGTTCAGGTGATGAAACCACAGATAATTATCACCCAGATTCTGCATTTCTTAGGTCAGTGTTAGCGCTGTCGCTTTTCTCTTGTACTGCTCATTAGCATCATTTAGTGATTCAGCAGGCAGCTGTTTAACAGGGAAACTAAAAAACAAAATAACACTGTACACAACCTGCCTAGCTGGTGAGCAGGAGAGTGAATAATATTGGTAGTTCTGTTTCTGTAGCTTGTTTCTGCTGCCCCCAACTGGCTAAAATAAATAAATAATTGGAATAAATTGGATTGTCTAAGTTCTGGCCATGTTATGTAGAAGGCATAATAACAAATGTTATGTTATCTAACAGATATGAATATAATATTGTGAAAAGCATTAAAGGGATAGTTCACCCAAAATTCAAATTTCACTCATCTACTCACCCTTCGTCCAAAAAGACACACCAAAAAACATCAAAATACCTCCATACTGCTCGTCTGTAATGTCCCTCTTGTATTGAAGCCCGAACATGAGAAATTGTTCTGAAAAAAATTAAATAAGTCTATATTTTAAGCTTGTTTGTAGCGGAAGCTCCCAGTGTCTCAGTTCACTGCTTTGCCTGTGTCAGTGCAAATCTCGCGCGATTTGAACTGACACCCGCGAAACTTCTCCCAACCCTTAGTCGACATGACGGTGAGTAGATAATGAGTGAAATTTGAATTTTGGGTGAACTATCCCTTTAAATTAGTGATCAGAATAGATTTGCTGTTGAAGTTAATACAAGAGTGACAACAAAAGAAAAGAGAAAAAAGACACATTGGACACAACACAGATGGTAATATGATGCTAAAACAGTTGAGACGTTACATGAAGATGATCAGATAATTGTGGTACCAGTTGTTGTTACATAAAGTACATTGGATTTGTTTACAGTGTTATGCCATATTTTGATGTATATCACTGACAGAAAGTGCCCTTTAATAACATCATGACATTAAGTGAAACCCACGTCATTCAGCTCTCGTGGTTGGATCATAAGTTAAGCAACAAACAGATACATTATTTTTTTTAAATCTGATCTGGAGTAATGCACGACCACAAAAGACCTTTACCGTGTCATTTTCTTGGCAGCCTGCCGTCAATGAGCTCTTTGACAAAAGCATTCCAAAATATTCATAATCATATTTATTCTTTTCCCCGTGTTGTTGGCCCTCAGCGATCACCATTACAACCCCACCCAGTTGGATGCAGTTGAGTCTTTGTGCTCAACACAAAGCAAAAAATCTGGGGAGGGAGATCTCGGGGATCAAACCTCCCGGTTACAATATACACTCACTGTTAGTGGCATTGATTGGTGTGGGAAGAGAGGGATGGAGGCTTAGAAATACAGAAAAGAGACAAACAGTTGCAGATATGGCCACGTTGAAGGAAAAATCCATACAAATACACTAATAGTTTCCTAATGGTGTCTATGAGTGAAATAGAATAAGGAAATTGGGATATTTTTAGATGTCAGAAAGTGTAAACTGATTTTATTTTGAAAAATCAAAGAGGTACAGTGTCTCTCTAAACCCACCACTTTGCACCAATTTGCCGACAATCGCGCAGGCAGAAAATTGTTCGAGAAGAAGCTGAGATGCCAATTTCGACATCTCCCCACCGCCCACTCCACCCCACCTCCAGCAGCCTCAGTAAATCAGATTGTACTGCAGCTGCAAGACAACCTGGTGGGTTTCAAACTGACTGGAAATAGTCGTTCCCCTGCTGCGGCTGCTGTAACTGAAGCAGACGGCCGGCTGAGGAAGAGTGGAAACACTCGAAAAAAAGAAGAAAAAAAAGATTTTCTTTTTTTCTTACTGTAATGGATAGATGAGCCGCTAATGAAAATGATCGTAAAGTGCAGCTATAATTCATCACCGGCTAGAAAAGGACTCGTCTGAGCGGTTGCTCTAGTGTTACAAGGCTGTTGTGACTGAGTCTTTATGCTGCCGTCTCTTATTGGCTGAGATTAAAGGAGGAAAAAGAGAGAGAGAGATAGTGATCCTCCTTGGCTGCGGAGCCTAAGAGCAAGACAAAATGCTCCATCACAAAGAGAGGACCTTGAGAGTGTAAAGGACCTTATCGATCCTTTTCACCAGCGACGACATCCAACTCTCCATAACTCTCTCTCAGCAGCGGCTGCAGGAGCAGCAGCAGAGTGGATACTCTGCCTACACAACAAATGGCCGTGAGAGACCGAGTCTCTCAGCCTCACATTGTTCTCTTCCTGCGCGGGCTTGTTAGGGATAAATGTCTTAAAGTTCTTCATTTTGCTCTTTTGTAATTGATCAGCCGGCAGGAAAGTTAGGTGATCATTATCATATGTTAACAGTTCTTTTCTTTTCCTGTTTCTTGTGGAAAGAAATATTGTAGCTGATATTTTTGTTTGCATTATCATGACATTTTACATCTCTGGACTAGATCAGGGATTCTTAGAGAATGGTTTGCAACTTGGCGCTGATCTGAGTCCAGTCCCAGCTTCCATAGCTACAGACATATTGCCTCAGAAACACGCAACCAATCGGGATCTTCAATCCGTAGACTGCAGCTCAAACACATTTTTGTCTCGATTGAACTTTTTGAAAATACACACACTGGTCTAGGGATGCATGATATGCATGGAACAACCTTTTTTGCTTTTCATTTTCACAGAAAAATATCAAACCAGTGATGTGATCCTTTTTGGGGTGGGATTTTTGTACAGAACAAACACATTCCTTTATGTCTTGAGAATATGATTTGTTGCCCGAAGCGTCTCTGTAGCAACAACACTTGCATGCAATTTCGATAACATTGCGATTGATTGTGCAGGCCTAAGTCTATCCATGTTGACTTGACAGTTGGTCATTTAACTTGTCTCATTAGTTCATGCAATCTGTGACATCAGTTGCCGCCAAAACACCTGCTGTAGTATCTGAAATAGAAACGTACAGTAATATGTTTATTTGTGTGGTCCTGTGTGTGTGTGTGTGTGCAGGTCGTTCGGGCCAGGCGGTGGCGGTGCGAGCCAAGGTGTTCGGCTTCAACGTCATCTTCTACGACCCGTACCTGCAGGACGGCCTGGAGCGCTCGCTGGGCGTCCAGCGCGTCTACACCCTGCAGGACCTGCTCTACCAGAGCGACTGCGTCTCCCTGCACTGCAACCTGAACGAACACAACCACCACCTCATCAACGACTTCACCATCAAACAGGTAACACCAGTACACACATATACACACACTCACACATGCAGACGTGTCATCCAGGCAGAGCTGAACATCCCATTGAACAGCTGTGACCTGACCTGGGCTTAATGCAGTGCTATCTAGCAGGTAGACAAGCAGAGCTGCTGGTGTATTATTACTCTGTCAGCCTGGAGGCTGTCCTAAAGAGCATTATAGTCGGTAGAAAAAGAGAGGGAGCGAGAGAGAGAGAGAGGGAAAAAAAGGAGAGGAAGCAGCAGCAGCCTTTCCTGCCTGCACATTTCCTGCTCTTTATCTTAAGCTCCACCAAAGCTGGACACAAATTCATTCCTTTGCTCTGTCAAATGCAATTAGCGCCAGCCCACGGCTACAGCAAATATATCGACTAGGCTGCACAGCGGGGGGCTGAGAGCACAGTGAGGGGAAAGTGCTGTTCTCTGAGTCAATAGCAGCACTCGGAGGCGCTGCCTTGGGTGACACCTGCAGGGACGCTGAGGAACTGCACAGGCCGAGGACGCGTCTCCTCCCGTCCACGTCTCCCCACTGCTTCTCCTTCTTCTAACTTCTATTTTTTTCCCTGCCTTGTCTCCCGTGCGCCCTTCTTCTTCCTCTGAAGTTTGTGAGTTTTCCAGCGTGTGAGGAGAAGTGGGTGTGGGGTGATAGCCTAACCTAGTTAACTCTGTCTTTTTTTTTTCTTCTCCCTCTTCCAAAGCTTAAGATTCTCAGCTGCCTCTTAAGTGCTGCAATGAAAGAACACTTTCCTCTCTTTTCTCACCAAAAAAATCTTGGCAGTCGCTCTCGGCTTCTAAAGTGGAAACGTGTGTGTGCATGTTTGTGTGTTTCTGTGTGTGTCAAAACCACCAAGGCCTAATAAAAGACTGCCTGCCAGCGTAAAGGCTTTTCATGCCCCTGGATTTTAGCTTTTGTCAAGATTAAGGGATTACTTTCTTCTGAGCATATTCATTTGATTTTTTTTCTCCTTCCTCCCTCTTACACTTTTTGTTGTGCCTCTTCCCCCCTCCACCACAAGCAGCAAGGGGTGGTGGCACTGCCTCATCTTTCAGCTCATCCCTCATCCTTCATTTCATCTCTTGCGTTTGGATAAAGACTGTTCTCTATCCCACATCTGACAGTATTTTCTCCCAGGTGCTGCCTGTCATCCACATCTTTCAGGTGTCATCTCAATTTCGGCTCCTGTGTAATATGCACTAAGACCCTAAATTGCAGATATTCAATCCTGATTGATGTTTCGCTTTAGATCAAACAGATTAATTTGACTTTCAGCCCGACAGACGCACACACACATACACAAAAAAAAAAAACGTGTGCATCCCATCTTTCATCTGTAAATAAACGGCTGCATATCTCGGCTCCTCCGTGCTGACGTCTTTGTGTTTCTGCGCCACAGATGCGTCAGGGTGCGTTCCTGGTCAACACCGCGCGGGGAGGTCTGGTGGACGAGAAGGCCTTGGCCCAGGCGCTGAAGGAGGGCAGGATACGTGGAGCCGCCCTGGACGTCCACGAGACGGAGCCCTTCACGTAAGTGTAGACACACACACAGGAAAAACTAAAATCTGAAAGGCAGACAGGTGAAGAATCACTAAGAGAGACAAATACAGTTGTGCTCATAGGTTTACATACCAGGCAGAACTTGTGGAATATTGGCCATATTTCAGAAAATATAATTGATCGTGCAAAAATAAATGATTTTATTCAGAGTTAGTGGTTGGGCAAAGCCATTTATTATCACAATTGTGTTTGCTCTTTTTAAATCATAAGTACAATCACCCAAATGGCCCTGATGAAAAGTTTTGGCCTAACAATATACACACAAGTTGACACAGACAGGTTTAAATGGCTGCTAAAGGTAACTGTCCACTTGTTATTAGTGTTTGTGTATAAAAAATCAGTGAGATTCTTGGCTTTTGACAAACAGCTGCACACTTCATCCTTTGAAGGATTCTGAGCAATGGGGAAAGTAGAAGAACTGTCAAAAGAGCTGAAGGAGAAGGTTGTTCAACTGTATAAAACAGGAAAATGATATAAAAAGATATCCACTGCTGATCAGCAGTGTTCAAACTCCCATAAAAGTGGAAATTGAGAGGTTCTGTTGATACCAAGCTACGGTCAAGTAGACCAACAAAAATTTGTTGGTCAGAATCTCTGACGATCAATTTTTTTTTAAAGATTGTGTTATTTTGGTATGTCTCATAGTTTAATTTGAATCCCATTAGAAATAAGATAAATGTGTTTTGCCTGATCGCTCATGTCTTCCTCAAAGAATGGTACTCATTTTACAAAATCTGCCAGAGCATGTAAACTTATGAGCACATCTGTCGCTGGGTGTGCAGGAAGGAAGAAAAAGAAAGTGACAAATCGGACATGAAGGTGAGAATTTTAAACAGCTGAAGAGACAGTTAGACAATCAGCCAGAAACAATCGCAGACACATGACGAGTTAAAGATGCCTCGCGCTTTTCTAAAAGGCTCCTTCAGGGCCCTGCAGGTAATGGGATTCAGGCAGTGGAGAGAGCTCGCTTTCTTCCCACGTCTCAGGAAACCAAATACAGTCAGAGCTGCGGATGGATGGTTGAGTGCACCGAGCGTATCTCTTCTTCTTCTTTACGCGTCAAAGCCCAGACTCTCCTCAATCACAACCGTTTTCAAAATGGTAAAAAAAATAAAATAAGAGAAACTTTGTGGGAGACAGTTCAGGGGGAAATCTTGTCGACAAATCAGCACACACACATCAGACCTCCTCTATAATACTTTGCACAGTTTGTTCAAACTTTTAAGAAAAGAAGAATCTCTGCACATCTTCTTCACACTTCAGTGAATATTACATTTGTGTTCAACTTTTAGCCCATAACAACCTAAAGCAATGGACTGAAAATGAATATTAATAGAAAATATTGATTTATTATGAATTTTGTAGTCATTTAATCATGAAACTGGATTCTGGGTAATGCATTATTTAAGGAGTTAGAAAATAATCCTTTAAAAAAAAACTCAAATATTTCAGCTGTATAATATGGGAAAAATTATGTTTTGATAATTTAATTTATTTTTACAAAATAATGTAAAATTACAAAAAATAAGTTGAAACAGATGCATCCAGCTCTGTTTCTCTCTGCTGTCCTGCTCTCACCGGAGGACAAACAGCCTGACACGCCTCCCAGTTTTCCACCTCTCTGAGAACCGTGTTCCTCCGTCTCCGAGGGTAACCGGTGCTGATGTGTTGTTCACGCATCAGGGGCGGCCGGGAGAGCTCGGAGGCTGCTGTTGGTTTCTGGCCGGCTGCTCGGCTGACTGGCTGCTCCAGAAGACTGAAAACTCAGCCCGGCCTCATGCTCCACTGACCCAATATGTCAACAGGGGGAGTGTGTGTGTGTGTGTGTGTGTATGCGTGTGTGTGTGTTTCGTAACTGCAGCCCTCCCCATGCCACACAACGCTGATTTAAGGCACTGCTGGGGCATTACACACACATAACACACAACACACAACCAGGCAGGGTGTTGCAAACGGTAGAGAAGGAAAAGAAGGGGGAGGAAGGGAGGGAGGGTTTGTCTGAGTTGGTTTTTAAAGGGATAGTTCAGCATTTTGGCAAATTCCCCTATGGCCATAATCCCTTTAGTCACAGGGGTAGGTTCATTAACTTTAATTATTGGTGCATGTTGTTTTGAGATCCTCACAGCAGAGATGCAAGCTGCTGAGTTAACACAATGGAGGTGAACGGTACAGGTCCCCTGTCCCTCAAAACTAATCAAATACACAATCCAACAACTCCAAAACGCTCTCATGGAGAAGTTGTGACCTGCACATTAATCACACTATGAAAAAAATTACAAGACAGAGTCATTTTCGAGGCAAATGCAGCCAGACTTTCCAGACACAGCTGCTGGGCGGAGTGATTTCAAAAACGCACGTAGTTCCAAGTATTTGCTTCATGTGTCGTAATGTTACATAATTATACATGATTATTTCAAGAGCGTTTTGGAGTTGTGGGATTGTGTTTTGAGGGACAGAGGACCTGTACCATTCACCTCCATTGTGTTCGCTGAGCAGCTCACGTCTCTGCCCTGCGGATCTCAGAACAACATGCACCGATAATTAAAAGTAAATGAACCTACTGCTATGACTATAGAAATTATGGCAATAGACGAATTTGCCAAAATGTTGAACTATCCCTTTAAAGAAGAGGAGGATATGAGAATATGGGAGTTTTAAAGAAACAGGAGGAAAAAACTGTAGGTGATATATTCTCCTGGGTTTTATAATATTTATACTCTCACAGAGGGAAAAAAAAGAAGAAATACCCTCAGCAGTATTTTAATGCAGCAGCTTCTGGCCTTGCAGCAGGTGTGACAGGGTTCACAGATCCAGTGTCGTTGTGAGCATCTCAGATGTGACCTGACCTCCCCACTGTTTATCTCTCTGTGTGTCGTTGTAGTTTTGCTCAGGGCCCACTGAAAGACGCCCCCAACCTGATCTGCACACCTCACACAGCCTGGTACAGCGAGCAGGCCTCTCTGGAGATGAGGGAGGCGGCGGCCACCGAGATCCGGAGAGCCATCACCGGTACGTAACACTCACACGGAGAGTCCCTCTCTTCTTATCCTCCACCACCACAGATTCGTTGTCATGATTCTCTCAACCCCCACCCCACCCCCCCTCCACTCTAAAGCCTCAGCCCGCCCTGTGACCTGTTGCTCAGCTTTCTTTTCCCAGATGTCACATTTCCACTTCAATAGGCCCTCAGCAGCCTTTATCAAATCTGGACATCTTAATAGATGTCATCGTTAGCTTCCCGACACAGAGCGCAGCCGAGCCCGGGGGCCGGCCTCGCACAAAAAAAAAAACAGCCACATTGTTAAATGATCTTAATTTGCATTTGCATATCCAAGCCTGATATGTTTGTCAGTCTGAACTCATTAACACTTGAGCAGCGTCTGCTCGCTCGTCTCCTGTAACAAAGTCGTGGCCTTTTACAGTGTGTGATTTAATGCCGCTGAGCTTCACTGCCTTGTGTGTGTGCGTGTGTGTGTGTGTGTGTGTGTGTGTGTGTGTGTGTGTGTGTGTGTGTGTACATCTCATGACAGGCCGCATCCCAGACAGCCTAAGAAACTGCGTCAACAAGGAGTTCTTTGTCACCACGGCACCGTGGGCGGTTATGGATCAACCAGGTGTTCACCCTGAGCTCAACGGCGCCGCCTATAGGTAGGTAGTGAAAACTGCAGATAGGAAGTTTTATGCTTTATTTTATAATTTTCCAATTGTCATTAACTATTAATGTTAAACTATAATTTTTCCTGCCTTTTATGTTGAAGAAATCTCAAAAATGTCGCATTTTGTCTTTGATCGTTGATGTTTTCTAATAATGTCTTTGAATCCTTGAAGTCACCACTCTTCCATAGATCCTAGTGCCCTGCCCCCCCCTCCTCCCTCCCCTCACTAACTGCCCTCTGTAGTGGTAGAAAGGTAACTCTCTGTCCACCATGTCCCACTCTGGGCCCTTCCTGATCTCAGCATGTCCCCCCTCCATGTGCTTCTTTCATGCAGCCAAGTGAACCTTCCGGCTGTAACAACCGGCATCCCCCAAGACAAAATTAATGCCTAGATAAGGAGCAGGTAAATACGACCAATCCGGGGCCGACAGCCTCCCCTCTCTGGAGGTCCTGGATCAGACCTCTTACCTCCCTCTCCCCCTTTGAAGCTCACCTGATGTGTGTCACCCTCTATAATCCCCCCTCCTCCTCCCAGCACTCACCTGTTTGACTGAACACAGAGTAGAGATGGATGGAAGCGAATGTGGTTTTTTTGAATGTCCCCACCCAGTAAACATGACCTGAAGCCATTCACATGCACTTTGGTGGATGGAGTCATGCTTTACGGTTTTCCCCTCTCACGGCTTCCTGGGCGAGTTATCCTGGATGAAACTGTATCGTCCTTTTCTTCCTCACTGGTGGTTGATCTGGTGTGATTTATTTTTTTGTTTGTTCGTTTTGCTCCCTTTTAGTTTTTTGGTCAGAATATTCTAATATAAACGGCTCTTTTCCTGCCAAAATCTTTGCTTGAGATACTATTTTATGGTGTTGAAACAAGTAGTTGATAGAAAAACTGATGAATTTTAAAGGGATAGTTCAACAGTTTGGCAAATTCGCCTATTGCAATAATCCCTATAGTTATAGGATTAAGTTCATTATGTATTTGCCTCGAAAACAACTCTGTCTCATAATGTTACATTATTATTTCATAGCGTGGTGAATGTGCAGGTCACAACTTGTCCACGACAGCATTTTTGAGTTGTTGGATTTGATTAGTTTTTAGGGACAGGGGACCAGTACCGTTCACCGCGTCTCAAAACAACATGCACTGATAATAAAAGGTAATGAACCTACAACTATGACTATAGAGATTATGGCAATAGGCGAATTTGCCGAAATGTTGAACTATCCCTTTTAAGCAAAATGATTAAAAATTCCAATATTTCTAAAAGCTACTGCAAAGTGCAACCTTAAGAGCAGCAGCTGTGATCAAGTTTTTCTAAAGTTCCTGTGGTGGAAAAGAGCCAGAAGTGTCACTAGATGTTTGGAGAATCCAGTTTCACGGTGTTGGGAAATGTCACCCAGAGTCTGTGGCTCTGGGAATCGCTCTGTCCGCAGCAACTAACCTCTGACCTCTCTCTCCCCTTCCCCAGATACCCGCCAGGTGTGGTTGGAGTGGCTCCGGGCGGCATCCCAGGGGCGTTAGAGGGTATGGTCCCAGGCGGGGTGCCCATCGCCCACACCCTGCCCTCTGGCACACACCCCTCCCAGGCCCCGTCGCCCAACCAGCCCTCCAAACACGGCGAGACCAGAGAGCACCTCACCGAGCAATAGCAGCAGCAGAAGGGATCCAAACGGCAAACAACATCTCATCCGACCTGTCGACTCTCAGAAAAAAACAACCAATCACAAAGCAAAACGACCAACTGGGACCAAGAGACAGTGAAACAACACAAAGCGGCTGCCTGTTTAAAAACCAGTCAGCAAACCGGGAACAAAGAAGTGTTCCGAGGAATTTGTACTTTTAACGTTTAAGTTTTTACTCTCTGTCTCTTTGGGTTCAGTACCGACTTTACTCTTTGATGATGATGGCTTTTTTTTTTCGTTTTGTTTTTTCTTCGGGACATGCCTATGATTGTGGACACAGAGTCCAGTGTTTTTAGCGCTCCGGGATAACCTGATGAGACTCTGTCCCGTCCCCCGACACCCCGACCCCATACCCCCTCCCCTTACACCTCAGAGCTCATGGGAAACGTAGGCCCACATCTCAATACACCATCGGGAGAACAAGAGAAAAAACTTTGGCATCATGTGCTACTGGACCTTACCCCCACCCCCTCCTCCTCCTCCCCCACACCGCCCCCCCCTCCTCTCCTCCACCCAGCTCCAACCCTCCTTATGTAACTAATGTGTGTTGTTTAGGCCCCTCATTAAGCCTCAGAAGAGAATTTTGTTTTTCTTTCTTTCGATCTTTAGTGTGAATGACTAAAAATGGATTATTGAATTAAATATATTTATCATTCGTCAAACAAAAGGAAAAGATTGCTCATCAGTTATAGTAATCTAGAGTGGGTTTTAACCCTTTCCTGGCAATAATAACTAATGACAGCTGTCACGGCTGCAGTTACATGGTTTCACCACTCGGGGGCACTTCTACATAGTGTGAGCAGATCCCTTCACCTGTGAGAAGGTTGCTCTGTTATTTTTTTGAAGCTGTCAGTGGTAAAACACTAAATAACACATTCACTTTATACATTTGATTGTAGCTGAATCGTAACCATATGAAGTCAGAGGGAGCTTCCAGCCAAGTGTTTCACTTTTCTCTGTATGTGTCCGTGTGCGTGAGGCCGGCCGGGAAGAGCACGTTTCCCCCCCACACACAATCATTGAAATGAGGAGGCTTGTCGAGACCGTGATGCGATTTCTCCTGCGCTGACAAACGGGACATTTGCGACGACGGGCCTGACGGAGCCACCGGTCTTCATCCCTTCACTGCCGTGCGGGCAGCGGTGTACAGACGACGGGAGACTCCCTCCTTCTTTGAGCACAGTTCACACTCTGAAGACAGGAAAGGGTTAAAGCAAACTTCATTTCTTAATGACTCAGGAAAACACTTTTTTGCAGATATTGTTTATTCCCAGAATTTTGTCTTTGAGGAAAAAAAAAAAAAGATAAGACTAATCTGGTTAGTCTGCATATTTTCTCTCCTCCCTCATCCTCTCCATTGTGGTATTTTTATATACAAGGCGCATCCCACGTTTTTGGTGTTAAAGAGTTTTGAAGAGTCCTGTTAGATTTGTATTGCCTAGTTAAATGTTCCTATAACCATAGTCCTATGTGATCCACCCTCTCTCTTCTCTCCTTCTTATATTTTCTTTGTTCTATTGAAGGCCAGGTTCTTTGGGGCATCCTGTACTCTGTAAGAGCAATAGCAGAAACTCCTACTTAGTGTCCCAACAATAGCAGAAGAGGCAGCCAGCAGTATGTTTTTGTTTTTAGTGTGAGTATTTGTATTTGTTTCTTGTACAAGGTGAACATTTAGCATTCAGTGCAGTTCAAATAAAAAGATACGATTCTGAGAACCAGCTGTCTGTGCCGACTGCTTGATTTGATCGACGCCCTGAAGTCAGCGTCATGTGTTTATTTCCTCATCAGATTCCTGCTTTCGATGTGTGTCATCCTCAGTTTTGTCTTGTGTCACAGGGGGGCGCTAAAGTGTCAATAAGTATTGATGAAAAGGAGATTGTATGAACTTTGTCAACTTTGTATCTGTAGTGGTTCAGGCTTAAATCAGAAAAATATTGTTCAACAACTTTGAATCAGTGAAGAAAAAGATGGACTGGGTGTTTTTTTTGTCTTTAATCTTAGAGAAGTCATTGTGTGTGTAGTTTTTGACTCGATAAGCCACTTCTCAAAAGAGGGTGATGGAAATTTTGATAAGACCTGATTCTTGCAAAAACAATGTGTTGCTCTTTTTATACAGACTTCAACTTTGCTTCACAGGCTGACCTGGACTATATTTAGCTGCAGGATGTTCCCATCCACCATCGCTCCAGTGAGTTATGAGTTAGAAATTATTCCACAAACACACGTCGCAAGGATGTGAAATGTCAAAACAAATGCAAACGGCAACAAAGAGGCTGCAAGTGAGTCAAATTTAATATTAATGCACTCCATAGAAAGAGGCAGAGTGTTTGGTTTACTCTTTTTTCCCCACCAGCATCACCACCACCCACTCTTTAACATCGACATGAGCTACTAAATCACACGTAAAAATGTCAGTAAACTTGTACGTCATTGTTTTCCCCCCTCCCGTCACAGAATGTAGGTTTTTATCTGTGCAAAATAAAATACTTCAAGACTCGAGTGGATCAAATGAAACACAGATAAAACGGGGAAGAACAAAGAAAAAAAAAAAAAAGGAGAAAAAGAAAAGGTATCGCCTCTGTGCGCTAACTCCTCTAGACAAATAAATAAATCCAACATCAGAGGGGGTGTGCAGAGGGATCAGCAATCAGGAAAAAACAGGTGCTCTTTAAATTTTAAACATACACACAAGGATTGGCATCCTCTCAGTTTTAAGCAAAAAATTTCTGTCAGGCAATTCTGTAAATGAAATTTCTCATCTAGTGCAGCTTCAGGATTTTCCTTAAATACAGTATATTTTCCTATATGTCCTAGAATTTCTCTCAGGTGGAGATAATTACTTTAATAACAAATAAGTAGACATCTGAGTATAGGAAGGCAAACTAAGTGGACTTGATGTGCTTTCAAAAAGGAGCAGTAATCAGGATTCTGTTTGTTGGTGCTGGTTTCTTTTTTTTCTATCACAGAGCTCACAGAACACATGCATTATTACAAGTTAAAGATTTACATTTTGGAGAAAGAAAACAAAACAAAAAAAAAGAAATGAAATGTAGATAGTAAGGTTCTCTCCCAGAGTGTCCAGTCAAGATTTAAGAGCTTGCACTTTCTTCTTTACCTCCCCCTCCCTCACTCACTCATTCACGCATTCATTCGTTCACTCGCTCACTCACTCGTCTTCGTCCTCCTCTTCCTCGCCGTCGGAGAGAGAGGCACAGGGGCGGATCTGGCGGTATCTGTCCAACCACTTCTCCACCATCTGGGTGACCAGGGGGTGGTTGCGGCGGCGAGAGCTCTTCTGCATGGCTGCCAGCATCCCTCCTTCTGTCACGCAGCAGTCCAGCCACTCCCGCAGCAGCTTCTCCTGCTGCTCCTCGTTCCCCATCTGAGTGCCACACAAATGGGAGAGAGGGGGGGGGGGCATTAAGACCACAGTCGCGCATCACAAACCCACTGAAATACTTCACAGCTGCATGCTGGAAGCAAATTGTGGCAACCTGGCAACACAGGCTGCTTTCATGTTTCCTCCAATATTACGTTTGTTTAATATGACTTCATGTCCACAGGTATGTTCAGTTTTCTGCTGCACTGATTCACAATTCACACAGCTCAGGAACTACTCTACTTTAAAACATCCAGTTTCACCCAGATGTTCATTTTATACATCAAAATAAACAGAAAACTAAAACATCTGTGGGTTTGTTTTCCTCCGAGCTTACCTCTTGCGCAGACAGGAAGTGAATGTGCAGCAGCTTCCTCTCGCTGTCCACCAGTGGTAGGAAAGTGACCGTGACATCATCGTCAGTATTGAGGTTGGCGCCCGCACCGCGATTGTCGTAGCCGTCGTTCTCCATGGCCACCAGGGCCGAGAAGTGGCCCCGCGTGTAGCCGAGGGCGATGGGGCTCTTCCAGCAGAAACTTTGCTCCCATAACAGAGGCAGGTACACACCTGAACACACACATACACACACACAAAGCAAGTCAGACCAGCTGGGAGCTGAACGTATGCCACCGCAATGGAGCCGCCTGGAAGCAACAGGCCCGGCAGCTGTGTGTGGATGTCAGTCGAGGCCAAGCGCCGTCTCAGATCTGACCTGACATCAGAAGTGGCTGCGTTTCAGCTGACTGCAAACAACTGGGTCATTGTGAGCAGAGAGCGGCTCAGTGGTGCCGCCCGGTGCCCTGCCTGCTTCTTCAGGAGTAACACCCCCTACCCCCACCCCCACCGCCACCACTCCATTCGTCACCCTATTCTGAACACTTCCTGCTCCTAACTCCTAACACACACCACCCATCAACAAAAAATACACACAGCTCATGTTTACGTGGGTGTTTGGCACCGGTTCTTCCCCAATTAATAACCTGTCAGACTGCACTCTGATTTCAGGTCATCAGAGGTGACTTCACTTATCCACTTTGTTTTTTTTGGTCACACCTTGAGTTATAAACAGACTCTGCTCTGTTCATGGATGTAGACTCACAGGCTTTTATAAATGCATAGTTCGCCGAGTGAGACCGAGCAACTTAAAAGGTCAGGTCATCTGAAGTAGGTCAGTTATGGACCTGTAGACACACGCACAGACACACACAGTGACATCTGCCTCTGCTCTAATACAAAACTCACTGGATGTTGTTGTGTTGGGCTGAAGAATTACATGTTAAAAGGGATTTTTAGGGACCACAAAACTGTCTGCTTTATAAGACGCAGCTGATGCTTTTAAATGTGTCTCATATGATTATATGTTTTTATGTAAAATGTCTATTTTACATAAGAGATAACATGAGATCCTCCAGGTTTCTGCCTCACCTTGAAAACGAGTGTATCCTAACGTTTCCCCACGGAAACTTTTGTAGTATTTCACTCCGTAGACTATGATGGGTCTGCGAAGAATGTGTGCGAGAACGAAAATGTGGGTCTGCTCCAGGCTGGCCCCGGGCTGAAATGAAAGAGACACACAAATACACACATCATACAGTAGTTGTAATCACATCAACTTCCACCCAGTTCACCCACATTCGATATAAACAGGACTAAGAATAGTGGTGCGATCGTATTGCCGACCACAGTGTCCTGTACAGTGTGAACCTGCGACACTGCAGCTCGGACTGCGTCTGCATGCCACCCCCTCTCATCTCTCAGCTGTACCATCTGAATAAGCAGAAAGCAGATTACATAACTGCTTTTTAAATATACTACAGCTACAATGACATTTCATGTTTAAAAAGGGGAGGGGGGCTTCAAAGTCATCCACACTTAAGGGAGAGGGGGGGATATATAAAAGCTGATCTTATCCTCTGGCTCTCATCTCCCCGTCTCTGCCAAAGCCTGAGATGAGGTTATCACATGGTAGCTTTTGCCGTGTTTGTTTACACTGCCGGTGGAGTGGCTCTCTGTGCTAAATGCCTGTAATCCCAAGGTCACATGTTGGGAAGGAGTGCTGCTTCAGCAGGCGTGCCAGCCAAGCAGATGAGCTGTCTGTCAATCTACAACTCCATCTTAGGCTATCGTGTCCTCGCCGTCATTCAGCGCACGCTCCGACTGTCCTGCCACTCTCCATCGCAATTCACCTCGCCGTCCTACCTGAGGGCTGATGAGCAGCACTCCAGAGGCATTAGGGATAAGACGGTGCTGATAAACACAGAGCGCTAAATTGCTTTCACCCTTTAGTGCATTTCTGAATGAGTGAGCATGCTGACTGCGGAGGAACAGCACAGTTAAAAGTTCAATCCATATTCAGACTTTTTAATCTTTCTCTCTCTGAGGTCTTTGTGTTTCTTCTATAACAGGAGGTCTGTCCATTAAATGGAAACTTAACTTTTAAATTTAAAACTTAACTTGAATTAAAAACTCCAACCATCACTGCTATGTCTGCTTTACAGCACATTACAAACCTACTCTGGAGGGTTTTTAATCACTTGTGGTGCTGGAGGCAGATCCTTGCTCGACTAGTACAAACACATAATATATAATGCACATGTGTAGCGCAAAGCAGTCGAGCTGTTTCACCAACCTACTGACCAATGTAAACAAGGATATAAAAGAAATATAGTATACACAGGGGAAAAAATATGGTTTATAAATAATTTATGAGGAAGTGTGTGTATTAGGCCTGGAGAATTCAGTGTATTTGTGAGTCACTGAATTTAAAATGTACATAACTCTGTTTGTTTACAACAAAAGTCCATGGGGCCTTTGTCCTCTTTATCTTGGTATGTTGATGAAAACCAAACACGGAGACGGTTTACAATTTGCTTCCACTGGTGCCAAAAATGAGGAAGCGGTTACAGTCCAACAATTAACAACTTTTCTGTTATAAAACCACATTTGGATTCCCAATCATCAAATATACATGAGGCTTCCTGTGAGAATACATCAATTTATTTGCTGTATTTCCCGACTAATTCTCCTCATAACGGACTTCACAGGCCGACCACCCCCCCCCACACACACACACATATACACACACCACCATGTCTTTTGCTTGATAGAGGACTGTAGGGAGGAAGTGAGTAAACCAGGAGGAACCTCATAATTACCTGGCTGGCCAAAGACAGGATGAACGCCCAATCCTCCTGCCACTGTTCCTCTCTCAGGGAGAAATGCAAACCAAAGCTCTGCGAGTACCATGACTCCCACTCCTTCCAGCGTGTGTAAAACCTGAAAAAAGGAAGAAAAAAAAAACATTCACAAGTTAATTTCAATACAGTAGTAGGACTGCTGTGGAAGCATCCAGCAGGTTATTTATCCTTCTCCATAACTGCTATTAAATAAAAGACATTTAACTCTAAAATTAGAGTCTAGACTAAACCTTGTTAGGCATATTGATCCAAATCACCCTCGTATCTACTGCAGTGCATATTAAAAGGAGAACATCTCTTTCACTTGTCATTTTACTAAGTAATCAAACCTGTTCTATTTGAATGCACGAGAGAAGTTATGCAAATATATGGAGGAAATGTTTCTATAGCCTGCAGGTCCAAGTAAAACCACGTAACTGACAGCCGAGCCTGGCTCTCCACTGGTGGCAGGCAACCAGGAAAAAGGCAGCAACCTTTGCCCTTTGCTCAAATTTCACACTTGTGTCACTGTTTGGAGAAAAAAGTCTTTCATTTCCTTTTAAAAATCTAAGCAGCTCCACTGCTGCAGCTTGGTTTTTATACCTTAACCAGGACACTGTTTTTTTTTCTTTCTTTAAAAAAAAAAAAAAAATGCAACAGTCAGACTTATTTCTTGTTGAGTATAATCTGAATCTAATTGTGTCATTTGATAGAGACACTTCTGAACATGAAACCTGATGCAGAGTTCACTGGATGTGTGTGACTTTTGGCCTCTATGGCCTTTATGGATGGACATCTCACCAGTGGGAGCAGTCGTGCAGGCTGTCATGGAGGGTCTTGCGGAGGACAGAGTCCTTGTCGTAGATGCCCCAGGTGGCCTGCAGAACGGAGTCCAACAGACAGTCGCCGGCCGTGCGGTTCCACAGGGCGTACAGACGACTGTCCAGGCGAGTGCCCAGCTCCAGAGACCAGTTTATGACGGGAGACTCCTCTTCCAACTCTGGACAGACATACGAGACAAAATGCATTGTGTGTTTGTCAAAGAAGAGTTACCTTTATCACTTCAGACCAACCAGAATTAAAATAGAGATTTGTTTAAAAAAAAAAAAATCACCAACTGGGAGTCTTTAATCTAGTCACAAAAACACTCAGCATGGCAGCATAGACTCTGTGTTGAGCATTACAGATATGCAGCTTCTGCAGCGAGCTGTTATGGAGACAAATTGAGCGTTGCAAAACCTGCTTTTCCGCATTTTTCTTTCCGGGAATATTATTATAAAACACACCTTTATTGATTTCACAGCTTGTTTCTACACAAAAACACAAAAAATCCCAAACATCTGCCTTCAGTCATCCAGTTTATGGAGGCTTAAATAGGTCATAAGACTCCCCTGGTGCCTTCGGTACACCATAATAATAATAATCATGTATGTTCACAAACACACACACACACACACAGAGTCCTGGGAGTGTGACACTGGTTTGGTGTGTGGGAGGGAAACCAGTGAGCTCAATTAACCTAATAAGAAAGGGGACAGAAGATGGAGCAGGAGGCGGTGAGCAGGTTGGAGAAAAGAGCAGCACAAGAGCAGATGCTGGTTTTTAGACACGAGGCCCTTCCAAAACTCAGCACGTCTCAACACATGTGACTCAACCAACATGAATACAAAAGTGGGACACATGCAGATAGCAGATAGGACCATGAATAAATCTTGGATACCTTTCTGCACGTCTCGATCCAACACCTCGTCAAACAGCTTCTCTTGGACAGCAGGCGGCAGGTCCTCGATATCTGCGCAGACACATGGGAAAGATATAATGTTTTCATGCTCATTATAAGCTAATGGTACCAAGGGCAAGAGAAACGCTGTAGTAATGACACACAGAGGGGATATTCTTTGCAATTACATTCACTGGCTGACATTTTGTCAATGGCACACTGTAAACACAAGCTCTGTGCAGCATGTTGTGTTTCTGTGTGTGTATTGAACTGTGCACACACAAAGCCAGAACACTGGTGGCCATTCTCCGGCTCAATAGTGAATGGCACTGGCTTTGTCTGAGAGAGAAAGACACACAGAAATAGAGGGAGAGTGCCTTGCAGCTGGCCCTGGGCCAAACTCAGTCTGCAAAGAAATATTTGGCATAGCACAAGGGGGGAGAAAAATCATATCTATCAGTGGAGCCTGCATAATCTTTCATCCCAGCGGCACTGGCAGCCCCGAATCACAATACAACTAGTAGTTCTGAAAAGCAAAGTGCATGTCATTTCGGCGAAGACATTACGCCACAGGGACAGGACACTGAGCCGCTGTTTCTCTCTGAGCTATGCTGCACAACAAGGCCGGGCGTCATTCCTCCCATTCTCCAGTGAGAGGGAAAAACAGCCAAGGTCTCGCACTGAAATGCTGCACATTTGAAATATTTAGAGAAATGTTCTTGAAATGATAGAGTGCAGGATCCAAAATTTCAAAACTAAATTTTCCCTGGCAGAGCGAGCACAGCTTGAAATATTACATCACAAATGTCCAGATTGATCGTTGGGGTGAAGGTTGTTTAAGGCCCAAGAAGGGATTAACTGAGGAGGAGGGGGGGTTTCAGATTACACGTATGGATGGAAGCCCCGTGGGTGAAGTTATGTGATCATCGATATGTCACAGCATACCTGCAGGCAGGGTGAAGGTGACCAGGTCAGTGAGGAAGTAACAGGCAAAGTCTCCTTTGCGTTGATGTAGTGAAGCTGCAATTTCCCTGCGGATCTGCTCCGTCAGGTCGGGGCACACCATGGAGGGGATGCACTTAGCTGCCTGCTGGTTCACCTTTAAAAAAGACATGCACACAGATGGATGATACACTCAACCTGCTTACATTCATTTATTCACACCCGTGTGACAATAGAGGGTATGCGTTTACGTCACGTTGCTCTGGGACACGTCTCTTTTGTTCGGACTGAGTGGTAAAACAAACCTCCCTCATTGTGGCGAAGGATAGCGGTGGATTGGACACATAAACCAGGTAATATACTGTATGTAGTTATCAAAACAAATTGAGGTCAGAAGGACTCGACAATGATCCGTACCAGCTCCCCAAAACCAGAAATCACTGAATCATTTCAAAATTATTATTAACAGCCATTAGATTTAAACAGAAACTAAAGTTAACCCTCCTCCTTCAGTAGCCTATCTACATGCCCTATACAGTCACATTGTTGACGTTGTGTTTTAATCAATCCTGTAACACACACTGTGTGACCGCGGTACCGGCAGAGTGACAGACAGGCTCATTGTTAATGTGCAGAGGGAAATTACAGCTGTTACTGTCTCCCAACAATTAAACCTGAGTTGCTTCTATACTGAAAAACTCTGACATGTCAAACTGTAGGATGTGTTAGAGGACTAATTCATCTGTCTAACCATCATAACTATGACACCTGAAACGGTTAACACAGCCGATCGATCGAAAAAAAGATTACCGCTTGAGTGAATTTACTTTCTGAAAACAGGTTCTTGAATGTAACTCGGTCCAAGTAAGACGTATCCTCAAGATATTTAGCAGTTCTGTTAGGTCATGTACGATGTACATGCTGACAAAGTTAGACATGTCAGACATGTATGGGCTCGGAGAAAATCGCTTTGTTACTTTCGTCGATTTTAAATTTTGCCACTCGCCTTTTGCCACTCAGTGGGCGTTCCACCATGACGTCAAGTGCATACCCTCTATTGCAAACCACTTTGTTCCCATATAAGAGAATATCAAAACAATAAGTTATAGTATGAAATGATCCCCCGATTCTACTGATTTCATATATAAAGAGGATTTTTGAACCTATTTGGTATTTTAAGGATTAAATTCTACCGTTCACAGTGAATTGTTTGACAGTGCGGCCCTTTGTGACACTCCTAATCGTTGCTTGCCCTCCTTGCAAACCACATCAGCTCTGTGGCATCACGTCCATTAGGAACCAGTGACAGGACTGCAGCCAGGCTAATCCTCCACCTAATCCTCAAAGTGCACTTCCGCTGTAATTATAGGCATTACAGGCATCTGCTATATATCGTCTACTCTGGTGCAGAACAATTATAGAGCGACGTGGTTGACGAGGAGAAGACCAGAATAGTATCAAAATTACAGGAGCATTTCTGACTTTATATGTAGATGACAAAGTATATTGTCAGACTTTTTACAATGCCTTCTCTACAAGATGGTGCAGATTTATATTCTGATTGATTCTGTTACTTGTATAATATCAATGCAGAAAGGGTTTCATTGAGACAAGCTGTTACACAAGCTCACAGTACATTCTGTGTCATCTTACTAAAAAGGAGATGGAACAGTAAGCAAAGTGAAATCTGTAAGTCTTCTTACCTCTGTTAGCAGGATGGCTAACATGTCCTGCCTCTGGAAGCGAATAGCCAGATGGACCAGGGTGAAGCCTACGTCAAAGGCAGAGGACCGGTTGAGGAGCTGCACCTCGTCAGCTGTGAGCTGCCGAGCGATGTCTCCTCCGGACGACTTGTAGGCTTCCACTGCCGCCAGGTCTCCCTCCACGACGCCTGCAGCGGAGGGAAGGAAGGAAGGAGGTAGGGAAGGAAGGAAGGAAGGAAGGAAAGGAAGAAGGCAGGAAGAAAGGCAGGTCAGAAAATAGGCAACAAATGCTGGCACTGGAAAATAAAAATGCATCAAGGCCTGCAGTTGCTCTTCCAGGAATTCAAGTACACCGGCTGTTGAAGTTAGATGGAGCCCACAGCACATCTACATTGTTTACAATCTATGTTTAAAGGAACAAAGAACAGTTGGTGATCAGAAAAAAAGAAAAAAAAATCCATACTCCACAGCTGTCTCAACTTAAACTGCAGTCTGTGTGTGTACAAACACCTGCTGTCAGTACAAGCCATATTCACCATATTCAGTGAAGAAATACTGAATATTAGACAGACACATGCAACAGCATCACAAAAGACATCATAACCTTCATGCAGGAAGTGTTTATTGCAGGGCTGTTGTATAGGACTAGCTAGGTGACTGAATCTACAGTGATAAATACCAGTGTTTCCCCAATTCAAACAAGTCTGCAAAGAAAATGAATTAATGCAGAAAGACATGGGAATCCTTTTAAAAGAGGCCTTTGCTTTGTAAATGGATTAGACCGGCTCTTGGAGCAGCTCCAACTCCATGTCCTTGCTTGTAATAGAAACAAGATGTAACAGACAGCTTGCCATGTTAAATGGGGAAGAGCAGAAATATCCATCAAACTGTGCCAACTCATCATACCGTTGTCAGTCACGAGCAATTAATATTCAAATCTGGGGGGAAGATCTGCATGGCAAATTCAACTAGAGGAAAAAAAAGAGTTAAAAGTTAGAAGAACTGGGAGCGAACAGAGCGCTGCAGCTCTTGACGTCAATCCACAGCTCAGATGACCTCTAGATGTTGCCACTAGCTAACCCAGTGTGAGAACAGTTATCACACTGTCGGGCTACTACACAGCAGAACAGACAGAGCAGTGTAGCTTCTAATGCAGCACTATCAGAGAGCTGTGGCAGACAGAGGACAGCCTGTGCAGATTAGCGTCCACCCCGCCTCCCCCAACCCCTCCTGTCTTTTGGACCTTGTAGTCTCAACATCTGTTATGAGTGAAATGAGCGGCGGCTAGGTAGCACAGTCAACGCTGCAGCGCCGGCTAATTTGAACACACTGCCTTGCCGGAGAGAACATCCTCACATAAGGCCAGAGGACGTTGGTTACCTTGAGTGAACCTGGATTTGGACATGCAAAGGATGTCAGGTCTCCTTTTTTCCCCCACATGCTGGGTGCTATTTTGCAAACACACAGACCCATAAATAGATACCCAGCGATTTTGGATGCTTTGTAGCTACCGCCATGCCTGGACACTGTGTGCAAAAGTAAAGAATACAGCGATCTGTTTTGAAGGTGGTTTGCTTGGTTTAGAGTTGTCACGGTAAAAACAAAGTGTCCTTGATGGCGGCGTTGCAGCAAAACAAATTGGTGAAATGAAAACGATTCTTTAATTTGTTGATTTTGTTTGTCATCATTTGGTCCCTTTGTCTCTGAGGATGCGGAACAAATATGGCAGAGGCTTCCTGATGGCCTAATGGTTAAGGCGCAAACCACAAGATGGCAAATTTCCATGGTTCAATTCCAGCCAAGAGCTGTGCGTCATGTAATACACCACTCACTCTCTCTTCATTTGTTTCCCGTCTCCTTCTATGCCGTCCCATTTAATAAAAAAAAAGAAAATGCCAAAAAGAAACAGCAGAATTGAAAGGAAAGCAATTTTGAATAATAGAAAATATTAAAAATTATATAGTTTTATCTTTAGAATATAAAATAGGAAGTAATTTCCCAAAGACGACAGTTCTCAATCTCATTTCACAAACAAATTTTTTGATACTATTATTTTTATAATCAAGAGCACTTTATGGGTCCCAGGCTTACTACATGTGAAACTGTTTGAGAGTTTAGCATCTGCTTCCTTTTAACATTAACTTCTCATTTACTAACCACCCCAGTGGCATTGTGTGAAGGTTAGTACATAGTGTGAACCTCACAATATCATCATTTATGAGCCAACCAGCTAGCCAACATCAGGCGTGCGTGAAAACGAAAAGACGACCAAGACCAACTCTCAACAAATGGCTCCTCTATGTTTAACAAACCTACAACAAGACCGATTACACTCATGCTCATAGGTTTTTGTCTCTGGTCTCTCTTGTCCAATCACCTTCGCACATCATGCAAGTTGTGAAAGACTGCACGCTAATATTAGACACAGTTTACTGCATGGTTTCACACAACACGACCACAATAAACTACTGTAATATGACATAGTGAGCATCCAGAGAGACATTCACCTTGCGTTGCTGCTTAAACCAATCTAATAATAAAGACATTACAAACCATTGGGGGCTGAAAAGAGATAGAAACTCTGTCTACAAACTGATATAAATTATTTAAGGTGTAATTTTGTTGTTGCTATGGGTCACTGACATCATTTTTTAGCCCATCAGATAACAATTCAGCTGATCACCGTTTCAAGCGCTTGAAGGCAAAACAGCTTCTCCACAATGTTTTTTTTTAATAATCACTGTAAATAAATAAACTGATTTTGCTTTTCATGATGTTGTGTGCAAACTATGAGCTTAATATGTTTATACAAACTAGCATTATCTGCAATTTCAAGACACGCCAGTTGCAGTCTTTAATAAAAAACAAAAGAGAAATATTACACAAACAGAGTCTGTTTCCGCTAATGGGAAAGCAGAATCAATGGGATCATACCACTTTGGTCCAAATGCAGAACTCTGAAAAAACACAGACCAGAAATGTGGGGAAACAGTAGAGTAAAGAGAGATCAAGTTGTGAGACCTGAGGAAGTGCTTGGCTTGGTCATAATGTGCTGCTCTACTCAGGCACTTCCTCCCTCAAAACGACAACACACTTTGAAGAGCCCAACTGTAGCACAAGCAGCATAACTAAAAGGGGTCAGCTGACAAAGCGTGAACAGAAAGGCAGGGCAGGAGTGAGAATTAAAATCGAAAAAAGCCAGTCAAAGGCCTGGAAATGTCAAAAGGTGCATGTAGGACACGAGTGAGAAAAGAAACTATGCCAGTGTCACCTAAGAGTAATGTTTTCTGTTCCCTAAAAACAAGCTCAAGAGGGCAACCAGTGCAAAGGTCATTAGGACACTGATCATGTGCTGCGTTCATGCTTGTTTTGCTTTTTTTGTGGACTGGTGTTCATGTCTTGTCAGGGCTATTTTTGCCTCCTGGGGGCCCCTCCTCAGCACATAAGCACCACTGTTTACAGGGTGTGTTGACTGCCGGCCAGGAGAGCCTCTGGTCTGCAGGCTCCACACTCCCTGCACTGCCCAGACGGCCCATTCATCCCCACCGGCTGGGAAGCACTCACACCCTCTCAGTTTCTCAAAGACTCTCTTCTCAGTGGCACAGCAAGGACGGCTGGGGGGGGCGGGGGGGTTCAGTGATGAGCTGGATCAAATTCCCACTAGCCATTTAGCTACACATCTTTATTATACTGCCATTCAGCATCATTTCTGCTTTTGTTGATGATGAGCATTGTCTCACTCCGGTGGAGTAGATTCCACCTGAGAACACCACCTTGTCAAATGAAACCGCTTCTCACGGAGCTTGCCAGGCCCATGTTTTCTAAAAATCCTGTTGTAGTCTCATATTTGGACTCTAGACAATGACACATTTTTGTCATTCATTAATAAAAACACTGAGTGGATAACACCACTCTGAAACCTTGGCCTTCGCAGGGTGAGGCACCATCTGCTCTGTAATAAAACAGAACTAAGCGGAAACTAAATGTTTGGCCTTGGGGACAAAAACAATCAGAAAATGTTGCTTCTGACTGGAGCGACTCGGTCTGTCGTTACTCAGCATGACATCATGGGAGGAAACAAAAAGCTGGTTTGACAATAGATCTGTTTTCACAAGGAGAAAATGGGACACGGGTATGGATTCTTGTACTAGTAAAGCTATTCAGGTGAGCCACAGGGGGAAAGGAGGGCAACTGTATTTTCACATAATCTGAGCTAAGTTAATACTTTGACCATTTGTCTTCATTACTGTGGAATGCATGGGACACAGTAGACACAAAGAGTGTAAGTATTATTGCCACGTCCATTTGCATTACTGTGCAAACCACTCATAATTTCTCGTTTGACATATAATCTCATTTTGAAAATGCTAAAATATGTGATAAAAATGACTTTGACATCTTTAAATGGCTTGCTTTGTCCAACCAATTGTCTACACCCCCAAAATATATCATTTACAATAAAAAAAATGTCTACAGAATGATCATATAATCCCAGTAACCCACATACGAGTGACATGCAGTGTCATAAGAACTCACCAGCACATGCATTGAGGAACAGCCAGTCTGTTTTCCTCATTCTGTTTCTAATCTGCTTTAGCTTCTTGAAGTCGACCTCCTGCTCCTCTTTGCTGCTCATGGCTCCAGCTGCAAGCTCTATCCTCTGGAAGTCCATTTTAACATTGTCTTCCCTCTTGGCCATCGGAGGTGACCTCCTTTGGCCCTGGCCACCACTGCAACTGCTCCTCCATCGCGCCCTGTCCTGTTCATTGATCAAAGGTGACGGCTCTGCAGACTCTGCCATGGCTTCCTGCTTGTTGGGTTTGGGGCGGTCACACACCACACATTTTGTAGTTTTGGGCCAGTTCTGGTAAGTACAGACTGTGCATGTCCAGTGCTGCTGGTGGGTGTTGAGTCTGTTTCTGTCATTGTACTCCTCACAGGGGTCCACAGGTGAGTGGAGAGCAGGACGGCAGCCTGCGTTGGAGCCTGAAGTCTGTGGGGACTCGGTGGGGCTGCTGGTCCTCGGACGCTGACACAGGCACTGCGTGCAGCGGATTGCGCGGGGCCAGTTCAGGTAGGTGCACATCTGGCAGGACCACTTGTTGGCAAGCTCAGCCATGCTGGCTGACCTAACCCTTGGCCTAGCACTGGAGTCAGGGCAGATGAGGAGGCTGCTGCCACTCTCAGTTCTGGGAGGGTCCCACTCTACGCTGGGATCCAGGTCAGGACTGTTCTTGTAAGGTTCCTCCGTGATGATGGGACCCATCGACCTCTGTGCACGACACATTGTGCACTTGACTGCAGAGGGCCAGTTTTCGAAGGTGCAGTAGTCACAGGGCCACTTAATCTTCTGTTCCGTCATTGTGGATCGCTTTGGTTGACTAAACTGTGGTGATAAATGAAATAACAGTCAGATCAGATGTGAGTCATAAACACGAGTTTTGGGAATCATCTCGAGGGTCAATAAATACGATTAACTAGTTATGTGCTTGAGATACATAAATCAAATGAAGAGAGTTATTCCAAGTATGTGTTCCTGCAGTTTGCAAACTAACTTGCATCTAGTCGGGCATCTTCAATGACACTGGCAGGCTGAGATTTGGTGTTATTGACAGACTAAAATTGCCTGTCAGCTATTAATAGCCGATTAAAAGTATGTGCGCGGTGAAGAGCCTGGCTTTAATTCACGTGAACGGGTGGCTTTGCTGCATTTACCATGTAGTTATGTTCCAGTCTTTAGTGTTAGCTCTGCTAGCTGGCACGGCTAGCCCACACAGCTAGCATTCACAGCGACCGTCAATTTTTAACCGTTATGGGGGCATTTAATGACACATACAGTCACGGGACATTTAATTTACCGGGGTATTTAAAGAAAACATGTCACACACTTACCGTTTTGCGGCTGCGCTCGTTTCTCAAGTGCTGCTGAAAACCACAACAAACCCTTCTTGTCCAGTTCCCCTCCTCCTCCTCCTCCTCCTCCTCCTCCTGCTCTATCAAACCTTTCCCTAACCGAGTTATTTCGACTCCTTCGGTCTCTCACATTTTTACCTTTCTGGATACATTAACCTCTCGCAGAGTAAACCACACCTTGGCAAAGCCCGTGTGCTCCTCGAATCATGGTATAAATCCGCGACACTCCATGGTTTACATTGCCTCCGTGTTGTTTAATGGCGGCGACAGTGAGACAAATGAGTAGCACAGCCAAAATAAACGCTAGCCTGCCTTCGTCACCAATCATCTGGCTCAGGGCTCGATGCGATTGGCTGAGAGACAGTACTGTGAGGCGTTGGGGGCCCGTCGGAAACAATACAACCTCAGATTTACTAAGATTCGTGAGCGGTTCAAAAGAATGGAGTGATATGAATTTTAGAGAAGAAAAATAGGCCCAGCTATATTTCTTCATTACTTTTACTATTTATTTTCTGATCATTTGGCCCACCATACTTAGTCTCTAACCTGAAATACTTAATCTCTATGTTATGTTAAATGCCGTAAATCAACTTCTACACAGCGATTGACCACAGGAGACTAAGATATCCCAGCTTTTTTGAGACAGTAAAGGCGTCACCAGTTATAGTAGTTGCGGGGTGAAATTTGTCCACTGGAAAGTTGTTATTATAATCAAAACGAATAGCCTAGATCTTTTACCACACAAAAAATGATCGGATAAAATCTACTGAACAACTACTGCACTAAAAAGAGGATAACCCAGCCATTAAACACTTTAAAACACTTATGTTACTATTTTACTATTTTATAACAAACACAGGTTGTATAAAATAATGCATTTTTTAAGTTAACTATTATAGGCATCATTGTGTTAAAAAACAAAAACAAATGCTAAAAGGTCAATTTAATATTATTTTCTGTGTCAGAGTTTCTATATTTATTGGACACGCCCCCTGTCAAAACGTCACATCTAAACATGGCAGCTTACTTGAGCCGGTTACACCACATTTCGCTCCACGTTTCTAACGTGGAGAAAATATCCAAGGACCTTGTCTCGAAGTTCAAATTTAATTTATTCGCTACCAGGCTGACGGACAGGTCCAGGCAGCTGGCTTTCAGGAAAGGAGCGGCAGTTTTCATCGTGAACGAGAGACCAAAGCAGAGCAGTGAGGAGCTACTGGGCATCACAGACAGATATTCACAGAGGGTCAACGTGGGAAAATACAACCAGGAGAATTCAGCGACATGTCTGTACGATGTCAGCCCGAATTACCCGTTGGATACTGCAAGCAACGTGTGCTTCGAGGTGGAGGATGTGGAAAGGTCATTCAAGGCTCTACGCCATCTGGGCTGCAACTTCCTAGTTCCCCCCACCACAGTGGAGGACGAGGGCGGTCTCGTCACCTACTCGGTGCTTAAATCCATAGTGGGCAATGTTTGCCACACACTGATTGACCGGACCAAATATGAGGGGAACTTCTTACCTGGGTTTGATGTTGTTGAAAAGAACTGCAGCCTGGAAGAAGAAGAGGACATGTCCTGTCCAGTCACACACTTTGACCACATAACCTATGCCTGTCCCAGGAAGACAACCCAGCAGGTGATGAGGTGGTACGAGCAGCTGTTTGGCTTCCAGAGGTTTTTCATTGATAGGTGAGGAACACTGAGCATTTACAGTCTTATTCTTTATTTTATTCAACATAATAATGATGTCTGTTTTCTTGAGTAGTGAGGAAGATGTGGACGAAGGCTTTGTCATAAACCAGGAGGGCATTGGACTGCGTCTTACCGCCATGGAGTACTGGAAATGCAGCAAAGCAGGCATCATTCTTCCCTCTGTGGACAAAAAGGATCATGACTGCAAGTTTGTCATTGCAGAATCACTGCCTGAGCAAGGTAACCGCCGCTCCCCCATCTTTAAATGTATTTAATTTCTTCCATAATTTATGATCTGACTCGTCCTCGTCACTGTGTGCTCGCTCTAATTTCAGGCAGGAACCAGGTTGACACCTTCTTGGAGGAGCACAGGTCCCCGGGGATCCAGCACATTGGGATGTACACTACAGATATAGTTTCTACTGCACATACAATGGCTCAAGCTGGAGTGCAGTTCTTCTCCCCTCCTCCTGCCTACTACACTGAGGTTTGATTGACTCTTTGGGACCAGTAATGACTGGTGGGCTGCATGAGGCCTCACACATTTTATCCAGGAAGATAAAAATAATATTTTAGCATATGTAGATATCAGACAAACGATAGAGATCAGGGTTGTCTTTATATAGCAACATTACAGAGGTGCGCTGACTCACTTCCTCCTTCCTAAGTCCAACAGAAAACTTTACAAACATTGACTTATTATAATAGTAAATTAACACTTTTTTTTCTATTTTCCTCTCAGAATACATGCATGGTCTTTTAACACCTCGGGTTTTGTGGCTAATTCTTACTTCAGATAATAGAACACAGGTTGTATTTGCAAGCATATTATCTACGTCCTTGTTTGTAATCACTTTTACCTACGCTGTGTGTCCTGTGACAGGTGGGAAAACAGCAGGAAATAGAGGCGGCAGGACACAACCCCCAGATGCTGGCGCAGCATGGCATTCTCCTGGACACAGACCTGCACCAGGATCCCTTATCAGAGAAAGCATCCAGTGAAAACAGAAGGTGAGAGGCAGTAAAGAGCCATAAAACACATCTCACACATGTCAGTGTTTTTTTTTTCTTTTTCTTATAGAGGTTTCTGCCGCATATTAAGGGTTTCCATCCATTTCCTCTCCCTTCTGGAAGATAAAATTCGATTACATCAAAAAAATGTTTTCGGTCAGTATTAAAAACAACATATTCCATGAGTCATAGGCACAGAATGACACTAACATAGGAGACCTAGTAGTTAATGATTTGTTATCCTTGTCAAAATTACAAGATGCTTGAATTTTACTGATTCCCCCTGACCTTGGAATATGGACACAAAACCTCAGGACATATTTTAGTTATTTTGAAAGAAGTGACCGAAGGAAACTCTCCATAATATATTCCATCTTGCATTGAAAGCTATGAGCACAGAGGCTAACCCAGATGTGAGATGTGAAATGGCTCATGTCAGACCAACCAAGTGTCCTTAATGTACCTTGTTATCATCTGTTTCCAGATACCTTCTCCAGGTGTTCACCAAGCCCATATTTGCAGAGGACACCTTCTTCCTCGAGCTGATAGAGCGCAGAGGGGCGACGGGCTTTGGCGAGGGAAACATCAGAGCGCTGTGGAGGTCGGTCCAGGCCTACATGGAGAAAGAGAGGGCAGATTCCCAAGGAGAGGGATCAACAAAGACTGTTCACACTGCTCAGTATTAGTCACTCCAGACATTTTTAACAGGGGTTATTTTATTTTATGTGTTTTTTTATATATCAACGTGAGGGCACATGTTTGGGAAAATATGTAAAACTTAAAAGAGATGTAAAATATTTATAGAGGACTTGTGGATGTAGTGTTATACCTCATGTTATTGTGGCATCACTGAGAAAGTACAAATTATACATTGTATTAATATCTACTGTTGATGTTGGACTGAACATATCAAAACTGCACTGTGGTACGAAAACAGATGTTAGATGTTACTATGTTTGAAACGTGACAACAGAAATGCACTTGCTGTCGCAGTAAAAGAATATCTTTGTTTTTCCCTGTCAGAGCAAAGCAACTGACCAGTCCAGAGCAACAACTGCTCCTCAATAAATCTCTAACTCCCAGCAGAGCATGAAAACCAATTACTGTCCTCAAAATAATGTGCTTGGTGTTTGGGCCGATGTGTGTGGGCCAGACTTCACAATAAGAGCCCTTGAAACCTCTTAGGTCATCTTAGGTAAACATCAGCGTTGGTGCATGGCATGACTATTTTTTACTTTTTCTCCACGACATTTGAGACAGAAATGCTGTTCCTTTGATTCCACTATATTGTAAAGTTATTAGTTTACTTTACAGATTCCAACCTTTACAAACCTATATACTTAATATACTAGTTGAGTTCTAGGTCAGATAATATTGTCTCATATAAAGTATTACAGCCACAAAATGAGGTATTTTCACTGCGAACTGTTGATCTTTGTAGTATATCTTGATGATGGTAATTAGTTTTATTATTTTGAATTTAGAAAGGGTTTTGCAAGGGGATTGTAGGACTTTTACTCAACTAAAGCTTCTGAATACTTTATTGATCCCTTTTTATAAATGAACCTATACTTTCTAAACTTTGCAGCATTTGATTACAGTAGTTTCATGGTATTCCTCTTTTTATCCTCCTTAAAATGTACAAACATGTTCATTAATCATTGTCCATAGGCAACAAATAAGGCATTTCACACCAAATATCCTTTTTTTTTTCCCTCAACAGTTTTAGACTGCAAAATATAGCCTGATATGATTATTAGTTATTTTATCATTTAAACATTATAATCAGTGTTCCGAGCTAATCTACCACTTTTTTTTCTTTTCTAAATAACTCAATCATTCAGTCACTCATGAACCGTTACTGGAGGAACAGCTGCACCTCTTTCAGATGCTGTGGAGGTTTTAGTGATGTGCATGCTTTGGCAAAAACATGGCTTTAGAGCCTCTTAGAAGGGATCTTCAAACCCACAGGGATGTGCCAGTTCAATTAACTTGGCTATAAACATTATAGGCAGGGATTAGTGGGATGGATGAGAAGCAGTGAAATTTAGACAGCGTTCCATGAAAGCCATATGCTCTTTTCATGCCCTGAGTGTAGTTACAGTATACCACTGAGTAACGTCGGTGAATAAGTTCAACCACAAGCTTTAAAAAAAAAGTCAGTGTGTAGATGCATGTACTTCTGCATTTTGACAAGTGGTGTCAGTGTTTTTCTTTTACTCAAGTGTCACCCTCTTGGCCAATGTAAACTTTTACAGTTGACTGTATCTGTGATTTGTGGCCATTAACAGAAAGTTTCTGATTCAACAAATGACCAAAAAAACTAAAACAGAGAATTGCCCTACTCTTTATTCAGCTTCGGAGGTAACTTGTGGACTAATTGCATTTGTGTGAAATTCTAAATAATACTGAATATTAAATCTGAAATCATAAACGGGGATTTTTTTTTTCTGAGATGGGGAGGATTAACTGTTCATTAAAGTTGAGAAGAGATGGCTCCTGTAACAGGAGTGCTGTAGCCATCTGTCTGCAGCCAGTGTGAAACACAGATGGTATTCAGCATTCTGCATGGGGCCTCAGTACTGGGAGTTGGAAGCTCACCTCCTATTTACTGTTTACCATATGGTAACTGCAGTCACTTTTATAAAGTCAATGAGAAATGAGTATATAAACTATTACACCTCAGTTCAATCTTGTGGCCTTTTTGTGGCACTGTGATTAGTGGATACTGCCCCCTATGGTTTTAACAGTCATAACACACACTGCCAAAGTTGTTGAAGTATTAAGACTCCCACTCCTGTACCATGAGCTGTTTTGCTGATCTGTGCCTTTTTGGACTACAAAACACAACACGCAAACTTTGCTGTGCCATACACTCTTCTGGCTGCTGAAGGGCTTTTGGTAAAAACAACTTGTCACCCCCACACCGTAGCCTACATAGCAGAGGAGACAAATCCTTGGTGCCCTTTAACACAAAAGGCAGACAGTCTAAAACCGAGGAGGACAGTACGGCAGTCTGACAGTCTGGGGGAGATTAGTGGCACACAACAGATGTTACTCCTTGATTAACAATGGTGTCTGCCAGGGGTGAGCCTCAGCTCCCCACCCTTCTGAGCCCCACTGTGTTAACTTCAGCCCCCACGAAATAAATCAGCTTACTCTATGTAAACGTTATGGGATGTTATTTATCTGTTTCGAATAGATAGAAAAAAAAAGTTCAATGACTAAAAGTGTCTTATTTCATGCTTATGATTCAGAATTGTCAAACATGTGACCTATACAAATGCAAGGTTTATGACTCTGCTGGTACTGGCTTGCAATGTGCACACAATATCGAAAGCTACAGAAAAACCACACTGCTATTATACATGACAAAACCGAATGGAAAGTTACCCCCATTTTTTAAAGAATAGAGAGATTGCATGATGATTAACAGGATAGAAAAGAGAACAAAAACTAAAACTGTCTGAAGTCTGTTTATTTTATTGTGAAATACTGGTTTTTCCTGCTCAGTGTTTACAAAAACCATTCAAATACATTTTCCCCACAAGATTACTGAAGCAAATCACACTTTGGTGGAAAGTTTTTAACAGTTAAAATGGTAAAAAGATGTGGAAATACCTGACTAAGTTATATTATTATTGTATGCAGGTGATTATACTGTAGATATACCCATTGCATAATGCATGTGTATATATAGACAACTAAACCTAGACAGTTAAATAATAATGCATTACATGCTGATGTATGTTATGATAAAAGCAGACAGTCTTTCCAGGGGGGAGAACATCTGTTTGTAATGAATGTATTGCATTTATTTAGGGACTAACCTTTATTATACTGGAGGCTCATTTTGTAAGGAGGGGCTGGTAAAGTACATATAACACACAAATGTCTTTCTCTCGTCGACTACACGGCTCTGTAAATCACACACAGTTGCCAGGTTATCGTGTTACACCACTGTATATTGTGAAAGTGCCTTGTCTATATGCACAGCTCAAAACTGTGATTACTTTTCATTACTGCAGGGTGGCTCGGACCACTAGTTACAAGCGCAGGTGTGACCCGTGCTCCAAAAAGTTATCTAGAGATCAAATATTTTTACTTTTCTAAATCATAAACTTTAAATGACTAAAACCTGAAGCAGGAATGAGTCAGACCGCGCAAGTAATTCAAGTCAAAGTGAGATGCCTAGTTGCAGAAATGACTCGCAGGAAATCTCCACCCCTGTCAGAAATGGTATCGCCCGTGTATGTTGTCACAGGCTCATTAGCGTGCAATCTTGGACAGTAGTGCACTGGGGTAATGTTGTAGTTTGCAGGAGCTGCCCGGAGCAGGACGTGAAGTGAACTGCTCGCACTTTGCTTCCTGCCTGACGCCTTTCAGCTCATTTTCAGCTGAAACAAAACTCAAAAAACAAACAAACAAACAAAAACATGGTCCAGCGAAACTGAGCAGCCGCTGCCCGGTGCTGTTGAAGACCCGAGGCGCTCACCGTGATGCTTGTGAGTGGTTATTTTTTATTTAAAAGTTGAATAAGAAGTTTCTGTGTTGGCTGACTTCGGGGCTGTAGTTAGTTCACATGAAGTGTGATGCTCCCTTGTGTCTTGAAAGTGAGTAATTCACATGAATGGTGATTTTTTTATGCATATAAAGCACTTTCAATAGACTAAACATAGCTCCAGTTAGTTAGCTTAGCAACTTTTCCTCATGTTGTAGCCTACTAGATTAGCTAACTCTTCTTTTGTCTTGTCTGGGTTATTACTAACATATACGCTGCTTAAACTGATTTTCATCTGCCCTTTCCTCACTTTTTATTACATCTGTAGGCTATTAGCCTATCACTCAATAAATGAATAAACGCACAGTGAGGTGAAATGTTGCAATGGAGGTAAATAAAACAAGTGTCAATGCGTTTAACTATCATAGACTGTAGTTAACTATTCATACAGATGCTGAGTTCAAGTGATAACCTGGTTTACTACTAGTTTTTATGTCAGTATCATCCATTCATCTCAGTGTAACCACAGATAGTGTTTGCCTTTAAAAAAAAAACACACATCTGACAAAAAAATGTCATCTCAAATGGATTAGTTGATAAAACTAAGTTAGAGTTACAACTTTCTTTGGGTCATAAATACTGTATGTGAATTGGCTAGCTTTGAAGTGCAAACTGGGTTTTCACTCATGTGTGGCACACATGACAAGACAGGGCCAGTGTTGTTTGATGGAGAATGTATAAAACCCATTTTAATACATTTATGAAACAGGCACGGGGTGCATGCCTTTATGCCTGATGCTGCATTATATTTGTTGGCCATGTAATTTATAATTTAATTTCTCAGACCCCTCTTTCTTGCATGTCACATTTTGTGCCAAAGCAGAGGAATGTTGTTGGCTTATCTTTATCTAGCCAACCTTCCCCTCAGGTATGAAGACAGGGCTGGCTGACACACAATCCAACAGATTCTGCAATTTAAGTGCTCAGCGGGATCATAAACACAAGAGCTTGTTAAACCTGAACTCCTCAGAGTGTCCCATGGCTATGATTATGACTGCTAAAGTTCATATGAGTGGCTCAAACGTGCATAAATTATGAGTTAAACAGAGAAAAAAGGGGGGAGGCTTGACGTTCAAGTACAAATGTATCACTTTACTTTTTTTTGAGTATGCACATTTTATATTTTATCATCAGTAGCTTGTGGCCTTTCTCTCGAGTTCAAAATCCTGTTTGCTCTGTAGCCTGCGTGTAACATTCTGTGAGCTCCCGTCACACCAATTTCTTTGCCAAACTCATTTCCCTTTCATGAGGGATTTTGGAAGAGGGGTTTAAGGGACTGTTTGTGCTGGTTACTTGGACAAGCTCAGTTTTCAGGGCCTTTTCTTCTGAAACTGAGAGGCATCCACCTGGAGGGCTGGCAAGCTCGTCTGAAAAACTGTTGAACGGTTTTAACTCGAGTACAAAAGAGTCTGCCCACCAGAGCTCGCAGATGATTCCTCTTTTCCTTGTTCATCATCACTGTAAACATTTAGACACATTTTAAGGTTATCTAGGATCCTGTGCAGTGTGATACCACTGCTATGAAATTGTTCAAACACCCATGTGGAAAAAGTTTTGTTCCAGGCTCTCTCCTGTTGTATATGGTCAGTGAGAATGCAGTGTGGGGGGATGGATAAATTCCTGCATGCAAAACTCAAGAGTGCTCTTTCCCCTCTGCTCTTAATTTTGATTGAAAGTTAATGGAGCTGTGTCCTGTGGATGTGACTTACTCTTACTGGGGTCCATTAACATGCAATGTTATTCTGCTGTGGAAGCAGAAGGATGTTGTGTCTTCAACCCTTTGTAATTAAGAGACTTTGTTAGATTTAGCATTCAAGTGGACAACATTTCTCTCCAACTTGGACAGGTTTGTTGAAAGCCTCGATTACGGCGCTCAACAAAGCTCTTGTTCTGGACAAATGTATACAGTGCAAGTGATTATGTATGAGATAATTAAACAGCAGGCCTGCTTTAAAACGTAGGCCTCCTTGGCTGCCATGCATAGCCATGCTGAGCCTTTGTGTTTATGGTAAGTGGGCAGCTGCATGCTTGTGAGACCTTGGCTGTACCCCAGGCCCTTAAATGAGCCTGATAACTACTATTGAAGCCTCCCGGCCATGCTCATTTCTGACTATTCACTCACTGCTTTACATGTAGAGCGCCTCCTGTTTGACATTGCCTAATTTCTGTGAGCATGCGGACAGCTGTGGGATAGCCTGCGCCCTACATTGAGTTTCATAAATTTCTTTTCAGCCGGTCAGCCATAGCAAAACTTGGCGGCACCTGCCCTTTGTGGCACCAAATTAATGACAGCACAAACAATGAGGCTTTTGGCTTTCAAGCATCTTGAATGTTCACAGTGGAACGATGCAACTTTGCTGCAGAATAAGCAGAACAGGTTTGCCGGTTTGCCATTCAATTATCCAGCCTCCGTGCTTCCTGTACTGTATGTCTGTCCGCCTTTTATGACATGTTCTGTCAACACAACCACCATTATGACATGGGAAACTGCTCAAATGTGCCTGAGTCCAAATATGGATTCTGCACAAGCCATGCAACTCACAGAAGTAGGCCATCAGAGCCAACGGCCTGGGGAAACAAGCTTTTTAGGAACATGCATATTTTCTCCCAAGGAATCATTCATTGGAATTGGACGGCTTAACTTTTACCCAGCGTTCTTTTCAAAGGCAGTATGGTGATGAAGAGCAGCACAAATCCCTTAGTTAGGTTTCGAATTGGGCCGTCTCAGGTGCTCAGCAGATGCTCCGATTACCGAGACGGCCACAATCCTGGGATTGTTGAGAACAGGATGCAGATCCAACTGCCATGTATGCAGGAATGTCAAAGGAGGATGTCTCAGAATTCAACTTAACATTTAAGCTGTTATGTTCAATCCTGTATTGATTTACAAAGAGAAACACTAATAACTAAAGCATGTGTGACAAGGCTAAAAATAGACCCAAAAGGGTTTAGCAGTAGGTAAAAAAAAGTGTGTCAATCAGTAAGTCCATATATACACAAGGTGCAGCTATGATATCAAATAGTGTTTTCTACCAGCTGTCACACCAGTGCTAAAAAATAGATTAGCATTAACTCTAATTGTCAGTCAGACACAAAGCTGCCAAATCCTTATGTAATGTTGGCCTAACCCGTGGGATTACAGTCTGAGTAATGTATGGAAAAGCTGCTCTAATTGGGAAACAGAGCTTCCATGGGTGACCACAGTTTAGGCACCTATTGTAATAGTTAAGCTGACAGTTTGTAGTCTTCCTTGGGCTGGACGGCGATTTAAGAGTCTTAGAAAAGTGTCATTTACGATAATAGCATTCTGGTGTCTGAACTTGTACAGAGAATGCAACAGGTTCATGTTCATGCTTTTGGAAACTGAGCGTACTCTGAAGGAGGCCTCCGCTTTAAAGTTGACCCAGTCGTCTTTGTGGTTTCCCCTCTCGTCCTATCTAGCACTTATAGGCTGCGCGATAGCTCGCAACATCTGACACCCCAACGTAGCGATGATTGAAAGGCTTTTTGGTAACCACAAAGGAAGCTTGGCGTCCCATCAGCTCGTCCAAGGCAGCGTTATTGTTGTCTTTTAGGAACACTGTCACTCTGTTGCAGTCAGTCAGCAGGCTATTTTGCATGTGATGGAAACGTCCTGCAACCTTCTTCCCCTTCTCAGCGATTAGACTTCTCAGTTGTCATGGTGTTTTGCTGCTTCAACGCAGATAAAGAGCTATCAGGCTGCAGAAGCGAAGAGACTCCCACTGATTCCAGATAATGGCAGCAACGTTATAAAGGTGATTTGGGTTTTGACGTCAGAAGGGGAGCTCCACCCCTTGGGAAGAAATGCTAGATACCTCGTCTGACAGATTATAACTTCTTCTGCATCTTTGCACTTGGCAGCTGACACAGTAAGAGTTGAGTGCACTGGGTGTATCCATTACGCACTGGAAACCATGCTGCAGAACGTCTTTTGCATTTGGTTTGCAGGTTTGTCTGTGTAAGTGCACACAATCTCCCCTTTGCCAATGCTCTCAACATGTTTTCTATTCACAGATTGTCACAAGTTTGAATGCTTTTCAAAGGCTGCAGGGCAAGGTTAGGCTTCTATAATTGTGTGTACAACTTATGTCATGTAGCCAAGGAATGTTTATAATTATGGTATAATCCTCGCCCATTCAAACTGCTCAGCTCAGATTTACGGGATAAAAACGTAATGGCTGAGCATGAGAAAGATGATAAATTGTTGCAGTTCCCTGTAACTAAAAGTAATGGATGATGTTTACAGTTTAAAGTTCAAATGTCAGTCTACAGTCAGACTTTTTCCACTTTTCCAGGGAAGGAAAACATAATTTACTGTCCTTTTTTTTGTTTGGGTAAACATCACGTTAAAGAGATTTCTTTTCTTTGCCAGTTTTAATTTCTTTGGGCGAGGTTTTTTTTCTTTCTGTGTTAATGCCATCTGCATCCATCACCGAGCCATTAAGGGATATATAAACAACTGTTTCCTCTACGCCAGCACGTCCCGAGTTATCTCTGCTGTGAAACACAGATCTGTGTGGTTAATGGTCACGCACAGTATAAACTGGCTTGCCCTAGTCTAACCTCAACCAACTTTCATATGTTCTATTCTATTCACTGACTGAACATATAAATTAAAGTTGCCATACAAGAGCTTGAACTGCATGAATGTCCTTGTAGAACTTTAAAAGATCCTTGTGTTGAAACTGTTTTCCTGATGTGATAAGTGTTAGTAATGGAGATCATATGCTGAATGCAAACGCCACCTCCAGTATGTCAGCTCCCTCTTGTCTTGTGATGCTGCCCCCCCACCCCTCCCTACTCACACACACAGACACACAGACACACACTCCACCCCACCACCAGCAACCTCTGATGTCGCCTCTTTTGTTTCCCACGGTGTCTCATCTTCTGCACAGAGTGCTCTTTTGTTTTACGTACACCATCGCTTTCTGTTTCTCTCTTTTTTTTTCTGCATGCAGTTGTTCTGTCATTCAAACAGACGCTCTCTGACCTTTGCAGGCATCATATGACCATTTTGTGTCCAGTTCAGTTCAGTTTCAGTCTCCTACCTGACACAGGGGTAGGCATTTCTCGTTGTACAGCCAGAGTCATTTGTGGAATCCCTCAGGGTTTGGTTCTTGGGCCACTCAATCTTCTTATCGTGCTCTCATTTATACAGCCACAAGATATGTTACATCACTGTTGTTATGCTGATACATAGATTACATTCTCTGATAACCCCAATAAAAAACTGAAATTTCTTTAATTGGCACCAGTTGTGACTTGTGACTGGAGCTTATCAGTTAATTATTGGTCAGGCAATTATCAGTTAAACCACTAAGAATTTTAGTTTCATCTCTTGACTACTATAAGACTTTTGACCACCATGTTACTTAGCCCCACTCACGCTGCTATAAATTGTTTATAGTTGGTTCAAAATGCAGTTCCCATGCCGTATATCATACATCACCCCTGTTGTAACTTCCCTCAATTGGCTTACTTTAAAATATTTAATGAGCTACAAGAGGCTGTTGATCACGTATAAATCACAACACAACCTTGCCACGAGTCGTCACATTTCTTGGCTTCTAATTTTGGCCTTTTATCTATCCCATGCTCCAACTGCAAAACTAAAGGTGATGGCGCCTTTGCTGTTTTAGCCCCAACCCTCTGGAGGCATCTTTGGACTGTTTTAAGCAACTTCTAAAAAACCCATCTTTATAGGCAAGCCTTTTTATAGATCTCCATTCCAGTTTTATGTTTTGGTTTGTTTTAGTCTGGCCTGTCTCCCTCTGTGCTGTGTTTTTTATTGTAATTTATGACTTCTTGTTTTTGGTTTATATTTTTTGTGCTTGTGTGAAGTACTGTGTGACTGTGTCTTTACAAATAAAGGCTTATTTACTTGCTTAAGCCACACTGACCTGGTGGTAGTAAAAAATCTTCTGTGATGATTATATAGATTTCCATCTGTGATTAATCAGCTGTTTTACTGTAATTGTGGTGCAGCACTAATGTGAAGAGGGTTGTTTTGATAACCGCAAGGTCAGCTATTCCCAGCCAGCCCCTGAGGATTCAATTACACAACTTTGACTTTGCTCTATCCCTCTCTGTGTGCTCCAGTGTGGAACACTTTGAGGAAACTCATTCTCTCAGATGACTGATAATCCTCCACATGGACAAGCAAGAACAAAACAGGGTATAGAGTTCCACTTTTGGTGACACACAGGAGAGACCATGTGGAAGTGAAAATGCAGTGTAATTTCAATTTACAGACATGGGCATAGACAGTACCTTGTGTTCACTGGGAATGTCGGATCGCTCACTTGAGAATTAAAGGAGCTTGTCAAACCACTGACCTCCTTCGAGTTTCGACTTTCTGTCTTTCACTTTCGTAGATGTAGAACAGGTTGCACAAAGACTGAGACATCTTGCATAGGGTTTTCTTACTCATCTGTAGCTGCGGTATCACTGCAAAGTTTGCTTGTGAGGGATAGCAGCACAGCACTTACACGCGACTCTAATAGCCGACCGGAGGCGACAGACACATATTTGTTTCTGCTACGCATCCAGATTTAATTGTCCACAAACTTATGAGAATTACTTTTCAAATTATCACACGTTTCAGAGCCTCCACCCAGGGGATCTGTTCTCCCCAATCATCCTGGACTCTTCTCTGCTTATATGGCCAACAGAATGTCAGAAATGTACTGAATCCTAATCCTGTGCTCATCTTTGTGTGTCCGATCAGGATTGGGCCGAGGAGTGAAGCACATTCCTGGTGGAGCTGAGGGCTGCCCGTCTTAAGCTTATGAGAAACCAGCCCGCTCACACCATGCCCGTCAAGATGGCCTCCAGCTTTTCTTGCACTCACTGGAACGACTTGGGACAAGGATGTGTGTTGCCATGGTAATCATTTACAAGAAAACACTGGAAAAGAAGGGTGCCGACGATGTAACATCAAAAAGTACGGATTTGGGCCCGGTGAGTGTTATTTTCTACTTGTACAAGCATTTTTTCGTCTGTGTGAAATGTGACATTTTACGTTTACATGTCGCCCTGCCAACCGCCCAGAACTGTGGTCGTCAAGGGGGAAGACGACAAGGTCCTGCTCTACATCAGGAAATTGTTGCCGGCCACTGATCGCTCTGCAGCAGTTTCATGGCTCTAGATTTTATTTTCCTATTTTCTCAAATGTAATTGTAGATTAAATTTGACTTTTAACTTCCCTCGAGTCAAATTTGTAGGAAAATTCCTAAGTGTTGCCTTACTGAATTTCAGGAAGTGATGTCAAAGGAGCTATATGGATGTTGAAGCCGAAGGGAATCAGGGATGTTTTTGTTTCAATTACTGATAATTGCGTCATAATTGCGGCCAACTGTTGTCACCAGGGTGTTTGTCATCTGGTTTCGAATTATCCCCCACGTTCCATTTACTTCAATCAAAATAACAAGAGAGTATTATAGCTCTAGTAGACTGTGCAGCCTTGACTCATTTTCTAATCAGCATCCATACAGCGGAGTCTTCTTTCTGCCAGCACAGAGTGAGAAAATTCCCCCACTAATATGGGCCGAGTTTGCCCTCATAGCCACGTGAAATGAAATCATCATGCTCTGGGGCTGAGCGTCAATCAGAGGCATTTATGGTGGAACTCCCTCTTTGTTGATGGCGTGGTCCTCATCGCTCAGCAGCAAAATATGTGCTACAACATAAACCTTCGGGACCAGTTACACATTTGACTTTCCAATAGCTTATGATTTTACGACTATCATTTATTGATTCTTTTTAAAAAACGTTTTTTTTCTGGTGAGCTGACGCTGAGCCTTTTTCTACATTTCTGCAGTTCCAGGCACAGACCATGAGCCAGGGGACAGCACTTTTCTCTTGTGGACTCATGGGTAAGAGTTATCTTTCTCATCCTCATACACATTCACACAAGTAAGGATACTATAGTTAATTAACCAAAGTAATGATAGTAAATTATCTGGAAATTTTGTCAAGAAACTGCTAATATATGAAATATGGAATTGCTTTAAATACCTATAAAACAAGGAAGTTCATCACATTGATACCAGCTCTTATTAAGTTAATTGCTATAAAATTGTCTAGTGCAGCAGAGATATTAAAGCAATAGCTGCTTCATGATAAATCATACTGGATAGCTCTGGATGTCTCTGAGGCTTGGAAATTTTCATCTTTCATTAAATTCTGTCATTTCCCAAGCTCTTCACCATATTTTTTCTTTGCGTGGGAAACTGTAGTGAGTCAGTGCGTCTTATACCCCATCACAAATTGCACATAACCTGTAATTATGCTCTTTACCCGTCTATGGCAACTTGGAGGGGCCAGAAATTGTCAGGTCATGTCATGACAGCAGTGGTTTGGAGGGACTTGCTGGATTGCAACATTTCAGAGAAATTATTGGCAGAAGTCAGTCTTTGCTGAATCCGGTTGATGGTCACACAGTAAGAGATGAGAAGCAGGCCTGACAGGTGTTTCTGCCAACACGCGTTAATGATTATGTGTTATCTTTGTCAGGGATCTTCCGCCACTCCTGAATACTTCAGAACTGGATGTCATGTCCACAAGTTGAAAAGTTTGTTTTTGGATACAAAGGCTCATATCCTTGATGCACCTTGCTGTGGTTGGATCGGCCTGTACAGTCGCTGTATTATAATAGTAAAATGTATTCTGTCCTCACAGCACCTTGGCATTGAGTCCTGGCACTGAGCACTGCAGCACCAGTAGGTGTTGTTAACACTGCCCTTTGTTCCTCGTCCTGCCCGTGTGCTATAGATGGTATTTTGAGGATTTTATCTCATTGGAGAAGAACAGACCTTTTGCATACCAGGAGTGGGCAGTGGCCTCGATGTTTAGTATCTGACTCAGAGTTGGCTGACCAGTTCAGTTGGCTGACCCATTCAGCAATTCAAGCAAGTTTTCTGTTGTGGCAATAACAGGTGCCTTCCCGGCAGAGTAACTATGGTGCTGGTCTGGTCTTAGAATAACAAGAGATGTCGTGATGAACCTGAGTTGGAATGTTTACGATGGGTTATTGGCAGTTTTATTAAGGCGTGCTCCAGCAGGACGAGGTTTGATATCTAGTCAGTTAGACGTTGAACTCGATTCACTTCCCCATCAGCTCACCGACTGACTGAGCCCGGAGGACAGGATTTATTTTTAGTGCCAATTATACAAAGCAGCGAGTAGTGTCAATACTACGCACACATGCTGGGACCAACACGCTGACCGAGATTGGAGCAGTGTCATGGACGTTCGTGCCTCAAATGAATCTGATACTTTGTTTTGTTCCTCTGAGGGAGTTTGCACGCACTACACACTGTTTCTGCTGTGTCTGTTTGTTTCTTAGACTCCTGGTGTAAATGTGACACAAGGAAATAAAATTAAGTCCTCAAGAGGTGATGGTGATGTCACTGCCGATGGAAAAAGAAAGTGGAGAAGGGAGAGTTTAACAAGCTAATAGAGGAGCTGCGGAGTTACTTTAAGATCTGCCGCCTGATATTGAAAGCCTCATTTGACACATTAAAAAAAGAGCTGAACTGATTTCGATCACCCACACATAAACTGTTACACTGCATGTTGCCTCAGGGAAACAGCAGGAAGTAAAGTCCTGTCCATAGAGGTTTGGTTCATAAATAAAAAAAAATCAATCATCGACTGTTCTCTGTACTGTGGAGCGGGGTCTTGATTCATTTCTAAAGGGAATTTAGTTAACAAAAATCTATGTTTGTTTATTTTGCAGAGAGAAGTCGATGGCATGAGGTTGGTCATGGCTGTGCCATACAGCAGAGGCCAGTTGGGACCAGCCTGGAAAGCCTGTGGGACGTCCTGCCTGAGGTGCACAAGAGTTCAGCCCACTGGGACTGGGATGTTGGCTCCACTTCAAGCACAATCACCAGCTTGTTGCAGGACCTCAGCCTGACCGAGGCTGCGACCTCGCACTCGACCGCACCGCCCAGCAAGCGGCAGTGCCGGTCCCTGTCTTGCTCAGATGAGCTGGGTGGATGTCGCTCCACCTGGCGCCCTCAGGGCTCCCGCGTGTGGACGGCGGTGGAGAAGAGGAGGTGCCACAGCGGGGGCAGCGTCCAGCGCGGCAGCGTTGGAAACGCACATCTCGGCTTTCCGGCCATGCAGCGCAGCTCCAGCTTCAGCCTGCCCACCCGCTCCAACATCCTGGAGCTGCCCTGCTTCACCCAGCGTCTCCCCTGCCCCTCCACTTTCACTGGCCTGACCCCCTCCTCCTCCATGCCCCTGTCGTCGGAGCCCTCCGCGCAGCCCCTCTACCTCTCTCATGAACAGATCTGCCTCCCTGAGCCCCGTGGACCCTCTCCACCCAGCTCCCCCGACTCCACTCCAGAGCTGGAGCGGCGCGGCGGACAGGGGGGTCTCGCCCGCAGTCGCTCACAGCCGTGCGTCCTCAACGACAAGAAGATCGGCGTGAAACGCAGGAGACCCGCCGACACGCACAAACAGAGGCCTTCACTGGATCTGGCAAAGATGACCCAGGTTTGTGCTTGAATGTGCCACACAGCAAGAGACTGCTTTATTTAATCAGGACAATATGCACTGATCAAATACTGCTGTCTCTCTCTGCTGGATTGTTTTAAAACACAAGGAGCACATATCCTCTGTAAAAAAAATAAATAAAAAAAAAATAGTTTGAACTTGCCACAGTCGTCTTATGCACTCCAAAAGATCAGTGTCCACAGTAGGAAATGGTCATGCCAGCTGGAAGCTCTGCTAGGTCCATCAGTCTCACTAACATTAGCTGGTTATGCTCTGTTGTAGGGGCAATTTGCTGCGTCCATGTTGGATAAACAAACACTTCCAACGAAGGTCACGCCATTGTGTCTGTTCTCCCTCAGCACACCTCAAAGCGTTTCTGCAGGCATTGTCATGAAATGACGGTGATCGTTCATTCATGCAGGCCTGTTCTGGGTCACATTCCATCATGTGGGTTTGTATTTTCACTTGCAGAGCATGAAGCCAAGTATGCGCTTTTTTTTTAATGCGTTGCTGGATGAAGACGATTAAAGTAGGAAGCAAGAGGTCAGTCAGCAGTTTGCATTCAAAGAAATGATCTGATGAAACCACTGGCTCCAGCTGATCCTCCTCTGATGTTGACAGTGTTTCAACATTGAGTCTGTTTAATCCGTGCGTCCCCGGCAGCCGTTTGTCTCTCTGCCCCACAGGCACAGAGACACACATAGTAAAGTTTCACACGTACACCGGCTGAATCATAAACACAGAGCTGGACTTGGCCCCCATGAGAAAGTCACTCGGAGTTCAGCAGCGCTGCTGTGACACGACACCTCACACACACCAAACATGGTGGAGGTCAGCATGGAGAAAAGGCGACAGTGTTTTTACAGACTGATGTCAGGGTGCTGAGATCCTTCCTGCTGTTTGTGGGTTGTGTTGCACGTTTTGCTGTGACGCTGGTTTAGAGACTAAATTGAACATTTTCCTTGTTTGTTTGATTTCAGATCTTTATAAATGTCTCTCTAGTGGCTCTGGTTTAGAGGCCAGCCGTAAACAGTACTAATAAGTCGGTAACGATAATCGACCGAGACCAATTTTACAAATCCCTAAATGGTCTAAAAAGGAAAGAATACCAAACAGTTGCCAGTTTGAGCATTTCACTTGGAGCAATCGCGGCGTTTATTTGTTTTATATGACGACACTTTAGGCAATTTGAACTATTTTCTGAGATTTTATAGGAGAAACAATAATTTGATGAATTGAAAAATGTGCAGTAGTGCTGTAGTTTCAAACAGCTAGAAGTCTGATGTGAACGGCCGTGCTGCGAGGGCTCGGGAAGTCTCTGCGGAGAAGACGCTCACTTGTGATTAAAGGGTGAGCTCGCCCGGCACTCGGCTTTGCACGCGTCACCCTATCAGCATCCAAAGTCACCTTACTATTCAAAGATTGGTCACACTAGTGCTGAGTGCGTCTCTAAAGTGTCCTCTCATCCACTCGCCACAGAGGTGCAGTTTACCCAGAGAGAAACTGCTACCCCTCCACGTGGCTCACTGCGGCTCCGTGAATGTCAGGAAGTAGAGCAGCTGTGGCAGAGGTTATAGATCGCCGCACAGGAGAGATGCGTGTTGGGTAAAGAGATATTGATTTCTGTAAATTCAGCTCAGTGGGTGGATCGCTGCCACAACCGGGCCTCATGAGCTATTGATCAGCTTGTATTGACGGAGAGTCAAGGTCAGTATGGATGAGGGGACTTTCTGCTCCTCTCTCCATTACAGTGGGAGAAGGAGGAGGAGGAGGAGAGGAGGGGGGTTATAGTAGCAGGAAAAGTGGACACCGCTCTTTGCAATGTGGTGCAGAAAGTTGTGCGAGGACACCGTCAGACTTTCCAATAGTGTCTTAACTCAGTTGCTTTACTCGGTTCGGTTAATGTCGACGCCGCTGCTCTGCTCTATCGCAGACGACTTGCGGCCTTATCAGTCTGGTCCCATGGTCCGGGCCAGAAATCTGACTGTTGAGAAGTGAAGTGCAAATGCAGAGGGCAGCAATGTGACACCAGCCTGGTGCTGACAAATGTACCCGTTCGAGCAGAGCCAAGAAAAACAGCAGGGCCCCTTTTGATGTACTGCTGCCCCGGCACAGAGACTTTTCTCACTGCCTGTGAAAACGTGGATCATAACTTTACATTTTCACCTCCCTTTCCCTATTTCTTATCCCTTATGGGCTGCCTCTGCCTCTGTATTCACAGGTCAGAGCTTATGATGGGAAATAAATTTGCAATGCATGAATATTATCGTGGTCATAAATTAATTATTCATAAACCAACAGATAATCAATTTAGCATTTTAAGTAATTCTCCCCAAAGATTTATTAGTTCTCTAAAATGAAGAGTTTAAATTTGTCTCTATTAAGCCATGCTAGTGGAATAGCTAAGTGCTGCTCAGTTGGCTTGCCACCTGGTCCTCACTGAGATATCTTTTTAAAAAAGGATCTTTTTAGACATCTTTAATTCTAAGATTTAGACAAAGGCTTCATTTGATAAGTTGATCAACGTATTGAATCAAACACAAGCGTATAGATTAATATTTAAGCTCTCAGTTAGTCGGAGCCAGAGCTCATGCACTTGGCTGTGAGCTGCATCCCCAACAGTCCCATGCTTGTCAAGTATTACATAAGCACACAAGTGACAAGAGGTTTCACAGAGGCTCTATTCTCCTGTGTCCTTCTGGCCCAACACCGTAGTGGTCAGGCATGAGGCAGCTGTCCTGCCTTCTCCACATTAGCTGTACAGAATTGGATAAGCCTCTGTCATAAAGCCTCCTGCTCCAGCACGCACAGCTGTCGCAGGACATGCCTGCAGCAGTGTTGGCACATGTGGATTTGCCTATGGAAGTTTCTGGCTCTCCCAGATGTATGTGTTCATTGTGCGGTGCCAACCAGAGGGCCGGAGGAGTCAAAAGGCCGACATTAGTGATGTCTGCCCGCCGGGTATCTGGCCACTTGCTGCCTCGGTTCATCCTGGACCAGATCAGATCACATAGCGTCAGTCATCCAGCTACCAGTTGCTCCAGTTTGTAATGCAGGCTAAATTTATACCCTTCACATTTTTGACTGTTTTATATTATAGTGGTCATTGCCCAGTGCCCAGCTCTGACCTCAGTGACTCACCCACATACTATATGAGTACAGTAGAGGGATTGTTTTCATAAGATGGCTGCATGCGTTGGGTTATGTTTGTGTACTAGTTAGGACATGGGTCATAGTCTGGGATGAAGGAAATGTTTTTGATTTCCTCACCAAATATGCTGTCGCCATGGAGACTGTGGACCAGACCAAAGTTTTGACATATTTAAGTTTATCTTTGTTTCCTTGCTATGCTTCTAAGAAAACCAACCTCCCTTCTTTTCTTCCTTTCTTTCCACAGAAACTTAGGAATTTCCACAGCCTTAGCTGCCCTGGAATCACAGGCGAAGACAGCTGCGAGTCCAGCCAGACCCTCCACGCGCTGACGAGTCAGTGCGACACCGACGACTCATCCGCAAACGAGCTCGGCTTGGAGGACACCCAGCCTCAGACCAAAGAGGGCGAGATCACCGGGAACGTGCCGTCAGACCCCACCATCGAGGAGGTGGACTGGAACTCCACAGACTACGGCGACGTGACGCCAGGGACGACTACGAACGGGAAGGACAATGAGCCCCTGTGGGCGGGGCTATGTAGCATGAGGAAGGACGTGTATCAGCTCGGAGGCGAGCTCGACATTGAGCAGATTGAGAGGAACTGAGCTGGACTGCCTTCCTCCTGGGGGAAGCTAATTTAGAGGACTGAGAGTTTATCACCAGGTGGTACAGTAAACAGTACTGATAGTCTTAAGGACAAAGCAAGTGGAAAGTTAACGCAGATCCAGCACTTGTCTCTTTTTTTTTTTTTTTGTCTCAAGGAGAGATTGAGCAGGAGCTTTGCGGGCTCAAGGCCCATTTTTGGGGACTTTGTGTAGTATGAAGCTACTCCCCCACGGTGCGGTATCTCAACTGTGTCTCAGGAGAACAAGGAAGTCGGGAGGATGGGTTCAGGTGGAGAAAATAGAACTGATAAATATAAAAAAATCATGTATTAATGTTGGCTCAGAGACTTGGGTCTCTAACATTTCTCTGTAACCCTGATTACCTTCACTGTACTATGTCTGGAGAGAATTCACAACAGGTTTGTACAAATTCTCTGCACTAGAGAGAGTGTGTCCTGCTCTCTGACGTTCTTCAGTAGTACATGGGTACATGATGGATAGAAATGGAGACTACTTTGAGAGCTGCTCTTAGTAAAGCCCCCCCCCCCCCCCCCCCCTCTCCCCTTTCACTCTTACTGAGCAACAAGCTGCACGCACACACACCACCTGTAAAAGTATATTGAAGAGCTTAACATTTCACACAGTAACATCAGGCTTCTCTGTGAGATCTATGCTCCCGTTTGTGTGAGAGAAAACTTTGTGATGCTAATAGCGTTAATATTCTTTCTTTTTACGATTTGTAACTACAAAGTTATGTAAAACATGAGCATATTTCTATACAAATAAACACAGTTTTAAATGTGTCATTTGTTAAGTACTTCATTTCACCAAGGCCAGCTTTTATATCTTAATGTGTGTTCAAGTGAATGTTGGACGTGGCACAGCTGCATATGAAGTCAAACAACAGATGCAAGTGGGTGTGGATCGATGCAAATTCTTAGATTTGTACTTTTAGATGTACAGAGTACAGGGGATTTGGATAAACGTCTGGGTGTCTAAATATACTATGATGTAGTGAATGAATGTAAAATAATTGTACTTGCATATCTTTTATTTTTGAGGTATTTCTACTTGAGAGCAGCTTTTGTATACTATATTAGCTCATACATACTCACATGTTAATGTGTAATAAGGATTTTAAAATATAATGAAATACACGACATATAAAGCATCATCATATAAAGTACATCACTATTTTAGTTTGAGGATGTTGTCGTGTCATGGAGTGTTTTTACTCTGTGGCTTTTTCTACTTCCCCTGAAGTAAAGAATCTGAAAGGAGGAATTCTTCCACTAATGTTACCAGCAGAGCACATGCATTAACAGCAAGGTCTTTGTCTGAGACGTCTTTAATGCAACAATGTAGACTGACCCAATTAAGTAGCAGGAAAAGACAATCACAACCGTAGTAATGGTACTACTGATGAGCCTGTGTTTGTGTGCTGAAGCGGGGAGTGAGTAGTGAGGACGCCAGGCAGGGGTGGGAAGTCCGGTCCTACTCTCTCTCTCTTTTTTTTTTTTTTTTTTTTTGATGGCGGGTGGAGTGGTGGAGCTGCGCGGCGGTTCACCCCAGAGACCTCCCTCCCCTCCCTGCGCTGGGAAACAAAAGGGGCTTTTTCTCTGAGGAGCACAGTGACGTGGGAGGCGGCTGTGAATGTGGGCCATGTGTCAGGGCTGCTGCTGCTGCTGCTGCTGCTGCTCTGTTTGTCTCCTTCCCCTGCCTGCCCAGTTCTTGTGCCCTGTGCAAACCGTCATTAACTTCTTGATTCACTGCTCCAGAACGCAAAAATCCCTCCTGCGGGTTTGTTCAGACTCGCGGCGCTGCTTGTCATTCTTTGAAAGTGTACGGTAGCGCCGAGGTGTTGGAAGTCACCTCATTAGAGCGGCTGAGTAATTTGAAGATTGCTTGACATGCTCTCCGAGTTCAAATATCACACAAAGCATTACTGTGGGTTTAAACTTGCCTAAAGGCCAAAGCGTATTCTTATAATGGATTGGATTATTACGCTGCTGCATGAGAAATCTGTATGCTTGCACAGTGAGGTCATATTTACACTGTGACAGAGCTGGCTGTGGTGCATGCACGCCGCTCCATTTCACCAGTTAAGCCCTTTTCGGGTAATGAGTCAAGGGGGAGATGGCTAAACAGAAACCATGTAAACGTGCTGTGTGGCAGACTGACACACGGAGGGCCCCCGGCCTTTAATCAGAGGAGTGACAGAAGTGAAAGGAGGCTGTGTTCTGAGAGGAGATAGGGGTACAACAGGAGGGGCGAGCCATGCCAGTGTTCAGCGCAACACTCGTCCACAACCCCCACCGGCACTGACACAACAGAGTGGTGGGTCATTCTTGAACTGTCACTGGAGGTTATGCACGGTCCTATCTGCTCTAATGATCATTCTCATCACACTTCATTCAGTTTTCAGGCAGCAGATGTCCCACAGCGGAGAAGAGGCCAAAGTTTCAGATGCAGCACTGGTGCAGAACACATTTGTTTGCTCTCCTTTAATGACTCCTTTAATGTGTTACCAGTTCAAGATGCTATATTTAATATACTAAAATGAGATATTGTCTGAATTTTATGTCAACACCATTGCAAGTCCTACAATTTATTTGCATTTTGATATTAAGATTGCTGCAAAAGCTTCGTCAGAGATCTTTCATGCCACAAAAGAAAGAAAGAAAGTGAACTGCCAAAAAACACTGCAAATTGAATTTTTGAAAATGACTCTTTTTTTCAGGAGTGGAACTTCTTATACAAACAAAATCAAACGAGAAAGTGACGTGAAACTAAATGTTGGCGTAAGCGCCTTGGTTTTTGCTGCCTACCTCCGCTTGGCAGCTCAAATGTGGTCAGGGTGAAAAGCAATTTAGCAGTACCACCCAGCCACAAAACATTTCCAGTTGAGCAAGTGTTACTGAGGAGCACAGACTTTAGCATAAAAGAAGCCTGAAACATTTACACTGATTTCCTTTTTTTTATGTGTGTGTGTGCGTACATGATAATATGCATTGAGTCGCTATACCGCTGTGTTCTCAGGTCGTCTCCGTGTTGAATTTCACCCACACACTGTGTAAAATTCATGCAAAAACAAACCACAAACTACATATGGCCGTCTTTTTTTAAACCTCAGTCAGTGTTATGTCTGATGAGCAACAGCCTGCACCCACATAGAAGAGATGCATCGAGGTCACACAAGCCTTCTCACATAAAACAGTGCTTAAAAGACGCCCAGTCAGTCCAGGAGGAGGTGTCTCTTCACCGCGGAGACCAGGATCTAAGGAGTCAATCTACATACTGGATCCTTTGCCTTTTAAAAAAGGCAACTGGATACCCTCACAGGAGAGGTCCCCAGCAGGGACAGACAGCTTTACAATCGAGGTCAGCTGTAAGCCTTCAGACCTTTTGCAGACCAAGACTGTTAGTTTACACTGCATGGTGACATACGACCAGCCTTTTTCGTCCGGATTTATACATACGCACACGCTTGGGTATGACATCACGGGGTCATGCTTTGTGTCTGGGGAGCCGAGCCTCTGAGGCTTTAGTGGACAGTTGAGCAGGGGGTCGTGCCCCTGGAGGGGGGCCTGTGACGGCCGTGACCATGTCAGCAGAGTACAGACCGCTCTGTGTACGAACTGAGACACTTCTCAGATAGCTTGTGAAGGCTCTGAGGGAGGAATTGGGTGGGGTCAGGGTTGGGGTTGGGGTAGGAGGGGGAGAGAGGGATTCAGGCCTCGGCTCTCCAAAAGCCGGCGGAGTTTTGAAGTTTCAGAGCCCTCCCACGCCACCGAGTGCTGTCGGCACGGCTGCCCACAAGGGAAAGGAGAGTGATGAAATGTGGGGAAACCATGTGGCTTGGCGAGTGCGACTGGAGAGGCCTTCCACACGGACCAGAGCTGCACACGCAGAAGGGAGGAGGAGGAGGTGGAGGGGGGGCGCGGGGGGCACAAATAACTGGCTGCTGTCAAAACAAGCGCATGTTTCCACGGATAACGGTGCATTTAGGGGCTGCAGGTGTGCGGCGTTGTCTGGTCAGCTGACCCCGCCATTTCCTGTCAAACAGGAAGAACCAAATGAGATGAGATGAAAGTTCAAGGTAGCACACAGCTGGCAGTTGTTAAGGTGGGTTAATGCAGGTGTGTTACAAGAGCAGCAGTGTGTGTGTGCCATGTAAGAGGAGCCTAACCCAAACAGATGACATAAAAACCTATATGAATGTTCGCTTACAGACACACACCAGCAGTGTGTGCAGATCTCACGGAATATTTTCTTTCACATAAGCACACACAAAATTACATTTGTGTTTTTTAATCAACCACAACTTTGATGGATTAAGCCAACTTTGTAAACACAGCTTTAAGTAGAGCTCTGGATGCTGGAGACTAAAAGCAGGCCACGTCTAACAGAGAGACACATTCTCCTCTTCCTCCCTGACGGACACATGCTGCAGGGCTTTGCGTCCCTGAGGTGTCAGTCAACATAAGATGAAAATGAGATCATCAGCTTAATGACCTGAAGGTGTAGGTGAAGAGGAAGGAGGTGAGGGGCGGAGGGGAGGGGGGTGGTGGGGGGTGGGGCACACCCGCAGACAGTCATAACTGTGTTCTGGTATGACAGGAAGCCGATACTAATTGATGTACATCTCGCTCTTGTGTGCTGTGAAACAGGTCCAGCAAATGGGAACAAGTGCGGGAGAAATGTTTGGAAAAGGCCTACTATGACTTTTCAGAGTGAATTATAGCAATTCATTGTTCTGGCCTTTAAATTCTCAGATTAAAGGGCCAGTATGAAGTTCAAAGAGTTCAATGTGTCGTCTTTCCAAAATGTGTATTTTGTCTGAAAAACAGTGATAAATGGGTTTATAATGATATGATAGAGATATGGTGTGAATATTGCCACTATGCAGAAGTATGAGAAATAAAATAATAAAATGAGGCCAGAGTTTGAAGAACTTTGTACTATTGCCATTACGATATCACAACATTTATGTAATAGGCTACCTTTTGTCAGAGAAGCACGAAGCATTTTCCATTTGATAAATTACTTGTTGAAAATGATTCTCTGTTCATTTTTCCTGTTGATTGACTTAAGTGATTAAGAGGCTTATCGCTTCAGGGCTAATTGTGTTTACTTGAGAGTAGGTAGACTCGATGCATGTCAACAAAGAGGTTAACTGTGGTCATATAACACATTACGACAAAACACTAAATGCAATTTGGACACAAAGTACAAAGGTGACGAATTCATGCAGCAACTGGAAAATCACCACAACAACAACAGCAGCAGCAGCAGCAGCAGCAGCTCCGGCCGGTGCAGGATTTGACAGTGAACTGAGTGAGTGTGTCCACACTGTCCCGCAGCAGTGAGGTGAGGTCATACATGCCCAGACATGTCTCCAGTAAAGAGGCCATCTCGATTATTTGAAAGGTAATCTTGCCTTGCAGTCTGCGGTCAAAGTGAAGGAATCAATATGCTGCACTTCAGTGCGAGCGGATCAGTGTTTATCCAGCCTGCGGAGGTAAATTGCTGCTAATTTGTAACTCCTATGAAACGAGTGGATGACCTGAGGCCGGCCTGCGAGGTGCAGCTAGTAAACCAGCTAGCTCTGGGCCACGCGTGTATGTGTCTGTGTGTGGTGTTTGTATTTAGCACCTAGTGATGATGAACCTGCCAAGAGGAGGTGTTGAAATCTGTGGCCTACATCCCTCAGAATTACACCACTTCCATGAACTGGAGGAAAAAAAATAACCTAGTTAAAGCCAAGTGAATTCATTCGAGAGTAGTCAAATACTTGTTTAATAGCTCCGTCCAAGGCCAACAGGCTGTAACATAATGGACAAAAGACGGAGTCAAACAATGTGTAAGCTGTTAAAAAAGTGGGTACCAGCTGCTAGTACTTTGCCGTGTACATTAATACACATTTCCAAATCAGAAATAGGAGTGGTGCACCCAGCTCTAACACTGTTTCATAATACTTCATAGCATTTCATTACCTCTAATTGCCCAATAACATTCAAGCTTGTGTCAGCTAATGGTGAAGTGAACCAGAAAGACCTCAATGAATCACTTGGCAATGGGCTTTTGTTCTTGATGAATCTATTTGGTACACTGAAACCTCGGGGGCAGCGATGGAGAATCGTTTGTTTTACGCCCCACTTCCAGAGGCCTCAATGATCCAGCTGGCACAACAGGGGCCCAATAACCAAACCCCCCCCCCTGCTCTCCTTCACCACCAACACCACCAACTCATCATCATTTTATTTAACCTCAGTGTGAATGTGCTACGTCTAATGAGCGGGAATTATCTATGTAAGTATGACAGTCGCTGTCAGGGAGGGCCTGACAGCCCAGTAAATAGAGATAAGCAGTTGCAGATACGCGATGCTTCACTCCAATGATGGAGAGCTCATTTCATTTTTGTTTACAGAGGGAGAAACACGAGCTCCGGCTCACCGGCATAATTCATCACACTCAGCCGAGTTCTGCATTTATCATCTCTCAGACCAGCTCACTTCCCATTTTCAGCCATTTGTTTGTGTAGAACAAAAGCTGCTCCGATACGGATTCCAGTTTAAACCAGAGCCAAGGCTGAATTTTCCCCAGTGCTTTGAAACCTTGAGCCCCCCTCCCCACCCACCCCCAAAAAAAGTCTTTGACAATGGCTGAGAAAAATTGGCAAATTCAGGGGGACAAATGTTTTCAACAGCTTGTAGAATACTAAAATAGCTTTATTTATAATTGTCAAAGCTAAAGGCTCACATCACTGACTCCCAGCTTCTTTATTAAGACATTTTGTTATGGTAGTGAAGTACGACAACATCACCTACAGTACATATAATAGGCTTTTGTGTGTTCGTCAGTGCATGTTAAAATAATCTGCGGCTAGCTTTGTGCTGTGCATTTCCAGTTTGACCACTAACTGTTGGCGGCTCCATACAGAATGTGACTGTGTAACATTAGCAGGGAGTCAGAGAGCACACAGCCTTTACTTTCCCCTCTAACTGTCAGTCAGCAGCTGGTTACAGGCACATTTCATTGTCAACCTGGAGCATCTTATCTATGCCGGTCATGTACCGGCAAATGCACAGTGCAAGTTATACAGACTATCGCTTGCAGACTTGCAAATTTCATTCTAGTTCACACAGTGTAGACCACCAGAAGGGTGGGTGTTTCCCATATTTGACAGTACAAGGAGTTGTGACAGTTACAGGATATACAATATTGTATGACACTTAAGTTCAGTGCAGTTTTTGATGTGCTTGTTGAAATACTTTGATGCCACACACCCTTCCCGTGAGAAACAACACTTGCTACGTGAAAAATACTACAGAGAACCGGCCTGCATCACGGTGGAGTGGAGTGAGTTTCCAGCGTCCACCGTCCTCGTCCTCAGTGACCCCTCTGACTGAGGATCACGTCCACAGCCTGGGCCAGGTTGTCCACGGTGCCGTCGGCCGCCACAGTAGGGTGCTTCTCATCGCTGGGCCTGAGAGAGGGGAAGCAAAAAAAAAAAAAAAGCACACGCTTAAGGACACGCAACACGGGGAAGAAACAGGAACAAACAAGTCGCGGCGCAAGGCTCAGTAAACAGGAGGAACCAGCAGTTTGATGCTATCAGACACATTAACAATACTGAATGTATACACTGGAAAAGAGCAGGACATGATGAGCTGAAGAGATCCAGGAAAGGCGACGCTTACGCAGAAGGGAGAAGAAATACCCCACAGGCGGCCTTTTTAGGCTTTAGGGCAGGATTTGGGTAATAAATAGGGTCTATGTCCTCTCTGAATGATCATAAGAGCTCAGTGATAACTTATGATCAACTGGAACCCAATAGAAATTATTTTTCTTTCTTTCTTCTTTTGCTTTGTTGCTATCTCCACACTTCAAGGTGTGTGTGCAGTTGCTTGCCAAAGGCCCCCGCAGGGCAGCGCATGTTTTCTGTCTCTATCACCGGTGGTCACACAGTGTTCCAGACCTTTCTAGTACATCTGTAGGCAACTAAAATAGACAAGACTGGGGACTTTAATGAAAACTGCAGTGCTAATTCAAAAAATGCCAGGTTCTTAAGATAAAAAGCACGATAATTCAATGCTAAAAGTGTGGCTTTATAGAAATATCAGTCTCACTCCTGAAGAGTTTTATCTCTTCAGGAACCACTGAGCAGGGCTGTCATCGTAATCTTGCTCCAACCTGCTTTTCTAAATAGTGGAAAGTCTGTGCGAGCCACTGGGCGGCCTTGCCCATCTCCCCCTCTGGGTTTTGCCATTGTTTGGCTCCGTGCCCGGTGATGGATGCAGATATGGCTGTTTAATCAGCTGGTAGGGGAAATGTGATCCATTTGGCGTGGCACCAGGCCCACTCCGGAATGCAGGACTCCTTTTTTTGTTTTTTTCCTCTCCATCACATCAAAAAAAGGAGAGGGAGACGCCCACTTCATTCATCTGCAGAACTGCCTGAGACTCCTGCTCATTTATGAAGTGGTGCCTATAGATCCACCCTCCGTGGGGCTGCCTGCCTGCCTCCACCGGGCCTCTGTGTGCTGCCTCTGTCCCCCCCTGCCCCAGTCACGGGGCTTGGAGCTCCAGATGGGGAGGCTTTGTCTGGCCCAGGGTGTGCGGCACACACCGCCATTAATCCTGCCCTCTGAGAGCCTTGCAGAGGACCTTTGCAAATATTTGTGAGCCGCCCAAGTGTAGAGACAGAAAGAAGAGGCCTGCAGGGTGGTGGTGGTGGTGGGGGGGTGAGGAGAGGTGTTGAATACTGAAGCCGCAGTGAATACAGGGGGAAGCGGTGCCATGTGTTTACGCACGTCTGTCAGCCGCCAGCGCTTGGGTTATGTGAGATGGTCTGCTAATGGTCGAGGTGTTATGTCTCCTCTGCTGGATTACTCCCGCACCCTTCTCTGCCCCGAGGACTGATTGAGTTCACGCACGCACGCACGCACAGGCACGGACACACAAGCAAACTCAGTCACATGGCTCTTATGTTTCAAACAGTGAGGCCAACGGCATTGACCACACCGTCTCGCCAACCTGATGCTCCCTCAAATCTCCCCCTGTTAGATATGCATGCATGCATGCGTGTTTGTGTCTGTGTGTGTGTCTGTGTGTGTGTGTGTATTCATTTTGCTGCTTTCCTCCCGTTGCCATGAATAATGTAGGAGTTAACCAGGTCAATGTGACCATGCAAAATTCAGCACAATGCAGCTAGTGTTACTGATGAGGTAATGTGCGGGCCGCTGCGCGTCCTTCAAGTCAATGCAATATCAATACACGTGAAGAGATACTGTAGGTTTGGTCCCCGAGCCTGATGGACACTGCGCAGCCTTCATGCAGGGGATGAGGTCAGCTATGAGGTAGGAGGTGAAAGGCAGCCAAGAATTTAGTGCAACACAGCTGCTACCACGTCGAAAGCCTCAAAAAAAAAAAACCTCACCAGAAACTTAGTAAATGATCACAGGCTTCAAGAGGGCAGAGTGTGGAGTTATTAGTGGATTTGAAGATGCTTAAGCTGCAGATGTCACCTCAGGAACTTTCATTTCTCTACTCATGTGTCTTCTGAATGACTGGAATAAGACTTTCTCTCCAAAAAGCATTTCAGGTAACATATAATCTGAATACCTATGGGCTTTAAAAAAAAAAAAAAAAGCAGGTACATAGACCTTTAATCCCCTGCTACAGCTCTGACATGACAGTGGATTAAATAGTTGAGCAAGCTGGCCACAAGAACATGAGTATCATGTATATACTGCTCAGGCAATATAAGATTATAGTGGCTTACAGTGTCATATGAAGAGATGTATAACTTGATACTTGGCTACATAAAACATGGGGATAGATTTTTATAAGGACAGGCCGTGCCTCCGTGAAATGAAAGTGGATACGAATGACTCATACAGCAAGTGCACTTGTGTGTGAAAGTCAGCTGTGCATAAAAGACAAAGATAGATTAGGTATGACACAGAAATGTAGGGAAAACATTACAACTCTTTGTTTTGCGTATAGATAGATTCGGTTCATTGTCGAGGTAGCTGACCGCAGGGTGAAAGGCAACAGCAACCTTCCCACTGTGTTAATGCTTAACACACTGGCACAACACACACACACACAAAAAGGACACACACGTGCACACACACAAAGGAAGCAAAACTGTCACACACATACACACACACACACACACCCCTGTGCCTTTCGATTTACACTTCTCTCTTAACCTCTTCACCTGTGCTGAGTGTGCCTTTTGCCTGACACGGTGCAGATAAAGCAGATAAGGCACGCATGAAGGCGGAGATGAAGAGCTCGACCTGAGCCGACACTACATGACACTCACAACAACGTTTCGGTCTGAATGCAGCGACAGTATAGTGCAGAGCAGGCAGAGCAGCTTTTGGGAATGTGGCTGGAAACAGTCTGTTTCCCAGCAGCTGGATTTTCAACACACAGAAATATCTTCCTTTTTTTTGAGGAAACTTTGAAATAACTTTTGAATTCCTTGTAGTTGATCTGCTGTGTAGTGATCAGAATCTGCTTTCAAGTAATAAACAACTTGTGCCTGAACCGCAGGTGCACTGGTTGAATCCAAAGTGTCGAAACTGGCCGAGGCACAGACATGGCAACGCCAGCAGGCATGTTACTGAACAGCTAGAAGTTATAATTGCGATGAAAGTTTTCACTATGTTTTTTCCTCTGCCCTAAATACACTAAAGTGTAACGCCCTCGGTATTTTGTAAAAGTGTGCCGTCACCTGGCTTTACAGTGCGGAATGACATTTATGAGCGCTACAAAAAACGCTGAAGGGAAAAGAGTCAGCCTGCCAGTGAGAGACGGAAAAACACTCAGCCCCAGTTCATTGTGTACAAGTGTGTTTTTCATACCAGACCAGTGAAGGCACCATCAGCCAAAACACAGTCTTTTCTCACACTGAAAGAAGACTATATCAGCATAACCCAAGGGAAAACACAACCTGACTAATAAACTATGGCCTTTATGTTCAGCCAAGCCCTTGTGGGTGACATGAGATACTAACACAAGACAAAGCTTCCTCCCCTCCACCGGTGGAGCAGGAGGAGCAGGAGGAGCAGGAGGAGGAGGAATTCAAAAAGTGAGGCTGCATGTGTTTTCAGACGCTCAGTGATGTTCCAGGAGAGTCTTGACCTTGAGGTTGAATGTTATCCCAGTTTGACCTGCGCTGTTATAAATAAAAGGTCATGGGAGAGATTGATGGTGGAGCCAGACACAGTGGAGGAGAAAATAGTAGGAGACTTGAGATGCTCGAGCCTGGTTCTATCATCATCATTATCATCATCATCAGCCACTTCAGCTTCACTTTTGCTCGTTCTTTTCTCGTCCACCTGATGTTTACAAAGGCACGCATTAACGCCCATGAGGTGACACAGCTGCAGCCTAACCGAACTGTGTGGGGGAAACCACCATGTTACTTGTGTGTTATGGCAACACGATTGACAGATGCTAAACTCGCAGCCCTCACATCCTCTCTGTGCTCAGTTTGCGGCCGTGTAGCAGCCGTTATCACTTCGCCGTACAAAGGCTGTGTAATGTTGAGTCATGTTCAGCAAACAGCTGCAGCACGACTTCTCGCACATCGCACATTCAACGATTCTTTCCATCGAGCAGGACACAAAGGGGATTCCCTGGTTGCAGAATGAAGAGCCACTTCAAATTTTTTTTTTTTTCCATCCTGTTGCTCTCTGAAAGCCTCCTGTGAGTGATGATGTGTGTGTGTCTGTTTGTGTGTGTCTGTGTGAGAAAGACACACACAGAAAGAGAGTATCCTGAACTGTCAAAACCACCCACTGGAAACTTTCTGTCTTTCCCAACCACAAGCACATCTGAAGTTCAACGAACAGGACGTATATCGTAAACCTTCACTTTCTGTCTCTAAGACAATAAAACCACTACACTAGTGTTTTTGCAGGTTTTTTTGTGTTTAGCACAACCCACAGTGTCACATGTCTGAGCATAGTAGTAGATTTTCTTGAGTATTTGTTATGCCTTTCGAGCAACCATTGATCCCTACTTGTTTCTATACTGTATATGCAAATCAGTTGAAACAAGCTGATCTACAGCTTGTTCTGAGGTTCCCACAGACTGACCCTCACAGCTTCAAGTACCTCAACATTATATTCCAAATGTGGATGTTATTACATGCATAGATATTATTTCAGTTTTTGTGCAACTGTCAATGTCTAAGTTGCTTTTGGCTAAATGTATGCTATTGTATACTAATACAAGATGGTTTAATTAAGTGCCATTTCATAACTTTAAAGGGATAGTTCAACATTTTGGTAAATTGGCCCATTGCCATAGTCCCAATAGTTTTAGTAGTAGGTTTGTTACCTTTAATTGTTGGTGCAAGCTGTTTTTAGAACGGCGGAGCAGAGCCGTGAGCTGCTCAGAGCTACGCTACAGAGGCTAATGGGATTTCTTGGTTTCCCTCATCAATCTCATCAAATACGCAATCCAACAACTCCAAAACGCTCTGGTGGACAAGTTGTGACCTGCACATTCACCACGCTATGAGATAATAATGGAACGTTATGAGATGGAGTTGTTTTAGAGGTAAATGCAGAAACTGCTTGCTGAAAAACTGCCCCCGACGGGAATTTACCCAAAAATGTTGAACTATCCCTTTAAGCTATCATCTAGTATCACCTATAGCTAATTATTTTGACCATTTATCAATACTTCAACTGATTTTTTAAAGCTGTGTCAAAGGTTTCCACTTCCAGACTTGCTAAAGACCTGTGTCACAAAATGTGTATCCAAAGTGACTTTTTATTTCCTTTAATAAAATATGTGGACTTTTTTTTTGCCAAATCACAATTACTTTTAGTTGTTGGTTGAGTTAATTAGTTGAGCTTTACACATACTCCCAAGAAAATGCAGTAGTACTGACATCTATGGCTGGAAGTCGTTATTATTTTTTTCATTTTATCACATTTCCATTGTTGCCGTGGTACCATAGTGCAGCAAGGTCTTGGATTTGAAAGGTCTGTGCTACATTATCTTGCGGCCACAATGTACTTTTGAGAAAAATAGCTGCAAATTTGACATTCATGGAGATGGATTACAACCCCGACCTGACCGAGTTTTTAGTCAATATGAAAAACATGCACAATTACTAATGTGGTCCTCTAAAGTGGAACTTAAAACTAGATCTGGTCAACCGCTACTAGCATAACACACTAAAATGTCCCAGTGATCTGTGGGTAACGTAGGGTCAGATTCTGACAAGGAAGACCAAAGTATTAAATGAAATTGATGATGTATCTGCTTCTGCTGCATCCACTGTGCACTGGGATGATAAATCGCTTGAGTACTCCTCTGTTAAATCTTGTGATATCCTCTTTGAGTCCAAAAAATGAAAAGTTCATATTTCACTATTAAAAAATCATCACTGAGCTTTAAACTGTTTTACTTGGCTCTTGTTTATTTGACCACATTCTGATAAAAGTAAACTCCCTTCATCATTTCACAGCTGCCCCATCACTGTTGTGCTCAATATGCAGAGCTTCATGTGACCTAGATCTAACCACACTCTCTCCTCTTTTCAGCCTGTTATTATTAGCCGGGCCGCTGATGACTTGCCGAGTGTTCGTTTGCAAGTGTGTACCTCTGTATCTCTGTAATGTGTATGAGTGTTCTGTCAGCGATAACGAACTGCTGAGTCACCTGCTTCTAATACAGAAAATGAAAACGCTCATGTGGAACCACACACACACAACGCCGTTTTGAGAGAAAAAAAAAAAAAAGGCCCCAGAAGAAACCAGTGGCAGTGGCCCAAGTCCCCCCAGCCAAGCAGCCTGTCTTTTGGTAATTGCAAGAGGGATTGGATCCCCATTGAAACAGCTAAGGGCCTGTGTTCATGTATTTAAGAGGCAGTGCTATGTTTCAGCCTGCCATCTGTGGGCTTTAGCTCTCCGATTCTCTCCCACTCTCACTCCTTTTCTTTCTTTCTTTCTCTTTCTCTCTCACTCTCTCACGGGTGGAAAAGTACCATCGAGGGGCTCAGTGGCCGAGGTCCGACCGGCTCCTTTGTCTCGCTGTGGGAGTATAGTCTCACTGTGAAAAAAGCTGCGGTTAATTATTAATATCTCATTGACTTATAACGCACGGCAGGCTTTAGAGGAGCCTGCAGGCAGGGGAAGCTGTCACCCCAGGGTGGTGAGGGATGGTAGGCCGGGGCTCAGGCACCCAGCGGAGGCTCTTCAAGCTCTTTAACCTCTTTGTGCAGCTACTGCCTTATCCATCTAGGGTCTGCGCTCAATCTGTGCCCTGTTATGTCTCTATCTCACATCCATCTGATCCAAACAGAGGGTTCAACACACATATCAGCTTTGTGCCTTACACACGCGTATGTAACTGATCAGAGCGGCCTAATGTGACCTCTTATCTGCTGAAATGGACAAGTTAACAGCATTTCCTGCCTAAAAAAAAAAAAAAAACACAATGCATTGAGTCACACAGAGCCGCTGGCTGTGGGATTAAAAGGTGTAGGTGGCTCCATCACAAAGGATCATCTTGGATTTGCAGCAGTTATAATGGATGTCAATGGTGTGGGTGTATTCTCCAATGTACTCCTGCCAAATATTTCTGCCAAATCACTGTGAAGTAAACAGTTTCCGTTGCTAATGTAATTTTTTTTTTTTTTTTAATCTTTCCATGTAAGTGTGTTTGCTAAGGTTAATTGTTCGTAATAAAAGTTAACAGTTCCCTCTTCGAGTTTTGCCACTCATGATTTATAAAGTGTGGTCCCACATCTTTGGGTACACTTACATGGCTGTGTACATACATAGCCATACTTTGGCTGAGCAGAGCTGTATAGCTGTGGGAATTTGGAATATAATAGGCATAAAGATGGACAGTGGTTACAGTACTGGTTTTACATGTTTCTCTGGACATAACTAGTTCTCTGTGAGCGAGGGCAAACAAGCAAGCTTTGAAACTCATGTTGTCAGTGTAATATTCTATTAAATGCATAAAAATATGACTGGAAATCTTAAGAAAAGAAAGACCAAAGGGAAAACAGAGACAAAGCCCTGTTAGGACTCATGCCAGCAGCAGAGTGCTGGCTGGATGAGGAACTCATTCCCAGAATTGATTGTGTTTACATTCTCCACAAAGCTGCCGATTCCAATCCATGGGAATGGGATGAAAACACAGATTAGACACTAAGTTAATTAGCGGGACTGTATGTCATTGTGGTAAAAGCTGCCTCGGACAATAAAACCTGATGTAATCCAGCCCGTGTGTATAAAGACAATTTCAAGAAAACATGAATTCTTAATTTTAACACTCGTATGCACTTCAAAAAAATTCAAACAATCTCAAGGGAGTACAAAAGGCAGTGAAACGAACAACCCACCTTCTCCCGGACACAAATGGATAAGGTGGGAGAGTGCAGCCAGGAAAGAGATTCAACCAACAAAACCCAGCTTTCATGTGTTATCTGTTAAAAAGGAGGGAATCCAGCAGTGGAAATGGAAACCTTACGCAACCTGTATTTTCCTATTTTACCATGCAAATATTTTGCCAAGGCCCTGCTGCTCGCTGACAAAGGAGGTGCTGCTTATGTGTTCATATGCATATTTATTATGATGTATTAATATATCATCAGAATTCTTGAATTTCTGGCCAACATATATTGTTTTGATTCTTTGCACAAGTATGGTCTATTGCCAAAGTTTTGTAAAACAAAATCAGTGCACGGTTTTATATGAAGTATATCATCACTATGGATGATATACTGTATGTATATTGTTTCTATTGCTCTAGGCCTCCAGTGTTTTACCTTTGGGACAGTAACAAACTAAACGCTGCTTCTTAAATCTGGCTGTTTGCCACAGAACAAACAAAACCCAACGGGTCACACCGCTCTTGATTTCAGTTCCTCTGATGATCCGGGGGGGACCTCGACACAAAAGAGGGTCCCTGCGGATTCAGCCTCAGTTCAAAGGCCATATGGTGCACATAGCGTGATTCAGTGGACTGGTGTAAACAGTCGTCCGTGAGGCAAACAGACCTCAGTGACACATTTAGAAACTCAGTGACACATTCAGTAACACCGTAGCTGTCGAGTTGAGAAGTTCGCAGCCTCAGCAGAGAAGAATTACGAGATAACTTCACTTCCTTCCCACACAGACAAAACTAATGTGCTAACAGTGGTTGACAGGACAGGGTGTGGGACGGAGCGGTTGTAGCCGACACTATAAAATGCCGACGCACTTGTCTGCCGAGGGAAACAGTTTGCAAAGGTCAAGGCAGAGCAGAAGTGCAGACAGGCTCGCAACTCAAGCGTAACCTACTCTGCTACATGAAATCCAGTTCTGCAAAAGCGTGCTCCCAAAATGGAAGTTAAAGGCATTGTCAGGAATGAGAGCAATTCATAACTGTGTCTGGCTGACACATTGCACACAATACCTTAAAGTCACATACGTTCAAGATGCTCACTCCCTGTCTGACGGGCACACACCTGAAACCATGTACACTATCATAGCCACTGAGGCCACAGGACACCGGTGGAGGACTGAAAGATAAGCTTGGCTGAAATACAGTATGTACCTGAGAGCCATCCCAGGGGCAAGCGCTCGGCTTATGAGGGAGATTAAGCTGCAACCACAGCCGTGCACAGAATACATGGCTGACCTGTCAAGGTTCAGTGTCACAGATCTGGAAAAAAAAAAAAAAAAAAAAAGGACAAAGCACTGCGGCGCTGGGTTCAATCTAAATGTCTGTTTGGTTCAGAAGAACAGAGATCCGATAGGTTGTTTATGTCAGCGCAGGAAGGGCGCATCACCTTTCTGTGGACACACATAATACCGTGAAATGTTTCTCTGCAGAGCCTTTCATTATGTCAGTCATCCAATCTGTACGTCTATTGACGGCGGAGAGACATTGACGCTTATACTGTACAAAACAACAAAGACAGAACTATTATGTGTTGAAGAGGGTGGAAATTTACAAAAAAAAAAAAACCTGTATTAGCCTTTTGGCTAATTCTGGCACGTTCACATTTGTTAAAATGTTTTATTAATGTGCATTGTCCCTGATTATTAAACCTTTAAATTAAAATAAATAAATAAATACAGAAACCGGCAGAATTCTGAACAGATCAAACAGCAAAACTGACGTCAAAAAAGCAATAAATAAAAGATTTACAAGAAAAATATCTGTAACTTAGACCAGCTGCGTTTAAAGGCATTTTGACAGATTGTGCGACCATAATATCATAAGCTGATAGCAAAAACCTCACTCTTATATTCAGTATGAAATTATTTGCTGCATTGAAAATTCTGGTAACACTTTACTTGAATTATCTTTATAAGCGTGTCGTAACACTGTCATAACAATGTCATGACACGCTTATAAAGATAATTCAAGTAAAGTGTTACCAAAATTATTTTATTTGCATGATTCCATAACAGGGTATGAGTGGACATCTGTACTGGACACCTCCACTCATTACAGGTTAATGCCCAGTCAGTTCAGTCTGGGGGAAAAGTCAATGTTGGACGCTGGTGACGGATTCCTCTGGACCTGACCTGACCTGAATCTGATGATTGGAATGATTTTACACTTTATTGATGCCAGGAGTTGTAGAGAAGGAAGTCTGTCTTAAGTTGATAAAAAAGCTTTCAAGGCCATCTCTCTCTCTCTGTGAAATGAACTGTAACACTCAAATACCACTGCCTGCTTCTCAATAAATAACTTCACGGGTCACATTAAAGGACTTCACTGTGGCGTCAAAGCTGCACACTTTTCACACTCATCCTACATCTGTCTCAGACCCGCTGGTTCTGTTGACTTTGATTATAGGAGTAGCAGTTACAGTGATAGCCGGGGGTATTTGCATACCGGCCATCTGGTGAGAACTGGGTGCTCCAACTGATGTTACTCACAAAAGAGCACAAAACGCCATGTGCATGTTTTTTTTTTTTTTTTTGCATGACAATAACAGCTTCGTTGATAAGCGGGGTGTGTTGACCGTGCACGTTACACACAGCGGCCATGAAGCTGTCATCATGTTAGTCACAGAGATGAAATATGAAATGAAAGATTGAAGAGACTTAGCAAAAGTTATCAGTTTGTTGAGATATGCTACAGAAGAATCAACATAATCCAATCATATAATAGCTAATTGAGCTTTAGCCTACATTTATCTTAGAATATTTTTGTCAAATTTTTATATAATATCTTCAAGAATGCCACATTTAAATGACCAAATGCTTTGCAAACATCAGCATGTCCCTTCACAAACATGTTAATGCTACCATGTTTGTTTGTCTAAGCGTGAAGACACAAACAAAACAGGAAAAAAAACACATAAGAAGAACTCATCTGCGTTGTAATCACATGGCCAGTGAACTCCTGCAATGCTCGCTTCCTGTCGCGTCCCTCTATGACGGCCGCAGACAGAAAGTGCACGGACCAGGGCGCGGTTTCTGCTTAAGTGGTTCATAGTTTGTATCATGAGGGACCGGTTCTCTCTGGAGAGCTTTAATCTGGCTCGGGCCTGCTTCGGAAAACAGTTTCCCAACACTCGCATTAGCAGTCAAGCGTTGGCCACAGGGAGAGGTTTACAACATAAACCATTTTGAAGATGGTTGCTGCTGTGTGAAAATGTTTGCCTTGCTCCCTGCCAGACTCCGACGGGAATCCAGTGAGGGGTTCCTCTAACCGCCTGGCCTGCATTCAAAATACCTATATCAATCTATGTGTGTTTGCATCTGATACATCAGTACGCTCTTCTCCTCAGTGGTAACACTAAGGGTGTGTGTGTGTGTGTTTAAATCCAATGCTTAAAACTCAACTTCTTTGATTATCACAGATACACAGGGAAACAGACAGCACGTCACGACTAAAAGCGTCAAAAACTACCTCAGTCAGCTCAGTGTTGCAATTACTCTGGTTTACAGAAAGTGTGTGAAAGAACAGCACGATGTGAACCTGCTTTCATGAAGCCTCAAAGATCCCCGCTGCTGAGGCAGTTCCTTGACGATAAGAGAACAGAAACAAAGAACAGCGGACGAGTCGAGGCCACAGACAACGGGACAAAAGACAACATGCAAGAGTGTGAGGCACAGGATTGAGAGAACAAGGACAACACACTCATAATGTAAGTGCCGTGCCAGTATCGCACACCGGTATCAATTTGACCAGGAAGATGGGGAAGTACAAGCACTGTTTACGGCCGAGTGTCGTTCTACATTATCAGATAGATGGTCCCAAGGTCAGAGTTTTGTTTTTTTTCTAGCTTTTTCCTGTACAGCTCCAAAGATAAACAAACAAAATCACTTCTTTACAGCCGCACTGATAAATATTTGTACACCAACTATGGATCACATGTCTACGCATAATGTAAAAGATCAAGAGTACTGATGAAGCCACAGAAAATAATAACCCAACTCAGCAGTTTTTCTCAGAGCGTTTAAAACTCTTTCAGTTCATCGTTTTGTTTTGTTTTTGGCCGCTCACATCAACCACATTTCGAACCACAGCAAAGAGATTCTCACCGAATGGTATAGACAGAAGTGAGAAACTGGTGGAAGATTAAGCAGCTAAAGAGTCAGATATTTCCCTCAGCAGTTGATGGAAAGCAAAACAAAGCTGAGTCAGAAACTTTCACTCGTTAGGTGTCGAAAAACATGATATTAATGAGTAATAATATCAATATACTTATATGAATTGCTGTTCCCTAAAAAGGCCAAAATATCAATTAAAGCAGAAGTAAGCGGAATGTTTGTGTTAATATAAGTCTTAAATAGTTATATCTTCCGACGGCAATCACTTACATAGAGTGTTTGGTCCGAAACACGGGTCTGTCAGTCACTCTGCTCTGCTGTAAGCCGAGGAGAAAACTTTCCTTGTATCCTACAACCTTTATCCAGTGAGGAGAGAGAACGGCATGAAGGGCTGTGTGTGCAGCCAAGGGATGCGCGTGAATGTGGTGACGTAGGGACGAGGACCAATTGATCCATGACGAGGGCGGGGACTGCTAACTCCATCGGCTGACAAGAAGTTAGCCAAAACGACCGGATCGCTTACTTCTGCTTTAATTAAAAAAAAGACACATAAAAAAAATAATAGCAGTCCAAGAGCTTTTCCTAAACACAGCAGGGCTTTATCAAACATATCAACAATATAAAGCAGGAAATACCTGTTTGAAGATAAAACAAACAAGACATACTGTAGAACCGGCCTGAACCGGTGGGTGCAGAGACTCTGCGGTACAGACAGTTTGGTATTCAGGTATTGAGATATGATATATGCAGCTTTTAATGTTGTGATTATATTCAACACGTTCAGCTACAGAGCTGAAGAGGCTGAGCGGAGGCCGGACAAGAGCGCACTGTCTGCAGATTGTTCCCATGCAGCCGATTAACATCAGCAGTCAAATTTCCCAACTCCCAGTCTAATTTCCAACCTCTTTTTGGTGGTAGGCCCCTCTCTGCAAACCTGCTCTACATTAAAGAGCAAAGGGTTCTCTGGCTCCCCCGAGGGAAGTGCGCTAACCTTCGCTCGTTATTCAAGAACAAGGGAAAGTTGACTGCTGGCAGAACACTCCCCCGACACTGCCATTAAAATGACCTCCATATTACACCTATGGTCTTAACAGACGTTATTTGTGGGCACTGTAATATCACTTTGCTCGACCTGTGCTCCTGAATTTAATCTAGTCGAGCCATCACACTGGCATAATGAGCACATTCATGCACTGTGCATCACGTGAAAAATACAGTGAGGATAAAAATGTATCCATTTACAGTACTTACACCAGACATACAGTACTATAGCAGAGTTAATTCAGATTGTGCAAGACACATTTCAGGGAACTCAAAATAAACGTTGAATTCACTTCAAAGTGTTTAACTCGACGACTGTGTGTGTGATTCAGTTCAGAATGGGAAAAAACTCAAGCAGTGAAAACTAAAGGTTTCTGCATGTTGTACATCTCAATAAGGCCTAAAGAACTCCAGGTCTTAAGCAGTCTTTGCTGAGAAAGAGGACGTCAAGTCGCATGCTTCTCAAAGTAAGCTGATATGATTAGATTTGTCTGTGATTTGTATCTTTTTCCCTTCCTGTCTTGTCACCGGGCCTGAGGTATTTGAAGCAGTCCTTTCTCCAAGCGTGATGGGAACTGGAGGCCTGCGCAGCATCTGGTTGACTTGGAAACAGCTGTGTTTTCATAGATCTGACTGAGGGTTTATAGCTGCTCCCAGCAAGCCTGGGTTCACTGGGCCTGTTTGGCTAAACAATGTTAAATCTCACGTCTCCACATCACTCACGGTCCCAAAGAAACACTGTTAATGTCACTGTCTCTCTTCCCGTTCTCAGGGCGCATACAGTACAGTACATATAGGTCTGGGGATGGATGTGGGGCATTATGAGGTGTCTGTGTTTAAAGAGTAAATGACAGCTCATTTCAAAATCTGAAGCACAATTTTGACTTTGTATTATTAGTTCAGAAACTACCTACAAATACTGTATGAAGATAAGCATCTTCTGTTATTGCTCACACACAAACATGGTGCAACTTCTTGTGCAACAAGATAAATAGTGAAACTATAACTTGAAAACCATGACTGCTGTGCTGCCCTAAATATAGCACTCTGGATTTGAGTGTCATTACACTGTACAGTAAAAAAAAACTGTTATATAACATAATATAATAACTATCAATCCACTGTGTTGTAGTATGTCTGAGTATGCATGTCTTTCTCCATACAGTATAAACGCCATTCACCAATCAGTCCATAAATCTAGACCACCACAGCTGAAACACAACACGTCATGTAACACAATACACCACATATGTTCTTCTGTGGGGCACAATCCACTCTTCTAACCAATTCTCTCCACTCTGTAGAAAAGAAAAGAGAAAGAAAAAAAAAACGTGGGCCGGCAGTGAACTCATTTTTATCCGTTTTATCCTGTGTTTAGTTGAGTATCTCAGATACAGTTCAGAGTGTCAGTAAACCAGAGCTGCAGGGGAAAAACTGTGAAGACACATGAACCAGATGGATTCAGCTCAGTCCACTGAGAAACACTTCAGCTTCCTATAGATGTGATGACTGAAACTCTCCCTGCTGACGGCTCCTGAACACAGCACATAACTCTGATCTGACACATTACAATGGGTACCTGCTTTTATTTTTGTACATCTGTGACCTGTTATAAGAGTTCATTGTCTGACCCAGCAGTAATTAGGGTCCGGGCAGCGCAGCTGACAGGACACTATTGTATTCCTAGGAATTCTTCTTCTTCTTCTTTCTTTCTTTCTTTCTTTCTTTCTTTCTTCTTCCAAGGAAGTCATACTTCCCATGGGCGAAAACTCACCAAACTTTGCACAAAGGTTCAGTCCCATGCCAGATTCACTCAACTCCAAGGACATGTGCCCCCCCCTCCTAGGGGGGGCACAATAAGCGTTTAAATTTAAAAACTTTAAAAATTCCTACCAAACCAACGGTAGATGCTACAGAGTTGAAACTTCACCACAATGTAGCCTCAATACTGCTGAAACTTTTGTCCACTTAAACTTATTACAAATTATGAAGTCCATCACTCTGTTTTTTTCAATAACTGTAAAACTTTTAAAATGTATCTCCTCCCACAATTTTTGCTCAATTGACACCAAACTTGCTACAGAGCATCTCCAGACCCTCCTCCACAAAACTTGTTTCTCGGATTTTTGATTAAGCAAAAATTGAGCCTACAGTGCATGAAAACGTTTGACTGTAAACAGTACTGTAAACATATACCATCAAATTCTTGATAAATACATTTTCAATCTTCCTGAAAAAAAATGACAATATTCTGGAGTCATGGTTGATGAAGTTTGGCAAATATCAGAATTTTATCTCAAAAACTGAATTTTCTAGAACATTTTGAATTCTGCTCTCATGGGAACAACTGCAATCAATGTGAGAGTGGAATTTATAAACATAATATTTTCTCTTATGAAGCAAAACACTTATCATTAAAAACAAATCACCAACATTTCCATGCTGTCAAGATGCAATTTATGTATTATCAGATTTTTGTTTAGATGACTGAATTTCTGAAATTTTGACCATTTCATCACAACAGCTGCCCGGGCACTGGCTCACCTGAGTGGATAAATGAAGCTACACAGCAGGTCTCACTACCAGCCTATTAGCTCAGTGAGTTAGGAGCTGGTTCTTGGTGTCAGAGATTGTGAGTTCGAGACCCAGCAAGGGTGATGATGATGACGGATCAAAATGTCACATGTCCTTAAGCTGTTTTGCTGTCTAAATGCAATTTATGTATTAACAGATTTTTGTTTAGATAATAGAATTTCTGACTTTCTGAAATCTGCGTTGACAACAGCTGCCTGGGCACTGACTCCCTGAGTGGATAAATGAAGCTACACAGCAGGTCTCACTACCAGCCAATTAGCTCAGCGAGTTAGGAGCTGGTTCTTGGTGTCAGAGGTTGTGAGTTCGAGACCCAGCAAGGGTGACGGTGATGATGACAGATCAAAATGTCAGTTGACCTCAATATGAAACACAAGACAATTGTCCTAATGGTGGCATCACAGCAAGCCTCTAAATTAAAAAAAACAAACAAATAGCTTGGACTGGTCCATGCGCGAAGGCTCCTAACATCTTAGACTCATAGTAGATGTTTGACAAATATCATTATTTTACCTCAAAAACTGATTTTTCTTTTTACTGTGGTTTCAAATCTGCCTACACGACAGTGAATGGCTTACTCAATTTGTGAAGCCACTGTTGATCTGCCACTTGTCAATTAGCTCAGTGCGATAGACAATGGTCTTTGGTTCCCGAGGTTGTTGGTTCAATCCTCAACTGATGCAAATTGGACATTATAAGGTCAACTGTCTTGTCTTCCTATTCTCCTGTTTGTTGCTCAGAATTGCCTAAATTTGCCCAAAAGTAGCCCGGACCCGACCCATCGCTGCGCAGCAGCTATAATTTCATTTAAAACTGAATTTGTTGTTTGAACTATCCTCCGTGACTCAGTCGAAGACAAAAATAGACAATTCAGTCACACTTGAACCGGTCTCTATGTGAACATGCACACACACATGTTGTCAACACACGCACACAAAAGCACAGGAAAGTGCAAAACACACACACACCCACGTATTCATGCACAAGAATAGCTCCACGCAGACAGAGGACAGGTTGTACAGTGAGTGACTGAGGCCTTAGTTTAGGATTAAAGCTGACTGATGCTCAAGCAGATTACTCAGCGTTCTCTGGTCACATGACCAAGACCTGCATGCCAGTGCACAGCAGTGGAGCAGGTCAGCAGGCATGATACTCTTCACACTAATCGCCGGTTTAGAGCCAAACAAAATGGTAGCGATGTTAGGAAAGAGGTGTGATGTTCTCGGCAGGATGGGAGGAAAGTATAAAAGTACATTCTTTTTTTTTTTTATCTGTCAAGCGTCGCTATTAGCAACAATTTCAAGGAAAAAAACTTGAATATTCCCATTTTATGCAACTTAATATCGGTATCCCACTAAATTTAAGAAGGAAGAAACGCATCTTTTATGCTACTATGAGTATTTGACAGCTGTAGTGACCTGCTCTTCAGATAAACTAAGAAAATATGATGCAATGCGGTATGTTAACCAAACTAAAATTAAAAGGTGGTATTAGTATCGCACAAATACCCCATTAAAATTCTGCAAGCAAATATTTATGAATAATTTATTCTGCAAAGGGTGATTCTAGGTGGGCACAATTTGCTGATAAGACTTTGGTATTGCTGCTTTTACTTAAGAAAGGAATCTAAATTCTTATTCCACTATTGAACTGGTACAAGTTGAAGGTTTTGAAGGCAAGCTGGCAAAGTGTAAAATAAGAAAAAATGCACAGTATTCCAGCAAAGTGTAAAATAAGAGAATAAAAAACGTACAGTATTCAACCTCCTTTTCTATATATATTTCTCGAGTGCACATATAAAACTTGGAGTTGAAGTAGTATTACACATAGAAAAACCATCAAAAACACCAATTACCACATGACTTTGAACATACATTATGAGGTACAGCATATGTGTGATATAATGTGGGGTTGCATAAGAGTGCCCCCATTCACTTTTCTTTTTCGCTTCATGCCATAAGTACCACATATATCTTCTAAAATAATCAACCATATGTTTCTGTAATTACACCATAAGAAAGGCGCCCCAGTAATCTCCAGATCGGGGACCATAAATCCTTCGGTGACTACGACCTTGTGGTTGACAAGCATTCAACATGTGGAGAGAATAAAGCTATTTTTGGTGGACTCTCAATCAAATAAACAAATCTGGAGGACTGAAGAATGGAGTGGCTGGCTCACAGGAAGCCTGTGTGTCATGGAGGAAACTCGGATTCACATTCCTAGTGTGAGTGTGCCCTCTGCTGACAACTCAGTGAATGGACCTTTCTAATGTATGAAAAGGTCAGACCAACTTCAAAGTGTACACAATTATAAAAAATACTTAGCTTGCCCATTACTTCTATTATTTCGTCAAATGTGTATTTCTGTTGCAGGTGTAAAACTATGGCATTCACAAAGCAAGGAATTGAAAAGTTGTACAAGTAGGCCTATGTCTCAGTTTAAGAAAATGTTTAAAAAAGAAAAGATAAGCGTCTACAAAAAAGAAGGAGAAAGAGAAAAAGAAGGGGGGGGGGAAGAAAAGATAGATAGACGAGTGGTGTCCACTGCTATATTGTTTGTTTTCTTGTCACTACTATGTTTCATCATCTTTAATATCTTGAAATAGAGTATAATATTGGTGTTGAAGTAAGCCAATGTAATTATAACAACAGAGAGGGGCAGGTACTATACGTTTTCTTCATCCTGCTCCTTTTCATTCATGGTGACAATGTGTACATTATGTAATGTGCAACCATGTGTAGATTAGAATGTATACCATGAATTGAATAAATCAAAAATTGAATGAAATGTGATAAACCTTTCCTTAACGCATAAAGTTATTAAACTATGGATATACGCTTGGCACTTTATGTTAAAGGGTAAATATGTGATTTATAGGGTACTTTATGTCACCACATAAATCACATAATTGTCTTAACAATGTTTGCCTCCAGTCTTAAAAGCACAGATTAGGCCTGGTCAGTGATACGGCAGCAGGGCACATCCTGGTTAAACAATAAACTGACTGACTGACCAACAGGGACGCTTGCTGCACAGCAGTGGCCGGCGTGTCATGTTCAGGTTCAGTGGGAATACAGGATGTGACTGACCTGTATTTGCCTGTCCTGACTTGTACGCCTTTCATTCCACAGCACTGGGCCCCACCTACATCATTCACCAGGTCGTCACCGATCATCAGCACCTGGCAGCCAAGGAGGGAGGGGATAAAGAAAGAGAAAAATTTAATTGAGGAAACTTTATAGATGCTGACATGCAGAGGGAATCATAAAAAATTTAATATGAGAACCAGATCATTTACCCAAGATGTGTGTGCATAATTAGAGGGATAAATAGGGAATAAACACTTGTTTAATGATAGTGTTGAGGTTGGCATGGCTGTAACACTTAAATCAGAGTCTACACACCTGCAGGGAGACTTGGGACCAGTTTGCAGGAATCGATTCACCCTTTCCTTCATAGCAGCTTCATCACCCAAGTATGTAATCTGAGTGCATTCATGTTTTAAAAATTCTGGTATACATTTATTTTGCCAACACTTATCTCCTCCCACATGGCAAATCCATTCCTTCCCTCTTCTCCCTGTTTCTTATTAAAATTGCTCTATCTGCTATATTCCATTAACCAGGTGCTCCTTGTTCCACATTGTACCATTTCCTGTTACCTTTTTTTTTTAATAGAAAGCATGTATGAAAGTTAAGAACAAAGCATTGTGGGAGGTATTTTAAGAGATAATAAAATGACAATGGGCTAAGAGCTGAAGAGAGAGAGTTGTCTGATTCTGAATATGCAGAGAGTGAGGTTAGCAGGGTGAGGGTTGACCACGTGCTGATGGGAAGTAAAGAGATGCATTAAGTGCATCTTTTAACACTCATCATTACCGTGATAAGAAAAAAGAACTAGTTTTAAGTGCTGCCACAGAGCAGAACAAGAGTGGGTTTTTATCTCAGAGTGAGAGTGTCAAGTGAGAATAGGAGAGGGCTGCAGTGGGAACCTGGCATAGAGGACATGCTATGAACAAAGAGATGCTAACTTGGTCGTGTAGTGAGAGAACCGCTTGATCACAGGGTTGATTTGATCAATTCAGAAGGAACAGAGGGCAGGAAGAGTGTCAGGGTCAGGGAGAAAGTCGGAGTGGGTATAAAGAGCTCCTCAAACACAGGAGAGGAGTGCTGTCTCAATTGAGTGTGTCAGATTGAATCTTCTAAGTGCGGTCCAGATGTTTGCTCTGTGATAGGGATCAGACTTCTGATTTGAGACAGATTGTGTGAGTTTTGTAGCGGTATGAAAGGAATGATGCTGATGTGCAGAAATGGAGAGAGGGAGTGACTCCACAAACAAGGAACGTCCAGAAAAGCCTTGCAGTACCCTCCGTGCATGAAAGCCCATGCACATGTAGCTATGAATATATTCATGTCTCAGTGAAAAGGAGGAAATCCAGGGAGTGGGGTGAGGTTTAGAGAGAGTGCCAACTGCCAGGTCTGGAAATGGATTCACTTAAAAAGATGTGCGGTGATGCTACTGGTCTCCTTTGATACTGAGATGAACAAAGATATTTATCACATGTTCAGACACCTGAGGGGGAAAAAAGTGGAACATGAGAGATAGTTTCTCTTTTCTCTATTGTGCCATTGGGAGTGTTTCTGTTCCAGCGGCCAGCGGTTAAATGCAGCGAGCTATTAACTAAGGAGTATGCACAGGTTAATTGGTTCATGTGCAACAGGTATGTCAAGTTGGTAAAGGTGCAACAGCTGTTACACAACTCATAACTGATGTGGGTTTCTTTTTTTTCTCTCTCTTTTTTTTTTTTTACAGCCACCGCAGGCTGCCATGACTGCAGAGAGCTGCAAAACAAACAGACATCTCGAAGCGCCAAGGGCCATGCCAATTCAAAAACAAGTACAATGTGTACAGAGTGTATCTGTATGTCTACACAAGGGAAGTGACACTTAACTTAAATCCAAAGGGTATTTAAACACCAAGCAAGATTTGTCAGTCAGATATAAATGATAAGAGCTCCAAATAGTCATTCTGCTTTTCTGTACCGAGAATGTACAAATAGAAATCAGAAAACTCTACTTAGCATTTTTTTGAAACTATCTGTCAAGTGACACCAGCTGCTGCATGTTTGATAGTCATCATTTAAAGCGTGGCCACACAATGTGCATACACTCTAATGAACTAGCCTGTTGAGAGCTTACAATCCCACTCACTTAGGATTTTAGCCTTGGTAAAGCACTGAGGGAAGAAGAACTCAGTAGCACACAACGCACCCAGGAATGCAGCATCACCTGTTGTTACATACCTCATGTGGTTGAAGGCCCATGTCATTGAGAACGCTCTGGAAGAACATTGATGAGGGCTTTCCAATGACTTCAGCCTCTACATCACAAGCGTACTGGAGGGAACGAAGAGTTAATATCTAGTCAGGATTTGCATGCACAGAAAGGCTGTTATCAATATATACTGTATATCAATGCACATTATGCATCTACAGCAGGCCTACTGTACCTCCAGAGCCTTCATGTACACCCCGACATCCAGTTTCAAACCATCTGTCTCCTTGTAGTACCTCCTATGGAGAGTAGACAGTACAAATCATTAGTCAAGATCTGTAAAGTCATTGTATACTTCACATGTAACTCAGAATAAGTAATGTGGTGAAGATAACTGGATATATGCATACCCTTTGCCCAGAGAGAACAGCAGTGGCTTCTCCAGGCCTATGAGGACCCTGAATGCCTCATTTACATTCTGGTAGGAGAATTTTTCTGCAGCGTCTCCAATGACCACACAGTTTGGATTGGTCTTGTCAATGCTGTCAAATTCAGGGATAAGGCCTGCGCAAATGGAAACAACACATTTTATTATTTGATGCTTACATGTGGCACAGATTGCAGCTGTAATATACAGTGGGGCAAAAAAGTATTTAGTCAACCACCAATTGTGCAAGTTCTCCCACTTAAAATGATGAGAGAGGCCTGTAATTTTCATCATAGGTATACCTCAGCTATGAGAGACAAAATGAAAAAAAAAATCCAGAAAATCACATTGTCTGATTTTTTAAGAATTTATTTGCAAATTATGGTGGAAAATAAGTATTTGGTCAACTACAAACCAGCAAGATTTCTGGCTGTCACAGGCCTGTAACTTCTTGTAACTTCTTCTTTAAGAGGCTCCTCTGTCCTCCACTGGTTACCTGTATTAATGGCACCTGTTTGAACTCCTTATCAGTATAAAAGACACCTGTCCACAACCTCAAACAGTCGCACTCCAAACTCCACTATGGCCAAGACCAAAGAGTTGTCAAAGGACACCAGAAACACAATTGTAGACCTGCACCAGGCTGGGAAGTCTGAATCTGCAATAGGTAAGCAGCTTGGTGTGAAGAAATCAACTGTGGGAGCAATTATTAGGAAATGGAAGACATACAAGACCACTGATAATCTCCCTCGATCTGGGGCTCCACACAAGATCTCACCCTGTGGGATCAAAATGATCACAAGAACGGTGAACAAAAATCCCAGAACCACACGGGGGGACCTAGTGAATGACCTCCAGAGAGCTGGGACCAAAGTAACAAAGGCTACCATCACTAACACACTACGCGGCCAGGGACTCAAATCCTGCAGTGCCAGACTTGTCCCCCTGCTAAAGCCAGTACATATCCGGGCCCGTCTGAAGTTTTGAGAGCATTTGGATGATCCAGAAAAGGATTGGGAGAATGTCATATGGTCAGATGAAACCAAAATAGAACTTTTTGGTAAAAACTCAACTCGTCGTGTTTGGAGGAGAAAGAATGCTGAGTTGCATCCAAAGAACACCATACCTACAGTGAAGCATGGGGGTGGAAACATCATGCTTTGGGGCTGTTTTTCTGCCAAGGGACCAGGACGTCTGATCCGTGTGACGGAAAGAATGAATGGGGCCATGTATCGTGAGATTTTTGAGTGAAAACCTCCTTCCATCAGCAAGGGCACTGAAGATGAAACGTGGCTGGGTCTTTCAGCATGACAATGACCCCAAACACACCGCCCGGACAACGAAGGAGTGGCTTCGTAAGAAGCATTTCAAGGTCCTGGAGTGGCCTAGCCAGTCTCCAGATCTCAACCCCATAGAAAATCTTTGGAGGGAGTTGAAAGTCCGTGTTGCCCAGCGAAGGCCCAAAAACATCACTGCTCTAGAGGAGATCTGCATGGAGGAATGGGCCAAAATACCAGCAGCAGTGTGTGAAAACCTTGTAAAGACTTACAGAAAACGTTTGACCTCTGTCATTGCCAACAAAGGGCATGTAACAAAGTATTGAGATGACCTTTTGTTATTGACCAAATACTTATTTTCCACCATAATTTGCAAATAAATTCTTAAAAAATCAGACAATGTGATTTTCTGGATTTTTTTTTTTCATTTTGTCTCTCATAGCTGAGGTATACCTATGATGAAAATTACAGGCCTCTCTCATCTTTTTAAGTGGGAGAACTTGCACAATTGGTGGTTGACTAAATACTTTTTTGCCCCACTGTATAGGCTGTGTAAAGGAAAAATCGGATGAGATTCTATATTTTCACTCTGTAAATATTTTCCATGAGAATACCAAAATCAGTAAACTGATCCCAAGTGTTGTCTGTGCAGCCAAAGCCCGATTTGTTGCAGTCTTTTGTTTCACAAACCATTATTGTCTATTGTCTCTTTGCTACAAGTTTATCCCCCTTACTTACCTTTGCACAAAATGAATGGTCTATTAATTATTATCTCAGCAAAAGAAAAAAAGAAAGAAGAAGCAGTGCCACACATAAAATACCTAAAATTGTATCTATTTATCCTATTATTCTATGCATAGCATATTCCATAAAGATATACTGTAGTCAGAGGAGTTTTGACAAATGAGAAGCAATACCATCATACACCAGCAGGTGAGGCCGTAGACCCCTCTCTTTGAGGACTGCTACTGCAGCAGGGGCAGGAGAGAACACCTCAGACACACAGATGTCAAAGCCCAGTCTTCCCAGCTTGGCCACAAACTTCTCTCTGGTGGCCTGGGTCTCGTTTGTGCAAAAGCGCAGCTGCAGGTCGGACGCCTTGAGCCTTTAAAAGAGGCAGGAGGTCAGACTGAGGAAAGGGCGCATGGCTTCTGTCAACACAGTGATATTGATATAGTGATTGTTCTCGTGTTGTATAAAGTAGGCTAATCCATACGTTATGCATGCACACAGACAGACCCTGTAGGAGTCTTGTCTGATCTGATCAGTTACCCGCACTGTGATTAACCGAGTCAAAGCACTTTGCTCCACGGAGCTCAACTGTCACAGCAGCTAAACGACTCCCCCAGTCATTCACTCACTTTTTCACCGCTTCAATAGAACCGTCAATAGCGACTCCGTCGCCGTCGCCGCTGTCATATAAAACGCCACACATGTCCAACACAACACCTTTCAAACTCTTCGCACACCCTGGCCAGCCCGTGTCAGCCATGACGGAGTGGGAACCTCAGGGCGCATGCGCGCAATGAGAGCCAGGCTGTCAGATTCTCATGCAAGTAGCTCCCCTACTTGCATGACAATCTGACAACCGGGGACAGTTGCAACACTTTTTTCAGAGACTATTTCGACTACACTCACCAAACCTTTACATATTAAACTTACATGTGTCTGCTAATTAGCCATACCATTTGAAGAGGGTTGCATATCACAAATCAAACACAATGTCTGTTTGGATGGAATAATTCAGACGTTGCAACTGACCCCAAACCTGGGGACAGTTGCAACACGGATCAGGGATAGTTATATATTACGTATTTCCATTTCATGACATTTTGCATTTTTGCATTCAAATAATCAGTGGCGGTTTTGACAACTGATTAATTGTCATTACATGTCATGCCACGCAAGGACACATTTCATGGTTTTACCCTCTGAAATGAGAAGATTATCTGCTTTTAATCCTCTGACATGACAGCAAACTGAACCAGTGTCAGGTTTGGACTGTTGGTGTGAAAAATATTTCAAATTAATTTATTATAATTCACTTCATAACCCAAATAGAGGTAAATGCTGCATAAACATTACTTTATATTTTTTCTTATACTATGCTATACTTATATACTTATATGCTCTTTACTCTTAGTCTATTGTCCTGATTTTATACTACAACACAGAACAATTGCCATTTCTCTACACTTGGCTAAGTGGGTTTAATAAACAGTGTTGCTGGATCACATCTCATCTCTATCTCATACTCCAAAAGTGTCTCTATGCAAGATTCAAATCATAAATGTGTAAGCCCAACACTGTAAGGAAAAAATATAAACAACAGAGCTGATGAAAAATATTCACAGAAGTTATAATCAACAGATAATCAATCGAGAGTGCATATTAGGACAAGCCCAGAGACTGACTGACACCTGGTGGATGTTTAGTCAAAGAAAATAGTAGTTATTTATTAACGGTGATATAGATGCCTTTGAGGAGATGCGTGGCTCTGAGAAGATGATTTGGTTTTGCATCATACAGGGGCGTGACGTCTGACGCAATCACGTAACATCCATACAGCCACGCTGTGCGCGAGCCACACGGTCATATAATCTGCTTCAAATACCAGACCGGACAGGAAACACTTGAGTGGGCTTCAAGAGGACTTTTAACTCCGCTTCTCTTCTTCTCTGGTACTGTTTTACCTCCCTTCACGTCTCATCCTTCCTGCTTTTGTATTTTGTTTTCTCTCCGTTTCGTTTAATGAAACGCAGGGATGTGCGACGTTAGCCCGCTAGCCGGTTGTTGTCTTTAGGAAGCGACGCTTTTCGTGTACAATAGCGTCAATTTTTCAAAGCGTTTACAGTCTTTGGTCGAGAAAAAACAGGGTTTTAACTTGTGCAATTTCATTAAGTGATATTTAGAATAAGCTTAAAGTTACGTGCCGTGATGTAGAGACTGTTTTGGAGTACCTGTTTAGCTTGCAAATACCATACATCATCTAATGGGAAGTCAGCAGTGATGATCTTTTTTTAGCATCTGGCTGCAATGGAGGTGGGTGTGTGTGGAGGCAGCTCCCCACCAGCCTATCCTGTCTGAGAGCAGGTTTAATGGTGACTGGGTGTCAAATCAGTTGGAAGGGTCCACTGTCCTTGATGTTATCCATACCAGGTGCTCTCTGTTTGCTGTGTGTATTTATTCACTGTGCAAGGTTATTGATTACCTCCAGTCAAGTAGTGAGTGTCTGACGTCCAAACCCTTATGGTCTGTTCCCATCCAAGCAAAAGGGACGTTTCAAAACTGTTGGCACTTTTCTTGCAGTTTTTGGGTAAACTCAGGAGGGTCACAGCAGTCACACAATTGAGAAACAGTCACATGCTCATCCAGATAAGGTCCTATGAAACTTGATGCCCAGGAGCTGTTGAGATAAGGTGAGTCACTAAAACCATTCAGTGGCTATGACACAGTGGAAACCAAGTCTTCGTCCTAAATGTTTAAACATTTCGCAAGCGCTTGAATTCTTGAACTTGTAAAAGGAAAGAAGTAAGTAGGTGTTGCATACAGGAATGCAGGATGATGACAGTGAAGGACAGTTATAAAACTAGTCTCCTCTCCTTTGATCATGACTGAATGGAAAAGTCTGGCACATCACAGTTGAGTTGCCACACTGCTGTGGGATTATCTATTGTTAACCCAAACCAAGCAAAAGTCTGCTCCTGCATTGTGTCGAGTGTGAAAGAGAAGCGATGTTCAGCAGACCTGTAAAGCCCATGTGTTCTGTGGTATCTCACATAGCAGTGTATAAGCTACTGGGGCCTGATCTTTGTATTTGAGAGGCACTTCTCTTTTTTTTATTTGTTTTCTGTGATGTAACGGCATTGTTGCCAAAAATCATGAACAGGTTTCACAGGAGTGGTTCTCCAATTTCTACAGAGAAGAAGCAGGAAGAGAGTTAAATCCTCACTTAAAAGAAGTGTTCAGGCAAAAAAAAACCTGAGCTCCTTTACTGAGCACGGTGAACATCTGTTAGTCTTGTGTATCACTGCTGTTGATGTGGCAGTATGTCTTTTGCGACCAGTCTGATTTGTGTTATCTAATGTCTGAACTGAACTAGATTTTAACACTCACTCTTAATCTGTGAATACAGTTTTCTTGTTGCCATATAATAGCCTATAACTTTTATTAGGGATAAAAACACACTAAAGTTAACAGTCAGTCTCTCTTTTCAACTTATTGAAGATCATCACTTGTTGCTTTCTGTCATTAACGTCAATTGAATTATTGTTTTTCTGTTCTTAAACATACAGTCCGAGCTGCAAACAACCATGAAGGGAATTTTCCAGGTCAGCCGTAGCCTGAGCCGTGCTGCCCCGGTTCTCTGTCGCAGCGTTCACTCTGGCACACGCTCTGCATCCGCTGCCGCCTCTAAACTAAAGCGCGAACGCCCGCTCACCTCAGAGGAGATCTACTCTCGCGAGGATAAGCATGGCGCTCACAACTACCATCCACTGCCTGTGGCCTTAGAGAGAGGAGAGGGTGAGTTCTGAGCGGTCGGGTTAATGCGTGGTTAATAGATGAGTATTTAACAAAACTTGTATTCCTGTAATCTCTGGTCATTTTGTTTTCCTTTCAGGTATCTACATGTGGGATGTGGAGGGCAACAGGTACTATGACTTCCTGAGTGCCTACAGTGCAGTGAACCAGGGACACTGCCATCCAAAGATCATTGCTGCGCTCACTGCTCAGGCCTCCAAACTCACTTTGACCTCCAGAGCATTTTACAACAATGTGCTTGGAGCCTATGAGGAGTACATCACAACCTTGTTTGGCTATGACAAAGTTTTACCAATGAATACAGGTAAAGAAAGCACCTGAGTTTAGTCACAAGAAAGGAACATTTTTAGACTTGACATCCATGAGTTGTTGTTGACTTCTTCTTCTTCTTATTATTAGGTGTTGAAGGTGGGGAGACAGCCTGTAAACTTGCCCGCAAGTGGGCTTACACTGTGAAGGGAGTTCCCCAAAACAAGGCCAAAATCATCTTTGCAGGTAAGTTATAACCACCTCATATTTGGATCACCCAGTTGTCGGCTCAAAGTCTCTTTTCTGAAACAGTACAGTGCATATAAATGAGTGGTTTTGTTTATATAGGAAATTAGCAACAACAAAAAAAGCTTAATTATACAGCAAGCAAACATTATAACTGTAAGTGTTAGCATGTACAGAACTTCTCCCAGTTGCTGCAGGGTAAAGTGACTATTTGGCCAAACAAGTCTTGTTTACAGTATCTTAGACTAACAAAGCACTGGTTTTGGTTTTACATTTTCTGTCAACAGAACAACATAGTAATGTGCTTTCTGATTCTCTCCTGTTGATTAGATGGAAACTTCTGGGGCCGCACCATGGCAGCCATCTCCAGCTCCACTGACCCCAGTAGTTATGAAGGATTCGGTCCCTTCATGCCAGGATTTGACCTTGTTCCATACAATGACATCCCTGCCCTGGAGGTACAGGTTCTTTTATTCTGTTTGCCATATCAACAGCCTGTATGTTTATGTTTGTAAGTGTGTAGAAATGTTTTGCCACTATTTGTGCCTTGAAAATGCCAAAGACCCTGGGGTCTTTTATAGAACACCACATTCTAATGCACTGGATACACACTCATTTGCAAAGTTGTTATACATGATGTCAAAGGCTGCAACAGTTTCATCATACTCTCTGTAGTAATGCAGTTGGTAGATGAATCCAACATTTACGACCTCAAAGTCTGCTGCTTAATTACAATGCACTCATGGTGGTTTCCGTAACTGGAGCACAAACATCAGTGATTATGGAAGTTACAGTAGCTGCTTTGGAAACTGTTTTCCTAAAGTTTGCACTCCATCCTCCATCCTGCATTGTAGTTAAAACGAATCTTACTTTAACAGCATGATGTTTATTTCATAAGATACTGGCTGACTGATTTGTTGATATAAGCAAGGAATGACTGACTCAAGTTTTGTGTCATTCCTGATAGGGTTATCTTGGCAAGTGCTGCTTCTCTGTGTTATCTGAAGAACCAAATAAGTGACTGGAGTAGCATGCATTTATTGAGTGGTGGTTTATCTCGGACACAGATAAAAATGTCTGACTTATCCTTTTCCTCTTTTTCTCCCCTCAGAAAGCCCTTCAAGACCCAAATGTGGCAGCTTTCATGGTGGAGCCCATCCAGGGCGAGGCGGGGGTGGTGGTGCCCGACCAGGGTTACCTGACCAAAGTCAGAGAACTTTGCACCAAACACAATGTGAGTCAAACCAGCTCAGTTACTTGTTCATTTTAAGTGGTTTTATAACGAAACAACATCCTTTTTCACTTTTGGCTCTGATTTAGATACTGATACGGATAACAAGCATTGTCATGCAGTGACTTTGGCAGGAACTCCTGTTTGGTTAGTTAATTATAAAACAACTTAGAAGATCTTCTCTAGCCAACCAGTTATTTTGCCTGAAGCTTGTTCCTTGCTCTTTTGTGGGTGTGACTAGCTGATGTTAATGTTAAAGACTTCCAGGTTTGAGTCCGGCAGAGCACACAACACAAAAAGCCTGCTGGTGAAGGTGCTTGAACAGAGGGATGGAGGGTGGAGTGAGAGCACTCTGTTTAAAACTACCACCTCTTAACATCACTATGTATTTTGGCAACACTGCTAGAGTTACAAAGTCATCAAGCTGCTCTCAGGTATATGTGGGTGCAGCACACCAATCTAGTTTTTAATCATACATACTGCATGCATTACCATATATTTACCGCATGCATAGCTCTCTTTGCCCTGAACAGTAGAAGCAAAAGAGCATCAAATACAGAAACACAGTGAACTCAATGAACTCTTATCGAGACCATCTCCCTCTGACTGACAGATTAAACTGAGTGCAAACTACATTTTTATCCATTTATATAAGTTTTCTTATCTGGCAAGAAGAGTAGATGACCCCTGCTGCAGAAGGACAGCCAGGGTTTTGGTCAAGTAAATCAAAACAAGATCAGTGGTGTTAAACAGCACCATAAACCGACAGGTCCAGTCTGTTTAGCTAATGTTTGCATATCAGACACTTCAGCCCTCCACGCTAACAAGATTTATAAAGGAGAATAGGAGACTTAACTGCAGGTTATTTGAGCTAATATGTGGCCAAATGGTTGTTCAGGTCTTTTGTGGGGAACTTTATATTATTTCCAGCTGCTACTTCCCCAGACTATTTCACAGTGTGTTTCAGAGGTTTGGAGATCACTACTAAAGTCATGTGTGCTTTGCTCAGGTGTTGTGGATTGCTGATGAGGTGCAGACGGGCCTGGCGCGTACCGGCCGGCGACTGGCCGTGGACCACGAGGAAGTCCGTCCAGACATTGTGATCTTGGGCAAAGCTCTTTCTGGAGGAGTTTACCCCGTAAGTTTCTGCACATCACATGATGGATTCGTTTTGCTGACAAGTCGAGGAGTCAAACTTTGTGGACTTTTGGAGTATAGATCATAGCAGTGCTGGAACTGACCTTTGTGTTAAACGATCTGTGTGTCAGGTATCGGCCGTGCTGTGTGATGATGAGATTATGCTGACCATCAAGCCTGGGGAACACGGGTCCACATATGGAGGAAACCCCGTGGCCTGTCAGGTTGCTATCGCTGCTCTTCAGGTCAGTGTTAAAGTACATTCTTGTTTTTGTTATCTTCCCTCAAACAACTCATCACATGATCTTTTTACCTTTAAACCAATGAAATTGAATCAATCTCTTATGACAAGCAATTTACTGAAAAAGTGAAATCATTATAATGCATTATTTGTCTTATTTGCAGGTGCTTGAGGAGGAGAAGCTGGCAGAGAACGCTCAAAGAATGGGAGAGCTTCTCCGGTCCGAGTTGAGAAAACTGCCCAAAGACATCGTGACAACAGTCAGAGGGAAAGGCCTCCTCAACGCAGTCGTCATCAAGGAGACCAAAGGTTCGGAAATGTCAAATTTCTACACTCGTGCCCTTGATAAGAAAATTTATTTGGCAACCAACACAAGTAGAGACCATGTTGCAATGTGAGCACATAATCTTATACAAAATCTGATCAGACAAGTAAACACCATAATAGCTGTCTCCAGGACAACATTTTGCTACCATGACACCTGACACAAACAAACAAAACACCACAATGAGGTCCCTCATCTCTCAAGCTCACATTAAATAAGAACATCCTTAAATGATCACTTAAAATTTGTCATTTAATTCAGGTTCTATGAATATCTGTATGTACTAGAAGAGGATCAGGACAGACATGGTTCATGTTTTTACACTGACAGGACCATAAACAATTCTGCTTATCTCTAGATAAGATTTATTGGGCTCTTTATAACATTTTTGTGCTATAGAGCTAAAGAACTCCATCAAATTGAAGTCAAAGTGATTTTAAAAGATACAATCTGATTGCTTTCTGGAGTAGATTTTCCTTTAAGGCAGCTTCTACTTAGAGGACAAGATTGTTTGTTTATAGGACTTGATTTGACGCTTATCCTGCAACCACTTAAATCGAGAACTATCTTTTAATAAAACAATCTCTCCCCCCCAGCCTACGATGCCTGGAAAGTGTGCTTGCGTCTTCGTGACAACGGACTGCTGGCCAAGCCCACCCACGGCGACATCATCCGCCTGGCCCCTCCCCTTTGCATTAAAGAAGACGAGCTGCGTGAATGCGTGGACATCATCCAGAGAACCATCATGTCCTTCTAAACAGCTGCAAGTCAACTAAACAGTAATACACAGACATCCATAAAATTGATAACGCACATTAGCCGAAGCTATGGGCTGTCAAAGTGACCCATCAACATTTATCACTTGTTTATTTTTCTGTCTTTTTTTCCGATAGGCGCTCTTTGAAGGGCAATTACTGTAGGAATACAGTATACAGAGAATGTGTATGGAGTGTGGTTCTGTTAGGATACACTGACACTTTTGTACAGAAAAACTGCTGTAAAGAAAAGTTTCTTTAGACTGGCTCAGAAAGGACTGCAACACAAGTGGGGAAACATCAGTGGTTTGTTTTTAAATGTTCTAAGTTTGAATAAAATAGAGAAGATAGATTTTGAAAATGTAGGATTCATTCTATTCTATCGAATAGATGAATTTTGAAATGGTTAATTCAGGGTCTTTCTTTTAATGACTGAGAGCATTCTGTCTTGGATGGTACCTTTTTTTAATTCAGAAAAAGGGATATATTTTTTAATTTTTTCAACAAATGCTCTCACAGTTACATCTGACAGATTTTTTTGTATAGGATGTCTATGCTGCAAGTTGAAAACACAGAGGGAAAGACGGCGTTCTGGAGTGAAATCTTGTCTGCAACTCTCACCATAGTCTACCAGTGACATATGGATGACAGTTCACAGTTGCAGCTTAGTTACAGTCTAATCAGCTACTGCTGTCTGCTGGAGTTCACACACATGAAGCCTTGAAATGAAAATGAAGTTTTCAGATTCCCAGTCTTCAGAATTTGTTGAAAGATTCATAATTGCACTAAAAGTCTGACAATGCTAAAAGTTCAAGTAGATTTAATTCCCCGTACAAATTCTCAGCACGTTATATATTATTATATTCATTTTAATTTAACATAAATTAAGACTGTTACTGTGGAAGAGATGCTTTCAGGGAATTGTAGTTCTTGGACTTACATGCTGAAACAGAACAGATGAGTATTTTTCTCTTATGTTGTATTATTTGGTATATTTTATTTCTACACAGAACATGCTGTGTGAGGACAATGAGCGTTGTGAGGACTCATGCTGCCAGCTGTTGCTGGTTTAGTTACAAGTATTTACAGTATCTGTACATTTCTTTGAACTTTGGTGAATGTTTTAACTGTTGTAAAACAATGTAATTTCAAGGGTTGTATCACCTTGATGCTGTTGCATAAACCATTGCTCCCCAAATAAATTTTTTTGCAGTCTTCATTCTTGTCTCTTGGCTGTTTGTCGAAACAAAAAAGCATCTTGTAAACTGGTCCCTTCTGGATTAGCAGTCAACAGCATGTTTTGCTTTGTCTTGACACGCAGGGTTATGGTTACTGAGTAAAATCTAAAACAGGTCACCCTACACCACACTGTTGCATATTTGAAGAAGTTCAACATGTCTGGTTTGGTTTCTGCTGTGACGTCATAACTTTCACCAAGAAAACCCACACAGATAACTTTCAGTAACACATTGTTGGATACTGTTTCTGCAACTCCTCCATTATTTTTTGCTATGAACGTATCCAACACTAGATGGTGCTGTGCGCTCACAGAACTTCTGCCAATCATTTGGGCTAGTTGAATCAAGTATTGCATACAAACACTCAGCAGGAAGGTGACAAATGCAAAGCTTAGAGTAACAGGAGCAAATGCAGAGAGGCTGCACTAATGATACAAATTGAAAATCATGCTATAAATTCCTGTATGTTACATACTGCGAGCCACAACCTGGATGATCCATCTGTCAGTGTGTCTCACAATCCTGCAGGCCAAGACTGCACTGAGACACTGACAGAGAGATCTGACATGTTTGACACTCATCATCCCCAAGAGAGAGAAAAAAAGCATCTTTCAGAAACCACCGCAGACTCAGACTCTGCATATAAATTTCTCAGACAGCAACAACATATAGAACAGCAGCAGAAGCAGAATTAATACAGGTCCAGTTTAAATGTCACCATCGATATAAACTGAAAGGGATGAGTTAGATAGAAAATAAATTAATTTTATAATCCAGAAATGTGATGTGAAATAAGGACTCGCTGGCAAACCCTCATTGGAGTCATTGTGGGAGAACAAACTCAAACTGTGAGATCAACAGAGCCTGACAGGTTCTCATTAGTCAGCGGTAATTAACAAACCACATGGTCTCCCATTTTCTCACTCGGCTTTACTTAAAAGCAGCAAAGATGTCGAGCAAAAAAAGTTGTGCAACAGACAGCCAGGCAGGTTTGATTCTGAAGAGAAGACATGTTGAATACTGTTAAGGATCAATAACATCCACTCTAATTACTTTTAATGGTGTATGCTTGGCCAACTGCTCTTTAAAAAAGAGTTTGTATTGAGTGCATCCCTGACACTTAGGATTTATCCAAGGGAGGCTTGGGTGGCATTTTGTAGGAATGCATTTCCTGCCACGCAGTGCAGCTGCATACATTCTTGACTGGACACTGACCCAGGACTCCAACAACATGATGTACTGGTCACTGAGCAGCAGTGTCACATTCACATGACAAAATATCTTGACAAAACATCAATGTAATGGCTTTTCCCTGAGCTTTTAGCCACATCTTGCTCTTATCTTCAGTGGACAGAGTTCACGGTAACAGATGCACAATCACTACATGAGACATCACTGAAAGCTGCAGAGCTGAAATGTTTAATGGCATGTGTAGTATGTTAATCATTTAAGTGGCGGTAATAGATTTTTTTTTTCTTTTTTAATTAGAACGTATGAAATGTAAATCTAAAAACAACTTGGATGGGAAAGAGGCTGCTCGTAATTATTATTACATAAATCTGCTCGCTCAAGGATACCTTTAGTGATTTGCCGGTGAACACAGTGGAGCATTTAGTCAGATGTTTCCCTCAGTAATTAGTGAAGAGGAAAAAGCAGCCTCTTGAGAGTTAATAATGGACTTGCCTTCACCAGGTGGACACAAATGGGACTCCAAATTAATGAAAATGTTGCTGTAAATATGACGGATGAGTGAATACATAACTGTATGGTAACTGAAAAGGGTTAGTTATGTGTCCAAAATCAATCAATTTTCACAGGATTAATGTAATTTATGCTGGTAGATACAGTGTCTTGCAAAAGTATTCATACCCCTTGAACTTTTCCACATTTTGTCACATTACAACCACAAACACAAAATAGCGCACAATTGTGAAGTGACAAGAAAATGATACATGGTGTTCATGATACACTTTCAGATTTGTATTTATTAAAAATCTTGAACACCATGTATCATTTTCCTTTCACTTCAGAAGTGTGTGCTACTTTGTGCATGTCCACCACTTAAAATGTAAATAAAACACATTTAAGTTTGTGGTTGTAATGTGACAAAATGTGGAAAAGTTCAAGGGGTAGCCTATGATTCAGACCATTCAGATCTAATGATCACACTTTTGTTTTATCATTCGTGCCGTCAAAACAGAACCCGTAGTGCAGGGCGACTACAATGTAGGACAGGTCATTATTTCATATGAAGCGAAAGCAGAGGGATGAGCGATGCCCAGAGTTTGCTTGTGAAATATGACTGGAATCCAGTCTGGCAGGAGAAATGAGGGTTATCACTGGGTGACACGGAGCGATGTGCTTGTGTCCCGCACAGGGCTTTGATCCTACACTCCGCTGAGAAACCTGCATCCCACTCTCCGCCACAACAGGAAAGTGCACCGTATTCCACAAATGAGCTCCAGTTTTGGCAGGGGAGTGACAGGCCACGGGCTCTGCTGCGAGGATCTGGGAACACCGAGGTCCGGGGCTCCAGCAGGGGCTTTGACAGCCTCAGCCAAACCTAAAGACGCTCCTGTAAAAGCTACTTGATTTTCACCGCCACACACACACTCGGTGCCAACAGTCAGAGCCTGCTCTATTCAAGCATGTGGTGTGCAAGGCTGGCTTCAAAGACTGGTGTGTGTTCCACCACAATTCCTCGGACCCAAGAAGGTCAAGAGGGGCTCATCCAGACTGGAATAGCTGCTCCCGTTCCACTCTTTTCAGCTCTTTGTTCCTCTCTTCCTCTTTGTCTTTCCTCTTTTCTCAGCCTCTCAGCTTTGCTCTTTTTTTTTTTTTTAATTTGTTATCTCTCTCTGTGTCCCCTCTCTCTTCCTGCGCCTTTTGTCCCTCACTCAGACAGCCCATTTGTATTCATCCCTTACATAATAGAGAAATCAGATTGTGGTACTTAGCAAGGATGTAATCAAAGTACAGTGCCTGGAATTTAATTCAGGTAAAGTTGCAGTTAAGAAGAGGATAAATTATAAAGCTCTGTATCCATTAAATGTGTAGAGAATAAGGTGCCAGCTTGAGAATTATGACTGATGCAGTGCTGGAGTAGGATAAGCTATTAATTTTTCCCCTGTACCACCACAGATAAATCAGGGAAACGTTGGGCTCGCCTGCCAGTGCTCATATTAACGGGCCTTTTGCATTAAGTTTATGACATCTGAGTGCACTGATAAAATACATGTGCATCTTAAAGGGCAAATGACACATAATCCTTAAAGAGTAATGTGCACTGACCATTTTTCTCTTCCTCCACGTGGCTCTTTCAGTTCGCACCAGAGGGGATATATATATTGATCAAGTAGAGCAAGGTCCTCAGAAGGACGTGTTCGTCCCTGCAGATCAGAGGCACACTTGGCAAATGTGCCTCTCAGGCCAATTGCTTCAGTCGTCACACCCTCACCTGATTTATTTCTCGGTTGCAGACAAGTGTGTGGTCCTAACGAGTATTCAAGAAGGCAAACATGGGCATGGTCACAGTTGTTAGAAGTCTCAATACAATCTCTAGATTTCACATACAAACAGCGGATTGCAGATGCCTTGGGTCACGTGACCAAGAAATAATGCAGGGGAAAAAATCCCTCATATCACAGCATTTTGTCTTGATCAAATATTTATGTAGAATATCAATGCAAAACGGCGCAGAAATATCATGTTAGCACATCTTCGAACCACATATTACAGTGAATCAATTATTCAGATGTAAGTATGAGAACGCGAATACCATGATGTCATCACACTGCATTGATTTTACAGGAAATTGTGTAAATCGCAGAGAAGAGTGATGCATAATGTCTCTGTGCCCATCTTTGGTCCCAGTGGTACTGAATATAAAATGACTGGCTCTAAATCCACTACATGCAAGAAGAGGGGGGGTGACTCATCCATCTGTTATTCACGTCTCTGAACATCCTCTCCTCACTTTCCATTACAAAATAAACTCAATTACAAATTTCTTTGATTGTATTATCTGCAGCTGGGAATGAAGCCGTCCGTTATTCTGACTGGAAAAATCATAATTAGACTGAATGGACTACCACCGGTTGAGCTTCGCTTCAGTGTAATGAATAAGGAAAGGTTCACAGCAGAGGTAAGCGATGGCTAAAACTGAGACCCTGGGCGGTTGAGAGCCTGTTGCCAGAGTGTGATTCATTCAGCTGCCTTTTACATTCATGTCAGCATTTCAAAAACCTGTAAAGAAAATGAAATATGTGCATATAACTAACTGGAACAGGCATGATACTAGAAATGTGTGAATGTCAGCAGAGTCATCCCTCTGTTCACAGGGTCCTATGTTCCCATGTACTTACTGAAGACATAATGGGAACACGATTAAGGGTCTTACATTCCCCAGTTCAATATAGTATATGCTATCAAAGGGTTCTATGTATTGAACTGGGGAACCTATGACCCCGGGAACATAGATGGTCTTCCAAGGTCAGCAACACAAAACTAGGAGCATTAACTTGAAACCTGGATTAACCTGGTTTCTAGCTTTAGCTGTTTAGCGATAGTTGTTTAATCTGCTACTTTACTCCAGAGTTTATACTCTTCAATTCAATTAGACCTGCTTTTGCCAAGTTTTGATACTCAAATTAAACATTTGGGTCTCAGTGATGGAAAGAGCAAAAGTGAGATAAATTTGAGTTCCCCAATGGTAAATGTGTGAGTTAACTAAAGTTGGAGCGTAAGAAAGCTACAACACTAGTTGTGTTAAGTGCAACATACAAATTAAAAGCACATTATGTTTCTTCTTTGAGATGTAACTGTTGTTGATGGTCATATTTCTGTTTTGTTTTTTTCCTCACATGTGGCAGTCACGACACTGAGACCACAATAAAATGTGCACATGCCGCTACTTGTGGCCATAAAACAGGCCTCTGGGCAGTTGGAGGCTACATAAGCCGCAGACGGCACAAGTCACCGTAGCTTCGCCTTTTTTCGCCGCCCCCTTCTCTCCTCGGGTCAACCTAAGTGGCAGTCGGCGAACTCAGTCGAGGCCATACACAAACTGATGCTCCGTAAGGACTTGGCTTTACACTGCAGACTCGCCACAACAGCTGCAGACAAAGCCTCAGTGTTTACAGAGTTCATGGCTGTGGCTAGGGAAGAGGAGGAGGCAGCAGGAAGGAGGAGGAGGACGAGGGGGGGTGGGGAGAGAGATGTGGGTCTCAGCTTCCACTGCTGGAGGGGGAAAAAAATGACCAGGGGAAATGGGACGGTAATGGTGCCCACAGGAATTCAAGTCTCAGGCTAGAAAACACGGAGCGGTCATCCTGCTCATCCTTCATAGGAGTGGATTCAAACAGTTTATGCAATGAAGGAGGAACTGTATGATACCTGGAGGACGAAGGGAAAGAAAAGGGAGGTGGTGGAGGAGAAGGTTAAACTAGAAAATGTACTCACAGAAATCTTCAAAGAGTGGGTCAGGGGTCAGCCCCGTGGCACTAATTACCTCTGTACTGTACATATGACGCCTGTGCCTTCAACAATAGGATGGAGCGTACAGTACTGTGTGCAGCTCAGATTCAAGGTGATGAAACAAGAGAAAAATGTGTCTGGGTGTACCGAAGGCAGAGGTAGGAGGAGCCGTCGTCCCGGGAAGACTGGCAACCTGAAGTATCACAGTTGGGCCGGGCAGGCTGCCACAGAAGCTCTCAGTGTCATAAAGGATAAATCATGGCGCTAAGCATCGCTGTGGCACTCTCCATCTGAGGCTGCAAGACTTCTCTGTGAACAGTGGAGCTTGGCAAACGTGAAATGTCACTTTTTAACTTCAGCACTTTTTGTCAATGTCTTAAAGTCATCAAAGGTGCATTAAAGTGCTGCGATAATGCACGGCTCCGGTGTAGTTCGTGCCGGCGTGGTGCAAACAACAAAACAGGAGAAACACAAAGGCCGCCCTTAGCCCAAGGGCAAAAGGGCTCTTCTCATCATCAGGATGAGGTGTAATGAATCAGCAGTGTTGTTCTTGTTCGATGTCTAAGGTAATTAATTACTAATGAGGGATGTCAAATTTTATTTTATAAACCCAGTCATTAAAGTACGGAGGAATTAATGACTGTGGATTGTCTGGTGTTTGGTTCACAGACAGCAAATGAACTGAGACCGACTTTGTATAGATTTCATCGTCATGTGATCTACTCCACAGTGAATGTGTCATGCTGTCCTACAGGAGTGCTATTTTCTACAGAGGTTTAAATATAGAATTATTGATGGTTCAATATATCAGAGGAAAAAAGCTGTAAGGTTTGCACCAGCTGAGCCGAGCATAAAATGAGCAGTGACATCCGCGGCAGACAGAGGCACAATCACGGTGATGCTCCCTAATTAAAAGCTCTATGCCATTTTCTTAAAAGCAATCCCTCTTGACACATAGTAGGTATGGAAGGAACACACACTCTGAAAAAAATGATTACAGGAGTGTTTGACATGCAAATGACAACCGAGTTTCCTCCTCAGCTTGTCAAAACATGACAAAATGTGTGACATTCCTTATACATATGAGTGAATGTGGGGGGGAACTCACATCAAATCCTTCACATGGTGTGCGGAGGCACTGATGAATACAGTCGCACATTCATTTCCAAATTTTGTCATTACAGCTTTTCTCGACTTTTAAACTTTCATTTCTGGGCTCATACAGTACACCTCCAGAATTCAAAGACATTCTGCAGGGGCTTTGATCCTTAAGTGTCCTCCACAATCCTGCTGACGCTGCATATTCAGACCTCATGGTGTGTTAGCAGCACTCTAGCCCTCCACAGGGAAAATTTAAAGCAGCCCCCCTTTTTTTTTTGCCTTGTACCTCTGTGGCACAGCTCCATGCCCGGGGGCTATCAGCACACCGGTTCTGACAGCGCCCCCCATCCCCCAAGCAATAGACCTGGTGACGCTGCAGGACGACAGCAGAATATCCCCTTATTTTAGCAGCAGCCCTGGGGACGGATTGCCCACAATGCACCGTGCTGATTCTCCTGGCTTTTCAAAAATCCTTCCATTTTTATTAAAAAAATAAGCCCCTGTATTGGAATTCATAGCATCCCAGGAAGCAGCAACTTACTCAAAACACAACACAGCGATAAATTAATTGAGTATGAAATCGACTCTGACGTCTAGGTCACGTAAATATGTTCTTTCCAAACCATTTAAAATCACTTTATTGAAATGTGAAGCTGATCCTATAGCCACAACTGCAGTGTAGTTGAACTGCTATTAAAACATGGTTTGCAGACAATAAAAAAAGTGTTCACCCCTTGATGAAATTCAGCCTCTCTCAGACTTAATGCTTCTCCTCTGGAACTGGTTAGAACACGTCTAGCTTGAAATCACTGACCTTTTTGTTAACTGCGATTTAATGGGGTGATTTGGTCTACTTTGCTCTGTTTTCAAAGTATACATCCATCTTTCCTAAAAGTGTTGACATTGCAATAACCCTGGCTTTCAGCAGGCTCCTCACAATGCCTTGCTTGCTTACCAGCGAAACACCAAACAAGCACACCCTTGACATTCTTCGCACACCATTTTATGAAATCCATAAATTCTGTGTATTTATGATCGGGCTGTCCGCTGCTCATAATGAGAGTCGTGAAAGGTTCGCCTGGCAACGCGTTCACCTGCTGACCGAAAGGAAAACATACAGTATGTTCTAGTTACTTAGCTGGTGATGTCACGGTGAGGTATAGATTCGGATTGGTTCTTCAGCCTTACATAAGTCTCAATGAAAATGTCACTCCGAGAGCATATAAAACCTTGTCAGCACAAGGACAGTTGTGTGCCTGTTTGTTTGAGTAGTATTCATGAAGTCGCTATAGCTGGAAATGATAGTATAAGGAGGCTGCCCCCCACCAAGGGAAGGACACCCCCATAAATCAATGGCTTCTATATTAAAAATTGATTGAAAGGATACATGTAATGTCAAAGGACTTTTCAAAGGAGACTTTTAGCCTGGTTGGGTCAACAAATGCATGTGACTTTTATGCATGATAACTATCGGCACAGATAATTATCGGCCTGATATTGGCTGACATTATCAGCCAAAATACACAGATATGTCAAGATGATGACATTACTAGAGCCAATTATATTTGATGATAAAGATGTTGATAACTGTTCAACTGTTGGGAGTCATAACTGTTCTTGTTTTCTTGTTGTGATTACAGTAGAGATATTGGTTATATTATTTGGTTAAGTCACAGGCAGAGCTATAATGTTTAATTCATCTTTACTCACTACATCTTGGCCTTTCTTAACCTCATATAAACTAATGTCTTCGGTTATTGGTATAGACGTCGGTTATGATAAGCACAAAGTTATCGGTTATCGGTATCGGTGGAAAAAAAGAGTTATCATGCTAACTTTTACATTGAGTTTTTAGACCCTGTAAAAACTAATTTAGTTGGACAAAGACTCTTGTCTTTTTTCAACTCTTTTTGTCCCATGAACCCTGAACAAATCTTAACCATAGAAAATCAGAAATATTATGATCTTTTTTTTTTTTTTTTTAAGTATAAATCCCACAGGTTATTTTGGAGGTTACTGACAGTGTCTTTTTTTATTTACAGTGATAAGTATCAGGAGTCGGAGCGCAATGGGATTTTAGAGGTGATGGAAGATGTCCATGAAAATTCTAAGAGTTTTATTTTGGTAAAAGAAAAAAAAAAAGAAAAAGAAAAAAAAAGTTTTGTTATCCTGAGGCCACTTTACTCAACTTCAGAAAGCAGAGAGACACGAAACAAACACGTCCTCTACACACTGAACAAATGCACTACTCACTACACAACACTAAACAAGCATACCGTTAATGTCTGCAAAGTCAGTCTCCTTGGCTGTTTGTGGCGTCTGGTAGTCAAACATTGCCTGGATAAACTGAGGTGAATTTTTTCACTCTAAAAAAGGTACTTCAAGCCAACTTTCAGACCTTGGCAGCGTAATATGCAATCAGACACCTGAGAGACAGAGTCCTACACTGTTGCATATTGGCCAGTCACCTCCCCACATTGTGGCTGGTCACCTTTCTGACACACAGCTGAGTGGTTTGTCCCGACAGACAGGGAGGCTCTGTAATGTTTCATAATCAAGCTTATCCATCCGAGCGTGGAGAGCAGCTGGACTGAGCTGATATTAGTATGCCCCTGGTGTGGCTTGGTGACAGAAGCTGGAGCTCCCTCTCTCCCTCTCTCTCCCCCTTCCTCTTCCCCTCTCTCCCTCTAGTTGCGTGGTGTCAGATGGAGAATTTTATGTGACAGAGGGTGGAATGAAATGTGCTAGTGCTCTCCAACAAACTACGATTGGCTTTGTAGCTTTTACTGTTCTGAGATAACTGATGGCCAAAGCGCACATCAGTCAAGGCTCGGGAATACTCCCTTGGACAGCTTGTTTGCAGATGCAAATGTGATCTGATTTGTGAGAAGCACAAAAACTGCAGCGCAGGTTGAGATCAAAAGCTGACCAGAGATTTCCAATTAAAAAAAACTGTGTGTAGTTTTGGATTTTTAAATCTAGTTCCCCGACAGTGTGTTTGAGAAAGCAGGTGGGCTGCTGCTGTGGAGCCTTGCTGTAATCTGACAGACTGTGATAAAATCAGGTTTGGCATTTGGATTGCTGTACCTGGAACAGCTGTCTCTCCCCACCACCATGACAGATGCTGCAATTAGTGATAGTGACAACTGCCAACTGCTGACATGGCTTTGTATCACCCACCCATCTCTGCTGCTGTTTGTAAATTCTTTTTCTTTTTTTTTTCGGAGGATGGGAATCATTAGCTTATCTCGATACCACGTTTCCAGCAGAGGACAGCCAATCACAGAGGAAGCTCGAGCTCAGACAGGCGTTCTCACTCAGTGGGTGATGGCTTGACACTATAGTCGATTTTCAGAGCTAGACTGAGACCCTTTATCCAAGGCTGGTACAAATGCAGATGGTGCCACAGCCGTGGAAAGACACTATTTTCCACATTGGCTGGCAGGTGGATGTTTGAAGAATCCTGTTATCCTGTATGACAGAGGTGCAGGCAGAACCACTGTTCTAAGTCAGCCCACAAGGTATATATTAAACCACAGGTAGCCATTGCAACAGTTTCTGCTTTATGAAAAGCTGTCTGGCTGCTGCCTGGTACTGGAAGAGACCAGAGTACACCACAAATACAAGAATCAGTTAACCAGGCTACGCACACCTGAAATATTCAGGACCATAAATCCTTTTTTTTTTTTTAAACGTGTGCCCCCACTGCATCTGTGATTCTCAACATGTAATCTGTCCACTCATGGTTTGTTTGGAGAAGTAATAACAAAGCATGAGTGGTAAAAAAAAATATATATATAATCTTTTTTTGCAGGTGTGTTTTTAAATGTCATTAGGTGCATATTACAACTCTTACTTTTATGTTTTATATTGAAGCAGTAGCCTACGTCTGACAAAATAAAAAGAGAAATGAACGATCAGAAACCTTTTCCAGCCTGACAACAGTGATTTAACTGGAAAGTTGGAATCTTAGGTAGAAAAGAAAAGAAAAGAAAAGCCAATGATTATAACACCTTCCCAAAAAAATTCTGTTGTTGTCCCAAATGGATGCGCTTGAATTTGCATATAAATCTACTGCCAGAAACTATCTTGGGTATCACAGTTGTGGGCACGATGCTTGCCTTCATGAAACTGTTTTTTTTTAGTTACTTCAGGAGCATATATCAATATGTATCAAAGTGTATTAAAATAAAAATCAAAGCATGGTGGAAAGATCTAACACAGAACTTTGAAACGCTTCTGTTTTTTTTCCCCGTCACCATGCTGAAACAATGCTAATTAGGATTTAGTAACTAATTCCCACAAAATCTGTTTTGTAAAGGCTTATTTTTCCTCGGCAGCTGTGAACACCTCTCCTCATAAACTTGCAGATTCACTCACACAACAAAATAAAAATGTTAATTACCGAATCTAAAATCACAGAGCAGCTTTTGGAATCTACCCGCACAATATCACAGAACGGTGTAACAATTAAATTGCGACTTATTGCCATGAATATTATTGCGAATGTGCATGAAGGCTGAATAGCGTAGGATTTAAGAACAAGCTCACTATTGTGCCTCACAAAGCTCACTTTCAAGCTGGTACACTGAATGTGAACACATGCCAAGAGCTGCTGAAAAAAAAACAGAGGACCGAAATGGCACTACAGTGGATATCCTTTCTTTCTTCCTGCCTCTCCTCTTGTCCATCCATTAATAGTGAATTCATTGGTTGCCAAGTCTGGGCCCGGAGTCCAGATAGATGACGGGTAATGTTATCCACCTTGACATTTCCCCAGTTAAATGTAATCTCTGGAATTTAGGCTACATTTCTTCAGACACACAGGATCTCCAGCAAATTTGTTTTTTTCTCCTCTTTTGTATTGATTTAATACGGCGTCAAGAGTGATAAATCCAGGGATAGAGGAGAGAAACGCACCATAACAAATACACGGCTTTCTACAACATGCTTTCATCGAGTTAGGCCGGGATTTCTGGTGACAGAACATAGATGGGCTGCATTTTCCCACCTCACCTCTACATGATATTTGTAATGGTATGACAGAAACTGAATGATAGGAAGCAAGGCCAGGGTCAATGGTTGAGTGAACATCATTGTATGCTATTATGAATGGTAGAAATTGACAGACAACAATGACTCGGCTTCTTGGCATTCACCGTTCTCGCTGGCCTTGTAAACACTGAGTAGCAATCAGAGCAAAAGCCAATGTTTTTGTTTGTTTTTCCGCAAAGCTGTAAAGAAGAGAACTCCTGTTGGACTGATGCCTATCTTTTCTTTTAAGGTAAAATAACACAGAAATAGAAGAAATACTCTTTTCCAAGAGTACAAAGAACTTGTCAACGTCCTTGGAGAGAAGGAGAAAAGAAAGCTGCCGAGTTTGTGTGGGTAGCATTAGCGCAACATCCATCCCTGGTGAGGAGGGGGGGTGGACTGTCGAGGACCCCGGCTCTTTGTTAGAATGTGAAAGATGGACAATGCCACTACTGTGTGCTGAGAGCAGGAGCCATGCCGCTGCTGGTTCAATAAGACTGCCAAAGCTTGTGACAATTATGCCTTTCTTTTGTCATAGTCTGTCTTTCTGTACGATTTTCTCCTGCCTCCCTCTTGTCCCTCGTTGTCCTCTACAATCCTTTGTCTTTTTTTAACTCTCACTTTTCACTGTGATGATTTCTCAGAGCATATTTTCACCATCATGCACCTGATGTCTTACAATAATCCACTGAAGACTGCAAGCAATCCAATCATGGTCGTCCATGGCAACCGCTAATTGCTAATATTGGTTTTTACATTGAAGTGCTATAGGACCACGACATTTGACTTGAGATAACCTCAAGCCCTCTTAAAAAGTCTTTAACAGTTTTTGTTTTCTAGTCATAACTGATTTCAAAGCAACTTGTGAATTATGTAACTTTTGACTAAGACTTGTCTCCATTGTTGAGAAGTTGGATGGGCTTGTCTTGAAGGTTGAATTTGTCTCAGAAGATTTAAGAGTTGTCTAGATGTGTCTAAAATGTTTGAAATCAAATTGGACTCTGTTGACCTGGTGCCTTGGTGTCAGAAATGGTTAGATGAGGTCTGGTTTTGTCTCCACAGATGACACAAACTTGAAATGTTTAATATTTTACTTTTTTTTTTTTTAACTTTCTTTTTAATATATGACTTGTTTGAATAAGCCTGTGAATATTCTCATTTGTCCAGGTCATCGTTATCCCCAAAGAAATGTATTTAAATCAAACGCAACTGGACTTGTCTAATCCAAGAGCATTCAAGAGGCTTCATCAGTTCATGTACGTATCTGACCAGTCCCAGCCTGGTCAGATGCATACATGAACTGATGAAGCCTCTTGAATGCTCTTGGATGAGAGGTGAAACGTCTTCCTAGCAAGGCCAGTTGTGTTTGATTTAAATTAATTTCTTTGGGGAGACTTGTTTGAAGGAACTTGGGACTTGATTTGGTTCATATGTCCTGTAACCCGACTCGGAGTTGTTACTCTCCAAAGACTTGAGACTGACCTTGGACTCTTCTCAAATGACTTGACACCATGCTGTGATAGACTTGACTTAGAATAATCTTTCATGATTCAAGATTTTTCACTTTTTTTTTTAAAATCTTGAACGACTTTAGACTTGACATGAACCCCCTCCACCCTACCCCAAGAACACTGTTAACTCTGGGCCACAGGATATAGGTTATACATCTTGATGGTAGTTTGCTTGCTGGTTTATTTATACTACTACACAGTTTCAATTTTCTGCGAAGATCCGCTGATAACTCGGACTTGTCTCAAATGATTTGAGACTTAACTCGGACTTGTCTCAAATGATTTGAGGCTTAATTTAGACTTTTCTTCCTTCTCACTTTGATTTGTCTCAACAGATTTAAAAAAAACAGCCCTGGGCCACTGTGTATTCAGGCTGTGGCCATCTTGATTGCGGTCTGCCTGTGGATTTATTTTCTTCACACAGAACTGCCATTCTCTGAAGAGAGCTGCTAACAAGAGACAAAAATGTGGAATAACATGTACAGTGCATAAAACAAGGTATCGTGCTTGTGCTTTCACATGCACTTGATGTGCTAATGAAAAAAAAAGGATGCATAAAATGCTTCACATAAATGTAGAAGCAGCCAGCTGTGGAATATGGCAGCCTTTAAAGTGAAGAGGGTATTTTTTATTGAACAAAGCCAGGGCGACCGCTGAGGAAAGTGTGCGGCAGCTTCGTTTTACTTCAAGAAACTTTTAGGAACAACCCTTGAGCCTCATATTCAGCACGCTATAAAATGTGAATAGCTCTTGGAAAGAGGTACCATGGGAAGGAAGATGAAAATTGATAGGAGAAATGCATTTGTGTGTCTATGAATATGGGTGTGTGTTTGAATGAGAGGGGGACGGAGAACGAGTCTAATGAAGGAAGTTAGATCAATGACTTGTATATCTCTCGCTTTCAATCTAAAAAAAGAAGAAGAAAAAAATAGGGTGCATTTAATTGAGTTGGAGTAATGAAATGCTATTGCAATATGCAGCATATTGATTTTATGCTTCTATATTCAGCTGGAGTGGGTGTTTGTTTCAGATAAAAAACAATACTGAGGAAAAACAAAGACAGAACTGCCAGATCTCAAAGACAGATCTGAATAGAGTTGTTGTCTTTGTGAATCTGCTTTGTCACTGCCGATTTCAATAAAGCTGCAGGAAAATAGATGGTTTGTCTGGTGGACAACATTATTATATCAACACTATACTGACCATTGACTGATACAGCTGTGTCACGAGACATTTCTTCTTTTTTTTTGTTGTTGTTGTGTGCTAGAAGAATCTGCGTTGCCTTCCAGACGCCTCAGGACATGAATACTGCATTTAGTTCGACCCCAAACACTGACATTATTTATAAAGGCAATCATCATCAGCCGTGAAGTGAACCCTGTCTGCCTGTACAGAGGCAGCTGACCTCTAACAGTCCTCTTTGTGTTTCAAATTGAAGCTCTTTGTGGCTTAATACAGCACGGATTCAATCAAGGCATTAGCGCTCATTTTTTAATTTGTTGCAGAGTGTCAATTCATTTGATTGCACCTCCTGGGGTGGTCGCTGATTTGCAAGATGTATACGTTTTCCCATCATCCCCGGCTGTGTTAAAAAGACACTACTTCTTTGCACTATTTGCTCCCTCAGCAGTTTGATAAAGGTTTCACCTCCTCCTTCCAGACCGTCTTTGTATCGTGATCATGTGGTTGATGAAGCTGTCAAAAAGACATTGTCTGGGCAGAGTGATGAGACCAGACAAGGGCGATGACTTGCTGCAGTCACACTCACCTGCACCCACTGGCAAAGTCAATGTGTGTGTGTATGTGTGTGTGTGTGTGTGTGACTCATGCTCTGTGTGATGGAAACCTCAGGTGCTCCCTTTCATCTTAATCCCCACCATCTCTGTGGAGAACAATTACAGTCCCTCAGCCACGGCCAAATAATTTGGTCTTGCTGGTACTTGCAGTTGCAGTCAATAAGTGTTTGGACATTCACTGTTTTTTTTTCTGCCGAGTCAGCTCCGTACTCTGGCACAATGGATTTGAGTGAAATTGTGAGCTGTATATTGAAGGTGATTGCATACATATTGGGTGAGCCGTGGAGGAATTGTAGCCCTATTATGCCCTGAAAAACCAATCAAAAATGGGAGAAATAATTATGGCACTTTGTAGAAGAAATGTAGAGGCACAGAAAGTGGAAGACAAAAGACTTAGGCAAAGAGGAAGGCAACAGAGGGAAAAAAAATCACCCCAGTCATCCAGCAGGACGGTAGCACTGGCCAATTTCAGCTTCTCAACCACACTGTGTATTAATACTGGTGTATACCCCTGACATCAACAAATTGCAATGCACAAATACATGATATAGGCAGTAGAGACCATTCAGAATCCGTATCACAATTACATTATTTCTTAAAGGGTAAAATGTCCTGCTCAGAACACCTCTACACACCAACACTCAGAGTCTTTTATTATGTGGTAAAACTTTACTTTAACCTGACTATTTAGCATTTATAAGTCAAACATAAACATGAGCATTGTTTCTATTACATAACAAGCAGAAAAAAAGATTTTAAATGTTTATGAATGTACAGAATTTTAAATTATTGTAACATATTCTATATAGAAAGACCTATGTTATTGTAGTTCATATTTGTTTATGAAGCATCCAGTGATGGATGATTCACAGGGGGAGGGGTTTAATGGAGCTATTTCTAAGTTTTATCTGCCCCTGAACATGGTTTCCTGCTGGAAGTGGGTGGTGGTGATTGTTAAATGATAACAGCTTTAGCTCTCCTTATAGGATAGTGTAACATGGCCAAATAAGGGATGAGATTATGTAAAAAAAAACAAAAAAAACAATAAACATCTCTTGATCTGAATATCAGACATTTAAACTCTACATATTAAATTAAATCAATTTGGCTCTGGATCAGTCCAATCCAGTGATAAAAAGAAGAAGACTCAATCTGCAAGATCTCCAAGCTGAACTCCACGGGTCGGTGTAATTGTTTTATCACAAATCTAATACGCTGGACTACCAAGCCAAAAAACAATGGGAAATGTGTGACCGCTCAAATTCTTATGGACTGCACTGTATATGTGTAAAGTAGGTCAGCAGAAATGAAAAGTGAGGCTGGGGAGGATGCTGGTGCGAAGTGATGAATAGAGGAGAGTTCAGCTCGGTATGAGTCATCATGGGTGGTGAGGTGGTAGGCAAACAACCTTCCTGTGTCAATAATGAAGGAGTGACTCTGAAGAGAGGAGCCATCAGCAGGCTGAATTATCAAGTCACAGCAGCTCACAAATGAAATGGGAAAATTTAAATACGCTCTCACCTTTAGAGCTGAGGGAGTGACACTCAGAGGTAACGACGAATTCCAGTTAATTTCCACAACTTGAATGCAACACGCAACAAGACACACACAAACACACAGCCATAGACACAGGCACAAACAGTACAAAAGCATCTGCCACACACCTCCTTACTGACTTTAGGTCGTTAAGGTGCCACACTAGCTTTCAGTGGAAACAGCCCACCGGGGTTGAATGCCTTTCCTAATGAGCCTCTGCACCACTGTCAGCACCACAGTACATGTTTGATGGCAAACATTGTAATGCATTATTCTGTTCAAGTGAGAAACAACAAAAAGTGGAAAAGTGTGGAGGGGCTGTGTGTTGTGGGGGGGTGGGGTGGGGGGGCAGGACACACTGTCAGGCCCCGCAAATCCAGAGCATGAATAAAACATGAGCAGAGGAATGGGTGGGGGTAGGGAGGGTGGTGGGGGGGTATCTCTCCCTGGACTTTTAAGAAAACGGTAGCAGGCAGACAGTGGGTGATAATGCACAATGGGAGAGCTTCATGAGCAGTTCATTTTCACTCTGCAGGTATTCCGCTCCACATGCAAACTCATGGCTACGGTTACACAGGCAGTGTGAAGACTTGACTCTAAATATGGAATAATTAGAGATTATCTGACGGCACTGCCTTCTGTGCATGTTATTACTAAATATCTTCTCTTTTTTTTTAACTCTGAAAACTAAATTTCTCAATCAGCGTCTTACTGTGAGTGATTGGAGCCTGCATGAAACCACTATTTTCTGTCCAAGTTTGACTTTTTTTTTTTTTTTAACTAAACATCAGAGATTTCTCTGCTTAGTATATTGTTCATTTTGCTTTTTCTCATTGGTTTGAAGAGTGCACAACTTCTGTTAATAAATAAAAAAGTACCCAAGGTTGCTTATTTAGTTATGAATAATGAAATACATTAGATGTAAAACACATTTTCCAGGGCTTTACAGTTTGACCTTGCTCATGTATTTGCCTTATTCATTCCATAAAACATAAATCTGCGTCTGCATTACTTTAGCCACATTGTTTGTATATGCATTATGACTCAATCGTGCCAAGACTGTGGAATTTCATCGCCCCATGCTTATTCATAATAAGCAATATCAGATTTTTTTGTGCAACCAGATGTGTGATTTCATCTCCTCTCACATAACAAGTATCATCAGACGACGGGAACCACAACAACATGATGAAATATTAAAGTGTAACCGTGTAGCCCATGGGTACTTTCCTGACTGTCTAGCTCCGTGAAGGTGCCACGATTTCTATCTGCAATTTTTCCTCCAGCCCCGTGAAATCTGTGAGAAGTTTGCTTTTCCACTCAGCTCGCCTGCACCTTGGTGACAGGGCTAGCCAGAGTTTACATCCATGAGAGGCCCCCGGTTTTCATATTACAACATCAGAAATTCCTGCGGGCTTGTTGCACAGTGCTCTGACTGTTCAGGGCTCCTGCCAAGTCCATAGTAACAGACAAACCTATATTTAGCCGTGTTTATGGGCTGTTGGAAAGTGCTTAAAATAGTTTAGAGGGAGACACTTCTATAATGCTGCCCCACAGGGGTCCATCAGGCTCGTGAATATCAAACCCGCGTAAACACAGCTCTTATTGTACCGTGACTGAGTCTTGGCACTTGAACATGGTCATGATTATTTACCTATTTGTCTGTGGCAGTTGTGAAGAAGTCCAAATGCTAAATTGAAAAGTCTCTAAAACCTCACTGAGTCATTTACTCCATAAAGTTTGCCAAACAGGATTTTTCCTGCTTTGCCTGGAGATACAGGAGCTTTTTAGTCCGTGGTCGCGGGCTAAATTGGAGCCAAGACACTGCGGACTCTCACGGCAGCCTTTGCACCGGTCCTCTTATCAAACAGGTTCAACTCTCCAACCTCGTCGAGAGGGAAGCCTGGAGCTTTAAAAAAAAAAAAATCTAGTACCTGGCCAAGTGCACACTACAGGAAACAATGACTGACAGCCCTCAACATGAAAGGTTTAACCTCTAGTCAGAATGGGCAAGAGTTTCAGAGACACAACATCAAATCTCCAGAGTCTCCAGTCATGCACACAGCTCAGATAGATGTCAGCCATCTTTATACATTTTAGATGAGACTTTGAACAACCTGCACAATCAAAAGCTCAAAGGGAATTACAACATCATGAGAACCACATGGGCTGCACCGCCAACAATATACTCTCTATTCTCTTGAAATTGTAACCCTTTACGTTTACAGTAATTTGACAACTATCTCTTTGGAGCTTCTGTTAAAAACTTGCCATCAGAAGGACACACAACACTGCCCGTCACTTTCCTGGGTGATCTTAAGTATATGTTTAGAGCCTGTCGTGAAGGAATCCATCTAATGAAGCATTACGTGCACTGTTGTGGAAACAAAAACCGTTACACAAGAGATGAGGAGCGAGTGTGCGGTAAAAATCCCCGATCAGACCGCAAAGACAATTGCTGTTTAAGCGTGGTAGGGCATCAGAAGATCTCAGCTAGAAGCTGAGATAATGATGTGGCATTGTCAGATAAACTAGTGGTTAGAGCCAATAACAGAACCCCCACTATTGTAAACATAGGAGCGTATGGACACTATATTTAGACTGAATTCCATGGAGCATGTTTGGATTATGCCATCTTTATTGATACAATGGACACATCACAGCCAGATTTTCTACTGGTTGACAAGAAAATATAATCAATCCATCCATGTGCCGACTATTATATATTCTATTCTTGACAATCCACTCCAGCCCGCTGATCCACGCCTAAACAGAAAGTCTCCTTCAGTCTAAGCATGGCGTTCGCAACCGCAGGTGGCCATCCTGGGCTGCAAAACACCTGCTTCAAAAGTGCTGCAATAACCTTTTAACCAGTCGCATCCGCATCCACAACTAGTAAACAAAAAAATTCAGCCTGAAAATTGTTTCTCCACCTGCGGAAAATCAGAAGGAGGTGGAAATTCAGGCGCGTGTGCAGATATTGGGAGCAGAGAGGTGGAATGGTTTTTTGGGGGGATTGCAATGGGCTCAGAGTCTCATGGCGGTCGGGGCTCTGTGACCCTTGCGTGTGATGGTGTGAGGAGACAGCGCTTAATATCTAGCCAGCTGGAACCAGTTCCCAGAGTGTTCCTGGCTTGTTCACTATGCTATTGACAGTGAAGCCAGCGCCATGATTGCCTCCCTCCCTCTCTTTCTCCCCTCCCTCCCTCCCTCATCTACCTCTTTGGGCCTGAATAGCTGCTCCCGGGAAGCAGCGAGATGCTGATTATGTTGAGCAACACGTGCTGGGAGAGCACCAATTACCCTGATGTGCCTTTTCATGTTTGCACATTGTTGGGCAGCACAAGGGCTGGAGTCCCAGGTGTACACAGCAGCACACATGAGAGGCAGCTCGGGTGACAGCAGAGGTGACTTTCTGTGAGCGGATGACAAGGAAAGATGGAGGGCACGGTCATGTCTGTCACAGGAAACATCATGAATATGAATATATGTAGAGTAAATCCCAGTGAAATAGGCTTCAGCCAACTGCTGTTACCCCCTCGTCTGAGTCAGGTTAATAATGAAGCGGGAGAAACACCTTTACTATTCCAACTGTGATATCATTTATGAAAACATTTTAGGGCGACAATTATTTTTTTATTATTGATTTGTCTCCATTCATATTGCACAACAACACAACAGAACAGCTTGACTTTTAGCTCCTACCATAACAGAGGTGGGGTACACCGATAACTGTGGCAAATACCCTCGTTAGCGTCAACAGCACAGCTCTGCGTCCTCCACAAAGGCTAACCTAAAGACTAATTAGTTTGCTAGTTAATAGGCTAAGCTAACAAACCATTAAGCTATGGTGAACACAGATACTGATACTTGCTAATTGGCGCTTATATACAGTGTCAACCTAAAGTCAAGTCCCATACTAAAGCTCAGTAAGATCTTTCAGTAGGTTTCCAATTCATGACAACTGAATTGAACTTCTTTTTTTAAATTGACAGACTGCCCCTTTTATTCAATAAATAATAAAATACTGCTGATACCCTGCCAGCCTTTTCGATCATAAGGTCAAAAATCGGGGCCTGGAGAGCAAATTTCATCTTCACGCATAAGCACCAAACCCACACCAGCTTCTGCAAATTGACCGAGGTTCGGAGCGACCGCAATAAATAGATGACCTGGTGTCAACTCCGTACCGGCACCCTGACCTTTGAGATCCTCTGTGCTGTTAATAGTCTCATTGGCACTGAGCTGATGCAGCATCTCACGTTCCCCATAACAGCAGGAGAAAAGGAGGAGGAAATATGCAAAGGGGAGCAAATAGCACCATTTATATTCAGCTTTGGTAGGCTGTATTTCTTTTCTCTCTTTTTTTTGCAGCTGTATGCTAAGCTGTGGGATAACTGCATTCCATTTTGTGCATTAAATCCTTTAGTATCCATTTCAGAAAAATCTGCAAACTGTAATGCTTTTATACAGCTTTATATAATGAATACATGAAAGTACAACTAGCTACTGAATGTTGATGTTTACATTAGAGGGCGAATGAAAAGTAGTCTGCCGCACGTTCATCCCTGTTAAAGTCCTGTAATACTACAAGATTAGGCTGACTCGCAGAAAGCATTTCTGTGGTTACTGGGGTAATCATATTCTCATTTGGTTGAATCAACAAGCAGAGCACACATTCAGTCCTGTACGTTGTGATTTGTTATTGTCTCCGCCAGGCACAGGTCCAATCAAATGGTTCCTGTTTCTCAGCAGGTGAGGCAGGTTCACAGTGGCGGTTTTACTTTGGGTTAGAGAGCCACTTATTTGCTTCTAGGCTTGTTTGGGGGAAAAAAAAAATCAATTTAATTTTCGAGGGTTGCTGGAGGTGGTGGCAAGCCATAAAGCTTGGTGATGCTTCCCACAGGGATCCAGCCCATAATGCCTCTATCTAACCTCCTGGGCCGAAAAAACAATCATGTGTGAGCTGGAGGTCTCTCTGTGCATCTGCCTCCGATAATAGCGCCCCTCGGCTAGTGGCCGCCATGTTGGAGGGCTTTACAGGAGCATGCTTTGTCCAGGAATGGCTGAAACACTCGAACAGCACAAGCAGAATTATAATACTCTGAAAACATGGAGAAAATAAAAAAATACCACAACAACAATACTGTGGCAGAAGATGTAGCCTATTGACTAATATTCTGGTTTTAAAGTATAACACAGATATAACTGAAATATAGATTCTCCATATTCAGAACTAAATAAAGAAATGAATAGAAAGTGATGTGTCATTGCCTCCACACATCTTCCCAAAAGATGACACGAAATGTGGACTGGAGGAGCTGGCAATCGAACTACGGGGCACCGCCTGCTTTTAAAATCAGCTGCAGTTGTGATAAAGACGGGGGCAACAAAGATCGCTGCTTGGATTTGAACTAGGGAGGTTGAGGCCTCTGCTGTTTTCTTTTTATTAGTAGTATTCCCTATTATTTGGGGGATATTTTTCAGTTGGAGAGTGGTGACAGAAAGTTGCAGTGTGATGTCAATGCTCTGTACACAAAAGAAGAAGCAGAAGCAGCTGCAACAATGTCAAGGAATATTTGAAAAATGTTTTTAGAAGCATTTAATTGAATTCTCTCCTTTTTTTTGATACAGCCATTTTTTCCACCTCAGTGAAGCAAAAAAAAAAAGAGGTTTTTCATTCCGTACACAAATAGAAAATAGGTATTAAAGCGGGTGAAGGGGAATGTATACCTACAGTTCTTCTGCACTAGGTCCTTTTAGAAGAGGAGAGCATGCAGCCTGTGTCTTTGCTGTTTACCCACTGAATACAAATGGGAGCTTTTGAGTATGATTGGGCCATGAATGCAGTAAGAATGCAATAAAACATTTCTCACCAGATTACCTTTTCAGATTCAATGCTGAAACCACTCGAGTGAAAATCTGGGAGTCGAGGAGAATCTTCTAGTGTTCATTAAAGGTGCGCCGCGCAACATCTGTTGAATGTGAAATAAGCGCTGGAGCTATTGACTGAGCCTCTCTGCTGCTGCTTCAAGAGAGAGAGAGAGAAAGAGAGAGAAAAACAATGCTATGAGTAAATTTAGTCTGCATCATTAATCAAAGGAATTGGTTTGATTAAATATTTCAGGCCGGGAGTCTGAGGCTGATAGATGATCGCCCTTTAAGGGTCCGAGAGCTGCAATCCCATGTGTGATATTTAGCTAAAAATGGAATAGGCAAACACAAGGGATTAACCACAATTAAGGATGCATCCTTATAAATATTCATGAGCAGAGGTTGTAAGTGTAACAGAATCAAGCTCTTTATCAGCCGTATGCAGATATCTACCTGAGGCTTTTTAAGGACTTCAGAAGCCTCTTTTGATCCTCTCTGGTATCTCCTTTTCCCGTTTATCTTTTCTCACACTTTTGACTTTGAGATTCTTGTGGCAGATAATTTTATAGAGGGCAATGTCTGCACTCTTGAACCGACTTTAAGTGCTCGCACGCCTCAGGTAACGCCCGCACCGTCCTTACCAGACATATTTACAAAATGTATTTGTTATAAAAGCACGCAGCAGACGCATGAGAAATAACAGGTACGCTGGCAGGAAGAAGCTGATATCTCCCTCCCATCTTATCTTAAGCCAACATCCTGTGTGCATGTGACAGTTTTACCAAGCTTGCAGCAGCGTCGGCACAGTTTCCCTCAGAACATGATGAGAGGCAAGAAGTGCCCGTATTTTTTCAAAAGCCGTGCAGATGTTTTCCACCAGCGAGCCAGGCTGGAGGAGACAAGCGCACCAACTTTTTTTTTTTTTTCTTCTTCACAAACAAGCAAGTCTGTCGATCCTGCAATTTGTCTCCTCCTCGATGTGCTTCCTTTGACACGTCCAACTACTTTGTTTTTAGAAATTCACAAGCGCGGGAGTGTTGCCATTACAGCTGCAAAACACAACGCTGACCTTTCCTAGGATGAATTCAACAGGAAACTCTGCGTGGATGTTTCTGAGACAGTCTGTGCCGACTACTCAAAAAAAACTTGGCGACCTGAAAGGGCATCAGCGCTGACCAGAAAGCACTTTCCAGCGGAATGTGGCCTTCATACTTTCCACATTAAAAGATACATGAGCACACAGAAGGTTCAAAACCCCACGTCTTCTTGTAGTTGAAATCGCCTTGACAGGCAGGAGAGCCTCTCGCAGGTTTGCATGCAGACCTGTTTCCATTAACGCACCATAACAGGCCACTGCAGCACAGTCGATCGATCACACCCCGCAAAGAGATCTGATGTAGCTATCACACTGGGTGTAATTACACAGAGATGCTGCACCAACAGCTATACATTTATTTAAACAGACTCGTCTTGGACCAATACTCTCCATTGATCCTCGTTTCTCCCACAAAATATAGCTATAACTCCTGTAGTCGGTGCATAATGTGTCTGTCTGCGTCTCTTGGCTGCAGGTTCAGCAGTGTTGCCCCCCCCCACACCCCACCACCACAACCACGTCTACTTGTAAACAGAAACTGAATCATTTCCCAGCAGGAGCTATATGATAAGGATAAGTATCTCAGACAGATCAACTGCTAAGTACGCAGCGGAAATGAAATGTAAACCAACTCTGCGTCACAAACAGCAGAAAACAAAGAGGCGAACGAACGGTGCAGAGGCCGGGACGTGTCACAGATGTGGTTTCCTTTTTAGAGAGAGATTCATCAGATTTGATTCAAGTAATATCATCAGAGGAGTAATCGCCCCACTTAAAACCACTCAACCGCTGACAAACAGGCTTTTAATGTGCATGTATATGTAAACTGAATCACTCTTGCACGGAAAATGTGAGGCAGTTCGAGGGGAGTTCGAGCCCACTCTGTCTGTGTTGTGGGGCACAGAGCTGAGCCCACTTTGAACTTTATGCCCTAGTTTCTCGCAGCGGGACACAGCAGGCATCTTCCCACTGTTTCCACCATGAAAGCGGCTCGGACCGGCTATTATCCGCCAATAAAGCCTTTGGCTACGCTGTATGGTGGCCAAAGCCCTGGGGGATGAGATAAGTCGTGAGGGCGAATTTGGCTCTCAAAGCTGTAAATCTTTTTTACATGCCCTCCTCCCGGCTCATGTTGGAGACTGTTGCTGTCGGAGCTAATTGGTTGAGAGGACTCTCCAAGCTCACAGCTATGAAAGGGAAAATGAGCGGTGGAAGCCGATTGGCTTTGCCTGCACATACGAGGGTCTGGAAAATGACAAAGAACTGAAACAAAAGGTGGAGACATTAGAGAGGAAATAACAAGAGAGATGTAACAACATACTGCGACACTAAAATGTGCTGGTATCTATTGTGCAGCATAATGATTGGTCACAATATTAAAACAGTAGTTCAATATTTTGGGGGAAATAGGCTTATTCTCTCTCTGTCTGAGACTTAGATTGAAACCATATCTCAGATCAGTCAAAGTACAAGCTCAATGAGTACAGCAGCCAAATTTGTGCGAATAAAGCAACGTTTAAGCTGAATATATTATTTAACTGCTAGAGACTGGCTTATGTTGGAAAATGTAGCTGTCATTCCCCTGAAATATAAAATCAGTCTGTAAAATGAGGTTCATTTAAAGTCCACTTTACAATGTTTTGCACAAAAGTAGAGCTTACAACAAAGAGAGAAAAAAACCCACTTTGTTTTCATTACATTTTGTCAGAAGTATCATGATAATTGGGTGTCACACTCGAGTCTTAATACCCAAGAGTCAAGATAGAGAGATGATAGCAAAAAATATGAGTTGGTGCAGGAATTGTGCAAGAACCTGTGTTTTGGAAACAGCAGCTTGGAAGGGAATAATGACCCTGGACATGTGCCCATGTCTGTTTCACTCAGCAGACTGTGTGCTGCTGCTGCTGTGAGTGCTGCTGCTACAACACCTGAATGAGTGTGAAACAGCAAGCTATCACAATAATGCTCAGGAGAGACAAGGTGCCTGTGTGTGTGTGTGTGTGTGTGGTTTGCGAGTGTGTGTGCGCAGATTTGCGGTTGCCCGTTGCTTGCCCTTACTTGAAGTAAGCCAGCACGTGAGAATGAAACAAGACAGGTTGTTTTTTGATGATGAGGAGACCGAGTAACCCCCCGGCAGCTTCTTATTGGAGCTGTTTTTAATTACCATCCCCAGGGGAGTCACATCTGTCTGAGAGGTCATTGTCTCAGACTTTACTTTCAGATGGGATTTTTCATTTTGACCCAAATAAATGGGAACTAAGCAGACATGATGCATGAAGATTAGTTGATCAAAAAAAGAAAAAAAATGCTCATGATCTTTAACAGTTGTGCGTTTAAGACGGCAATTAAACTTTTACATAAGTGGGAATTGAAATGTTTCTTTCTTTTTTTCTTTTTTTTTACTGTTGGCTGAACAAAAATAGCATGTGAAGACGTCACCTTAGACTCTGTGCACTTGTTATTGGAGTTTTCCACCATTTTCTGACATTTTAGAGACTGAGTAATTATCCAATTAATGTTCTCCAGAGGGATCATAAATGAAAATGATCACGACTTGCTGCCCGATCTTGACTTCTCAGTATGGTCAGCGGCGTCCTGTCTTACCAGTATTTTCCATTTTACAGGTGAAAGTGAAGCACAATAAGTATTTCTGCCAGTTTTTTGTTATGAATACTCTGTGTCCACTTTCCATTTCCTTCCCCTCTCTTTTTGCTTAACTCTTGCCTGATCCTCCCCATCCCTCCCCTCCTGAACGATATATACTCTTTCAGTTGTGAATGAATGGGACTCAGTGTTAATGGAGGATGTGAAGTCACCCCGTTGGCACGACAACACAGGTTGGCACCTGGATTGGAGCAGCTGTCTTGCTGTCTGTGACTGACAGATTGCAGCTTGGGAACCCGGACAGGCAGCCACACAGCCGGGGCAGACGGCGACCTGGATACAGGCCATTCAATTAATCTCCGCCACCATCAGCCTCACAGCCATTTTGAGTCAGCCGCCCGCTCCGGTGCAGATTTACTCACCTGTGTTCCCACTCCAGACCAGTGGAGTGGAGCCCAGTTGGAAAACATCCACCCTGTTTCCATTTCTACGACTGAGGAGAATCACAGACGTGCGTTTAAATCATTCAACAATTCAGCTCGAATGTTGAATCACACAAAAGAGCCGTTTGCCTCTTTTTATTTAATAGATCTTCATTTGATCAGCTGCACAACCTCAGTTCAGCAGGATGTATTATCTGCTGTGATTCGATCCACTAATCTGTTGCACAGAGGTTGCTTTTGGCCCTTGCGTGGATATGAATGGCTTTATTTTCACGAATCCTTAACCTCAGGACCATTTTCTTCCATTCTGCTCAGAATCTAAAGTTACAGTTCACGTCTCCATGAATGGATTACTGTCTGTCAACCTGCTGATCCAAGTCACTTCTCATTTGTCTTGGCAATGGTTCAAATACCGACTCTGAATGATGAAGTGTGTTTGGGTTTGAGCTCAGAATTTTTGAGCGACTGAAACGATGAATCGATACACAGACTGAAAATCTTCACCGACAGATTTCTTTAAACGGATAATTTAAGAAATTCATCAAACATGCTAATGTTATGCTTAACAGTTGTGCGGTTCAAACTCTCTTATGTGCAGATTTGCATATGTTAAGTAGAATATCTATTCATTGCTAATGAAATATAGCATCAATGTGTTAATCAGCGTTTCTCTGCATTGTATTGTGATGCAAATGATCAGATATGTTCAGTTTTGTTGAACAAGAGAAAACATGTAAAGGTTTTTTTTTTGTCTTGTCTTTTTTTTGTTGAGTGTCCTTATGAAAGCCTGTTCAATTTCATGTGCTGCTGTGCACAATAGACATGGCACCTGCTCTCACTTTACTTGTCATTTAGAGATATAATAGCTTGCTCTGGTCCATAAGTACACACTTTAATGGAAGTTATCTTCGTGCTCAATCTACATCTTACATTTCCTTGGGAAATTTACCGGCTCTATGACCTCACGCTCTTTGAAAATCTCAAGTGATCATGGAGCTAAAAAAATCCAATTTAGGCTGCTCACGCACTCGGGCCACGAGGTCTGATGGAAATGGCTGCCGTTAGCCACTCTGCTGGGCTATCTCATACGTGCAGTTAACTCATCAGAACCATGTTCATTTCTCCATGGTCAAGTGTGGAGGCGAGCGGTTGTAAATTATGATGTAAGGTGCAAAGCTTTTGCATTAAACTAATTATGTATATGTTTGATCTGTGGCCGGAACAACGGAGAGGCCCCGAGGCTGTGAAATCAGCTTTAATCACTCTTATTTGCATGGAAATGGATTTTGATTGGTGGAAAAGGCCACACCGCGTTATATCACGGCTGTGCCCACTGAAAAAAAAAAATCCTGTTCATTCTTATTCTGTCCTTTTCCCCCAACAATCACAAGACGTGGGTGTGATTTTGAAGTAAAAAAAAAAAAAAAAAAAGCACAACAAAGTGTGAGGGTCGTCTGAGCGTGAATTCGACCAGCAGGGTGTGGGTATGCAAAGGTGAGGATATCAAAACCGGATACGCTATCAAACTGTTTTCATATGAAGCAGAGGAAATGTGATCCCCTGCGGCGTACACCCTGAAACACTGAGCACAAGATTTGAAGTGAGCTGAATGAAAAATAACATGTGCATCCACGCTCTGGCACACAGCAACGTAGTGCAAAATTCACAACTCGGCATCACTTCAAAAAGCCTCGACGTGGTCTCTCCCTCACTTCAAACATAAACATCACAAAAATATTCTCCTTGAGCCGCGTCTGCGCCGTCTGAAACCGGCAGCACCGGGGCTGATGCTGCCTGTCAAACAAGAGATGCTGAACCGGAGAATGGTGGAGAATAAAATACCAGCAGCTTTGACTGGCAGGTTTTCATTACTCTGTAATAATTACTTCACCGTGACCCTCTTAGACTCTACAGTTTATTTACATGACCGTGCCATTTAAAAAATCTCATTAAAACCCCCCAACAAATTATATGTCCTTCTCTTTACCTCTGGCCATCTTTCAGCCCATGTTCGTGTATTGGTTGCCATTTGAATTCCTTTGTTGGCTCATTAAAATCCTCAGTCCCAAACCAAGGAGGTTTTTTTTTTTCCCTTATTGGCATCGTGTTTAAAATTTTCCTCAGACACACATGCGGTGCTGGAGGAAGAAATCTCTTGTCCGCTAACGGTGTTTATTTCTAATTATATGGAAACGTTCACATCTCCTGTGAAAGCGCCCCTCTCTAATACATCCCAGCAATAACCTGGAGAATTGATATTGGCCATAATATTATCATTGTATTAAAAGAACAGTGCTGATGCTGATTGTTGTAGGATATGACAATAACATATATTAATATAGGCTATATATAATTACATACGAAACTGTGGCGTTAGCAGAAAATAAATTCATCTGTAACCACGGAAACAGACAACGAGCATTGTATGCTGGCTGGCTGGGCCTTTAATAATAATATCTGCACTGTGAAAGGCAGGAAATCGTGACATTATCATTACTAAGTTATACATTCAGTCGGCATCGCTCCATCCCTCCAGCTCTCGTACCGACTATCTGTGTTATCTGTACTTTGGAAACTCCAACGTGCCTTTTTTCCCCTTTCAGAGCAAAACCAGACAATTAAAGTCTTGAAAGAAGAGTGAACTCAAGGTTAAGACGCTGACAATTAGGCTGCTTCTATTCACCAAACTCCTGAAGCCTGTAAAGTACATCAGTCTGTGCAGACACATGAACGAACAGGCCTCTCTGGTTTTCACCACAAAGCCTTTTCATCACTTCACTTTAAAGCACAGAAACACATTCAGGGTGAGAATATTCTTTTTGGCCCAAAGTTTGTTTTTGAAAAGCTTAGTTGTGTGTGGGTGTGTGAAAGACAGTGGAGAAGAGGATGTTGTGGCTTAGGGGTGTAAACGATGAGTAATTCCTTCACTGATTAATCTAACAATTATCAGTTTGACTTAAACTCATAGAATGGCATTATAAATAAAGTCACAATTTTCCAAACAACCAACTAGTGCTCACATTTTAGAAACTAGAATCAACAAATACTGGGCTTTTTATTTTCAAAATTGCAGTTGATCAATATTCTGTCATTTTGAACAACAATTCAGTATTTTATTATGTTGTAGGCCTATATATGTTTATTATTATATCATTGATGAATATTGATCTGCCATGTATTTTCATGAAATATCAGTTATACATCCACGCTATAAATTATTGAAGAATATTGAGGAATTGCTATATAGGCCATAAGCTTGTATTCATTTTGATTTTATTTTTCCAAGCAACCTGAAAACATTGGATTTAGTATGCTAAAACAGCAAATCACTGCACCAGACTGTTTTTGTTTTGCAGAGTCATTATCTCTGAGTAATTAACTGGTTAATATTCCACCTTCTATTGTATAATATCGCATTGTAAACCCTTGAGGAGTGCGTATATTTGGGTGTTGTTGACCTTGCCAGGTGAACTGATGTAGCCTACAGCATCCTGTCCAGCGCTGCAGGATTAGACTGTGATGTCTCTCTCCAGAGAAAGGACCTCGCCGGGAAACAGAAATAACACAACGCAACTTTTCCCACAAGAAGCAGCTGCGAACACAAACAGGGCGCCGCATAAATTAAATGTGTATTTCAAGGAGATAACGCTTCCGTTTCCCCTCCGGTGACTTTCGGAGCTCAGCTCAGTCAACATGTGACGTGTTTTATTGATTCTATTGAGTATTGCAACAGAAATATCTAATTTTTTCCATTCGTCTACTGATACGAAAAGAGCGGCTCAGGAACGCACAGAGAGAGGTATTACTAAGATGATGGAGTGTGGCAGCGCCGATCGAAAGTCCCTGTTTGCCGAAGTGCTGAGGCAGCACTGTTCTCTGTAGAGTCAGGTACTGATGTCTCCCTCCGATTGTTGAGTCAAATATCTCAAAGCAGATTATAGCAGATTAACACGCGCGCTAATGTTTTCCCTTTTGATCCACACTAAGCATACATCAGCTTTAGTCATCTGAATTTAGAGGAGCCACTGTGGCCCCAGGAAAACCATTAACAGTTGGTGATATATTTAGTCCGCTCCGTGTCGGACCATAGGGGGGATTTTGCATTATTTATTCATATGACGTTAGTTCATATCAAACCCGGCTTGAAAAAAATATGAGTTTATTTAAGATCTCTGTAATGTCATGTCTCTTCCATGAGATCTGAGGATTTTAGTTCTTGTCAGATGAAAAAAACGCAAAAGATGACTTTCGGGGATTTTTCTACCAAGTTGAGTTGAGAGAATTTAAAAGCACTCAGGTTTAAACCCACTTCAACTACAAGGCTGGTCATATTCATTCTTCTTCTGGTCAACAAATCACATGAAGAAACCAAATCCACAATAAACTGATTGTACTTACAAGTACCAGCTCCCAAGAAAGTCCATTTATATACTGCCAGTTTGTTTTGAGTGTATATAATATGCATGACCAAGTTCAGCCAACAAAAGTAGTTTGGTTAAATAAGTACTTATGATTTGCAGTCCTCTAACACTGTAGGACTCCTGTTGGATAACAAAAGGATTAAAACTGGTGCAGCAGAACCAGGAAATCTTCTAGTTAGTATTTACATTAAAGCGGAGCAGCCATCTTCCACAGTATTTTTTGGGTGTAGGAAAATATTGATACACTGAAATATTGTAATATTTTGTTTCGAAATACTGTATAGATATTCCAAAACACTGTATCTATTTTTTTTATTAAAAATTTACAAGCAAACATTCACGCTAAGGCGTTAGCTAACTTGGAATAGTCAAAAAAGGAAAAACATCGCAATATATCATCTTCCAGTATCGCAATATATCGTATCGTTGCCCATGTATCATGATACGTATCGTATCGCCAGATTCTTTTCAATACACACAGTATTTTGTAAGGTGAGTCTGTCCACTTCTTTATTTCTAAAAGGGCATTCTGTCATCTTTGTACAGTTGTTATAGTGGTGCTGAATAGCGTGTACAAATATCATTAGGGTCAAACTAATCACTGTTCAGCAGCCTTGACACTCACAACATGGGAAATGAAAGGGATCGACAATTGCTTAGCTGGAAAGAAACACAAGGCAGCAGCCGCAGCAGCCACGGAGAGTTCAACCCAGACCCAACAAAACACATTTGCAAGGACAAAAATAAAGACATTTCATCCCATTTCAATGGAAGCAGTGAATCACTTAGGCATGAGGTCAGCGTTCGCTCTTTCCTTAGAAATCCCCTCCATGATTTTATCAGACATCTTTTCCAACCCCTCTCACCAACAGGGCTGTGGAAAACTGTTCAGTTTCTAATCTCATTTGACTGTCCTGCTGGGTTCCCCACAACATTTTAAACTCTTCCCATTATGCAGAAAAAAAGAAAAAAGAAAGTGTGTTGGAGCTGACAGTGGCGCTGGTCATAAAAATACTACCTAACAGAGGAACTGTGGGGGGTCTTGTTCTGCTCAGAGACTCTTTTTGTGCTGAAAATTGGGGTGGATACAGTTTCCACAGTAAGGTCAGTCCAGGTAAGACTAACTAAAAAAAACCTAAAATTTCCCAAATCCAGGGATGGATGGATGTTAACCTGACTGCCACTAATAAGTTATTACAGGGAATCAGCCTGACACTACAGATTCATTTTAGACTCAACTATAAAATAAAAGCTTTTCACTTTGATTCATTTTAGCCCCATTTTCAAGGACATGTGAAACCTTGGACAAACTAACTTCACGGACCATTTTGTGGTTCTTTGATCAAATTTAGAGGCTTAAAACTCCAGAAGTGTCGAGGGAAACTGCCGCCGCTCTATGAATTTGATTTGCTGGCCACCAATACTATGCAGTGATGATGACACTCATCTGACACTGCAAAATTTTAGCACTTTGATCTCTGGCATTTCTTTCTTTCTTTCCACACAGGAACGTATGTGATGAAAAAAGCAATGAAAGACAAAGACGGACTGAATTACCTTAAGGTTCTGTTCCAAATATCTCGTAAGTTAGTTCTCTGGAATTGGCTTGAAGGTGAAAACAAAAACAAAAACAAAAAAAAACTTTCACAAGGGTCTGAGGAACAGGCACACACTGACCGTCGCCTTCCTAATGTGTGTGAATGGAACTCGCGAATGCAATTTTCTAAGCTCAAAACACACAGAGATAAAACAAACAAGAGTGGCGACTTTTTTTTTTTTGTATTCGTTTCCTTTTCTGTTATTTCCACCGGGCTTTAAGCGAGACAGGCTGCTGCTTAGAGGCATGTCTGACTGCAGACACGGAGCATGCTGAGGGTGGGGGGTGACTCAAATGCTCTGTATGACATGCTGAAAGAGACCACCAGCCATTACACATATCACTATACCCTCATCAGAAATAAATAGGTCTCTCACTAGTTGACTGCAAAAGAAATTCACATGGTGAGAAGATGAAATTCTTGAAAATCTATAACCTCCCTTGGGCTACTTGTTTATTGCTGCGAACCAAGGGAGATAGACTGGCAGTAATGGATGATGAAAGCTAGCATGTGGAAAAACAGCAACTTAATGAGAGCCATCCCCATGCTCATGATGATGATGACGGCGACTGACTCAGCGACTGCAGCTAACAGACCCGCCGTGCCGTTGGCTGAGACATTGGCACGAGACGAAACATTTCCCATCCACCTGGCGCAGACAGAACCACCGCGGCCGCACCACGGTCGAACTTTGATTAGTGTGTCTGCTGAGTGGATGTGTCGGGATGAATCACGTCGCCCATCTCCAGTCCACATGCATCCATCTCCCTGCTGGACCTCATCAAGCCATAGTTGATGTCTGTGTGTTGCTGGAACATCAACAGATAAAACCGCGCACACACACAGAGAGAGATCATGAAATGAATGTGGGATTATTGACCTATGCTTTGCCAGATAATTGCCGTGCATTCGGTTTTATTTCTTTGTCTGGAAGGCAAAATGCTTTGAAATGGGCTGAAATCTCCAATATTGAGCTCCAGCAGTTTTAACTGTAGACACCAGCGGCTCACTGCAAAAGTTAAAGCTGAGTGGAGAAACCCTAACAAACGAACAGGCACAATATGGCCCCTTATAAAGCCAGTGAGAAGCAGCTGTCTAGCTGTCTCTGTGGCCTCCGTCCCCTCCCCCACAGTCACCCCCCACCCACCCACCCCACTTTAACCAACCCCTTTTCTATACGCTCTGAGAAAAAAAAAAGCTCCACAATAATCCAATGATGGTCCACTAGAGACTTGGGCAATAGAAGGTTTATGGTGTGCTAGTATTTACTTAGTTCATACAGAGATCTATATTGCCTCTGGTGTAGGAGCTGAAGATGAGATCAGTAAATACTCAGTCTAAAGGTTCAGTTCACCCAAAATTGAAAACTATATATTTTTATTATATATAGTGGGTGCACATATAAATTTTGTTGATTTTACAAGTTTTCTGTCCACAAAAGTACAATAGAGGTGATGAATGGACCATCTGTGCTGCTCATGGCCTTGATAAATGACATTAGGAGAAAGGCTGGCATTGCTTTGTTTTTCTTATGGTCGACAAATCATATGAAAAGACCAAAACCAAAAAAATGCTTTAGCCTTGCTCTGAATACTTTCCAACCTCTCCAGTCTGTCTGGGATCCCCTGGATGAATCCCATAAAACCAGCCATCAATTTGTTCATCACTCGGTTACTTTCCTACCTCGGACTGCGGCTCTGCAGCCCCCGAGCCCACTGTTTCCAGTTCTTAATATCCTGCTTCATTGAAAATAAAGCTAAATAATCTTGTACACAACCATGAAATTAAATTCCATTCATCTCCATTATATCAGGGGTGGAGTGAGAAATCTGAAACTGACAGCCCTTCCTAAAAACAAACAGATGACTACCACAAAGGGTAAGTGCTGTTGTTGTTTGATTTTTATGTATTTATTTATTTATTGGGGGGAATTGAGTGAACTGACCCTTTAAATGCGCTTATTTCCATTATGTTATATGCATAATAGACACTAGTTTCCCTGTTAGTATAGAGACTATATGGTAGGCGCACACAGTTTGGTAGCTGCTCCCTCCCCTTTTTCTTTTGCTCCCGTTCACCCCTCACCCCTAACACCCCCCCAGCAGAGAGAGAGGGAGAGAGAAGGAGGGAGGGAGACAGAGAGAGAGAGAGAGAGAGAGAGACTGACTCCCACCATTCACATCGTGAAGACTGAGAGAGGAGCAGTAGCTGTCAGTGCGTGGAGTCCACAACTTGTTCACGTGTAACCACCGGCGCAGCAGAAGAGGAAACTACTCATGATAAATAGCCGATTATTATTATCACACGGAATTACAGATGCCGTTCATCGCGTGACCGGTGACCGGAATGGAAACATACGATCCGGCTAGAAGAAGTTATTTGTCTCGGGTGGTCGTGTGAGCGCTGCCGGCACCGAGAACTAACTCATGGTAGGTTTTTCTTTCTTTTTCTTTTCTTTTTTAATAAAGATTTTCATTATCATCATTATGTTTATTATCTCACAGTGTGTCTTCTCCACGCTGCTTGGCCGCGTGCATGGTTGATTTCGGTTAGTGCATTCATTTCATTTCCTGTTTTTTTTTTTTTTTTTGATTTTCTTTCTAGTTGTTGCGATATGTGTTACTGGCTCCGTGCGTCTGAAGTTCATGCCCTCGGTTTCTGCAGTCTGCATGGCTGGGTGTCTTCAGAGGGAGTGGGTGCAGAAATGGAAAAGTTTTTTTTGGGTGATTTGACTCTGTGTGTGTGTGTGTCTGTGCGTTTGTGTGTGTATGAGTGAGTGTGTGTGTCCTGTATAAAAGCGGGAGACGTCGCCAATATAACGGGCTCCTTTCAGCGGAGAGGCTCCCGCTGCCCGTAGAGAATGAATGGGTCACTATGTATTCTAATCTAACTCCAGAGTTGACTCAGTTTTCTGGGGTTTTAAGTGGCAGAGAGGAGCTGCTGCTGCTGCTGCTGCTTGGAGCTTTAACATCACGCAGACTTGTCCATCGTGGACATTATAAAGCGAAGAGATTAGTAATCAAATCAATAGGCTATCGGGAAAAAAAATCCAATCACCATCAGTGCTTCTATATTCCATTTTTTCTCTATTTACCTATAGTCGTTTTTTTCTGGGGTGTTTTCTTTGTGACTGTGCAGAAATATTTGGCTTCTATTCATGAGATGCGTTGTTAGGGCTCCTCAGCCCGTGAGAGCCAAAACAAAAGGATTTCCTGCTGACCAATAGGAGCACGAGAAGCCTCAGGAGGGGATGGAGTGGTCCTCTCTTCTCTTTGTCCTGTACCTGAGACAGCAAATAGACCACAAGACACGAAGACACAAGGCAGAGTGGGAATATCGGCTAATGTGTCTTTTTTTCTTTTCAGTTTTCTTCTCTTTGGTTATTATTCTGCCTGGTTACACACACACATAGACACACACACACCCCACATTGTTTCCATTCAGAATATCTAACGAGGACTGATGTGTGGAGGGTCTGTGGTGCCAATAAAGCACCTGCCACTTAAAACTTCCCACAGTTCACTTCACGCCACACGACATCCTCCAGTCAGTGCCTCCCAGCAGTTTTCACAAAGCAGAGCCAAGCTGCAGCCATGTGCCATCCCATCTCCACACAGAAACATCTGCATCCATGTGTGCTGCTACAATATGGACTCATGCGAGAGGTGAGAAGTTCTTTGGTAATTGTTGAGACGTGCCCCCGGGCTGCATCCCCATCACTTTAACCCCTCTTCCCCTCTTCACTTTCAAGTTGACTAAGTTAATGTGCAGAGTAATACAAGGGGATTTTAATTACTACTCTTGAGCTCTTCAATTAAGCACATGGTTGCTGTATGCCAAGCTCACTCGCTAGTAGGGTTTCTAACAGAAAAACCAACAAGCAACAACAGCCAGTGGTGGAAATTTGGAGCAGAGTATCCTCTAATTGATCATTTGAAATAAATCTACAATGTAAATGTCTCATTATGCCTGCTTTTCTCTGATATGCATCACTGCAGTGCAAACTGAGTATTTTGTGGTGTTTGATGGCCAGGTTTTGTTTACATGGTTAAATATGTACTCTCTGTGTGCTTGCCATGTTTGAGCGTGTCGCTATTTTGCTTTGCAAGTTGACACAGAGTGAGTGGGAGGCCGAGACGTAGGTGTCGTGAATGTGGTGGGGGATCCTCTTGCACGGCACTATATTATTATGCAGCGAGTGGGATGGATGATTGGAATGATTTAAATGCCACGACTGGGTGGAGCGCGCACGGCCTGTTGCAGAGCACGCTGCTGTGTTAGAGCTGGTTTTTATCTCCCCCACCGCAGATTTCTCGTTGGAGTTGACTGAAGCGCTTTGATGAATCGCTCCGTCCGAGATAAGTTGAGCTATGATATTTCTGGCTGATTGGTGACGATGTAGATGCAGAGAGCTAACTTGGGTCTTTGCAGCAGCTTGATGAAGTATTCATTTAAAAGAACTTGAAGGAAAATAAACAATGAATCATCACACTGCCACACATTGTCAAACCTCCGTGTGACGAGGGGCTCCGTGCGACATAAAAGAGAGCGGGGGACGAGAAGAGACAGAGCCATGAAAGAATTATGTTTCTTTTTTCGTAACCGATAGAAGAAGTTATGACATAAAGATGTGAGAGTTTTTCAAAGAGGACTTTGATTACATGTAAATGTGATCACAGCAGGAAGTGGTGGCTTTCAGGAGACAATTTCCATCATTGGTTTTCATTAGCGATTCCACTGATAATGCTGTGCTCGGTAATAGACCAGCTGTAGACGCTTAATTATTGCAATACAGACAAAGAAGGGGACGTCTTTGTTATTGAAATCTTTGTTGGAGATTTCTCGAGGGAAGGCTTTTCAATTTAAATGCCCCTTTTTAAAGCCACTTCATCATGAGAACTGGGGAGAGTTTGGCAGCAAACACGAACCAAACTGTTGCCCTTTTCAGATTCATGGATTTCAGGTCATTAGACACTGACAGTGATAAAACGCATCCTCATGTTTGGCCAAATGAAGAACCACCGACTGGATTAGTGGGAGTTCAAATATATAACATGACTCTTTTTTTTTTTTTTTGGTTGTTGGAGGGGATGAAGACTTCTGGGAATTAGCTGGCATTATTTGGCCCATCTTGTTCCCATGTTGTTACAGGATGTATTTGTGTGCAGCAGAGCAGCTGTTATTAGTAGAGACACTCCAAGACTTCCACGCGTGTTTAATGTCACATAGATTTAACACACTGGTGCTCCTGTGTATTCGCACACTTTTTAATTTCCAAAAGGAGAACGTCGTCTTTATTACCGTCCATAAATCTTACAGAAACGTGCGCTTATTTGCATCTAGATTCATATTCCGCCAAGGTCCGGAGCTGCGTTATGCTTCATAAAAATTAACTAGAAATCAGAAGCAATGATAAACAATGTGCTGCATGACCTGACTGGCTGCCAACTTCCTTGTGCTCCACATTTGCTTCATTTGTTTTTTTTTTGTGGGAACACAAGCTTGTCTGGGACATTTTGCACCAGACAGGGCAATTGACCGTCCCAGAGCCCCAATGTCTCACCCCTCTGACCAGTCCTTTAGATGCCCTGCACTCCCTCGCTTTCCCACTGACTCACATATTCTGGCTTTGCTCTGATAACTCCGACACTTTTTTTTTTTTTTTGCTCTCCTCCTTGTTTGAGTTACATCTCCTTTTTTCAGCCTGAGAGCCTGAAGCAGCGCTCTGTGTTTCTCAAATGAAGCATTTGACCTCTCTTTTAGGGGTCCTTTATTTTAGTCACTGTTGCAGGAAGCTCAGTGTCAAATGTTCACCAAAGGGCCACAGCGTGCAGCTCGACAGGGCTCCTCCGGGGCACGGAGCGTACAGACTGTCCATATGGGCCATCAGTCTATATGAATGCAGACATCATTAACACAAAATGAGGTTAGCTGTCTGTTTCACAAATCATGTCCTTCTGATTTCATGGCTATACACTCAGAATGGGCCTTTCCATTGCTTTTGCATACCAAATGTTGGCACTAAAACAAATATACTGTCATAAATTGCACTTGATGGCGTCTCCTGTTTGTATTTGGGTGCATTTTGAAAATGAATCTCACAGGGTCAGATAATCCCTCAGTGCTTAGACATGAATGGTAATTGCTGAAATAATTAGTCCAATATCAACAGAAATGTGAGGATTTGCTTTTTCGCCCACTTTATAATAACTTTAAATTGAATCCTTTTAGAACAGGAGCTGGGCAATTAACAAAAAAAAGAAGTATTAAAACCCCAAACCTCTCACTGACTTAATCTTGTGCGCGTCGGTTAATTCCATTAATACTTTCAACAACATGTGTGTTCACAAACTGTCCCCAAACAACCTCAGGTCCAGTCACACATCTCCACTTCTGTCCAGCTTACATTAGTTAAACCAAAGTGAAGCTGCTGGAGCAATGGAAAACACAGCATCAAGGGTAATTACACACAAACACGCTTTTGGGTAATATGTTTAAACACATAACTTTTGCCGTTTTTATGTTTCTAGCCCCTAAAACAAACTGATTCAGTTTGAAAACGCCATGTTTGAAACAAAGACAAAGAGAAATGATGAGACACACGCACACCCGCCTCATCTCCTGACTTGGTGTTATCAGTCAAAAACTACCAGATGATGATGAAAGCAACACGGAAAGCTACCAAGGTTAACACCAACTATTTATTTAATCACTTTGAGAACAAGAGTTAGCGACTGCATGGCTCAAAAAAAGAGAGAGAGAGAGAGAGAAATTGATAAGCACCAAAGTAACTGCTCATTAATGGTAATAGAAGTTTAAAAGAATCATGACATTGATTTGACTAGTTAATCATAATGGATACAGCACTGTTACTTCAGGGTTATCATTGGCGGTTAACAAAGTGAAGCACCGACTAGAAGATACACACGTCTCTCATCAGTATGCACTCAGAGTGTTTGCATCAACACAAACAAACAGGCCTGTCAGATGCTGTTTTGTTCTGTGTCTATTTAAATAGTTAAGTCTTAGGCTATTCAGCAGCCAATCAAAAACACGTCAACTCTTTAAAGATGCCATCTTTAGCTTCACGCCTGTCATCGGTAACCCTTTGTGGCATGAATGGCTTGTAGACAGAGTGACATGTTTGTGAGTTTACATCCGAACGAGTTTTAGACTCAACAAGCTGCACAGGGAGACGGTTATCGGGGCGTGGGAGCTGGACTTTGGTGCATGCAGGGTCCCGATGATGGATTGATCCCCCCCAATGAAGTTTTGTTATGTATTGCTGATGAGAGTAGTGGATCACACCGGGCCGGATTTATGTGGCGGTGGAGGAGCAAACCACTCCAGAAGATGCCGTCTGTCTGAAGCGGCGGTCTGAGGCTATTTGTCATCGTGACTGATGAGCTTCCGGTGATTAAGCCAACATGCTGACGGACATTTATCTGCTTTATCTCATGAACGACTTGCACTGCGTTCTTCTTCAACGTTATTGGCTTTAGTAAACAAAAGGGAAGAATCGTTGTAACAGCACGCAGCCCTTTGAGAGAGACGAAACGTTAATTAAGTTACACCTAAGAATCGGCATGTAAATCCAGACCACACAGGATATACCGTTTATACAAAGCATTTCTCAAGGACACGTTTTTCCAATAACATGAGACCCTTTGTGTAATGTGGCTGTGAAGCTGGGACTTTGTGGTGCTGAGTAAGAAGGTAAATCTGGCATCCCAGAGTTGCTGTGTGCAGCTGCCAAGTTGGGGGTCATTGCTTGTATTAATGACGCATGGGAAACTAAACTGGCTTTTATTTCCCTCACCATCTGTACCCAGTTGTGCCATATAGATGCAAGTCTGGCGAAGGAAGACGGTCCCCTCATGTAGCTTTTGATTTATTGGACTGTGGTATGGGGGCAATCTGACCTGCGCAGAGAAAATTGTTATGTTTACAATTTTTATTAATATGTGTTTTTACCATAAGCTGATTGGTTTTAAGCCGGAGGAGGTTTTCACACCGCAAGGCATGGCTGTCTGCCCCGGGGGCCGAGGGAGAGGTAGAAATGGGAAGTGAGGGCGAAGGGAGAGATGTAAGTTAAAGAGATGCAGCGTGAGGTGAAAGGTAATTATGGTACTTTAAAACCCTAAGCGCCCAATTTCGCCAAATTTGCGTCAACACTGATCCTTCTGAGGCATCTCTGAAATCACGTTTTGGATATTTTTCTTCTTTTTTTTTTTTTAAGCTCCGGCAGGACTGCTGCTTTCTGAGAATCATTATCTCTGATGTCCACTGCAAATTAACTGCAATAAATCTGCTCAGATATCATGGACAGAAAAAAAAACATCACATTTTCTTCAATGTCAAATTAATCCGGTGATAGCTGTCTGCACATCGACGCTTACGAGTTAATTTAGCAAACTTTAATGGTGCCAAGATGTAAACAACTATGATAATTTTGTCTGAAGGGGATTCGCAGTCTCTCACTGCTGAAAGAAGACTCCGTCAGGGACGAGGTTGGAAAAGATGGCTGGGCGTAGAGAGTGTAATTTGCAGCCTGCCTCCTTCCAACACTCAACACTGGTGTCCTTCAACCATGACCACAATCTCTCTTAGAAAAATGCACATATGAGTGGGTTTCTTGAAGACACTGACAAACAACCGCTGTTACTGTTGTGATATGAAAACATATTTGTAAATGAGGGGCATTTAGAACTCAAAAAGATTTTCTGAAAAGAAAGAAACTCCTGACTCCCGACTGGACGGACCATTTGCTGCACGTTGCTGCCTCGCTGTCTCTCTCTCTCTCCCTGGATTGCCTCTCCTCTTCACTGCTGCTGTCAAATAAAGACACAAAAGGAAAAAGGAAGGAAGGGAAGGGAAGGAAGCCCCATTTGTAGTCAAATCTGGTACTAATGTAAAAGCAGGCAGAGTTTTTTGGTTATTCCTTCTTGCTGGAAAATTTACACACATGACTTTTAAAATCTATATTTACCCCCACCGCTGGGTCATGGATGCTTTCATGTGTTGTCATGGAATCCCTTAGTTAAGGCTTATTATTTTAGGTTGGGTTAGCAGAAAGACCCAGTATTAGTGGTTGTGCATGTATGTGTGGTGTATATATGTGTGTGTGTGTGTGTGTGTGTCCAGTATCTGTCTTCCAGATGTCACTCTAACGGGCCTCGGCACAGACCTGTGGGGACCTCACCGATGTACAGTATTGCGGTGAAGGGTGTTATTTTCCAATTACCACGAACAACTTTTCTTTTCTTTTTTACAAAAAGAGCAACTGTGAAACCTTTCGACGCCATGGTCATCTCATAACCATTGAGATCGTTTATCATAATTTTTCACGGCCGACCGCTTTTCTGTGTCATCGCTGAACCGCAGACAAGTTCAATTTCTGTTTTTCCTCTGAGTAACGTCACTCCAATGCGTGGTTAAGATTGTGATTATCAGTGCCAGGAAGCGCCCGGGGCTCAGTTAACCCCGCAACAAGAGCTGTGGTGGTAAACATAACACACTCGCATGCACTCGCCACCGAGCCGTGCGTCTGTCTGAGTTCAAAGGTCAACATCGAGTTCCGTTTACCAGGCAGCCTTGAAATGTCAAGGAGAAGCGTCAGACGCACCTGCAGGACTGTTGACATTTTTCAGCCTTTTTTGTGTGTGTGTGTGTTTGGCAGTGAGTAGACACACTCCAAACTGGCCTGGGTCACTAGGAATTTGTACAAATGTTATTTTCAGTTGCTGCAGCTATCATTTTGTGGGATAATCCCTGCCAAGTTAATTTGGAGCTGTGGAGTTTTATATCTGTGCCAGTGTGAACCTTTTGGCCAACTACAGATTTTTTTTTTCCTTTTACACACACAAACACAACACAAGCTGCAAGATGGATGTGCTGTTGTAGTTAGCCATATCCTGATAAATGTAGTGAGAGGTGGAGGTGCTCTTAGCAGGCAGGGTTGTGATTAAACTGTGTTTTTTTTCTTTTTTTTTTACTACTTCCAGAGCATACTGAACAGGGCAGATGCATTATTCTGATTTATGCTAAACCTGACTCTCAAATTACAGTGCAAGTGATTCCTCTGTGAAGGAGGTGGACCATATTGGCAGCCTTAAAAAATGAAGATACTGTGCAATTAATCGTATTAAAAGGAGGCCTCTTTATTCTAACCCTTAATTTTCCTGCCTGTCTATTAAGCCTGAAAAATGTGTCCAAGCCTTCATTATAGTGGAGTCACATAATGTAGCAGGGAGGAGATAAAGCACAGCATCTTATAAGTTGAGAATCCGAAGGGCAAGTTAATATTATGGATCCGTTGGGATGCCCTTGAGTAGCCTCCCTAAAAACTGCCTGAATCAGGCCCCGCTCTCGAGCAGCCGAGCGGTGAGCCAGCCTGCTCGGTTAATAGCGAAACGTTTTGTTAATTCACACGTTTTCTTGGCAGTCATAGGCCAACACTCAATCCGTGCACATATCCCCTATCTGGCAGGAGGCGCCGAGCGGTTAGAGATAAAGCTCCGAGTGTTAACTAGGTGTGAAATGCTACTGCACGGGATTACTACACGTCTCCCGGAGAACCTTACGAAAGGTGCAGAATTAGAGGCAAAACAGGAAGCTTCTCTGAAAACACATCACAGCCTCGGGGTGCTTCTGCTGCTCCTCTTCATCATGTTTGGAGAAGTCACACGTGGAAAGGTGTAGCCAGACTTTTTCAAGTTACCTGAGTGTAACTGTAACTGATTGTTTCCACCTTCTGCATTGAGGAAGACAGTTGTTTTTTTTGTAGCTATTCTGTTTTTCCTATAGCTCTAAGTAGCCAACTTTATTTGATGGAAGTTTAGAAAAAGCAGAGCAGCTGTAAAAGCTCCTGTCAAGCCTAATTTCATTTAACAAATAAACTCCACTTAGTTTCCATACTCGGCCGTCCGGTCCTCGCGGAGTTCAGGTTATACGAGTCTGGGGTGCCATCATCAGCATCTTCATCTGCCTACTGTGCAACTATTGAAGGTTATAAAACACATGCATCTACTGAGAACAATAAATTACAGCCAACATGACACATCCCAAGCGTCTCCTTCATTTCGTGGTGATAGATGCAAGACTAATAACACCTCGACACGTCGCTGAATCTTTGTGTTAACCTAAGGGAGCGGTGATATGTAGTCCAGAACTTTCTAATCACACAGTTGGCTGCTAACACGTTGAAAAGTGTTTGCTAATTAGGCTTAAGTGTGATAGATGTTAAACAATTAAATTATGATTGAATTAAACTCCCCGAGCATGGAGCCACTGAAGAAACCGTCTTAATTGAGTTTCATTTCACTGTTGTCCAGTGAAAACCCTCAAACTCTGTGGTTTGTCTGTATGTTTAGAATGTTTTTTTTAACATAAAGACAAATCCGTTACAACCACGGAAACGTTGAAGGGATAAATGAAATGACCAACAGGAAATGTAAACATACGAGTTCTGCTTAATTAAATTAGGTTCAATTTTCTCTCCAAGTTTTGTGTTTGGCTTGTGGATTACTTTGTGAGTTCGCCTCCTCTTTCAATTAAAACCTTTCCAAGTCAATCTGTGGTAGAAGTGGTTTCCAGCCTGAAGGCACACGCAGCCGGACACAAGGGGACGAAACAACGTGTCTTCATTTAAGGGGTCAGAAGTGAGGCTGTAGCGAAAGCTTATTTTCATTGTTGATTAATCTGCCGACTATTTTCTCAAAAAAACATGCTGATGTTACGTTTCATTTCATCCAGGGCCACAAATGTTGATTACTTAAGAATCTGTTATCAGAAATTGCTGCTTTTTTCCCCATCCAACAGACTAATTGTCAAAGCTTCTGCTCACAAATGAAGTGATTTAAATCACACACAGGGCCGTTGCTAGGAATTCTGGGGCCCCTGAAAGAATACTAAAGTGGGCCCCTGACTTTTCCACTTTTTTTCTTAGACTACGTATGTATTATAATTTTTTATTTAGCCTACTTTGTTTTGATGCTAGTGCAGCATTACTATGAGTATTAGTCAGGGTCTTATGCAGAATAATTCAGTTATACAAAGATTAGACTACTGGGGTTTTTTGTGGGCCCTACTGGGCGCTGGGCCCCTAGAATTATCACCACCTTTCTCCCCTATACAACGGCCCTGATCACACATAATCAATGCCTCTTTCTAAGTTGTTTCCAAGGGTCATACCAGCCACCGAAATGTTTAATATCGCTGTTAATGCCCGCTCTGATCCATGTTTTGGATTTCACAACTTTAGTTCAGCTTTCATGAAAGTCCCACTCAGTGTTTACCAAAACATCTACTGTATTTATATGTTGCACAGATGGGCCATAAAGTCGGATTTTAGTAGCGGTTTACCACCTTAGAAGCGATTCCACAGCGTAGAACAGTGTTTACAGATGTGTCCAACAAATGTCAATGGACAACAACATGTGGATGGAAAAGTACCCCTTCGACTACGATATTGTTTTCAATGTAAATATAGTCCTAGGATTCCTACCCACAACATTTTTCCTTCTTTTCATTCTTTTTTTTAATAGTGTTGCGGCTTTCCCCCAAAATTTTCTGTGAGCCGCTTTGGATCGGAGCCATTTCTGCTGCTCCGTAGGCTCAGAGGCATTCCACTGGAAACAGTTAACATTCCCATTGGATTAATTACCAACTGCTTTTCCCCCAGGTCTGTCTGCGTCTTGTCAAAACGGAAGATTAACAGTAGATTGAACTTTGGTCCACATGTAGGGAGCCTGCCTGTCAGGTCCAGTAAAGCGAGCGAGCGCGGAGGCGAGCGGGAGCAGGTGTCGGTGTTGAACAAATGAAGATGTGGTCGTCTCATGGAAGAAGGTCAGGTTAGGTAAAGGTAGCATCAGCTGTGCTGTCTCCACTGTGCCTTATCATTACTATTATCATTATCACAGCAGTAGAAAAGTATATATTAGCTCTCAACACTTGCACTTTCTAGTTCCATTGTGTGCAGCCAGCCTTAGTATATCCACCTTCCTGAAAAGCAGTACATTTACTTAGTTTGCTAATGGCGCTCCATGTAAATGTTAAAGGCTGCAATCGCCACCCACATTATTGGTGATTTAGAACACAATGGACCTCTAGGGGATTGAGAAACCGACTGGCACATCCTCCACAAATCCCCAAAACATCTGATCCTCCCACACAAACAAGTGAATCAAAGTGGTGTTTCACAACTTCTCGTCCGCTTTGCCTTTTTTTAAAATACAGATTACAATAAGTTTCCTCCATCAGTCAGCATCCTCAAACTGTGTCTTTGCCATGCCTTTTTTAATTCAACCTACATCCCAAACCCACTCACAAGCACTGATTCACATTTCACTAGCAAAGAACATCTAGACACGGCATCATGAAACACCAGACAAGAGATAAAATGGAGCAGAGTTAAAGTAACTGAAAGATCACTGATGGAAAGATCTTATGCTTAAAAAATAAAATAACAGTCTACAACTAGAATGGGAACAGTATTAAAATACACAACGGGTGATTTGAATTCATCAGGGTATACATTTTCTAAAGTTAAATAATAAGTTACACACACATCACATTTAAGTTCACCCTGATAAATTATTCATTGCGAGCTGATCTGCGAACACAGCACTGTTTTGCATATGCACCTCAAATCTGAGGCTGTTTCATTCACACAAGAAATCCTTGATTGTTTATTGTGTTGAGAGACGCGGCTCCTCCAATGAAATCGCCATCGTTTATTCATAATTTCATGTAAAGTGTTCTCCCATTAGAGAGCAGACAGATAACCTTTCACCTCGCCTCGGTCTGAATTTTGAAAAATTTCGCTGCTAATTTAGCTGCATTGTGTGTGTTCTGTGTGGAGACCGGAACACACGGTGCTCTTCACAACATATCCATTTACAAAAAATCAATAATTTAAATGGCAGCCATTGTTTTTCTGCACTTTTTAATGACACCGTCATAAGCACTTATCCGCCTCACAAAAGGAGCCCGTGCAGGCGGCGGTGGTGGTGGGGTTGGGGAGGCTGCCAGCGAAATTAAAATAATGAATAAAAGATAAGACAGAAGAAAGTGCTGAACTGGGACTCTGCCTGCGAGATCCCGGCTGAGCAGCAGTTATGAATCCAGGGCAGAGGTCACGTTTCTCGCCCTCCTCTGCAGCGAGAGCGTCTGAGGGCTGTGTTGATAATCTGACCTGGCGGGCTGGTCGTCGGTCAGGTGACGGTCAGTTCCTGGTGTCTCTGGTCTCCTTGGGGTGTGTGTGTGTGTGTGTGGAGGTGAGAGGGGTGGGGGCTACTGGCCGGCTTCCTGGAGATTTGATTTTGATCTTTTGGTCAACAGAGTGTATGATGTGTGTGGGTGTGTGTGTGTGTGTGATGGATGTCCTCTCCCTGGGTAGTATGATCTATGAATCCGCTCCGGGTCACAGTGTCTGTCTTGCTTGTGTTACATGGTTGTGATTTACATTATTGGATTGGGCTGCCGGTCCCCTGAGGGCCTTTTTTTTTTTTTTTGGAGGAGGAGGAAGTTACATCTTTGACAGGTCGTATGGCTCCCGCTCGCTCTATTATCAGCGGGGGCTTTGTGGTACATTGTCGAGATGTCGCACAATGCAATCCTATTTCCAGATGTTTCTCTTGTACTCCCAAGCCACTGTAAGGATTAATTTCATGCTTCAGCAGCTCGCTTTGGTTCTCGCTTCATTTACTCCCACCAATGACGCGTTATCTAATTGACTTCATTCACTTACGCAGATACTCCATAGTTAAGGCTCATAATTTGTGTTTATCACGTATTTATGATCCGTATTTATTCTGATGACGAAAAATGGGATTTCAGTTAAGTCAACAAACTGGGTGAAAATCAGGTCTCACCACACCAGCGTTAACACACACACACATACACACACTCCTTTGAATGTGCTCTGCTGTTGTTGTAGTAAACTCCTCGAGGCCCTGTGCAGTGTGAAATCACATCTCTGTTGCCATCGTCTTTTTTTTCTATTAAAAAGTGTGAATTGTTTTGGTTGTGTGGTAAACTGTGTCACTTGCTTCTGTGTTTGGTTTAGTGTAAAAAAACAACCCCCCCCAAAAAAAACACACTTCCTGTTCCTATGGTAACCACAGGTGACAGCAAATAAAACACGCCAATAATTTTTTAAAGGTCATGGCTTTTAAAGAGTGTATGGTCTTAAGAAGGAGTTAAGTGAATAATTAAAGTGAGCTCTGGTTCTTGTAAGATTGCCAGGCAAATTAAAATAGCCTGGACACTGGAGGAGGCAGGGTCAGCGTGCTCGCTCGGGCAGCTGTATTTCTCCAGCCCTCTTCCACAAATCATGAGGTTGCCTCAGTGTCACATGTCGGGCCGAGTCTCACGGCTGTTATCACCCTCGCGGCGGCCCCACGCTGAACTTTAATTATTGTGAGTGGCCTGGTGGAAAAACATTTTTTTTTCCTCCAGCTGACGCAGTGATGACACCCCCTTTGTTCTTCCCTCCCGACTGCCTCTGCCCTAACAGTGCTTCCTGTGTTGTTGCTGGACTTCAACCACAAATCCACTTCCCGGCTCTCGGAGATGTTTTCGGAGGTCGGGGTTTAGAGTGAGGTTTGCTCAGAAGTAGAACATACAGAAAAAAAAGGTTTGTTTGCAGCCCTTCAGCTCAGTTTTGGCTTCCCACAGACAGCTCATCAACCAGTTGTTCTGAGGAAGAAAAAAAAAAAACAACAAATTGTGAAACTGGCTGAGTCTGCAGGCAGTGCTGACACTCTGCTTACAGTCTGAACTGAGTCATTAGCAATTTCCCCGGTTTCTCTGTTTTTCCCCCCCTTTTCTTTGCTGATTCGCATTTGAAGATCCGTAAGTGATGCTTAAGGGGAAAATGATTGACGGCGCTTTGCGGACGGACATGTTCCTTAATGACAAACTGTTTCTCCAGGGTAGCGCTGGGTGGTTGAAATCAGTTTGTGAAGAGTAGGTCGAGAGCACTCCTGGGTAGCTGCGCACAAAGACTCTGTGGACAGAACGTGCTATTCTATTCTCAAGGTCTCCAAAGTCCCTTCGTCGCAGGCTTTTCACTCCACTCCATCATGTAGTGCTCATGTTTTATATTCGCTCTCTTTCCATGAATGAACCAAAAGTAGTTGGCTTGCTTGCTTTGTTCCTCTCCTCCAGCTCTGTGGCTGTGCAGGCAGGCCAGCAGCAAATTGTTGTTTATGCCGTGCACCCTCCACTTGTGCTCATCTGTTGTTGTTTCTTTCTTTCTTCTTTTTTTTTTACTAGCATCTCAGATAAATAACAGTCTGCAGGTAAATGCTATGTTTCTGGCTGCACAGAGCGGCAAAGACACGGTATGACTTTACAATGAATCAGAGATAATCACTTGTTTACACTGCGTTCTCCTTTATCAGTCACTATTATATAACCAACTCTGTGTCTAATCTCTGAACTGGATATTGTGCATGCTTCCTCTTTTTTGTCCAGTTACATCTTGATTTCTTTCTCACATCACTGATTTGTGACTATAATTAGGCAGCAAGTTTTTAGTCAATTGATTCTTTATGTTGATATGAATTTGCATTGCTTGAGCTTATTATCACCTCATACTAGTCCACTGTGTCCCATGCAGTGTCCAACACAACCTCTGATCCGCCGGTTGCACCTTTACATAGGTGAAGCTTAAGGTGCCAAGGCTAAAAAGAAGGTGCTCTGACATTTACGAGGACTTCCCTCCTTTGGTTTCTCTGAGGGCAGACACACATACTGAGGCCAACTATCTTACACAGCGTCTCCTGGCTCCATTTTTCAAAGAGAAAAGGAGCAGGAAACTTCTGACTTCCACTATAAATGGGTTTTGGGTTATGCCCACTAGTAAAAAGGGCCTTTTAATCTTCCCCAGCAGTCGAAGATGGAGACAACAGCGCAGTGAGGTCTGTGAGGATAACCAAGATATTTTAACTATTTTATGTGATATGGAGCAGCGTGTTCTCTGTAGCCCGGGAGAGCTGGCTCCTTTGCTTTGAATCAAAACAAAAAAGAGGGGTATTTCAGGAGACCATCAGCAGGCCATGCAATTAATTTCCTCCATTTGAAATACCAGAGAGGCAAGGAAGTAGGACATTGTGCTCTGCACAACACAGACTCCTTCTCCAGCCAGGTATAATAATCATTCACTGCTGTCATTTGAGGAATAAATGATTAAAAGAGCTGTGGAGGGTTTTTTGTCATTCCTATTTTGCGAGAGCATTTATTATGGAACATAAACACAGTTGATGGACAGTGCAGGAAAAACAGAACAATACTCGTCTGTTTGTGCCACCACTTGGTCCCTTTTTGTCGTCAATCAATCAATGCCAAAAAAAAAACACTTTCATAAACAGCATGAAGCAAAACAGCAAAAAAAACAAAAATGTAACCTGTCTGAAAGTTGATTTACAACAGAAAACAGCTTAATGCTGGATAACAACAATGGATTGCAACTGGTGCTTCTATTAAGCACAACAAAAGATAATCTGTCCATCTACGCTGCGGCTTTTCATTCAAGTAAATCAATCACCCCGCACAGGCAGCGGTAAACACAAAGAGAAGAACTGTTAAACCAAGAAGAAAAAAAGTGCACCAGAGAACAGCAATTAGCTTCCAGTGTGTGAGGCTGGATGGTTTTACCCCGAGCAGAGATGGACAGCCAGGAGCCGAGCAGGCAGCTGACTCACAAAGAAGAAGGAAGAATCTGCTCAATTGCCTGTTGCTCTTATTTATCTCTGAATGACAGGGCAAACAGGTTTCTTCCTGTTGCGAGGGAGTTTTTCCTGACCACAGTCACCATGTGCTTGCTCATGAATGAGTGTCAACTTGACTTTTAGCTCACTCTGAACAGTTTTCTATGTTTCTTTTTGCTATGAAGTTTCTGTAAGATCCCTGGAATCACCACTCAGACGTGGTGCAACATTTACTGGATCTTCATGAAAAACAAATATTGACCAGCATCCAATTTCTCAATCCAATCCCAATCTCATATTCAACAATAATAGTAATACAAAGCCTCTATGGGGGGAAAGAAAAAAAAGCACAATATGCCTGAGGAGGAGATGCAATAACCAAAGGGATTTTTCACAACCTGGCAACCCGAATGTTCGGTGCTCACTACTGATCTGAGCGCATGCTGGAGGTGTGGGAATAAATGTGGTAAACATCCTTCTTCAGTGAGGAAAATGTTTAAATCCACATGTCAGCTGAAAACGCTGGATGATGCAACCCCGAGTCCTCTTTGTCCACTGCCCTGCAGCCAAATATTTCTGTTCGAGTTAAGCTATTTCATCATATTTGACGGACAGGAGCAACGTATTTGCTTTTTTGTGAATAGAGCAAGGTCTGTCAAGCTGCCAGTCGCCCACTGCTACAGTTAACTGACTGATTGATTTAGATGCGACTTCCCTTGAGAGTGACATTCTCTCGTCAATGACACAGTCTATTTTCCCCCTCCATCCCCCTGTTCTCTCTTTTTTCTCCTCCTTCCATCTTTAACCCTCATGTCCTCCCCTTCCTTCCTGCTTTGCTAAATAGCCTCGAGCGTGAGCAGCACCCCATTGACTTCACTTGATGAAGGACGCAGACAGTCAATAAGTGCTAATGGCATGACGACTACAGATGAGCGCGTACATTCATCAATAGCAAACAGTCATCTTGTTACCCAAGTACAATCCTGAAAATGTCATTCTACTTTTAGCACCTTGGTTACTCCGTGCAGTGTCCATCTGTGTGATGGAACATGACATCTGACCTGCTGTGCATTTACAGTTCTGTTAAAAGCAAAAACGCTTTTAGTCGTCTTTGAAGCTCTTACTGCTTTGGAAAATTACGGAATTACGGAGTATTTAAATAACAAGAAGTGCATGCTTTTTCTGGTGAACTGGATGCAAGAGAAGCACTGATGCACCATCTAAGATGTGTGAGCATAACTTTAATTGAAGTAGCTATCGTAATTTAAATCCATTACTCTCTCTCTCTCATATTTCTCTTCTGTAAAGTGATAAAAAATAATCCTGCTGCCGAAGATAGGTTCGTTTTCTGGCTAAAAGCGTACAAAAAACATATTAATCTGACTGAAGTTTCAGCTTTTTCGCAGTGAATCCTTTGTTCTTCAGCGCTCTCTTTTTCACAGACTGAAGTTACAGTTGGACAAACTTCTCGAGAGCTAGAAATAATTCACAGCAGTGCCGTTTTTTTGTTGTTTTTTTTATCCTCCAACTGTTTCATACACTGCTGTGGTGTGTTGTTGAGGGTAAATGACACCTGCTTAAACAGGTAGGATGCATGGTGCTCTCCAGCTGCCATCTTATCAGCCCTGCCACAAGCTCCAGGAATACCGAGATGAGCGAGGGGTGTATGCGTTGGGGCGGTGGCTGTGGGGGGGGCAGACAATATCAGCAGCTGTGAGGAGGAGGGGCGATGGCTCACCGTGCCCTTATCTTATGCTGTAAGCTGGAGCAGGCTGCAGGTACAGCACTCATCAACCTCATGTCTGTATATGCATGTCTCAAGTGTGACGGTGTGTGAAACATTAACGGAGGCTTCAGCCATATTCCCAAACAGTGTTCTCATCTTCTGAAAGGCACCCCATAGCCCCTCAGCTCTGTTGGCTTTTTGTCATTACGCTAGATTGTATTTCACTGCCACCGTGTTGGCTCGGCTCCAGACATAAAAGAAAGCCTCAAGGATAAAACTAGACGTTGCTACTGCAGGTGCATTATCATTAAAGATCCTCAATTCTTTCACCCTTTAGACATTGGCCCTTCTTTTATCTGTGGGCGACTGTTGATCCATGCGACTTCACAGTGAGGAATACCATTTTCTGATAATATAATCCCTTCTCCAGTCCGGACCGGGTATCTCTTATATTCGTGTCTCTCCCCAGGAGAGTCTGACATACAGCCTGGTAGTTACTAGGCTGAATGCATCCGTCCTCCTTATCGCTCCCTCCACATTGTGACTCTGACGCACGGGGAGGATTGGAAGATGGACTGTGGTTGGGGAGGGTGTTGCTATGCCGTCCCATTAAAACAGGAAACATAAGGAAGTCAGTGATACAATTTATCCTCGCATAATGTCATTTTCCCCCCCCCACCTTTATTAGTCTTGACTTCTTATTAGCAGTTTGTCCAAGTCGTCAATATTCAGGGCGGACACATTTCTTTCACCGTTTCTCATTGCTGTCATTTTATTTCTCTTTTCCACAACATGAGGTTATATTAGGACAACTGAATTAACGCAGCTGCATGATCATCTCACCGCTTTCACGAGGCAGCTTTCAGATTACTCGGAGACTAAGGGATGTGATGCCGTCCTCTTGAGGTATAAATGTAGAGTGAGAAAAAAAAATGTAATCCAGGCCTCGGTGCTAACCTGGTTCCCAGAGGAAGTAGATACCAAGTGCAAGTCAGCACTTAAACAGGATGTGAGAATCTATTCTTTGCCACATTATTGCATCAGTGGAAGTTCTGTAATATCTGACCGCTCTTACATCTATAGGGAAGATGTGGGAGTCTCAGCTACACAGTAAAACGTAGGTGATGACAAAGAGCCATTTCAAAAAAAATCTCTTGGAAATTGCTGCATCAGCCCAGCCATGACAGCGGGTCATCTCTCTCATTTCTCCTTTTTTCTTTTTTTTCTCCCCCCTCTTTCCAGGAAAGTGTCAGTGGATGAGGTGGGCTGTTCTCCACAACCCATCATGGATATCAACTATTGGCCCCATCTCAAAACCTCCTGTCTGGCTGGTTCCTGCTACTTACCGCCTCCCTGTGTCTGAGCCGTGACACTCGGGGGACTCAGCCGACGACCATGACGCAGATGGACTACAAATACAGCCTGCTGGGCTCGGCGGCCGACGACTACCGCAAGAGGCCGCTGCTCCTGCAGGTGGACGACACGCCCATGAACTTGTTCGCCGTCCTGGAGGTGAAGCGGGAGCTGCCGAGGCGCTGGAGCACCCTGGGCTGCTTTCGCAAGATCCGTCTCTACAGCTTCCTGTTCGGCCTGGCCGTCACGTTCCTCATCATGGCTTCGTATATTCTGACCGGAGACAAGAAGGGCCTCCTCCTAACCCCTTCCCCTTACCACTTCAGCAGCCTGGTCAGCCCGGGACCTTTCACTTTTAACCTCTCCTCGGTGAAGGACTATGCACATATCAAATTAGTGGTCAAGTCCATCACATCCAAGGTGGAGTTTCGCAGCAGTCGACAGATCCCGGAGTTTAAGGCGCTGGCGAACAGTGAACCCCATGTGAGTACAGCCAAAACATACTCAACTGTTTTCCAGTGTAAATGTTATTTCTCTTCTTTCAATCATGATAGAAGCCAAGCCCAGCATGATATTGATCTCTGTTTTAATTGACAATCACAGATGTGTCTCGCGGTGTAATTAAATGCTTAGTGAAAAGGTGATTCAGATCAGTATTCGTGTCTACATGCTGTCTACATGGGGGTTCAATACAGCTACACTAGTGCAATTCCCCACCGGCTGCAGTTTCTAATTTAATTTATAAAGAGATAAACCTGCTCTGAAAACCTTGTATAACACTTCATGTCACAGCAGTTAATTGCATATAGCCTATGTCTCTACCTAATTTTTTTTTCAGAGGGGGATTTGAAGCTCAAAGTCATCAAACACATTGGCCCCCCGTGGCTTTCTCTTAGTGTCCGTCTCACCTCAAAGCCTGGTTCAATTAATTGTTAATCCTAATGATAATGACTTGTGCCAGGGCTATTTGCAACACAACTAATTTCTTATTGAACAAGCTAATGAATAGGAGAGTGTGACCGTGGGACGATCAATACCACATCTGTGGACAGATCTCGCGTTAATTGTCTTTCTTAAAAGTAGCCGTGTCTCACAGGCGGCTCACAATGAGGGGCTTTGTTGTATCCGATCACCAAAGAAACACTTTGAAACGGGAGTAGGAAAGTAAGTCTGAAATGTGTTGCCTCTACTCTACTCTACTGAATATGAAACAGCTTCACTGGACTCAATCTGGACTGAATGTGGCTTCTTTTACACTGCTTCCTGAATGTATTAGAGCAGGATTATACCTCAGCCTTTTACCTTTATTACGATGAATGATAATACCATTATTTTGTTGAAGGTTATCAGTCTCTTGTGTTTTTAGGGCCATGAAAATGTCTTAAAACAGAATAAATTGATGTTGATAACTTGGATACGACCCAAGTTGAGGTGAGGCAGGTGTCCAACACCACAAGTTTTCGAACTGAAATATGGCCAATTATAATTTTCTATTATTTAGCTCAGATGAAGACCACAAAAGGCTGAGTGTTGTGGGTGTGTACATCCATACTGGGCAAACAATGAGGGACCTGTTGTCTTATTATGGATCAGGACGGTGAATCAGCAGTGCAATCCAACTAATGATTTGTTTCAGGCTGAAGGCAAAGAGCCCCCTCAAAACGAGGGGAAAGAGGAAATGGCTGCAATAGAAACCAGACAGAGCATTAACAGAAAAGACATTGCTGATGTCCGCTGAATGCACTCTTCAGAAAGGATTTCATTATCTAATCAGGTTCAGTGTATTAAAATGATCATGATCTCTGCATGTTAGACTGATTGGGTGTAAATAACCTCAAACAGGGGGCTACCTCGCGTGTAAATGTAGCTGTGTGCTGTATCTAGAACCACTTCACTGCAAGTCAGCCCCATTAAGGACTCCTATTCCCCTGTACAAACTGAGTGTGTACTTGTGTCCCACGCCGTGAGTGGCCCGCTCACAAAAAAGTTTTTAAATTGGTCAAACAAACCCCTTCCTTTGCTGTGTGTGTGAAATGACTGGACTGTATTTATCCTGTGTTGTGCCGCCTTTGCAATGATAATCTCAGGAGGCTTTGCCTGGAATGTTTTTATCTTGTTATTTGGGAAGTATGTTGACTCAGCGGCTTAACTCAGCTGTCTCTCTTTGCCGTTTACAGATGTTTTCTGTTATCCCCCGCAAATTCCTGCCTGGCATCAAGAACCCCTGCTGGTATGAGGACTACACTGGGAATATCACTTCGGACCCATACAGGACAAATTTGTATGCGCGCTATTCAAAGCGCTTCCGGACCGTGTTTCAGCACTTGAGGAACACTTTTCGAGAGCACTTGTTTCACCGTGACGGTAAACTCTACCGCATGCGGTGCCTTCCTTATTTCTATATCATTGGCCAACCAAAGTGCGGCACAACGGACCTGTACGACAGACTGAGGCTGCACCCGGATGTCAAGTTCACCATTTTCAAAGAGCCACACTGGTGGACCCGCAAGAGGTTTGGTGAGTAAAGCAAACTCTAATCTGTGGTGATGGAGGCCTCCGAGCTGTTACACAATAATGAAACAGAGCCCAAGAGTATTAGACGTGTGAAATGTGACTCTCTGCAGTGTATCATCTTGGCAGCATCCTACCTCAGGGAGCCTCAGAAACGCATGCAGTGACAAACATTTGAAGGGGTCTCACCCTCAAAGGCAGGCCTGTCTGTTTCACAAGCATAATTAAATTCACCTCATGTATTCTCACTTATCATCCTATTGTTCAGCTGTGAGATGTGATGTAATTGTCTTAATTGAATTCCATTATCTTTACATATTTTACTAGCTAATTGGCAGGAAAGACTTTATGGTATTGACAGCCAGCTTCATATTGTAAAACTGATTTTTTTCCTTCATCAAATATACTGCAAACTGTAACAATAACGTCTTTTTTCCAAATATTCTACCTAGCTGGATGTGAGCCCTGAATGTGATATGAATTAAGTATCTCTGATGCACGCAATTCAATCTCCCAATGCAATTAACCGAGAAATGAATTTTCAAGACCCCATCTTGTGCTGCGCATGAGAATAAACTTATAAGCTGTTTATTTTCTACCTGAGAGTTCTTAGCCACAAATTTACACCTCTAATGTGCTGTATTTACAATAGTTATTCTTCTCCTCCAGTCAACATTATAAACTCCTTCCTCTGTGTGCTTTGCAGTGTTCATATGATACATAGGCGGTTGGTTGAGCTCATGCAGTTGCGTTATCATGCAGATAGATTTAGACACATCAGCATCATCTGTGACAGATTTATCTCTGCGGTTGAAAATGTGCAAGGAGCACATGAAACGAAACAACAGAAAAAAGGTGCAGCCTCACTTGTTTTGAACCTGCATGAGTGTCTGGTTGCGCTGTTTCCTGTGCTCGCTTAGCAAACACTTAGGTAACATGCGCAACACATCTCCAAACCACAGATCCACTGCTTACGTCTGCTGCGAGCTGTCGCCTCGTTTTATAGCGTTCCCTTTTGCACATCATGGATTTTATACTCTCATTTAAAACAGCAATAATTTATTTCATTAGACAGCAAATCATTTTATGAGGGAGCTGTGCATGTTTTACAAATCCTTAGAGCCATATTTCCAGTCTTATTCTGTATTTAGCTGGTTTACACTTTAACATTATCTATTAAGTACTACATTTTTCTCAGTTCAGTTTTTTTTTAAAGATGCAACCCACCATCTTTCTTGCTCACTGTCTGCTTTCATTGTCAGCCTTTGAACAGGTGGCAGTGTGTCATTTACTCAAACAAAGAGATAAACCCTCAACCTGTGCGTTGAGAGGTACAAGCCGCCTCGCAGCAGACATCTGGTTGTGCGGCAGTTCTGCCATCTAAATGTGTGGATGCCACATTGTGCGTTTCCTGAACCATGAGCATCTGTGATGTTAAAAAGGAGCCGCCACACCACCACAGATGGGATTAAAAGCTATGCGAGATCTGGGTGAGAGACTGTATTTGCCCAGAATATCGTACAAATCCAACCCCCCACTTAACCTACGTATGCTTTGTGTTATTACTTCTTTAGTCTGATTTGGTGGACTTCTGTATTGATGCTAAAAAAAGAAAAAAAAGCAATTTAATCCGTTCTCCCCTTAGATCTGAAAGATCTTTTTCAAAATGAAATGTAGTTGATAATTAAGTGTCCAGAGTACAAGTAGCAGTTTTAAAAGTAGGCTAAGATTCTAATTTTGTCTTAGGCTTTTGCTCCCAAAAGAAAGAAAATCATTCCCAATACCTACACGATTTTTTTTTTGTTTTGTTTCTTTTATAAGTGAAACAGCCATTAAGGCTCATGAATAATGGAGTATCTTCAGCAGCTCAAGAGGCAGGCATCAGCAGTGTGAGTCAGTCTCTGTGTGTGTGTATGTGTGTGTATCACTCCAGGTTGTCTGCATTTGCAAATAGGTATAGGAGGAACAAGAACAAGAAAAAATGTGACGCAGAGAGCAACGGTTTGTGAACTGTAGAGCACAGATCTGTCTAATGGCTCTGTTCAAAGTCAGTTCATCTTATGCAATGAAGTCAGATTAGATAATGACTTTATAGGGAGTTGAAAGATGCGTACATACAGTGTGGAGATAATCTCATAATTTTTCTTTAAGAAGAGCAGCAGCAGTATCGCATCAGCGCAGCATGAGGACTCAATTTTCATGGTGATTTCTCTTTATGGATGAGCACTATTCTTCTGCTCGGCGATGAGTGATACACACATTTTGTGTTGCCTGGAGCTACCCATCTAAAAATTACTTAATGATTTTAATAATAATTCCACCTAAGGGGGTTTTGGCATGATACCTGTTGGAGGTATGACATACAGTACATGTTTTTGTTGTTGTTGTTTGTTGGAAATTTCATCCAAATTCTCACTGCGAATATCAAAAGGAGGCTTAAACTGTTGCAGCCGAACCGATCCTTTTGAAGTTCATCCAGTTGCTGACGATGCCCCTAATCCCTCCGAGACTCGCAAACCCCTAATTGGTGGATTGATCAGTCAGCATGCAGTACTTATTTTACCGTCCCGCATTCGGTTTTAGTTGATAATTATTTGGACCTCACAAAGCTGCGGGATGTGGATGCGTTGTTTGTCGTCTTGATTCGCCCAGCCTCGCGCTTGTGTTTTCTGCAGCCTTGTGATGTTGCGGAGCAGGAAATGCAGCTCTATCCCAAGGACATCGGTCCCCCTCTCAGTTATTGCCCCCCCCCCCCCCTCCACTACCACCACCACCCCTCCTCATTCCCCATGCTTTCATCTTTGCTGTCACTTTCTTTCATTCCCTCCATCCCCTCTGGTGTGGCACTCAGGGCTCTGTGCTGGTAATCAGCACTTTTTCTCTTAAGACATCCGTAGAGAACACCAAATTCAAATGGTCTTGTTTTGTATTTATTTATTTCATTCCCCCTCGAGGCTCCACTCAGCCAGCGCTGTGAAAAGGTGATTTGATGCTACCCGCGCTGCATAACTTTCTTTAGAGGAACAGTTTGAATCTTAAACAGATGCATCTGCCTCATACAGTATACCCATCAAGAAACACAGGCTATTTGAAAATTGTCTGACGCTTCATTCATATCAAAAAGCACGCGTGTGAAAAAAAAAAAAATAATAAAAAGAATGAAAGAAAAAGCCCTGAAGCGAGACACACCAGCGCCATCACACCTCATACGAGTGTGACCGTTCTGGATGAATAATGATGCAGGCTGGCTGTGAGAAGAGTTTACTGGAGTTTTCTAATCATGTTTTCCTTCTAACTAGAGAAAGGTATTTTACTGCGACACCATCAAAGCATCACTGAGAGTAGCAGACGCCTGAGCTACCTCATTATCCTTATGCTGCATGGATACTCCACTAAGTCCACTGAATCACCACAATTGCCTAGTAAATTGTAATTATTCTGTAGACCACAGGAGCTTGGATGGAAAACACATTTTGCTAGTCTTACATTTAAAGCATTAACTTGACATTGGCCCTTAATTGGAAACACTGAAAGCTGAGCAGAGACAGTATTCCCTGCTGAATTTTGGATTGGATCTGATTTTATTAGGTCACCCTGCAGGCAGGACAGCACAGAAATGCTAACAACCGTCTTTAGTGTGATCACAGGAGCAGGGGAACGGGCGAGGGCTGCCAGGAATAAAAAACATTTCTTGACTGATACTCACTGACATCAGTGCAGCAGATTCTCTTCCTAACCATGTCTGAGATGGAGCGTTTCCAACACAATATTATAAGTGATAACTCGCCAGGAAAAGAAAGTAGTTGAAACGGAACCTGACCCGATGAAGCGCCTCCATGACCCTTTGCTTTCATCTCTCGCCAGGTATTATTCGTCTCAGCGAGGGCTTCCATGATCGATACCCAGTGGAAGACTACCTGGACTTGTTCGATCAGGCTGCTTACCAAATCCAGGGCAACCTCACAGCAAATGCCAGTGGAAGCCCCAGCCAGCCCAACGTCATCATAGGTAAGCAGCAGCCAGTTCCTCTACTCTGGTGGTTGAATTTAATAATACAGTACATGCCATTAGAAATTGTTCCCCTCAAGCAGCAATTTTATCAACTTTTCTGTCCATATGGATGAGTTTAACATCCAAAAGGACCACAAGAACTAATATTGAAAATATTTTGTTCATATACTGAGCTTATAAACCTTTAAACTTTCAGTATTTGGATCAAGTAGCTTGTGTGGAATAAGGTGTCAGATTTAAAGGCTATACAGCTGTCATAACACGGAAATATTGGCACATCAACGCCATTAAATGCTTGTGAACTTTTGAATAAAGACTTGGGCTGTGTTCGAAACCGCATACTTCTCCTACTACTCGTACTACTCATACTAACGATTTGAGTATGCAGTATGTTCACACTGCGCAGTATGCGATTTGCAGTAGGCGAGAAGTTCCCGGATGCATACTAGATTCGGCCGAAATGTTGAGTATACATCATGAGGTCACTACTCATACTCAAACTACCCAAGATGCAACGCAACGTGACGTCAAGGACCGCCTCTTCCTTGCCGCGAAAAAAAAAAAAAAAAAAAAAACGGAGAAGGAGGAGCCGAGCGGACGAGAGGAAAAATGGAGGGGCAGCAATACAAATGTGAGCAAGCTAGCCACAGTGGGGACAGGTTCACTTCCTGTTTATAAAGTAAGAGCACTGACGTCATTGTAACGGCTTTCTTTATGGTCAATTGCAACGGGTGCTTTATTTTGACACAGAAACCGGAAGTACAGTGCTCACTACGGCTGGTTTTACTAACGCCAGAGAAGTCCGACTTCGTCCGACTAAAATTGTAAATAGGTGTTATTTTGTCATTTTTTCAACACCATGGGGATACGAAGTAGTACTTTCTCGCCTGAAAATGTTTCAAATGTTGCTGAAGTTATATATTTACAGAGTTTAGAGCTTAAGTGAAATCAGCTTCAGGGCGGCTGATTTCGGCTCGGGCAGGAGCGAAATGCATTGTGGGTTATCATAGTACGCAGCAGTGTGAACGCTCTGCATACTGTATGATCGATTAGTATGTAGTATGGAGTATGGAAGTATGCAGTATGGAAGTATGTAGTATGGAGTATGTGGTTTCGAACACAGCCTTGGACTCCACCAGCCCTATGCTAATGGCCCTTCACTGATCTCCATCTATTTCCAGTCTACTATCCAATTTCCAATTATCTGTCATCCTTACTTTGACATAAATTTAAATCCAGAACACAAAGAGTCTCAGAACCAGCAGCTGGCTGCGGTTTAAGGTGCCTCTTGTGTGGACAGAGTCAGGGAGGATGACCCTGTCTATTCTGGGCCGCGGTCCTGGACTGACCTGCAGGTCTAGGTTGATCCCTTTGTCTGGTTTTAGTCACCAGCTGCACCTGCGACACCTAGCTGTGAAGGATTATCATTGTGTTAATATCTATTTTATAGTTTTGAAGCTTTGGTATTTCATAGTTAGAATTGTTTTGGCAATTGCAATTAATTTTTATTTTGTTGTTAATACATCTGTTTAATGTTTACTTGTTTGTATTCCTGCACACTGTGCTGCTGCTCATCTTGGCAGGACATCCCTGGAAAAGAGATTGTTAATCTCAATGGATCTTTTCCCTGGATAAATAATGGTTATATAAGAAATAATAAAACCATAAAATATCAACAACTTTTCACATTGAGCATGCAATGCCCCACTACAATTCACTTCAAATCAATCAAATTCCAAGTAGCACATTCTGACGTATTATTTCTACTTCAATGAACCACTACTGATCTATTATCTTAGGAAATGCGTTAGTATGAAGCTACGAGAACAAGATACAAATGATAGCCTGTAAAACACTATGTCTGTCACTCTGCTGTTTTGCTAATCAGATCTCCCAGCGGTTTTAAGCTGCACAGATATTTCCTGTTCAGCATAATTTCTGCCTTCCTGTTTTGTCAAAGTGTCACATCATGTCAGAGAGCAGCTTTAGCCCTCCTCCTCCCTCTGCTGATTCAGATTAGTTACTCAGGTCATGTATCAGCGCTGTGATCTGTGAGGAACGCGGGCCGACAGTACTCCGTGGCCTCATCGGGCTGCAGCCAATAGCGTTTGGCTCGGAGGTGACCCGACACTTCCCTGCAACTTCACTTGTAATCTCGCCTCCAATATTACAAAGCTGCTATTAAAGCAGCAGGTAGCGCGGCTGAGGCACAGTGCCGCTCTGTAGCAGCTTCTCTCACTCCAGAGGGTGACGGTGATTTTTAAGAGAGCCAGTGACTCAGCCCTAAAGAGAGGTCGAACAGCTTAATAATATTGGACTTCCTTCTGCCTCACTTAGCCACTTCACTGAAGTGCCGTAGAAAGGAATTATTGTCTTTTTTTTTTTTTCCTGGATAGCAATAATATCCACAGCGGGGTGGAGAAGTCTTACAAACCTCCTTCCTCTATCTGCATATCCTGTTTCCAGCCCCTCTGCTTCCATCTGTCTCTGTCTTTCCCCGTCCTCCGAAGGCGATCTCAAAGAACTGCTCAGCTGCGAAGAAAAACTGATTTAAGTTTTCAACAATAGTCTTTTCACACTGGACTGAGTTGGTGCATTGAACGCAGCTTAGCGTGCCGCCCTGTTTTGTTTCCCTCTTTAAATAAATAATCCTTGTAAAGGGGGGGGGGTGTGGTGTGCCAATGCCCCGCTCAGTATTCACACCATGCCCTGGGAGCGCCCAGCAAGGTGCAGGCCTGTGGCCAGGATCTTGGGCTTTTGACTCTCCTCAGCCTGCCGGCCAAGACCAAGCCGCTGAGGAACACCAGAGGCACGCCGGTCTGGCTCCTCCATTTGTTTGCTCTATTACGGCCTCCCCCCCGTGGCGCAAAAGGAGCCCTTTTAATGGGCATGGAGACCTTTAAATAGACCTGAGCACGGTGCATATCATTTTTTAGGCATAACAGCATTGCCGGCATGCATCCTGTTTCTCTCTCACCTTTGTCAATGACACAAAATAGGTCCTGGCTATCATCCCCTTTCTCTGGGAAAAAGGAGGCAGATAAGGCCCCGCGTTGTGTTCCCTCCAAATACATCACAGCTTCACTTCACAGATAAGAGGATAATGAAGGCACAGACAGCCTAATGAATCCTGGATATCATTTCTCAGCACACGCCTGATAAAGTTTCGGCTCTCAAACTGTTTGACGAAAAACTATGTCTTCTGACTTGTTATGCGCGCCATTACGGTCATCGTGTGGGTTGTAGTCGTTCCACAATTTGGTTCACAGCTGGAGATGTAATTACTCTCATTTCTTTTGTTTGTGCACTTGCTCGAGAATCTTTTTTTATTGACTTGTTGCATGTGTGCGGAGAACACGCTGTGTCGGATAGTTACACCGTCAATGAGGAGGCAATTATTGAAGCACGTTGAAACAAACCTCCATACGTTTATAGAATATTTGTCAAATGTTTTCAACTCGATGAATTGATCCGTTTGTATAGACTTTTTTGCATGTTTGACAATCTGACAAAACATTCAATGATTCAAATAAAAAAGGTAAATATTAGTAGGGCAAATATTTACAGGTTAACCATTTGTTGTTGTTTTCATGCATGCTTCAGAAACCTTTAGGGAAAGAAAAAAAAAAGTTGGTATACTGTACTTGGAGCTGCAGCTATCAACATCTATCGCCACAGATTATTTTCTTGAAGTGAAATCATCTGTTTTGTCTGAACCTGAATATAATATACAAGAAAGAGACTAAGAGAAGACAAGCTGCGAATGGGAATCATGAAATATTTGCCACTTCTGCTTGAAAAATGACTTCAAAAGAATGAGTTGATTATCAAATAGTTGCATAAAATCTTCTGTGAATCCAAGTCATTTCAGTTGTAGTTTGAACCAATCTTCCGCTTTGAAAACACAATCTATAAAAACTGGAAACAGTGTGTATTTAACTCCACACATCAAATGCAAAGCAAAGGGTTTGGGGAAGGAGAGGAAAATATGTGTCTCCATGTGCATTTTGTTTTGTCTCCGTGTTGATTGTGTGTGTGTGTGTGCTTGTTAGGTTGTGGCTGTGTGTGAACCTGAACCACTGTGGGTGTGTTTTTGCAGGAGAAGCCAGCGCGTCCACCATGTGGGATAACAACGCCTGGGTGTATTTCTACGACAACACCACAGAGGGAGAGCCTCCCTTTCTTATCCAGGACTTTGTTCACGCCCTGCAGCCTGATGCCCGCTTCATCGTTATGCTCAGGGACCCAGTTGAAAGGTGGGAGTGATCCTTTTCACTGCTCTAAAAAAAAACAAAAAAACAAAAAAAACACCCTGCCGGTTCTGACATGCTCGCTGCTGCCTTTGTGCCTCCATCATGACTGTTTATAGTGCAGATACAGACAGACACTTTTTCCCCGTTTATAGGCAACAAAAGACCTGTGGTCACAGGAGATGTGCTGCCTTTTACTCAGTCTGGCTGTCACATAAGTTTCATTATGATGCCTTTATCAGACGCGTGGAGAGCTTACTGCGGGATGCCTGCGAGGCATTTGCTTCAAACTGGGGATTACTTTATGCTGTTAATGTTGATTTTTACTTAAGAGAATGTCTGAGCATGCTCTCTATAATTGCCTTTGTCTGTCAAATCACAGTCTGTGCAACCTTTCCCTACAGCCGCTCTAGGGGAAATGAATTTTTATGACTCGGGACTTGTTTACAAGCCTAGCATCTTTTTCGGTACAGACACTGTCTATCTTTATATGGTTCACGGGGCTCCGGCGTTCCTTTTTAATACAGGCTGACATCAGTAAGATAACACTTGCAAATAGCTTTGGCCTTTGGTTTGTTACAAGAGGCAGCAGAGACGCATTTACTAAATCATTAGAGCTGAGATTAGCGATCTAGAAACGAAAAAACTTCACCGAGATCTAAGTTTACTGTCAACACATGAACTTTTAAGCCTCATTATTTTCGGAATAAAGAATATATCATGTTTGTTTTTTTCCCCCCTTCAAGTCACTGTTGCATAATCAGCAACTCACTTGTGCTTTCTCCCATTTTTTTTCCTACTTTGTACTACTGGAAAGATTTTTCTGAGCTGTCAACATTTGCAGTTGCGCCGTGTTTAATGTTGTGATAGCTGTTGTGTTGCTGTGCGAAGCATTATTTTTTCATGATTCAAAATATGGGTAAAAAATAGGTTTTAACCTGTCTGTTTCTTAAAAAAACAAAACAATGTATCTAAGAACCAAAAACAGAGTTACAGTCTGTATAAATGAAAGGTGAAATGTCATTGTCTGCCTTATGTTCCAATTTGCTTACAGAACATCTCTTTTGTCTTGCAGGCTTTACTCTGACTACCTTTACTTTGGTATTGCCAATAAGTCCGCAGAGGATTTCCACGAGAAGGTGTCAGAGTCGCTGCAGTTATTCGAGGGGTGCCTTACGGAGTACACAATGCGCTCCTGTGTGTACAACACTACTGTCAACAATGCCATGCCAGTGAGTCAACCCTCCCGCCTGCTTTTGTCTTGCAGCCCTGCTAAAAATAAATAAATAAAAAAGGCATTTAGTGACCAGTGTATTAACTGGTGGGAAGAAAGAAATAGAAAAAGCGGTGAAAAAGACAGATGGAGTGAAATCCACACTTCATTAACACCTGCTAAAGCTTGCTGAACCGACTTTATGAAAGGATTGGCGACACTGAGGAGTGCAGTGTCCACAGCCTCTCTTTGTACCAGAAAACCTAGTTTACCAGCTTCCTCCTTAATCACAAAACAGACTAAGTCTTAGTGTCAGCCAGTGCAGGGCCCCACTGTTGGGCCCCTGGCCAGCTTTTCCCACAGTGCCTTGAGGCAGACTGGCAGAGAGGGGGAGGAGGAGGAGGAGGAGGAGGAGGAATCTGGCCCGTCCTCTTTTGGCTTCCCCTCCAGGCTGCCTTGTATTCAGACATCCTCCTCTCCAACTGCCACTGACAAGCTATATGGCCCTGCGGGAGCGTGCATGCTCTCTGCCGCTGGCCTAATTGTCCATCCACTAATATCTCCTCAGAGTTATTAGACCATGTGAAAAAGCATTACAGCTGTTCTTACAAGCGGTCCGTCATGCCTGTGGCTGATAGATAAAAGTTTTAGGGCTCAGATTAGAGAGTCCAGAGAGAAAAGACGAATAAACACCAGCATGAGAAGACGACTGACCTTCACTGTTGTACCAAAATTGATTTAACAAAGCAAGAGTTACTTGGCTTGGGTTTCATTTGCTCTGAAAGGACTTTCGGTTTTGCTAAAGAGGTGAAAGGACACAGGTCATTTATTTGCCAATATCAAGGCATCTGGTTTACACCTCCCTGTAATAAACTCTCACAAAGGGGAATCCAATAATCAATTTCACCAATAATTAGGCTACCTGCAAATGCCCTGGTGAATTCTCATGCAAGAAGATCTGTGTCTGGTTTTCTTTTGGGGCAGAAAATAAAAAATATTTTTAATGAATCGGGCGACTGGTCAATCTACAAAAATGTCAAATAAAGTTCCCAGAGCGAAAGCTGACATTTTCAAATTGCTTGTTTTCTCCGACCAACCGTTCCTAAAACCAAATACATTCAATTTACAGTTATATAAAACATTTGGCAAAAACCAGAGCTTGGAAATGTTTTTGCTTGAAAAAGAAAGCTGGTGGAATTTGTTCCCTCCCTCTTTTCATCCCTCCCAACCTTAAAGAAGTTAACCATGCATGCAACTACAATCATGTCCCTCAGCATAGGAGGAAGTTTCCTTGATTGCCTCTCATTGATTCCTTTGTTTCGTGTCCTCAGGTCAGATTGCAAGTCGGCCTGTACATTGTGTACCTAATGGACTGGCTGACCGTCTTCGGCAGGGAACAGATTCTGGTCCTGAGGTTGGAAGACCATGCCTCTAACAGGAAATACACCATGCACAAAGTCTTTGATTTCCTTAACTTGGGTGAGTGACCAACACACTCCAACTCTAGTCATTTCCTGTGGGGACTTGGATTAATACTATACAAATACAGATCAATAAACTCAACGTAATGTTAAATGTGTAACACAGACAACAGAGATTTACCCATTTAAATGCTTTGAAAATCTATACGAAGGTAGATTTGAGAAGTTGAAGGCTCAGTTTCTTTGCATTGCGAATCAATCGGAAAAAAGAAACCATGTCTTTATTCTTCATTTGTGTGGCAGCCTATATAGTGCAAGTATTGCATTAGAATATTCTGCTGATTTTTAAGTGTCAAGTTGTGTAGAGCCCGCCAGCTCCGAAAAGAAGGGTAAATTTCCTTCAGATACAGTTCTGCTCTTCCAAACTTTCAGTATCAAAAAGGTGCCAGCATTTCCTTTGGGTATGCTTGAACTGATTGCTGTTAGTAACAGGCCAGTGTATATATGTGCAAAAACAGTTTTTCCCCTGTCTGCCCCTTCCGTTCTGTCTCACTGATTCATCCCACAGTTTAATTGCCCCAAAGCTCAGACTTAGCTCTTCAAAGAGCTGCCGAGGTGCGATCACCTCCCAGACCGTCAAATCTTCTGCTCAGAGCGCTGCTGAGACATGGTGACATTTCGGTGTCCTTTGCTGTATTTTATTCCATTTGTTCAGTACTGTGGAAATAACTGTGGCCAAGGACGACAGTATGTGAAAGACGTGTTTGTATGTGTTTTACAGGGCCACTGACAAAGGAAATAGAGTCAGATATCACAAGAAGTCCAGCATCAAACGCCAGGAGGCCAGCTGACAAAAACCTGGGACCCATGCTGCCCATCACTAAAGAGATCCTGCGGGACTTTTACACGCCATTCAACGACAAACTGGCCAAAGTGCTACGAAATGACTCCTTCCTCTGGGAGAACAACTCTAAACTCTGAACAATCCACCTCCCTTTTATTTCAGTTCAAACAAACAAAAAAAAAAAGAACAAACCACTGACATGTCAGCCAGCCCCTTCATTTGAGTTTCATCTCTCTCAAGTGCCCATGAAAAATCAATGTTATTTTTTTTTTATTTAAATTATTTTTTAAGTTATAAAAGCAGAGATGAATCAAAGATAGAAAATAGCACAAGTGAGCGTGGTGATTTTGTGTGTGTGTTTGAGTGAGAGAGAGTGAGTAAATACATGCAAGAAAGAATTGTTGGCAGGTCTTGATTGTTATTCTTTTTGTGACCAGGTGTATAAAATTAAATAGTGAATTCAAAGGTATAAAAAACAGTGTCATGTGTTATTTTTAAAAGCTGTGTTGTGTTGGATTCATCAGAAGATATTTTGCTTCACAGAACTGAGGAGATGAGACCAGGAACATCGGTTTCTGTCTTTTCATCCGACATGACAGAGACATGGATTGCGGTTTATTTACAATTCAAGTTCAGTATCTCCAAAGTTTCATGTGATGAGAAGCTGAGCAGCAGCTCTGTGTGTGATCTGTGTGACCAATGAAACACCACCACCCTCTACTGGCAGTTATATGTAGTTGCAACCCTAAAAAATTGCCTCAGTAATTGCTGACACCAACAGTAAGATACCAAAAAAACTAAAATAAAATGATCAAACGGCTTTCACCAAACATAAACTTCAGTCGGGGCAGTCGAGGGTCTGCATCAAGATGTTAAAAGAAGCTGTAGATTAAAGGAAAACTAACTGGTCATTTGTGTTTGACTGAAGTTGAGTGTGTGAGCTTTCTGGGAGGCATCCATGCACTCTGATCAAGTCTTCTCTAGCCTATATAATATTTTCCATGAGTTTGTCATGAGCACCGAATAATTAACAATTCCTACACGCTTAATTAAAATGTTTGTAATTGGATTTTATATGATCAAAGATGGCAGATTAAATCAAAAACTACTGAACATCTTAGAGACACAGCTGCACACAGAGATAAGAGACAAGTCAGCACAAACCAACAGCGAAACCTTATGATTCAATTCAAATACATGTCAGACATTTCTAAACAATCTCAATTAAGGACGTAGTGAAATTACAGTCTGTGCTGCAGTTATACATCTTCTCTACACTAGAGGGCAGGCAGTATCAAAGAATATACACTTGCAACAACAATAGAATAGGGACAGTTCTCCAGTTTCAACAACATCCAGATGAACTTGTGTTTAAAACAAAGAGGAGCCTTGATTTTAAACAAGGAGAAAGACAAAAACACCTGTTAAGTCTTTCTTTTCTGGCAGACCATTACAGCTTCTTTCCAAAACAACACATCAAGACGAATTGACCCAAATACCACTGATAAAAACCCTCCTTTATAATTGAGTGAAAAACTGCAATTACAAAGATTTATTGAAGGGCATGATGAGCCATTCTTCGTGTTGCCGTTTTCGAAGGGGAATACAGCTTTTTCACCGCTCAGTCTCAAACCTGCCAGCTACTTCCTTCTCACTGAAACCTAGACGGTCTGACTGGAGGAAAAGAAAAGTGACTGCAAATCATTTGCATATTTTGTTTGGAGTTGGAACGGTCCATCTGGATGGCTGAAGAGGTTCCGTTTTGATGAGAGCCCCCGACCAACTTCAATTTCCTCGGAATTCACAAATATTATCAAAGCGTCTTTCATCCAAGTCTGTGCTCTCTCAGAATACAGTAACTGACAGGAAAATGGACAAATGCTACTGTTGGAGGAAACCCAACAGACGCTTTGAAAGAACACATTTAGCCAAAGATCCTGCTAGTCCATATTTCTCTGCATTGCCTCTGTGTTGAATTTTGGCCTCTTGTCTGCCAAAAATACAACTTGTTGTCATGGCAAATGACAGTGTGTTTTTTTTTTTCTGGTGCTGGCGGTATTCTCTCCGTCTGTTGGACAGAGTCAACCAGTTCATGAGGAACAGATTTGAAATGGTAATACAAAGATGATATTTGCTATCTACTCGAGACTCTGACCTCATCATTTCCCACAAGGATAACACCAAGCTCATCATAGCAGAGACCGGAGTGATGATGATAAACGTCACCCCTGAGGAACTTGGTCTCCAAGCGTACAGGTGGATAATGTGGTGGAGGTAGAGTTTATTAAATGCTGCAGCAGAAGCAGCAAGTTTCGTGCCATTGTCTCCCAGCAAAACACTCAGACCAAGTTATAGTAACTGAATTGGATAAATCTAAATGCAGCAACCAATAACTCATCTGCAGCAGATGATTACAAATTTATTCCTATGTGAAAATCTACTTTAAACCACAAAACAGCAGCTCGGTCAATTCAATAACAGCATGAACAGTAAATCAAATAGTCACCATTTGTTTCGAGTTAGGAAATATTTCACTTGTGTATAAAGTGTGTATAGAAAATGTGAGACACAGCCGGATGAGGAGTTCCCATGAGGCCAGTAATTAAGGAAATAATTATATGCATGGCCTGTGTGATGTTTACATCCCTACAGCCACTACACATTATCATCCTTTACTGGACCAACAACCAAGAAACTGCTTAACAACAACACACAAAAATCAGTATTCATCAGCATGAAAAACCAGCAGCACAACAATATCACAATGCCAAACAGCAATCAAAACACCACTGGTTGAGCCAAAATGACTACACTAATTCATTCATAATTAATAGCCAACAAATTAAAATACTTCACAATAGTATGACAGTAATATAAAAACAGGAATTAGCAGCTTGGGGACCACAAACAACAGCCTCAACAGCCTCAACAGCCAGCAGTGCAAATGAACAGAGCAAAGACGTTGAAACCATACAGTAGCTATGTTGTGTTTGCATTTAACTTACCTTGCTGAAGAGAAGAGGTGACTGTCCTGGCCTCTGCTGTTATAAATCCCGCCAATAAACTCCAGAGTTTGTTTAAAGGAGGTTTCTGCCACCTGGGGGGTCCACCTGCAAAGGTGAATTTCAAAATGGCGGCGGCGGCGGCGGGGAACGCCAAAAAAGAAGTTGTCTCTCCATCATATCCGCCTCGAAGAGACACATTTGGCAGGTATGCTGCTTCTTCTTCTTCTTTCTGTTTTACGGCGGTTGGCATCCAGCTTTTTGGTGCATTGGCTAGTAGGCTATGCTTACTGAAACTTACTCAAATGTAGATTATAGTTTTACTCGTCAGGGAAAGAGCTGCTCCACGGCCTGGATGGTCGGCGTTCATCAGAAGTGGTGGAGGAGCGGCGGTTCAAATAGACCGCCACATTGTGAAAGGTGCGTTCGATATGAGCTACCGGTTGTTATTGGTGAGCGGAGCTACTGATGTCCGTTTGAACAAGCTACTAACACTGAGGTGATTGTATAGCTAGTCAGTAACTCTATACAACTATGAAATTACTATAGAGGGTATCCTGCATGTTTCTTCTTGTTGTTTATGACGGGCATGGCATTGGCCACACTGTCTCCGGCTCTCTGAGGGAGGCAAGGGCCGCATTGTTTTCCAAACATAACATAGATTCTAATAGGTTGTACAACATCCTAGCCATGATTTAGATAATTTCCCTATCACAGGAAACAAAAGGTAGGTTTCTCAAGATTAAAAGACATTTATTTAAATTTTCTCGAGATCTGAGAACCTTGTCTTGACTGTTGGGGAGGATTCATAACTCACCAGCAGGTAAATCAAGAAATAAATAGGCTCTATGTTTTTAATATGCCTAGTTTTGTTTGATATCACAGGTACAGTAGGACTCCTCTGGCACCTTCATGTTTAATCAATTACAGCTATCAAGGTGCTGCTATTGGTATTCCCCATTCTTCATAAACAGTAGGCCTAAGTAGGCTAATAAGAAAGAAATAACTTTTGTTTTCTTGTGATAACATCATCTCTGTGATGATAAATTAAATAACCCGTAATCATGTGAAAACCAGCTTTGTTATCTCCAGATAAGCAAAAAATAATGAATTTTTGATCACATGATGATTTCATTATTAAAATATTAAAAAATAATTGGTGGGGCCCCTATCAGATCCCACATTTTAGTTTGTGAGCAAAATACCCTAATTTTTGGACACTAGCCAACTGTGAAAGGATTTATAAGGCTTATATCCAATCCCATTGCTCAAATCGCATTATCCTTGCAATGAAAAAGAAAACAGTGCCCACCTGTAAACTGGCCTTTTCTTTTCTTTTCTCTTTTAAATGTACATCTTAAGTAGGAGTTGTACAGACACGCTATAGTTAGAAAGACTAAAATATTTTTGGCTGTGTCTTTTAATGCCATTTACTGACAAAAAGGGGTAATTAAGGGGCTGAAAAATGGAAATGTCTGATTTCAAGACGAAATGGTTCCTGAGTGGTCCAGGCTAGAACCATTGTGAGTTTGTGAAACACTGCTATCACCTTATTTGGGAACAAGAGGAGCTGCTTTTCTCGTCCTTGTTGCTATGTGGATGTTGCTTTGTTTGAGACAAGAGAAGACCTCATGTGTAGATTCCAGGAGTCTGAAGATGGAGTCCCTGAACATGTTTCATGGAGGCAGGCAGGGCATTCCAGGTCACATTTATGGGACTCACAGCAGGATGTTGGATGTAATCGAAAGGAGCTTTGTCCTCAGATCCGTTTCTCCTTCGTCGGTTTGGATAAGGACTTTAGCATAGGGGACTCTGTCTCCAATGTCGCTCCCACAACTTTCATCAAGTCCGCTCAACTCCAGTGCTCTGACTCCTCATTGCACTTTAGCCCCTTGTCAAATTAAACTTTAATGAAATTCCATTGCGGTGTCTGACTTCTTAATGAGAGGGACTCTTTAAAAAAAAAAACTGGTCTCTCAAGTTTAAAACCTTTGACCATCTCAGTCAGGGTAGAATATGCTGCCCCAGACCACCAACAAAGTGACAAGGACAACATCCCCAGCTCGCTCACAACACTCTCATGATCCTTTCAAATGAGCTGAGTCGAATTGAAAAACCCTCCTTTGAATCACGGATCTGTGTCTCATTGTTGTCAGTGATTAATGGAGGGTTTCTTGAGATAACAAGAGAGAAAGATCTGAATAAACAAGTTTATGCAACAAACATTTGCAATCCATCACGCTGATTGAGTGCTCTGATAGTTTGCCAGCTATATTCGAAGAGGCTGTGTGAGGCCCAGTCTTGCCCACTGGTGATGGAGTGAGCCAGGAATGCAGGAAACAAACAAATCTTTACAAAAACTATAGTCTCTCTATTGGGTGAGATTGGTCAATAGTGTGAAAGTGATTATTCTCTCTTACATTTCACACCATAATCCACAAGTAAGCAGAGGATATTAAACAGAATGGTTCTGCAAGTCCTATTCAGTTGTCTTTTCCAGCATTTGTGGGTTATTAAGGGTTCAGCCTAAAACATCTGTTTATGATATACACTGCTATGTGGTTTTATCTCTTTTGGACACATATTGCAGACATAGAAATGGTCCCTGGCAAAGCTACTGATTACTGATTGCCCTGCTTTGCTTAGTTGAGACGCTATCGTGATGGCATTGTCAGACAGCTTGCGGTTATTTTTATGTTTTCAGGCAGTGAACGTTTTCCCTGCTCTTGTAAAGATTGTTGCTTGCGCTCTTTTAAAACATGTTTGTCTTTATGGTGTGTTATCTCTTTAGAAATGTCTTAAAACTTGAGAACTCCTTTTGATCTGTGTTTGTGTCCCTATAATTGGTCCTAATGGTTCAGTTTTGACGTTGGTAAATCCCCATGAATAGATTCTGCTATTTATACCAAATCATTAACAAATGAGGATGTGCTGCCTGAAAACCAGATGTTTTCCTTTGTTTTTCCTCTCCTCACAGGCCTCTTGTGCCCTTGTAGTTGTGTCATTGTTCAGCAAGGTTCAGTGGATCCAGGGTCATTGTTCTGCATAAGCTCTCACCTCAGACTCTAGCCAAGCATTTCACAACACGGACAGTACAGAATTTTAATGTTACATATGGGCCTGGGCAGACCATCCTCTCCAAGTAGAAAAAATGCCAGATGTCCTTTGGGTTGCCCGTACAATGCAGGACCACAGCTTGACTGTGAATTTCCTGCATGCAGCTGTGTTACCAAATCTGTGATGACACATTAAGGAAATCCATGGCGTTTTAGAGATCGATAAGCTTTTCATTTTGTGTTCCAGGCTCATAGATAATTTCTACTTCCCCTGCAAATCAGGAAAAGTAAAACCTTGTAGAACATGAAAACAACTAAAGCTTAAGGTTGCATCAACTTTTATAAATTAATGGTTCAATCATGATTCACTTGCCATTCAAACTAGAAACTGTCACTGTTATTAGATGCAAACATCTGGTCTGTTTCGGTCACATCCAGCTGGAACCTGTCCCAGCTGTGGTGAACGTGGACAAAGAATTAGAAACACAGGTGTTCAGGAAGGGAACATTTTTAGTGAGGAAACTGAGGGCGGTTGTGTTGAAAAGCAGCGGGACCCAGGCCACCACATGATAAAACTGACAATGTTACTGTGCAGTTTGGGATCTAAGTAAGTAGTGATAAATAGATTGAAAGCCTTTTCATCACTCAGGGGTCTCTGTAGTGGAGACATTCTGCACAACCTCTCAAAACCACAGATTGTCCACAATTGTCGGACTGTGACAAATGTAATAGTTTCTGCAGGAATCATAAAATAATGTTATGACTTGAGGGAGCCAGCGCAGAAGTAGGAAAACATAAAGGTAGTTTGCATGAAGTTCAAAATACAGATGTCTCAATTGGCCTGAATAAACAGCTTAGCGTGCACTTTGACAAAATATTATTCACACACCAACAAAAACATTTGCTTTAACAATTTGACTTTCACTGATCTTTGGACTTTAAACCATCATTTACTGATTTATATGGCCACCTGGGGGAAAGCTGAGACAGATTTTAACTGCAAAACAGACATATTATCACTTCCTATGTTGACATGGAAAACCTGTAGCTTAATTATGCACCCGGTAGCAATAATTTAGTGTCATGTTTCAGGCACGACGACCTTTAGTCAAATATTCACTTAGATGATATCTCTCTTTTGCTTTTCGCCAACCCCAGAGGGGAATTTGCAACTCCTCAGCTGTTAAACGCTCCACTGTGTTCGTTCACCAGCTGGTTGCTAACTTTGTGGGTTTTTACTCACTTTCTACTGCAAGCAGGAACAACGCTGCAGAGCATTGAGAGGAGATTTGAAGCAGTCATTCTCAGCTGTCACTAATCTTGACAACCAGTTCCACATACCTTGATCCATTGTTAATGTGAAAATATTGGTTACAGCAGCTGTAGTGTGTAGAATATTTGGCAATAAGAGTTGAGTTCCAGTCCATCCAGGTCAGCCTGCTTCATATTCATCTGCTCAAACACTACATCAAAGTATAAAATTCATCTTCAAAATTACCATTTCGGACAAGCCAAAGCGTAAAAATAATAGCCCTGGGCCGGTGGCCTCTTTGAATATCCAAGTCCCACTTCATATAACTTAAACATCTCCCGTCTCAATATTACCGTATAACTCATCGCTGGCTGTGCAGAAACAGCTCCAGAGTTTTAATTTAACAAAACTTTAGGTTGCTTCGATTCTGTATATGGTCACCAGAGGGAAGACAAAACATCTCACTGTGCTGCACTTAAATGACTACAAAAACTAAATTAATCTGGATCAACTGGACATGTTTCAAATCAAATAAAGTACTCAGGAAAAGGGTAAAAAGTGTAATATCTGGTCTTAACCTTTTCTTCATAAAACATCTGCTGGAGCCTGCTTGACCGTTAGAGCAGCCAACGAAGAAAATACCAACACCTGTTCTGTGACGCAGCCCAGCAGTCGTAATCACATTATAACACTCGCTTTTTATTGACTAGAAGCAAACCAATGAAAGTGTCTTGCATCTTTCTCTTGACTGGTGGCATTTCTGAGCTCCATGAAGGATACCGCAAAAAACACAAGCTGACAAAAACTTGCCATGCTGCTCTCACACAATGACCTTCGCCATGTTTCACACAGTTTCCATGGACACAGCAGAAATAAGAACCAACATCAGGCTTTTACCACCCTCTCGGATCATACAGTTATCATAGCTGCAAGTTAGGAAACGTATATGTACAAAATACACATCTTAACATTTCAAATATAAAACCTCATCCCTGATTGTTTTCGGTGGGTAATGAAATATAAAGAATTACACACCCAGATAAAATCTATAGAAAGAAAATTGCAGCTGTGCTAATTCTTTATCTATGTCACTCAAATTTACATCGCACCAACTTAAAATTCAAACACTGACAGCAACAATGTCATCCTTGTGTTGACTTGCAGCAACAGAGATTTTGCTTGCAGATTTTTGCGGAATATAAATGATGCCAGGAGTTGAGATTCACCCGGTCCCCTAATGAAATGCACATGCTGTAAAGTAGTAAATCCAAGGTTGTAATACGCCATGTTTTGGATCCATAAATGTGTCATATTATATTTTGGTGGACAGTGACATAAATATATAAATAAATAAGACGCCGCGGGTTTGTCCCTATCAACCACAAAGCCGACCTGTTTGTCCTGAATGAACTCTTAAGATCAGAATTTATGACAAATATTGGCCGCGAGCCCGTTTGACACACTCAAGGTTGTATTTGATGGATGATCACAAATGGTGTTTGCATTTTGTGTGTGTGTACAGCATGAAATTTCACGCATTAATCAGATTCTCCTCGTATGCAAACAGAAAAGTAAGTCCACATTTCCAAGCCACTATGGGTTCATTACCAACTTTAATTTATGTTATATTTAAAAAGCGAGAGTCTGGTGTGAAATAGTCCCAGTTATCACAAACTACACATTGTTTGTCAGGGGAAACTTGGCCTCACCGTGTCCTACTGAACAGTACAATACCACTATACATTATTCTTCCTATACTCAGATTCTAGGCTATCTGAAGCTGGTCTCCCTTTCCATCAATTACAAGGTGCCAAAGCAGCAGCAGGTAGGTATTTGCCACTGAGCCTCTAACCTGTCATTCTGGGTACTGACGTCCAATTAATGAGAATTCAGCAGGGGATTTTCTCCCCAGAAGAGATTATGGCGAGAGGCAGGAGCCATCACTCTCCTACCTTGGGTGTTCTTCACTGAGAAAGACAGCTATTGTCACAACATGCCTGACTCAAGCTGCTCTGCTCCACAGCCTGATAAGCGGCTGTTTGATCCTCCTGCATTAGACCATAGCAGGTGTTTTAATGCAGACATTCAGGCTGTTTGAGAGACCACCTTTTATGTTTTAATAAACGCTGACCATGGTTAAGTCACTACTAAACTACCTTACAGTACATGCATTCTGTGCATAGTCAGTTTGAGCTCAATAGAGGACATAAACATGATTTGTCTGTTAGTGGTTTTGAGGTTTTATTTCAATGTGGAAATCACCAATACAATAATTCGTTTTTTGGACATTTATGTACAGAGGAAAACATGTCAAGCAAATGCAACTCAGCTAAGATATTCTCATATTTTCCTGACAAGTGACCTCTCATGATTGGAATTTATTATAGATGCTATTTCAGAGGCAAAGGTGTAAGTAGTGTGATGTTTTTTACAGACTGTAAATGTTCATTGCCAATGTTTTAAAAATTCTTCTTGTTGTCGACAATGACTGGCAGTAGCAGAGTGCAGTAAAATTTAGTGTAGCCTGTGGCTAAAACACTTCATTAAGGAAAGATCATAGTGTTAATTTGGATACTTTTGCTCATGGAGAGTGTAACCAGGATCCAGTTTATGATACGCCTAAGAGTTTATTTTCAAATTCTTGAAATATAGTCTGAAAAGCATTGTGTGGACAGGAAGTGATTAATGCTTGGATGACATTTCCGAGAAACTAAGGTAATGGCTGAATAGCTATTGGCTGGATTTTTCAAATGTCAAAAAACACTTTCTAAAAGAATTAACTGTACCATAAAGAAAAACAAACCAAATGGTCATTTTTAAATTTGAGTGGACAGACAGGAAGAAGCCAACTATCACATACAGTTATTACTCCTACAGTGTAGGCCTGTATGCAGAGGCTTCACAGCTACAGTACTAGTCTAGACACCAACATGGGAGTTGCAGTCGCTTTAAGGTGTGAAGGGAGGGAGGATATTTTATGTGGTAAACTCTTACAGTATACTCTTGGCTGCCTTCCTCTCTCATCCTCCTCCCCTCCTTCCTCCGTTTTCTTTCCCAGACAGTTAAGGATGAGTGTAGTCTAGATGGAGAGTGGGTGGGCGATCAGCGACTGCTTGCCAAGCTGGCGAAAGATTGTGCCAGCCGAGCATGGAGTATTCCAGCCTCGAGCTGTCCACCCACTCCAGATCCTGTTCTTCTGCGACTCGCCTGCAGCCTGAGCCGCCTTCCTTTCACCCTTTTATTCGCATGCTCTCTCTCAGACTCAGGTGTAAAGCCTGATTTCCATATAACCCTTTCATTTTTATTTTTTTTGAAGACTATTCTCCGTGCAGTGTCCATCCACATTAGCTGTGTGTAATGAACCAATTGCATTTAATCTGGGCAGCATCCAGGCGGGGCACTAGGCTTGTTATGGGATTATTATCTTTGCCTTATAGTTTGTCTTGCCTCAGGTGGATGAAATGTCAGAAACTGTACTTATGAGTTCTGCGAATGCTCCGTGGAATCCCCACTCCTTATGACTAAATCTTTTAAGCCCAAGGCGAGACATTTCTCTGCTTTGCTGTATAGCTCCAAATGCTTCTTAAATGCCAGAGATGAACATCTTGTGATGAAACTTTTGTCTTTCTTTTTTTTTTTTACCCCAATTTAAGTTAAAGAAAAGGCTTCTTAGCTGAAAAAAATATGGTTTTAATCAGTTTGACTCCTGGCTATGGGCTTTGTTATTGTCTCCTTCTGAATGTGAGGCTCCATCAGCTGCTGTAGTCACGTCTGTGTATGAAATAGAGAGGGAATAAAGGAGAGAAAGAGCTTCATGAGGAACAGGCAGCGTTGATGTGATGAGCTGTGACACACAGGGCAGCGCTCCATCCCTGTGTTGGAACACGCCTGGATGCTCCATGGAGAGGTTTTTCGGTTAAATTTCAGCCTCGCTTGTTAATGTGTAAATTACTGCAAAGTCCAAACAGGTCTCAGCTGAAAGGGAGAACAGCCTCAGAAAATGTGGCAGCGTGAGGAGGAGCAACAAGTTAATTATCTTTCCCCCAGTGAAAGGGATATCATGTGGTGTTATAATAAACGCAATAAGTGCACTTTTACTGACAGCTGTGCATCTTGTGATCTCGCCGGCTTGTGTTTTTGTGCCACTTTGGATTTAAAGCAGAACCCCCCTACATGGATGAAGAAGCTTGCCTCTGCTTCTCCTTTGCATACACAGAATTGTAAGCTGGTTAAGAGCTGTTTAAGTCTCCCGTGTTGATTCCCCCGCAGGAAAGAGGAAACTTTCCTCTGGTTAGAGCATAGCGCCTGCCCCAGACAGAGTGGGAGGAGATGGAGATGAAAGCAGATCCTCCATGTGTCAATGTATGTTTTCCCAGAGAGGTTTCTATCCCTGTTTCACTTCTACCCACACCAATAAAATCAGTGCAATGTGTCAGCAGAGTGGACTGGTTTGAACAGAAAGGAGATCATGAAAAAAAAGGTTTCTTTTTGAGTCACCTGCCAGCATCTAAAGGAGAGAAGTGCACTATCTGCCTCCCTGCCTCTTCCCTCTCCTCTCCTCTCCCTCATCCCCTGCTCTCTGTGTTTCTCCCTCCCTCACTGCATTTTTCCCAGGCTGAGGCGTCCATGGACCCTCTGGCTCCGCTGCTTTCGTCAGTGACTTGGAGCGCACCGAGAACTTTGTGAACTCTCCGTGTTGGAGTGGGAAGGGAGACGAAGAGGGAGCAGTTGATGGGACGCAGCCCGGCAGCAGCAGCAGGCTCCTCTGGAGACGGCATCAGGACTCTCAGCTGGAGATAATCCCCTGGGTCATGACAAGACAGCGCCTCAGCCTCCTAACCCCCCTGGCTCTGCTGGGACTCCTCGTGGGGCTTGCAGACCTCAGCTATGGCTCCACTGGAGAGGATGAGGATTACTACATGCAGGAGCTGCTGACAAGAGAGCAGTACAACCAGGTCCAAATGCTGGAGAAGCCTGTGGCCTCGATACCTGACAGGCATGAGCACCATGGCCATAACCCTGCCAGGAAAGTGCCCAAGGGGAAAGCAGACAGCAGCAGGCAGACGGATAAGACCACAGCTGATGCAAAAACAGGTAAAAGCATTTCCATCTCTTATAGCAGCAGCACGGATTTACAGTTTATGTCTCAAACTCTCCTGTGTATTCAGTCATAAAACTTTATTCCTGCTCTAAAATCCTCCACACTGTCATTATCCACTATAATCAATGAGCAATATAGCTGTTTCTTTATACTACAACACATAAATTGATCATTTTCTCACAGTAAAGGCAACATTAAAGTTTGAAAACTTCAGTTCTGCTGAAACTTTTGAATGAGTTGAATTTATGAGTCAGTGTTGACACTATATGACAGTGTATGGTTAATCATTTCTGCCAATTTTGAAATAAAATGATAAATGCATATTCTAGAGTATAAAATATATATAAGAAAGCTACATTAAAAACAACACATCATCATCAGTTTACATCAAAAGCTGGAATTATTTTTTCATAAGTTGTGGCTCTGTTTAATTACTTCTTTCAACTGTAATGCCCCAGACACAGAGAATTTGAGGCATGACATTGAACCTTGCTTTCCTCTGGGACTTCAGAGGAGCAGCTGGATTCACTTCACATAGTGATGGATGTGCAGAGAAAGGACAAAAAACACACAACACAACAACAACAACAATGACCTCTTCAGGTGGTCCTCCTCCTCACTCCCCCGTCCACATAGATCTGAGCCGTGTTGCTGTGTGTGGGTTCTGCGGAGCAGCAGGATTAACAACCTCACGCACAGCAGAGGTCAGGACTGTATTTCATGTCGGAGCCAGAACACATGTGAAATCCACGTTTTTTTCCCCACAAATAGCAGCGAGACCCAGCACCCAGCAGTGCTGTCCTATTAACGTCCGCATGGAAATGTCTGTGGGACTCTGAGCACATGCAGTAGCAGGTTTGGAGGCAGGTTTAAAATCCTGCCAGGTGATTGGAGGAGGAACAGGCATGAGGGCTTCTGTTGGTTGGTGGCCGGTGATTTAGAACAGCTGCATCGACAGTGACCTCATGTTTCAGGCATCTGGCTTCACATGTCTAAGCAGGGATACCTGCTGCAGGTGGGACTGCGGGGGAAATAATAACAGCAAACCACACTGAAGCCACTAGCCTATTTGCTTTTGCGGAGATCGTTATTTGTTCAATCCGCATTACACTCCAGCATACACACATAAAACATTTTAGTGCTCTTGTGAAAAGTAGCCTAACTGCAAGGACTTACAAAGGCTTAAAAAATCTTTTTTACAGCATTTTAATCAGATTAGCTTATACTCAAAGACTCTGAAAGAAGCTATTTGCAAGTTTTGCTATTGCTATATGGCTATGATTTGCATCAATAGCTGTTTACCTACGTAAGTTGAGAGGAAAACTTCACTCTGTAAATCATTTACAGCTATCTCTATTAATAGGAAGAAGAAAAAAACAATGGTAACTTGTCTCTATCAAGTATTTTCTTCTACTGAAGTTAGCATGCTAACCAGCTTGCCCCAGGCAATCTCGTGACTTTGTTATCGTGACTCGATCCTGAAGATGTAGCACTGCTAAAAGGGCATATAGAAACCTGTGTAGACAGTTTGTCAAGTGGCCAAAAATGCAACAAATGTACCATTATGTAAACCTTTTTGTAGATTTTTTGCTTCTTTGTCTTGATTCTGAGTCTTTTTTTATGCTCATATCACACAGCTGCTAAAAAAAAAACGACTATATAGGCCTCCTTGTTTCAGTTTAATGATGCAGTGTTTTTGAAATTTCCAGCATGTACACATTCAGCTTATCTGAAATTATGAAAATAATGGACTCAATCCAAAAGTTGGAGGAACAATTTTCAGATAAAAGAAAATGTTTTTTTTTTTAACTCAAAATACTGTGTTAATTCTTTATAAAACCCCACTTCGTCTCGGTTATGTAACGGAGAAGGAACTTGTACTTTTACATCTAAAGAATTCCTTTCAATCTAAAATGTCCCCATGTCAGCTGCAAAACCTCACATCCACGTCTTTATACTACTGTGAATCTCTCCACTTTGTAAAAATGCACATTTTATGGTGCTATTAACTCACTGCCATGAGCCCTGTGCTGTGACAACGTCTAAATGATCATATCTCTGTGCTCACTAAATCCGCTGTGCTGAACCACACATGCAGCTCGGAGCATTGTGGAGGATTTAACCTGTCCCCTGAATGAGACGCGGATAAAGACTTTCAGATGTGAGAAGGATTGTTATCACGTGGGGGCCTATCCTGACCTGACACTCGGTCAAATAAAAAGCACACGCCTCACTTCCATCTTCAGTCCTTGGAATGTGACTGCCGGCCCTCACAGCTACCTTTTCCTACAGGATATTCTCATGATTGATTTGAACCTCTATAGGCTGATATCTCATAAATATTATGGCTATTATGGATTATCATTGGCTTAGCTATCCTGAGTGGGGACTATACACTGTCACTGAATGTTAGAGTTAACCTAGAGATCTCCTCCTGGTTCATTCTCCAGCCCTGAATCTATCCACATGTGCAGGACCGAATCAGCCAAAGCCTCCTTTTTTCTTTCATGTCAACACCACTGCTTTATCTCTACACGCTGACAATGAATCAGCAATTTTGAATGTGATTCAACTTCTTATATTCCGTTAAGACTGAATACATACGTGTCTATGTGATTTTCTTTTTTTTAGTGAAAACGCCCAACAAGAAGGCCGAGAAGACCAAGAAGAGCACATTGAAGAACCCAAACAGCGTCGCAGAAGGAGGACAATATAACGCAATAAAAGAAGGTGAGCGAAGAACAAGTGACACTCAACGATTTCATATAAATTCATCCCCCCGTCCTCCAACATGCAGGGGATCATTTCTCCGCTTTCACAGGAGCTGTTAGGATGGGAAAAAGGAAACAAACTCTCCCAGAGATGACAAATATTTTGGAGAGGCGAAGAGTTTTCAGAAACCAATTTCTCTTTTTCTTTTTTTCTTTTTCCTCCCAGAGAGGAAAAGTCTGGCAATATAAGATGATGCTCTCAGAAGTGGAGTCGAGCCACAGAAGCACTGATGTCCTCTTTGCTTATGAGGCATTGTGTTTGGTTTCCATGGATCACAGTATATTTGCGAGACTGAAGCCAAGATGCCCCAGTAGCCTTCCTGTCACGTTGGATGACAGATTAAGTTCACTTGACTGAGAGCGTGATTCAGGGCAAAGCGCGAGTAGTTTGACCTCAGAATTTCCACCGCGCTGAGCATGTTGATGTTGTCCATATAACACGTTATTTTTTTTCATTCGTCTGCACAGTGTGAGACATTAAGCAGAGCGAGAAGCTGTATTTTAATAACGCTGGGAGGTTAAGATTGGGCGTGGGAGCCAATGGAGAATTGATGTGTTTATGTTGAAACTATTGTGAGGAACCTACCGGGGCAGACAGAGAGCCTGCCATCTTAAATTTGCCACTAGGGGAATGGAAGCAGAAAGTTGGATATTCTCGTATGTAGGAAACTGGGAAGACCATTCAGACATGCCTGGCACAAGGAAGCCCCGCGCAGTCGAAATCTGGACAGCCCAGACTCCCCAAATCATGTTTTCATGGTTGAAAGTGTGACTCAACACCAATCTGTTTTCCAAATTCATTCCAGCGTCTCCTGGCAGCGGCTGATTTATCAGGGTCGCACAAATCACACACTTTCTATACATCAAGAGCTCCATTACTCGGCTTAAGAAATTGTTTAGCCTTGGAAATTGTAATTATTTGGCTATTGTCGAAGGTGGAGCAGAGCCTCAGTAGCTGCCACATCCACACATACCAACACAATGGGGAATTCATTAAACGTAGTTCAGAGACTAGCAGGGATTTTCAAAGTCTGATTCAGCGGAGGTTTCAACAGCTCATTCATTATTCCCATCAGTCGGAAAAGAAATGAATGTTGAAACAAGATGTTTCCGCCGAGATATGACAATTTGTCACGTGCACAGCCGAGCTTCAGAGGCTGAGGTTGACGAAACACGACTTGAGGGTTTTTGAAAGATGGGTCTGTTGAAAAGTAAAAATTGCATCAAGGGTTGTTGTGCAGCTGTCGGATGATTTGCGGTGTGATTTATCTCTTAAAGTGACTTTAGAGAAAAAAACACAATCTTCTTCTTCTAAATGAAAAGCTGAACTCATGATCAATAAAACCCACCATCCGTCACACTCAGGAAATCTGCTATAACAGCTTATTGTGGCAAATCTTGTGGCTGACATTTTTTAAAGTTAAGATAAAAAATTGGTGCATGTGATTGACAATGCTGACTTCACCGATCAGCAAAAGTTACATATTTTTGCTCTACACCACGTCTTTTTCAATTGGTCAAAGAGCATCAGTTAAAGATACTGTATAAACATAAATTCCACTCTACCAGATGTGAGAAAAGAACTTGTGATAGATAACCTGACTAAACTTTGATCCCAGAATTGTTTTTTTGGCCTTTCGTTGCAATGCATGAGGCTCTGACTGCCTGTTTTGTCATTTCTATTATACATTATTGTTGAATCCAGATGCTGTGTTCCTGTGTGGGTCCTCTTGCAAAGGATTGCATACAGATGGTGATAATGATTTAGGGCTTTGCAAAATGGCAGTCGTCCATCCTTTTTTTTTTTTTTTTGGTTTGTCCCGCTAACCTTGATCCTCTGGGCTGCTGCGAGGGCCAGTTTGTCCCTAATATGTTGTGATCGTCTCGTCTGTGGACTTACAGTACGTGTGTGATTCCAAGAGGATTTTAAATATAGACATAAAGGGTCGCAAGTGGAGCAACACATGTTTTATTGCCGTATAGAGTTTTACTACAATAACTGGTACTACTGGTGGCTTTGCATTTGGCTTGTTAATCAACTTTTTACGCCTTGGTTTTACAGCAGGAGCTAATTTGGTCTCGAGCTATGTTTTCTTTATGCACCTACTGTAACATAAACTCCACTCGTGCATGTGTGGATTTTGGACGCTGATCATTTCTGTCTGTGGTTTTTCAAAAAAAAATCATGATGCATGTGATTTACGACCTCCAGTGGCTCAGACATATCAGGGCTGATGGAACAGTAATAAAACACAAAGCCAGGTTCCTCAGTGGACATAAATATTTACTTAACATGCATATGTACTGTAAAAGCAAATGTCCACAGCGACAGTATTTTTTACGGAAAAAAAAAAAATCCATTGTCCTCTTTGTGCCTGTTTCACCTCTCAGTATTCAATCCTGGCCGTGTGACAGCGACATGTGAAGCACATGTTCAAACAGACTGGTGCCCAATCGGAAATTCTTGCTCTGAAATTCCACTGCTGTGGTCCAGGGGAAGTCTGCAAACAGCTCGACCTGACCCAAAGAGCCACTGGGCAGCCGAGCCTTCACACGTCAGCCTTGATTTGTCCATCTGGCCCGCGCTGGGCGACGTCCATTGTGGTGTAAAAGATGAGCCAATCTCACACAAAGAGCTCTATTTAGTGACCACCGTCTCAGTAACTGCAATCACTTAAAGGCAGGCATTTGATTCCAATGAACTGCAAACTCCCTCCAGCAGCAAATGAAAACATTCTTAAGTGATGTGCAGCTTTCTCTTTTTAAGACTGTGTTTTTCCAAAATAAAGGCAGGAGTGCCTTGAATACAGCCGCCTGCCTGACAGGCCACTGCTGGGGCGTCGGTGGCTGTTACTGGATAATTGGCACGCTCATGGATTTAATTACAGTGTGATCAGTCACATTGATGAATGCTAATTGCTGCCATCAGTTACACCAGTAAAGATATGAGCCATGGGACTCATTGTGTTGATGGATTTGGTTCTTTTAGTTTGGGCTGAAGAGAGCTCCACAGTGCTGTATCATCGTACAGATAAAGGAACTTCTGGTTTAGTATTAGAATTTAATTATAAAACAATAAGTTAGAATAATTTATGTTTGCAACAACAATTTTATGAGAATCTTGGAAAGTGGCAGCACAAGACGAATCAATGGATTAATGGATATTAACCTTATTCCACTTGCAAAACCATCAAAAAACAAACAAAGCAGCAACGCAAGGCTAAAAAAAAAAAACCCCACATATCTCATGACAAGATGAGTATTGTTTGCATTGTAGTGTTTCTGCACAGCTAAGCATGAGGCCACACAACATGCCTACAGCAACACATCAAGGTCACACACACTGAAGTCTGAATCACAGCTCCCAGGCATCACATACAGCGACTGGCTTCACTCTGGGTGTCCCCAGCTAACTCCACATCACAATAACTCAACACACATTTCAGTCAGTTTTACTCATCATGGGGAGTACCACTGAGTCAGTCGAAACGGGTCTGAAACTGTGTCCAAAATCACTTCTTATTTACTGTACACACATTTTATACAGTAGATGTAAAGTACAGCAATGACAATGTGTTCAGTTCACGTCTCCCTATTTTGAGTCTATCCAACAGGGTGCGGTGCGTGAGTGAGCGGGCAAGGGAGTGATTTCAGACACAGCGTGAGAGTCAAATCTGAGGAAATAACTCAATAACCCCCAATGAGGTCACACAGTGATGTCACCAGGGTTATTTAAGCTCAGCTGTGCAGACTTTTAACATACAAAAAAACAGGTTTTAGAAAGAGACACAGAGTTAAGAAGACACTGGTGTTTATGGCACTGAGCGTCAAACAAAAAGACATAATTAGATTGCATCATGGGAACTGCATGGAGCTTGAGCCTCACCAGAAACTAATTTTTTTCTGCCTCTACTCCAGCCTGTCCTTCTGGAGTTGCTGTGAGTGCTCTAAAAACTGCTATAGATAGTTTGTTTTAATGAACTGTTTTTATGATTATAGATTATAACCTGCTTGCACCAAAACTCCCTCGCTACACACCAGTGCACTGGAGCAAACAGTGAGCTGTGTGCTGTATGGTGATTTAAGTACTCCATTAATTCTATAACTTGTGGATTAGTAACAGCTGAAAAGCAAAGTCTACAGTAAATCCTCATCATCCATGAAGTCCATTATCTAATCACAGCTGAAAATCATAACAATACCTTTCTGACATTGAAAGATTTTCCATCTAATTTCACAGTTTAATAAAAACCTTTAATAATATTTATAAAGTTTTGCGGCTGCAGCTGCGGCAAGTTCCCATTTTCTCTAATTCAGGATAATGATACTGCTCCGGTCATTTTTAAACAATTTCATCATGTATGCAGTGTGCAGTTGGGTGGCTTTGATAGGTGTGGATTGCAAAATTACAAAAAAAACAACCCGAAAAACAAAACAAGAGGAAGCTCTCATAGTGTACTGTCATTAATCACCCATGAGGCTTGACGCATTTTGAAATTTATAGGAGTTTAGACATCAAAGTCTCCGTCACGCTGTTATAACTCCATTTCATTCATTCATTCTTTCCTTTTGTTGTTTGATTTTCCAGGTTTTAAAGGATGGGCTGTTTATACACAACACACACACACGCACATGCACATGCAGTTCACTTTTGTTGTGTGTGTGTGTATTGTTGAGAGGCAGAACAAAGAGACATCAACACAAATAATGGCCATTATGATAGCAATCACGTTCGGCTTTAATTTGGGCCTTTCACATAATTAGATGAAGCTTTACTGCTCACTATCTGTTGCCTGCTTTAGCTTCTCTGAATAGATCTCGTATTAATAGATCTTCTCAGTTACAAACATAGTGCAGCTTGCTTCTGCCTTGTTTGCTTCACACATTTGAGCTCACTGTGCAAAGTCTAAATTGCTCATTACTGTTGAGTCATTTTGTCAAGCTATTAACAAATGCACACATGGGCCCTCATACAGGAGCTGCTGTATACAGTGCAGAGAAACAGAGCTCCTGGAGCAATGCAACACATGATACATACTGTAACATTACCATTAAAATGCCAATTTATCATTCTCATTACCCAGAATGCCCTCCTATGGGATTGGAGACGCTGAAGATTGATGATTTCCAGCTTCATGCCTCAACTACGAAACGTTACGGCCTCGGTGCACACAGAGGTCGCCTTAACATCCAGGTAAGACGGGAATATAAAGTCTTGGCGCAGCTTGAACAAGCTTAGCAGGAGTATAGGAGCTCACATTGTACACCCCAGGCAATCTCACCTCACCTCTCATTTTCCAGCAGCAATAGAAGAAGAAATATGGCTGAGAGACAGTATCTTTTAATTTCAATATCTGATTAAGTTCATATTTATGCTCCTTGGAAAAGATGTCCTCTGTGATAAGTTGCTTTTCCCCAGTTAAATGTGGATGACATTATCATCCTATTTCAGCCCACAGCATATTTTTAATACTTCAAAGCTAACTCAACATAGAAAGTAATAGTGTTGCCATCAATACCAGGGGCACATCCCCAAACCTAATAAAAAAGGACTGGCATCTGGGAGACGAGGTATTTCCTGTTAGTGCAAGCTGTGCTTTGAGGGTATTAGCCTGCGTACAGTCTGCAGCGAGCCTCGTCCTCCGCAGGCTGCGGCCACGCCGAATCCAACGGCACAATTAATGAAACATACGCACACACATGCTGTTAATTCACTCAAGACAGCAGAGGCATTATGTTTCAGGAAACCAGCAAAAACAAAGGATTTATTGTTTGCCGTGTGCGCGCGCCCTCCCGTGCGTGTGAGTGCACGTCGGGAGTTGTGGAGGGGACAGAGATAGTGTCCATCCGAGAGCACAATTATCTGTAAATCAGGAGGAACACATCAAAAACAGATGTTGCCTGTTGAATCAGGCCTGTGGCCAGAGGACTTGGTTTATTTCCACTTTTGTAGCTGCTACACTTTGTTTAGATTCCAGACACCAACGGCACTGGGCTGAATTAACTTTCTCTTCATACTGGTAGATGCACACCAACAGGGAAACAGGAACAGCTGAAATATTAACAAGTTCTGAGATTTTACATATCCTGTAAAACTGAAAAAAGTGCAATTGAAATGTAAATGAAAGAACGCTACCCAGCAGGAAAATGCATATATAGTAATTATGGGATACGTTTGCCAGATTTTTTTTTACATCCAAGCAAGCTACTCATGGAAGCTCCTGCATCTGCACCTGGATCTGGATTGGCACCAAAAGTGTAATCACTTGTTCCGTCGCCAAGCCTTCGTCCATATTTCACTGGATAATCAGTCATCTGTTTGAGATGTTCTGCTACAGCAACTGCCAGACAAACAGAACATAAAACAAAGCCCATCATGTAATTCTCATCCATCATTCCACAATAAACTCAGCGTGTGCGTTTTCGCTTTAGGAAAGTGGTCCATTTACGCCTGGGACCCCCACGTCTCCTAACAGTACGTAAATGAAAAGTACTGGACCGTCAAATGTGACCTATTTCTTCTTCTTTTTTTTTTCCGAACCCACATCCTGACAGGAAGTTGGATCAACCAGTGACCTTCTTTGCCACAAGATGTTAAGATGTGTGTCAGCTGTCCGATCTCCTGTGTCTGCAGGAATATCATACTTGCGCTCATCCAAAAGTCCTCAATAATTCTAAATCAAATTGATTTACTTTTCATGATGAAGAGATTTAATCCATACAGGACATAGGGGCACAGTCAGTGGAGGTAAGAGAGTCAGTGAGTAGTAGTAGTAGTAGTAGCCAATTTACATAATGTACCTTTAACCCCCCCCCTTTGAAGTGAGCATATGTAAATATGGACATGTCCTATTCGTCAGTTTTGATATGATTCTGTATTAAGGCTTAATGAGAGCCATGTACTTCAAAGAGACTTGGCACTCATTATAAAGAGGCTGTGATATTATACACTCAGCAAGTCCACAACTGTGTGTCAACACAATGTTTAAGTTCAGATGAAGTAGATGAACAATGTGTCCTGTCAGCATACAGCATGTGCGTGATGGTTCGCGCCATCTCTGCTCTGAGCCAACATTGTCAAATGGTGCAGCACAAGGCTTTTTATGGATGGAGGAGCTTTTAATGCATTAAAAATTAGTTTAACATTTTCAGCTGTTGAACCGAGCGAGCGTCAAGAGAAACGTGTCCCCGCGTTACATCAGTGAAATGTTACGATGCTGAAACTGTTGCAGAAAATTCAGGAATGCTGGGGTTTTGGTGGGGAAAGTAGAAGTCCTGTCTCACAGATGTGTCCGCAGTTTATTTCTGAAATTCAGCTTTACTGGCTTTATTTTTGCCCTTGTTAACTCCCTGTAGCCCAGTGTGAGTTATGTACTGTAGGCTGCACCTGTTTTACACAGTCCGTGTGCTATCTTCATATTGGCAGGAAAACACATCCACCAGGCCTTAGCTGATTCTTATCTAGACAGCAAACTTCAGATTGTCAGAAGATCTAAACATCTAAGCAATGTTGACTTTTGCATACTTCACCCTCTTCACACATTTGTAAGAAAGCCAAGTAGCCACTGTCAGCATTACTATTCAGTCTGCTGTACCATGCATACACCATGTGTGTGAGTCAACATGTACATCTGGAATAAAACTGTGCTCCATGCATGCGTCTGCTTCTGGCCCGCAGGCAGGCCTTTATGAAGATGACCTCTATGACGGGGCCTGGTGCGCGGGGAGAGATGACCCGTTCCAGTGGTTCGAGGTGGATGCCAGGAGGCTGACAAAGTTCACGGGGGTCGTCACACAAGGCAGGAGCTCCCTCTGGTCGTGAGTAGAAACCCTGCACACACACACGCACGCATGAAGAGTTGCAGACGGTTGCGAAGCGAGGACGGGGGATTTTCTTGTTGCCCAAGTTGACTTGAAAGGATAATTGTAATCAGGGGGTGATGGGTTTCGTGCCAGTTTCCCTAAGTTTCCTTAAATCCTAGTGGTGTCTGTCTTGAAGATGTTTTTAATCATTTCATTTTTGTAGAACACGATACATAATCCAGGATATTTAATAAGAATCTCTAAAGCTTTGTCTTGTTTTTGTTTGCTGTGCAAAAGTTGGTCAGTGCAGGCGTAACGCTCCACATTACTCCCTCATCTTATTTCAGAGCAACACTAACAACATAATATGAGAGGGAAATATGCAAAGTAGATTATTATTTTTATTTAGATTATTATTTCATGCTCTGTGCCAGACCAAACATCTTGAAATTGCAAGGAAAAAAAACAAGAAAAACATGGATGTAGAGTCTGGCTGGCTGTCTGTTTATATTGGTAGCATTTTGTAGATTAGCAGTTAATCTTGTGAAGTTTGCAGGGTTCGTCCTCTGGGGGTCATGACTGTCTGCACAAAAGTTCATGGCATATCACATAATTATTGAGACTGAGTCAGTGTCTAGATCACAGTTGCTGACCAACTGACCATCACTGCCACGTGCCGCTACAGCCACTTGGCTTATCCTAACCCAAAAACACATAGACGGCCAAATTAAATATGGCATGAGTTTCAAAATGAAAAACTGAAGAAGTGGGCCGGCAGCAATAATTATTCCAAAGCTCTAAATGTCTTCTTGGATTTTCCTTTAAACCCAACTGGAAAATTTGACTCCACAAATATAAACAAAACAAGCTTTTCAATCTCATTCCACATGGCGCCGATCCTTCACTGGTGTTTGCCCTTTTCAAAAATCTTTTCTGATCCCCTCACTGTGGGATTAAGGATTTATTGATTGGAGTGCAGCCTCATTCTTTCATGTCTCTTAAAAGGTCACCACATTATAAAAATAACACTGGAGGAAATAGATTTTTACTGGACTGTAAGATGGTTCATCACACTCGGATGAAGGCTAAAAATGGGGAACACAACGAGATGGCATTACTTCTAAAATCATTCATATTTTCAGTCATTAATTATGTAGGCTATAATAATTTACTTTAACACATACTCTGAATTTGTGCATTGTCACTTACCAATTTTTACTTAGTGTGGGTCAATTAAGCTCATAATACACAAAATTACACTACAGTATACTGTGTTAATGTCGAAGTATCAATGAATACTACATCAATGTTGATTTTCATCTTTATTTTACTGTTGTGTTATTTATTTCAACTTGAATATTACATTTGACCCAGTGACTCCTATTGGTCATACCAGAGGGAAACAATAAATGTGTTATAGATCGATCAGGTTGCAGGAAAATAATGATAACTAATCCAGCACACAATTGTCTTGGGTTTGGTTTGGTTTGGTTTTCTGCCTATACAGTATGTACTGTTAACCCAGTCTAATGCTGATCCTAGATTGAATATGTGTGAATGCTGACTACTTATGCACACATGCTCTACAGTGCATAGCTGAGCTCTTCAGAAATCCACTCGAGGCTCACAAAGGATTAGGTGTGTGTGTGTTTTGTTATGGAGAACGGTACCTGTTGTCATAGTACTTCACCTTGAATTATTCAGCCCGCACTTTTTCAACAAGGCTGGATTCTCCATTATTCTCCTGTGGACGTGGCTGCATAAGCTCCTATTGTACCAGGAAACAATACAGCAAACTCATACTGACCATACAGGTATGAATACGGACCACCTGACTGAGGATTTATAGGACTAATGGACTGACTCATGTTCATCTTAACTGTGCATTGTATTGTATGCATGTAACTGGGGACTTGATGGCATTAGAGACCAAAATGTGGTAGTAAATGATTTCCAAGTTGTGCACATATATGTCAGTAAGTCATTAATAAAGGGTTCCTCCAATACATTTAAGGAATTTTGGTGCTACAAAGCCAAAACAAAAATATTTATTGGTGGGGTTACATTCAGAATAGTTTGTAATTATTTGTATAGCATCATTCTTCCAGATTTATGACCTGCAAACTCATAACAGTAGTTATATAGCCATAAAAGAAAAGAGTATAAATTAGAGTATAAAGCTATGTTTTTTAAAGATAGTGTACAGGTTTTAGGAATAAGAAATAGAGAGATATGATAAACGAATTGATCTTAGTTTCACTCTTTCTTTTTATATTACAACAATTAAGTGTTCAACTGAAGAAAAGGTTGTACTCACATTTAAGCCAGTCCTCTGCTCATGAGAGAGAGGGAGAAAAAAAAGGTACAGTAACAACTGCCTCTGTTAACATTTTCCCGCACCACCTACCTACTCTGACTCTGCTCTGTAATAATATTTGACAACTTTTGGCCTTTGTACTTCTTAATTGGAAAGGGTGGCACAGACTTCTGGAAACTGCTGCGTAGTTGAAGAGCATGGGGAGATACTTTATCAGCCTGTGTTTGTAATTTTCCTTCACGGCCGGCACGATCTAAGGGTGCAAGAAGACATTGATTCCTGAGACAGTATTTCTCCTCAATTAGCTCTGTAGGGCATGTAGCTGTCTGTGGTGCCAGCTCAGGGGCTTCTGTCTATAACAGCGCTTTAATTAGTAGAACTGGGAATTCTTTGCCAAGCTGTACCAGCTCAACACTGATGTCTCTATCCAAATACATTGGAGTCACTGCCAGCCTACAGTACATATTGCATATTCTGGGTAGAGCTTGCTCTGGCATGATGGGACATTAAGTCATCAGTGAACTCCAGTTACACACAGACATAAAAACACTGTTTTTGTTTTGTTATTTCACCTCTGCTCTGCTTTGCTCTGCGTATCCTGCTTCTGGTGGTTCATACCAGTGTGTTTGGAAGTACTTCTGCAATATTGTGCTTCTGGACAGCTGTTTGTTTCCATTTACCTCCATTCATTATGAAAGCAGATTTCTCACACTGAGAGTTGAGTTTTGCTCAACACATCCACCTGGATAGCTCAGTAGGAAATGGCACTGACTATGCATAATGGGAGGCTTGTGGTTCAAATCCCACTCAGCCCTAGTGTGATGCTGTTGTCACCCTTGTTTCAGCATACTACCTCACCTTGGTTCTGGATTCATGAACCACTGCCTATGTTTCTGATTTGTTCAGCCATTCAAATGAGCAGTTTAAATGAAATGAAATGAAATACCAACTCGGTCTTGATTTTTATCTGACTAAAGTTTCCTGAACTTCTGAATCAGACCTCCACCCAGTTCAGATAAAAATCATCTGCGTGACCAACTTCACTTTTGATCAGGTTCCAAAACTTTAAATAATGAAAATCTCCAGTGACACTGCTAATATAAATTCTTTGACCTCCTCTGCAATCTTCCTACTTTTAAAACCGACTTCCACCCTGTGAGATTTAAGCATGTCTGGATGTGTGCTGAGCGGCGCGTCCTCGCCGTCACCTCGCCGCTGCATTTGCATTGAATTCTGCCTGACAGGATATTTCTCTTCCTCCTTCTCATAACAGAAGTGACTGGGTGACCTCATACAAGGTCATGGTGAGCAACGACAGCCACACCTGGATCACTCTGAAGAACGGCTCAGCAGACTTGGTGAGTAACAATCATGACATTTAAATAACCAACATTTCCCAATGGACAATAAAGTAAAGCTTTTTTGGCTTGAGTGTTATTACTCTCTGTCTCTGTTAACTAGCTTCATGAGGACTCTTTGTTTTGTGTGTCCCTGAGTGACTGGAAGCAGATAGAAAAATTAATTCTTGCTTGAGAGCAATTACACATGGAGCTGTGGGTCTCTGCTTATTTCCAAGCTTAATGAGCTGAGAGGGAATAGTAAATACTGATGATCCTCAAGCAGATGGGGACCTCATTTTGTCTCTCTTTCTCTACTTGAAGCAACTGAGGAGACAGAAACCAAACACGGCAATACCCTGACAACAAACTACAACTAATCACTGAGGCATTTGGATGTAAAATAACATTGATATTAATAATCCCATTATCCATGATCACGCAGATCTGATTAAGTTGGTACTTTTGAGGAGAATCGTATCTGCGTTGCTCCCCGCTGTGATTCACATCCCCACAAATGAAATCTTGGTGTAATTGTAAGCTCCCATGGCTGTTGATGTCATCGATGTGGGAGATTATGCCTCTGCAGTGATTTAGTCTGCAATGCGAGCTTCCCGCCCTCCCTTTGCACCAGATGCCAAACTTCACTGCTAGTCTTTCAAAATGCCAAAAGGTGCAGGGAGGAAGTGCAACTGTGTATAGTAGAAATTACATTAAACTCCCAGGGGTGTCTGTGTTTAATGACTCTCAACAGGTGCATGCAAGTATGTTTGCTTAAGGATCATGTGGATCAGATCATGGAAACAATAATGCCTCTTGATATCAAGGACGATTAGCATTCTTGGCTACATTGGGTTCATTTACAGCTGTAAGCCATCAAATGAACGAAGAAAATAATTTTTTAAAATACCGTTCTCCAGTGTTTATTCACCATCGGGCTGATTGTGTTTGCCTCAGTAGATCTTCAGTGCCAACCGGGAGAAGGAGATCCCAGTCCGGAATATCTTCCCAGTACCAGTGGTCGCCCGGTACATCCGAGTCAACCCTCGCTCATGGTTCGGCAGCGGCAGCGTCTGCATGAGAGTGGAGATCCTTGGCTGTCCTATGCCAGGTGACGGGTTTGTATGGACAAAGCAGACACATGGATTATTCTGAATGAATGAAATACACTGAGACTTATTGGTAGATGAGAGATGAGAAGTGAATATTCTGAAGTTAACGTCTGAATTCAAGAGCAAAAGTAACTAATTGGTCCAAGGCCTCCAGAATAATGTTACGGTTAGGTTGAGGCACAGGTTAAAATGATAATTATAGTGGTAATAATAAATGCAGAGTCATGTTTACGGCTGAGGAAACTGTAAATGAACTGCTGTTTCCTGGGTTAAAATCTTAAAAATGTTGTTTACCCATCTGTCCATAACCTCTGTGGGCTTTATAGCTCTACAACAGCATCATATTGCTTACGTTCCTGTTTCATGGTATTTTAATCTGCTGTGCCATGTTTTGGCTCTGGACTTCTTGAATTTCAATGGCTCACAGGGCTGCTTTCAATCTGACATCTCACATAGCCATACCTTTTTAATTAATGGACTTGAATGTTTGCACTCAGCATTGGTTAGAGGGACAGTTCACCCTTAACGCAAAGCTGCCCCTCAGGTTCTCTCTCTTATCTCTGCTTGTATTAAACCATGCAGTTTTGATTTTATGTGCCGAGGTTTTGAAACAACTCTCACTGAGACATTTCCCTCTGTAAAAATAGTCCCAATGAAAACACAACACGGCAACGTCTGTCGAGATTATCCACAGTAACTGGGACATTGTTTCTATAAAGCCAGGTTGCTGTTGAGTTATTAATGTGTAACTTTTGAGCGCTCGGAGCACAGCACATTAAATTAAATTTTACTTCCTTTGTGTCGGGATGCCGGCAGAAACCTCAAAGGCACTTATCTCAAAACCTTGGCACAAAATACCAAAACTTTCTGGAAGAATAGACACCACTATAGGCAACAGAGAAAATATTTTTCTTAGTGATATAGCTAAACGTGAAGGAAGAGAGCAGGTGTTCCATATTTATAGTCTGCACACACATTGTATGACAGATCATTCCTCTCCTTAGATACCATCACAAATAAAGTCATATATTCCACTTAACTCAATATTTTCTGATTCCCTGCAGATCCAAATAATTATTACCACAGACGCAATGAAGTCATCACGACAGACGACTTGGACTTCAGACACCACAGCTACAAAGAGATGAGGCAGGTGAGTCACAGCGAACAGGAAACAACAGCCTACGTTGGGAGGCCCAGCTCTTATTTCTTATTCAGCAAAGAGACCAGAGCATGGAGCAATAAAACATCCTGCACCACTGTGAGCTAACGCCAGACAAGTTGTGTCCTTTGCAAGAACAAAGTGTGCAACAGCAACAAATGAACCCAGCGCTGCCTGCCACATGAAAATGCATACAGCATCTCCTCGGCTGTGTCATTACTTATTCATATAGTTGTCATGAACAGTAGGCCCGTTTGTACCAACAAGGAGGACAGCTGTATTTGTCACTGTGTATCCTGTGACTGAGCGATTGCAAAGGTACAAGTGCCGTGAATTGTAATCGCCTCTAATGTAGCGGCCAAACGGTCGACCACTGGTGTCCTAACCTGCTGTTATGACCCACAATGAGCCAATGAGTCTCTAATGCTCGCTCTTTACACCTATAGCACAAAAGCATTCTTTTCTACCCCACCAATATATAAATGAATTAAACAGATTCGTCTTTTCTTTAACTTTTAGTTACCTCAGAAGCTAATTTGTGTCACGCAGGGTGTCCAACCTCTATAGGCCTTCCCAAAGAAAGAAAGGATTATTTTTAAACTGGGCTTCTCAAGCCTTTTCACCCCTGACATTTCTTTTCTCCATGCAGGTACCTCGGTGCCGTATCTCCCTCTTGTCCACGACAGTTTAAATAGTGCCATGAAAGTACCTCAGAGTGGAAATAGGCCACTGTGGCTTTTCGAATAAAGTACATATCCCTTGGGAAAAGTGAGAAAGATAGCTCTTAAGGGCTATCCTTTCCCAGATCACGGACTGATTGTAACATAGTAGCCCTGGGAATACTGATATTGCCAGAGCATGGGTAGTTTAAAACCATTACAAAAGGTGGCGTAAAGAAAGAATATTTTCCACATTCTTCAAAGAGGAGGATGGCACATTACCATGGCACACCGCAGCCAAGAAGCCTCATTTAACACAGGCATTAGCTTAAGTATATATTGTAGTTGCTATAAGCAGATTTAAACACCGTCAGCACCATTCAGTTTTGCCATAAAGAACAAGTCAACACCCACTTGGTCGTGTAGTGTTAAAACCTTCAAGCCAGAATGTTCTACATTGATTCTGCCAAACAGCATCCAGGTATTTACCAGGGGAATTCTGCGACTTATTAAACTGGTTGTAATCTATTGTTTAATGAACAAAAGCAGATGTTGGTTAAAATAGTCAAGATTTAACTCAGACTTAATTAAAACCCCATCCCTCCTGACTGGTTAATGCATTCTGCAGCAGCTGGAAGAGTGAGTAAACACAGATTTCTGACATTAATACAGTCGCTCCACTTAACAGCTTGTTAGTCTTTTTTTTCCTTGCTGCACTTCTTCTTTGTGTCTCCACCCGAGCCCACATGGGTAAATGATGGTCGCTGCTATTTTAATCAGGTCCTCTACGAGCCTGTCTTTATAATTACCTTGACTGCTTCTCACGCAGCCTCCCTCACTTGCTAGAATGATATTAAATAAGGTCTGTGTCACAGCACTGGTGATATTGCTTTTAAATTTCCAATAACATGAAGATACTTTTGTACTATTTTGAGGCTTCACATACCCAGAATTCAACGCGTAATTTTTGGCATCAAATTTGAAGTATTTCTTCATATAAAAAAAACGAACTTTCATGACTAAATAAGAGACAGTCAATATGAAAAACACATACAGAATAATTTTTGTTCATCTCAAATTAAATTTAAATCTCAATTCAAGGTTAATTTACCCTTGTTCTGGAGTTTAAAGCAAATTGAGTTTTCTTACTCATTCATCAACAGTAGATATTGAAATTTGCATTATTGTGAGCACTTGTGATTTTTCCGCCAATTTTGTGTCAACTTCTTCCACTGATGAAGACCATGAAATAGGAGAGAAAGTTCAAGAACAATTACGTAAAACGTTTGGGACATATTTAGTGTGAAAAAATCAGTTGTTTATGAAGTAACTATAGTAACCAGAGCTACAAAAACTTTTGTTACATAATATTTCCATTCTCAAAGGTTAGTCGAAGCTGCAAAACATGAAAATATCTCAGAAGTTAATGCTTGAATAAATGTACTATTAATTGTTTAAATGCATTCTCTATTTTCAGGCTGCAGAAGCCTAAATTAGAAGATATTTTAGGTAAGAGCTAATGCTTCATTTTTTACTTTCTGCAGCTTATGAAGGTGGTAAATGAGATGTGCCCCAACATCACCCGGATCTACAACATAGGAAAGAGCTACAGCGGCCTCAAGCTGTATGCAATAGAGATTTCTGACAACCCGGGAGAACATGAAGTTGGTGAGTGTACTGTATTAAAGGCAACAGTGAGTTTTAATGTAACAGGATGTGATTGCTCAATTAAATGTACTACAACGTCAGAAACAATCCCAATGTTCCTCGGGGTGTTTTTCTTTGTGTGTATGTACATTTTGTCACAGCAATTATATATATTAAAATATTTAATTTTCTTCTATCTTACACCCCCTCCCCATCTCTTGTCTTTCGTATGAACCTGTTGACCAGGTGAACCAGAGTTTCGTTACACAGCAGGTTCCCATGGTAACGAGGTGCTGGGACGGGAGCTGCTCCTCCTGCTGATGCAGTTCATGTGTCTGGAGTATCTGTCTGGCAACCAGCGGATACGTCACCTGGTGGAGGAGACCAGAATCCATCTATTGCCATCTGTCAACCCCGATGGGTACGAGAAAGCCTTTGAAGTGGTAGGTCTGCAAGACGGCCATTAGTGACCTCACATCAGGCACGCACTGCGGCCTCTGGTGAAAACAGCACCATATCTGCTTGGCACGTCTTCTCCTAATGAGAGCACATGTGGTGCAGGTGCATGCTAGAAAAAATTGGTTTGAATGATCAGGAGGAATATGAAGTAGGTCCAAATGTCTGGACAGTACATGTGTTAGCTGAGTGAAAAGAAGTGAATATCTTGCCTGTTCCGCTGTAGCCTACCACTAAAACACATGTTGCTGGGTCGCCTACGGTTTTAAATCAACTGCACCCCTGTGAGATTAAAGGCTCTGTATTAATGAAAAGCAAACAGACAGAGAGGAGAAAAAGCGAGTCTGACAGCGCTTGGCTTTGGCGCAGTCAATGACATCATGTCATTTGGTGACCTGATGTGTAAGTGTGCTGCATGTACTGCAACGCTCTATTTCACAAAAGCTAAGGGCGCTAATTTTCCATGTACATGCACACTTTAAAAGAGACAAAGCTGTTCAAAATCGTGATGCCTTTAAAAAGAGAGATCAAACAATCTCGTTTTCTCATGGCTGGTACAACAAAGACTAATTAAGTAAAAAATTTGGGAGATTAAATGGAATCAAATGTAAAAGGTTCACTGGTCAGAATAAGTATCAACTCTGCACACAAGACGGCAGCTTTTACTGTTGGTTCTCCAGCTGCACATAGCTTTTTAATGTAGAGTTGGCTCTCACTAGCCTTTTATATAAAACTACAGCCAGTTATTTCTTGCAAACAATCTTAGGCGCCACTTGCACCAAATGGGGAAGACAAAGTTAATTATTGGCTGGCTCAAAACAAACTAAAGAGAAATGAACATTGGATGTGATATGTGTCTGGGTGTGTGTGTGTGTGTGTAAACGTGGTTTTGCTAAACGTTAGCCATAGCAAATTGATTAGCCAAATATACGCAAGATGTGTTTCTGTGGGTTTTCTCTTAAGTGTTTCTGCCCTCTAGTGATTCAAAATGACCCCAAAATGGAGCTTTAAAGGTGCCATGACAATTTCTGCCACTGCTACATTGTTAGCATTTACTTGCCAGTCTAGAAATGTCACAGAGACTTGTATCCGGTGTTGGAAGGCAATGCCCGCTCTTACTTATTCTATTTTTAACACGTTTTTGCTTCTTCTGAGGTTAGCATGCTAAGCAGCTTGGCTTTGGGCAGATCGTGAATCACTAGAGTCCGGCCCTCAGTTCAACACGAGAGGATGATGAAGTAGTGCTACTCAGAGGATGTTTTCTAACCTCTTGTCTTGTAAACAGATTCATGACTGACAAGAAACCATGCACAGCAGAGATTTAAGTTACAGCCAAAGCACCTTTAGATTGTTTTTGGTCAGTACACCAGGTTCCTTGATCTACCAGCTGTGTGTGTCGACTGGTGGGTTTTGTGATCAGCATAAAACATTACAATTTGTCAAAACCCCTGGTTGAGCTGTGTTGTGACGATGAAACCCACCATCCACTCCACTGCTGGCCATGATCTGATAACACTGCAGGGCATCTTAAAAGATGAATACATCCCCACTCTTCCCCAACAAGCCACCTGACCCAAACTGCAACTGTCATTTTCTCATAATGTCCTTTTTTATTGTGTTTTCTTTTTCTTTTTCCTGTTACCCAGGGTTCAGAGCTCAGCGGCTGGTCACTGGGTCGATGGAGCAATGATGGAATAGACATTCACCATAACTTTGCTGATCTCAACACCATATTGTGGGAAGCCGAGGCCAAGAAGTGGATCCCTCGCAAAATGTTCAACCACCATGTTCCCATACCAGAGTGGTACCTGTCCAAAAATGCCTCAGTAAGTCTGATGTAAACTACTGTATCACATCTTAACTAATTTAATGTGTTTTTTCATACTGTATGATTTATAATCCTGTTGTGTTCTGGCTTAAAAGTCCTACTCACAGAAACATTTTTTAAATAGTTCTGCGACATATGATTTCCAATTAGTTTCAGTACTAATTGTCACCTTTAGGTCACAAATTATCATATCTTGCCTCCTCCAGTTAAAAAACAAATCCCACAGTGAAGACCATCCGCCTCTTGAAAAGGGTAAAACAGGCATGTGGGCATGTCAGCGCTAGTCTATTTTCGGCGAAGCGGATGCTTTTGCTATTTGTGACAAAGAGGCTGTGAGCCAAAATATACCCGGCGATCTATTAAAAGCTCATCCTCACGAGTGTTTTGATGTTACTGGGAGCCATGAGTGAGTCACACATCGCCTCTAGAATAGCTGCAGCAGCTGCAGAGCTGGGATCCCCATCTGTGCTCAGGAAGCTGTGAAAACTGTCCTCGCTCGCCTCAGCGACCAGCCCGACCAGCGCTTAGAGATAGCAGGCCTAGTTTAATTATATGAGCCCAACATCAGAGACAATTTGATTAATTTCCTGATTGTGACATGCAGATACAAGCCACTGGGTCCTACGCGGCTTGTTGCTCCTTGATGAACGTTTGTTCACTTTTCAGAATAAATATTAGAGAAATTAGTTTACAGCAGGGGAGTGTGTGAACAACCTTTTTGAAGACTTTATCACTCTCGCTTGAGAGCACATCCTGGTGAAATTGTTTTCAGCGTGAGGGAGTTCATTTAGCAATCATGGCGCTGAGATGATTGGATGAATTACATTATCCTCCCCTCTCCTATGCCACCCCCCCCCCCCCCCTCCTCCCTCCCCTCTGTAGGTTGCCGTGGAGACACGAGCTCTAATAGCATGGATGGAGAAGATCCCCTTTGTGCTGGGTGGTAACCTCCAGGGAGGGGAGCTGGTGGTGACCTTCCCGTACGACAAAACCCGCTCCCAGGGGGTGAGCCGGGAGCAGACCCCCACCCCGGATGACCACGTCTTCCGCTGGCTGGCCTTCTCCTACGCATCCACCCACCGCCTGATGACTGATGCCAACCGACGGGTCTGCCACACAGAGGACTTTGCCAAGGAGGACGGCACCGTCAACGGAGCGTCCTGGCACACCGCAGCTGGCAGTTAGTGTCCATAGCTGTTTTCTCCCTGAGCCCTAACACTGTGTTGCAGGATTTCTCCACTCGGCTCTGAGCCTTTGAGCTGTAGCTTTGTTTAGCGCCCACATCTGCATATTCAGTACTGAACCCCTTTGGCTGCTCCAGTGCCTCTAGGTTTTGGCTCAGAGTATCATGTAACAAATCAAAGGCAAACAAACAAAGATAGGCAAGAGTGCAAAGGCTTCAGACCTCATTTCACTGTTGATTATCTGGCCAGTGCCGTGATGCTGGACTATACGCCAACAATGTTTTCTCTCTTTTTTTTTTCTTTTTTTTTGGCAGGTATGAATGATTTCAGCTACTTGCACACCAACTGCTTTGAGTTGTCGATGTATGTGGGTTGTGACAAATTCCCTCATGAGAGCGAACTGCCTGAGGAGTGGGAGAACAATCGCGAGTCTCTTCTCGTCTTCATGGAGCAGGTACAGAGGCAAAGTAGCCCCCGCAGCTCTCACGTATACGCACAGGGAAACCATGAGCACAATCACACAAACACATGCTTTCGTGATTATTATTTTGGAGTTGTTTCAGGAGTATGGTTGTTCATACTTGACTGTTAATGCTTCTTTATGTGGTGCTTACTTAAAAGTTTTGCATCAATATCGTACGAGCTGATGACATGTGATGAGATGTAACTCTAACCCTCAAACACCTTAATTGATGTTCTGGTAAAATTTCCTTTCTGAAATTTGCTGAAAACCCAAATAGGAAACCATCTTTCAAGGGATAGTTCACCCAAAATTCAAATTTCACTCATTATCTACTCACCCTCATGTCGACTAAGAGCTGTGAGAATTTTCAGAGTCCTCCGTGCCTTCTCGGAGTTACGGGGGGGTTCGCGCAGCAGTATTTGTCCATATAATGGTTGTGAATGGTGCTCACTTTTCTTTGTCCAAAAAGACACACCAAAAAACATCCAAATACCTCCATACTGCTCGTCTGTAATGTCCCTCTTGTATTGAAGCCCCGACATGAGAAAGTGTTCCGCCGGAACACACAGGAAGAGCAGTGAACTGAGACACTGGGAGCTTCCGCTACAAACAAGCTTAAAATATAGACTTATTTAATTTTTTTCGGAACAATTTCTCATGTTGTAGGGACATTACAGACGTGCAGTATGGAGGTATTTGGATGTTTTTTGGTCTGTCTTTTTGGACGAAGAAAAGTGAGCCCCATTCACAACCATTATATGGACAAATACAGCTGCGCGGACCCCTCTGTAACTCCGAGAAGGCATGGAGGACTCTGAAAATTCTCCCAGCCCTTAGTCGACATGAGGGTGAGTAGATAATGAGTGAAATTTGAAAAGGCCTAAGCAAAAAACAAATTCTTGACTATTTCAGCTAAAAATAAAGACTACCTGAATATTTCATTATAGAGCAGTGAACAGTAGACTGGAGATCTTGTCCTCCAAATTCAAGTGAAACGAGGCTACATTCCCGGCTGCACTTGGAGAAGAGATGTGACAAACTTGTCCTGTTATGTTGTATTCCGTCTAGTGCTGTGGACTTCAGAGGACCGGGCCCCCCTGCTGAAGCCAGCCTTTATTGAAATATTGATGCTGGACGAGGAGGAAAGATATTACAACATGTTAAACTGTTCCGTTAAACTGAAGATCAAACACCACGCGTTATACATTATACATCACATCGTCATCATTATCGTGTAGTTAGTATACATTGTTTTAAATTATGCAGGAGATGTTGAACGGGGGTAAACATAGGACGGGATTAACACACGGTTGTGCTTTTTGATTTGCAGGTGCAACGTGGGATAAAAGGTGTGGTGAGGGACCTGCAGGGTCGTGGGATAGCCAACGCCATCGTCTCCGTGGAGGGCATCAGTCACGATGTTCGCACAGGTAAAAATATCACACACTTTCAATACAGTTTCAGCTTTTAGTGGAGACACTAAACAAACATCTGAAAAATGTGTTCAGTGTGAGTGTGTCTGGATCCAAGCAGCTGCCTTGTCTTTTCCTGCAGCATGTGGATGTGTTTTCCCTTCATGCCTGAATTTTTAAGTGAGCTTTTTGAGTAAGCTCAGATTTTGCAGTCAAAGCAGCAGAAGCTATACCTCCAGGCGCTCTGACCCGACTGTCTCTACACTTCAGCTTAGTGCTCAGGAATGAGTCACTCTTACAGTAAGTTAGTCTTCCGGTGTAAAGATAAAAAAGAAAAAAAAAAGCTTAAACAAAAGCAGCTGATGTATTTTATTTGTCTGAGTCAATTCACAGTCATAGCTGGTGTCGTGGAGGTGCTCTGCTCTGAATTTGCCTATCGATTTGTGCGTCCTCAAGGCAATCTCTGCTGATGCCTTAAAAAATGCAGCCTTCAAAGCCAAAGTAGTTTTGTACTTAGAGCGTGAAATCGAATGTCCAAAAGGACATTAGCCATTATTATTCCTGGAACTAAGTATAAGTCACTGCTTCCTCTCAGAAACCCTACTATTCTCAGTTGCAGTCAGGAAAGATTTGAGGCTATTTATTTTTGAAATATGTACCTTTTCAGCCGCTTTGAATTTGCTTTGGAACAGTATGAAGCTTTATAAACAGAAAGCAATCGTCCTTTTGTCAGGATGAATCGACTGTAGATCACTGAGGCAGCAGGCCAGACAAACAGACAGGCAGACAGATAGACCGGCAGGCAGCCTAGAAGTTACTGTTGTACAATAAAACATGCTTTGTCAAACAGAGAATTCATTAGCTCATTAGTATTTTATAGTGATGCATATCAGGAAACAATTAAACTCCCTTCTGCCATCTCAATGTGAGTAATGTGAGCGCAGATGTCCATGTGTGTCTGTTTGGATCGGCTGTAGATCAGCAGCCAGGACAGGACCTGCTATCATGTTTCATTTGTCTGTGTGACCGTTCAGACGTGTCAGGTGGGAGTTTGGATGACTGCAAAGAAGCAACGCTGTCGTTTTTTTTTTTTTTTGAGTGAGTCGAGGGCTGAAAATACACCACAAGCGCATTCATGGTCCCAGGTCACATAAAGGCAGCGATCAGCACGACGGGGACCAAGAAAATCCAGCATGACAAAGCAGAGCTATTTTTAAAAAATCTAAATAGGAATACAGAGCACCTCCTTCTCCAGAAGTAGAACACAAAGAACTCTCTAACTTTTATTTGAGGGTTTCAGATGAAGGCTTTTGTGATGTTTGCTTTTCCTCTCTCTCTATCTCTCTCTCCCTCTCGCCGCTGCTGCTTAGTAGGCTGTTCAAATTCAGCTTTCTAGGACAAGATTTGCATACTGCTGCTGTTGCACAAATAACATGTAACTGTTATGTTTGTTGTGTTTTAATCCAAATTTCATGTTAACATTATGCTTTATAGGTGAAACCCTTGAAGATGCAGCATCCACAGTAAAAAAGTAAAAAGGCAAATGTATTTTTCAAGCACAGTATCATACACAGAGGTCATTCAACGTGAAATTCCAAGCATAGATATAGAACTAAAACACAATAAGAAAAAACAGCTGTGAGATTTAAGATTCAAAAGAAGGTAGTAGAGTGTCTTCTTTTTAAAGCCAGTTAGAATTTGGGCAGATTTGATGGGTGGCAGGGTGGCACAGTGGTTAGTGTTGCTGTGTTGCAAGAAGGTTCTGGGTTTGATCCCCTTTCTGTGTGGAGTTTGCATGTTTTCCCTGTGCCTGCATGGGTTCTCTCCGGGTTCTCCAGCTTCTTCCCCCACAGTTCAAACACACACACTAGTTTGATTGGCAACTCCAAACTAAGAGCCCTTTAGGTAAATTTTTGTTTAGTTTGGTATATTTGCCCCTTGGAGCAGAAAAGACCAAACATGCTTCTGTACTTCTCTTATTGCTGTGAAATCCATCTGCCTTGGTCTACCAAGAGCAGAAACAAAAATATGAAGCATGTTCCATCCTTTTCTTTTTCATGTGTAGAGGCTATAAGTCTTGATGTGTCACCCTCTTCTGTTTCAACTTTCGACTCTCAGATCCACCCAAATTATGGAATTGATGATCATGTATCAAATAAGACTATATTTTGGGGTCATGTTGTCATTAAAGTCATTAAACACACACAGTCAGAAGATATCATAAGGATTATATTACAATAAAGGTTGCCATGAACAATACTTTCTACATCTTTTTTTTTTTCTTTTTACTATTACTCATGATAGAAGAAATAAAACACTGTAAATTTACCAACGTGAAGCCACATTCTTCAAACTAAACCAGTGCACAGATTGGATATTTATTTTATTTTATTTTTTATTTATTTATACATCAACAGAGTTGAAGCTTTGATCTGGAATAATGCACTTTTTTTTTGATGTGATGCAGTATTGGTTAGTGAGGTCAAACTTTGAGAAAGGGTCATATTGGGCTACATAATGGCTAAATTAAAGTGACATATTATAATGTTTAAAAATTCAAAATACACGTTCACGTACACGAAAAGTTTGCTTTAGCATGCAACAGTCATTAACCAAACGTGTGTGTGTGTGTGTTGGTTTTCAGCGGCGGATGGTGACTACTGGCGCTTGCTGAATCCCGGAGAGTACAAAGTGACAGCCAGGGCCGAGGGCTACAGCTTCAGCAGCAAGAAGTGCGAGGTGGGCTACGAGATGGGCGCCACCAGGTGCGACTTCACCATCGGCCGCACCAACCTGTCACGAATCAAAGAGATCATGGAAAAGTTCAACAAGCAGCCCATCAGACTGCCCGTCAGGCAGCTCCAAGCTCGCAGGACCAGGGAAAGACGCATGGGAACATAATGACTGGACGGGGACAGTGGAGGAAGAATTGCAAACAAACATCTGCTCTGATCAGACTGGGGTGAACTCCAGTTCGTGTTTGGACCTCTGTCAGATTCCTCCACAGGACTGTCAGAGGAATTAGTGTTTGAAGATTGAAAATGTGGATTAATTTAAACGGTTTGTTTTTTTGTTTAGTTTGGTTTGGTCCCCAGGCATAAGCTCTCTCTCTCATTGTTGTCATCTCAACTTTTTTTTGATATCCACTGTATAAACATACAGTAGGCTACAGTACAAGTATTTCTTTCTGTCAGGGGCTTTGTTTGTTCAACCCCTTTTCTTTCAGTCTATGAAACACCTACCATCTCTCCTTGTGACAACTATACGTACTGAAATGGCAGTTAGGAGAATATAATCAGTTCAGAACTTTTGTTTTTCTTTCTTTTTTAAAAATAAAAACTATTGAAATATTGTCTGAGCATTAAGTTTAAGCTGTGCTGAGAAGTGGCCATGACTGCCATTATGTACATACTCATTAACTTATGTAACACAGTTATGTAAACCATTACAAAAGCTTTATTACCTGCACTTGTACAATTTTTGGTTCTTTAAGAAAAAGAAAAAAAACCTTGTTGACACGGTGGCCCATTTGTACGTCACTGATTAGTTTTTTTTTATAAACTTTGCTTTTGGCAAATTAGTAAATAAAGACTATGTTTGCACAAACTGAACTATAAGCTGCTAATGTGGTAGTGTGTGGATTTTTACTAGTGGGAAACACCCTGGAAGTGTCTGCATATGGGTGTGTAACATCCATACAATTACACATGTGGTTTAAAAAAAAAGAAGTAATTTCCGGATAATTTATTCCTTAATTAGGTAATTATGACTGAATACTTTCAGTTGTTACGCATTCCAATCATTACGCCAACCTAGTGCAGCTGAATATATCTGAATTACATAAGTGTTGGAAATATTCACATTTGTTTATAGGCAACGATGCATGACAACATACTTCATCATAGTCATATAATCATTTAATAATTTTGTGGGGGAAATTACATAGACATTAAATCGGAACCAAAGTATTTTCGAGGAGTCTCATAAAAAGGAAAAGGAATTGAAAAAGGAAGTGAAATCATTCGCAGTAATGAGTGATTTACCATGATGCCGCTTGCTGGTTGTATGATTAATACCCAAATTATCTCTGATTTTACATTTGTTCCTGCTTTGATTGAACCTCCCTAATGGAAAATAAACTTCATTACATTCCCATAACTTAGTTGTAATCACTGTGGTTAATTTTAAGCATCATCTCATTTGATTCCTGCCGCAGTGTGATCACATCGCGGGAGTGTCGGGGTGGAAAGGCTCTAATTATCTGAGCTCTGCTGGGGCTTTTACAGATCACTAGCTTATTCTGACAACAACACCAACCCTCCTTCTCTCTGGCCAACATGCAATTAGAGGAAGACCATAACCTCTTCTCTCCTCCTCCAAAGGTTATTGAACGGAAACTCACACACCTGTCATCATCTCAGAACATTGGTGGACATATCACGGCTTGTTAATATTGCTTCCTGCAGCTCTATACCATAGTTGGTGAGTTTTATTTGAGATTTTACATATCAAAAGTACCATCCAATGATTTTTTCATCAGCTCTTCTTCAGTGCAAATCAAAAACAAAACCAGTGTATTCTGGTATCAGAGTTTGTATCAGGGTATTGAGGCTGTTTTCATGCAAGATAGAAAAATGCAAGGAAGGAACAAGAGTAAAAGAACAGCTGGTAGTTTGTTATGAAACTCAGTCAACATGTCTACCATATTTCCAACAGATGTCAACCTGCTGGTGGCGCTAGAGGGAAAGTCAAGAGACCATCAAAGCCAATGAGATTCTCTGTGTCTGGGCACCATGAATATCTGTACAAAGTTTCATGGCAAATCCGTCCAATAGCGGATGAGATAACCTCATGAAGACTTGTAAGACAAAACATCTCCCATATGGGCTACAGACGATCCCTGTGAGTGATAGTGGGTGTGGATCAGGGTGGGATTGGAGGGAGGGTGGTTGCACAGCGCAGGGTGTGCAGTGTGTATAGCCACTGTGGCCTGCAGCTGTGATACCGTGCAGATGTGTGGGAAGACACAGGCACCAGCTGACCTTGCCAGCAGTTGAAAGGCCAACGCTTCTTCAGAAGTCGGTCCAGCCTTTGAAGTGTTTAGAGTGCCGCCCTGGATATCACAGGAGCGAGTCGCCGTGCAGCGTTGGTAAACCGGCTCTTAACCTCTCTCCCCTCCGCTGCTCCAGAGCCCCGGAGACAGATTAGACTCTCTGTGGGCTCAGTGCACATCAAAGATGACAACCAGATCAGTGAGGAGGAGGGAGCGGAAGGTTGGTCAGAAAAAATTGTAGTTTATGGATTAATTTTAAGTTAAAACACATGATACAGTTTGATCCCTTATGTGCAAAAGACAGAAATATTCAAATGTGGTTTCATTTAATTGCTCTGATTAAACCTCAGGGAAATTCCAGTTTCGTGCAACAAGGTTCGACGGGGCTCATTTTCATACTTTTGCCCTTGCATTAATACCAATGATAATGAAAGCTGGAAAAGTTGAGGTATCAGCAGGATTCATCCACTGGGCACAATAACTGCATGTATCACATTTCATGGTAATCCATCCAATTCTTCTATACTGGCACAAAAGTCAACCTCTTGGTGGTGCTGGATGATCACCGGGGTTATTAAACACCATCTGCCAGGAAAGCATTGATGTCTGCATACAATTTAACGACAATGTTTGTAGAGATGTTGTTCAGTCTGGATCTCAAAGTGTTGCACTCTGGCCACCACCGGAGCCAAACTGCTAGCATGGCTTCAATTCAAATAAGATCCAGGCTGTTACAACAGATTAAAACTTGTGTGCGTGTGAGTATATAACCTACGTTTTCTAAAACGAGCTGAATATGTTGTTCACATATGAAATATTAACACCACATTGACCAAATCTGCAAATAAAAGTCTGTGAGGAGTTTTTCTTAAAATCAATATTCCCTTAGTGTGTGAATCTGTCTGGTGTTTAATGAAACTCTACAAAAAGTACCCACCAATAACTCAAACAGGATTAACCACCGTCTGGTATGACCTGGCTCGAAACGGGAGACACACACATAACTAATCATTAACCAGACTCAAACCATCGGGGCACAGATCAGTGTGTGTGTGTGTGTGTGTGTGTGTGTGTGTGTGTGTGTGTGTGTGTGTGTGTGTGTGTGTGTGTGTGTGTGTGTGTGTGTGTGTGTGTGTGTGTGTGTGTGTGTGTGTGGTACAAGTGAGTAAAGCTTTAGTGTTGTGTGGGAGGCTGCCAGGAATAAAAGGAGAGAGGGGACTGCCCAGTGATAAAGCCACAGTGCAGATGTTAGCCCACAGCTTTCAGTAACGAGCAGACTAACCCCACACACACAAGCAGCAGCAGGGCACAGCTAGAGGACGGACACACTCACACACTGCTGGTCCGCCCAGGAGCTCTGTGTTAAGGAAAATGTGATATTGGGAGATTTTTGAAGACAACTCAGTTGGAGACAAATAATTGTAATGTGTGTTATTTATTTTCCCATGATATTTGCATATTATACAGCAACTAAACAGATGAGAATAGATAATAAAATGCATTAGTTTATCCAAGTGGATTCAAAGCCTTTCACACTCAGACAGATGTTTGCACTTGTAGCTGCTATCAGCTACAAGTGGCCATTCAAATAGCCACATTAGAAGGCCCTCAAATGCAACTTGGCAGGTTGTGGACTATACTGGTTTGGTTTTTACTTGGCATAACCTTCCTTGGCATACCTTTCCATGTATGGAAATAAGGTTGTGTCATGTATAGACTGATACAGGGTGCAGCTTTTTTTCAAATAGCTGATGACGACAAATGGCAACCCTAAACTACCCCTTTTAACAAACTCGCACAGACCTTTTTTTTACTTGATGGTTTGTAAAATAATAAAATAAAAGGTTATGAAAAGTCGATGTGCAACTAATATTGTTGATGATGAATTATTTATTAATAATGGCCCGGTTCCATTTGGATGTTCCAGTAACTCAAACCAGCGAGCCAGCATGCACAATATCAAAGCCCTGGAACTGAACACCTCAGTGAAATACAGCCTTTATTGAGGTATTGAATTCCAGGTGTCACTGGTCCTTTACTGCTGCTGTGCGACACTGTGTCCCGAATCCCAAATTCATGTACACCATTTTATTTGAGTGCATTCTGAGCTAGTAGATTTATCCACTGTAGAGTGACTCCAAGAAATAGTCAAAAATAAAGTGTGTGTGATGCCCCCGTTCACAGACAGGATGGATGGTACATTTGCATTTTTGCAACTTTTGAGCACTAGTTTCACTCAGTTAGTTTGATCAAGGTGTAAGCTGCAGGAAGGGGAGATGTCCATCAAGTAGTTTCTGTACACCCCCACACAGTCCTGAGAAGTGGTCTGATCAGCCAAAATATGTGAAAACACCTGTGTGGGCGGGGTGTGGATGTGTGGGGGTGTTAATGGGCACTGCAGGAGCCTCATCTGCCCTAAACTGCACAAAACTAACAAGTACAACTTTCCCCAGAGCTTCACTAAAAGGTGATATTTAGATGTCCCAGGAAAACATTTTTTTCCACATGCATAAATCAGTATTGACCCTGAGCTGCATCCACACCTATAGGGCTTAAAAGCACAGCGACAATTTGCATTGCATTTTCTCAAACACAGTCAAACAGAAAGCATATGGTGATATATGGGAAGAAACAACAGTAGAAGTGGGGTAAAAAAGCACCATATGATCTTCGTCACACTGGATTCTCCATGAAAGTTTTCACTAATTTGCCAACATGTTATTCAGATGTGGAGGTGACGTTTGTTGGACTCTTTGCAGTTTAGTTGAAACACAAAGCAGCGTTCATAAACAAGAAGCCTGGTTTGTCTTTGGAGCGGGGGCCCTTTGCTGGGTCTTGTGCTCTGCTTGATATTTAAGTCAACAAACATAACATTCCTTCCTCTTTGCTATCATTTTTCATTACAGTGCATTCTTTGTTTTGAGGCTTCCAAGTACCTGTTAAAAAGATGTTATTAACCACTTTTCTTACACGTTTTAAAAAAAAAATTAATCTTTCATATTGTCGCTTTATGATGCATTCTGCAAAAAAGATCATCGGCTTCGTGATATAACTTTTGGAGCTCCTTTTTCTTTTTAACCTCTTTTGATTTCTGGTCTCACATCACATAAAGAGAAAAACGACACACATTCCCGTGTCTTACACAACGAGGTGTCCACTTTTCGCTTTGAGTTGTGGTTTATTTCTCCCTGACGAGGGTCAGTTGACTGAACGAGCCGAGGCCAACCGTGATTAAGCCGCATGTTGTGGTCAGTGCCACCCACCTGGAGATAATCACTGGCTCCTGGGGTGCAGATAAGTGTACACAGTCTCAAGTCATTTACAGCTGAGGCCGTCTCAGTCAGCCGCTGATGTTGTTTCATTACCACCTGCACTGTGGTGTGAACTGAAAAATCGCTTCCCTCTGGCTCAAACTGATTGCAGGTGGGTGGAGTCGGTCCGAATTGCTGCGGATACACAGGCAGGAAGTTATATCAGACATGCCAAACCCTCATGTGTTTTTCCCTTCCTGCCCTACAACGATTTGTTTGAAAAATGCATTAAAGATGTGATTGTTTGTGGGCCAAAGCTAAACAACAATGATTTTGTTATTCTTTGTTGATCACATATTACATATTTTTTTAGCTAATAGCAAACAGCCTCATGGAAGATGTGCTGTAGTTGCTGCGCTTTAAAAACACAAGTGTTTGTGGTGTGAGCTCCATTTACCCTGGAAGTTAATAGTCAGAGTTGGGAATGACGTCACATTTGAGTTGACAACGTTCACGCTAACACCAGTCGATAACAACACACGTGGTTGTTTGCAGAAGTTACACAATACAGTACGACTAATTGAATTATACAAAAACATGACTATACACCAAATAGTGTTATATTCAGCTTTTGTTCACTGCATGGAGCAGCCACCTTTGATTGCAAGCTTGGTGTTACTGAGGTGCCTTTGAGTTTCCAACTTTAGGGGGCATTTCTGATGACATAGCTGATAAGGAAGTTGGAAAATCCAACTTTTGAGTTGAGCTCACTTGGTACAGTACTATATACTGAGGTTGGGTTTAGCCTGCATGGGCACTTCATTTCATTGCCTCACTCTCTCCTCCAGCTTTTCTGTTTACAGTGTCCTTATAGAATAATAAAACAGAAATAGCAGAACTCATTGTGGATTACTTCATTTTGTAAGAGACCAATTTCTTCTTTTTTCTTTTCATTACAGTACCAGACCAATTTGATAAAGTCTACAGTTTATTTTAATCATCATGGTCAAAATATGAAACAGTCATCTTCCTAATTTCCCCCAGAATTACAATTACAATCACCATCCACATCAGATATTCTCCTCTTGTCATCAGCAGCAGTCTCACCATCAGCATCGTCACCCTCATCATCTGTCATCACATCAGCACCGTCATCATCACTTTGTCGTCTCTGCATCTTTAGCAGCAGCAGCAGCAGCAGCAGCAGCAGCATTTGAGCCAAGGTTTAATAAATTAGAAGGTACATAACAAACATACAAAACACTTCCGGCTGTCAAGTCAGTCACCATAACAAAATGAGGTATATTACACTCACTTCACTATCAACGACAGATAAAACTCAATTTGCATTTGAAAGCAGCACATTCCTTAACACTCAAACAAAGTACAGTGTCATCATTAAATTACATGTACGTATATTAAAAAGACACAAAAATACTTTTCACTTTGTCATTTATCTAAACCTGTCAATACTTATCATGTTCATGTTTAGCAAGTTTTTTTTTTCACCAATAACCATAGTCATCGTTTATGAGAAAAATAACTACTCTACGTCAGTGCAAAAAACATCAGCAAGAAATAACCATGGAAAGCTGAATTAGGGTACAGAAATACAGTGGTAGATTCTAGGTAATGCCAATGAATGCAGTGAATAAGGCAATGATTTCTCCTTTCTATATTGTTCAAGATATCCAAATGCAAATGTGAATGGAAAAACTCTAAACCACCTCATATTACAGAATTTAAGGCATCAGATGTCTCGGAGTGCCATACAGTATTAAACAATGCACTATTCCTTCTGTTTTCATGAATCCCTAAAGTCATGGACACAAAACAAAAGCAAACATCTGTATCGATTAATTGTTAATTACATTTTTTTTTTTTATATCTATCATCTCTTATGTGCAGCTACTACAATTTGGCTCACTGGGCATCACTGATAATTTTGGCACTGTGTGTTTTAACTGTTTATGCCACATAACACCATTACCTCCCTGCTCTCTGTCCAAATCCATTGAAAATACCATTGGAAGAACGTAAACTGAAAATAAAAATAAATAAATGTTAATTATACATATTCTGTATTCTCTGTCTGCTCAGTCTAAATCCCTCAGATACAAAACAGGTAGATCAGGCGATGCTGTGTGAGTCAAGAGGGCTTGTGACCTGTCTTCAGGAATCGCCTGGAAATAACTATACAGTACAAGCATTATGAATAAATTAACATACAGAATATGTATCTAATCAGTGTGCATGTAAAAGTGCGGTATTGCAGTCCCTATATAGCTATTCAAGGGACCTATGCTGATTAGTGATTGCCATCAATGTATCATTAAAAATGTCTTCATTTTAATTTACATGGATATATCTAAGTATAAAGCCGGAGATATAATTATACAAGTGTTTCATCTACAGTAGGCAACGCTGTTCAGCAGGTAAAATAATTTAAAATGGGGAAAAAATCTGGCACCTCTCATTTATTGAATTATCTCATTTAACCTGTAACCTTATCTACAGTACTTTGCATCTTTCACTGGATGTTCATGGGATTTAACTGTTAGTGCTTAAACATACAGTACAATACCCAACATGGTGCAGATTCCTAGATTTAAGTTTAGGTTTTTTGTAATAACTTGGCCCTTTGTTGACTAAACCAAAAGCTCCAACAGCTGAATGTGTTGTCCTTCTATTCTGATAAATTTGATAGTGAAGAGAGGATGTTTCATGGGAAATGTAGTCCTGGTGTGTTGCCTTGTTGCCCTAACTATCATTCCAGCTCTTACACAATCCTGTGCCAAAAGCCTAAACATTTTAAATGTGTAACTTGTATTTAATAATGGAAATGTGAGTGTTACAGGGTGATTTTCAAACATAATCTATTGCTTTATTTTGTAGCTTACTGTTTTTATTTAAAATCACACCTCTTGAGGTAGAAACTATTTAATGACAGTAAATATTATGAAATCTACTCCTTACAACACTAACCTAATATAGTGTTTCTGCCATAGAGAGGGAATCTATAGTAGTTTGTTATCGCTAGCCCCCCATTTTCAGAGCGAATTAATTAGCTAGCATGTTAACTCCTTAAGAATACGTAACTGCTATAGCTGATGGAAAAGGCCGTCAATAATATTATTCTATACAACATAGTTCAGGCATGTTGTGTGTTTGCTAGCTCAGAAACAAGAAAATAATTTCATTCAGGAGAATGATGAAACCTTCTCTGAGCCTGAATAACATACTGACTAGAGCTATAGGCCTAGCGTGTTGACCAAACAAATATGAGGTGCTGCTTTCACGATGCTGTCACAAATATCACAACAACAGAAAATAAAGACATCATGTACGTTTCCCTTCCCTGTCCTTCTTTCCCAAGTGTGTGAGACAGCACGACGCAGTCTCTATGGATTACTCCTCTCTGTGAATAACAACTGAGGAGAGTACAGTCGGTCACGCTCCACTTGCCTAAACAACCTGAGGGGTACACGTCAGTCATGACAGCGAAGGCAGCCGGTTTTGAAGGCCCATTTTTCCCATTAAAACTCTGCTTGGCCGGGTCAGTAAGCCCTTTGAAATGGGCGCTGACAGCACAAATGTGTGAATACACATCAAACACATACTCTTGTTTTTCCCCCCCTCTGTTGGCCCAAATGCAGTGTACTACAAAATAAAAGTAGTCTTAGGAATCTGTTCTTCTGGGGGGGTGTTTTACCCAATTTTGAAAAAACCTGAGGCTGACTATGCAGTGGTACTGTCTTCTGTCTTTCTATACTGTATGTCTTATACAATTAGGGAATAAAATATATAATCAATTTTGGTTAGGCTAGTTTTCAGTGCTACATACAGTGTGAACCTATCAACTTCACTTGCAACACACTTGCACAGACTAAAACAGACATACAGCCGTTCCCATCTTTTTTTTCCAAAGATAATATGAATATATGCTACAGTAATGTCGAAACAAAACATATACTGTAAAATAAATATATCTTATGTCAGGCTGAAAGCTACTCTAGTTAAAATAATGAGGCTATGAACTGGCCGTTCTTCTTGGGTGAGCACATCTGTCTCCAGGTGGATGTGAAATCTGCCATTGTTTAATGTCCTCACAGCAAGTTCGCTGCACTGATCTGCTGTTCTGGGAACTCAGTATGCAAGCACAGTGGTATTCCTGTGCCGGGATTTGCCCTTGTCTGTCATGACTCCTCTTCTTTTTTTTCTTTTTTTTTTGGCATGTCAGACCCAATTCAAGCAGAAGTGGACAGGAACAACCAATATTTGTCCTCTTTTTCCTCATCGACGATAAATCAGCTTCATGTTTTCCCTGACAGTTGCCAGGTCAACCCTCAGACCATATCCCATCAGTGCACGCTCTGTCACTCCACCGTCGGTATGCTGTTGCCTTGATTCTCGTGCCCGCGCCCAGACGTGTTCAAGGAGCTGCGCTTCAGAAGCCTATTGATGATGTCAGTGCATGTTTTCTTGTACTGATGCCGTAGCAGGGAGTACACGAAGGGGTCACAGGCCGCCTTGCTATAAGCTAAGCACTTGGAGACAATTCCCCAGTGAGGATTGATAGGCACCGCTGGAAATAACTCCACGATCCTGCAGGCAAGGGAGAGGGGAGGGGGGGGTGAGAGCAGTGGAAAGGCAACTGAACACACTGGAAAAGACATGCATGCCCTAAGCTTATTATGCAGAATAAAAAATACATTTGAAAGACAATGTTACCCATAACATCACCATTTATTTTTCTTGGCTCGGAGCAGGGAGCTCCTTTACTGCTGTGTAATTATGTAAAGAAGCAGCATTTATTTCTGAAGAGAGTCACCTTAGAAGTATTTCGTGTTTAGTTATTGTTTGCAGTCGCCCCTGCATGATTAAATATAGGCAGCTGGCAAGTGAACTTCCATGAAGAGCTTCCCCCTCATTCTCTCGTGTGTGGATTTATAGTGCGAGGCTAGTTTTCACCTCATTTCTCATTTGCAGCCAGCAGCATTTCATGTCAGAAAAGGCAAAGGCAGAGTCCCCGGTAGAATAAAACAGACCTGTCTAAGCAGTAATGAGTGTCTGGAAACAGGCCAATTAACTGTGCTTGTGATTTAATAAAGTATTAGACTGAAGGCTAAGAAGAAAAAGCTTAAATGACAGAGGACGGAGAGTTCTTTCAGAAAGCCTAAGGGATAAAAAAACCCTCTTGTGTACTTAAAGTACTGTATATTTGAGTGAAAGGGTCACCTAATGAGCCATACAGCCTCGTCTGTTGTTGGCTTTTCAAAGCGGCTCATCTCACTCATGCTCATAAAGACACTAAATTGGTGCTTTCGCTCTAATTTTTGTCAAGTGTTGAAATATTTTACAGTATGTGATGTCATAAAAGGTGTAAAAAAAAAAACAGAAAAGAAAAAGAAAATTGCTGATTCTATCCTCTTGCACTCTGTATGATTACTCTGTCCACAATCGAGCTCTGTCAGCACATTAACACTGGACCAACATGGGCCAGTAGCCATCACTGGCATTTGCCCACAACACTCCACAGCACCGTATAGTGAACAGGAGGTTAAGTCAGCTGCCACGCCGCACAGCAGGGTTTTTACTATACACATGATGACCCTGACAACAAATGAGCACTGGAGAGGCAGTGGAGGAGCTTTTAGCGTAATATATTCAGATTGTTAACTGCCATTTGCAGAATGAGAGCATGCACAGTGCTGTTGTGGTCATTCATTACTGTCAGTTTACTAATAACACGACAAGTTGTAGCTGCCCGTGGTCCGAGTGGCTGGAAAAAGTCAGTGATAACCTGGTTTCAGAGTTCGGCAAAGTCCAGTTTAATATCTTAATAAAAGACGTTGATAAGCAAAATTTAGAAGATGATATCCAAAGAGCGCAATCATCACCTAAATCATTTTATCTTCATCTTCATTACTGCAGTGTCGTACCAGTAGAGATTCATACATAAGATATAGGCTATTAATATGATGTCTTGAAGGGCCAGTTCGGTATGGTATTGTTGTTGTGTTTACTATATTAGAAATTAATATAGCAGAAACAGATACTTGTATAATCAGATATTAATCAAACTGTGACTTTAAGAGTCGTGACCTAATTAAACTTAGAGAAAAGGCAGAAAAATGTTTTCCTAGAATAGTTATTTACTGTTTTTCTGGGGTGGTCCTGGAGCTGTTTACTGTCATCTGCAATTAGTTTCACACTTTCATTTTTTTCGCAGCCGTAAGCAGCTCATTTTGAAATTTACATTTTTTGAGTGTATTTTAATTTGTCACTTTTATAGTTTGGGAATGGGGCACGGATATATTCTCTGTCTTACTCAATTGGTCCCAAGCCATACCCAGCAGGTAACAGTGATGTTTTGAGATTTAGTATGTCTGAGATTAATCAATTTGGGTGTTGAGAAAAAAAACGTGTCTCTGTTATTCTGTATAATCATTACCAGGAACTATGTCTGTGTTGAAATGTAACAAAACTCTCAAAAAAGGTGAGAAAATTAGGTGTTTGTGATGATTTGATATCCTCGTCTCCTTTGTATAGATTTTTTAACATGTGCAAATAAAACTCATATCCACTTGCATGTCACACTCACTATAGGCCTTGTCTGACATGCTGTCTTTATTCCCTGATTGATGCAAGTGCATTCTACCTACCTAACTGAGATGCACCCATCAAACTTGAGGAGAAAAGTGCTAATGCAGCAGCAACAGCAGAGCAGAGGCATATTACTTATCACAAGGTCAGCCAATCTCATCTTCCAACTCTTGCTGGTGTGGAGAGGCAGCAGAGATGAGGCAGAGGGGAGGAAGTGGGGGCAGTCGACAGCAGAGGAGGGAGGTTTGGGGGATGCCAGCAAAACAAAAGGGCTGCGTATACGCCGCAGTGTGTGTGCCAGGCCAGCAAGGTTTCCCTCTCCTCCTCCTCCTCCTCCTCCTCCTCCTCCTCCTCCTCCCTCTTAAAGACTCACCTTGTGATCACATAGGGAGCGAAACAGAGCATGAAGGTGCCGATGAAGGTGCTGATCTTCCTCGTCGCTCTCTGTCGTCGCCTCTTCTGCTCCTCCAGGCAACGCTGGCGAACGCTGGGGAACACAGTGTTAATAATCAGTGGGACAGACTCACGGAAGACCTCAAAGTGTCTCCAGATATCTCATAAAAGACAGAGAGGAGTGGGTGTAGGCTACTGCTGTCTGTTTCTGCTGGGGTTGAACAGAGAGGCAGCCAGCAGAGCAGATGAGCTGAGGCTAAAATAACCAATATACTGTATCTCAAAGACACTTTTTGTAACAAAGAGGGAGGGATTCCCTTTACCCAGAATTACAATTACAGCACTTTATATGTGTGCATGTGTGAGTTTTGGCGTAAATCTGAATGCAGCATGGCTGTGATGTCATGATGACACCCTGCTTTAAATTATAGTTTATGAAAATTAGGTCATCAGTGTGAGGCAGGGGTTAGAACATCAGCATGCATCTAATAGAAAGTAGCTCACAGTAGTGACACACACACACACACACACACACACACACACACACACACACACACACACACACACACACACACACACACTGAGTTTCCAGCCATACTGTATGAAGGCAGAATAAAGCAGTCACTCTGTATGACATTTCGGTGTAATCAGATTTTGCATCCCCTCTGAATACTGAGGGCACAACTCAAATGTCAGAGCAAAGCAGCATTAACTGTACTGTTTTGTCCTGACACAGATACAGACCAGTGTCATTTCAGGTTTTAAAATCAACATGAAGAGGGATGATGGCACTGAACACAGGACATTTTCCACTTTTATGATCCCAGGGTTGCTTTGTACAGTTTGTTCTTTTTCTTTTTTCTTTTTTTTTTAACTGAACAATCTTGAAATAGGCGTTTTCTACACAGAACTACAGCTCTAGGATCAGTGACAAGAAGTGCTTTACTGAACAGAAACAAGAGTGATAAGTGAAAGGAGCTCACCTGGGGTGTATGTCCACCAGCAGCACCAAAGTTTGCATTGTAATAACATCGATCCTCTTACAGTGAAACCTTGCCACTTTAAGCACTTTGAGGTATGTGACACATAACACTATAAAAGACAGGAGAAAGGTGAAGGAGTGGAAAAAGACGGTGAAGATTACAAACTGGGTCCGACTGCTCGCCCTGGGGTTGGACAGGGTGCAGGACGCGTAAAGCCGGTGGTATCCCACCCAGGAGAGGCAGGTGGCTACCGTGGAGAAGGACATGGAGTGCACCCACGTGTAGCCGAGCACAAAAGCCGCGTCTTTATGGCGCATTTTGGAGTGATACCTCAGGGGGAACACCACCGCGATCCACCTGTCGATGCTCAGAGCTGCCATGCTCAGCATCGAGTTGGTGGACAGGAAGGTCTCCAGGAATCCCACGATCTGGCAGAAGCCGTCTCCCCCCGGCTGCGCCTTACTGACAAGTCCCACCAAAGTGAGCGGCATGTTGGACACGGTCAGCAACAAGTTGCAGAAGGTGAGGTTGAGGTTGAACAGACCGGGGACCTGCTTGCGGATCTCCGGGTTGTACAGAAAGCAGATCAGCACCAGGACGTTGGACAGCAACGACACTATAATAATCACAACCACCAACACAGAGAGAATTACCTCCGCAGTGTCCATCCTGTGGCCCCCCACCGAAACTCACTTATCTCCACTTTTTGTGCACATATCCATTCTTGTTTCGCCGCATTAGATGGCATTAATCACCCATAGCCGTGTCCATGCATCCCCAGATCTCTCCACCGGAGGAGATCCCCGTTTTCTCTCCACTACATTGTCTCATGCGCGAGCCAGCAGAGATAATCAGGAGACTCCCGGCATGATAAGAAGTATGTTTGGGGATTCGCAACGTCGATTTCCCCCTCTCTCTCTTTTTTTCTCCTCTCCACACTAAACTACATGAAACAAGCTCCCGTGCCAAAGCTGCTCTATTCTGGCACTGCGTCTTGCAGTGGGGTTTTGTCGTCCTGTGATGCGCTCTTGAGGCATCACCCCTCCGCACACACTGCACAGTGTGTGGGCTACTTGATCTCTCCCCCGTCTCCTCTGAGAAACAGTCAAAGACAAAGGGCATTAATAAGAGTGAAGTGGGGGATTCTCAGCAGAGATAGGAAATGGCATCGATTCCCCTCAGACTTTCCTTCCTTTCACACCATCCAAACTTATCTCTGATGGAAATTGGAAGAACTAATTTAACAGTAAATTGCACATCTATAAAAGATGTGCAAATGTGTAAGATGATTTGGTTATTTCACTTCCCGGACTATTTTCTTTTCAGATGAATAATTTATTGTGAATTTCCTGCTGGCATTAAATGATGTCATCCTTTGCCTGATGTACTATTCAAGGTGCATTTGTCTTTCTTCTCAGGCAAAGGGAGACCTGGCCAAGGAGACAGCAGCACATACAGTACATGACAGGTAGAGAAAACTGTCACACACTGCACAGCAGAGCATAAACATAAGCAGACTTTTCTCAGTTCTCAAAAATCATCACACCACATGTTACCGTCTTCTCTCTGCCTCATTTACTCTAATCACATATTTCTGAACCAGACTCTCTGACAAAAGAGGAAATGAAATCATGTTAAGCTGGTTCAAGTTGGGTTCCATTGCACTTTGAAACACCATTGCATTCCAGCATCTCATCCTCCTCATGCTTTTCTCAAACATCTTCACTAATTAAGTCTGCCTCATCAGATTGATAAGGAGCAACATCTTCCGTTCCCCTGGAAGCCGGATGACGCCCCCGCATTCTGCTGCTGCCCCTCTGGACTTGGAGTGTGGAGAATTTTTCCTCTGAAGCGTGGGACTCATCGGAGTGTGCTGCGGCACGTGAGCCACTGAGAGCGCTGGAGCAGGGTGAGGTGGTTGGTTGTGGTTGCAATAAGGGAAGGGGTTGGGGGGGGCGGGGGGGTGAGAATGTGTGGGTGGAAAGAGTTATTGTTACTGCAACACACATCCACACGGTGTTTGACTGTGGAGATGTGATACAATGCAGGCCACCTTGTTCTCTTCCACTTTCTCCAGAGTGGCAAAAGGTGAGATGGAAAGGGGAGGGGAGAAAAATAAGGGGGTTGGATGTAAGGCTCATTAAAATACCATCCTGTAATGGTGTCTGAGGAGTACATGGGATGGATGTTTGCTCCTGATGCAATGGGAAGGCGCCTGCAAGGGAACGACCAGACACCTCTGGCAGCTGCTAGATGTCATTAGGCTGAAATGCAGCCCGAGTAAAGCTTTTGCTATGATGGAGGCATTTCCAGCATTACACTCTCACTCTTATGTCATGCGGGAGGGCGGAGGCAATCAGCCTCTTTGGAGAGATGGCACAATCATGCTTTGTCATGCCAGCCCGGCGCTCCTTCAGCTCTTTCCTGTCGGCCTTATCAGCACAGAGCCACCAGTTGATATTGAGCACAAGTGCAGCTCTTTTTTTTTTTACGCTTTAATTATTCTTTTCATAATTGAATGGCAGTGACACAGACAATAGTGCTTGTGAAAAAAAGTCATTGTAAAAATAGAGCTTGCAGGCGACTGAATGTTGAATGATGCGGAAGGATTTTGTTGTTCCAGGTGGAAAAGTCACTAAGATTAGGATTTTTTTGCTGAAGAGAAAAACAAAGCAAGACAACAAACATCTTCACTGAGCATCATGCCACATTAGACAGATGCGTATGGAAATAGCTTTTGATAAATATGGATGCTGTCTTTCAAAAATAATACAAAATATCCTCTTTCATTCCACCTGAAAGAGTATTTATTTGAGGGGGAGTATTATGTGTATGCAGATCCATGTAAATGAGGCCTTATTCCAACTGGACACATGGGCTTTGACAACTCCAGACCTCAGGTGATATCACCTAGAATGAATAGAGCACAGCAGCTCCTTTGTCTGATGTCGGCAGAGTGCGCTTCACTGTCACATACAGGCTGTTTTCATTATCATTTATTCTGCTTCTTTTTTTTTTATTATTAATATGTTGTCCAAAGATGCACAACGGAACAAAAATAAGCCGGAACCACTGGATGAAACCTCTGGGTTCTTACTGTGTTTGAGACAAGATCTTAAGTCCGCAGGTCCGCACTTTGAAGATAATACCTCTTGTCAGAAGATTTAACAAGTGCAGGACTTGACTGTGAGAGATGGTAGGACGAGAGAGAGCCTGCAGCGCTCCTCCTCCCTTTTTGCTGTGACAGTGTGGATTTGAATCCGCTGCCAGTTCCAATTCCACACTTGAGTTCCCTCAGATTGGCAGGCCAGCATAAATTTTAAACCTAGATGTATGCTTTAGCTCCTACGTATTCCTGACTCACCTTTTGAGTATAGGCTTGTCACTTGTATATATTCAACATATCTCAACTAGCATTGCAAGGTTTTTTAATGATGACTTGAGAGGAACTTACTTTTAAAGTTTGGGGAATTTGGTTCAAATGTGACAAGTTGGATGACGTAACTCAGGAGAGTGCAGCCGCCTTATGGCTCAGGAGGGTCTCATAGGTGAAGACAGGAAGGACACTCGCTCAGACAAGAGGCTTTATACAAACAGAGTGAAATGCCAACCTGCAAGTAAGGAGAGGGGAAGGTGTTGACAGTGCTAACGATAGTGCTGAGACGCCAACTCCATTTTACCCCTGACTTATCACCACTGCAACCAGTCTGATATTGACCAGCTTGTATACACAGAACAGTATAGCATGTTTTTTTTATTATTATCAATATTTCATTGCAAAAATGTTATGCCTGTTTATGGTGAAATGAGTTTACATGACAGGAAAGGTTCAACATTTGGGGAATTACATTTATTTGCAGGGAAATGTCAGTCTGATGAATCCTCTGGGGACTACGAACGACTGCAGCAAGTTAAATGGCAACTCATCCCATAATTATAGTTAGTTTTAATGTGTGATATTTCAGGATGGACTAGTAGTAGTAGTAGACAGACATTTCCACCCCAGACAAAAAGACCACTCACAAACAAATATAATGACAGCATCAACTAACGATAAACTCATCCCGAGAAGTTCATTTTAGGTTGAATGTTAGCATAGGCAAGAAACACTTTAGAAGAAACCAATTAACACATATGAGTCCTTACAATGGTTGATTGATACCTACACAATGGTTGTTTGATACCTACGATTGCAATATATCCTACCCCTCCCCTCAGGAAACTCCTCAATCCGTGCTCCTAATTGTTCAAGTCACATTCATCTTAATTTAAACATATCCGTTAATGACGACAGGCTTCAATGCTCAGGGGAGTTGTCGTGATGAACCTGAGCAGCGCTTTTGTCACATCGTACATGTCCCACTACCTGTTCTTGTCAGACAGACACATCTATAATTAGTAAATGGTTCAGTCAATGAGAGCTATGACAGCGACAGGCTTTATAAGGCTGTTGGAAACCAATTGAGGATGTAGAGCTAAAAATAAAAACCCCGTTCAGATCTCTTTTTTGTCTGTGATTACATCATATTATCGTCCGCGTCTGCTTGTTTGAACAATGCCGGGATGCTTTTGATTGTGTAACGACAGGTTTATGCTTTGAAGATCAAGCCTGTTAACACTGAAATAATTTGACTCCCTCTTGTTCATTGCTATTAAGAATATGCTCTTTAATCCACATAAACACTGCCTGCACTTATTTTACGTCCACACCGTGTAATAGTGGTGCAAAGTTGTCAGGCTCTGCCCTTGAGTATAATTTTGAGGCGCATTTATTTGAGCTTTTCCTTTTTATGCTACTTGATCATTCTACTCTGCTACATTTCAGTGGGGAATTTTACTCCGCAGCCTGCAGTACATCAGGCAGCTACTTACTGTTTACTTTGCAGTGAGATTTTACATAAAATCATATGGCATATGCTAACAGTGTTTTTGGGGCTGTTCTTTCTGAATAAAACAAAACTGCGATATGGATGCATAAATGCAAATGTAGATCTGATGATTAGACTAGGAAATAAGTCAGGGAATTAGCAAATTCAGTAGATTTCATCCTCTGGGGACCATGAATGTCTGTACCAGTCTTCTTGATAAACTTAGATACCTTGATACTTGATAAACTACTTTTGATGCTGCTGCTACTAAATACTGCACATGCATTCTACCAATGGCTTTCTTCAAACTTCTTAAACTATGAACAGTCTTTACACTTCCAGTAGTTACATTTCAGCACTCTGCACTGCATAAAGGACACATCATCACCCTCTTAACTATAAGGCACTGCTGCTGCATCATGGTCCAGAGGCATTTAAAATACAGTTCATAAAGCACTGCTGATGTTAATGCATCACTAACAATAATCCAATAATGTAATAACATATCACTGAGTGCTGTGTATGAATTCTAGGGAAAGCCTCCATGATAAGAGGCTTTTGTCCATGTCCTCCATCTGTATGTCTGGCCAGCCGGGCAGTGCATCCAAAACCCCCCTGAACAGTTTGAAGCCGCTGTCTTTTCACGTTAGCCTTGGTGATGTCGAGGAAACCCAGCACCGGGCTTTAGCTCGCCATCAGCAATTTATAATCAGCACACTGTTAATATGGGCTCTGGACTATGGAGGAAAAGCTCCTTTTTTATGGATCTGAGAGGTTTTTGGCTGTTTAACAAGATAACCCTGGCTGCAGTGCAAATATAGGCAACAGTAACAAACACAAAACTAACAAAGAAAAAAGGATTTTAGCTTTTGCATGTGTTTTTACAGCAAGTTGTGACAAATACCCTCTTTGTTAATATTTGTATCATAAAACTTTGGCCTGTAATTATTATCCCCAAGCTGGACAGTCTTCTGCAAATATTTGCTGTGTGTGACCGTTCACTGCGGGATGGCGTGAGATTTTTAACATAATTATGTTAAAACTGTTGATCCTCACAGACAAGAGCGGGAATGAGCTACATTTTTGTCTGATACTGACGGGAAAAAACTGCAGCTGAGTTTGTTACCGGTGGGATTTTCGCCACATTATAATATAAAAGACAGATGTTTTTGCACATTCACCCTTTACAGTGTCAAACTGGGTCATACAGCAGCTCAAATGGGAGGCAGTCTGTCTTTCATCTCTTTATTTCACAGATGAGTTCACAGTGTCATTATCAGCTGTTCTTTGAAGCCTCAGCTACATCAAACAGCAAAAGCAAACACAATTTGCAATGTATTGATCTTCTTATTAGAAGTTCTCAAGCGTTTTTAGATTCAGTAAGGTCCAGATAAACATGAAACAGAGAATCATATTTTGTCTTGTGATTTTGGGCAAAATGCACAAATTGTATTTTTTTCTAATGAATTAGACTTAAATGTGTTTATATACAGTCTATATGGTTTAGATGGGTTCTTAAATGTATGGTGTGAATTGATATCTCTCTTTGTGGCAGCGGTTAACGTTTCACATAATACAGCAGTAATGTGAAGGGGAAAGTATAGTGCTGCTTTTTTATAGACTTGTTTTCTAGGTTTAGTGTCTGTCAGCCAACGTAGAAATTACAGAGCAGATCTGACAATCAGTCCACTCCGTGTGCCATCAAGAGATAAAAAGCCAAGAGCAACTTCAACCTTTGTATGACCCTGATAAAAATGAACCCTCATAGCTCCAGAAAATGTCACCTGATTCCAGCATGTTTCCCTTGATTTTATTGTGTGGTGAGAGGAAATCTGTCAAGTATTTGATGATGACTCGCCGCAATAGTTTACACTGGGTCCAATACACTGTGAGTCATCAAAGTGTAAATCAGTCTGAATAACTGAGACTCACATCCAAGGAGTGGTTTGGTTAGCATAGCTTAGCTTAATAGATGGAGCGGAAAAAGAAAGAATTATGTAGCCCAGCTCTGTCTGAAAGCTGTAAAATCTGACAAAAATAACAGTTTAGAGTGAATTACTATAGTATAGGCTAGCAACTAACAGAGCAGTCACTAAATTATGAGATAATAGTGATCTATGGAGAACTGGCTTTCCCTGGCCCACAGTCTTTAAGCTACTAAATTATGCTAATTCATGGTTCCATATTAAAATTAAAAATCTTTTGATCTATTTCAGTAATAAAACAAATAACCTTTGTTACCAAAATTCAAAAGTGTTTCTTTATGACGTTCTATAGTATAGGCTACATGTCCATATCAATCTGAATTATTGCAGTATCCCTCAGAGCAAGTGTGCACCTTATATTGGCATCGTTCTCAAATACAGTGTGTTACCAAAGTTGCTCTCAGGAAAAATGAAATTTTCTGGGATGCAAATCCATTTGGGAATCAATGCAAAAACAGAGTTTCTGAGTGGATTGTGGGAATGCCTAGAAAATACAGCGAAGAGAAGCAAAAGTGTCTCTGCGCAGTATGTCACAGACCAGATAAATCAAGGTGCATGAGTGTCAAGGAAAAGGCATGTGCACCGAGGAGCCAAGGGCACTTCTCTTGGCTTGCAGAGATGAAAAAAGGGAGAGAGAGAGAGAGAGAGAGACAGAGAGAGAGAGAGAGTTATGAAATTGAGTCTTCTGCTCCTCTGGATGTTTTCTGGATGCTCCGCCCTCCTTCATGTGCATGTCGGCCTATGTGAGCATTCTTCAGTTGAACAAAATCTGCTTCCATCCATCCTCTTTAATCACCTGTGCTCCGCAACCTGAACTGTGTCTGTGTTTTACACCGATCCAAGCTTCTCATCCCCTGCTTTGTGTTGAAAAGTCAATTTTCTCATCCACTGATCTAATTCACTGCAAGGATTAATTTGCTACCCTAATTTGATTTCACAGTAATTTAATAAATCCCCTAAAAATTCCATCAGTGTTCAATTCACCTTTGAGAGAAACCTTAATTAGAACCACTAATGCGTAATTATTCTTTTATTTCTGGCTTAACGTAGCCAGCGTGAATAGAATGCAACAAGGGGGATGACAGCAGATTTGGGCTTCAGAAAATTAATTTCATATCAGCATGATTGCATGAAAATGAGAGAGTAATTTTTTCTCCCCTCTTTGCGTGGAAGCGCCGTATCCAGCTCGCAGGAAACTGCAATTAACCTCTGGTGTCACCTCTCCAGTCTGCAGCTCTCACACTGTGATGTAACCGTTACTGCATCAGTAAAGTAACTTTCTTTCTGTGATGTGCAGAGGGAGTGGAGCTTGATCGATTTACAAACACACTTATTATCAAACAATATGACTTGCAACTATCTCCTCCATGAGTGATTTTGTGTATAGAAACCAGCTTCACATCTCTGCAGTCGCCACTGATCAGGCTGAATAGCAAAATCTGCGACTCTCCTGTTTGTTCAGGGGGGTTGGCTTATAAAAGAGATTATCTCAGACGTTCACTGTCATGATGACAGAAGCTCAGACATTTAAATCAGTCACTCCTGCCATCTAGTGAAGAACTGCAGTACTACAAACAAATTCAAAGCCCCTGTCGAACTGTTATTACACCAGGGCAGCAAAATTTAATCACTGGTTCCTCCTTGTGGTAAAGCAAGGTCAGTGCTGTTTTTGTCTTTGTCATATTCATGTTATTTATAGTTCATATCTTTCCCAGTGGCATTTGTAAATTGCCTGCTTGGCTTCTCATAGATAAATGAATTATTTGATATGTTTTAAAGTAAGTAAGAGGTGACCTACAGGTAGGGCTCTGAGCCAAAAGACTGTTCGACAAGCTGAAATGCTATTACAGAGTTTAATTTACAAGAAATAACAAGGTGTTAGATCAGGTGGTGTCGATATGCAACTATCCACAAAGACTCTGCTTCCTTTTAAAGGTAAAATAGCTTCTTGTGTCAAAAAAGTGATATACGAGAGAACAATACTCCTGATTTGATAGACAAATTAATGGCAGGTAAAGGTGAGCACATTGTTAGAACAAATTTAAATGTCAAAGGTCGGAGTAAAGGGCCCAAGACAAACCTCCATTTTAATCAGTGCAGTATTTTGGGAGCCGTTGTCCTGCCCCTGCAGTTGAGATCAGTGCCACTTCACTCCTTGTTGAGATTAATAGCAGGCACACATAGGGGGCCATTAATGCTGAAAAGCCACTGCCCCACCTCTTTCCCCGCGCTGCCCTGGGAGCTACAACCTCCAGAAAGGCTCCACTCTGCGAATTAATGGCGCTCACCAGCCGTATGAAAAAAACCTGGATTTTAATTATAGGACTCGGTGATACCAGAGGAGAGACATGAAAGAGGGCAGCAGGGAAACCTTTTGTCCTTCAGAGGCAGCACAGCTGAGCTCATTCAAACTTTCATTGGATCCCATGCTAGAGCAGGGTTTTACTACGGGTGAATAAAAATAGGAAATTACGAAACATAGTAAATGTGTTTGACTTAACCTCTAAAGACTGACTTTTTTTTTATAGGAAAAGATTTTCAACCGACAGCAGGGATTGATGACAGGGGTTATTGAAATTGCTTCTTTATACAAATGAAATGGAGATAATTTCACACTACCACTGCCTTGTAGCCATTTGTCAGACTGTACTCGTGACAGTTGACTGCCGCCACAGGCCCCACACCAGGCTCAGGACGTTCGCCTGCCAGTTCTGTAACAGTATCCAAACGGAGATGGTCTGGTGGAGTCAGCACCTCCAGTAAATGTCTATAATCCGCTGTCAGCAGCCAGAGGAGGATTTCCTAAACTCCTGAGCAGAAGCCAAAAGATCCCAGTGCGCAAATAAAACATACCATCATTCAAGTTGTCCTTCAAGACATGATAGTCTGTGCTAAATATGTCAGGAATGGCTGAGTGTACTTTAAGCACAACAAGACAAAAATAAAATGACTTATTTTAGAACTATCTTGAGTCATGAGTTGGTCTAGACTTGAATTTGATTAGTGATGCTTGTTTTTCTCTGTGCCATTTGCTGATCAGACAAACCTTGTTGTGTTATTCATTCCAGGACAGATAAATAATGTCAATCACAAACTATGAAGGGGTATTAAAGGTCCACATCCTGCCGTATAAATAGGACATTCATTGCCCAACGAGTCCTCCAGAGGGCAGGGGAGACAGCCTTCCACCTGAAACCCAAGAAGCACCTCTTAAAGAGAGTCACTTGCAATCAGAAAGCCTCCATTTAATTACAACACACAGGAAATTACTGAGTGAATGGGTCAGGCGCTGATAAGAGGCTGAGCCCCGGGGATGACAGCTCCTGAAACTCGAGAAGCCCCCCCACCTACCCCCGCCACCCCAATCTCAAAGCTGACTTATCACAAAGGCCAAGTCTGGAAGCCTGACAATCAGATTGTACTGTCATCCAGATTCATAATTAATATATTTATCAAATTAATCGCTGAAAAGAGCCCTGGCCTCCCGAACAGTGGGCAGATTCATTTGCCGCTGGCTCAGCTTACAGCTAATAACAGTGTTGTCAGTGAAATAGGCCCGGAGTGGGCCGATGCCCCAGACCTCATGACAGACAAATTGCTCATCTGTGTAGAGATGATATGGGGAATTTAGAGAGTGAAAGAAAGAAAAAATGTCATTGTTTGGTGACAACCACAATTGCACCCTTGTTTCAGACTGTGAGTACCAAGTTGGAGGAACATGAAAGGGGCATTTTCTGTTTGGGGAGAGCTGAAAATACCTGTTGTTATACCTCTGGTTTGACAAATCACTCATCAAAGGGTCTGTGTAGCTGCTGCATGTTGTTCAAGTAAGGAAGAATGTTTATAATATTTCATTACCTAAATGAAAATTCATATTATATAATACCCCCTAAAGCTGTTTAAAGTAGAAAACACAGTTACTTCACTTAATCTACATTTTAATAACAACTGTTTGTAGAAGTTTTTTTTCACTTTTTTCACCTTGTCCTCGGAGAACAACTTCCACCAAAATGTACTGGAAAAATGTGTAAAGATAAATATGAAAAATTACAAGGCTTCTCTTAATAGAATAGCCATTTACTCTGTTAAGATGTCACCTCTTATCCTTTCAGAGCTAATTACAAACTGGACACATATGGTTCAATTCAGAACACTAATGAGAATCTTGAGAAGCTGCTGGAGGAAAATGACGTGGCATCTTTTGTCTCCTATAGATTCACATCTGAGCCCATTGAAACTAATCAGTAATAAGTGGTCACCATTTCAGGTCATCAGTCAGTGGTATGTGTCGATGTAACACAGAATGAATGTCTGTGTTACACAGAAACACACATTAACTTTATATATAATATAAATAATAATATAATACCCTAACCTCTTTAAAGGTAGCCTATATTTCAGCTTTATCATTTGTTGTTTTGCTACATTATAGTGACCCTTATTTATTTTATATAGTATATGAACCTGCACATTTCTCTTTATTGTAGATTTATTGTCTTGTTTAATAGCAGCCTGTAGATGGCAATGCTAGGCTTCCTCATTCTTTAGTTGTAAGGAAATAAAGTAGCTTTGTAAAATTAAATTAACTCACTGAGAGGTCATTATACAGAAAAATAATGTAGTCACTGAGCCAAAACTCTGATCTGGGCTCAAGAAAAGATACACCCAGAGGACGTACGTGCAAAACCTCCCCAGTTGCAAACTACACAACTACAATGTTGAATAACACCGATGATCCTTGTTCAAGTCAATTGCTCTACCTTCTGTTTATAACGTGAAGGTGAGAGCAAGGAACGTTCAAACCAATCTTGTCTTGTTTACTCTGTGATAATGTTGTTTTAACATGTTGTCCCTCAGTAGCACTTGTATAGTTGGTGTTTACGCTGTCTGTCAGCAGCTAGTTGAAGGCCTTTTCCACACTGAGGGCTTGGCTGGTTCAACTCCATCGCCTGAATGGACCCACTCTCAGCTGCCGGCGACTGCGCCAGGCAGGTAGCAGAGGCTTTTCAGCGAGGCCAGCCTGCATCAGTCAACTTAGTGAGAGGGCTCTCTCTGTAATTGCCAGCTATTACAATATGTGGCACGAGGAGTTCAACACTATTTTCAAACATGATGAAATGGCATCAAGGCCTCCTCTCACATCCAGTGATAATTGAACAATTAAACTTTAGCATACAAATTACCTCTTCATATGGCATAACTAATTACTGAGGCAGGCCAGTCACAAAAAAGGTTCTTTGAGGTCGAAACCAAAACAGTTTTTCACGCCTTCGTGCTTCGTTTTTTGAGCCCAGGTTTAACTGGGTTTATTATATCAGGGGAGATTATGAGTTGTCTGTTTTGTTAGTAATTTGGCTTTCAGCACATTAGCCAAAAAACAACCCCATAAAGGGTCATTTCACCTCATTTCTACAGCCTTATTTTTTCTGACCTCATTTCAGTGCCTGTGCTTTTTCAGGTGAAATGGTCCTAATTATGCAGGTGATTGAGACCCAGGAACATTTTGAGACCATTTACTTCAGGTCATCGAGCCGCAACCCCTATTAACCATCTTGATTAGACAGGGTTTAAATCACACTGTTTGATTGGGGCAGTTAAGCTCTTTATACTCTTCACTCTAAAATGGTAATTCTCTCCAAAATGAATGGAAAAGAATCCTCAATCCAGCATATGGAGAATCTCTCGTATTAATAATTCAAAGGAAATGAGCAAAAATTAGTGAGCTGAGCGTCAGCAGTGTCCTGTAGCCATTACTTCTGCAAATGAGATATTTGATTTGAAGGATTGAAAATGGAAATATCGTCAGCATACAAAATTATCTCTCTCTCTTTTTTTTTTGGCAGTACTAGAAACTGAATATCATATTAACATCATCTGCTTGTATGATATTCAGATTCTGACAAATACACGATATTCATACTTTTATCATTCCCCAGATTATGCTTGTTTTCGTGCTACTAAGGCGACTAAATCCTCAATACAGTCGTAGCTAAGCCCCCAAGTGTGAACTCTGATGCCTAATTAGACTTTAGAAAGCCCCAGAAAACCCTCGGCAGCTCCTCACACACACAGCTGAGCTCTTCAGGTGCATTAGGTGAAAATGACATCGACACTGACAATAGTAGATGCAAAGCTTCAGGAACCACTTGAAGCCTGCAGTGGACATGGAGAGGTCCTGCATTTCAGTCCACGACAAAAGGCTGAACACAACATAGGTCTTGCATTTAATGACACCAGAATAACCATGTTGCTATAATTCCTCAGATAAATTCTTCTTCTTCTTCTTTGGGGGATTGAGTGACTAAAAGGACATAAAATGTTGCAGGCTAAAATTGTTGCGAGACACACATGCGCTTATGACAATGTTTGACACCATGAACTCCTCGGCGGACAAGCAGTCAGAGATGAAACAGATTATAAATTTGATATTAGTTCCAACCGAGAAGGCCAAACTAGGAGCATGAATCACATTTAATATATAAACATGGCTGCGTTTTCTCACACGCGGACACGCACAAGTCATTTGCAAGTTCCAATACAAGATGATTATATGTGTTGATACGTCAAGGCTAGAGATGAAAACGATTGGAAATGTATCATGAGGTGGTGATTGTGGACAATATTAAATTGCACAAAGAAGCTTTTGTTCTTGAATTCCTGCAGCAGTTCAGCCAGTATTGCCTCTGCTTTAATTTAATATCTATTTATTTTACTCCATTGTGTGGGTTTTATTGAGGTTGCGCCTGCTTTATCGGCCCGATCTAAACCAGAAGTGAAGGTCAGGAGGGACAGAGTGCCTCTGTTTATTGGCTTCCATTGAGCCCATATGAGCTGATTTGGCTATCTGCTCTTGATATTAAGCTCTTTCACAGTATTTTGTGCTATCCGGATATTGTTTATCAGCACATTGAGATTTTCACTGTGTATTTACCGCTGAATTAAATATTCTTCATCACTTTTGTAATATCCTCTCTGTAGGCTCATGCAGGATGTGAGAATCCTGTTGAATGTGCAAGAAAATCCTTAGTTCTCACTATCTGTGACTTGAGGGAAAAAGAAAAGCCAATATGGGAAAAACCTGAATAAGAGGTGGTCTCAGGCTTTTGGACCCACTGTGTATTTCCTCAATGTCTTTCCATACACAGAAAGAATATAAAGCCTTAATCTTAATGAATATCAGTTTTAGTCCTTAGGTCAACTAGGTTTTGCACAGCTATAATAAAATTGATAATAGATCAGAACATGTTTCAAATAATATAACCACAACTCAAACTTGAACCCAGCTATATATAGCTCTCTGAATTATTCTATATTTATCCTCTTGGGCCAGACTGAAAACTAATCAATACAATCACACACTACTTTTCAGTCCCAGCAGGTTATTTATTAGAAGGTGGATCAGATATGAAGCCCTTGGCACTGACTTGAGGAGATAAAACTTTGTATTGTGTTTACCTTGCCATACGTCAACTTAGTAGATTTCCATTATTCAATTGCTGTTTTTTTTCTTCTGAGCCTTACAAGTCCCTGACAATGATACACTACAAATGCTAATCCTCATGTGATGTGAACCAAACTCCAATACAGCAACTTATTGGACCTCATGGTGGGACTGTTTTCTCAGCTGGAGATGATGGCAAGATTGTGTGTGAGTATCTTCTAGTTTTTTTTTTTTTTTCTTTTAGTTCCAGTGGTGTTGACATGGATAAATGATTGATCACACCCACCAAATACATCCACAGAAAATGCAAAACAATGAAGGGATGCACAATGTCCTAAGAGAGATATGCAAAACAAACAATAATAGATGCAAAATGCTTACAAACAGAGGGAAAACAAACAAGTGAGACAGACAACTACAATTTAAGAGGCACAATGCAAAACCATGACAAAGATGTAGCCTACAAACCATCTTGAAGTCTAAATGAGCTGGAAAAAAGTGACATTAGACAATCCAAAACCACAACAAACTGAAAACAAAACAACCTCAAAGTGATACAAAGAGATGCAACATAAGTCAACACAAAACGACCACAAATGTCAGACGTGTTTCTTCTAGCAGCGGTTGTCAAGCTCCTTCTCGGTCATCAACAGATAAACATCACGTGGAAAAATAGCAGGCACCGTTCCCAGTTCCCGTTCCCTAAACGCATCACACAAACACCGCAAGACTACATGACGTGCTCTGACGTCACGTCTCGCGGGGGCGAAATATGATGCTGCAGGTCGTGCACGTGGTCTCTTGTTTACTTCTTCCAGGAAAGCTGGAAGTGCAGTCGAAGAGGAGGAGGAGGAGGAGGAGGAGGAGGCGGAGCGGAGAAATTGTGAAACAGCTCCTAGATAGAGTTACATCGCTCGGTATTTGGAAAAACGACATTAACGCCGGGAAAATGTCGAAGTGAATCCCCCCTCTCAGTTTTTTCCTTTTTCTTCAGCAGCGGCTCTCAAGGCAGCGCGAGACCTGTAAACAGTACGTGCTGTTGTTGTTTCGGTGCGTGTCTGTGCCGTCTTGTCTGTGCTCTTTGTTCTCTTCACAGGCTGCTGAAGTTCAAGTTCCAGCTTCAAAGTGTTGTCAACAAAGCTGTTAACCCTGAATGCAGCAGCCAGCATGCTCTCAGGATGCGTTTTAAAGCTAACAAGAATGCACGAGCCGCGTTGCACGAACTTATAGCTAAACCTATACACACGTGTGTTTAATTAGGCTAGTGTACAATACATTACAGTACAGTATAATGCAGTAACAGCATCACTGTGTTTGCAGTAACAAAGCCAAACATCAGAAGCTGATTACAACTTGTATTTCACAGCCTTTGTTCACTGTGTCTTTATCAAACTGCCTTGTCTTTTGGATGTTTATTTTGATGTTTTTGTCCCCAGACTAGAACTAGAATGCCTCAGCTTGGAAGCCTGTTTACCCACTTCCAGACCAGCTCCAAAGCAGAAAGTGCCCAAGGCCAAAGCCAACTGCACACACAAACACTACCTGAATTTGTGCAGCATGTCAGGTAAGTATATCTTACTGAGTTGAGTTTACCAAAACTGGACTAATAAATAAAGAAAGAGGTGTCACTTGTTGTGATTAAACCAGAGAATTGACTGTTTAGCCTCAGGCTATATGTGGGACATTTTAGGGCCTTTAAGCTCATTGTTTTGGTTTTACAACCTGCCACTTTGTTGGTTTACACTCTCAGTATAGCTAGTTGCCCAGCACCAAACAACAAACACACAAAGACATGAGTGGAGCAGATAGTTTCCTCTGGAGTCGACAGAGAGATTAAGGCAGAAGTAGAAGAAGTTTGATTATTAGCAATATAGGCTATTCATCAGGTGTCTAGAAACACAACTACAACTGGATGCAAATGTTGCTCTGTATCTGCTGGGCATGTTCACTGCCTCTTTTAAGAACTTTGTAAGATTATATTATCACAAAATTGTGTTTACAGCTTGTTCCACTGCCCCCAAGTGGCCATAAAAAACAATGAATACAACTTAAATTTAATTTTGTATGATACTGAACCCAAGATTTCATTCTCTTGACTTGTTTTTTTTATTCCCACTTGACCTTGTACTTTCACTGAAGGAAACTCACCGGGCTGAGAAAGGAAGATGTTTACTGCAATCTTCGTATCCCTGACCAGTTTCAGACTACCAAAGATGATATCAACATTGTTATCCTCACAGGTCGGTATCTGTAATGAGTGACAGTGCTGGGCAGTTAATCAGTATAACATTTATCCTATAATTTAGAATTCAGAAGGTCGCAACGTTGGTTATAATTATGTGTCTGAAATGATTGTTGTAGCTGAGTAACTTTGTGTCTCATATGTCATGTTCATTTCTATTGTCTATATTTTATCTTGCATTTTGTTGTATGAAATGTCAGTTAAAATACTAATGGTGTTTGAGGAAATAGTTCATTACAGTATTACACTAATGTTTTTTCTTATGTACGTAGGCCACGGGATCTTCTGCATTGATGTAAAACTCTGGAGAGGCACAGTGTCGGCACACAACCAAAACTGGCACGTGCAAGTGAAAGAAGAGGACCAAAACTTTACCAATACCCACATTGAGCAGACTGAAGATCCCCTCAAAGCTATCATGGTAAAAAGACACATGTCGCTTGAATTGTTGAAGCAGCATCATGAAAACCAAAATGTCAAACTGTCTGGCACATCTAAGTCCAAGGTCCAATCAGTTGTCCAGCACATTGTTTTCATCCAAACCCCAGCCGTGTTAAGAGATTATGAGTCATCATAACAATTTATATGGAAATTTCAAACACTACACTGGGGCTTCCTAAACTTCCCAAGTGGGCGCTCTTCATTTGAAAGGCCATAATTATGTTGATAGGGAAGAGGTGGGGGGGAGTGAAAGCAGGCAGGTGCCTAAACACAGCTGTCACCTTATGTGCCCAGGTCTGTGAGGAGTTGTTCATTTCCATCTCTATAGATGCTCAATTTGGACTGGGAGCTTGACAGAAGAGTCTGATGGCAAACACACGCTGCATTATTGAAATAGTTCTGCTTGAATTGGATCTATTAACTTCATTAATTCACACAAAGCAGATAACAGTTTGACCGTCTGTGCCAATTTGGGAGAGTATAATTTCTGAAAATAGGTCCATTTAGAAGTTAAAAATAAGCCGAACATCATGTATTTATCTACAAATTAACTTTTAATTTAACCACAGAATCCCAACTTTTGTAATGTTGGTTATTTTTCTAAACAAAGAAGCCATACAAAAAATTTATTTTAAATTAGGAACTGATCAGTGACAATTGGAACAAGACTACAAGTCAAATCTGACCAGACATCAGTCGCATTTAACTGTCTTCTCCTCTAGACCAAGACGGCTAACTTATGTGGCCATTTGAAGAGGAGTGGAGTGTCCGTGCGCCAAAGCCTTTTCTTCCCCAGGGTCATCTTCCTCTCCCCAGACTGCGAACTGGAGGAGGAGTTGAGGAAGAGGAGGGAGCTGGTCTCCCACAGCCAGATAGACGACTTCCTCAGGTCTTTCAGGGAGGGCTACATGGCCTGGATTTCAGATGCACTGACTCCCTCCTGGCTCTCTGGTGAGTGGGTCCATAAAAGCCACGCATGAAATACTTAAAGAATCCAATCAATGGTCTGATACAGTCTAAGAAATGCTTCCATCTTAACATGTCATTTATTACGAAAGGCGAAAGACCCGCTGACATTTTTACTGTGTTTGTAAGTTGGCTTGTTTCAGAAACTGACAGAATAAAACAGACAGTTGTGCCAAAACCAAGTGAAATAATGTATTGTAGTGTGTGTTTTGTAACAGCCTGTTTACAAAAGGAATCCACTGTTCTAAAGAATTATTCATAGCCATTGTTTTTTTCTTCATATCACAAATATGTGGTTCACCTTATTCTGTTGTTTGTCTTTGTTTTTATGATATTTACACCCCCAAAGTTTTGGGAATTAAGTTGATAATTAATCGAAATGCCATCAGTTTGAATTTTTCAGGATACCTTTGTCCTCTTCTCCTTTCATTTCATCTCCTTTCTTTGCCTGGAGATTAAATATTAATTCAAAGACTTTTTAAACTCAACAGATTGACCTCTTAAACTGCAACAAACTCCACCATTTCATATAATTAAATTTAGCAGAGCTCTGATGCTGCCACCTCAACTTGTGTTTTTTTGTCCTGCAGGTCATCTGTCGTACAGGCAGATGGAGTCGGTGCGGGAGGTCCTGAGGAGGGTGGGAACATGGGATCTTGTGCGGCTGCACTGTGGCGAGCAGCTGAAAGGAGACTTCCAGGGCTGCCAGTACATCGCTCTCGACAGACAGGAGATGGACACGCTTGAGTTTTCCAAAGTCAAGACAATGTCGGCTGATTCACTGTGGGCCCTGCTGGGACACGCTCCACAGGTCAGTCCGCTGCACTGGCTCTGATGAGCTACCAGCAAAACATACTGTCTGTAAATGGCAGTTGGAAACTCAGTCAGTGGCTCCAAATAGCACAGAGTTGACATGAGCCAGAAGACCAGCAGGTGGCAGTAGTACTGTATAACTGTCTCGCTCAGATTTCAGTCATTCCTCTCATGTACAGAGCTGGAAAAACACAAGTTTAATTTAGATTCTCACGGATCTTTAAAAACTGTTAGGCTCATTTAACAATTTCAGGATATTAATTATGTAAACACCAGATAAAGTTATTGCCATAATGTTTTAGTTAAAGAAAACATAATACATTTTTCATCTCACTACAGAGACATTATTTATATTGATCAAGTAAAGTTAAACTAATTTCACTTATTATTTTTTAGACGTAAATGTGAGCATTTCCCAAAAATGAATCCTAATTCAGTCTAGAAACAACTGAATGAAGCTTATTTGAAACCTGTATGTCAGTCTTCACTGTGTGATCCCTCAGATCATTTCCAGTAATACTCTTCATGTTAATTTCTGCCTTAAACCTTCAGTTTTACTTTGAGCCAAGTCATTCCACCTGCCTGCAAGGCACTCATTAGCTCGTGATTGAATGAGAAATGTTGACAAGCGCGCAGCCTAAATAGCATCGTCTCAGCCTATTCACATTCTCAGATCAGTTGATATTTTTGATTATTATAATTTAATTAATGCAAGGGGTCGGGGTTATGATAAATATAATACATCTTATTTATCACTATGACAGAGAATCTAAACAATGTGATATTTTACCCCAAAACATTTTAATATTTCTGCTTGTGTGCTTCTCTTATGCTTGTTACATAAATATTTTGAATAAACTACATGTTAGACAGACAAAGGTCAGAGCTTTTAAGGTCCAGGGAGTGTGACCCCTGCTCAGGAGCCATTATACACTCACACCCACTGTCAGCACCCAAACACTCAGCCTGGGCTTTCCTTACAGACTCCACTCAGGCTTTAGTTTGCCCCCCCCCCTCCGAAGCCCCATCCCCACCACCCCCAACCCCCCAAACACCCAGACTGTATGTACTCTCCCCTCTCGCCTCCAGCTGCTGTGCATTTGATACATGACCCAACAATCATTAGACAGTCTTCAGCAGGCCCTTTTCCAGCCCAAGGGGACACACACGACGACAGTGAAATATATTATTTTCAAAGAAATATTTGTAAATGGAGGCAGAGTGAGGGTCGCACATTGCCCCCATATTTCACAGAGATATGTGACTTTGAAAATAGATGGTAAATACACTGTTTTTCTGTCTGTTTCACCCACACTTAGCCTGCTATATACACCTACATGTCTGTTTCCTACTATTACATTTCAAGTATTCAGCTGCAGTAACCACTAGGGAAAATGGTTTCACCCCTGGATTTCTCCAATCAAATTATACATTTTGAGATTTTGTCCCCGACTTGATGACTGTCGCCCTTTCTTCTTGTGGGGAAAAAAAAAGAAAAAAAAAAGATCTTTGCTCGTGTGTAGCAGCTGCGAGGGGAAGCTTGGGGGGGGTGGCAAAGAAACCTGATAGCTCCCCCAGGCGTATTTTCAGAGCCCAGAAATAATGCATGCTTTTGATTTGTTACTTGTAAACACACAGGGCTGGAAGATCTGCGATATGACCTACAGTTTCACTCAGGCATCTGTTTGGTTGTTAGAAGTGGCACCAGATGTATCCACAAAGCCACCGCCAAGGCACTAGGTGTGTTTTCTGTGGGCTCAGTCAATTACTCTACGGAGAATGGGATGTCTACATGTCCCCAAAGTGGAGAATGATTGAGTAGAGTGGCTGTAATTTATTAATTATGGTCTATATTCTTAGACCACGGTTCTGGCTTCATTCAATTTGTATGGATTGAGGGGTAATTACAGTGTGTGTCTGTGTGTGTGTGTGTGTGTGTGTATGTGTGTGTGTGTGTGTGCGAGTGTGTCTGTGTCTGTGTTACAGAGAGAGAGAAAGAGCTTAAGATCTATTCATGTCATAATTTAAAGTGCAGGTTACTTGTGTTGTTTATCTTCATGTCGTCTCCTACACTGAAATGTCACTGTTTCATGAGGCTTTTGTACCAGTTTGTATAATCCAATCTATTGAGAAGGAGCTGATATGGAGCCCCTGTGTTTAAAATAAAGTCTCCCAACTCACAGTCAGCATATAGGATGTCTACTAATTGCATAGCTGAGGAACAACAATTGAGTTCCTTCAACCGTAACTTGACTACACCACCCCGTCAGCTGATTAACAGAAGCAAAGCCACAGTGTGAAAAGCTGCAAATTTGACCGACAACATCTCGGGCGGACAAATAATCAGGCCTCGTTTTTCTGGAGATACATCTCGTTTCTGTGACTGGCTACAGATTCCACACAGATGTAGCTTGTTAATTTAACTCCACGCTGACATTCCTCTCTGTTTGGCCATCTCCCAGGCTGCACGCGTCACAGGCCTGTAATGGACAGGCTGCTGCACTCCGTGCTTAGCACAGAAAAGGCAGAGAGGGGAGACATCAACCGCTTTGTGGTGATAATGAATGGAGGCACACAAAAGGCCAGGAGCTGGCCATTTACAAAGCCTCAGAATCTGCTGCCTAAATAGATAATATTGGCAGCCACTGTGGCTTTTTGGTGTCTTTATATAGAGAGAAAAAAAGAAATGAAGCCATTTGAAGAAAACATATGCAGCCCCCATTATTGTTAATTATAAATGATTTGTAATCATCATTTACAAATATGGCAAAATCTTATGTTTACTGATAAACAAAAACAAAAATATGTGCAAATTCTCTAAAGACCCATGAACTTGTAAATGGATGTTTTTTTTTTTTTTACCACACAAACAACTCAGCTATATTTTCAGTTTCCAGACATGAACCAAGAGAGTTGTTGCACCAAACATGCAATTTATCAGATTGTCAGTCCTGAGGAGTTCGCTGCTCATCAGGTTCATCGGGTACTCCACTAAGCTCGGTGGAAGTATGGTGTCCGCGAGTTTAAAGGGAAAGTTTTTTTGAAGAATTTTGCAGAGGAAAAGATGTATTAGTTGCACGCCATTTTCCGACAAAAATGAAAATTGTGGGGAAATTACCAGGATGTTCAGATTTCTGTAATTGCAGCATCGCTCTCGAAAGGAAACTGGAATTGGAAATAATTTGCACCAGAGTGTGTGTAGGAAGCTACAGAGGAAAGCTAACCATGCAATTACACATGAGAAGAGTGCTGCAGAATCACAAGTGTCTGTAATGAACTAGTGAAGACACCAGCACTTACACGGTGGAAGGCAATGATAAAAGCTGCCTTGTAATAGCGTGTGATTAAACTTGGTAAAATCTATTTTTTCACTCGAGCACTAAACCGCAGTGGAGAGTCCCGTGGAGAGATTCTGCATCTGTCAATTTGAAGATGACTCAATGTGTTTCCTCCAAATTCATCACCCAGCCTGCAATACCAGTCATGTTAGAGAGCTCTTCAAGCGCTCTTTTGTTAATTTAGTTAAACATCAACCGCCAGAGTTCATGTTTTACACATTCCTACTTAATACAGGTGGAGATTGAGTTTGAGTAAATTTGAATACATGTTTAAAATAAAGCCCCAATCCATTAATATTCATTACATAATAATTTCTTTGAATGTAGAATGAGCTGTGGTTGTTCATGAGCATCCAGTAATATCTGCGATATATTGTATGTTGTATTCCGTATACTGTATACTGTGTATTGTATAATGTGAATGAAAAAAAGAATCAATAAAATCATAGGAAAGGACTATTTATGGATTTTAAGAGGCTGCTTTAACAAAAGCCATCATCATCAACATATGAACAAAAGTATTTTAAAAATCACATGGAAAATAACAATAATGTTCAGTGTAATGACATGTGCTCCATTGTGTTGCTTTACATCAGTAAAACGTTTGATTTTATCACTTTTTGCATAGAATTATTGATTTCAACGACAGAATATTGTAAAATACTGATATTTTATGTTGAGCAAAGCACTTAGTCAATTGAAAGTATCTCAGTTGACAACTCTTTAACTACTTTTGATAGATAATTATTTCAGTAATTTTTCAAGCAAAAATATCAAATATTTACAGTTTGTCATATGTGTAGATCATATGCTTTACTTCAATAGAACTGATTGTTTGTTGGATAAAACAGGCATCACTTTGGACCCTGGGATGAACTTTTTCCCTTAAAACTTTATAGATGTAACAATTAATTAATCCATTTAAATGTAGAGTTGGCAATGAAAATAATCATTTGTTATGGCCCTAATGAGATGATCATATTCTTAGTCAATTAACCATAATATTGAATTGTCACCCAGCTCATATATGCAATGGCATATCTAGTAAGATCATAGACAATAGGCTTGATACAGGATTTTACATTAACATTGACTTTGTCATCATCCAATTTGGAACCAAATGCTGGATTTAGCTACTATCTGGGCCAGGATGTTAATTTTGTCTCGCTCAGCTCATCTATTTGTTTTGGGGATTCAGGATATTCCAGTGATCCCCACAGTATAGGTTGTACGATGTGATCAATAGGGATTCATGAATAATGAAGAGGCCGAGTGGAGCAGAGACACTTAATTACAGTTTCAAAAGCCATTCTGGTTAATTGAGGAGAATAAAGGTGGTGAAGTGGACTGAATGGCTACGTTAAGAATTTTTTATCTGTGACTTTCTATTTTTTATCATTATTGTCATTATTCTTTCTTTTTTATTATCATTAATATTACTATACAGTGAGACCCTCAGTGCAAACAAACACCAGCTGGGAATTGGTGAGTTCTCACTGTTTTCTCAGATCGGTCCCTTTCTCCGTTTGGCATTTAATATCATGTTTTATTTTGTGTGCCCGGTTCATTTCCCCCCAACCACCTGTGAGCAGACTATCGTTCTTTTAATGTAAAGGCTAATATGCTGCATATCCAGACAGTGTGTGGCCACTGTGTGCAGCAGATACAGTATATAATTGACAGCCCTGCCATCTGTTACAGTTACGTGAAATTATGGATAAACTAGTTAACAGACACTTTGGCCCATTGTCTGTTGTTTTGATAATCACCCTTAATAACGGACGGCATCAATATGGTCTTTAAACCTGATTTGGGAGTTAATGGAGTCAGATGGGGGCAGTCAGTGTATGCTCTGGGGGTAATTCTGTTAGAGATGTTCGTAAAGAGCAAATTAAATCAGTCATAGATTGTGCCCTCTCAAGTCAGCCAGACAACCAGACCCATTGAGGAGAAAAAGGAGGGGGATTCATATTTTAACCTCTTGCAGAAAATGCACTTATGTGGATGGAAATAAAGTCAGAGCTGGGTGAATGGATGTAAATGGTTATTGCCAAGAGTCTAATGGCTTCCTGTTAGCTGAGGCAGGTTGTTTGGAGGCAGAGACGTAGCTATTCGGAACTTAACCAGTCATTTTCTTTAGACAAATGTAGTTATGGGATGTTATTCGACCGTAACGTCACCAAACCAAAGTTTAGGCATCTTAATGGATGGTCCAGAACCGGCATGCATGAGAGTTCAGTTATGATGTTGCAAGATGTTGCAGCGGCGAGCAGCCACTGGACTGATGCCATCCTGTGGGTTTATTCACTCTGCTGAAACAATTAGCAGATGAATTGATTAGATGGCCAACAGACACTTTTCCAGAAATGTTGATTAGCAGCTAATTGGAAAATTAGTTGCAAATCATCATTGTATATTGAATATCTTTAATGGCTGATTGGACAAATCAGGTGCTACAGAAACATCATTATTGTCTGCTCCTGGAAGATGCAGAAGCAGATTTTCCACTATTTTCTGGCATTTTATACATTTCATAATGATTAAGAGATTTATAGAAAGAATAATTTGACGGACTAATCAATACTGAAAATAACCATTTTGTTTCAAAGACTCAGCAGTTACACATTTTGCAAATGTAATGCATCAGTCTTGTAAACGAAATAAAAATGCTGCGAGCAGATGGCACCAGTTTACTAACTGATTCCTGTAGTTAGTGATATCCCTGTTAATTGATTCATATTGTGAACTTCTGCTGCTGCTGCACTGCTGAGAGGGAAATGTGCTCAACACTGTTCAGGCAACGATGAAGAGATATTCAAAAATGGTGGAAATTGTTTAACTAGTTGAACCCTTTGACATCTAGTCGGCTTTTTGAGAGTGTTTTGCTAAATTAAAACAATGGGACCATTTTGTATGAATTTATTTCCAACATCATATTATTAAGGCTTTGTACAGGTGACGGTAGAGGAAATGCCTTGTTGGGAAGGTGTTGGAGACAGTCTGTGCTTTGCTGTGAATTGTCTGTGGAATTATTTAAAGACAGCATTATTTTTGTAAAAACAGAACATTGATCACTTTGATTAGTTTATTAGTACCATAAATCTGTTAAAGTTCTGTCTAAAACCAGTGGAAGAACAGTTGTTGGGAAAAGATTGATTTGTTTTTTATTTCCTTTTAAATAGAAATGGTTTCAGAATTCATCATCATATTTTAATTCTTACAATACCTATCTATAAAATGTTTCTATCATCTATTATGAAGAACATTTTTTTCTCCTTGTGTAAGAATAAAGACTAATTTATAGACAATAAATCCAAATTAAAATCAACTATAGAAAAACAATCTTGTCGTGGCTCAAACTGACAAATTCAGGAATTGAACCGAATCAAATCAGTGATAATCCTGTGATTCACACACCTCTCCTCCCAGGCCGTTAATATATTCATCTCACGGGCCAAACCACACTGTGTTTACCTAATTGCCTCGTTACATCCAGCCGGAATGACAGCGAAACACTTTTGGTCTGATTCCATCGCGTTTTGGCTCGTCGAAAAAAGATGTTTGGTGTGCCAGAGGTGTGTTACTGGGTGTTCCTCCCCATCTGTGTCTGGTGAGACACGGCGCGGAACAAAGAGCCCGTCGTCTGAGGCTGGTGTGGCGTTACGCTCACTCAGAGTTCACCTGAAACACTGCACCCATGGCTCCAGGTAACAGCCCCTGCTGACTGATACCCCGCTGGGATTCTTTGACTTTATCAGTTGAAGAATCTGAACTTTGTCAATGGCAATACACACAGGTGGTGACACGTCCCTACCCAATTACACGGCTCCTCACATTATTCACGTTCATCAGCCCTGTCAAGACCTTCAACGGCAGATAATCTTATTTATAAGTGAACAATTAGATGATCTGCAAATTCATTCAAGTAGAAGATAAGGAAGCCACTGCTGTTTGGTGTATTCATTTATTTTAATGGGGATCGAGCTGTTGTCTTGAGTTTAAGAGGTTAAAAGGTCAACAGTGAACCAGAGGCAGGATTTATGATTGTTAGCAGACGGTAAATAAGAACACGGAGTTTGTCTCGTTGAAATGTGAGGAGTGATGTCATTCACACGACTCCCCCGACACCGAAAGTGAGAGGCTGAACAGGGGGTAGACACCGTTAGGTGAGCTCTCAGCCCTTTGTGTGACACCCAACCTTAGCCCCAAGGGTCCTATCCTCGCAATGAAGAGCTATACACACACACATTCAGGCCTGTCTGTGCTTGAAATAGTAATGATTCCCGTGCACTTGTGAGACAGTTCACAGCCAAAAGTGAAACGTTCCTAGCAAACCGTTTATCTTTGCTTTTTGACGGCTGAGCAGCTGTGACGTTTCGCTCTTCGTCTTAACTGCAGGATGCAGATCGCACTTTAAATAACGTAGTTTAACGTCAGCAGCTCCTTTACACTTTATCCCACTGTAAATAAGACACCGTATCGCCTTCACCCTCAGACACTTGCCTCAAGTGGCTGAAAGAGTAACATGTAGTAACAGTTCCTGTACCTGACACATCGCCTCTAGAACGACACCTGGCAGGCAGGTAGTCTAGACCACACAGAACTTCCCTCTTTGATTCGATGCCAAAAACGGCAGTGTCCTTCCTCTGTGTTATAACAAGACCGGTGGAAATCAGACTTCATTCAGCTTTCATACCCTACAATATTTCAGTTTAGAATCTTTTTGTATAGCGCGTGTCAATTGAAGCTTAAATCTGCCACCATCTGCTTTTAATTTTTAGTCACCAACCCTTAAAATGTCGTTGGTTTATTCCAATGAATATACTTGAAAAGGCCTCAACATTTTTTATTTTTTATTCTCTAACATTTTCTAAAAAACAGTTTGCAGATTGTTGATGATTGTCCAATCTGTTAGGCATATTTTCTATTACTAAAGAACATTTAGAGGATTTTGCAGCCTGTCACACTGCTTGTCTGTGTGCAGAACCGGTATTGTGTCTGTGCCTCTGCAGCACCACAAAGACTGAAGCACTCAACTTTAGCCCCACTAAATTAGTTAATTGCTGATTACCAACTATTACATTTGGTAATTTGTTAGAATAATTTCTCCCTGATGTTTTTGTGTTGGTTTATACGCCTCCCTGCCACCAGCTGTCATGAAGCTATTTTTTCATGCATCCCAAATTAATAGACACTCACTCTCTCTGAAGTGTCTGATGCTATTGTAATACGAGCCATGTGGCTTTCGGCCAAGGCTGCAATATAAGACACAATTGTTTAGTTTTTCTCTCTCTTTCTCCCTGTTTTAATGCACACTAATAAGTAAGTAAATGGTGGAAAGATGTGTGTCTGAAATCGCAGTGGCCTTTGTTGCAGATAATTAGGTTAGCAGCAAGAGTGTGCAGGTGTTGTGTGCTTGTGTTGTGTTATCGACTTGCTCATATTCGTAGGCTGTCAGGGGTGTCGCACTTCCCATCAGCCCCAAAGCTCACCAACCTCTTCACTATTAAAATGATCACTTTCAATAGCAGACAAAGGAAAGAGGGAACATATCTAGTGCAGGGTATTTTCCCCACCTCTAATGCTTATCTGCCTTTTGATGTCGGCGTAATAAAAGGCCTATTGGGCTTCCACAATGACCTGCAAAATGGACAAGGGCCGATATACTGGGCTCTGACTGTCGCTACCATTAACTAAAAGGCCCAGACATTATGGAGAGCCAGGGATGAAAGAACATGGAAAAAAAAATAATAATTGAAAAATTGCCTAATGCTAAAGTGAAAGAAAATGGAACTGTGAAAAGGCACTGTAATATTCTGTTATCCCCTGTAAATGCAGCCAAACAAGAGATGCAGCGAGGCATTCTTTTTGAAATGGATGTGGTTCAGTTACCTGCATGTCTAAATCTAGTTAGGCTTCCATTGTCAGGCTCAAACATAACAGGCAGTTTTGATGTAGTGTTAAAGCGTATTATGCCCTACAACCTACATAAAATAGAGGTATGACTCCATTCAAGATGTGGAGGGGAATTAAAAAAGCTCACAGCCAGAACAAGGTTAATTTAATATTTATTCTGTGTCTGACTGCTGCTGGATCACTTTTCCAAAATGCTTCTCCGACACAGTATTTTCACAGGTTGATGGAAAGTTAATTCTTTTTCAGATGCAGTTTTGTTGAGAAATTAATTGATTCCTAAAGAGCATCTGCAGACACCACTTAACACAGGAAGTTTTAACTTCCAATAAAAGGATTGTTTACTATGTAATACACTTAAAAATACAGACATGTTCAAACTGCAAACATGGTACTACTGAAAAATATCAGGCTATTAATTGATCAGTGGTAGTTTTGACAGTGCTTTCTGTCATTTTTATATATTTCACAGAATCATCAATAAATGTATTAATCAAAACTAAATATTTGATTAACTGGTAATTTAAAAAAAAGAGTAAGTTGCCACCTTAAAGAAATGGACATTTGCTGGTGTTGTGGCATTACTGTTAAAACTTGGATAAATATGGTTTAAACAAATGTTTTAAACATTGTACAGGCATGGAACATTTTATTGTGTTATTTAATTGACTATATTTAAATGGATTTACCAGCTATAAACTGATTTCAATTTGATGGTAACAACTGTTTCAAATCTTTACTTTCTGGGTCAAAATAAACCTCTATCTTGACAAATTATTTCATTTTTTTTTATTTTAACTATGATTAATCCCACTCCTATCAGCAAGATTTAATCTGTAAGATTATACTGGTTGCTTAAAATACAAGCACATGGACTAAACAACAGCTTGTAAATCTAGCAGTGAAAGGTGAAAGTCATGAGTGTGTGAGTAGCCCTAAGCAGAGGTCACAGGGTCTTAGTCGGGTCATGACCTCAGGAAAAGCCCTGAAAAGATAAGAAAAGCACCAGTGTTTGTTTATTTTTAATAAACTCTCAGTTTCTTCAGTCATTAGCATTTCCTGTTTTTCACATTTCTCTTTCCTCCTCTGCAGGTAACAGTTAAAATGTATAAGCGTGGCTCTCATGGCTGGCTGGGTAAAACGCTGAGCGCCACCACCACCATCCCATCCAACACCTTTGTCATCTTCAGGATCAGCGGGGAGGAAGCAGACGCCAAAATCCCAGCAAACACCATTCACAGCATCACACTCAGCATGTAACCGTGTGTACGGGCAGTAATGAGGGTCACCATCACGACAAATGCGCAGATGCAAAAACAAACAAACTCTGTTTTGTTCTAACTTAATCACATTTTTACTGAGTGCCTTTTACTATGCAGTGTTTGTATTTTATTAAATCGTACTAATTGTACAAATCATGAATGTCTTTATTAAGGAAAAAAAAGAAAAGATGAGAAAAAAGTCCCATTTGCCAATTTCCCTGATTTTCTGATCCTCAGTGGCAATATTATGTTAATGAAGATGGTTTCAGACAATTAGCCTGATTAACTTTCTCTTGTTTTGAATTTCTAGGGCTAGACCACACTTTACACTAGCCATTAATTGATCATTACGTTAGCTGATTGTGTCACATCAGTTCAGGATTGAAGTGTTTAATGTGTTAATTGTGGCAGTTAAAAACCGGTGGCCTCCAGTACAATGAGGGGACGAGCATGTTACTGCCTCTGTGGGTTTAATGGGAAGTGATTTACGGTCTGTTTAGACGGTGTAACTGTAAGGTGCTTTATTAATATGCTCTACAGCACAGAGGAGACGATAACATATTCAAGAGCGCACAGGCGCAGCCACCAGCACCATTCATAACTGTGTCTGAGTCACTTTCCATCAGTTACCAGGCTTACACAGCTGCGCTAACAGCTAGCAATTGTATTTACTGGGCCTGGTAGTGGCCAAAATGAAGTTATTTCCATCAAGATATCAGTGCCTTTAGCTAATGCAATAGAGGGAGCTCTCCGTGTTGATGGTATCTCTTTGCATGGCATCTCTCTACCTGAAACATCATTACACTGTACTCAAGCTCCTCACTTTTTTCAAAATGTCTGTTTACTGTTTCACCTGAGGGAGGAACAGATCACTGGTAGTTGTACAAACAGCACTGGGCTGTTTGCACTAATGGGCGCACATTTTTTAGACTCCGCTTGTTCCGAGATGTCAGTGAACATCGCTTGAATTTCTAAGTGTTTTTTGATGAATTCACCGTCTTTGCATATTTAAACTTCAGTACTTCAGAATCTCCTCAGGAACAGTTTTCTTCACAGCACTTGACAAACAGTAGCGGTCATATTATATGATCTGGGTTGAGAAGTCAAAATTACTGTATGTAATTCTGATTCTCGAGTGGTGGGTGCATGCAGGTTTTATTGTATTTTCATTAAATGAATAATTTGTTCATTAAAAAAAACAAACTTAAAGCACTTTCAGCGTCACGCCAACTCAAGAAGCATGATTGCAAACCATACTCTTAAGCTGATTGTTTTACGCATGATGGCTTTGTTTTATTGTAATGGTGTGTGTGTGTGTGTGTGTGTGTGTGTGTGTTTTTCTGACATTGTGTTTTTATGTTTACATATATTTGTATCATCTGATGTTATAATAAACAGATCTAAAGATTTGGTGGTTCTTGTAATGATTTACACCGTTTTGAACGAGGTGGCCTCTTCCAGATTTCCTTCCTTCAGATCTGCAGAGTGCCAATGATCTATAATAATAATTTGTTGCGACTGGATCACACAGATTCTTCAGAGCTTCATTTGGGAGATGGAGGGCATGCATCAACAGCTCGCTCTGCTCTTTGAAAGCATGCAGCACGTCTCCACAGCGGTAAAAGACTGGAGATTAGGAATGGATGACTGGCCACAGGGACAAAGCGAGCTCTGTTGGGCGGCCTGGTGGTGACTGGGGTGGGGGGGAGTGGGGCTGCGGGGTGAGGAGGGGGCTGAGCGGAAATGGACATGGAGATCAGACCAGAACATAGTGTGACAAGGTAACAAGGTAAACTGATCCAGGCTGCAATTCCTCTGGAAACTGAATCAATGAGGGTTCTGTTATGGAAATCCTCCCAGATATCGAGTTGAAGTGAATCTATAGTAAAACACAATCAGCTGTAAATATGAAGTTTGTTTTGCAATAAACATGTACAACACGTGACCTATAGACAGGTGTTTTATCTACCTATCTGATAGATCTATATTTTGACATGTAGAAACACTTGAACACTTACTGAGCTGAAAAAGTGAAGAAGCACAAGTCTTGACCCTGCAATAAGACCAGGTGTCCAACTTTGACCTGTAGCTAAGTCAACACAGTCCCCATGGGGTTGTCAGGTCAGGTGACCATCTGACCTCTCCTTTGTAAAGGACCTGGGACTCCAGAGCAGCCTACACATGACAGACAGATCACTCTCGGATGACATATGCGAAGGAATGAGCCGCAGCCATTCAGCAGGAAATCCTGCACCACAGCGCTGTATTCATATTGGTCAGTACCTGAGGACATTAACTGTTTTCCCTCTCCAAAATCTTTGCAAAGCTTTCTTCTGCCTACTCAGGTGAACAAACCCAGCAAACAGTTTGACCCCAATATGTGAACCTGCCTCATTTTCTGTGATTTTGCTGCTTCAGCGCAAAGGTTCGGCTCACACGGGGGGGTCAACATCCTCTTTTTAACTGTAATGTTTTCTGAGATGCAGGCCTGTTTCATCTGTAAAGGGCCCTAGAGATGAGATTGTGTTGTACTAAGAGTCTAACCCTGCAGGGAAAAAGCTGTGTTTACACTAAGTGGGGAATGACTCTTGGCTCAGATTGTGCCCCAATATAAACACAATATAAAAACACATTGAATCTGTCACTGCACTAATATTTAGAAGTCAATTCTGAAAGTCACTTTGCTTTGCCATCTTTTATCTACCCATCGGAGCTGACCCCAGCTTTAAATCCATCACTTTCAAGCATTTATCCCCAAATATGGCCGTTGGTAAATTTTCTCTGCCACTAAATATGGTTTCTTACTGGGAGCAAGTGAACCGTTGTTGTGTTTTTTAAACTAAAGGGGTTTAATTTCACCTCTGAGGAGCACTACATCTTCAGCGCAGATTGGAGGCGGCTACAATGAGTCGGTATTGGAAAGTGACAGTAGGGAACTATGCAAGTCCTGTTGCTTTTCTGTTGTTTTGCTAACCCTCCCCCTGGCCATACAGTGTGCATTTTGCAAGATTGCAAGAAAGCAATGGTTGGATAACGCTATACGTATGTTACGATGTGTATCTGTGTGGTGTTAACAAGAGATGAACTACTGGTTACAGCGTGTTTGTGTCATGGTGCCACCAAGACGAACACCGGATGGGAGGCACTGATCTTGCAAGGTTCAGATGCTATACAAACATGGCGGTGCAAGATGGCGACAAAGCAAGACCCTAATACTGTATAAGAATAATTCAAAAACCAAACAAATTTTATTTGATAGCGATTATACACTTATATTCATGGGTAGTAGATTTTGCCAATAAATCTTGACAAACATTACACACACCTTTAAGTTAACAGCTGTTATTGCTGATGCTATGTAATAATTACACCTGTTATTGTGATTGCTAATATTATCGTTTATGCTAAGACATTAGAAATTAGAATATTAGAAAATTAGAAATACTGCACTAGTTAACCTGTTAAAGCCGTATAAGGCAATCTGTGAAGGGAAAAATAACTAGCCTATTTGCACATGCAATTACATTGTTAGAGTTGGATGAAAACATGTAATATAAATGTAGCATCCATGGGAAAAAGACCGGAAATACACAACATAATGCATTTCACCTCTAAAAAGTAAGCAGATGCTATTCCCCCAAGACCTTTCTTTGCAGCTGTATTTGTATAAAACTGGTGTATCTGAGGGTTAAGAGTGCTTATGAGGGAGGAAAAAAATGCACTAACGTGAGTGTGAAAAATCTTTTAAAGCATTTTACAACAGGATAGAGTGTAATTGTGGTGAAAATGTAACTACGAGCTACATTTTGCAGGCTTTTATACAACTACTGCAATGTGATGATGAAAGGAGACAGGTCCTCCCGCTAATGCCCACCAACCTCTATTCTGTGACCACTACTTTACAGAACAGCAACAAAGCTTTCAGAGTGTGAAAGCAGCAGGATTCATAAGAGATTAAATGTTTTTCCACTTCTTGCACATGTTCAAAATTTAAGTAGGGTACTCAGGTATCGCTAAGACACTGCTAAATGTTTAGTTATTAATACACTATGGTGTTCACCAAATTTAAGGCAGAATCTTTCCTTTGTGTACTCATAAAAAATATAAATGGGCACATGGTGATGACAGACAGGGGGGGGTGGGGGGCTCCAGAAATTAGCCAGGTCTTTTTTTTTTCTTTTTTTTTTTAACAACCCTGAAAGCACCACACTTGTAAAAACCTACAGGACAACAAAAGACATACAGGAGTGAATGAAATGAAGCTTCCTTGCCAATTACTGTTGCGAACATGGCTGCGTTGGGGCTTTTTGTGCTTCACACAAGCAGTCTTCTCTCCCCTTGTCCCTGGCTATTGAGAGGGATACATTAGCCATGCGGGATGGATGGATGGAGTGGAGCAGAGCGGAGCGGTGCGTTCGCAGTCATACAGCTCACTTCACCCCTGGTGTTACAGACCTCTCTTATGACTTCACTCACAGCGTTCGCACAGAATGTGATTTTTACTATGTCATTTTCTACCTCCTTTCTAAGACAGAAAATATCTGTTCACATGTTTTTAATTTAAAAAAAGAAAAATGTGTGATTATTTATGATGGAAAATAGATTAGATCCACAAGCTAAAATACACCTGCAGGGCTGTCGCCCGATATCTCAAAAAGATGTGTTGAGCCTGTTCTTTCTGCTGCTCTTTCCATCCCCTGGACAAGCTTGTTTTTCGTCTTTACCAAGCCAGTTTGCTATTGTTGATATTTTTCTAAAAACACCTCGTAAGCTTGAGGTTTCCTGGCAAGTCCTTTGCCAATCTTCCTTGAAACCTGCCAAAATCTAAATCCAAGTCTAAAGTTTCACATCTAAATGAAATATTACACTTGTTTCAATTGACTGTAATTCAGCCTGTTGTTTGAACCTGTTTAACAATGATGTGTGGTCATTAAAATGGTGTTAAAACAATTGTTAAAATGTAACACAGAGGAGCATAAAAGCCCCTGTTTTCAATCAAAATTTGTTCAATTTTCACCTTGACATATTTTGACCTGCTAATGCTTGCTGAGCTGCAACACTGTGTGATACTGTATTGTATTTATTTGATGCACATGCCTCTGGACTGGCTCACTGAATGAGCAGCTCTTTATTTTTTATGACAATCCCAGCAGGCTCTGCAGCTATGTGTGTGCATGTGTGCGTGTGTAAATGTGTCGCCTGTGACAACTATTAGCAAGGTTAATGCTGCAGATAACAACATCCATCATTCAGTTTCATTAGCAGTGTCCTCTGACCTGTTCCACATAATGTTGTCAAATGTGTCAGGCGCCAGATTATTGGGAGGTATGATGGTCAATAGATGAATAAGAGCGAGCTGTGAGCGACGTTGCTGGCGTGGCTGCAGAATAAACCTCGATCCGGCATGCTGCTGGCTGCCTGTCACAAATCTGAAAAACAAATGGACCAGCCCCAGGCAAGAGCCATCAATAATAATATAATGTGTGGACGATGATGAATTAGAGCCAGACTTCTCAATGCATCGCCGTTCTACACACATAAAACATCACTGGGTGAATGCATTGATCTCTGGATTCACATTAGTTTGCTTAATCTGCATTTGAGTCGATGGGTCAACATACTGTTTCACTTCGCTGGATTCAGAAAAGTTAATAATGTCCGATAATCAAAAACTGTTTATGAAAGCACCTCCTTTTTGTGTCATTGATTTGGCTCCATAATGCACTGTAGTCACAGATCACTCAGACAAAATGCACTTAGGAAATGACAAATGTATTTCATATTCAATAACATAGATTTTTCCCTGCATATGTACTTTAATTTATCAAGTTAGGTTTTATTTAGCTCAAATCTATGCTTCCTCTTGGTTATATTTCTTTTTGTTACAAAGAACTTATAGCCCATTCATGCCATATAAAAACGGTTATTATTAACTCAAGAGTGAGAGATGTGTGAGAGCCTTTCAGTTTTAGGGCCTGAGAGCAGTTTTTGGTTGTACTATTATATCTGTTGTAATTTTTGCTCATAATTTTATAAAGATGCAGTCACTTGCTCTCAGAAAGCCCCCACAGTCCTCACTGAAGCCTACATATTTGCTATAGTTTTCAAGCAAGGCTGCAGAGCCAACCTACATAAACACTCATGGATTCGTATATAAACTGTAACATTACACAACACAGAGAAGAACTAAGAGCAGAAAACAGCTTCAAGCTGCTTTGCTGTAGCAGTGGTGTCACTTAAGACCCATGAGATCCCCACAGCCCACAACTGCTGCCACAATAGCTTTGGTGTAAATGTCCTTGTGTACTGAAAACTGTCATAAGATCACAGTGTCTTGACCTAAATGTCACAGGGCAAAACCAAGTTTTCGTTGCTGCTGTTATTGTTATAATGCAGAAATGTGACAAAAAATATGAAAAATTAATGCAGAGGGACAATGAAGCGGAAATGGCCTGTATTGATCTGTGATGTTCAAATGATACGGGAGACGAGGCGCTTGTGCTAATATTACTCTAACTACATGACCTGGAGCTACACCGTATGGTAAACATAAGTCCATCAACCATCTCCTCTGTTTTTTCCAAAGAGCACCAATGTGTCACCGACACTTAATTGGCTGATAATAGTTGGCTTGAAATGATATTCTTTAGGGGGATTTTTGCCAATAACATCTAATAATGCAGGATGAAATGGATACAAGGAGTCAGTTAAATCTTGCCCGCAGTCACTCAGAGGCACACAGGGAACTTGAGCCTCAAAGATGTGGTGCATTAGTTCTGCTAAGCTAACCGTGAATGCTAATTGCAGGAAGGACAAACTGTAACCCTTGCCCTGTGGCCATGAACCCATTAAACAGCACAGAGGGTTTCATAGACACAGGCAGCGTACAAAGAGGCTGGCCTGAAAAGCCCTGCAATCTGATTTCAGTTTAAATGGGGATAACAAGTTACTGTTTTCCAAAGCCCCCCATGGGATCTGCCCTTGTCTTTTTTTTTTTTTTTTGACTGGATAAAGAAAACTGTCTGTCACTCCAAAGCTGACCGCAAATCATCAACACAATGCAACAGGTTCTATGTTTCAAGTGGAGTACGTTGTGTGATCCGCAGGACGTGTCCTCAGTTCTCACAGAGCCTGACAGGTGTCTCTCTCTCTATGGGACATGGATCAGTTTAAGTGTTTTGTGGTTTCACCCCTGAAGGAAATTGACAACCCAATCACTGTACAATATGACACCTTATACATGGACATGGAGGAGTGTCCTGCATCAGAGGGAAACTTCATATATTGTCTCTCAGATTCACAAACACCTTGAACAATGGGAGACTCAGAACAAAACCTGAACGAATCAATCAGTAAAGCCGATTTTAAAAACAAAATCCACTTGTTTAGGGCCGAGCTGAGTAACAAACAGTGTGAGAGTTTGGTTATGCTTTCACTGTCACCTCTCTGGAGCTCTGGTGCCCCCTGGCCATACATTTTCAAACATGACCCCAGATGCACCGAATGCCCCCATTTACCTTATACGTACATACCTTCATCAGTTGGATGGGTGACATGATAGCTCATTGATGAATGATGAATGCTTATATTGTTATATTGATGCATTTTTTAAATTGGCTTGAAGGTGAACATTTACAGCTCTGCTGATCATGCGTCCATTTGCAAGTGCTAAAAAACACACACACATACATTTTGAAATGATATTGTCATAACTACTGGACACTTTGAAATTCTGAGATAGAGAGCTGCATGATCATGAAAGTGATCACAGTTCATCTTCAGGGGGACATTTTTCATGTCAACCAAATTTCATGGCTATTTTTCCAAAAATTGTTGGGATATTTCACTCCAAACTATAAACTGAACCTCTTGTAAAAGAGGAAATGTCAAGTAATTATAAAAGTTCATCCTATGGGGACCATGAATGGCTGTGATTGATTTTATGGCAAATCATCAAATAGGTGTTGAGATATTTCTGTGGTTCATAATGGTCAAAACTAATCATATAGTACGTTCTTTCATACAAAGTCCTGAATAACAATGGAGGCCTGAAACACCAGTGTCACATGATTCATTATCAAATGATAAATCTGCGACTAAAAGCCTAGGAGCCAAAATGGCACCTTAAGCCCAAAATCTGTGACCCCGTTGTCACGCCCTGAGATTTTTGATTTACTACTGCCCAGATCCCAGGTGAGTGTCCTCCAGTAGTCAGCCCCACGCGGCCTGCCTGCTCGGCCTGTAAAGAGATGGATGGCTGCGAGTGTGAAACCCAGCAGTGGGTTACATGGCCTTGAGCTTAACCGTCTAATTAGGCCCTAATGGAACTACAATGCTCTGCAGGAGATGCTGTCTTACCCACCACCAAAGCTCTTTAAAAGCCTCCTCGGGGCAGGGGCAAGCTTGGAGTGTACGTAGGTGCTGCTGGGCCATAGCCACATCCACAGGATCAGGTTTCATTCCTCAGTTGGGATGTACAGGCAACAGGATGCCAGCTCTCTACAGGATAGGTCCAGCCCTGTGGTTGTGAAGGTGTTGATCTCTAAAGGACACTAAAATTAAATAAGCAATCATTAATGTTTTACAGATCAGTAATAAACATTAATATCAGGAGCTTCTACTAAATGAAAGCCAGTGTGGGTGGTGTAGATCCTCCAGCACCATATCCCTGCTGTGTTTTACGTACTTCTTCTAATTCATCAGGAGGAGTCCTCCAACCACTTACCCTGTGGAAAGAGCTGCAGAGCATCAACACCAAAATCAATCTTTTTAACAAGTTATTACTATAACTTGATGGGTTTTTATGAGGTGAAAAAAAAACCTCCGGCTGGGTTTCCCTGAGGAAACCATTGAGTAGAATATCTGATTCATTTTCTTCTAGATTGTAAATGACACTAATGCTGAACTGCACTTTCTTTTATTAATCACTTTATAAAGAATGCCAGAAAATAGTGCAAATAGTGCAAGTGCAAATTACTTGAGGTGTTTTGGTTTGTTCAGTGGCTTCATTTTTAGTAGACAGACAAGGGTTACATCAACCTCTTAATCTAATTCTGCAAGAAAACAAAACTGTTTTCCCAAAATGCCAAGCTATTCCTTTAATCTGTGGGTTTTGGTGTAGCCCTGAAAACATACGCTGCTAAACTGGATGGTTTTGTTGAATTTATAAAAGAAAATGTCTTAACTTATTACTGACTTATTAAAACCACAGTTTCTGTACGACAGCTCCTGAAACCTTTATGCAGTGTTGATATGGAATAACTTGACCAACACCTGCAGAGCTTCTGAACTGCTACCAAGAGAAACTCATTTTAATCACCACCTTTGTGAAAGCATTTCTCACTATTAGATTAGAAAAACTTGCAAGGAAACATTTCATTTTTTGTGTGAAATTATAAAAATGTGCTCTGAGCTTATTAAATATGACTGAAATGTTTAATTTTCCGCAAACTGCATTATCATATGGTGTCACCGGCGTCTTCATCTTGGCTCTGCAATGTGTGGCAGTGAAACAGAAAACCAACCACAATACAGAATGCTGTCAATATTTTCCCGATGCATCATGTGATTTCCCCCCGATTTCTCCACAGCTCATGGAGGACGGTATCATCAGCTTGATATAATATTAGAAGCCGGTCTTGAGAGATAAGGTGTCTGGTTGAAGGTCATCTGTGCCCTCTTGAGTGAACATAAGAGCCTTTTGTGGTTGGGTTAAATGCACCTGACAGGCTGTTGGAGCACAATCACCCATTTTAATTGTCATGTAATGGTTTCATGTAGAGCCAAACTGTCTGCAACACTTCAGCGGTGGGAAACCAGAGCCTGGCCACACAACCACAGATGTGGTTAGCTGGGGCTTTGCTGAAGGAACAGAAGAAGAAGAAAAAGCCCTGGAGAGAGCTCTGTGGAAACAGGCTCGGATGAAGATGCTGATAGATAATGCAACAGATGTATCTGCTGCAATTTGTTAAATTACAGCCTTTAATAAATCCTGTAAGGTACCGAACAAAGGACTCTACATTTATAACTCTTTGCAGAACTGTGTCAAGGTCCCAAAAATACTAATTGCTTTAATGCACCTGACAAATTGGTACCTAAATTACTTTCTCCTATAAAATAGCTTCCTAGCACTGACAAGAAAACCGTAACAGTTATAATGCACACTCAAAGAACTCAATTTTCCAATTTAGCGGAAGCCAAAGATGACAGGAAACAAGGTAATTCGCTGTAGCCCAAACAACAAAACCCCTGGCCATTCTGCATCTGCTTCATGAGCAGTAATTACATCCCAAAACGAATGCCGTTTCATATTAAGCTGCAGTCACAATCCGACGTCAAAGACAGACTCATTATTGACAATCATGGGAATTAGTTACATCATTTAACCAAACCGGGCTAATCATTTCCAGGATACCGCAGAAGCAGATAGAGCCATTAGAAAAAAAATTGAGGCTCTTAAACAGAATAATTGACATCTATATCTTCTCTGCTGCTTTGGCTGAAGGGCTTCAAAAATTGCATTAGTTGCAATTGAAAATCTGAACTGAGGGAAAAAAACACCACTTAGACTTTTGCAGGGCACTACTGGGTTCGCTGTTCCCATTCACTCGATACAGAATACTGCATTAAAAAAGGTCTGCGCAGCGTCCGACTCTGTCACCAGTGTAACAACTTGCAAAACTGCAGCAGATAAATTCAGCGATAATGACAAAAAAAGTACGAGCCGCCTGAAACATTGCTTTTTTATCTTCTATATAGATAAATTAGTGTAATGTGTCATTTTTAAATTGCATTTCTTTCTGGGTTACTCTCAATAAATGAGTTAGGAACAAACCCACAGCACAGCGAAAGTAAAGATGGAGAGAACTCGGGTTTACAGTTTTGCGGCATTGGAAAACCTAAATTTACCATCCAGGCTTTTCCGTTAGACATAAGATCTGTGAGTGAGCTTTCTTGATGATTAAACTTTTCCTCCTGCCAGGTGCAGCCAGGTCATCCAGTTTAGTGGTTTTCTCCTAGTTTTCCCCACTAATAAAGCGGGATCTGCTTTAGGTCGCAGACCTCTGATGTCTATCAGCACAGGTCACTGTCTGGGGGCAAGTGGAGCCCTCGGCAAGATGAGTGGATCATCACTTTCCCTCAACACATCATCAAGAGAACAACCTCTCCTGCCCTGACACATTCCTAACATTTCTAAGGTTTTCTTCCACAGGTATTAAAAGTGACAAATGTTAAAGACCATGAACCGACTTGGTCAAAATGTTCTTTTAATTGTACTCAAAAAGTTCATATCAGTGTTAAAAGACTGATCCAAGGACAGCTTCAGTGACATGTTAACAAGAGTCAACATAAATGATCAGAAAATCAATTTGTGTTCCGTTACTTCATAAAAAGCCATGCAAAAAAGGTGTATATGAACACACACACACACACACACAAAACAATGAAATATTTAACAAAAGCCAGAACAGAAAAGAACATTTAACAAACATTACTTACAAGAAAGAAAAACTGGAATGGAAATAAATGACATAAAACAAGGTGGTAATGATGCACTGGATGCCAGCAGATAACCCAAATGTGATCAAGATTTTCATCGCAGAGGGACCTGTTCCCGGGTGGATTTAGGTCGACCTGTAACACAAAGACAGAAGAGAAGATATTTAATCAACTAAAGAGCAATTAATGACCCAATGCATGGGGCATGGGGCAAAGTCATGTCATACTCCTTAAATATTATGCTGATTATAGAAAATGCTGCTTCCTGGGTTAAGATAACCACTATTTTAAAACGATGTCTAGTAAATGTAAAGAACACGGTCTATGAAAAAACAAAGTTAAACCAAAAGTTTTGCAGATTTCATTAACTTCCTAACAAGATGTGTTTTATATAAGTATGCAAAAGATCTGCTTAAATATTTGTTTATACATCAACATAGAGTTGTTACTGTGCGAGTAAAGTGGAAGCATTTTGTACATGCATCATTCTCGCTCTTTTTCTTTCAACTGAAACACTCTTGAAAACTGGTTAGTGGATCTCTCAGAAATTCCCTCTGAGAGAAAACCAATTAACCAACAACCAAACAAGACTTTCTGGTGTAGTTTAATCCAATATCCCCACCTCCATATTGTTAATAAAAGCAAATATACCCTAATGCTGCAACAACCCCCCAAAAATGTATGTTTCTAGTTTCATGGAGGTAGTATTTAAGCGTGGCTGCTGTTACAGATTTCATTGCACAGCAGGTTTCTCTTCGTCTGAACACTGGCAGCACAGATACAGACTGGGGGGGAAGGATTTTCAACTTCTCATCTGTGCATCTTTCAACTGTCGGATATTGAAAAGTGGACGGACAGAGATACAGATCAGCATATGCCGCAGCTGGACGTGCTCCTTGTAAATGCAGCTGCTCACGGATTCAGCGAGTATAGCAAACCGCCTTGGTATACATGAGACAACGGGGGGGTGAGGAAGACTCACTTGGGTTTGGTCTCAGCATCTGTGACTTGGCGGATGAAGATGGCATCCTCTGGGTGGCTGATGTCTCCCTTCTCGTGCATGTAGGACGAGGCGATGGCGAGCATGGTGCCGTCGTTGTTGAAGGCGAGCGAGGCGATGCTGGTGGGGTAGCGGTGGAACTGACACAGGCGCTTCTTGTTGAACGGGTCCCAGATGTTCACAAAGCCGTCCGAGCCACCTGGCAGAAGGAGAGGCTCAAGGTCAACCTCAGAACATTTAGGCCGTGTTACTACCGAGATACGGATCTGTAATAACGGTTGTGTTTGATGTGCGACCTTGGCAGCCTCTGACTAAATAGGTCACAGGTAAAATCTATGAGCTTCGCAAAACAAAGTGTCTTGTTACAGCAACAAAACGTATTAATTGCTTTTGTCAAGTACAAACTAGCAGGTCGTACCTGTGGCAAATGTGTTATGAACACTGTGAAACGAGATGGCATTGACAGGGTAGACGTGTTCAATTCCTTCCTCCTTCAGCCTGTGGCACTTGAATGCGTACTTCTTCTTCTGAACCTCCTGGCTTGGGTCCAAGTACTCCACAGCTACACGTCCCTCAATTGAACTCAAGACGTAGCCCTGCAGCCAAGACAGAAAATGCAAAAAAAAGTTACCAACTGACTCTTTCACACTAATATCTGTATTCAGGTTAAATTCAGGGTCAAGACTTATTGGATTAAGAGGGTTGTAATTAAGTGTACCTGTTTGTTGGGGAAGGCTCTGATGCAGCGGGTCTGATACTTGAGGCTGGACTCTCTTCTTTGCTGTACGTAGCCCATGTTCCTCAAATCCCAGACCAGGACTCGTCTTCCAGCTGTGCCAACGATTAGTCTATCTCCCGCCACGGAGAGAGTATACACCTGTCACAGAGATACATTTATGAGACAAGTGGGAGACACAACTCCTACACAAGCAGTTCTAACTAGTAACTACACCAGTGTAAAAACACACTCCACATCAGATTTCTGTATTTTCTCAGTAACTTTATTATAACTCAAATCATTTTTAACATGTATCTTAAAAATGTCATGTTTTTGTAACCGTCTCCTTTAAGTTTAGAAAAGAAGTATTAACCAGTAATGGTAAAATTGTTATTTTTCTGTTAGAAAGTCAAACATAACATCTTGCACATTGAACATTCTGCGTAATTCTTTCTGGCACAAACAACAAGGTTAAACACGAATGTGTCTCTCCTGCTCACCTTTTCAGGCTGAGTAAAGGTGCCAGCGTTGCAGGGTGTCCTCGGGTCCCACAGCCGAACTGATCTGTCCCAGCTCCCCGTTACCATGACGTTAACCTCTGGGCAGTACTCCACACAACGAATGGGGGCATCATGTGTTCCAACTATTGTATCTGTTTAAGGAGAACATTAGACACAATTGAATAAGGGATATAAATAAACAGAATAGGAAAATTCAACTCTTCGTTATGAAGATTTGTGATACTATGTATTAACAGGCTTGTGACATACCTTGGTCTGTGTTCAAATCGTGAGTTTTTAACTGTGCATCTAAACCTCCACTCCAAGAATGTGTTGGGTCCTGCAGGTGAGAGGGTAGATATCAACTATTTGTACCAAACCTCTCTAGGCTTTGACATGAAAAAACAGAAGAGACAAAACAGATACAAAGAATCTGTGACCTACATAGAAAGCACAGTCAAGGACTGGAGCTGTGTGCTGATACTTCATCCGCATGGTGTTGCCTCCGACATCATAGAGACGGACAGTGCAGTCCCACGAGGAAACCAGGAGGAACTGAGTTGTGGTAGGGCTGAACTTGACAGCAGAGATGCTGTCCTCTGGGCCCTGGTTCAACTTGTACTCGTTTGAGCCTGTCATCTGAAAAAAAAAAATACAAAAAATAATCATCGACTATGACATCAATATTTAAAATATACAAGGGGCATACAGACAGATTACAACATTGATTAGGGCCATTAAATCTGGCTACAAACCAAAGCTTTAAATAATGTAGTTTAATTGACACTTACTAACCATGTTATATCGCATTCATTAGTTGAATTGAAGTTCCATTACTCATTTTATATTATAGGCTCCACAGCTATAGTGTTAGTTTCCTGGACTTTGCCTTCAGATTGTAAAGGTATTCCTATTTCAGTGAAAACAGTGTTTACAGATTGTTACCCTCACCCTATAACTGATCGATCACTTTGAGGTTTATTATGCATAAATTGAAAATAAACTATCCACTTGTTGATTTGTTACTTTCTATGATAACGTTTCCAGTAAGTTACAGCTGGGCTTGCTGAAATACGTAGGTACATTGAATGCTGCTGTTGAATGAGTAGTAAAGCATGGGTTGTGATCAGGTTGTGATCTTCTTAAAAAAACGTCTATATTTTCCATTTTCGACAAATTGGGAATAGCCTCGTGGCTAACTTGTGGGACAACAGCTGTGCTGCTTGTTGTTAACCGACCCTTTTGAGATAATTTGCTTTCTATTTCATATAAAACAACACAAACCGTTCCGTTACATCCAGCAATTAGACCAAGCCCATTTCTACAGCTACCGGTTGTTTGCTAACAGTGTGCACAACGCAGACCAGAAGCCCCGGTCCTCACTTCACTTACCGCTTCGGTTTTGGTGCCGCTCAGCCTAAAATGATCCTCTGGTTCAACACGTCCCTTTGTAACGCCTTGATTTTTACGGTAAAATCCAAGATATACGACGTGGAAATCAGTCGCTAGCAAAGCTGGCTACATGAAGCTAACTCCCGGCTATGCACGAACTGCCGAATGCTCCAGACGGCGCTGATTGGTTGAAACGAATCTTCGAATTCCCGCCTGCAACGTGATTGGTTGTTTTGCGCTACCGTGTATTTCCGTTGTCTCAGCGCAGGTCACATGACAGGGGACTGCTCTCTCTCTCTCTCTCTCTCTCTCTCTCTCTCTCTCTCTCTCTCTCTCTCTCTCTCTCTCTCTCTCTCTCTCATATGATAGCAGCCTATGGGAGTTTATTTTTTCCGAGTGTTTATGTTTTTCTACTAAAATAAAAACGGCACAAATCATGTCAATAAACGACAATAGTCTACAGTACCAACTACTGGGGCTAACAGTGGCCATATAGGTTTAAACTGGTGTAGGTTAATTAGGGTGTTGTAGCCTAACCATCTTCTTCTTTTTGGTGTTTTGCTAAGAAGAAGAGAATAAAGTCATTTCATAGCAGGTTGTGTTGTAGGCGATTAACATTAGAGATATCCTCTGAGACGACAAAAAAAAAAACTCTTCCCCTCTTCAGAAAAAAAATGAATGTGGTCAAATTTGAAAAATTAACCTGGCTCTTTAATTGTCCGAATTTGCATTTTAAATTCCTCGTGACCACCTTATTCTAGGCTTACAGGCCATAGGTTATTTAATGGACCTAATCACAATTTAATATTTTAGGCATAACCAGAAAAGTAATTCTAAACGATAATCCTGCATGAAATTTGGCTAAAAGTCAAAATAGTCAATGTCAGCCTAAATGTTTCAAAATCCAGTTTCAACTGAAAAACTGATGGTGTTTTTCAACGTGGCAAATGTTTTTAAATGCCCATCATTATTAAACGGTTAAAATGTTGATAATGGTTGTTTTGGAGCGCACCATAAAAACACTTGTGCATTAGGCTTTATCTGAGATATTTCAAACAGACTCCTTACATTGAAAACCAACATTTTTAGACAGGACTTGATTAATTTCCCTTCACATTACTGGTATATTAAGAATACATACATTTCTTTTTGGAACGAAATCTTTACTGAGTGTAAGACCATATAATATACAGAATTTCAATAATAATATCAGAGGAAAACCATACAGAAAACAGAGGCTATTTTTGGCTATGTCATGGCTTTGTATTTACCGTAAAACACTGCGTCATTGAAACAACTTCCTCCACACCTGCACTTTTTCAGGGATTTTTTTTTAAGGATCACATGATTGTCCTCACTGTTACAAAGAGAAAAGGATAGCCTTGTTTTTTTCCTGTAAAAGTGAACTATAGGTGATAAAGGCTTGAAGCCTAATGTGAAGCCAACAGTATTGCACAATATTGGAAAATATCAAAATATTAAATTCCACATTTTTAGCTACAAACACTGACACAATTCTCTGGAAAATACATATGGACAAACCCTGTTCAAAACAAGTTCTTTTTTCAAATGGAATACATTAAAATATATTCAGCCACTTTAGAGATAATAATAATAACAATAAAAAATAATAACAATAGTAATAATAATTATAATTTCTATTTTCCCTTTGCAACACATTTTGGGCTGTAATAGGAAGTCTGTGCCTTGCTCAACGACACTTCAGCAGGATAAAGGACCATTAAAAGTAATTAATAATAATGATAATAATAATAATAATAATAATAATAATAATAATAATAACAAAATGACCTAACATTGTGCCCATTCATCTACAAAATATACAAAATTGTATTTTTTTTTTTTTTTTTTTCAATGAAGGTCACTCTCCTTTAAAAACATATTTACAGTTTATTATGACTCAGTCAGTGTTAAACAGGCCTCAGCAGCGGGACTGGGTGGGAATAGTACATGTGGTGGGGAAAAGCCACGAGTGACTGGCTCCCAGATGAGTTTACAGCGGGGCCCCCGGTCGTATCTGGGGCTCCGTTCTCGTGGTAAAGTATGGGCACCCTCACAATCCTCTGCGCCGCCGCATGGCTCAGGTTGGCCGCCTCCAGCTCCGCGGCCAGTTGCCGTTTCCACTTATTCCTCCGGTTCTGAAACCAGATTTTGACCTGCGTCTCCGTCAGGTGCAGGGAAGCGGCCAGGCCCGCCCTCTCCGAGCTGCTCAGGTAGCGCTTAATGTCGAAGGTGGACTCCAGCTGGAAGACCTGACTCCTGGAAAACACCGTGCGCGTCTTCTTCTTCCGGCAGGGCTTCTTGTCGGAGTCCAGCTCGTCCGTTTTTCTCCTCCAGTCGTCGCCCTGCTCCGACTCTTTCTTTGGCTCATCCGTTTCACTTTCATCCAGCGCGATGTCGTCGTCGGCGCTCTCCTCTTTGACATCATGGTCACTTTTGTGGAGATCCGGGGAGCGCCTGTCCGGTGCCGGTGATGCCTCCCTGAGGTTGGCCTTCTCAGACCCTGCAGAAAAGATTACAAGCGTGATTCTTTGGACCCTAAAGCCTATTATCTGCAAAGGCAACCACCTGTATTTCAATATGAAATTGGCCAATGCATTTTTTTTCTTTCCTTAAAATATCCATATAAATCGAGAGTTTATATTCCTTATAATCAAGCAACTCATTATAACAATCATTTACACATTTTCACTATATCCAAGCAGGCCCTGCTGTGACATTCATCTAACTCAAGATGATTTCTGCCGTTTTCTGACATGTATACGTAGAGTTAAAATAACAATATTTACCCCCGGTCCTCAGATGAGCCCCAAACGTGTATGGGTACCACCAGGCAGACGCTCTTTCCAAATACTGCCCCGATAGTCCAATTCTGTGTGAGGGCAACTCAAACCGAGGGAGAGACAGGTCACCGAGCCGAGAGAAGAAGCTGCTCTCGAACACTCCTTTGGACGAGTGGAGGAAGCTTTTCGGCTTCGCGGGTTTGTCCTCGATGTTCAGCAGGTTCTTTATGGAGAACGGAGAGTCCTTTGCGGGTTGGCGAGTCTCTTGCGCATCAGAGTCTGCCATCACCGGTTATTGTCCGATGTGGATCAACATTAAAAAAAAATATCACGAGGGAAGAAAAATGCCTTAAAACTGATTTTCTTTCTTTATATATTGTTGTTAAAAGTCAGAGAAAGAGGAGGAGAGGGGAATAAAAAAGAGAAAGTCGCACGGAGCCGGTTCCACCTCCTGAGGATGATCAGAGTGAGGACGCACAGATCGCTGCGTCAAACTTGCGCCGGATTGTAATGATGAAATCAAAAATGCCATCCGAGTTAAAACGCGCCTCTGTTACGTCTCTGCTATTGGGCAGGTACAATAGCAAATGAGGTTTGAGATGAATCCGCGGGGGGGCTGTGACGAGAATAGACTCAGAAGAAAGAAAAAAAAGAAGGGCCGCGCAAGCGTTTTGGCTTCGGGCTCAACAGTAGGCACACACTTATCATCCAATTAGATTAAAGAGGAAAATGTCTCAAGGTTTTTGGGGCGTGCGCAATCACCGGTCAGTAAATTGAATACATGGTCCAGAGATTATCACACTGCAAGGCAGAGCATCTTGGCCTTGGCACAAATATTACCAAGATTACGCACAGATTTTACGCATTAATGCGAACCGCTAATTATCAAACCATAATCTAATGGGAAACCTTTTGAGTAGCTATTGCACAAACAATTTTCTTACTCTATTCCTGTGCTGAGGCTGCTGCTGCTGCTGAACACTGAGACCTGCTGAGGCTCAACCTGTCACTCATCTGTTGCATTTCAAGTTTCCTCCCTTCCCTTGGTGCAACAGGAAAGCAATACACGGCTGTGCGCTTCACCTTGACCGGAGCTCACTGACTTCAGTGTAATTTTATTAGTCAGGAAGTGCTACAGGCAGACATCAAACTGAAGGCTTATACCATTGCGATAAAGCCCTTTTCAAATCAGCTTTGCACAAAAGCCTGCAGACCCACAATGGCAGCAGGTGGTGTAATGCACAACACAGGGCTTGTTTCTGTCGCATGTTACAATAGTGCTGCAGCAGCTCATATTTGTAATGACACATTCATATAGTTGACTGGGATCAGATTAGAAGAAAAGGGGGGAGTAAATGGAGTGTCCTTTGTGTATGTTTCTGCCATCAGACTAAAAAAAGCACATTTAAATTACAGATTGATGCACAGGATGGATTCTGATTGTAACATCATGGCTTCTTTGATTTACATGCAGACACAAATCTGAAAACGCACAAAAAAATGATGTAGCTCCTGGCCTTTGATTGAAAAAAGTGTTTTTGTGCATATCTTTACGTGTAATTTGGGGTAAAATTCAGCTCATACATGTTGATAGCAGGCAAAAAAAAAAAAAAACTCAACACCGGCCGCATTTGAGATTCATCATTTAAACCAAACTTGAAGCAGATGCAGTGAACTAATCAAACAAATTGAATTTGCTCAACCTACAAACATGCAGCCTGTCCTTTTAGCTCATGGAGCGCTCTCCAGCTCTAAAGGACAACACTGTGTTTTGTGAAAAGCTACTTGAATCCCTGCATAATTAGAGGTCTCATAGCTGTGTTAAAGATGGGGGCGGAGAAAGAGGCCAGTTGAGCTGCGTTTGCCGATTCAAAGTGAAAAACAGATAGCTGTGTTTTCATCAGATTATGTTCATTAAGCAAGGGCTCCTTCAATAGACAGAACAAGTCAGAGTGGATCAGAGGGGAAAACAGAGAACACTCAATCAAGGATGCAAACGCTGTGTGCCTGCATGTGCTTTCCCTTTTCTGTTTTGTTTAAGTGATTTTTGGAAATGTCTCATCTTATCAATTAGATGTCCACATTACAATATGTCTCTCCAAGCCTCTGTCATGTTCTCTCCAAAGTGACACAGTATAGCGCTAACATTACCTGCAGATTAACCACAAGTCTAGAGGTTTATATCTTATTACATCATGTCAGATTATTAGTTCTTTCAATAAAGACCCAGGGCTAAATTATAGCCTACTTCTTCAGCAGCCCACTGAAACACTAATCATTTGGCCTTTTTTTTTTTTTTTTTAAAGGATATGATGGTGATGAAATATAATGTACATGTGGTCAATCTCTCTCTGACAGTCATCTAATTTAACTCCATACATGGGAATAGTCTTAAAAAACACATATTTATTAAATACTGTGTGGGGGAAAAAAAAGGAGAGCTTCCCTACCATGATAGAGAACAGAATTAGGCTTTAGACATTTCAATTAATTGTACCATATTCAGTAAGTGGAATGATCAATAAAATATGAGGAGAATGCTTTGTCATATTAATGTCTTTATATATATGTCTGTTAATCTTTTATACACCAGTTTATGTTCTTTTCGTCTCAGTATATTATTAGATAGAGAATTTTCAGAAAGAGCTTTTTTATCTCCCTGTTAAAGCAGCATTTAATTAGTTTTAAATGGAAAAATGACACAATCTTGTACAGTAAGTGTATGAAAACACAGTTATCCATTAACTTCATGGAAATCATACATTTAAATATGTCCTATAATTTGGGATCAAAACTGGCAGTAGCTAGCATTCCAGCAATTAGGAATAAATTCCACTCTGGTTAAATATACTGTATATATAAAATCATTTAACTAAATACCATGAAAGCACGTGTATAGATTTTTTTCCTGAGGTGTCATGGGGGTCTGTATATTTGGACACAGCTCGTCTGTTTTGTGTAAAACAATAAACCTCATTTTACGCAGCATGTAGGCCACGGACGTGTAATCAATCTCACCTGCAAAATGATCAGTGAGGCAATTATGCAAGGCAGGCTCTTTTCATCTGAAGCACTGGCATAATTAAATTGACATAAAATATCATTAGAGGTGACAGGCTGTTATGAGACGTGGTAATTGACTGCTCTCTCAGTGAGAAGCTGCCTCGTATCCGGGTGCTGCTGTCACTCTAGACAGTGCTCCCATCTAGTGACAGAACTTGGTACTAACCTACAACCAGACACAAACCAAATATAGATATAGCACAGTATGATTCACATTTATTGATTTTGTTAGTTATTGACAGATCACTCTTTACATGTAATATTTTGTTATGATGCGAAAATGCGTTCTCATTTTGCCAGTAAGGCACTGTACAGTATTTACGGTGCACAATGTGTGCAGGACTGTTACAATCCACCTGTTTTAAAGTATATTGCAAAGAAAATGCACCATAAAATTACTGATCTCAGTCATAGCAGACCCTCTGAATGCAGTCAAACATTTAAGGAAAATCCTTCAATAACTCCTCTACATTATTGCAACACTGGATGTTATTCTGATATGATTCATTGACATACTGTATATCAATAAGAAGAACACAAATATGGCCAGAAGGGAAATGATACAGATCTACACATGAACAACACTGTGATAGAAAATGAATGGAAAAGTGAAAAAAAAAAAAAAAATCATCACACCAAAGAAACTTTAATCCCAAAGCTGGAGAAGAGTAACTACATCAGTAACGTCAGTGGTGGGAACTACTTTACAAGTATACAAGTTGAAACTGCAACAAAACTCTAGGAAGATGAGAGCAGCTCTACAAACAAAGCAACGCTGCCGTATTTATCCCACCAAAGTCATTTGAGGGAAAAGAAAAACCCACATGGAGTGTAACACAGAGTGCAATCTACCAGGCTTTCAGTGGTCGTACTCCTTATCAATGAACTTGGCCATACTGGATAGCTGGATATTCGTCGTGCCCTCATAAATGGTGCCTGCACATGAAAACAAAACAAGACAAAAAGGAGGAAAAAAAGAACACAAGGTCAATATTGTCAAACTCCCCTGCTCACTACACGAGTCTGCAGCTTTCACTATCAGGAGACAAAGGAGGCTCATTATGCCTGAGCTCCAGCTGGAGAACTGAGGAGCTGAAATGGAAGTGATGAAAGCAAAAGTGACATTTTGCCCTGGCAAGTTCCCTTGGCTGTGTGTTGGCATAATGACACTCTGAGAGGGGAATTCCTGGAGAGTCCGATTACAGCTGCTGCCGCTGCTACCAGCCCTCCGCTCCACCCCGCCGTGGTCCAATCACACACAGCTACACCTGACCTTCCTGTAACTCTCATGAGCCGTGTCCTTTTTCCACACAGTGTGGCTTCAGTCTCGGTCGCCTGAACCACTTTTGATCTAAACAGTGGTTTCACAAATATAAGTATTCGTCTGGTCTTACTCACCAATTTTACAGTCTCTGTAGTATTTCTCTATGGGGTAGTCCTTGGTGAACCCTACCCCTCCCATCCATTCGATGCACTTAGATGTGGTTAGGGTTGCAACCTGAGGAGGAGAGAAAATAACAGGAAAATAACTTTAATATAACTTTTTGAAAGTTTCCTGGCTAAGATCAAAACAACATATTGAACATGTAACACGGAGATTGCAAAACATGACACACAGACATTAAAAATCTGAATTCTGAGAATGATACAGCTTCAGCAACTTCCAAATAATGTGTAAGATTAAAATAAAACTGATGATCACAATATTTTCTATTAAAAGACATGAACAGTCTCCAAAACCTTGGAAACGTCATCCTTGTGTTCCACTTTAGTCAGTGATTCAGTCGACTGACCTCTGCTGTGAAGTATTTAGCCATGCAGGCCTCCTTGATGAACGGTCTCCCAGCCTCCTTCAGACGAGCAGCGTTGTACGTCAGCAGCCGAGCAGCTTCAATCTGCGTTGCCACGTGAGCTATTTGATGTTGCAGGCCCTGGAATAGATAAAGCACCATAACACCATGCAGATAAGCACCCATTATACAAAACATTGGCAACCAGCATAATGTGAGCGATCACAAACTTGTAATGTAAAAGAAAGGAGATCGTCACCTGGAAGTCAAAGATGCGTTTTCCGAACTGTGTCCTCTGTCTGGTGTACGGGATGGTGTGGTCAAAGCAACCCTGTGCCAGGCCAAGCATCTGAAATACAAGACAAATTAGCACATACAACATTTTCATGATACATGTAGGCCTAGTAATGTTGAACGGAGCATCGTTTACCTGACTTGCAATTCCGATCCGGCCCTCATTCAACATTCCTATGGCGTACTTGTACCCATGGCCGATCTGTCCCAAAATGTTCTTCTCTGGTACCTACAGTAAGAGAATGTGCGGTTAAGAAAAGTCACAGTGTGTTTGTTTCACATTAGTCTGGTTCACACAGTAATGTGTGTGGCAGCACCTTGACATTGTCCAAATTCAGTGGGCAGGTGGAGGACGCACGCAGGCCGAGCTTGTTCTCCTTTTTGCAGATCTCAAGTCCCTCGGTGTCCCGGTCCACTATGAAGCAGGTGATTCCTCGGTAACCCTGTCAATCACAAGACAGTCTAATGTTACATTTGTAATTGTACAAGTGCCAGTGTCAGTGAGGCATTAAATGCATCTCTGCCAACGGGGTGCGAACATTCAGTAAATCAGTAGAGATGTCGGGGAGGTCTTGATTTAACTCTAGGCTACAATTTTAAACATGTAAGTATGTATGTACAGTGACAATAAACTTAACTAAACTTTGAAACAAACACTCTCAAAGAACAGAATTATCTATGTGGATTTTTCTTCATTTTGTATCACTGGAAACTGAATGGACAAAACAAGACATGTGAACACATCACCTTGGCCTGTAAGCAGATATACTTGGCTTTTTCACTGTCTTCTTTGACAAGACAATCAAGATAGATTCAATAGCTAACGGAAGTATATTTACCCTATACCATACCTCATTATTTTATGCAGACAGAGAGCTAGACATTGAGACATTTCCTTAAGAAATATAAAAAAACTAAATGAGGAGGCGCATTTTGGCTGAGAACTGGCAACAAGATGGAGAGTTACTCACAACTGAAAGGTCCACATTGGCCATCACCAGGAATACACCTGCATGTTCTGCGTTACTGATCCACATCTTGGATCCGTTGATGATGTAATAGTCCTTGTGTTTTTCAGCACGTGTCTTCAGAGAAAAGGCGTCGCTGCCTGACTCGGCCTCAGAGAGGCAGAAGCTTCCAACCTGTGTGACATGAGAACAGGTACATGAAGTAGAGAAGGGGAAAAAATCCCAGGAAGTGTTGTGCAGAATATGCACAGGCAATAAAGTGATCTTTTCAGATTGTTCAATGGCTGTTTGTCAACTAGCTGCCTTCACCTTTAAATTACAACCTGGAAGCACCACAGGTTCAAGCCACAATAAAAACTAATCAGACTGTCAGATGCTCACCATGTCAGTTGACAGTCGGCTGAGGTACTTCTCTTTCTGAGCCGGGGTGCCCAGATTGCCAAACAGTGTGTTGATCAGTGTGTTCTGGATGTCGCAGAGCACAGCCACAGAGGGATCCACCTTCGCCAGCTCCTCAATAACCAGAATGGAGGAGAAGAAGGTCGAGCCAGTGCCGCCGTACTCTGGGTCGATCTCAATACCCATGAGCTGTGATGATACAATATCAGAGTTACCAATGGTATAATAAACATAATAGTGTATCTGATATAATTGTGCACTTTACATACTCCTTGTTCGAAGAGAGATTTGATCACTTCCTCATCCATGACTGAATTCTCATCCATCTTTGACACAAATGGGGCGATGCGTTCTTGTGCATATTTTTTCACTGTCAAGCAACAACACAGATGTTCAATGTATCAGGTATATTTATGTCCAGCAGCAGATCAGCAGCTGTAGTTATTTATGCATATGAGATATCCCAGCTCACCTGCATCCCTCATCATGCTCTCCTCCTCTGAATATGTCTGAAGGGGAGGGAAGGAAACCACCCCAGATGCCTGATCTGAAGCCACATCTGGGGCAGATCTGGTGTTCAGGCTCCTCCAACCAGCCTGACATGCCCCCCATGGCCGAGAGATCTGTCTGCAAGACTAAAGGCAGGGCAGAGAGCAAGTTGGAAGGATAATATAATAATGAGACATGTTGATTATCGGATATTACTAATAGCACAGGCTAGCACATTCACCCCTTTCTTCATTTAAGTTAGAGTTAGCATAACAAGTTAGTTTGTTTGCTAATGTTAGCCGTCTGCTAGCTAGCAACATAACGTAAACAAAGGACAGACATGTTAGCCAAGCTTTACGGGATAAAACAGTGTAGAGGAAGTTAAAATCAACGTAGAAACCCTGTAAATGCACTTAAACATAACCATAGTCTCACCTTTGACAAAATCCTGACCAACGGGGCAGCCATGCTGTGTTACGAAATGTTTACATGGTGCCTTCACTTGCCTCTTTTACGAATCGGATTTTGTGCTTGCATAAAAATGAACAAATAAAAACAATAATAACTTGCCAAGTAAGTATAAAAAATAATTGAACGATTGGGTATAGCTGAATTTATCAGTGGCTTTGAATTAAAACACAAAACACACGGGAAAAGTCTACCGTGTATGACAGGGCTATTCAATTGGCGGCCCGCGGGCCACATCCGGCCCCGAACCAATGTCCGAGTGGCCCGACTCGTGGTTGACCCAAAAAAATAAAACAAAACAAAAACAGAGGGGAACACGTTTTGCGAGAACTCAAAATCCCTACTGTAGGTCAGACAGTGAATGCACCACTCAACGCAGCCAAGCAACACACAACCCACCCACCCAGTCAGTGCGTTGTTTTGAAAGTTACCGGTAGAACCGAGGCTTGGTCGGTCAGCTGCTCTCCAGAAACACCGTGTCGGGCCACAGCCGCTCGTCACGGAGCGGGAGGCTTCGCCGCGGCGGACGTCCGGACGGCCGAGGCTGAGGCGGCCCTCCGTGGTCCCGTGGTGCTACAGGTCAGAGAGAGACAAGTCTCCCCGTCCGTCCAGGACCGACGGACCTCACACTCCCCACCGGGCCGCTGTGGCACGACACGGTGTTTCTGGAGAGCAGCTGACCGATCCTCAGCCCTCCCATCAGCCAACAATAAACCGTGGCGGCTGGTTAATACTCCACCAGTCTCTACACTCTTTCAGTCACACATGAGCACTGTCCACGCAGTGACAGCACGCCATGCTCCGCTGCCCTTTTTTTTCTTTTGAGGGAATGAAGTAACCAATAATTTAATTTCAACGCAACTACGTAGCCTGCTTGCAATGGAATCAGAACAGTAACTTGACTGGGTCTGGGAAAGCTACTTTTCAAAGGAATAATCCGTAATCAAATACTTTCCCAGAGTAATTTGCCCCTAAATAATTTGCTCCTTGTTTTTCACCAATCAAAATATGTTAGAGAAGAAATCTGTGTTCATTTTTAGGCCTAATTTTAAGACTATAGGCTACATTTAGTTATTTACATAACACCCTGCTGTAAACCTCAGTGGAAACTCAGAGGACAGTAGGCCCCAGGAAACTTTTATTTCCTAAAAAAAAAAAAACCTCAAAGCACAACTACATCTTGACTTATTCCCTTTTGTTTAGTAAGTTGTTTAGTAGCTAATGCTGGGTTTTAAAAATGCCCCTCATTTGTAATAACCTCCTCCTTATTGACCGCTGAAAATGTCCGGCCCAGCTTAAGGTCTCGGTTTTAAAATCTGGCCCCACTGAATTTGTAATTGAATAGCCCTGGTGTATGAGAAGCGTTCCCGTGAACCGTATTGATGGTAATGTGTTTTCCAACTGTACCCGAAGGCAACAGTTGGTACAAGGGGGAAAAACGGAAGCAGTGAGGCGTTGACCTGGTAACGATTGTAGCTAATAATTTATCAGAGCATAATTTCCATATTTATCTCCGTTTAGCGGCAATGTTGTTGGTTCACTAAACGGTACCGTAAGATGAGATATACGGGGAAGGTTGCTGTCAAATAACCGGTGTTAGGGGACGTTAGCTCTGCTGAACACCTGTGAGCACGTCGGGTGTTAACAGGCAAGCTAACAGTTACCGTACGTTAGCTACTTTGTAGTCAGCTGGTGTCAAATGTGAAAACAGAGTTGGCACATCTATCATGTCTGATTGATTATTATGAACTAAATTAGCTCAGAGTCAACACACCAAAGGAAGAGATGGAGGAGATAAAGACCGAGCCTGTGGATTTTGTGAAGGAATTTCAAGAGTACCTGACACAGCAAACTCAACACGTCAACATGATCTCAGGCTCTGTTTGTGGGGAGAAGGAGTCAGTGGATCAGTTTCAAGCCGGTGAGGAGGACGCACAATCATACAAAAAAAACAAGTAGGCTAGTACACAGTAGTATAATGATGTTAAAGTCATGGTGTTTGTTTGTTTTGTCGGTAGCTGCTGCACCCAGAAGTGAGCATAATGGTCTGGACCCTCCGTCTGTGGAGGTGAGCCTGTCCATGGAGGACGGGTCAGAGGTGCAGATGGACGGACTGGAGAGGACCTGTGATGGGAAGTACAAGTGTAGCTACTGCAGCTATGCCAACAAGGGCATGGCTCGGTTAATAGAGCACATCCGCATTCACACAGGTCAGTGTTTACAGTCACACATTTGCATTTATTCACTCAAGGAACACCATGGGCAATATATTTTTTTTTATGTCAGGGCGATGAGGAAGTCCACTTTTTTCCCCCACTATAAATGTTCAAATGTGGCACAGTCAGCATCAGCATCCGTGTTTTTTATAATCAGTTTATGATTTGATCTTTTTCCCCTAGTAAAAATGCCAAACATTTCTCAGTCCCAGCCTCTTCACTGTGAAGACAAATGAAACAACCCATTTTAGTACATGACCCTGGGCTGCTAGAAATGACATGTTGTTTATCTGTTGTTTGCCATTGTTATGGTCTTTTTTATCTGATTTTATTTGTTCTATTATTATCATTATCCTTGTTTTTAGGACTTATTGTTCCTTGATTGATTATGTTCCTATGCTTCTATCCTGACCGTTTTATCTCACTCTGTAAAGCAGATGAGGTCTTTGGTTTTATGTTTTTTTTTAATGTTCTTGTCTGTGTTATTTTAACTTGTTCTGTAAAGCACTATGTAACTGTGTTTCCAAAGGTGCTATACAAATAAAGTTGATTATTAAATATATTATTATTATTATTGCCTAGAATTGTTTAAAGAAAACAATGGCAGAGTAATTGATAATGAAATTATCAATCATAGCAGCAATATTGGAAGAACTCATTGCTGTCTCTTTTTTTTTTGTCTGTATCATATAGCTCTATAATCCCTTTTGCAGCACACATGAACTGTCCTTTATGCCTTTTTGCTGTTTTTGCTGCAGAATATGTAATGTCAGCTAACAGCATTTATTTCCTCTCCTGACTGTCACCCAGGAGAGAAGCCTCACCGCTGCCAGCTGTGCCCATTTGCTTCAGCGTACGAGCGCCACTTGGAAGCCCACATGCGCTCGCACACTGGGGAGAAGCCGTACAAGTGCGACCTCTGCGCCTTCCGCTGCAGCGACCGCAGCAACCTGTCGCACCACCGCCGCCGCCGCCACAAACTCCTGCCCACCAGGGTGGTCCGCTCTCCTTTCTCCAACAAGAGGATGCTGAGCGCCTTGCAGAAGAGGACGGGCTCGCTGGGCTTCAGCAGGCGACTGCTCATTAATTTCAACTCCCCCTCCATGGTGTTGCCAAAGTCAGATTATCTAAATGACTTGTCTCATAAGATTCACCAGCACTTGAACGGCAGCGAGTACAAGAACCTCCCCAAGGTGGATGAGAACGACAGCTGCAGCAGGGGCAGCAATGGTTTGACGTTTAATAACCCGCTGGATCAGCTGTCTACGCTCGCCGGTCAGTTGGCCGACCTTCACCCCGAGTCTCAGACCCCTGCGTCTCCAGACAGGGAGTCCTTAAAAGACGAGAAGCCCATCCTCATACATCAGGTTTCTAGCGAACAGGTTGCAGCGTGTTCAAACAGATCGCACACGTCACCGTCGAAGGAACAATCACCAACCTCGGGCCACGGCGCTTGCAGTCCAGATCCCGGCCTGGGTTTTATCAACAACATGAACGCCCTAACTGCGAGTGTAAACAACAGTCAGCCGGGCACACCCACCGCTGCCCTGACAACACCGGATCAACAGCTGTTAAAATGCCAGCACTGTGATATACACTTTTCTGACAATATCCTCTACACCATCCACATGGGCTGCCATGGCTATGAACATCCTTTCCAGTGCAACATCTGTGGACACATGTGCATAGACAAATACGACTTTGCATGTCATTTTGCCCGTGGCCAACATAACAAGTGATTTCTAATGAAAAAGAAGCACACGGAGTCATACATCCTTGTTTTCAGTATTTGGTTTGCGTGGCATTTCAATACAATAACTCTGATTTATATTTTTGTTATGTACAGTTTACTACTTATGTTACACTCACTACCTGCACTATATTTTTTGCCTTCTATATTACTCTCAACTTTGAGCCTTTCACAATAGTTTTGAATGTACAAAACCACAGGTGCATGTCGCGGCACAGTGTAGTCTGCAGCCTCCTACAGTCAGTGTTGCTTGTGTTTAGAAGATCTTTGGTGGTTTGCCACATCTCACCTCTTTGCAGTGACTCACCAGGTTTTCCACTCAGCTCTCTCACTCAGTAAAGCACAATTACACAGGCAGCTATATGCAAGACATTTCAAATAAAAGACCAGTTAACAGTATTTATGTAAATACTTAAGAGCTTCAGCAGCACAAGAATCAACCACAGGGCTGTTGAAACTGTCACTTTGCCCACCGTCTATAATATCACTTTTCAGGTTAATTAAACACCAAAGTTTTTTTTTAATTAGTTGGACTTGTTTTGCTGTGAGAAACTAAAAGTGGGATGTTCAGAGACTGTGTGGAACGAAGTATGTGTCCATCTAGGCTTATTATAATCCTGATTGCTGTTCTGATATTTATTTATTTATACCTCACTCCACAGAGTGTAGGTGTCCAACCAAGTGAGCAAGTAATATTTTAGATGTGGTCGTTTTTTTTATTATTATTATTAATTTACCCTCAATGCCTTTTTCTACAAATATTTATGAACTGTCTTGAGTAGCTTTGTGATGCTGTATTTCAATTTTTAGTACAAAATAAATCTCAATGTAGCCACATCATGTTTGTGTACTAGCTGATGTTGAGGCACTGTAAAGATCCAGGGTAACCCTGTGATACCGTATTGTGAAATAATGTTACTAAACCCAGTTTTATTTTAAGAAGTAGTTTTTGATTTTGTGGAAATAATAAGACTTAATTTATAATCATGGTCTAAGGTAAAGACTTATTCTGGTGGTACGTTATTAACGTATAGACAGGAACTTTTAGATTAATGGGCACTTAAACCTTTAAACTTGTGTATCCTGACAAACAAGGTTAAAATGTTATCTGATGATATTTGCAAAAATCATGTACTTGGTGACTTCATAGTGGTTTATTAAAAAAAAATATTTATTTCATGTTTTTATTTCAAAATAAAATGTCATGATGTTCCATGAAACTGAAGAGGAAGTATCCAGCTAAAGTACATTTGATTTACATTTGCAATTTGATGCAATTAAACTTGCTTTGTGGGGGAGAAAGTCATTTATGGTCATTTATGATCCTCTGTAAGATGTCCTTTTTCTCATGGTCAAAAACATTCACTGCTGTTTTCACCACACGTTCCACATCAATGTCCTCCCCTTGAGTGAGAGACGTTTCCTGAAGCAACTCCTTCCTCAGGTTGTGTAGAAACGTTGCTTTGGATTCATTCAGCTGAGTTGCCAGAGACCTCATGTGTTCGGAGGACACTTGATTTTCTGAAGGAAACAAAAGCATCATGAAGACAGAGCTGCTGGGTGACGACAAAGTGAGACAAGTGTGAATTGTGTGACATCATTGAAGCTCTCGGCTCACCTCTGGCAGTTTTCATGGCTTCGGAAATCAGGCGTCGACAGGCCTGGTCAGCCTGGTGAACCACACTAGAGGCACATTTTAGACGGTCAGCTTCCTGCAAAGTATGATGAGATGACAATGACAGATCAGTCCTCCACCTCTGTAGGCACATACACAAAACACTTGTTTGAACTTCAAACACAAACACACCTTTTGTTCAGCGTTGTCCTCTACTGGGCTCAGCGGGTTACTCAGTGCAGAGGAAATCAACTCTATCACCCTCTGGCTGAAGACAAGCAACACCACAAGAAGAGACAGACAGAGGCAACCAATGAAACCTTTGACTAATGCACTTTAGTAAAACACTCAACAGGTTCTGATTCTGCTTTCTTACATGTCACATTTGGACAAACTGTCTGTAGTGTTGAGCAAAATGCTTTTTGACTCCCATGGGTTCTTCTGTGCATTTGGAGACTCCAGACGCTTCACCATCTCCAGTATCACCTCAGTGGGAACGGGCTCAGGCCTGCTCTGGTTTCTGCTGATGCATGACTCCAAATCACAGTGTAGAAACACCTGACAGAACCCAAGTGAATCTGTAAAGACAAAGTAAATCTGTAGTTTGAATATTATTCATTTTCCATAGTGCCCTGTGGGTTTAACTGATGAGATTTGCTGAAAACTTCCTACAGAAAACATGAAGTTCTCTTTAAATTGGCCTATCTTCTGTTGCAAGACACCTGTTGTGTTCAGGGGCTTGCAGGAGGCTCCCGGATTTACAGGTTTGAATAGCTTTACAGCATGAAATCAGCTCCCTTTAAACATTGTAGGCAGATATTTAGAATAAAAAAGGTTTGCAATTTAGGGGCTAAAAGTGCAAGACTACCACTAAAGTCCTTCATGTACATTCAGTGGCTTAACCTTACACTTTCTTGCAAGTTGGTACACTTCATATCTCATGCTTGGATAGTAGAAGTTGTCATCCAGTAGAAGGACAAGTGGTGCACGGCCAGCGTGAGAGTGGTCCAAGGCTTCAGGCTCCAGCAGAGTGCGAATGCATCGTTCCCATGCAGCACTGTTGATCTGACATTTGCTCGGCAGGTCGACCATCACTTGAGGTTTCTTCAAGAACTCCTCAATGCACTGCAACACGGCCTGTCTGTGCAGCTTCCACTCAGTGTGCTAGTAAGAAAGAAACACATTGTTCAGACCCTGTAAAGCATTTTGAAAACATGCAACTGAATTTTCATTAGTAAGGGGTGAAAAGTAGCCTAGCCTATATTTTAACAAACAGATCAACTCTAACTTGTTGTGCTTTTCCTCTTCAGTGCATAATTTCGTGTCAATGAAAGACTTGTAAAAGTAATTATGGGTTATTATCACTGTTCCCTCTCAGGTGTTTTACTGTGGAATTGCACACTGCTCCCCACCTCTTTGCCCAGAAGACAAAAAAAGTTGCACACTCAAATATCCCCGACTAGTTTACTGTTTATTTCTCCCTAATGTGCGCTTCAAATTGTGAAATATATGACCTTAACCGTGGTCTGTAGTGCAACTACAATTTAAGTTTTTGCTTGAGAATTATTATTACTGTTCATATCAAGAATGCTTCTGTGCCAAGAGTTGATGACACCAACTGATGTTAGTTATTTCTTTTCATATTGTTCATATGGTAATAAATGCAAAATCTATTTTGCCAAAACAATATTGTATTTTGTTATCATTAACTGTAACTGGAGTAGCCTAGGTAATGTTGTCAAAATAATCTGTTATCAATCATAATAGTAATAGCCAATTGTATTGATATTTGGAGTTGGAGAGGTGAGGCCATAGCACCAGCATGTGGAAGTACTGTGTACGCTTAAGCTGTCGCTCACAGTCGCTCAAGCAGGTAATCAGGGGAGTTGAATTTCTGCTCAGGAGTTTTGAAAATTGGAGGGAACATTGGTTATTATTCAGATTATTATTTAGTCTTGTGTCTTTACCACATCTTGCAGTACTGCGACCTCGTCCTCCACCGCTCTGGTCTGAAAAGCATGCTCGGGGATCAGGTCGTCATACGGCACCACAGTGGCTCTCCATCCGTGCTGTGCAGCGGTGCTCAGAGCCGTGCGGGCCAGGGTGGACTTCCCAGCGGCAGGCAGCCCGCAGAGGACACACAGACAAGCCGCAGCCCGACCGACACCGACACCGACACCTGCGTCCTCCTCTGCTGCCATGCGCTGCTGCTACTGCTGCTGCTGCTGCCAGGAAGCCGGTTAAACTCTCAACTTTTAACACGGTATTACTGCCATTCATATTTGACATACATGCAGGATGGTTACAGCTGACTACCTACTTCCGCTATACACGAGGAAACATGTCTTCCGGTCACAATGCTTTCAAAATAAAAGTCCACACTTAGGAGGGAGATGTATGAGGAGTGGGTCTGATTTACTCTATATTTCACAACTGTCTCCGTTTGTCTATGATGCATTTTTCATCTCCATCTGATAATATTTTATCAGAACCCCCTAACCTCTTTCATTCATTTATTTTACCTTCAACATTTTGATGGAAATTTTAGCATAAAAGTTGCCATCTATGTATCACCTGCAGTGAACATTTTCCCCACTGCTGCTGTTTAGATCAGCTCTGTCTCTAAGCGCAGGTGAGAAATACAAGAAAATAAACTATAAATAGTAATCAATCATTCATTACATTAACTGGATTCAGTGTGTAATAATGAAAGAGCAAATGGCACCTGGTGGAAGAAATACTCAAATCCTTTACTTGAGTAAAGGTTCCAATAAAGCAATGTAAAAAACAAAAAAAAAAGTCATAATAAAAAAAGTCCCACTTAATATGTAGCAAAACGTAGATAAAGGAGTAGTAGTTCCTCTGGCTGTTATTAGACATGACATATTAGATAAATACTAAACCATCATTGTGTAAACAAACAGTAGCAGTATCATCATTATATTACATTGACACATTTTTTTTATTACAATCAAATTAGTATTCACAAAATCTTTAAAATACTTTTGGGAAAAACATAATGGAAATACAAAAGTGCACATATTTGCAATGATTAATAATCAGGAATCAAATAAAACACATACATATAGCCTATAGCACTAAGTATTTACACATTTACCAGCCTCATCCACCACCGTGTTACGACAGCCTCCCTTATAAAGGTGCTGGCAACGGGTCACAGTGTTTAAAATTGTCCTTAATACAGTATAAAGCTGTAGTAAACTCTATACATGCATACATATAATTTGGTTAAAGAAGAGGATTAATTTTCTGGCTGTTTGGGAGGGATTGGTCTGGGCATACCAGGGCCCTGTTTCGGGGGTGGCGGCCTTGCAGGGCTAGTATTTTCTTCTTTATTCCAGTAATCCAGCTCTCCATATCTGAAACTGATATGCGGAAATTCAGGTTAATCAGTCTTACAGGTTTGTTAAGTGACAACTCTGAATTCTCTGAATGTGAGGTCACTTAAAACAGTACATACCCAGAAACTGGAGCTGTGGTAGCTGGCGGATTTCCAGGCTAGAATTGAGGAAGAAAAACAAAACAAAACAATATAATTAAATATACTGAAAATGTAGCTTATACTAGTACCTGTTAACTTATTATTGCTGTTTGTTTTCTTTTGTGTAACAGCATTTTTAGTATTGAAAACCTGGTTTTCCAGTTACAGAATAAACATGGCATTGTTTTGCCATGACTCACAGAAAACAAAAATACTTACTCTATCAGGTGGAGTCTGTGCTGGAGGCTGGGTTGTGGCACTTGGACGGACATTTCTGTTTGGTTGTGTGTTTGAATTTATATTTTGAGCATTATTTGACCTGTAATAAAATCAAAAACGTATTAAAAACAATAATCTTTCCATCAAAATTTAATTTAAGACATTACCACAGCAGCTTTTAAAATATGTCTAATGTGATTTGATGCTTACTTCCGCCTTCTACCTAGACACGGTTTCAGAGTATCTCTCCTGAAGACGTAGAGCAGCACCAGAATAAGAAGGACCAGAAGAGGGACCACCAACAGGAAGAAGATCAACAGGCCGTTCCTGAGGGAGTAGTCTGAGGATGCCGAAGTCATATGTGAACGGAACAATATATTTAACCATACTATTTATCATAAACAGTCATGTTTATATTGCATGTATGTTGCATTTTACACATTTTACAATACAATATCAAGTTATAATTGCCAAAATAATAGGCATGTTTTTTTTAAATTGATACAAGTGGTGTTATAAAATTGACAGAATCAATTAAAACCCACCTATCTGAGCTGGACCACTGTCTATGCTTCCACCTCGACCTGACCTGTCACAGTTGGGCGGGGCCCACCCGTTATCACAGTGGCAGTGTCCTTGGTCATTACATACCTGAAGAAAACATCATAACAGCAAAGTCAGACTTTCCATTAGTGGCCAGCAATGAAGTAAAGAAAGTGAGAACATTTTTTGGTTTTTTTTACCCCTCGGCCATTGCAGGTGGTCCGGGCATCACAGTCCAAGTTGGGCAACAGTGCAGTTGCATTTACACACTTAAAATCAAGGCAGGCCTGAAAGAGAAGATCAATAACTTAATATCATCTTTCACACTTTATGCGGTTAAAATGATGTGTCATTGTGGCTGAGTCTTCCTGGAACAAGTCACATCGCATTAGGTTCCTTATTACATTCCTTCTCTGACGTGCACACGTCCTAAAATAGTTTAACAGTACTGAAAGTCTGCTCACCTTTCCTGTACCACAAGGGCTGCCGGGGTTAACATAGGCAGGATCTAGCACATCTGTGCCGAGGTTGAAGTCTGCATTAATACATCTTGACCCATCGACTATTTGGATGCTGACTTGGGCTCCGGGAGGGGGGTTGTTGACGTCCACATTGGTACACTGCACTTTTCCACACATGGTGTTTCTGCAGTGGAAGTTCAGAGAAAATTGTTCATCAGTTAAATTTGAACTAGCCCTTAACTGACAATATAATATTGCATCACATAATTTTGCTAACATAAGCATCAATATATAATGCATAAAGTACATGACAACATTGATGAAACTGTATCCATGTCAGTTCACAAGCCCAGTCCCCAACAGGTGTGCTCTGTGTTGCTGTATCATCTAATAAATAATTAAGGAGTTTCATCTCCTGAACTTGATACTAATTATAAAATGACTGCTGCAGAGTTACAGAAAATTTTAAATCTGAACTTACTCCACAGGACATTTGATGTAACCTCCACTGCTGGTGATGCCACAGTTTCCAAATGAATTTCCTTGGATATTTGCATGTTGAAAACAAACATCTGCTGCCTTTGTCGCTTGATCTGCCCAAAAGAGCAAATAATAGCCAAGATAAAATATTAATGATAAGAAGTGAATTAATATCTTGCCAGATGATCAGTATCTCCTTGTAGACTCTTAACTGGATTAACAACATCAGCATATACTGGATGTACCTGATACAAAGAGATGTTTGCATTGGTAATCATATGTCTGGCATCTGCCCTCGTAGCAGTATGCAGCATTGTTTTGACAAGACAGGCCATCTTTGAGATAGAAGTCGTTGGGACAGAACGCACTGCTGCCATCACAGTACTCAGGGAGATCACAAGTGTCTGCAGACCCTCTGCATGGTGTTCCAGATACTTTGATCTAAAACAAACAGCAGAAAATGTAGATTTTAAGTGCAAAGAATGGAGGATTTATTGCCTTCATTCACTGCAGTCTTGAGTCTAGCAGAATGCTGACCTGACAGTCTTCGCAGCATTCCCCATGAGCGCAGGTGGCCCCACGTCTAAACTGACAGGTGGCAGCAACACAGCAGCTGTTATCACATTCCTGTATGAAATGGAAACAGAACAAAACTATACCTGTCACCACACTACAAAGACATATCAAGGGTTAGACATTCATTCACAACACCTGTCTAAACTGAGAATAAACCACAAGACCAACCCTGACATTGTTTCTCTCTGTGAAACTTTTCACATTTACTGGTTGTCAGATTTAAAACACCTGCATACAAACACTTAGCTCCCTCTATATTACATGACAATTATGTACTCAACAATATGAAGTGCTCAAATCTGTAACTTCTTGAGTGTACTGATCAGATAGGCGGTGCTCTACCTCGGGTCTGCCACAGTCACACTGCTCTCCTTTGTCCAGACGGCCATTTCCACATTCAGCAGAATCAATCACATCTGAAGGTGACGGCTGGTTTCTCAGACACACGCCTCCTCCACGGAGGACGAGATTCTCAAAGTCTCTCTCACTGCAGGTGCTGAAACTGGTGGAACCACTACAGGGTGACAGGATAAGGTATTAATGAACAGACCCACAAAATCAATGGCCCGATCCGATCATATGTCTGCTTCTTATCACCTCCCCATGACAATATGGGTGTTGTAAAAGGCACAGAATATACTATTAACTGTTGGACTTTAACTACTATTTAAAGTCAAGGGGTTAAGAAATAATTTATGGAAGATGTTTTACGTAGCGCCGGCGGACATGATGCAGCTGTCTCCAGTACATCGGCAGCCTGTGTTGTCGTGATTCATCCCCAGATTATGCCCCATCTCGTGCGCCACAACAGTAGAGGCAAAAGCCAAATTGTCGTTGCCGAACTGTAAAAAGACACCATGAACATTCTGTGCTTAATTCACCATACATATCCAAACATGTTGTACTAAATTGAAAATCGTCCATTTTATAGTCACAGTGACAGAGTGTTTTTAGGCAGACTGATTTAATCTATTTCCTGATTGACGATTCAAAAGTTTGACCTAATTGGCAGCAATTCTCATCTTGTTCACAGGTATGTGGTTTATTTTTAGTTGTTCAGGAAGATGTATTTCCTTTCAGTATGACCATAAAAAAAATCTGCAAAAGAATCTAGGGAATCCAATGAGAAAATAAAAGATGCCTTGTCATGGAGCTCAGAAGCACTGTGGTAAGTCTAACCTGTTTGAAAATGAGCTGCACTTATACAAGGGTACATGAATAATGCAGGGAGTATCAGTTTCTACACAAAAGCTCACGCTGCCAAGGCACCGTAGTGTCAGCTGGTGTTAGAAGTTAAAAGGGAGTTGAACTGACCACGTTGATTCCTCCAGCAGTCGCTACGGAGCAGACGGTGCCCACGAAGGCCATACCCAATACACCTCCATCGTACACCGTCGGCCGACCACTGAGGAAGAAGTGAACCAAGAGATAGATCAAAAATCTGACCTGTATCAAACAGTGTCATGATGGCAACATGGTATTAAAAAAAAACAAAGGCAAGATGTTACTTACACAATGAGTTGACCAATGTCGTGCTTGATTCTTGGTAACAAAGTCGCCTTCCTCCATTGAACAAACCTCCCCAACACGTCTCCTGCAGATCCTTCCACACTGAATGGATTACTGTTCTTAAAAATCTCCAGGCCGACCAACACGACACGAATATTCAGAGGTTTGTAATACTAGAATAGAACAGAAAATGCAAGCAGATTGTCTTAAAGCACAGCACAGCACTAGAACAGAAACAATTTAAAGATGAAGATTAATTAAAGATTTTGCATTGTTTCTTTTACAAACAACTTAAAATCTCACCGCGTCCAGCAGGTTAGCCATTTCCACCAACTCTTCTTGTACCGCTGTCTCATTTTGTTCCTTAAAATTATACTGTAAAATAGATTTCACATAATGATACAAAAAATCATATTAGTTTGCATACATTGCTTAATACTTTGGTCAATATAATCCACAGCACAGGAAAAGCATTATGACATTTATGGATGGAACAGTAAGTGATGAGTCACTTGGCTGTACAGGGTGTTAACACCAACGCCAGACCTATTGCAAGGAATTCATTCTTGCTTTCACAGCAGTCAACTCATGCACACGCTGTGTACACCCACCCGGAGATTATCGGCAACCAGCACCAGTTCCACGTAACTGGTTTGTGGTAAATTACGCTTCCTCTGTTGAAACAGAAAGCAAAGATTCAAGAATAAGTCACAAGCATCAATCATGCTATCCAAAACCTATACACACTGACTGAATATAATATACATTAAAGTGAATGTAGTATGTCCTAACCCGCAACAGTGAGGTCAGTGAGTGTCCAGGTTCAAAGGGTTGATGGCTTTGCGTCGATCCGGCCTCACTGACGACCCCACAGGTGACGGGCTCAGACTGAATGTCTTTCATCAGGTACAGAATATGGTCATCGGTGGCAGATTGTGGCACGGGCTCAAGTGCATATGACTCATTTCCAAAGATGATCACACCCCTGTAAAGAAGTAAATAAAGAGGTCACAGATTGTTTTCGGCAAAATCGGACTGGTACGAACCTTTGAACTAACTGTATTTTGTCTAATGTGTGACCCAGCTCTGGCCTCAGTAGTACGGTTTAAATCAGCATCACTGTGAGAATTGTGTCTTAAGTTATATTTATCTGTTGAAGTGATGACCTCAAGCATTAATTCTACGAAAAATTATTATGAAATACCGAATCAGTATATGTCTGATTCATTGAGGAAGTAATAACAGGAACAGAGATTTTTCTACCTTAGGCCAGAGCATGTGCTGAGAGCCACCACTGAATTCTCATATCCCTCCACTTCTCCATGGTAGTAGCAGTGTGCCTGGGAAAAGAAAAAATAGATCCGGGGTAAAGGTTGAGGTTGTGACAGCCTTATAAACCAGGATAGGGAACATACATGGTGACTTACATGTTGTTTGAATGATGAGCTGTGTGTTTCATTATTAGTGGTGTCATGTGAATACTGAGCAAGGTTTGGGTGTAAAAAGTCCCTGAAAAAAAGAGAAAGTAAAATAAGTGGGACACTTGGTTTGAACAAAAGCACCAACAAAAAGGGACTTACAGTAATGACAGTATGAAATAAAGTATGCCTACCTGTTGATTTTCAGATGAAGCACCTGCTTTTTGTTGTTTATAATGAGCGCATATGATATTGCCTCCTCTTCATCCTTCTGACATGGATTAAAAGAAAGTATTATTAAATGTTAGGCGATCTTTAAGAGATCAGGTAGCCTAAAAAAAAAAAAATTAGGAAGGATTAGCAGACCTCATTGTGCTCTGGCAGTATGTTGACACTCCTTGTTCGTCTGTTAACGAGCTGAGGATTTACAATAGAGTACTTGGAAAGTTTTGATGTAATTCCATTGAGGTCTGAAAGAAAGGTGAATACACAAAGAAACTCTAAATACTGGGGAAATGCTAGAACACGTGATGCAATTTGCCCTCAGGACGTCATCTAAATAAATAAATAAATAAATAAATAAAAATCACCCATTAAAAGGAAAGGTATTGAAAATGTATCAACTTTCTGTGGAGTTATTACCTTGGTTTTCTGATTACATCGTTTTAAAATGACAAAAACAAACAGAATTGATCGTAAAAGTCTAGTGTTGGCTAAAACAGAAACGGAGCGAAGTAGCCTATTTTTTAGTGCTCTGTCGAAGTGGAACACAAGATATGATCCAGATAAGATAAACCTCACCTTTGTTGTCAATCCCAGATATGTAACAAAGCAAAAAACCAACGAATACGATGTATTTTCCGACCATGGTCCCGGTTACAGCATGAAGTCCGTCTCTGTGTCAGACCAAACTGTTTGTCCGGCTGTCCGCCTGAGAGGGCTGTGCTCTGCTCTCGCTTCCCGGTGCTCAGGTGCATCCTCTCAGTGGGTGTAGCCAGGTGAGCTACAAAGCAGGAGGCGAAGTAAAACAAACAAGGCGCAAAGGCATATTGACAAGACTGCAAATATTTGCGAGTGTTTTCAGTACAGTTAGGCTATTGTGTCATGTTTTAACTAACAGTTGCAATCTTTGTTTAACAAACAATCCTCTGCCATCTTTCACTTCTCCATGTATCATAATATTTAACATTGTTTATAAAATTATATTGTAACTATATTGTACAAAAAGTGTATTACAGTATGTAAAAATAATAATAATGATTATTATTATTGTTGTTGTTTTATTTATTTTTTAAACAACTGTGATTAAAAAAAAAAAAAGAGTATGAAAGCTGGACGCGAGCTTTGGGGATATCGCGTGATTTCAGGAGCTGTTACGTCACTCGTACTGCGGAAGTTGAGCAGCGCCACCATTGAAATTTGTCAGACAGAAAAAGTAATGTTGCGCACTTAAACATTTATCAAATGTTAACAAATGAACTTCTTGTGCACTTGAAGGCTGTTTCTAACAGAAAGCTTTCACTCTACACAGTATCCGCTCAAATGCTCATTTCAACCGGGCTGGTTTTTCGGTTGTTATTGACAAACGTAGTTAGCAGGTGAGCTAATGAGCTACAGTATGTATAAAGCCGGTGTTTTCCTGCAACGTTGAGTACTTCGCTGACGCTTAATAGTTGAACTAAAGCACCGACATGTGTTCTTTGAAGTAAATGGTGGCATGTATGGCTGCATGTCGTATTTTGAGATTTGCTCAGTTATTGAAGAAAGGACTGCCCACGAGACAAGTCTGGACCAAAACTTCACTTGTGGTGTCAGCTCAAGTTGTATTGTGAGTACATATTAGTACTGTCTTAACATTTTTAATCTGCCAATATACGCCGCTTTGTTTCAAAACAATATGTATGTCTTGTATTGTATGTCTTCTTTCACCCAGAATGACTGAACTGACAGACTTTGAGCCCTTGGCAAAGAGACTCAAGGTTGGAGACCGTTCCCCCAAATCCCCTTCATCGTCTCTCCAAGGTATTTTGGTAATCACGACATTAAAGCAATTTTATATGCCAAACAAGTTAAAAGCAGTATTTCATACTCTTTTCTCTGTTTCATTCTTCAGGTTCATCGTTATGTAGTAAAAGAAAAGATAATACTACAGTAGACGAGGAAAAGGGGCAAAACAACACAGATATCAAGATGGATACACAGCCAAAGACTGGAGCAGGTGGCTTGCGACGCATAAAGACAAATGCTTCCCATCAAAAAGTCGTCCCCAGACTGCAACAGAAGTTCAGAAATACACTTGACCGGTGGTTGGTCGCGCCTAGAAAAAACCCAAATACAAAAGAAGTATGCCAAACTGAGGATGTGGTAGAAATGACAGATGACAGTGCCTTTCAGGGCACCTCGGCTCAGTCACAGGAGTGCCAAATCGCCGAAAAACATACAGTCTCTGACACAGATGAAGAAACCCAACCCTTGACACCACAAGACCTGGAAGACGACGATCCAGTGTCGCCGCCAGGTTCAAAGGGTTCTGCAGAGACTCGGCTAATAGAGACGCTGCCCGCTGATGATGGCGGATCTGATAAAGAAGAAATGGAAATATGTGCAGCAAGCTCAGAAGGCCCCGCCAAGCACAATACGAAAATAACAGATTTCTTTTCAGGGAAATCATCACCACGTCTACCTGTGAAACGTGGCAGGCCAGATAAACCCACAGAGGAAGAAGATACAGACACAGACAGTCCATCTGCTGATGTCAAGCCTGACGTCAAATGGCTGGGGACGCCAATCAGTGACCTCAAGAGGATGCCTGAATGTAGCAGACGTCTTCCTCCACTGAGGGATGTTCCTGCCCAACACACTGTGATGATAAGGGTTTGAACAGTTCTTTCTTTTTTAAAACAACACACTACAGTACTGCAGGCCGCTACATAATAGAAACACACAGAAGGAGATATCAGCTAGGCAGCAGTATCAGGTGCTGTCTTATCCTTGGGAAACTGTGGGAGAGGCTGCATAGCAGTTATCAGGAAGGATGGAGATAAGTTTCTTCCGTAGAGAACATTTATGTTATTGTAAGCATTTTCATTACTATTCCTCTGTATTCACTCTGTTACATGATATTTAAGCATTAAATTAAGCATCCGAGTCAGCATAAAGCAGGATATTTTTCTGAGTGCACTGCTTTCAGAATAATTTTAAAAAGCATTACGATACGTAAGACAAATCAAAAAGGTACAACTGACTTTTCTTATTATTTAACCATTAAAGTGTATTGCCTATATGACATTTATACCGGGGCACACAGCTCATTTAGACTCGTAGCCCAGTTTTTGGATTGTGTACAAATATTGCATCTGTTAATGCCATTTTTTTAACCCACTCACATTGACAGACAGACCTTCTTCAGAGAGGTAAAGTTCCTGTTCCATATCCTGGGAGGTTTAAGGATACCTGGGACAATGTCCATGTCAAGATGCCCTGTTCCAGTAGTAACCTGTTTCCAGTAGAAGATGAGGTAATGGCTCAAGTGTTTATAGGCAGCATCACGTACAGTATACTGAACTCACCCTGCAGAGACCTAACAACAGTTGGGCTTTTTACAGGAAACACGAGAACTGCAGAAAAAGAGTCGATGGGAGTTGATCAAAGAAACATTAAACAAGGAATTTACAAGTCCACAAGGGTTAAAGGCAAGTTCCACATATTTCTTTTTATGGTGTGCTTAATTGCTTATTTGGTCCTCATCATGTCCACAGTGCTATAGTTGTTATTACCAGATTATGCCACAAGATGGCACCATGAGTCCAGAAACAGAGACAGACGCACAGAGAGAGACACACTAAGAATTTGTTTTAACTCGTACTTCCCTCTTCTGACTTTGTTTTCTGAATTTGTTTCTTTCAGAATGCAGTATTGAAATACAATGCATCACATGCCCAGAAATGGGATTTCACAGCATTATATCTATACTGCACTAAGGTAAGCAGTGTTAACAACGTTTTTAATCGCTGATCTTTTTATGAAATTCATTAAACCCATATGAGAGTGAAGTTTCTGTTGCCCTTCAAATTAACATTGTTGGAAGGGTCATTGAATTAATACTGGCATGCAGACCTAGAAACACAGATTGGAGCACATGTTAAAGTCGGATTAACTGTGAATTAAAGCAGATATCAGCTTCACGGCCGTTTCGGCTAATGCTGCGTTCAAGGCAGGCTTTTGAAACCGTAAGTTACAGCTTCAAGTCACAACTACGACTTGGTAGCGTTCCAGGTAACCCGTAGCTCGTGTTTTTACCATCCTGTTGTCTGTGAAAGTTCCCTATAACGGCCACTCGTAACTTCCGACCCGTGAACTCGTACCAGATCGAACTGGTATGACTTCACAGGAAGGAAAAACACAAAGTACGAGTTTCTTTGAACGCACCATGAGTTAGCAGCCCCCGCCCTTGTCAGGCATCAATTGGTCCTCGTGCTACGTCACCACATTCACGCGCATCCCTTGGCTGCACACACAGCCCTTCATGCCGTTCTCTCTCCTCATTGGATAACACTTGTATCCCACAAGGAAAATTTTCTCCTCGGGTTACAGCAGAGCAGAGTGACGGAGAGACTCGTGTTTAGGCTGAAATACTTCATGTAAGTGATTGCTGACGGAAAATAGGACTATTTAGGACTTATATTAACAAAAACATTCCACTGATATCTGCTTTAATGAAACATCAACTGTCTGATCATGACACGGCACTGCCCAGCAGAAGGCATCGTAAACCAGTGTTGCTGCCGCCTCTCACAGACCTCGTGTTAAAGAAGGTGCAGATGGCTCATTAGTTGGTGAGCATCAGTTTGTGAGAGGTGCAGGGATGTAAATGTCTCAATTAGCACCATATTAGATTTAACTTAATAAAGACAGTATTTAAGTGGCATTTGGACCAGTATCATTGATGGGAATTATCGTTAGTGTACACCAAATTCACAAGACTTAAAGGAAAGGGATTTATTTGGACACACTTTATCTTGCCTTGGTATCTGGACATGTATTTTAAGTGTGATATATATTTTTTTTGTTTTTAAATTATACTGGCCTCGAGTCATTTTCTTTACAGGCCAAGAGGAAAATAGGTCTGAGTTGCATCATGATGGCCAGAGCACTGTTAGTTCACTGGTCATTGCTCAAGAGTTGTCAGTGTGTTCTCCAGCCTCGTTCGGAGGCCATCCATCATCTGTTGTCTTGATGCACTCTGCGTCATCCCGTGTAGAGAAGCAGGGAGGGCTGTACTATTGTTTGGCTCATGAAGGGGATGAGAATATTCCATTTGGAGAGATGGGACATGTGACATGAGTGTTTTATACAAGAAATCCTGAGCCTATAAGACTGTACAAATGATAGGCTTCATTTTCATTACAGCGAGGGATTGCTCATCCACTCAGTGCTGGATGCATCATCTCGACTAGATGCCACAGGTTTTATGATATCTTTCATTTCAGGGAGGAAAAGTACATGTAACACCAGTATGTCAAATTTGTTGCTGTCATTTTCGCTCAAGAACAGTAATGGATTTCGCGCAGGAGAGTGTTGCAGCCTTTGAGAGGCAAAGTGGGAGTCTAGAGAAATAATGTAATCTTTTTGCCAAAAGGTCACATTTAGTAACTTGTCAGAACTGAAAATGGGTGGCATTATACCCCAGAGAGGGCTTTACTCCAGCCATATGCTGTTGAGCCAATTGTGTGCAGAACATATGCCATAAATCATATTAGAATGGGAGTTTTATTAGATAAAACCCGAACATGTTAAGAGGCTTTAGCCACGGGCAAAGTTTGGTTGTCAAAGCTGGGTTTGGTTTGCGTCAGGTCCACTGGAATGGCAAAATCTGATTTTAGTCAGACTGCAAAATGTCAAGTACCAATAAACGTATTGAAGTCGTTGGATTTCAAGCAAGATGCCAATAGAATCTAGCTAATTATATTAAACATTTGATTGTTTTGTCGATAGAAATGAAGAATGTGTGTTGGTATCATTGATTGATCATTAGTTGAGGGAGTAATATGTTTGACTGTACAATTGTGTGTGGTATATTAGATACTGTACTTGTAGATACGTTTTTATTGTTATTTGTATGTAATAGTACCTCTTACAGAGTACATTTATTTTATTTATATTGTGTATTATTGCAAAGCTGGCACACAGCTCCTCTTACCCAAGACTGTTTACTGCTCCTGCCCCTTTACACAGTTTATTAACAGCTTGATTGAGTAATTCATCTATCTTTTAATGGTCTAAAATGCTGAAGAGGCAGATACAATCAACCTACACATGTTGTATTTACAATGTAGTGACAGAAATTAGGCTTTATAGCACATAGAATATACTGTAGTGTTGGTGTATCACACATTTAATTCAAAGAGCCAATTACACAGGATTCAACAAGTTTGATTTATTTCCAGTGCAACACAAACATAAAAAGGGGGAGCAGCAAACAGGGCAATGTAAAAGTACCCCATTTTTCACTTTGTTACTTAGAGGCCAGAGTGCAGATACTGTAGCAGGATGGTTTTGAGTGTCAGAGAAAAATAGACATGAATGGCACAGAATGACGGGCTGGGCACCTTCATTGAATATTCATCCCAGCGATCACATCTTATGAATAACTGAAAAGCTGTTGACGGACAGCATCACTTTTGTTCACGTCTCATTCTGCAGCCAAGCCAGCGAGCGCTGTATTTACGGTTATGAGGATGCGAGTGTTTTTATTTTTTACATGGTCACACGTCCACAGGCGCAGTCAAGCAGATTGCTTTATTGCTCAGACCTGCGGGGAATAGGAACCGGGGCGCGAGGCGCTGTTTTAAATCTACATGGGGAGCTCTGGTTTCTCACTGTCCAAACCCTGACATCTTGCTTGATTACTTTGTCAGTTGGGTGTGATGTACAGACCTGTATCAAGTCATACAGAGAGTTAGCTCAGTTGATTTGAGGCACTGTCTTCTGCTGATTTAAGGAGCTCGGCTTATACTGCCTCAGCTATATCCACCGTCTTTCTGTCAACCGCCCTTCATTTATTACGCCCGTAGGAGCAGTTTATGATGTCAACCAGGTCATTACTTATGACAGTGTTTAGTCAGGCTTCCTTTGCCATAATATAAATGTTCTGGGCTAAATCACCAGTCAAGGCTCCTTGTCCTGGGAACACGCTGTCCTTTCTATTTCAAACGCTCGGTCATTTGCATCTATTCCAGGAAGACTGTTTAATCAGCTGGCGTGGTCCTGCAGCCTTGATGAAATTGCTTCGTGATTGATCATTCTGACATTTCGTAGCCAATATGGGTGTAAAGACAGGTAGAATGGTATATTGTCTAAAATACTGTATGTTAGTGCACAGACGCTGTGTTGTTGAGTCATGGATGGTTGGTACTTTACTTCAATATTTGGTTCTGGTGGTTCATTATTATAGATGAACTGTCCACCTAAAGCCGGATGCATCTTAATATTATAAAACTATATCTTTCATGTTCCCCTTTTAAAGTTCCCCTTTAAAGTTAAAGATATACAGGTCTGCATGCACAGTATTATAAATTAATCATTTCAAAGGAGGGTCTTGTTATTTGGTGTTCTGTACTGCTTGTTATTTTTCATTAATTTGTTTCTCTGTAAACTTGTACATGAAGTCTCATCATCTTGATAGAGACCATGGCTGTAATTTGATCTGTCCATCTCAAACTACTCAGCCCAAACAGCTAATAATGTCACAGCTGAGTTTTGTGGCAAAACAACAAACATAAACAGATCTCTTGCTCTCTCCAAGGTCCTGGAGCCTGATGCTGCCAAACATCTGTTTGGCTCCTTGTTGCCAGACATGGTGCAATTAGCACTGAGAGCATCTGAGCTCTGTACCAAGGTAACAGCCATCACTAACTAATGGACACTGACTCGCTGGTCTGTGACACAGTAGATCACTGCAGCATGTTGATCCCAAAGGTCACAGCAGGACAAATAAGCTTGTGAAATGGTAGTAAAAATGGTGAGGTCAAGGCATATAGCTATTGATAGTCATTTATCACATGTGTCATTGTCCTTTTGCTAATGCAGGATATTTTTTTTTTTGGCATGTACGTAGCTGTGGCTGGGAAAGTCTCATTAGAAAGGTTTTTGTGCATTCATTTAGCCAAGCAGACAATCGTTTAATTTTAATTTTACATCTGTATGTAAAATTTATTCTTAGTTTGATTAAGTGACTCACACAAGTGTATTTTCCAAGCAAACAGATTTGTACTAAAATATTACTCAAGCACTGGCAAGCTGTGTTGTAGACCATCTATGAAACCTTGGTCATCACATATGTGGCACAGACACTTGTGTTAGTTCATTGCTGTTTGTTATTCTATAATAGAACAGAATCTGTTTTAAGGATATAAGATATAGTTGCTGGTTATAGTTAATCCACTGAAAATAACATTGATTTTGTTTAACTGATCTTTGATTAAGATAAGAGATAAAGAGGTTAAGAAAACTAAATGGATTATCCCACTTGTGCATTATTATAATATAAAGAAACCTTGATGGGATAACCTAAACAATAAGCCAGCATTATTTGTATCTTCTGCCTGAATTGGACATGTGTCCAATGTGTCTATGTGTCTTGTAACCAAACAGACACAGAGCTGGTTATACAGATTGTTTATTTATAAATCCATAATCTTTATTGAAAGTATGGATCACATGTGCGCATGAACAGACCTTGATTATAATTGTAATGGCTGATTCAAGAAGCACAGAGTGCTTTAAAATTATTGCGTTTATGCAGCATGCTTCAGCTGTTTCATTTGGCAAATGGACCAAACAAATGATTTTGACCTTCCTCGGTTGTGCCTCTGTTCCTCCTTTTAGCCGATACCCCTCCTCAAGAGGGGCACGAACCACTCCATCACTATGTCTCAGGAGCAGGTGGCATGTCTGCTCGCCAACGCCTTCTTCTGCACCTTCCCGCGACGCAACTCCAGAAGAACTGAGTACGGCAACTATCCAGACATCAACTTCGTCAGGTAATAGCAGGAATGTGGTACTGACTCTCATGATGCTTTGCTTTAACTTACACAATCTAAATGATACAACTGTGACAACAAGCTTCATTTCCATCAGGGGGCACTACTGTATATGCTTTTCTAACTAACCATTTTCATCTTCTGGATGTTAAAGCGAGCAAATAAGCAAATGATCACATCAGTCACTTTTCATTGGGACATTTTTTTAAAAGCCACTCAGCTTTTAAATTGTGCAATCTTATTGGTAAGAACAGTTTTTTAGGGCTCACTATTTACCGGAACAAAATGTTTTGGTTCATCTGGTCACAAATTAATATCCACAGCTGGGCATTTTGCCTCAAAAGGGGATGTATGCTTTTGTACAGCTTATTGAGACAAGGGCAAAATGATTAATTTGTTATTATGAGGGGTATAAACAGTAAAGAAGACATAGAATAGGAGGTTTGCTTTAATTTGCTAATAATGAATGTCCGTCCTTATGTGTAGCTCACAAGCCAATCTTTTTTTTTTTCAGTTTTGTTGATCATGACAAACAGGGTGGCAGGAGGTTTTTTTTCTAAACCTCTGCAAAATTTTCACTGAGGAGAACGTCTGGGTGGTGTAATGCAAAATCAGTCTGCAGTTCGCTTCTCAGTCATGTCCCCCATCTCTGTTGGCATCATAGTGTAATTACCTAAATGGAGGCGGGAATTAGATTAACATTGACTCAGATGGCTGCCTTTGACAACGGAGAAGACCATTGGCTGTTTTGCTGAGGACTGTGACACTGAGTTCAATCGCATCAGTATTTCATTCACATAAAGGCTTTTGCTGTGATATAAAGGAAAGCAAGTTCCATCTTTTTAGCCTCTGGGTACCACTCCTGAATCACCAGGTGTGAGGCAGATATTAAATGCTTTGAAATTTCCATTTATTTATTTCCTTTTTGATCACATTCTTTGGGTCCCAAACTCTTCTTTTTTGTCCTTCATTATCATTTCACAAGAACGTTCATGCCTGATAGGTAAAGGAAGTAAAAACAAAGCTTTTATCTGCAGATGTTCTTTGAACTCAGTGCTGATTTCTTATTTGCATTGAGATAATTGAAACTTTTTATGTTTTCCTGGTTTGTACGTCTGCTCTGTCATTCAAAGTGTTTCTCAGAAAACTTTATTTTACCATAAAGTGCCATTAGCTGAGTTTTCTTGTGCTGATGATGCAGAAACCCGGCTGTCATACCTACTGTAGTCACTTATATCCTTTTCCTTAGTTACATCATAGCTTTCTGCACATCTGTGGGGAGTATGGTGATGTTATATAATTTTGTATTAATTCCTTACTCCCAAAAGACCCCATCGGGATTTGTTACTAAAAGCCTACTCTCACTAGTGGCTAGCTTATGTCAAAGGCAGTTTGCCCTGAGGACTACACAATGTATGATTGTTTCTAGGGGCCATGTTAACTAAAAAGAGAAGCGAATGCAGGAGTTGACTTCGATGAATGAGTTTCTCAGCCCCTGAGGGGGCCCCCAGTGCATCATGCTTTTATCATTATTTCATTTCACTCACATGAAATTACTTTCTCTTTATTGTGGCTCGTGAGGCGGGCTGTGGGGCTCTTTATGGATTTTCTCGAAAGGGAGACGGTGGGCTTAATGCTGAAAGTTCATTCAAACACACCAACTGCAACTCGCTGCCAGCAGCTTTGTGTAGTGCGCGTTTGTGTGTTACTTTTCAGGCGGACTGACCTCTTGCCTCCTGAGGATGTTGCTTAAAAGGGACACAGGGCTTCTTAATGTATCCCCAAGGAGGGAGCCCTGTTTCCCCTCTCTGCTCCTTTTTTTATGTGAGTGCTGTGAAGTGGCACATGAGTGTGACTCTGTGATGGCAAGCCCGGGGCAACTCCATTGTCGTAACAGTGAAGGAGCTCCTACATTATCGTCTAGTGACTGAAAGAGAAGCTGAGTGAGAGATGAACTAATTCATATCAAAAGTTAAAGCATGACTGAACTCACATGGCCAAAGTGGAGGTCTTGTGTCTCTATGGCACTGGTTATACAGGCAGTCTTTTTTCCAGGTCTTGGCTAAAGCTTTTTGAGTCTAAGACTTGGTGGTTTGTTTTGATGCTATAATTCTCATGCTCAAAAGCTGTTTTAATTCTTTCTTTTCTTTTCTTTTTTTAAGCACCATATCTGTAGCCTAACTTCAACAATAATTTAATGAGATTTTACATTTCTCTTGGTCTTCAGGTTGTTTGAGGGGTCCTCTTCAAGGAAGATTGAGAAGCTGAAAACCCTCATGTGCTACTTCCAAAGCATCACTGAGCAAAGTAGGTGTTTGGATTTAAAATTTCATGAGAAATTTAAATATTTTCAGTAATACATTCTTCTTATTGTAAAGTACGGTACAGTTTTAACAATGTTACTTACTTTTCTTGCTTTTCAGAGCCCACTGGACTTGTAACATTCACACGAAAAAGTTTGGATAAACCCATAAACTGGAAAAGGTGTGTATTGTACTGACCAAGTAAAGAAAACCTAATATTACTTATAAATGGTTTGAATATATATCTGTATGTTGTTTCTGCAAACCCAGTAGGCTGTTTGGAAGCAATTAAAGGTCCATATCCTTCATTTCATTCACTGTCAATAACCAGAAAACATTTTATCCTTTGTTTCAGCTCACAGACTCCACTCACGAAGCTCCACATTACTTGTGAAGGAACCATCGAGGATGATGGTTATGGGATGCTTCAGGTAAGATGCAGAGGAGGAGAAATGTCTCAGTCGGCTCAAGCTGTGTAAAGACAACATGATGGATGTGCTTAAAGGAAGTTTAATTTGCAGAATGATAATAAATTTTAGCTTGAAGCAGTTTTTAGTTGGAACGATTCTCCTCCTTGTCCTCGGCTCCCGTTCTCTTTTCCACTGAGCCGCCTCTTTCTGGAGTCTTTCACCCAGATTGCTTACTACTGCTGAAAAGGCCTGTGAGGGAGCCTGTGTCACATCCGAGGGAGTGTGTGCTGGGACTGGGGTCGAGGCCTCTGAGCCTCCTCCGCTCAAAGTGTCGGCCGAGCTTCCTGTACACTGTCAGGACGGCCCGCTTTGCCTTTCACCTTTTGTTTGCCTCCAGTTGCCACAAGCTGACAGCTGATGTGCACACATGACCAGCTCCGGGGCACACTGCGGCCCGGATTGATGGATGCTCTGCTCTGGGTAGGGGGGTGGGGTGGGTGCTGACAGCCTGTCAAAGCAGACTTTGGAGCCTGGCTTGTTGTCCCAGAGTTGAGTGACCAGTTTGGGGAGATCTGCTCTCAGACTGCAGCTCGCCCCCTTTGCATCTTCCTCCTGAGGTTGTGACAGGGTTGGTCTGGGCTCCTCTACAGGCCAGTGAGCAACAACTGTCAGTCCTGAAATTGGATTATATGTATGTTCCACGTGGCTGCTTTCTGACTAAAACAATGAGTTGCCACGTCTGTGTCTGAGCTGAATTGAATAGGTGCGGATTTTCTTTTGAATCATAAACAGACCCAAAATAAAGAGGTACACCAGTGTCACCTGAAGATCTGTGCACAAACCTGGAAAGAACACAAGCAGCCAAAGATATCGCAGGCATCAGTCAGCAGTCAATTTAGCAGCATGTTATGACTGGAGGGAGATGTTTGCTTTGGACTCCAGGCCTGCACTTCTTGTTGTGATATTTGCTATTGGCAGCAGCAGACTGAAGTGCCCCTCCTGGGGAGAGCTCATTTTGGCATGGGGGGACAGAGGCCTGAGTAATGTGAGCACCTCAGGCAACCTCCCCAACAAGCTTGTCTCAGATTCTGTCACAGGCAAAATAAAAAGGGAGGATATCCTTCTGTGAGGTGTTTTCTTGAAGCGTCAAATACAATCTTTAGTTCCTTTCATCTAAATTATGTTGTTTGTTTTTTTGTTTCAAGCATGTGACAAAAGATCAGATGTTTTAAAAGTCTTTTTTTTTTTCATTCTCATTCATCTGTCCTGATTTGCAGGTGGATTTTGCCAATCAGTTTGTGGGAGGAGGAGTCACCGGCTCTGGTCTAGTTCAAGAGGAAATCCGTTTTCTGATTAATCCTGAGCTCATTGTCTCTCGCCTCTTCACTGAAGCCTTGGATCATAATGAATGTTTGATCATCACAGGTCAGTGATCAAAAATTCTCTTACATCCTTGTCGAACCATAATTTCTGCTGGAGGACTCCGATGATGCAATTATTGATCATGCAATCCGTTCATCCAGATGAGATCAATAATGCCCGGGTTCACTTTTCTCATGCTTGACCTATAATTTGACAGACGAAACATAGTAAATGTTTCTGGTCACACACAGCGTGGAGTACACACCTTCAATTTACCCCCATCCTGGCTCAGCGAGAGGCAGAAGGATGTTTGTGGCAATTGGCCTGTTTTCTGCATCTGTCCTTGTCACATGTTTCCTTTTGATTGGCTGTAAAGGGGAGAGCTGCGTTAGTCAGGAGCAGGAGATTGGGCTTTCCTGATTGCTCCGTTGCCCGTCTCTGTTGAGTAATTCCCACTGATTGTACTTCAGTATTGAGTGGATCTGGCAGACAAGGTTAGGATGGGCCAGCAGACCCACTAACAAGGGCTAGCCCTGAGGAGTCCCAGCAGGAGGCTGATGGTGCCTGTCTGGTTTTTTTTTTTTGTTTTTTTTTTAATCAAACAGTTTGTCTATGTGAGATAGTAATTGAAGGAGCTTGGAAACCAGTGTTATGTCATATGGCAGTACTAGCTAATCAAAATTAAAAGAAGCCTGCACAAATTAATTTGTTGGTCCACTTAACTAAACACATTTAATCATTTAATCAGCTGCTGCCAAAGACACAACTACAAATGAATGCTAATGTTCCATCCATATTTTTTGCTACATGTGTAACCGCCAAAAAACAATCATCAATACAGGTTCAATAGTTTACCTCAGTTAGGTCATTGTCCCAGGCAGATATCAATGCAGTTCCTTGTTACTTTGTCAAGTTGTATTATGTAATGCAAGACCATGACCAGTAGAAGTGTTATACTGGAAATGACCACATCCCCTAAATAGATGAGTTGCGTTATCATTACATAACGCATGGGTTGGGTTTGAACAGGAAGTGATGCAGCAGAGCCTCCACCCTCCTGATAACCAATCACATTGCCATATCAGATCTTCTTGCTTCGGCGGAGTCACCTTCAGACTTCTTGCTGGCCATCTCTCCCCTCGCCTCCACTTACACCACTTAACTTTATTACTGGGGCCCAGAATTAATGATAGCTGGAAGACCTGCCCAAGACCTGCTCCGCTAATGGACTCTTCCATTCCATCATCTTTATTAAACCCTGCCCGTATCTCTCGTCCCGCCCGTTGTAAAAGTCCAAGTCTTTGGCTGCGTTGTGGCCATGTGGTAAATCATATTCCCCTGTGATACATTTTGGCATACAGTAGGGAAGCTAATGGATCTTACGTCTGCACTGAAATTTGCAAAAGTGCCCTGGCCTAATTGAATTTTCCTTGATTGCTAGGTATCTGGCTGCTGTTGGGGCGGTCAAAAGTATAAATAGTATCAAGGAGAAGTCATATGATTCATTGAATGGCAGTGCTGACCAGAAACTACAGTGCAAGGTTAACGCAAGCAGGAGATTGTAGCGTAGCTGTCTTGATGCTGCACAAAATCTTGCTTTTGCATTATCTTTTTGTATCAATAGCAGACTTTCATTTTTGAAAATAGTCTTTGGAGAAACCAATGATGGCATTAAATTGAGATTTTTCTTAAATTGAAAATTTTATGGAAAGAATTTTTATGGTGATGAACATGTATTCTCATTTTCTTACATGCAGACCTTAGCAGAAATGCAATAGTTAAACTCAATATGGGGCACTCCTGACCTTTTACAGCCTCAGGTACAGCACAAATATGAGACACTTTGTTTTAATGTATTTACACATGAATGGAACAACCTTCAAGACCATTGGGGATCATGATCTTTATGCAACGTATTTGTTGTTTATAAATAATTTCTAATAACCAGACACATCTTACCCTGACCAAGATTGATCCCCTTCACACAACAAATAACTGAAAATGACAAATGGGTTGCATGGAAAATCAAAAGCATAATTTGTATTTTTTCCTGAAGGTTATTCCTTTCAAATGCAAATCTGGTTGATCACAGGGTTTGATATTTTTGGAGACCCAGAAAAGGTCAGGTGTATGCATAGTTAACACAAAGCCATCTTATTTGGCAGTGGTAGTATTATTTTGTTTTGAATTGCTTTACATTTTATTTAAAAATTCAAACATTACTGGAATATTTTTGTCCACAAATTGAGAGGTCCGAGTTCAACATAGATACAAATCTTCAATTAGCTCCCATGGTGCTGCAGGTTGACATGAGTGTGTGTTTTTATGATTCCAAAAAGAGGTGACACTGTCATTGCCCTCTGTCTCAGTGTCTTTTATTAACGGTGACTTGACCAACCACACAGTTACAGGGTAAAATCTGCACCTAAAAATCCTAGATTTTCAGTGAGACCAAAGCTCCTCAGTTTCTGATTTGTCCACGCTTGAGAGATGCTAACTTGATGATGCCACGGCAGATAACTTAATTTAAGCATCTTAAATTTATTATTGCAGCAGTAATTTTTACTTTTACGGTTTTTAAAAAAATTACAAAATGGGGGATGGAAGCTGATTATTAGTGAAATACCCGTCAAGTGGAACCTGCTAAAGAGATTCCCTCCCCCCCATATGCACCTTCTAATACATGCTGACTAAGACCCCACTACTAATCACTTGGTTTATCCACTTTCCAGCATGAAGCAGCCCACAAAGTGCTCTCCACATTCAGGTTCTAATGAGCCATAATGAATGGGAAGTTAATTTGTGGCCTCATTTGTTTGACTGCGCTGTTGCCTCCCCACCTAACGCTCCCCTTTTACGGGTGTTGAGAGTTCCCCATGTGGGCGTGCGGTCAGTCGCTGCTTCTCACATCGTTTTTAAGAGGGAGCAATAACTTGACCTTCCTCTTGTCAGAAGACAGCTGCTCCTGCTTCCTCCGATCGATTAAAATCAACTAGTATTGTGTAGGATACCCTTTTTGTGTCATTATGTGTCTGCTAATGCAGTGTAATCCGGCCAGCCTCTTTAGCTTTGCTACAAATGGTATGTGCAGGGAGGACTCTTTATTTTTGACCAGGTTTGAAAAACTAATTAAGATATTCATGTCTTGCAATGGTATGTGGTCAATATCTCTGTTTGCTTTGTACCAGGTACACAACAGTACAGTAAATACACAGGCTACGCTCAGACGTACCAATGGGCTGGCAGCCACAAGGACACAACCCCAAGGTATTTATGACACTCAAATGCATACATTTGTTATGTTATGTTAAACCCATTTCCTGTCATCATTATAGCAGCCTAGGCTAGGGGAGGGCAGTTTTGTTTGGCTTCCATCCATAACTTAAGTCCAGACTTGGAGAGCTCCACAACTACTGGATGGATTGCCATAACATTTTCATGGCCCTGAGAAGATGAATCCTTGTGACTGTGGTGCTCACCTGACTGTTATGATGAAATCCCTGCAAAGATAATGACATTTACTTTGCATTTAATTCTAATTAACAAATGTTAGCATCCTAACAGGCTACATTTAAATGATAAACAATATGAAAAACAAAATACTTGCTAAAGTTCAGCATTGTTATCAGGAGCAAGTTTCTGTTCTGATGTTACAGCCTCACTACAGTAAGAGCTTTAGTTTAGAAAATGTTCATATTCTCTGCAACTTTGCAGACAGTGATTTGAAGATTCATGTGTCAGGTGAATTTTCATTTGCACTTAAAAAAAAAAGAAAAAAATACATGGCTTTTAATGTCTCATTTGACTTCCTATTTTTGATATTGATGTATGAGAAATCTATCACCATCTTCACAAAAGCCCAGCTGTTCTGCTACAAAAAAGCACTGGAAAAAAAATATTTCTATGGTCTGTTTCAGAGATGGTTGGCAGAGAAGATGCACAGAAATTGTGGCCATTGATGCACTGCAGTTCAGGAACTTTCTTCAACAGTTTAGCCCAGAGAAAATCAACCGAGAGCTCAACAAGGTAATCTTGATTTTCCATTAACACGTGTTTCTTACTAGATTTAGTCTTTTTTTTCTCTCTTGTCTGTCTGTTTTGTTTCTTTTTTCTTTATGACACAGAGCATGAATCCTAGGTTATGCTTTTCGCTCTTGTGCTTGATGCAAGATCAGACTGTGGCTTAGAATAAAATGCCAGACATCCAAAACAAAACATGCCAGCTCACAGGAAAATGGGTGTTAGTCAGTGTACGTTGAGTGCTGCTCGAACTGCATTTTTTTTCTTCTTCAGTAGACAAATAAAGTTTGTATAATTTATGACAGTGGAAGTAAGAGGGGAAACAACTGCTACTCTTTGATGTTATGCTTTGATCCCTCCATAGTCATGTTTCTTTAAGAGTGTATGCTACAGTGATGCTGTGTTTTAACTTTATTTGCAATTTCACTTCATGCTTGGTTTGTGCAGATTTAATGGTCTAAGTGCGAGACCATTTAGCTGATAATCGGAAAGCTGCCTCTTCACAAATGTCAGCTGAGATGACACTGACTCATGTTTATTTTTCTCGGTAAATATTTGAACTATAGATAAGTGTCACAAGTGTGTAATACAGACTGATGCATTGTCATTTATGCAGAGAATAAGCTTAATCTTATTCATTACACTCTCCATTAGGCCCAGAATGAATTTTAATCAATGTAATGGCCTGGGGGGTGCTTAATCACAATTATTATATTTACATCACTTTTTTTTTTTAAAGTAGGAATGGTTCCATATGTGGTGCCCTCGCAGTCAAAGATGCTCATTCGTAATAGAAAATCAAGATGTTAATGTTGCCAAGTCGGCCCGTCAGAGAGCATGGAGGAGTTTGACAGCTCTGACAGGGCTGTGAAGAATGCACCAACATGAAGATCAATCCTGTTTCGAATATTGTTTAGCTCACTGTCACATCTGCCCTTTCACAGGAAGAATTTATGACTGGTCAGGGATAGGATGTGCTCTTACCATTCAGTTTCACAATCGACTTCAGCTCCAATGTGAAAACTAATGTCCAGAGACCCTTCAGATCCTTTATTTACTATCTGCTACCAATAGAAATTATTTTGACATTTATGACATATAACCCCACTTGACATGTCGGATTTTGTCAATGTAAAGTGTGGGATTACTAATATGTGAAAACCCACTCAAATATTTCATGAGTGGCAGTGTGAAGAGGTGTTAAAAATGTATGTTCTGTCAGGCCAATAAACCTATTCACTGAACGACGTGTCGAGCACCAGGCCTTCAGGCAAATGGAATTACTTTGTCGCTCGCTTTATATAGTATATTCCATTTACATTTGACGGTGAGGAGACGTTCTGTAGGCCCAGTTCTTATTAAACATACCACTGATCTGGAACATGGGGGGGTGATCCCAAGACCTGAGGCTCATCAGAGCCAATTTTGGCTTTTTGTACCTTGTAACCAACATATCATCATGAGGCCGACAGTTTGATGGAGCATCAGTCCAAGAAAACCTGGTTCATTCACAATTTTGATAACAGAAGAGTTATTGTGATGCAGTGTCTGAAATCTGCTACCTCGTGAATTATATGTGTATATATATTTTTTTTGTTTGTTTGTTTATTGATTTTATTAATTTAGGTTCTGCATATAAGTCCTAAACAATGTAGTGTATAGAGCATGCCCAAAATCCTGGTGCAATAGCCTGTGAATAACAGTCATAAGACTACATAATGGTAATGGTGTCTCAGCGTACTGTTCACTATTGAGTAAACTAGCAATTGTTTTCTATGTGGAGACTAATAAATATCTGCTACAAAACATTAGTCCTATCATACCAAATCTCTGTTTGTTTTCATTTCCTTTCCTAATTTGCCACCTTCTCATTTAGGCCTTCTGCGGCTTCGCTCGCCCTGAGGAACAAAGCGAAAACCTCTCCGCAGTGGCAACGGGGAACTGGGGCTGTGGGGTTTTTGGAGGTGACGCGCGTCTCAAAGGTAAGCACTGACGTAAGACTGGCGTCAGCAGATCTCGTGGACAAAATGTGCTCGGATCATCTTGGCGCGTTTGGCAGTCTGAGCGGACTCTCCTCCTGGTTAAAGCAGAATACATTTCAGATTGAAAGGCTCCAGCAGATCAGTGTGGGCATCCATTTGTCTTCCGGGAATGCGTTCATTTACTTAAGGCCTATTCGTCGCCTTCCTTCTATTGATCAAATGACAAAGTTAATATGTTTCATTAATAGTGAAATTGATCGCCTGCTCGAGCCCATCAATCCGTTACGGCACTTTGTCTGAGCCTTGTATCACTGTCACTGAGCAGGGAGCTTAAGGAGAGTTTATGCTAACCGCTTGCAGTCATATAGCTCTGCCTCTCGCTTTCTCTTCCTGTCTTAGCGCCGCTGTGCTTGCGAGCTAAACATACATCCGTACATATTTGTTAATTAGCTGAAGCAAGGGAAAAGCCCTCCACAGACACAATCACCTACTGTCTCCTTAATGACGTGCCTCCCGGGAAGAGTTTGGTAATTCATACGCAGCTCTCCTCCTGGATTTACCTTCTGTGGCCTCACAAAGCCACTTATTTTTTAATTGTCAGATAATTTTTTGAAGAAAGTGGTCTTAACAGAACAGAGAGGAGAAACTGCTGAAGTGCAGACATATTCAGCTCAACCCCTCTTCGGGAAAATGTTGATTCAGTTTTCCTCATTAACTTGCCACTGTCCCAACCTTCATTAATCAGCAGACACATTTCCAGTCTCCTGAAATATTCACAGCTCTCCAGGGCCAGACCTGGTCTCTCTTTGTAACTAATCCAGACTTCTCAGTAGGGGTGAGACCTATTCCCTCGATTATTTACCTTTTACTGTATGTGCCACAGAAGCAAGTGCTGCTCACTGTTAATTGTGAATCGGTTACTGGACGACTCCTCAGACCTCTTGTTTATGTGACCTTTGCTGTGGTTTCACTACCAGGAAGATGAAAGTGTGTGAACAAACCTGCCATGTTTCTTTGCGGTATAAAAAGCCACTTTTTCTACTGCGGTGGAACAGATTTTGTGTCACTCTCACTGTTGAGATTTAACACAGGCTTCTTTTCCTCCAGCCCTGCTCCAGATGCTGGCAGCTGCTGAGGCGGGCCGAGATGTAGCCTATTTCACCTTTGGTGACAGCCAGCTCATGACAGATGTCCACAAGATGCACTCCTTCCTCACTCAGAGGAAGATCAGTGTCGGTAAGGCAAACAACCATCCTGCCTGCTTCTTGTTTACATGCAACTGTGCTTCTCTGATGTGCACTTTTTTTGCGAGTTCCCTGCCAACACTGTGGTGGATCATTTAAAACTATGATTGATAATTATTTTCCAATACTTGTTAGGATTTATTGTAAATGATGTGATCGCATAACGCAATGATGTAGCTAATTGCAGATACTGAAGACTGTAGTTCACATTTTCCTTGCTGTGAGGCTACACAACATACACAATCTCCTCGTCTCCATTACAGGGAAGGTGTATGATCTCCTGGGCCAGTACTACAGCTCAGTGTGCAGGAGCTGCCTCAGCCGGCGCCCTGACGTCAGCCTCTATTCCTTCATCTACCAACAGGTCAGCTCCTCCCCGGTGCCCGGCGAATCCGACAGGCACTCGGCCAGACAACATGTCCCCACAGACTGCCATTAAGGTCAGGTGGCTGATGAGTCACTGTGCCTTATCTTCTGAAAAGCGAAACACTTACCAGTCTGCCTTTAGATTTATTTTTTTTAATCTTAATTTCTTTTGTTGGACAAACTTTAAATGAACGGTTCCAAATGTGGTCTCCACCACTGGCAGCTGAAAATGGAAATCTGGCACACAGAGATCTTTTTTTTTCAAAAACGAGTGACCTGCAGAGGGGGATTAGTTAATGACCCTGTCTGTCGCTGCAGTCCAAGCAGCGTTCATTTCCCTGCTGCTGGTAATACGCCAATGGATTGAGCTTCAATATGACGCAATTGTGATTTTAATGGTGAGGCAAAGGTTGCCATCCATCTTCAGAGTTTGTCATGTTGCCTTTTTTTACACCCACACATATCCAGCCTAATTGAATTGGCTGTCAGAAATCAAGTTAAAGGAAAAGAATAACAAGAACAGGGTTTGGAAAGCTTGAAGCCTTCTACGGAAAGCAATATGCTTTGTGAAGTAATCTCCTACCTTCTGCATTTCTAGCTGTAAAATTCTGTTTATAGTCATGGGTCTATGAATACATTTCTGTGGGATCTTTGTTGTGCGCCATAAACATTTTAAACAACCCAGCTGCACTTAAAATATTAATTGGATTTCTTTGTTCTGTATTTTACAACTGATTTCAGATCAAATCTGTTTCTGATATTTGTTAAATCTGATGAATTTTGCTGAATCTTCCTGAGAATTTTTGTTTTTGTTTTTCAAACCATCTTAATAAAAACAAATTAGTTTTAAGTCGATGTCATATTGTAATCTTTAATATTGCATATTGTGTAGCCGTGTTTGAAATGGAGCCACAAATGTCAGTTATCTCCCAGCAATCTGTATGATGGCTTCTTGTCCCATGGATGTTACGGGCGAGATGAGTTTCCGTACAGCCGTGCCATTCATCTCTCCCCAGCTATTGCTTCACCCTTTCACTCACAGTTTAATAAGGTCATACCTTTTATATAAACTGTACATGACACCTAATTAAGTAAAGAGTAGATCATAGAACATCCAGTCGGAGGCGGGAGTCAGGCGGTGGGACTCCCTTGTGATTTCTCTGTCTGTCGGACAAAACACAGCGTCGTTTGCATTAGGAAAAAGCTGCTTGACGGAGGTTTGACCTTTGACACTTTGTATTGTGGTTGGATGACATTTGACAGGTTTTAAAGCAACATAAGGCAAAAAAGGTGACGTGTATGTATCTATCTAAACGTAACACCTTGCAGGATTCAATGATTGCTGTTTGGTTAGTTAATTATAGATATTACTATTAGTATTTCAGTGATGTGTGTTGACATTATTTAGTTAACACGCCTAATGAGCTGTTATCTCTCACTTAACAGATTACCCAGTCAGCAGGAGGTTATTGTCCAAATATTTTTTAAGTTAAGTGTTAAATTGGTTTTGCCCCCGGAGTGCACAGTAATGAATGGGCTCCTGGGAGCCTGTAAGTGAATGAATGAATGAGGTGTAGGTGTCTTTAAGCTCGATGCTGTCTGCCTTCATGGATTCAGGACCTGAGGTACGAGGGTAGGGGCTGTGGAGGGAGTGGGGGGTGGTCTCTTTCTCTCTTTGTAGCGTGCTGAGTTCAAAAAAAGCCTTTGGTGGCGTCTCTCTCGAGGGGATCCACCATAGACACACAGGGGTTTCCTACTGGATTGAGCCCTCTGCGGTGGGCCTCATGCGTGTCTTTGACCTTTTGGCTACCATCTGTCATAAAGTCATGAACATGAGCAGTGTTTAGTCTTTTAAACATAATCGCTCTATCGCAGTATGTTAATGGAAAAGTCGAACACATAATGCAGTTGGCAGATATCGAACGTTGTAAATTTCAAAAACCGTGTTTCTTCACAAACACCAACTCACCCCTGTCAGCTAATTAAATTCTCAATGCATGATTGAAGATCCTGTTGCTTTCTACAAACTTGCTTCATGCCCTTTGGTCAGTCTGATCACACTCAACTGTTGGATGTACAGTATTACCATCACATGACTTCGGTGAGCCCGTCCCTCTAGATTGTCATTATGCAACAAGGGGAAACGGGGTTAGTTGAATTGAGCGATCACACCCTGTATTCAGCACTTCACTTAAGTAATGCCAAGTTTTCTTTAGGCTGTTGTATAAATTATCAATGGACCCCAGAGAACAAATAACATGCATCAAACAGTTCATCATTAGATTCTTTTTGAAGGTGGAACAACCTTTTGCTTCGTTTTCTCTCCAAGAAGGTCAGCGCTGATAATGAAGGGTGCTGTATTATAAATGGGGGAGACCTATTTAAATTCATTATCAGCTCTTTACTTCATATTTCCTTGTCATTGTTGATCATTAGTGGAAAACTCCCTGTTGTGTTTGGAGGAGTTACGCAACATAGTGTTGGCCACAGATTAAAGGCATTATCAGCTGAATATTGATATGTTTGATGAAACCCTGGGAGCTACAGCTTACATTTGTTTGGACTGAGGACATAAGACAAAAATAGGATTCGTTGTCATGAGCTCTCTTGCTAATTACCATATTATGTCCTTTCTATGATAAAATTATCATTTAGTGTAAAAAAAAAAAAGATGCTGCACAACAACTCGGGGCATCGGGATGCAACCAATTTGCATTCAATGCTAAATTTGGAACAGTAGGCCTGAATTATTCTGCCATAAGTCTAGTGGTTACCAAGATTGTTAATGTGTTCAAGTCCTCACTGCTAAATATAAAAAAGACTGACAGTTCGATAAGCTTTAACATTTGGGTAATCAGCGTATTTCTTTGTCATTTGGAAGCCTTTGCAGTATGACCACGCAGAGTTACAGAAGTCGCCTGTTCAGAATTAGAAATGACATTTTAGGCATCAAAGAGCTCACGATGGTGGTTGTACTCCTCCTCACCTATTCTAATTAATCTATGCACTTGCAGTTTTCAAAGGGATTTATTAAGACATGTTTTTCTGGCACGACCCTCAGCACAGGTGCATCTTGTTACAGTAGTTCAACTGAGCGGGACACAGTCGAACTTAATGTTGAATCTGAGGCTTTACACTTCAGCAAGATGCATAAAACCCAAAATGTGATTCTCAAGCTTTGGTAGGGAGAGGAAGTTGCAGGATCTAATTGTTGTTATCTTGGAACAAATTGCAGCCACACCCCTCAATATTCTCTCCCAGCCATCAGCAGCTTTAATAAACCATTAGTGAATCGTGCAGGGTGGGTATTGTTCTCGAAAGTCAAACGTTGCTCAAATCAAATTTGTGTGGTCAGTCACAATTTTAAAAGAAGAAAAAAAAAGTGTCCTCAACTCACACGGCTGCATCCGTGAGCTTGTTTGAACTCGGCATGACCTAAATGTTTCACCACTTCCTCTGTGTCCTGTGTGGTGCATCAGCAGTGGCGTAGTTGCTATCGTTTGATGGTAATTGTGTCTCTCCTCCGGCTCTGCACATGCTGAGATGGTTCCTCGTCCAAAGGCAGTTCCTTCACCGCTCAGAAAACCTGCTTGCATTGTCTTTTATTCAGTCTAAATAGCCTGCAGTCAAAAGGCTCTCTTAAATATGACCTGCTGTGGAGGAGGCGGAGGTGGTGTATAAATCCATAACCACAGCAATTATTTATTAGTGACAGCTTTCTATGGCCATTTTAGTTCAAATGTTTCCACTGCAATTGATCCCAAAGAAGAAAAAAAAATCCATTTTTATGTGATAGCTGTAGCTTTTAACCAAACTGACTGCTCGCTCCGTAAGGTCAAGGATTGAGTGAGTGAAGTTATTTTTGCTCCTAGTGTTATTAGATTGCCTATCTATCATTCGAGTGTCATGTGATTGATACTGAGTCAGCTTGAATGAAAGATGGAGCAAGGCCGTCCCTGCTTGCGCACGAGAGTAAGGAATGACCCAATCGTCACAACACCTTGTGAAGAAGAAGAAGCACTTGAAGGATATATGGGAGAAAAATGTATTAGTTAACTTCTTCTTGTGTTGCACCATTTCTCATTTAAAGTTATTTGAAATCCTGAGTTCTTCACTCACTCGGTTCTTCTTCGTCATAAAAACTTACAACCTCAGCTTGTGTAGTGGAATAAAAAAAAAAAATGCTGGACAGGCAATTGTGGAGGGATGATTAGCTGTGTGTGTATGCAAATGATTTTCACATATTGCTGACCACTTACATTTGCATGAAGCGTTCATTAGCTGTTGCGTATGCTGGCTGATTTAATTTTTTTAACGTAAATTCAGAATCTAGACGTCAAAATGAACCACCCGGAGGCAGCGGGTATGAATTATTCTATATATCGGCTGAATCGGTTTACTTACTCAAGTTTATGTTTTGAACTTGCAGGCATGTCTTCAGGCCTTTAATTGCACACTTGTTGCTCCCTCCACCCATGAGGCAGATAACACCATCTGTTTCGTGTCCGCACAAGGCCAATCATAATTTCAAAAAGAGAAAAATACATTCCGTTTCCTGGCAGAGATTTCAAAGAGCTACACGAAGCTTGTTAGGGAATAAGCGCAACTTTTTAGTTTCGCTTTTAAGAATATTTTAAACTATAACATGACTTGTAGAGGGGGAGGGGTGTGGTGGAATGAGATGTATAGACGAGTGCATGTATGTTAGGTATTAGGGTACTTTGGGCATGTTACCACATCACACAGATTTGTCTCTCTGGGGTTTCAAAGGTGCCAGAGACAGATGCTTCCCACACATTTCAAAGGAGACAGGCTTTTGGCCTTGATCATTTTCGGCATATGATTAGATTCCAACACATGGTCGTTATCCGGTAGAAAAACAAGGCAAATAAGTTGGAATGTACTTTTTTCATAGGATGTAGAGCCGGAATGATTCATTAATTAGGAATAAATGATAGTGGATTAATCACTAAAGTCGAACTAGCAGGTGGTTCTGGCTAATGATAATGTTTTATATCATTATGGAGCTTGTTTTGGGTGTTGGACAAAGCAGAAATATAAAGATGTCACCTCAGGCTGTGAGAAATGTTTTCATTATGCTGACATTAAGTTGGCAACTATCGAAGTGCTTGATATGTTGCTCGCTGCATGTATGTGTGGTGTCTGTGACAGTGGACTGTGGGGAATAGCAGAGCAGAGCGACTTGAGGCGCGGGCCTGTCACATGTCACAGGTTGAATCAGTGTGTGTGTGTGTGTGTGTGTGTGTGTATAGAGAGAGAGGAGGGAGGAAGGGGAGGGGATGGGGGAGGCTGTCTGCATGTGGCTTTAATGTTTTTCAGAGTAGGGTTGGCAGAGTGGACCTCAAGGCTCTGCCGTGCACTGGACTTGTTATGGAGCTGTCACTGTTAGCGTAGCAGCACACAAAGCAAACTGCGTCCTTTCCTGGATGTTGGAGTAGGAGTGTTACTGAAAGGCAAAAAAAACACGTGAGCTCTGTTTAGACCTCTGATTGTGCTTCCTTGATTGTAAAATACATAGATGTATCGAAGAACGGAACTGTATTTGTTGGTTTTGCCATGACAAAGCTGTAATTACAGTGTTTTGAAAGCACCGTTATTCGCCAGCGAGGCAGCACAGGGGGGGAGGTTGAGGATTTCCTGGTTAGAAAGTGAATCCCTGCTGGGCCTTTTTACTGAATGTTAATTGGATTTCATCTATGAAAGCCCTGCAGTCCTTACAGAGACATCCTTTTTAATCCAAACATAAATGAGACATGCTAAAGTGGTTGCAAGTATCATAACTCTGGGGGATTTACAACTTCTAATTAAGATGAAAAATACTTAAGATAGATTCTTTTATCTTTGCCCTCTGCTCAGCACCTCATTCATGATCAAATACTTCATTTGAAAGTAAGACAATATATTAAAGCAAAAGCAAAAAAAAAGAAAGAGTAAATGACTTGGTGCCAGAGCCTGTGTGAAAATATTTGCATTTCCAGATATAGATTAGGGCTGACAATCAATTGAATATACTTTTAAAAAATAAATTATTAAGTGTTTAATTATGGACAAATGTTACTTAATTTGACCAAAAAAGATGACAGACATTGTCCAGAAACCCTCAAAGACCTCACTGCACCTGACAAAAAAAAAGCTCAAGTGATGGCCAAATGCAAGTGGTAACTGAGAAGTGTTGAGCTTGCCATTGTACAGTATAGCCGATTCATTTCCAGCAGCTGCTTAAAACTAAGACCAATGTCTTAAAGAGCATTGTATTAATTGGGACCACCCTAGTATAAATGTTTTGTTTTTCTACCTCCTTGGAAAAGTATTGCAATTTTTTTCAATGTGGTACTTTTTTTTTTTTTTTTTATCCTAGAATGTGCTGCACCAAATTTCAAGATGTCCACTCTAGTGTCATATTGTTTTGGTTTTACAGCTGACAGTATGTGTTTTGAGTGTGGAGGTAAAGGCCTGTAAAGGTTTTGTTTTTTTTACTTTCACTCTGGACAAAAGCAACAGTGATACCGTGCCAGCTGGTATTTCTCCAAGTCAGTGCTGCAGAGGGGGGAAATGCTATATAGCCAGGGTAATTGTAAACTATAGAGACAAAGCCTATTTGTCCTGGGCCGTCTGAGCTGTCTTGTGGGCGAGTTTCCCTGACAAGTGTGGTTTTAGGGGCCATAAAAGCGGCACTGCCACCATCTCTCAGCCCTGTCCTCTGTTACATATGAACTAGTGGCTAAACTGACAGGCTTATTTACACCAGGACACATGTAGCTCAGATGATACCATCGCTCCAGCGCCAAACGCCGCGAGCCGCTTCACAAACACATTTCATTTCACTGACAAACTACTATGAGTGAAAGGCAAACAGAAGGGGGAAGAGAATACTAATACCAATTCACCAATCATTTAGCTTGGGTACACTTTCTTTACGGCTAAGTGGATTAGGCCTTTTTACCTCTTTGCTGTTCAATTATCCGAGCGCCCATAAAAACCTGAAGTTCTGTCTCCAGAGTGAGATACTGTCGCGCCGGTCGTGGCAATAAGAGCGAGATTTAGGATGAGTCTTTCCACTGTGACAGAGACTCGGCAGAGGAGAGCCCTCTCTGTCACCAGATATTGCCGTCCCCAGCCGCTCATTAAAAAAGGGAACCATTACTTTAAAGCCCCGGCTTCTCGCTTCTCTCTGCCGCCGCCTCATCTACCTTCACAGCCCCCATATCCCCCCCCCACACCCTCTGGAAGTAAATACACACAAATGAGCTGAAGGATGTACGGAAAGCTTCATGAGCCAAACCTGAGTGTGAGAGGAGGCCAACAGAGTATTACCTCACAACTGTGTGGCCCATTAGGTTCCTAATGCCTCTGATTTTATTTCTCATAATGTCTCTTTGTGATATAGGATAAAGTTTATTTCAGAGGTAAACTCCCCAGTGAACTACTCAGCACATTGTGTTCATTGATCATAGAGAGTGCATTCCCCATGGTGCTGTTTGCTTCACCTGTGCCATAGAAGTTAATACTTTCTCCGATTGATTGTGTATTTTATGTTTGATAGCAACACTGTTGACTTACAGAAAAGTGGTATTTAAAGCTTCCATGGATGATTGGATGTAAAACGGTGCTTTAATTTTCCTACACCTGACACCTAATTATGGCAAAAGACTTTCATCTCACCCTAGAACTGCACTTTGGCAAAAAAATAACCTCATAAATGTCTCATAAAAACTAAGAATGATCCACTGTGGAAGCTTTAAAAAGTCTCCTCGTGTCCCTTTGGACCAGCTCGTTAGCATCAACATAAGCTTTGTCTTTACTTCCTTCGCCAAACAAGCGGATGAACACACCTCCACCTCCGTTCATCCATCTGGTGAAGCCGCGTTCGTTCCTCATAATGGGTCACTGTAATTGGCAGAAGTCAGGAAGCGAGGGCGCCGCTCCATGGCGTGTGGTTAAGTTACCGGAGTCCTGAGAGTGATGGAGGCACTGGCAGCTGTGGTGCTCACCGATGCTGTTGCTGCTGCTGCTCCACCGCCATGGGCCTCTTGTTCATCTCCCCTCCACCTCACACGGCTCTGCTCCACGGGGACGATATTACTGGGACAAATGGCCACCTGGGACCTGAGCACTTAGTGAAACTCACCTTTTCCTCAGTCAACCCCCTTTTTACCAACACCAACAATTCCCTCCATCTCACATCTGGCCTGGCAGTGGGACAGATCTGTTGGGGAGTGAGGGGAATTGCCTTTTCCAAAGTGTGTGTGTGTATATATGTGTGTGTCTCACATGACCAGAGCCACAAAAGCCTTACATGCATGCAAAGCCAATGCCTTTTTATTTGCCCTTGTGACAGTGCAGCTATTAGCCTGCCTGGTGGCGCTTTTCACTTGTCACGCATTATGAAATATCCTTCAGAACTCATGGCCAGTTCAAGAGTTCCTCTGCATTACCGAGATGGGGTTTGTGAGGAAAGAGTGCGGCGTCTCCTAATGAGTTCCCTCCATCTAACTTTCCTCCCTCCTGTCGTCTTGGATCCATTCATATCTGGCACTTATGCAACTGGCTCTCATGCTGAACTGGGAGGCCATGCAGGCGGAAGAATGGTTGTTACTCCGATGTGAGGAGGGCATTTAAGCATTTGTCTCTTCGCGGTGCTTTTGTGGATGATTGACTCTGGTCTGAAGATGATGGCCTGGCACAACCATTTACCTTCCAGAGTCTTAACTCGCAATCCGGTCATGGATTCTCACTTTCCATCTCTTTTTCTTCTTATTTCTGTTCAGATCTTGCATGTCGTGTGCTTCAGAGAAGTCGTCTATACCCCTGTGAGCTCCACACTGTGCTTATGATAATGATCATGACGATAAAGCTAATGATTAATGGCTGCTGAGGTGTTTTTGTCCTCCACACCAATCATGACTTTCTGCACTTTCTATAACTGTAACACCCTGACCCTTTCGCTTACCATCCGCCCTATTCACTCACCGGGGCCACTCAAATTAGCCCCCGGCCGTTCGATGAGAAGCCCCAACCGCTACAGGACATGTCGCAGGGGCCGAGGCATAAATCATTCCCCCCGGAGCAGGAGCTGTGGCAGGCCTAGATGCGCATCCACCACCCCGAGATTTACGCTGCTACACCGAAGCACGGCCCCGCAATCTGGATCCTCTCCACCAGGTCATCTTCAAATTGGTTATTGATCTTCCAATCCCAAAATGAATCATACGTTGCCAGCACTGTTTTAGGGTGCTACGTTTACAGTAGCGTGGCTTTGTGTTATGGCTGATATGCAGCCCCCGTGGCGATGGATTATTGTTTAGGAACCGTGAGAAAACAAGTCGCCGCCGCTGAACATGGAGTAAATGGGAAAAGAAATTAGAAGCAGTCCACCATGAGATGAATAGGTGTCATGTTGTCACCCAGCAGAGAGCCTCATTATAACGTATCAAAACAGCTGAAGAAAACTGTTGACAGTCTCTGAAGTGAAGAGCTTGAAGTTCGACTGTAGTGATATGCAACAATGTGAGAATAGGACTGCAGCCTTTTTTTTATTATCTTCTATCTGCATTTATTGATGTGCTTGATATTATCATACTGCTGTCCTTCAGAGGAAAAAAACATAAACAGTTTGTGCTTTATTTTAACTATTCCTCTTTGCATATAATGCTGATTCATTCCCACTTTAAGAAAATGGAAGCCACTCAGTCACTATAAGAAGCTGAAATACACTGGGCCCTGTCAGAGCAGAATCAGTGTTTTTTATCTTTATTCTAACTTAAATGGGACAGGTTCCATGGAGGTACTTCGTTTCAGCTCTTGTCATATACTATATTGTGGCGTATTATTTAATGGGGCTTCACTTCTTGGCCAATTAGGCTCTAAGACGGTGTGTAAGTGTAGCGAGCTCCTGCCCTGGGAGCAGCTCCTTCATAAATGCCAGAATGGCCATTATCAGAATTCCTTTGTGAATGAAAACAGACAGCTATAATATAGAGCCAGGCTTAATTGAAAGATTGTAACAATGGCAGTGGTGACGTTTGAATTTCCTCTTAAATGTCAATATCTGAAACAGAAGACAGTTGGATTTTTTTTTTGGGAGGAAAAATGTCAACCTCAGATTCTTTTTTCTTTTTTTTCTTTTTTTAAAGATGGCTGCATCATTGCTTGTGGCTTCTGAATGATCTAATACATTAATAGCATGGGGGGTGGGGGGCACATTTGGATGACAGGTTGAGTGTAACTAATTAGCTGTTGAATAGGAGTTATATTGTAATCTTGTGGCTGTTATTTTTGATTCATGTGCACGTGTTCAATTACAGAGGCTCATTACGGCGACATGGCGATTAGTGATTACAGAGCATGATTTGTGAGAGCTGACATGCTCATGGGTTTAGTCATGAGTGCACGTCCTCTGGTCAGCTGATAAGAACAGGAAGCTGTAGCTTTTTATGAAATGATGCCTCATGCACTTATGGCTCTGTTAAAATATATTTGCAATCTCTGTATTTCATGATATTTCAGTCAGATAATAATGCCAGTTCCCATTGAGATCATATTCTTCAGTAGATCTCTTTTCAACTCACTTTCCTATTGAGGGAAGTGTTTCAAAGTATGAGGTTTAACTTATGAAATTGTGTGGCTTTTACCATTCAGAGCAGCCCGGCCCTTCATTTCTCTGAGACTCGGGCCCCTGAGCAGTGGGGGTGGGGGGAAGGGAACATGGATGGACAGCTCTGCTCCCCTTTGCGCCCCTCTCCAGTCGATAGCAGCCAGCAGGTGAGGCTCTGTCTCCGTCTGCAGCATGGCAGACACTTATTAGTGGTAATATTCTCCCATCATCCATCTCCAGGTGGGCTTCCGCCATTGATCTCGACGCCAAGGCTTGTCACTATAGCTGCTCCTCACGCGGCGAAAGCACCGGTCGCCTCCAGCACCGGCCTTAGACGTCCCAGCCTTAATGTTCTGTCGATAGACTCGTGGCTGTGGGCAGCCGGTATTAGACCTATGAGGTGACTTCCACAGCTGTGTGAGCTGTTTCCCCTCACAGTGCTCTTCGATACAGCCTCAACGGGAGAATGTACACCTGTATTCTCTGTCAGTTAGGTAGCATCGACTTTTACGATACTGTGAAATGGGCTAAATCTGGCTGGCTGTGTGAAGACTGACAGTAACCCTGCATGGAAAACAAAACACCTCTTGCTCATTTTGATTGGAGTCTCTAACGTCACAGCCTGAGCCAACACCGAGGGCTCTGGCACAACAATACAGGCAAAATAAAGTTGATGCAATGCAAAGTGACATTATCTGACAAAGCGCTGTGTAAGCCGGTTAAATACCTCCAATCGCAAAGAACTCACAATCATTACCTCTCAATCACTGTGACAAAAGGAAGAGTAGTAGCTGCTGAGTATTATGAAGCACTGTGCAAAGTTTTTGGCCTCGTATTTGTATTGTGTTTGTTGTATTATTGAATCCTTCTGCATATTTAGTTCAAGCAGCCTCTCAGCTCAACAGTGAAACACACAGCCGGGACAGTATACTGTATTTGTTACCACTGACACACTGAACTGTTTGTTGAATCCATACTGTATGAGTCTGCAGCCTCAGCCCATGTGTTTCATATTTAATAGAGTACAGTTCACGCTTGACTAAATGTTTCGTGTTTTTTTGGGGGCACTTGGTCGACCTGGTTCAGTGGTTTAACCAATGGAGAATTAAATTTGGGTCTCTCCCCAAAGACCTTATCAGATGCCAATGAATCGAGGCCATCTGTTGGGAGCGAGTTGGTGTTGTGTCGTCGCTGCAAAGAGACAACTCCAGGCAAACTAATCCAACTGTTTCTCCAATTACAGCTGTGATTTCGACTGATCATCATGCGTAGGGATTTACTTTACAATAATGTGTAAATCACTGTTTGGATACTGAAATGTATTTGAGTAAATTGGCTTTTTTTGTGTAAACAAACCTTGCACAGTTTCAGAAAACAGCTCAGTCACCCAGGTCATAGTTATTTCTTAGAGCTTTACAAAATGATCATGCCTTTAGGATTGTGCAAGAATCGGACTGTTGGAATATTTAAGTCATTTGAGCAACATCTGTAAGCAAATTGTCCATCATATAAATGTTAAATTTAAAATGAATTGTTTCCATGGTGTCTCAAGTGGAAAACGTGATGTTAATGGCACAAATTTAAGGCCTAATAGTTTCAGTGGTATCATTTGGCCTTAGATAACTTGCTTTATGGATTTCCTTTTAGCATTATCCAAGCATTTTATATTTTAAAGAAAATTCATTACACAGTAGAAGTGATTGTTTAAAGTTAATTTTATTTCTGGAATTGAGTATCAGATTTAGCTACATGGCAGTTTTCTTCCATCTTTAATTGGTGATGTCTTCTCTAAGCAGCAAAATACAGTTTTAACATTAAAAAAAAATACGTTTTCACTGAAAATTCATTGAATTTTAAATGACTCAGTAAAACACAATATTCTCCATGTCAGTGACATTTTACACATTAGTTGCCATCCACAAAAAGAAGGAGGTGGATTATGGATGAGTGTAACATTAATTTATCAATCCACAACATTACCAGACTGTGGTATAATACACATAACATCCTGATTTACTCACAAATTACTTTTCTGAACAAGACAAAGGGAAAACCCACAGAGTAACACATGACAAATATTACATTCTTTTACATGGACAACAAACACCAAGTAGATCAAATGAACATTTAACATTTATAGAATATCTATCAGGAACAATGGAAAACATTTTGCATCCAATTCTTTTAAGGCATTTTTGTTACTCGTTTACCCTTCAATAAGCTCTTTATGACATACAAAAATACAGTTAGTATAAGAATAAACATGCATGTATGTCTTTTCTTGACGTTAACCATCAACGTAGTTCACATTCACTTAGTTTGGCTGATGATACACAGATACATAAACAGACAGTAAGTGTCATCTGGACACAGGACAACAAATATCCTCACATTTTCAGACCCACATTATACATTTGCAGATGAATCCAAGTCACAGTACACTTTGCATGGACATTTCTGACTGAGACCGAGCATGCATGTTGTTGATTGCCATAATTCATTCGAATGACCCCCCATGTTATGTTTCTGAATATCAAAAATAGCAACCATAGTTAGGCCTAATTTCTTTTTTTTTTTTTTACATAGGCTCCATGCATCTAAAGAACAGATTTGGTAAAATTGCACATGTACCCTCACTGCACTTGCTATTTAGTTATTGCACAAAGTACCTACAGTACAACAATACATCACTACCCTCACTCTACCTCTAAGTGCAAATACAAAGCACTTATATACACAGGAACACAGTGGTTTGCCTCGCCTATTCACCACTGGACTGTATCTCACTAATACAGTAGCGTTGGTTCATTACACCTTTAAACTATTGCTATGACGTAGAACACATAGATACAGTACAACTAGATGACTTCAAATGTGCCACTGAAACCATATCACACATTTCCCTTCAACACTCAATATTTTATAACCAGTCCTCTATAGTATGTTTACAGTTATTCATCCATGTCTTTATATAAATATTTTAAAGTGCCTCCTCAGACAGACTTCACACATATGCACAACCTCTTTGGCCACCTCATGGTGTCAGTACAATAAAATAATTTACATACCGCCTATCAAGTAAAAATAGCTTCAGCACATTAAAATGAATCCTTTAGGTAACATTGATTGAGTTGTTCTACATAAAAGCAGACACAATGTGAAACGGGTTGGAAGAGTCACATTTACAGGATGTAATGATTGTTAAAGTCACTTAAATATACTATCTTTTGTTTTTAGTTTTTTTTACACAATTCACAATCCTCTATTATTCTAATACTTTAAGTGTGTGAGATATACAGTGTGTATATATAATTTATATATATATATGTGGGGATCACCCAGTGTATTCACTCTCTGATGGAGGAGTTCCCCCTCACATCAGTGCTACAAAGCAGACATGGCTTCAGTTTCCTAAAGGCAGCAGACCAGTTAATCTCGGTCTACTGGTTCAAGCGGAAATCACTCTGTCTACACAGATCCTAAAGAGAACTTGTTTTCCACTTTTTTTCACATTTATTTTTATATTTATTTACACATGAACTTTTAAGGCTTTGCACTTTGTCGTGAAGGGAACACTATTGCACGGACAACAAAGACACATGACGGTATCTCGACTACTGAGCCTAAAGCTAAAGTCTAAAGAGTGCTGAGAGGAGCAGCTGAGTGGGCGTGCTTTCCCAGTATGGCTTACTTCCCTGATTTATGAGGCTGGCCGGCTCCCTGGCTGCTATCAGCCGGTTTGGTAGCCGCAGCGCTGCATTTATTGCACAGATCCCTGATTTCAAGCAGGCCCTCGTTCAGGGCTTTGACGAAAACGGCCGAACTCGTCTCGGTGTTCTCCCAGAAACTAGACACACAGAAGAGGATGTGGTCCGACTGTGGGTTGTAACAGGCACCATAGCCGTTGGGAACCACCGGGCCGTAGCAACAAAACATCTCCACTGTGGTTGGAACCTGGAAACAGGAGGACGCAGGATTGGGACATAATCGATACACAAACAATAGAAAGAGTGACTGAGAAAAACTGATCCAATAAGGGCTCTTACTAATGATCATTTAGTCTATAAGCTGCCAGGAAATGCTCATTACAAGTTTCCAGAGCCCAAGGTGACCTCTTCAGACAGCTTACATGGTCCAATGAGCAGTCCAAACCACAAATATATCTCATTTACAGTTATATAACACAGGGAAAACAGCTAATTGTCACATTTGACAAGTAAAAGATTGTTTTAACTTGTCAAACTATATATTTGAATAGTTGGTGATGCATTTTCTGTTCTGCGTGATTAATTAACCAAGCTCTAGATTAGTGAGTTTTATTGCTCTGTTACAGTTTACATCCTGGCACAGCCATCTATAACTGCTGTAACCCTGCATTTGTTAAAAAGGTGGAAATATTTCTCCTGGTCTGAGGGACGTTAAAGCTGGTCGGTTGTTTTTCCTGTGACTGCTGTAATACTCAGTGAGGATCCTCATTTGTCATTGGTTAAGTTTTTTTATTTTTTTTAGCCCATGTTCTAATGTCTTCAGAGAGGAGTTTAGGGTTTCTTAAGGACTTCCCTCTGTCTTGTACACCTACTGCCCATACAGTTCAGTCTTAAATGCAGTGATGTTGTGAAGTTGTTAGGTTTTTACCAACAGATATTGGACATAGGTTGTAGTTTCTGAGCTCCAAATATTCATAATTTATAGCCAAGTGAAGAAGCAGACATCTCTTTTCACTGGTTAATCAAACTAAAGCATGCATCTTAGCTGATATCCCCATTATGTATCTGTTTCTGTTGTGGTGACTGACAGTGTTTTATCTTCACTGTACCTCTGTCTACACAAGGAGGAAGTCAGAATTAATGATATGTAAAACAGAGAAATATTATCATCCCAAGTTTTTTTTTCTCAACAGCATCTCCTCTGTATGTGTTCAAGCCTCTGGGGAATTGTGTGTAATAATTCATTGCAAGAAAATGTCATAGGATATAAGGTGATTATATGTTACCTGGCTGGTAGACAGGATGAACTGGTTACTGGCCAGATATGTCTCATCACGGAAGATTTCCGGCTTCTCCATGTTGAGGTCCTTTGAGATCTTCAGAAGCCCAAGCAAATGATTGTCTATTGCCATTCCTGTAATAGCCTGAAAGACATTGTCCAGTACATTAATATCTTTAAAACCACAACTTGGTGTTTTTACATGTGAGTTTTTGCAAGGATTAAAGACATATTATGTTACAGTAGCTAAAATAAGCAAAATTAACTTGATGATAAAATCATTGATGTAGTTTCATATTTATAGGACCGACTCAGCAATTCAATTCAATTCAGTGAAAGAGCGAAGAATAAGTTTGGATGATGCAACATGTTTACTTTACACATTTAAATCTTGGTTTTAACAAAAATGAACTGAAAACAATATTATTATACTTACTGCAACTGTGTAACTTGTCTGGGCATTAATTGCATCCCTCAATCGTTTCATTTTTTCTGAGTCCTGTAAGAAAAGTGAATACTTGTAGAAAAATATAAAGACAGGTCCTTTTTCATAAAGAAGTACAAAAAGGGAGCAGGAAACTCATTTTTCAAAGACCCCATTAAATCAGCAGGGAGATCATCTGTTTGAATGGGGGGACTGGGTTTGGTGTGCTGAGGTGGCCTGTCACACCTGGTTCATTTAAGCAGACTTGATGAACAGTGATATGGGAGTTGCTCAGTTAATTGGGGTCGGAATGAGAAAAATGACTCACTGTGAAAGTGGCCCTCTCGTCTGCCATGGACATCACGAAGGCGAGGGCCTCAGGAGTGGCAGAGCGAATGTTATCTACCCGACCTTGTTGGAAACGGCGGATGGACGCACTCTCGTAAGTGGACACAAGCCTTTTATTGCATCTGCATGAGAATATTCATATGGAAAAGGGTTATTGAAATAAAAAATATATTTTCATAAAATTTAAATATAGATATAATGAAAGTTCTTTACTTGTAAAATGCAAGTTGTAAGGCGACTTGTATGAACGCATCTGGACTCATGTTCTGCTTTTTGATGAATTCTTTTCCATAAGTTTGGAACTTGAAAACATCCATGTCAAGATTATTCACCAGCCTAAAGGAGAAAGCACAGAAGTGATACAGTAAGATCTCAAGTCTCTAGATTGTTTTGTGGAAGTGGTTCTGTGTTTTCATTTGTCTGTTTTGCACTCTGCATTTGTTTGTGTTGGCCTTGCCTCTGAAGCCTGTCTCCAGATGCCGCAAGGAGTCCCTGCATGTTTGCATTGCATTTCCAGAGCAGCTTTCTTGGAGGGGGGAGCTCTCTGATGTTGGATACCCTCGCCATCTTGGAGGGACTTGCTATGCTGTTTAAACCAACAACACGTGTCATCCTCAGCAGCACTGATTGAGGTAAAACTGTGATTACATCTTGCTCCAATGAGCTGACTTACATGTATTTCATTAGGTATTCAGAGCACTGCACCAGAACTATTCCCTCGAATGGCGAATGATCACACACGACTCCACATATCCCGTCCATTCCTACAACAAACTGCAAGGATCTGGATTAGTAAATGGAGCAAACTCTTTATTTATGGAGGATTGACATAACTTTAAGGTGGTCCTACCTGCATTGACTTGTCATACCAGCGGTTTGCCCCGTTCTTCTCACGGCCGCCACCGTGCAGCATCAACAGGGCCCTGTTGGTGTCACTGGGCATCAGACCGCTGGGTTCGTCCAGACACACCACACACAGACAGCTCTCGATCAGGGCCAGAGACTCCCTGTTGGTTTGATCTTGATAGAGGATGATAAATGGATAAACAGCTCAGGATAAATGGTTTATAATTGATTAAGAGGGGGGGGGAAAGCATAGCAAAGATGAGACATGTTTGATCTGAGACCTTTAATTAGTGCTTCTCTGGCTTGAGCCCACTCTGTTCTCCCATCTGAAGTCAGGATCCCAACAGGAGGGAGTCTTTCTTCAGCGTTTTCTGCCATTTTCACAATCTTCTCCAGTTGGGATAATGTCTCCGTCTCGTTGAGCTGCTTGCTGTTTGCGACGACATCCAACACGAAAAACTAGTGAGAAAAATAAATGACAGAAATCACGTGCTTCTCAACTATCCCATCATGCACCGTAACACCTCAAAGTCACATTATCATTCCCACTTCCATATGTTGTTAGTCTGGTCTGAGATACGAGTAACACTGACAGGAATTACAAATGGTCAGGTGCCACTGAAAATATGGCTAGTAAGATGCTATTCAAGGAAGCTCCCAGACAAGTGGGTGATTCAATCAGCAGTAATTAAGTTAACGGCCTGTATCTCCATAGGGACCGGCCCTTGAGTGCTGCAGATTGATAGTTCCCAGAGCCATTTCCAGGTGAGAACGCCCACTGTGCCTTGCTCTGTGGACATTTCTAGTTTTTCATGAGAGAAACACTTTTTATTTTATTTTATGATCCACATACTGTAAGATCCATCTCTTCTGAATGGATAAACTGAACTGTGTTATTAAAATGCACAGCACAGTTGGGGTAGTCTTGTAAGAGAGGACTGTCTGCACTTGTTGCTCTAGTGAGGCTTGGTAGTTCCCTAGAAAGAAAGATTGTATACAAAACACAACTTATTCCACAGTATCTGCGATAACACTTCCTGTCAACCACATCGGGCACTGGAGATCAGTGTCATTATCAATGGTTGTGTTCTTTTGATATGTGTACAAAACTTATACGGAAATCATTCTGACTGGTTTAAATATTCAAATAGACGCTTGAACACCTTTGGACAGCGTTACCTCGAGCAATTCATAAAGGTCCTGTCCCTTTAAAAATGTAAATTATAGATAAGATTAGTCAAATTATTACCCTCTAACACTCGTGATAGAGGTTGTATTATAAGTCTGGCCTGTACACTGTGATAACTAGGTTAAACTTCACCAGTAGAGGTTAATGTGCAAATTAAAACAGTTAATACTTATTAGACCATAATATGGAGCAGAGTAGGTGTAGCAGTAACAGCTGGTATGTCAGGTAACTGACACATATTTAGTCCAGTATTTTACATCATGCATTGTTTTGTTTGTTGCAGACTATATTACATCAGTTTATTTGTGATTCATTGCATATTTGTACAATCATACAATTGAGGCATTAAGTGTTTTATTGAATTCTTCCAGCTGCCTGTTATGGGGAAAACAAACCTTGCATCCAGAACCACTGAAATTGAACAGGCAGGTACATTTAACCTTTTTTCAGTTCTATACAAATGATCGTGTTCCTATATGATATCTTGAATAATATGTCAGTTGCAGTTGTCAGTATAGTCCTGTACTTTGCAGGCTAAGAAATGGTTTATTTGCATAAGAGGCCAGTATTGCTGCAGGAAGTGAAATATCTCCATCATATCTGTAGTGATAAGAAACGCAGGAGCACTGACTGCTTTGGAAAGCAAATCTTCTTTCAGTATCCATTGATAAACTGAACAGTAGATTCATATATTTTGATGTTTTCTCTGAAATGGACTGTCTTCAGTTATGAGTGCGTGTTGTGAAAGGCCGGTGGTCTGACCTGGTTCTTGCATGCTACAATGATGTGTCCCGGTGTTGCTGCGTTCATCTGGACCTTCAGCGTGTCTGTCTGTGTCCCTGGGTAGCGGTAGGAGGTGAAGAGGCGGTTGTACTGCTCCATACACTGAGGAGCTCCAGCTAACTGGCCCCGAGCAAAATCCACCGGTAGTGCTCGCCTGAGAGACGTTAATACACACATCAGGACTCACACAGACTCCGATTAAGATTGATTCTGAGGACTCACGACTCATCATTATATATTTTATACGTAGGACTTACTCTTCAATAAGTCGCTTATAATCCAACGCTCCTCGCACGATTTGAGCTGCAAATCTGAAAGGAATGAAAAGGATGAAATTAAAAGAAAACAGTGCACAGAGTTTGCAGTAAAACACTGAACATATACAGTAGAGTGGACTGACCGGTGGTTTTAATTAGATGTACTCTCATCTCTCAAAGGACTCAGTAATCACATTATGGTAAATTAGTAGGATACAGTGAGCGAGCTGTGTGTGTGTGTGTTTATCTGTGTTTGTGAGAGAGAGAGGCTGTCTGTATGTGTGAGTGGGCGGTGTGGGCAAATAGGGAAAACACAGAGCCCTGTCAGGTCTCATGTTGTATGTCATTTGTCTTGTTGTTATTATGTCCAAAGCTAGATCAATAGAAAGGAGGCGGCCGCAGTGCACCACACCCCGAAACGAGGCCTGACTAGCAGTCTCTGCGGAGAGCTTGGCCCTGTCACTCCCGATCTAATAAGTGGCCGTGTCAGTAGATTACCAGCTGCTTGGGGTGTTCTGGAAATATTCAGTTTGTGCAGCATGAGCTGACAAAAGCTAATGTTGAGTTATAGGGCTGGGCGGACTGGTGTAATGTCTTGTTGACCACGGCTCATTTAATAATGGAAAGAGATTTGGTCAAGAGATGATGCCAGTGATTCTCTCCATGTCTGTGATTCAAATCTTAATCCGAGTCTGTGTCTGCTTGGAGGAACATAAAGCCTGTCAGCGGCTGCACAGCTGAGCAACACATACATTTTCTACTGTTAGTGACAGTCTACAGAATTCACTCTTGTTAAGCTTTACTTTCTGGTGTCTTTTCAATTTCTCCAGTGTCTTACAGAAGACATACCACAACCAGCTTCCCATCTTCTAAAAAATCTGATGCAGGTTACTTTTTGGTGCAACGTGGTGCATTTAAATCTGAGTTTTAACAACATTTCTCAAAATAGCTTGAAATTAGCTAATACTAAACAAAGATTTTGAAAGTTTCCCATTAAATACATCTAGATAGGATCTGGAAAAAGTGTTTTTTGTTCTGTTTTTTTTTTTTTTTGCCATTTTTTAAAAAGACAAATCAATCGATCAATCAATCAAGGAAATGATTGTGAGAAAAAATATTTATGAAAAATAATTTTCAGGTCACATGACCCAATACCTGACTTTAATTTAATCACTGGCATATATATTTTCTATTATCTCCATTATTTTCCATTAGAGCTAATGGAGAAAGGTGGATGAAGTTTCCAAACTCGCCATGTTCAACCAAATGCAGAAGACGTCCAGTACGTACCTGAGTGCATCTCTCTGATCTCTGAACGTCTGCTTAGGAAACACCATGACAGGGCTGGAGTTGACCGGTAGGGCCAACCTGTTGTTCAAGTACATGTCCTCCAGCCAGTAGTCATAGACCTAAATAAAAACACAGGGACGCTCTTTGAGAAATGCTGCCTTGCTAAACGTTTTGGACTCGAGTTATTACTTTCAGAGTTGAGACCTGCAGGCAATGGAGTAAAAAACTATTACAGTGTATCACTGCCAGATGAAAAGGAGAGTGGGAGAGAGCGTCAGAGTGAGAGTGGGAGTGTGATAGATTTCACTGAGCTGGATGAGTTGTGGGCTGAGCGATCACCCAGACACAGGAGGAGAGATTGAAGCAACAATAGATGAGCAGAGGCTCCGATAAATCTTTATCATCAGGTGTTTCACTTTTTTCAGCTCTCTTAAGAATAGGCTCAAATTTTGTCATATTGAAGAGAAAATCTGAGAGCCTTTATTTTTATTATCAGACTAAACGGAAGAAAGACAGACTTTGATACTGATATTACAGAAAAACACAATCTCTGCTGATTCTGATTATAATGTAAAAGCCCTTTGTGTGATCCATTGAGTTTTCTAAACCAAAAACCAAACCAAAACCAGGTAAGAAGGAGAAATATGTACAACTTATCTTAATAAAACAAGAGCAGTGTTTTTTATATTGTAGATCTGAGAGTTTACCCAGTTTGTGGTCTTGTCCCTCCTCTCTAAAAGCTTCTTCTGGAGAACCTCTCCGACACCTCCAGGGGCCCCAAACTTCTCCACGATGGCCTTTGTTTTCTTAAACTGCTCCTCCTTCACCAGATGCTGGACACACTTCAAGTACGTGTCAAGAGTTTGTTTCAGTGGGGGCACGGGGACCTTTGGCAGCACCTGGTGCCATAAAAGAAACAGAATTGTATAAAGATGAATGACAGGACAGCGGCTGCTGCTAGTTATTGCCTTTTGTTAAAGAGATAATTCCCTCACATGTTTTCTTTATGCTTTCATTATTATTGGGACCAGAATTAATAATTCATCCTAAGTGCTTCGGGGCCTGTTTAAGAATAAATTCCACTGCCTCACTCACGGGACTTAAAACACTCTTGTTATTTAAGGATGTAACATGCAAATTGATTAGATTTTCTGTCTGATGTTTGATCATTTGCATAGCAGATACTGTTGTTAGCCCAAGATGTTAATATTGACCAGTGCATTTGAATTGTAAATGAAATGGTAGCCATGGGCTCCTGGAAATGGGGACTGTGTTGGGAGCTTCTGCAAAGACACACAAAATACTGCCCCAGAAAAACAAAAAAAGAAATCAAATTCAGTGCAGCGCCACAATAAACAAAATGAAAACTCCATTCTGATGAAATCCACCACTGGTTCAGTGTTGATTAAATCATACAGCACATATAAATAAATAAATAAATAAATAAATAAATAATGTTCTACATCAGTGTTTGGAACAAGGTTTTGCAGCATGAGGGGTGGAAACTCTGCTGCAGTTCTCGCCCCTAGCGGCCAATTAGCGTAAGCGAACCTGGCGCTGTCCATGGTGCTGAAATGCGGCACCGCCGGTTTGCCAACTTCAGCACCGCGGACAGCGCTCTGCAGTCTGAGAAACTTTCTCCAGCTAATGTGGAGGATGTGCATGGGCTGAGTGCTGATGTAAGGAGCAACAGTTTGACAATAGAAAACAGTGACATGTTTTCATACTTGGCTGTCTGGGTCTCTGGCCGTCTCTCTCTCCAACACTGGCATCTTTGCATTCCAGTTCACTCAAGGGAGAAATAATGCGGAAACCCTCTAGAGGTGGTTTGAGTTGAGCCTTCCCTGCACGAAGCACGACAAGACATTGGATGGAGAGAGAACAGAGAAGTACAAATGAAATCAGGCCTACAGAGAAATAGACAGAGGCACACAGTAATGTCTGAAAATGACCCAGCAGGCTTCCATCCGTTATCGTGATTCAGCCTATAATGCAATTTGCAATTTGTCCTTAAATTCCAGCTGCGCCTCATCGCTCACCGCTGCAAAGACATGTGCATCTTAACAACTAAATTCATCTGTGTTCAGCATTAAAAGCATTCCTTTTCCTAAAGCAAGCAACAGTGTAGCCAGTAAAAACTAATTTCTAATGCAATTTAACTTTTTAAAAAGCAATTTAATCATAAGATATAGTATTTCTTTATACTAAAAATCTATGAGAAATTGTAATTGCATGAATGGAAGTTGGAAATAAAATGCTTCACAACTAGAAAACTTTTCAGAATTCGTTCTCAGAGCAAAGTTGACTTTTAAGAAAAGTTTATAATCTTCCTCTTACATATAGATATATGTTTTAATAACCACACAATATCCCCTTGTTATAAAGAGAGAGAAAAGTTACCTTACTTGTTCGGTGTGCTGCCCAGGTGGTCAGAGAAGTGTGTCTGAGTTCACATCGCCTCCCACGTCCTCGCCGTGAAATCCCATATTAGAGTAACAGCTCCTTTCTGGTGTTCCGGTGCTGGGCTGCTCCCCGGTCCCCACGCTTCGACATAAGGCTGTGATTCCACATTAAAAGCGCACCGTGGAAAAGATGCTGAAGGTGTTCGCGTCTACCTACCCCCTTGAGGCACGAAACTCCTCCCATCCACATCTATTCGAGGAACATATTATCTGACAGCTTGCACCCCCCCCCCCCCCCCCCCCCACACACACACACACACACACACACACACCCTCCCCGACTGTTCCTCCATGTCAGATAATAATTTAAATACATAAAAGAAAAGAGTGAGAGTTTGTCAGTCACATCCTGTGTTGGCTTCGTGGACATGACAGTGACGGTGTGGTGATATATCTCTAAGATTTACATACAGGATGCGCTCACTCTTAAACTGTTGCGCACTTTGGCTCATTCATGGTTCATTCAAGGTGCTACAAAGAGCGCTTTCTATCTCATTTCATCGCATTTTATGGCAACTTTGTGCAAGCCAAATGTATTAATTAAACTGGAGATTTATTTTTCATTCGTTAAAGAAAGTGTCATGTTTTGTGCACCTTTTATACAAAACAAAATCCTACTCAGACTGATTGTTTTATACCTTTAATAATGTGAATTACTTTAATAATTACATTTTTTATATTTCTAACGAAAAAACGTATATATATGTTATTTTAATTCACGTGAAGCGTTAAATAAGAATAAAATCACAGTCACAGTCGCACAGATTCAAACAGAGATTTATTAAAACGACAATTGATAAATGAATACATATTTGTTCATCTTAAGGAGACTGACTTCATTGGCTACGTCTTCACAAAATATTTCATACGTACACGCGCGCGCACGCAAACACACACACACATACACATACTTTGTAGAGGTCCACGTATTTTTGAACAATTTACATTGTGCATACAGTATATCCACATATGTACAAAATCCATTTATTATGATACATTTAATTTCAAACGACAACGAAAGAAAAACACATTTGAAAAACAAAAAGAAATAGCAAACAGACACACTGATTACAAAATCAAATCAAATGTCACGATTTTCTTTACCAACAAAAACAAGAAAATGAGGCCTTTGATGTGCAAGTAAAAAAAGTTTCCTCAGAGACTAAAAATATAGGCTATTTTCGTGTAAGGGGGGGAAATGTGCTGCTTATAGTTGGTCCCATATAATCTTGTACGCACATTTATCTATTTATATCTTTTTACAATACTCAGTGATACACACAAATTCAACAGTAGCTGATAGATCTCTCACAAAACTCCAGTTATACGTCCATGACAAACGCTACATAGACTTGTTCGACACAATGAAATCACAGTCAAGAAGAAGAAGAAGAAGAAGAAGTAAAATAAAACTTTGGAAAAAGGGGTCACACAATCATGATTTTGGTGATTGGGTGTTTATATTGCACATCGGTACTTACATAAAAGTTGAAATCACTAGATTATAGTGTGCCTGCCTCAAATCTTTTCAAGAGGAATGTTTCAGGGGTGGGTGGGTGGGTGGGAGTGTGCGGGGGTGGCGGTCAGAGTGCGGCCGGTCTAAGTGAACTCTGGACCGGACGACTCTTCTGACAGTGACCGCTGTGCTCCGAATGGGTCAAACCCATTTTCATCTACCGGCAGGCAGTTCCCTGCCGAACTGTAGCCCTTCTTTTTCGCTCTCCTCTCCTCCATCTTGATAGTATCGTACAGCCCCTGCGGACCCTCGTCTAACAGGTTATCTCTCTCTGAGTAGGACGGTTTCATTTGGCACACGTTGCGCAGCAGCAGCAGGGCTGGTGCGTAAAGCACATTGACAAGACCCATACCCAGATTAAGCTGTACAAACCCGCGAGTGTGCACTATCTGCCCGGCTACTATGGGACCCATGGCGTATGCAACAGAATAGGAAATATCTGCTATAGCGTAAATACTACCGTACACAGAGACGTGACGCACGTCTACTAAAAACGCAAGTGTCGGCAGCAGCGCAGTGTCTACAAGTGCAATGCCAAAACAAATGCCGCACAACGGGGCGATAAGCTGTCCAAAAGTTTTGCATGCAGGGACTGTGCAGGAGCTCGCGCCTATGATAACCATACCTACAGCCCCGTAGAACCACTGCAGATTTGGATGCTGTGCTGCCAGTTTAACTGTAATGTACACACCGAGGACGTGGGGGAAGAAGGCTGGGAGCCAGGTGAGTCCCATCTCCCACTGAGAGGAGTGCATGGTGGTCTCCATCCAGTTGGCTATGGTGGGCTCTAGAAAGGCCAGGGGGATGTTGCACACTGTGAGCGCCCCGGCCACCACAGCTATGTACGGGTCGATCATGAGTTTGTATATGGGGGTACCGACTGGCATGTTCTCTCTAGTCCTGTTGGAGAACGGCTTGATGACGATCAGCACCAGGAAGCCGTCCGCCAGGCAAATGCAGGCGAGCACGATGAAGGGCACTTTCTTACCCGCGAACTCGTACAGGACCCCCCCGAAGGGAGGCGCCACCAGACTCCCGAAAGAGATAAACGCCAGGGCGATACCGAGCGCCCTGCTTCTCTCTCCCTCCTCCGTGTACTTGTCGGCTATCATCGCGATCCCAGAGGTGTCGGCGAAAGCAGACCCGAGACCCTGCAAACTTCTGGCCACAAAGAGCGTCGCATAGTTCTCCCCAATAGCGAATATGCATGTGGAGAGAAACATAATAGTCAGTCCAATTAAAAGTGGAATGTCATATCCAACCCGGTCTATGAAAGTTCCCGACAGCGGGTTAACTAACAGCTGCAGGATGGCTTTAGAGGCAAAAAGTACTCCTATCTGGACATCTAAATTGTCCCTGTTGATTTTGTCTTGGCTTGTGCTGTTGGCTGAAGTGTTGGGGTGCATCACTAAGTGGACGTGCTCTGCCTGCTCACTCTCCAGATCAGCGAGATAGTCTGGAATAATTGGCACGATTACCATGTAGAGCATATTGTCCAGCAGGAGAGCCACGCAAACGATCACTAATATGATCCGTCTTTTCTGGTGAGGATCCCACATCGCGGTGCCTAACTGCTTGGTTCTTTCTCCCATCTCGGACAGTTTTACGGCGGCTGATTTAGCCAGCCCGGAGGATCCCCCTTCTCCATCCATGGTGTGCTTTTTTGTTTTGTTTTGTTGTTGTTGATGCTTTTCGGTTCAAAATTGTAGTTGTGCTTTCTCCCGTCTGCTGCCGATCTTTCAGCACCTCGGATGACTCATTGGGGTTTTCCTTTACATTGATGTGATGCTCTCCGTCCTCATCTCGCCTGTGCGTAAAGGGAGAGGCGCAGAGGAACTTGGCTGCTTCATCGGTGAAGATGGCTTTCTTCAGCTGCCCCAACTTGCCCTCGCCTCATCCACATCCGATGCTGTTTCATGATCTCCTGAGAAGTGACGTGTTGAAATCGCAGATTTTCTGCCCCGCGCAGAAATTTTTCGCCTGCTAATCTTACATGGCAAAGTTTTGTTTGGCAGCAAATTTCCTTGGTTACTTATTTGCAACACCTAAGACGCGCCAAGTCTCTCATCTCCTGTGCTCGTGCCTCCTATCACCTGTGGCACTTTTGCGCTCAGCTCTGAGACCACGAGTGACTTCGTGGCCATTGGTGCACATTAACCCGCAGGTTCGGTGCTATTTTCGTCCCTTTTTTTGTCTCCCCTTTTCACCAAGAGCTATGACGCATCGCCAGCTTGCCCCCAAGTGGATCCCTTCGTCACTTGCCTCCTTTATGTTAATTTCCAACCATGGCAGCAATCACTTCAACCAATAAGAGCCCAATGAGCACCACATCACGACCCCTCCACAAGAGCAGGGAAGAGAAAATGGCTTTTTTATTCCTAAAGAGTGGCACTCTTGACTTTGCTGTTGCGGAAAAATATAATTGATTCATTTATAGGCGTGTACATACATATATAGTACACACCCGCAGAGTCGAGATAGGCATCTATCTGCAGTGATAAATATTTTCTTAGGCTGATGTTCATCTCAAGATAAAATACAAATCCAACTTATTATCTAAGTTAATAGCAAACTGTGTATACATAATTAATTATTTTTTGGGGGAACAAATCTTAGTGACTAACACTATAGGTTAAATATTTACTTAGGCTGATGTCATTCTCAAGATATACAAATCCAACTTATTAAGATCGAAGTTAACAACAAACTGTGTATAAATAATCAGTTATTTGGGGGAGAGAAATCTTAGTCACTAGTATGTTAAATATTAGGAATAATGTTCCAGTGAATTTAACGAAAACTCTCTGTAATGTACCTACTCATAAACGACTCAGGAGCAGGAGCTGAGGGTATTTCAGCACCACTGCCGCGGACAGCTCCCGTCACCACAGATTCAAACAGCTGCTCGATCACTTTGTCTTTGTATTTATTCATCACTGTCATCGCAGCTCCACAACTTCATTATGTTGATAGCAACTACGATGAAACACTTAAGTCTATACTGGGATCAGTCTTTGAGATGTCCTGAGCTGAAACCACAGCACCGCCCAAGTGGAGCTCCTTCTCACTTTAGCATGAAACACCGGCGACACCTTGTGGGGGAAATGTAGTAGTACATAGAAAATACACTCAAGAATCTCAAAGGAATAAAACTGTCTTAAATTGTATACAAACTTTATGATTATAAACAGTGTTTGAACCTTGAAGACTCTTCAGAAGGTCTCAGTTTTGTCTTCTTTTTTCTATGGATACATATTCATATTTTAGATGAATTGGCATGAGTTTTGAAATTTTAAGTTTCCCCATTTTTCATTTTTCTTTATTCATGAGCAACTAATAAAAATCAACAACATTAAAATGCAGGTGTAAAGCTGTGTCTGTTTATTTGCCAGCAATTACATCTGTTCCTGGTGAGGTTGTTGCATAAACAGATAATACTGTAAAACACTGTTGTAAAACTACAAAATGTCTTCATCTGAGAATTCCTAATGGTAAATTACAAAGTGCCGCACAAATAGCTATATATATATTTTTTGCTGCATATGATCACTTTATTATAGTGCTATGAACCGTTTGTATACGGCCTCCTATAACTCCTGAGTTTTGTTGCAGTTACAGTAGTGATGCTGCTTATCTTGCTGTTAAAACTTTTTTTCTTTTGATTAATTCAGTATCAAGTTAAAAGTGGTAGGAAGGCCTCCATTTTTTATTTATTTCTCAACTCTATTATCATTTGCCAGTAGAGGGCGATGAAGACCTGCAAATTGCAGCAATCTGGTTTATTTAATTCAACAAGACTCAAAACACCAGGCTGGAACCTTCTACTTCTGACACCAGATAAAACAAATACTCTATTTGAATCTGTGTACTTCAAAATTCAAGATGTTTAATTTGTTCTTCAAGGGACAAGGCCACACATTAAAGAGTTGCTATTCAAAAGAAAATGTACTTCCAACACAACCATCAAGTTGAAATATGTTTTGAAAAAAAATATTCATGTGCATTTCTTTTAAGATGATACACAAGGCAGAGTGGTCTGTGTACAAATTGCTGTTCACAAATCTAATGGTTTCTGGAAAAGTAACCAATCCCTATTAACATGCAGGTAATCTCAAATGCATTCCTGATGGAATTAGCTAAAAATAGTCCCAGTGTCAATCTAAATGCATGGATAAATAAGCAAACAAATAAACTTTTGGTTTTTGATGTTATAAAATTGTTCTTGTTTACATTAAACACTAACAAAACCAATTTTCTCTTTATTTCTGGAACATTTTCACATGCCAATTTACAGTATCGTCTTCCTCTATTGGGAAATAGTTTAGACATTTAGGGTTTTATTTGAATAGCTTCTGTTTAATATTTATTTACCTACTCCGACAGTAACTACCACTATTGCAACCTCTTATTATATTTGTTATAACTTTTTTTTTTAAACAAAAAAGACTTTTTGATATATTGTCAGGCTTGTTTTACCTTCAAGACAGTTGATCTTAACCTAAATATGTTGTCAACCCAATGTGACTTGCAGTTCCTCTGTCACATGATGTTGTTATGGGTGAAAACAGCATTTTGCTTTCTAGTTGCTGATATCAACACTTATGATGATTACTGTTATGTAAACAGTAGATTGGATGATGGTCTCAGTGGGCCGTGGTGGGGAGTTTCCTGTGTGTTCAGTGGATGATTTGATGCATAAAAAAGGCAACATTAATACACCAACAGGAGGATTAACACCACAGGAAATAACTGCCCAATTTCACTAATGAGAAAGGCTTGGCACAGCAGCAGCTGTTAGATAAACACTTTTATATATTATTGACTTAACCACAGACACACTGCAGCTTTTTAAACACAGATTTAACACGAGTGACAGTGCAGAGATTTGATTTGTGCAAACTCACTCTAGTAACTTGGCAGAGCGTCAGCAACAATGCTTGGGAAATTAAAATGAAAGAAAAACTCAGACAGACCCAAACAGAGGACACTGTTTCTCATTATTCATAGTCATTTTTCTGTGATAAAGTCAAAATAAAGGAAATAGTAAAAAAACAAACAAACAAAAAGTTATTATAGTGTAAGAACACACCCAGACAGATTTATTTGACATCTTTGTTTTTGTTTTGTTCCACTGTGTCACCTAATCTGACCTATGGACTCCCATATGTAATGTTTAACATATGATTATTATTACTCTGACCTTTGACTTCTTTTTTCTGAAAAACAAATAAGTAAAAAATAGGAAGCTCACACCTTTGACCCATGCTTCTCTTTCTGATACAACATAACACAACATGACTGTTTAACATCAACCATCACTGTGTCAACACAATGTTGTTCATTAACTTTTAACTTATGCAACTGACCTCTGTGCTTCTCTGAGCCTCTGTTTTATTCTCTTCCTTTTGTTTTATTTTTCATTTTGCAAACAGTAACTCAGCAGCTGTCTTATTCCCTCAAACAGATCATCTGTTGGTGTAATACAAAGTGCTCTTCAGCCATAATCCTCATTTATGTCCTCGCATATTTTCATTTTTGTAGAAATTTAATCCAGACGCAGAAAATGCAATTTTTTATTATACACGTGCTGCAACATCCAGAACCTTTAGAGTTGCACAATGAAAAACAAAAGATGCACTCAGCTAATTTCTTAAATGTCATTTTGTATTGTTTTGGAAATTTACAGTTCACAGCCATTCACAAATTACATTTTCTTTAAGCATTATGAAATGTTTTTGAATGTGACCTCCTTGGAAAAAAAGGGACTCCTCATAAGAAATAAAATATAGAAGAAATAAAATATAGAAGAAAAATGTGAAATAGTCAGAGTTCAAACTAGACTTATCTTTTCGGGGTGGGGTTGTACCAGGGGAACTCAGGACTTCAGTGTTTTTTAAATTTCTGGCAGTGGACCTGGCGTCCTTGTGCTCTTAAGGTCAAAATCTGACTCTGATTAACTAAATCTCTCTGATCATGTCACATGTCTGCACCCATGTGTGGTGGGGCTGCTGTTAGTGCTGCATAAGGACAGATGTTTTTAAACCATCTGTCTGCCTTCACTATTAGCTTTAACACACTTAACACCTTCCCCTCTCCTTGTGGTCGATCTAAATCCTGATTCCACTGAATGAAAACTGCTGTGGTCACATTAAGGTATGGCAGCGGCGGTGTGTTGAAAAGAAAGCTCAGCGTTGCTATATCTATCTGTGACAAGTTGTTCTTCCTTTGAGCTTGTTTCTATTACCGCTGCTTCTATCCCCAGCTCTGACTGAATTAGATCACTGGCCCACACACTGTCTTATAATCAGCTGTCTGTCAAAGGAAACCACTCCTTTCCTAGAAATGGATGGATGAATGGATGCTAATCTGTTGGGTTCCTCATTCTCTCCTGAGAAAAAGCCCTGATCATCTCAGGTAGATGCAGAAGACTTTATGAGGAAGCACACGATTATGTCCATCATTCAACGCCTGGTAATGAGCCAGAGCTTCTCCATGTGCCGGAGGGACATCCAACCCTAATTCCTTAGATCACCACTTGGCTTATACCTATACTGTTATTTTCATCTTATTTTATACCTGAAGAAAATGTCAGACTAGAAAAAAAGTGTTTAAAATATTCTTTATTGACCATGTGAAGACAGGAAGACAAAAAAGTTCCTGCAGAAAACTGTGCTGTGAGGCTGTGTTAAGGCACAGAGATTAATAAACTAGCTTTACATTTAAAGGAGTTAATTAAAATCAACCATTTTGACTAATTGTGTTGTCAATGTATTCACATTGATTTTATTCCGTCTCCATCTTTGTTACTTACAAAAATATTCCTAATTTCCTACCATGAAGATGTTGCTGCTCCATCCTCGAGGAGTGTTAGCCCCTGTTTTTAATCTGTGCACTGATAATCTGTGATGTGCTGCCTTCAATTAAAAAAAGTGTCACAGCACCTAAAGACTGCTAATGCTGCAAATGAAGACTTAAATACAATGTGTTATTTATCTAATTTAAGTATAGTGAACAAGACTATTTCAAGACTCTGCGTGATTGTTGCTCATTAGGGCCGACTCCTCCTCTGTTAATTCCTGCGGCCATTGACGGTGAGAGGATCAGGTTGTTGACGACTGCTTGGCGAGAACGTCAGTCACCTCTGAGGTTAGTGTGACAGAGACTCTGTCTCACTGCGGCTTATTTCTGGAGTGCATGTATTTAGCAGCTCAGAGATCAGAGCGGTTCTACTCTGCTGCCTTGCTGACACTGTAACACTTCACATAAATGTGACTCATGTGTAGAAAACACAGGGGAAAGCAAGGGAATTGATAAAACAAACAAAGTAATGTGGTTGCTTGGATTCGTCAGTGTCAACAGGGATTGATTGACCTGCAAACCTACCTACAGTATCTCTTCTCCTAATATCTTCATCAAGATGTCAAGAGGTTTAATATCAGTATTGTACATTGGCTTCTTTAGTCATGTGCACGGAGATAAGAGGTCAGGATCTGCTCTTTATCTGATTACAATGAGCTCTGCATTTGTTTTTGAACATCTCAGATGAAAAACTGTTTAATAAGAGAATATGAAGAGGAATACGGGTTCAAATCTCTCACACTTAACCAGTTTGTCAATTTACATGATGGGAACTACCTTGAAGTGTGATTAAGATCGCTATGTCTCAAGTGTTAACCATAGGATAACTGCATAATGGAGTCTTAACACAGTGAATGCCTCCTCGCTATATACGGAACTTACATAACCTTAAATAGTCTTCGTAACAAAAACACAATGCATTAATCCTCTTAGTGAATGCTTGGGCTAGTTGTGTCATGAAAGGCCGTTTGAGGATCCTGGCCAACTGTACAAAATTAGGCTTCTTACTCAAGGTGGTTTAGTTGTTCCAAGTTGAAAACGGTTTGGAAATCAATGGAGCACACAATAGAAGAGCAGCAACACATTCTTTTTATTGTGAGTGGCGGAGAAGCAGTGCGAGACAAGTTGTTGTTGTAAGAATGCAATCATTTGTAAATGGATAAATTACCTGCAACATGAACTGTAAATCCAGAATAAGGCTATGGTGGTGGCTCCAAGTGTAGAGACTGTCCTGAGTTTCATCTACTCTCCACATGTGAAAATATTACAACTGTACAGGCAACTAAATGGCTCAGTGATGTTTACTTTGCAAAACCATAGCAACAGTGTGAGGACACTATCATAAGAGTGGATGATGGGCTCGGAGGACACTGACTTTCCTTTTATTTTGACTTCTTGATAACTGGCTCGACAATCTTTTGTCCCGTGAGGAAGTGCCACACGCCGCCTCGGTAGAACTCGTTTCCAAACGAGTAGAGGAGAGCGTTGAAGATGGGATTTGTCTTTGCAACAACCGGAAGCACCTGAGAGAAGAACCAAGCACAGCCATTATTTCCAAAGTACTTGATATAAAGCATTGTTCTGCTGGGTCAGCCATCATTTTGAGATCATTTTAAAAACATTGTTCTTGATAAAATTATTTCTGATACAGTGTACTCACCATTCGCAGCTTTGGAGACACAAGCTTCACATTGTCAAAGCAAGCGTAGATACACATGAGGACGTAGGGGCCCCAGCACATCAGCATGACCCTCAAAGGCACACTGGTGTTAAACTAGAAAACAAAGTTGTCATTAGTATATTTGTGTATATCACATACTGAATTTGATGGATTTACAACTTGCAGGTGATAAAAACAATGAAGGCTTAGGCTAAAATGTGTAGTGTGTAATACATAAGCTATAATATGCAAGTTATGTGGTCAATATCATGTTTTGGAAAAGCATTATTCACTTTATTAAGTGTGAAGGGAAGATTTATACCATTCTCACAATTGTGTGCTAAATACAGTATGAAGCCGGAGCCAGGGAAGGAGATTAGTTTAGCTTAACATAAAGCGGGGAGAAGTTGGTTAAGTGGCTGTGTTCAAAATTCAAACATACATCCATTACATTTTCTACTTGTGTAATTACTTAATTTGCTCGCCTGGTTAAATAAAGGTTTAATAAAATAAAGATAAATAAATAAAAATTAGCAGGAGTTTGACAGAAGTCTGTGTTTATTAGCCACAGAACTGAAGGGATGATTGCTTTAAGCTAACTTGCAAGAAGAGGCATCATTAGCTGAGGTTATTTCCTACAGAATGTAGCTTCTAATTTCCTGTTCATTAGGTCAGTTAAATCTGACTGTGTCATAATATAACAATCAAAACAAACTGGTTTCTAGGCATAGCTGGAACAAAAAAAATTGTATTTTCTGTCATCTAACATAACAGTTGTTCCCTTCAAACGCATTGTGAGAATACAATAACATATTTTACCCTGTGATGATGGATCTTCTTGAAGTGCTTGTGGATGGCATTGTAGCATGACATCATGGTAAGAGCTGGGAACGTCAGGTAGAGCACCACCAGAGTCAGCATGTAGGTAACATAATCCCTGTTCAAAAGATAAATAGGAAAATAACACAGCCTATGGTCAATATTTGACATTTAATTATAGAACAGATGCAAACAGCCTCATTTCTTCATTTCTATAACTCCACCTGTCTCCTCTGGTGTAGTCCAGTGTGCAGCAAGTCCTCATGGGCTCAAAGTCATAGACGCCCCATCCCATCAGAGGAACAGCAGCCCAGAAGATGGACAGAATCCAGATGATGCCGCTCATTGTCAGAGTTGTGCTCCAGAAGAGCTTCTGTCCTACAGAGAGACATATTTTGACTCCTCTTCACAGTGAATTGAATGTGTAGTGCTGGTGACATATCTTGTACTCACTGGTGCAGTACTGGTGATATCTGTCCCAAGCGATGGTAGCCATGAAACTGATGGAGGCCAGGACTGCTATCATCCCCTGAAAACCGTGGAGGCCACAACCTTCTTGACCAAATGGCCAAGATCTAGAAAACAACAACGAAACGTTATCCATATTCTATATTCTGCTATTAAACTGTGTTATTATATAACCATAGCATGGTGTATATGAAGAGTAGTCCTATGCAGCCCCTAGCCTTCATCATAGGCAACCTCTGAGCATTTTTGCAGTAAAAAATCAAAGAGTGATGTTTGACTGTCAGACTGTTCAAGTCCTGAGAGGTTAAGCCCCTCAAATACATCACCAAAAAAAAAAAGTCAGAAAATTCATTTTTATTATTTTGTAACCCATCAGATTTATCTTGAAAACATTTGAGAGGGATTTATCAATTCCCAAGGATGGATTATCAAAATAACCAACTCCCCCGACGGCTCAAGACTCATAATATGGAAATTTAGTCTGTGCTGACTGGATGCCGTTATGCATCACTAAATCACATAATACAGTGAATTCTACATTAAATCCAAGTCTCATCTGGTTTTACCGTGCTTATGTGGTGCATTTTACTAAATACTTTTGCACATAATATATATATAGCCTACAATATAAAATGGGGATTAGGGGGTCAATGTGGGGCCTGTTACTTGTTTAACTGAGCCCTGCTGATGATGAGAGGTTTAAACAGGAATCAAATATAAAACAGAATGCTGTTTTATTTTTCTTCCAACAAAAAACAGGTGGGTTGCAAAATGTGAATGAATTTAAAACACTGAATAAAGTGGATTGTGGATTAGATTATGAAACCCAGAGGCTTATTTAGCTTGTGACACCCAATGGCTAATATCAAATACTAAGCCCTTTTTAGTTATTGTGGGGTTTGACGAGATAAAGCACCCCACTGATAACACAACATGTTTGAGAATAAATCTTGTCCTGATACCTGAGGTAGCTGGCATAGGCAGCTGTGAGTCCGTTAATATTCAGACAGAGGTCGGCCACAGCGAGATTGAACACAAAGAAGTTACTGGGAGACCTCATCTCCTTCACTGTGAGGAAAGAAATGATGCTGATGGCATTGAGAAAGAATCCAAGCAGGCCTGAAAGTGACAAGGAAATGGAGATGTCCAATTAATATTCAGTAGTATTTTGAGTTTAATCCAACTCATGTTACAGTCTAGTTTTACCCAACACTTTGCAGGCATTGAAATTGCCCGAATTTAAATACCTATAACTTGACTTTACATCATTCTAAGAATCGTTTCAGGGTGTACTGTCCCTTTAATTCCTGCGTAGGCATGTCTTCCTGTGTGCACGCGCCACTTACCCCCAACTAGAAGCGCTGTGCCGAATGTAAACATATCAAACTCCGTGAATCCCTCCGGTAACGTATACGCTGCCATGTTGAAAAGCACAAAATAAAAATTTGCACTGAAAACCAAGTCCTTTTCCTGTTGTGACTCTCACCACCGTCCCCCCAGCGAAGTGACGCCTTTATAAAGGCTCTTTCACGTGAAAACGCATAAAGAGACTAATCTGAGCCCCTCTTGCAATCCCCCGAAGAATGTCCTAACAAGCAGACCTCCTCAGACCGGCTGCGTGCAAAAGTTTGGGTCTTCGCTGCGTAACTCTCGGATCTGAAAGTCCGAACGAATAGCCTATGGTATATTTATGTACATTTGAAATGTCTATTGCAGGTATCAATCGGTGCAAAGATCAATATTCGTCCTCTGCAGCTGTGGCTGATAAGAAAAGAGAATGGGATCATGGGAAATGTTGTCTTTAGGTTATGGGTGGGCTTGGATGTGGTGATGAGAACTCTTAAAGGCAGCTGGTTGATCTGCTCCTCAGTCACTAGTGACTACATCATGATGCATTGAGGGTAAAAAACATTTGTTTTGCTCTAAATTACATTGTTGAATTACACTTTTTTCATACAATATGTTAATTGAATTTTTTGCTGGTACAAAAATGAAAAGTCACATACATTGACACATTCTGCTTATAACCTTGTGAAAAATTATAACCACCACCACCATTCCCCTACACACACAAATGCTTGCTGTAAAGAACAATAATACAATAAAAAATGTTGGCTGAAAGGTTACTCTATGATAGTCCATAATGTCATAAAACAATCCACATTTAGAAAGTCTATTTCTGGTCTGTTCAGTAGATCTAAATTTCATTGCATTTGCATTTTTCATTTCCCCAATTTAAAAAATGTAGAAAATGTAAAGCTCGTGTTTTGTGAAATAGGGTCAGTCCTTTAATTCACTATTTTGAGTTTTATATTTTGCTCACATAACATCAAGAATAGACACGAACCATAGAGGCAGCTACACCTTCACACGCCACAGCGACTCTGTAGCTTCTTTTAAAGCTTGGACATTTAACATCTTTTATACTTTGGCCCGTCTACGTTTGACCCAATATATTTTACTCTGTGTGCTTTAAACCCTGCTAACCTTCGACTTTTATTTCACTGGGCATCTGAGTTGCACAGTCAAGACTGCAAACTGCAAACAAGTGTAAAAGGTCACATCAAAGCCCTTGAAAGCATCCGGACTTCATTCATTTGACTAATTTGTCCGTCTTGAACTGCTGACCAAAATAAACCTTAGAAACGAGGACACTGGTAAAGTGACCTTTGGCTCTCGCAGCAGCCTGGAGCTTTTAAAATGTAACATTTGGGCAGAGTCTGATTGCACCACTAATCTGTGCGCAGATTACCACAAACTCATTAACTATGAAGTAATGATGTGTCCCAATGGACTTATAATACCCTTTTCTCAAACTGCCCATATTGTCCTGTCTAAAAGCTCGGCGTCCCATCCAGTTACAGACTTCCTCACTTTCAGAAAAAAAAGTGTTGCAACGTCAACGCTTAGCAGTGCATCTGCTACTCTTGACTCATGGGGCTCAAATGTGGCAGCAGAAATGTTGTTCTCTTACAGATAAACTGAAACATTGGGATTTTGTACGTTTGGCATGTTTATCTGGTGCCTTAAAAATCCCGACAAGACGCCTGTGAAGTGTTTGTCAGAGGCTGAAGGAGCAGTGTGAACCCACACAGGAACATAAAGAAGCAGAGTGCCAATTTCACAATGTAAAACAATTCTATTGTTAATCTACAGCAGCTGAGTCTGACGAAACAAGAGCCAGGCAGGGGGAAAAAAGCATGAATGCAATGGATTGATGATGATGGTAATCTAAACCTGTGGGACTTTATACCCATGGCTGCAACTGGCCTGGATCTCTGTCTGTAATATTTGTTTCTGAACCGCTCACACCTTTGTAGTGGCTGCAAATTGGTGTATTGCCAAATAGTTAATTACACCGTCATAATCTGCAGGTTTTGCAATGAGACAAAGGTTTCACTGTTGAATTTGCAATTCATAGCCACAGATGGAGGAGCTAGAAAAAGGTGAATGACACAAAGTCTCTTTGCAATTTTAACTTTTATTACTAGATGTTGATCTGGATAAAATATATGTGTTAAGAGATTAAATGAATCCTGGCTTTTCAGGCGTTTTGACATTACCGATACACAATGAGAGAGCTTATTTTGCTTTGTTTTTGTTTGTTTTTACATTGGTTATAAGAAGTTCCATTGTTCCATGATTTCTCTCTTTCCAACCAATACCAGTATCTTTTACCTTGAGACAATATATCAACTCCTTCCCCATCCTTGATCCACAATGTGTCATGCCAGAGGCCAGATGGGGAGAGGTGAAAGCCAGGGCTGGATGTTTTTCTCTGGTCAAGCCTGGGACAACCCTCCTGAAAGAAATAGAACAAAGATGCATTAATGAGAGACAGAGAGATGACTGGATTAAAGGATTTGAAAATCTGGCCGGACAGCCACATCTTTAAACCCTTTCACCTGTGAAAAACCCTCAGGGACTGACAGCATGTCTATCAGCTGCAAACTGTGTCATACTCAAACACACAGAATACCAATATCTGCAGCATTATAGGCCTATACTATAAATCATAGCATTGTGCCAATAGATCATAGTAATCCTATCTCGTATAAATCTTGAACTGTGCATAATGTGAAAAAGAAATCAATGCGTGTGTGTTTATAACCTCTAATAAAGTTCATTGTTTATTCTAATTTTCTTTGGCAAATTATGATGCAATTCTGATCGACTTTTTTTTTTTTTTTTAAAGGGAGAATTTAAAAAAGGAAAATCTTGAATTATTTAAACTGTACACCCACTGATCTCCTGGATAGGGTGACATGAAGTTTGTATCAGACAACGTGAGTGACCTATGTCGATACACTATGCACCTTAGTGACTCTCCACTGCCATCTAGTGGTGTTTTGTTGCCATGTTCTAGCCGTCACACAAACTGAAAACTGTTCAACATTTCATGAAACACTTCGAGAAAATTAGCACAGCTTGAGAAACTGTGACAGCAAAAGAGTTAAAATAAAATGCAGCTTGATGGCAAACACTTGCCTGATGTTTTGATGACTAATCTATTTGGCCACATAAGGAAGTATATCACACATTGCACATAGGAGTATGTTATATTGCTAAAAAAAAATCGCAGCATTAAAAACAAAACATAGCTATTTATTCCTTAACAGTTTAAAATTATATTAGGGAGGGAAGGAAACTCAGTCTGCACTGTTGTTACCTCTACCTGCAGGTAGATTTTAGCTTTCTATCCTGGGCGCCCTCCTGCTGTGTGTACCTGTATTTAGGCGCTGCTGTTTACATTTAGTTGTCTCCATAATTAACCACCCAATCAACTTTTGGGGAGTAGTTCCCTGAGAATAAAAGCGAAAACTATGCAGCCTATCAGCTTCCAGGAAGCAATAGCCTAATCGTGTGAATGAAAATAACTCAAGTCCTTCGCTAATCCCTGCCTATCCTTTTTATCTCAGGATTCAGACCAGTCGGAGCAGTATGGAGCTGTGAGCCTACAAAACAACCACGATGCATCCGATGTCCCGTTAGACCAAGTAGTTGCGCCTCATTTTTTCTAAACAGTAGTTTAGTTGCATAGCCTACTACGGGAGACAAAATGAGTCGACATTTTACTGCTGCTCTTTGTTTGGCTTTAGTCTTTCTTCCTCTGTTGGTTAGTTCATGTCCTGCACAATGCAGCTGCTTCTTCCACAAACTAAGCGACGGATCAAAAGCAAGGTGAGTAACTGCAGCAGGTACTAAAATCCATTGTTTGTGTTGGTGTGTTTCATCCTCACAGCATGCTTTCATCATTTCTCCATGGAAAATATATTTTCTAATGCAGTTTTCTTCTATTCAGTCACTCTGTATAGTGGAGGATTAACTTGGAGTTGCTCTTTAATCTCCTTTGCTTGTTACTGAACAATGGGAGACCACGTTTTCTTCACATAAAAGCAAAACTGCATTATTTTCATGTTAAACAGGGAGAAAATGTTTGCAACTAAATGTATTTTTAGACACCTTACCTTTGATGTACTGTGTGCAATGGATTATTTATTCTACATAATAATACAATAATATTTGTTTTCCTCTCCTTCTTGCAGGAGTGTGCTTTGCAATGATCCAGAAATCACCGTGGTTCCTGCAAATTTCCCATCTGACACATCAAAGCTTCGTATCGAGAAAACGGCAATCACAAAGATCTCTAGCAACAACTTCCACTACCTCAACAACCTGGAGTTTCTCTGGATGTCTTTCAATTCACTCAGTTCACTGAACGTTGACAGTTTTCGGGGTCTTTATAACCTGGATGAGCTCAGGCTGGACGGAAACGCCCTCACCTCCTTCCCCTGGGAGTCTCTGACTGATATGCCAAACCTAAGGCTCCTCGATTTACACAACAACAAGATATCCACCATCCCTGTCGAAGCTACCATCTACATCAAGAACATCACCTATCTGGATTTATCCAGCAACAGTCTGACAACTGTTCCTGCTGAAGTCCTCACATTGTGGCTGAGTGTGAAGCCACCGCAGGACACGGATTCCTCCAAACTAATTCTCGGTGAGGCTCAAGCTGTTACATATTAAGATACTGGAAAGTATTTTTTTTAAGCTGCCTTGCATGGCAGCCACTCCTTTGACACCAGATGCATTAAAGCTGAGTTGGGGATTAGTCTAATTTTAGTTATTGTGTGCAGTATCTCAAGTTGTCAGACTAATTACAGAATCCTAGTCAATTTAGGTCAGAGTTAAAACAAACAAACAAACAAAAGAAATGTGTTTTTTAACCAATTTTTATTTCCTCTTCAGGACTTCATGACAACCCATGGTTGTGCGACTGCCGACTGTACGATCTGGTCCAGTTTCAGAAGTCCCCATCATCGTCTGTGGCTCTAGTCGACACCAGGCTGAGGTGTGCCGATCCGGAGAGCCTGTCGGGGGTTCTCTTCACCGAGGCGGAGCTGCAGAGGTGCCAGGGGCCCCGGGTTCACACGGCCGTGGCTCGAGTTCGGAGCTCCCTGGGCAACAACGTCTTGCTACGCTGTGGCACGGTCGGTGTCCCCATCCCTGAGCTTTCCTGGAGCCGCGCTGATGGCAAGAAAATGAATGGCACCGGTGAGTTCAGATATGCTTAGATTAGAACGGTATCTATTTCCGTCCAAGTCAAAGTATCAATGAGATTAAAGTTATTCTTTTTGTGCCAATCTGCTTAACTCCTGCTTTTTTCGCTTTTCAGTTCAGGAAGAGATTTCAAAGGAGGGCATCATCTGGTCAATCCTGAGCGTGCCTGCGGTCGCCTACCGTGACTCTGGGAAATATGTGTGCAAAGCAACCAACTTTGTGGGCACTGCAGACGCCATCATCTCCTTGGTGATCACAGATTCCATCCGTTCAGAGGAGACAGGAGGTGCTTCGAAGAGAAACAGAGGGAAAAAACCTGGTGGCATTGGAAGAGCAGCATACCAGGAGAAGCTTATTGCCAGGTATGTCCCTCCACCAACAACCACGGCAGGACAGCCCATAATTGAACCTCTCAACGGCAAAGGCGTGACTGGGAAGTACGAGATTGAGAGTTACAGCATCTCTGACGGTGCTTCTCAGGGTGGAGGCAAGGCGTCAAGCCGCCAGGGGTCCCAGGATGTGGAGCAGGACGCTTTGAGCTTAGTAGCCAACGCCTCGTCCTTACAGCAAGCTCCAGAGAAAAGGATAGTTCGCTCGGTGAAGGTGATCGGTGACACCGACCATACCGTCTCCCTGAACTGGCGAGCCCCCACAGCTACAAACACCACCGAGTTCAGTGTCCTGTATGCAGTTTTTGGTGAAAGAGACATGCGTCGCATCAACGTGGGTGCTGGAAAGAACCGAATCACTATTGACGGCCTTGTGCCAAAGACAAAGTACATTGCTTGTGTTTGCGTCAAGGGCCTGATCCCGAAAAAGGAGCAGTGTGTAATCTTCTCAACAGACGAGGCGGCCAGTGCCAGTGGCACTCAGAAGCTTATTAATGTAGTGGTGATAACAGTAGCGTGTGTTATTGCCGTCCCCCTGACACTGATTGTGTGCTGCGGGGCGCTGAAGAAACGCTGCCAAAAGCTGCTGGGGCGGGAGTCCAAGGAGATGCAGGACTCGTATGTCACGTTCGAGACCCTCGGCCCCGCAGCCAAAGCTAAAGGGATGGAGGGTGAATATCTGACCAGGTTAAACCCTGATGAATCCAACAGGCTGCTCTCAGCGAGGTCCAGTGTTGACTCAGAGGCCACAATGAGGACTGAGGGGCCACCCAATGAGTATTTCTGCTAAAACCAAACGTATGCCTCAAGCTCCAGAGGATGCACTTTGTTTTCTAACGGCCTGTGATGTGAATAGATGAACTGCAGTGCTCAGAGACTCAAAAGACTTGAATGATCCTCTTTTTAGGGTCTTTAGAGGACACTGACGGTTCTTTCAGCATTTGGTGTATGAAACTATTTTACAGCCTTGTGGGAATGAAAACTACCATTCATTTGGTGGACAACAAAAAAAGGGAAAATATACACGGTGACAGTTTCAATATTTACATGTGGTGTAAATGTGTTGTTTTTTTTTATTCATCATGCACTTTTAAAGGTGATGTTTTGCAGAGGAAAATGTCTTGACATGTTGCCCTAAACTGTCTCAAACCCATCATTTCTTTTCCAATAACCTCTGCGTTGTGTTTAAATCCTTATTTAAAACATAAAGTATTTAGAGAAATGATGGACCAGCAGTTATTAGTCTGTTTTGTACGTCAGTATGATATTAATGTGCCAGGTTTTACCATTGGGTCAAAAAACCTAAAACACAGTACATTTTATAATGTGTAAATATTTGTGACCTGAAATATATGTGTATGTATGAATGTACTGATGAAAAATAAATATTTTTATATTGATAAATGTGTACACGCTTTTTTCTTGTATATAATAATATTGTTTTTTGAACACTTAAAAAAAAAAAAGAAATACATATACATCTTCCTGAAGCAGAAATTACATTGCTGATTGCCATGTCCACTATTGGATAAATTGGCCTAAAAATGTTTCTACATTGCAGTTGGATACCGTTTTCATTCAGTCAAAACTACTTCAGTGTTATCAAATGATTTGGCCGACTCAGCCACTTGTTTTGTTTTAGTGCTATTTAGCAAATACTAGTAGCCTATGCTAATGTACAAATCCAAGATCATGAAAATGGTAAATGATGTACCTGCTAAATATCATTTTCTGTGAATGTTAGCATGCTAATTTAGCCTCACAAAGCTGCTGTTCTCTACAATTTAATCAAAACTCATATAGATAACTGTGAACAACTAACCTAAATCAACTTCAGGTTGATGCTGCGATTTATCCTTTTAGATAAAAACAGACATCTGGTGAGGAACAATGTTGCCTCGACTAGGAAAATACCATTTGCAAAAGCGTATTGCAAATGTCTGAATTTGATATAAAATGCAAGCAGATTAACAATAAGCAATGTATGATCAAATACTAAACCTTAATTTAAAATTTCTACCATAACTTGGAGATTTAGATTGTATACTTATGGATAAAACTGTTTGTGAAAGATTGAAGCCGAGTTCTCTGTTTTCACACTTGCTTTGTCTGCTGATTCAGTCTAAACAACCTGTGAGACAACCAGTATTCAGATTATTGAGGTCAGGTTACAGTCCTCCAGACATCTGTCTCTCTCTGTCCCTCTGCAGCCCTCCCTCCCTTTGCTGCTAAGCCCAACAGGCTCCGGCCCACTTAATATCAGTGTCTGTTCTTTGGTGAGGGACAAATAAATTAAATTAGACCGATGCAAAGCATTTCAGGGTCATACCTGAAAGTAGAACAGTGAGACTGACATGATCTGGATTGAGCAAAATTTGTGGAGAGTGTTTTTTAATGCTTCTGAACAGATCAGACAATATTTTCTGTAGACAAAGTGGACCATTGCTATATATACGCACACACCTCCTCCGTGTGTCTCAAATGTCATTTGGTGTCTTATGTGTTACGTCAAGGCAGATTACAGTAATAGGCTTTCTTCCACGCAGCCCATGGGCTCGTCTTGCCTTCACAGGCCTATTTCACATGCACCTTCAGGAATATGGACGCCTTACCTTACTTTACATTACATATTATTTTGGTGTCATATCTCATCGCCCCCGGACTGTCAACTTGTCTAACTGGCTGCACCTGCACAGATGATAACTTGGGAAGGTAAGCTACCGCTGAAACCAGACAAACTTTTAAAAGTAGCTCATGTTTTAGCCCTAACCCCTTTTTGGGTGTGACTTTTGTCTTAAATGTAAACTGGTGGCCAAATTGTTTTAAAATCTAAAAACACTATCCATAAACTTGAAGAAATGTGGCTTTAAAATTAGCAGTGAATTGGAAATATAGCAGTCTTGCTGTTAGCTTTTCTCGTCTAAAAGTATCCTGTATTACCATTCTAGGTCTTTACTATGTATGGAAACCTCCATGGTACAAGTCCCTGAAGATATCCCAAATGATTTCACTAAAATCCGAATTGAAAAATGCCACCTGACTGAGCTACCGCAAGGATCTTTCTCCAAAGTTAGTCCCTTGGAGTTCCTCTGGCTAAATTTCAACGAGATCACCCTGATGAACATCAAAAGCCTGGAGGGGCTCGCCAGATTGACGGAGCTGAGGCTACAAGGGAACATGCTGACTTCAATCCCATGGACAGCCTTTCAGGACACTCCAAAACTCAAGATTTTGGACCTGAAGCACAATCGACTCGATGTCCTACCTGAACACGCCCTGAGACACTTACCTGCCCTAACCTACTTAGACTTATCCTCCAATCATCTTAACGTCATATCCAAAGATGTCTTCATGAATTGGCCTCTTTACCAAACAGCAGAGAAAGCATGGGGGAAAGAAGGAGTGGTGTCTAATGTAGTTTTGGCGCTCCACGACAACCCCTGGTTTTGTGACTGTCGCCTCAAAGACTTTGTTGAATTCATCAGGACAGTCAGCCCTCCCATCATCCTGATGAACTCTTATTTGACGTGTTCGGGCCCCGTCTCCAAAGCAGACAAGTTTTTCCATGAGATCCAGTTAAAAACATGCATGCAGCCACTGGCTTCTGCCCCACAGACTAATATCACTTTACCTCTCGGCGCAAACGCAACACTCACATGCTTAGTCAAGGCCAGGCCGGACCCGACCATTCAGTGGATGTACAGTCTGAAGATTATAAGAGGATTTGCCGGTAAGATTTTTTTATTTATTACTACCATCCATTAAATTGTTGTAAACCTACTGCAGGATCACTTAGTGAGGTATATCTTGAACCTTTTAGTTGCATCTGCTTCATGTGAAAACAATGTGGAAACAATGCCATCTTAAAGGTTGTCTGTGTCAGATGTAAACAAGCCTCTGGATTAAATGCAGTCTACACTGATGCTATGTTTTATTCTTGCAGCTAAAGAGACTCATATAGACTCAGAGACTGTCTCCTCCCAGCTGCTCATTCCTTCTCTTAACCTGGCCGACCGAGGTCTCTACACCTGCATGGCCACCAACATCGTTGGCAACTCCTCTGTTGGCATCATGGTGGACATCAGCTCCTCCAACTCCTCTGCCCCGCTTCCTCCACCTGTCCCCATGTTGTCATCAGATGAAAATGCTTACATTGACATCCGAATCGCCAAGCAGACAGTTTATGGCATCACCCTTGAGTGGTACGCAGCGACGGACAACCCTGCAGAGACCTGGTTCACCATCCACTTTGGCAAATACGATTCACCAAAAAAGGGCACAATCTACATCGGTCCCGGCATCAACAGCTATTCGGTCGGCGACCTGCTGCCCGTCACCAAGTACGAGGTGTGTGTGACTCTGAAGAACCATCCTCCCAGGGAAGGCCAGTGCATCGTGTTCATGACGGGAAGTGACATCAGTGAGTTGGAGCAAAGAGAGAGACTCATCCATATTATAGTCATCGTGTTGGCCATGGTACTGGCGGTGCCGGCCGGCATGTACGCCTGCACCACCGAGGCCAGGTTCAGCTGTGTGGATCGCTGCGTGGATCTGTGGAAGAAGCACCGGCTGCAGAGAGATAGCCTGCAAGGGACGGAGAGGCAGGGCACCTTCGACAGCCTGCAGGCCACCAGCGAAGAAGGCCTGTGCAAGGAACCGGAGGAAAAGCCAAAAAAGAGGCGGAAGTCTGAGGACAAGTCCAAAGGAGGAGGTGCAGCTCATCTTTATTAGACTCAAAGAAATGTACATGAATGTAAAGCCCTCTCATGTCTTAGGGTTGCATTTAAGTCACAGAGCTATGCATCAGATTTTCTGAAAAAGAACCATCCAGCAATCAACCCCACCCAAAAAAACAGCCCTCAAAAAGCACTTTAATCCTTCTCACCATCTGAATGAATGTGAATCTGTTATGGTTTTTGCAACACAAGAAAAATATTTACCATTTTATTGTTGAAATCTTTAAATGTGTCTCAAATTGTGCAAAATTTGAGCAAAAAGGACACATGTCATTACCAGTTACGATCGACAATGAAGTTTTTTTTCAGAAGAATATTTGACTCTGGAAAAAGCGTAATCCATTTTGCTTTTCATTTATTCAATTCATTTTTTAGAAAACTGAATGCTGTAGCTCTGTGATTTGAATTTAATGACGATACAAAACAGGCACAAAGGAGAATGCAGTATATTGAGTAGATAGTCACCCTGTAAATATAAATTTTAAGCTATCAGCTCAAAATGGAGATGCCTTTCTTCCTCATTATAGGGAGAGTTTGCTATTGTTTATGTGAATGTACTTTTGTGCTTGAAGGTTTCATATGTATGCTCAAGTCACTTTTTTCTTAATGTTTTGATAAGTTCTTCAAAATTAAAAAAAAAAGAAATGTAAATAATCAACACTTGTATGTATTTCTTTATTGTTTACGTCACAAAACTAAACTAAACTGGATTGTGTGTGGGTTTGTGCTCCAGCACATTTATTTTTTAATGAAATGAGCTTTTTGTTATTGTTTTTCTTTTACAGGCTCCAGATTTTGTCTGTAACGGAACGGTATGATGTTTCATGTGGATTAAATGGAATTCAAAGACGAATGCTGAGACATACTGTGATTTTTTAGCACAATCACTCAGAGGATTTGTTACATAAGCGGTGTATTCCCGTGCATTTATACATACACTCGTAAGAAGATTAAAGTGATTTTCTATCTGAATCCTAGTCAGCAGGACATGATATTTCCATTTAATGACAGCTCCAGGCTCACAGTGTCGGTACATCAGTTGCACAGGCAACGAGAGCATGTGCTAGTTTAGTCATTACGAATATGTTTAGTCACTTTCCCCCACAAGGTAAATTTTATACCAATAAAAAAATATATGTCAAGTTTTGCCATGTATGATTATGTGAAAAAATATAATAAAGGTATAAAGATTTTTTTCTACACATATAATAATATAATTAAAGCAGTGCACCAATACAACTAATAAAATACTCATTTGCATAGACAGAGAAAAAAGTCCTGCATTTACAATCCTACATGTTGCTGTTTGTGGTAGATAACAGAGTTATCTAGTTTTGTCCAATCTGCCACACTGACATGCCTTTTGTTTTTCTATTTTTATACAGATAATCGGACAAAAATGCTGATATACACCAGTTAAATGTTTAAAAACATAATTTAACCTATTAACATGTTTTTGCCTGTGGACAAAATAAAACATGGACTTATTTATTTTCAAATATTTATTCAAAATCAAGACGGTACAAAGACGGTACAAATATGTTACTTTACAGGACCAGGCAAGAAAAATTTACAGTCAAGATATATAGTTTATCCCAACTTATTTAAGATGGGTATAAGTTAAGATATAGTCAGAGACAAGATATTTATTACAGCGATTAAATTGTACGTGCCTACATTTGAAGGCATTGGAGAGTAACATGGAAAGTAACTGCGTGTGGACCCTAAATGTTCAACACAGATTCTACATTTAAACATGTACATCTATAAAGAAAATGTCTGAGCAAGTTATTTACAGAGCAATCTGAGCTTGAAAATCTCAAGCATATGACTACTTTTTATTTATTTTTTTTACCAACAATATCCCACTAGTGGAGTTAGATGGTTTCATTAAGTGCTGCAAGATGCAAGTGGGAAATGTGTGTATCCTGTCATATACAGTATGTGTATTCAAAATAATGAAAATAATACAGCACTGTACAATTAAATTGGACCCATGGTCAATTTATATAAAAGCATTTTTCTAGACTCGCACAGTCAAATAAATAAAAGCAACTCAGCTTGTGTTACTGTGAAAACCTACAGTGGCACATTGTAATCATACAAAAGAGCAACTTCTCAGCTTTCAAGCGGCTGATGTAACACAGTAAAAATATCAACACACAGGTCCTTTAGCACTTTATAATAAGCAGTGGTGTTTTGCTGACTGTGTCTTTCTGCTCCAGTGAGCAAAAGAAATGTGTGTTTTAAGTTTTTTCATTTTTTCATTTGTTAGGATTTATTGAGTGAAATCCTAATTGTGTTGGAAACACCACAGAATAACAAATATGATGCTTTTCAGGAAGTTATGCAACTTATGTATACACAGTAAGTCTTTGTAATCCTCTCCCTGGGCAATATACAGTGGCTGCTTCTTACTGTTAAGATCATGTAATCCTCCTCAAGATGGCAGTATGGTGAATTGTCTACCACACCACCGACAGACTCCAGCTCTCTCCTCTCCTCTCTTCGCCTAAGCCAGGTCAGCTGAGGATGCAGTGAAATCTGCTTCTTAAATATCTCACATTAAGACATAAATATCTGTAGACCTTCCTGTTTTACCACTGGATCATTTACCCATCGATAATCTAAAGGTAGGCCCACCCCACCACCAGATCATCATGCGTCCAGGTGAGACCTCTCCGACAGTAGATGAGCTAAGTGCAATAGAGTCGTCAAAGACGGGACTGGACAACCTAAAACAGGATGTTTGTGTTAATAATAACCTTTGTTGCTCTCATTGATCTTCTGCTCCAGCTTCATCTTAAGCTCAGACACTAAAGCAGAGCTTATATTTGCCTCCTTGCGACGACAACTCTTTGCTTTCTTCGAGCCCTTGGAGGCCAGAGCACCAGATATTGTCGGGACGGCCCGGGGCCTCTCGCTCGGCCGCATGCTGGATGGAGGCGGAGGGGGAAGAGAGGGAGCGCTGGGGGGTGGAGGCTTCTGTCGGGGGCTGCCTGTGGTCCGCTGCGAGCCTCTCTCTGGGTCGCTGATGATGAACTTGTCCGCGGGGTTGTTGAACTTCACGTTGGGCATCTTGAGGTTCCAGGGCTGCTGGTCCCTGGGTCGCTTCTTAATGATGCGACGTGTCGGCATGATCCTGTTGGACTTTGAGTTGCGCATGTACATAGCCGTAGAGATCAAAGCAGTCACCCCTACTAACATACTAATGATAACAGTGACCATGCCTAGAGCTCTCATAGGATTGTCCCTACTTTTCAATAAAAAGGCCGCCATAGGCCCCTTGAGAGGAGTCTGTAAAAGAGCACAAATAAAATAGTTTAAATCAAGTCCAGGGGACTGGATCCAAGCGTTAACGTAACATTTGTCTGAAGCATGCAAAGCATGAGAGATGGATGAGCAAAGCACTGACAGAGGAGCCCCAGACAACATGATTACCTACGAACACAACACTCTGAACACACTCTCCACTCACACTCACCTGTCATCCTCTGTCCTACAGTGCACAGCTACTGACGCAAATGCTAAGAACTACAGCACGACACTAGTTGTTGGGAATGCGTCTGGCAGTGCGGTGCATTAGGATTTCTCTTTGGCATGTGCCTGATGAGGGCTGAAGAAGAATGATGACATTTCATGAGACCAAAATGGAGAAATGAAGTGCATTTTGTGTATTTTAAATAGTGAAAAATGGGACTTTGGTTGTGTAAAACCCCATACTATGTTATGAGAGATATCAATTTCCAATTAAAAAAGAACAAAACAAACAAAAAATAAGGAATATAGAAAAGAAAAAATATCTTATTGTCATATCGTGCTCCAGTACTCTTTTACAGACAATAAAAACCAGTAAAAAAATAGATATGTTTTTGAAGCTTATGAATGAACAGAGGTACAGGTATCAGTTGTTTCTCACTTGGCTCTGCGGATCACTTTAATGTAATTACTCTCGGGGTTGATTCGTGACTTTTTCACCGCGTTACAGTACAGGATTGTGGATATGCATATTGTTAGCAAAATGAGGGACAAGACAATGCTGAGACAAATTCCAAAAACAGTCAGCGGACGCTTGCTGAGGCCCATGAAGTATGTAACAATTCGAGCTTTGACCTGAAAAGCACGATTCACAACACAGAAACAAAAACCAAAGACACTGAGTGATCATGGAGACCAAGAGAATGAAAACACAGTGAAAACATGAAGCATCAAAAAACTATGTGGTAATGTTAATGAGAGTAGGAGGTAAATGAAATGTAAAGGATGCTGAAATAGCAGCTGTACAGCAATGACAACAAGGTCATTCATTCATGTATAAAACTGCGTGAATCTATAGCTCAGGCTTGAAGTAGAAAGCGCTGCAAAGCATGCTGCGAGTCAGAGCAGCTCTTACCGCTTCGGTGATGTCGATGTTGACCACGGCTGTTGTGCTGAAGGACGGAGAGCCCCTGTCCCGGGCCTGGACCACCAGAGACCACTTGCAGTCCTTCTGCTTGGTGATGTTCTGCACAATCTCCATGGACTTGATGTACGGCTTCAGCTCGATCTCCCCTGTGTTGGAGTTGATGTCGAAGGCGTTGTCAGGATCAGCTGTCATGATGGAGTACTCGATGACGTTGTTTGGAGACTCTGCATCATCATCTACTGCCTGGAGAAAGAAGCAGAATATCTTTCATTCCTATAACATGCAGACTGGACAATATTAAATCATTGTATCAATCAAAAGCCTAATATTTGCTGTTTATTAAACCCACTTAAGTGTGTTAGATTTGATGAGATTATGACAAATGAAGCTCGGTTTTTATTTCTTAGTGAGGTAATTACATTTTCTTTACATATCTGAATATCAAAGGTGCATTTCACAATATATGATATAGATATGAATGTAAATTGAAATTGTGTATCTCTGCTATCAATATTTTTTATTTTATTTAATTTATCGTACACTAGAATCAGCTCAATAATTTCACTGTGGATGATTCTAGGTTAAAATTTAAGGCTGTTTTTATTCTACAGTCTTACAGTGAATGATTCCCAGGAAAAGACAAAAACAGTAAAAACAACTAATATGCAAGTTCATATTTCTTTACTTTCTGACACTTAACCTTTGTGTTTCTGTCAGACACATGTCCAATTCTCTGTAGTTAAGTTTTTAATTGCGTGTAGTACTGCTTTGAAACAGCTCGGCCCTGTAGTTTTAAAATTAAAGATATTCAATTATTATTTTTTGGAGACTATTTTCAGCTGTGGATCAATAAACATTTGAAATTTAAGTGAGTTTTCATAGCATCAGAATTGTAGTGGATCAAATTCAATCAAATTAAACTACTGTGATGTTGTAATAAAGGAAGGTTTCACCCAGTTCAACAGTTATGACTCTCTTTTAACAGCTCAGGACTGCATAAGCTAGGCTTTAGATATAAAACCAGCTCACTTGTTAGTTGGATTATTTCAAACATGAAAAATAAAATAAATTTTTCATATATTTTTTTTTAATATTCATTATTTAAAATGATGATTAATGATGTGGTATTTACCTCCACTCTGACAGGTGTACCAATGATCATGGTTTTCTCCAGGAGTTCCTCGTCAAACTCTGGAGAGTGGTCGTTCATGTCGAGGACGGTGACGAAGACTTCGGCCAAGCTGTACTTCCCCTCCGAATCCTGGGCCTTGACGTAGAAGTTGTACTTGGACCTGACCTCTGCGTCCAGGCTGGTCCACGGCTGCGTGGAGATGACGCCGGATGACGGGTGGATGGCGAACCTGCAGGTCGAGATGGCATGTGTGTGTGTGAGTGAGTCACGACCACAGTCGTCCATTCTGTGTCAAACACTGAGCTGAGTGTTTCTCCTCATTCACAGCACAGGTGATATTTACACTACATCACATCGCGTCCTGTGAATCTCTAAATGACTCACCCACTCCACAGTTCACTCTAAGAGGCACACGGCTGTCCTTTATCACAGCATGTGATTTTTCTTTTTCATGTTTCCTGTCTCTTTTTGCTGCAGTAACATGTGTTTTTTCCTGCTGTGGATCAGTTACATCTTAGTTATCTTTGCCAACTGTGTTATATTTTACATAGTATATTTTAAAGTCATGTGTTTGTTTGTTTTTTACCTTCAGTTTTATTACATTTTCTGGGTAGCTCCAATTTTGTCAAACCAACTTTATATTTCAGGCTGATTTTCACTATTTCTTGGAATGTCCTGAATTTGTCATTATGAGATAAAATACAGTAATATTTTATTTTATTTTACACTCTTTCCATGTAAGTCATTTTCCAAAAGTTTCTCTCCATTGCCACTAGATTTAGGAGAGAAAATATTAATCTCTATTCGGATTTGAAGTGTTTTAACTTTGGTGTTTGATATTACACATTTTTTACTTTTAATAACCAGACTTGTGTGTGTAAAATCTGAGAATTTTTTCGGACCTCCCTGTGAATTTCTGTGACAGACAACAACACACGATGATCCACACCCTGATGTGTGATAGGCTGCACCATATTCATCATTTTTAAACAAACAAATCCTTCTCTCTTCAGAACAACTTCAAATACATCATGAATGTTTGTGTTTCACAGAGAGAGAGCGGCTGAAATAACAAATTTTGAAGAGTTACACAGCATCTGGTGTAGGTCTGTGCTTTCAGACTACTTTCTACTTCAACATTGGGCTTCCTGCCATTTTACTCAGTCGTCTTCTCTGTCTTCTTTTCCACTGTGAAAATTCACAAGTTGCCCTGAAACTGATAACTTTCGCACAATTAAGTCAGGTCGCTGCCTGCATACTAGCATAAATTCGCACTTTTCCTTCACTGCACGCTGCCTTGCTTTTCAAAGCTGCCGTTTCTGTAGCTCCAGCTGTCACATTGCATGTTAATTGGCTCTCCCTATGTGAGACGGGCCAGGCTGTCTATTTTTAACCCTCCAATCCAATTAGGAGATTAGCCAGCATCTTGCAGCCATTTTAGAGCGGGCTGTTTGTGCAGCAGAGGGGGCAATCAAACTGGTTTCCTGCTCACCTCTCCCATCAAAGAGACAAGGATGAATCAGGACTAGTGGCCTGTTGACTCAGTTTACCAAACATCACCCTGAAACGCTGAGCAGCCTGGTGTCGCACCATCAAAACAACACAAACTTTTTACCCCATTGAATGTGTTTTTGCGGGACCACAAGAGTTAAGTATCTGATCAGAGCGAACCTAAACTGGCAGGGGTGACAGGTTTGTACTCACAAATCTGATCCTGATCCATAAATCGTGTATTTGACTTCACCCCAAGGCCCCGAATCTGGATCATTTGCCTGGAGGACAGAGATTAGAAGCTGAATACTTAGAGCTCACACAACAAAGACAAATGCACACAAGGATATTTCTCAATCTGAGCAGTTGGTGTAGTTACGCATACAGTATAAGGTGAGTGACAGTGATCAGTTTTTGAACTGGAGTTGATTGAGGATGAGCAGCTACAGTAGGGTCTTAAGCTCATATAGAGTGGGTGGGACAGGCTATAAGTCTCTTCCTGTGGGGAGTGGGGATGGAGGCGCAGGTCAGCGTGATTAACCTTGGGACAAAATTAAGCTTTTTATTCCACACTGCGTCGCTTGGACATATTGCCTGGCTGCAGGATATGTAGCTAGCTACAGTGGAACAGAAAGGATGAGACAAATGTGCCAATATGTCTATTAATAATACTCCACCCCGAGGTATAACACACAGCACATGCCAGGGTGTGACATGCAGGCTGGGGTTTTATAATGAGTAGCAACAAAAACAAAGCCAGGGACCTCAGAGTTTTTTTTTTCTGTCTGGCAACAACCTTGCTTTCACCTAAACAACTTGCACTGAGTAATATCCATTTATTGGAGGATTGATGGATTATATAATCACTTTGGTCGGAGCAGAGCAGAGTTTAATCATGATTGACTCACCGTTACAGCAGCAACACTGGAGCCTCCAGGGGAGTTCTCAGGGACCCTGGCGATGTAATACTCAGATGTGAATTTGGGGACGTTGTCGTTGGTGTCCAGCAGGTTGATGACTATGTCGGCTGTGGCACTGAAGCGCTCAGGTGTGTCGATCTCCACTGCCAGCAGCTGCACACACACACAGAAATATAAAGTGTGGTTAAAGCTCATTTTTGAGAAACTGTTACTTATCAAAAATATGGTGTTGCTGTCGAGAAATAAAAGTGAATTAACAGTTATTTACAGGAGAAATTAATAGGTTTGTTAACATTTGCTAATATATAAATGAGAGTTATATCAATGTCAATTGTTTTTTTGAGTATTGGACAAATGTGCTCCATGAGAAGTTAAGGGGTCCTCAAAGTTCATGCTTCACAGTATATGATGTAGATATGAGAATCTATATTTAAATCACTGAAATTGTGTATGTCTGCTATACATTTATTTCTGTCTCATTTCTAAATGAGAACAATTTAGTTTTTTATTCTAAAGCCTTATTATTAATAAATCAATCAAACGCCACAAAGACCAGAGATGTCTGAACCAGATTTGCATAAAACTTCTAACAACCTTTTGAGTTGTTGGTAAAAGAAGAAAATGTCGGTGATTGTGGTTTCTATGTGAAAATAAAGTTACCAAAGATACATAGAGAAGGTGAAAATAACAATTAGTTAGATTAAATATCAATTTCCACTGTCTAACCTTAAAAGACAGGGTTGGTCCCTTTTCATAGTCGATGCCAGATGTGTCCTCCACGATGATGGTCACCTGTGCCTCATTGAGAACCGTCTGGGGAACGACTCGCAGCACTCGGCTCGGCCCCACAAGTCTCAGTTTAAATTTAGCGTTCGCTCCCTGCACGGAAAAACAAACAGCAGAGAGGAGGAAGGTTTGACTCAACACTCAAAGATGACTTCAGAGAACCTGGCTGGATTTCTTTTTCTTTTTTTTTAAAGAAGGTGAAAACTGAAGATATTAATGGCAGATCATGTTGCATGAGTCACTGAGTGAGGAGGGAGAGAATAAACATGATGGCATCGTGAGAAACATTTTCATCTTGAATTAATGAGCAGATTTTATGAATGTTTTTTTTTAATGGTGTTGCATAATACTCATACTTTAAAGCTATTGGGCAGATATTTATGCAGCTTCGTAGCCAGAGGTATTAGTGCACCTGTCTGCAGCGGAACAAAACCAACATCTGTCAAAACTAAGGTCAGGTGTGAGCACATACCTGTACATTTAAGGTGGTGTAGTGATATTTGGGGATAAAGCTACCTGATCGGAGTCATTGACGGTGATCTTAAAGCCCCGGAGGATCTCTCCTGCAGGTGGATGCTCGTACATCGTGACCTCAAACTTGCTCTGGGGTCCATTTTCTCCGTAAAACGTGGGAGGATGGTTGTTAAGGTCCACCACCCGGACTGTCACCACGGTGATGTCGAAGTCCCCCTGCTGATCATCATTTGGTCCCACCTCAGCTGCCTGGGGTTGAATTGATAAAAAAAAAAATTAATGTTAGAAAATAAAATGAGATGATGATGATGATGATGATGTTGCGATTCCTGAGAAGTAAACATCACCTTGACTCTGATTTCATATAATTCATTTCTCAGCAGAGTTGGATAGGTTGTCAGGGTGATGCATCCACTGGTGCTATTTATATCAAAGACGCCATCACTACCTGAAAGGTGAAGACGGAGGTGATAAACAACAGACTACTGTAAGTACACAAGACAGCTCAAACTGGAATTCATCTCTCGATCTGTGTTTCTTACCATTCAGTATGGTATACTGAATCGGGTTAGGAGTGCCCTGATCTCCATCTTTTGCGTAAACAGTGAATATTTCAGAACCCTGGAAGAAAAAAAAGAAAAAAAAGGACACCTTATGTTAACAAAATCAGAGATGATCCTGATCAACGTCACTGCTGTGTAGAGAGTCAGACTCACAGGAACAGAGACTTCGTAGACGTAGCCGAAGTAAGGGGTTCCCACGAAGGACGGAGGCATGTCCTGGGCGTCGAGTACGTTCACTGTTATCATGGCTGTGGAGCTCAACACCTGATGCTTCCCCTTGTACTTTCCTCCTCCATCCTGAGGGGAAAAAAACATTTGATAAACTATCTTTAGATTTATATGACACTTCCAACCAAAGCAATTTATGATTTAATAACAAAGATTGGTAACACTTTATAATATGTACACACTATTAAGCATTAGTTAAGCATTAATAAATACTCAATTCTTCATTTATAACGCATGAATACTCATTAGTATGTAGTTTATAAATAGTTAGTACTTATCAATGATGTGTTAAACATTTTTAACTGCCTTTATAAACTACATACTAATGAGTATTCATGTGTTATAAATGATGAATTCAGTATTTAATGCTTAACTACTGCTTAATAGTGTGTAGGCTACTTATTATAAAGTGTTACCAGCAAGTTTAGTTTCTGTTAAAAAGCCAAACAGCGTCACAAAACAGGACTAAATCACATCAAATATTGGCAATACTCTTCCTTGCATTTTCAAAATTGGGCATGGTTTGACAAGATTTTATCAAGGATGTCGGTTGGAGGTCTGGCTGTTTGTATGATGGGATGTAAACCTTTTCATCCTTAAATTCAAAATACAGTTGAAAACGTAAGAAATTGTAATTCTGTTTGCGTTGCTCTGTTAATGATGTTATCAAACTAAAGTAAGTGAGAAAGTTGCAGAGACCTTTCTTTGTGTTCATATAACACAAACATGTCTTCTCTCATTTAAACTACTGGTGAGTTAAAGTGACTGAATGCAAATTATTAAATAAAAAAAATTAAAATCTTCTAAGTGTCATTAAAGACAGGCATTTCAGTGACTACATCACATCTACACAGAGCCGAGGTTCGTTTCAGGGACGTTCAACTGGGAGCAACAATGTCAGGACACTTGTTTTGCTTTGTTTCATGTGTAGAACAAGATTTCACACACTATTAAAAAAGCTCCAGTGATTTTGATTGGACGACCACCAGACTAAATGCAGTGCTCTAAAGGAAGGGTCATTCGGGTCATTCATAAAAATGTAGTAATCTCTTAGGAAAGATTTTAATAATGTAGCAGTTTAGCTTTTGGCATCAAGTTAGCACAGAAAAGTAACGCAACAAATGGCAAAAACATTTATTTTGAATTTTACACTTTTGAACTATACAATAGCACAACATGGATGAATGTGAAACCTGTTTGCTTACTGTACTTGCTCACAGGGTGAACGCGTGTTAAACGGAGACCTCTCACCTTTGCAACAACTGTCACGAAATGTGTTGGCGTGGTCTCGTAGTCCAGAGTCTCGCCTGGTTTCACTCTGAGGATCCCGCTGTGGCCATCGATGGTGAACTTGGCGTATGGGGAGGCCTGAGAGGACAGAATAAGAAGACACAGGTTTTTAGTCTTACTTGAAGTGAAGCAACCAGGCTAATTTCAAAGAAGTTTCTAATCATTTGTGGTTTTTGAACACATGGACAGTAACAACTACTGCGCTGTCAGCTGTTGGTGTGGGCCAAACCTAAGCCCTTATTAAGCCGTCAATGCCTTGCTCAAATGTAATTGAAATTTAATCCACTAAAGTAACACCATTTCCAGACTGCTCTCTGGTATGAGATTAATCTTTCCCCTACACACACTGTCCCATCACCCGAATCCCCTTTGCCTCCCTCCACATGGCAGCACAGCTCCTATGATGTCACCTCGCCCACTCGACTCAGCCTCTCCATGCTGGGGCCACACCAAGCCAGTTAGCAGTGTCACAATGAGGATAATACTGATGGAGTTGTAATCATCTTTTTTTTTTAAATTGATTACAAAGTAGAACCGGAATCTAACAATAAAGGAGGATGAATTAGAAGTTAAGTGTCGAATATTGAAAAGATGAAAATTAAAACTGTGAAGAAAAAAAGCTTGGTCATGCTGTTAAATCAGGTTTTGTCAAGTGAGGAGATCAAGTTGTTGGCAGACTTCAAGTCCAGAGGTGTAGGCTGTAGCCAAGCTGTTCACAGCTCTATATGTGATTAGTAAAAGTCTGAATTTAACTGCAAGTCATGTGCATACAGGCAAAAATAGCTCCAACAGTTTTAGCCGAGATTACTTTAGGTCACTTTTCTGCGCACGTGTTGCTATAAAAGCTGCTGCATTTTGGAGAGAGAGCTTTTTTTCTGGCTTAATGCCAGAGTAAATATAGATGTAGTAGTTTAAAACAAACAAACAAACAAAAGTATGACGGACATTTCCTTTGCCTCTAGATGATGGAAAATACTGCGTCCTGATTATGTTACAATGTTGAACCAAAGACATGTGGCCATGCCTCAAAATATACATTTATAGTTAGAAAAATGACCAGGGTTTAGTGCTTAAAATTCAACATTAAATCCACTGTCTTTCTAAAGAGTTAGTGGCAGCCTTGGAAAAACAAGACAGACGCTTGTTTTTATTCAGTTTCAAAGAAAAAGTTTTCATCCAGCCCTCGATTTCACTTCAGACATACCAGGGTCACAGTGGCGCATCGTCTGCATAAAAATGAAGCTTTAAATTTACCTGTAGATAATATGAGACGCTGCCTCCGGAGCCCATATCCTTATCCACTGCTTGGACTCTGTAGATGCTACTTCCTGGAGTAGTGTCCTGTATAAGAGACAAGAAACTTCATCAACCTAAATCTCAGTTTATTTTCTATTATCAATATGTATTTCTTTCTTTGTTCAATTGTCAGACTTAGAGCAAAGCAGTCATTGTATCAGATATATTATATAAGGTGTTTCTGTGTGATATACTGCACCTCAGGGATATCAATGATGAAAGGCAGGTTTTGAAATTCAGGTGGCTCATCGTTGGCGTCTGTGACAAACACTCGCACTGTCTCAACAACCTGAGAACAACAACAAAAACACATCAGCACAACCGCAAATAGAAAGAGCTACACCCACAATTAAAAAAGAGGAGTGATAAAATTAAAGTGATCAGAAAAAGATCAGCCTGTTTATTCAAACACTATATATTTTCTATGCGTGTTGCCATCGTACATCACATGCTCTTTGTTTTCATTCTGTCACAGCACATACTTTCAAGGAGCAGATCTTCTATTCTATCTATTTTTCATATATCTACTTCCACAGATCGTCATATTTTGTTTCAGTTCAGAATTACAATGCAGCGTTCAAGCCACAATAAAAGCGACTGGAGGTTCAGTATGAATAAAAATGTGTCACACTCACTTTGTTCCGACCATCTGTGATGCTCACCAGCACTGAGATTTCACCTTGTTTCTACAAAGAAAAGGTAAATGTCACTCTGAGCCGCAGCGGTGACAGATTTTCAAAACAAGAGTCTCTTCAAAAAGGCTCACCTCTCTGTCGAGCTCCTGAATAAGAGTCACGTTTCCAGATTTGGAGTCCACCCTAAAATATTCTTTGGAGCCCTTTTCAAAAGTCAGACCATATCGCACCGGGTCCCCCTCGGGGTCTGTGCCATTTAGGATGTATATCTGTGTATCTGTGTGGGGGGAACAAAGCACAGACAATAGTAACAATAGTGTCAGTGCAGCCAAAAGATGACATTTCTGCATCCACTGAAATCATTCAGCAAAAGGTGCTGATGCCTTTGTCACATTTCTCTTCATTTTTTATTCAGTGTAAACAACACATGCGACAAATCGGGTCGGATGAACCACCGCCCATTTGTTTTTCTTCCCGTAAGTCTTGACATACGTCACAATCCAAAAGGTATTACAGTGATTAGCTGGAGCCTCATAGCAGAGCCTCATAGCAGTGACAGAAAACACCTTTTAATGACACTAAACATCATCTCACAATGAATTTTCCCAGAGCATTAACTGTTAAACTTCCTCATCAGACTCGCATGTGAGACTTACCAACTGGTGTATCCTCAGAGATGCTGAACAAGGCCATATTCCCATTGGTACTGCTGGGTCCATTATCATAAAAGTATGGAGCATAGTCTGATTGTCCTTTAATGCAAAAAGAAACGCTCCAAGTTATTTCATTTAAATGATGAAATAGTGACAATAGAGACATAATATTGCACAAATATCACACAGGCCACATAGGGGTATCTATGTTTTGTTCTAAGGGCAATGTTTATGTAGTTAAAGTTGTAACTGTTGCACTCACTTGCTACAAAGGGCAGGAACCGACAGCAAGGAGGAGGATGAGGAGGAGGATGGACAAGGTTATCAACATATTTGGATTTAAGTTTCTACCATCAAAATACATACAAACACATGACCACACATCTAAACATGAAGCACAAGCAGTGAGACGACTGTACTGTAGGCTATGCTAAGATGTACATAACCCCCAGTGAGTTAGGGGATTAACCAGATAAGAGCAAGGCAAGAAGTCTTAACCACAGACAGAGACGGGAAAAAGAAGAAGAGGGTGGAGAAAAAAAAAAGCCTACCCAAGGTGAAGTGAAGCAGAAGGAGAAACAGTAAAGCATGCGTTTTCTTTTCTTTCTTCATCCTGGAGGGGAGGTAAGGCTTGGCTGGCTCATGTGGAAGGCTTAGTGGAGGGAAAGCGAGCAGCGAGTGTCGTGCCCTTTCTGGAGGCGTCTCAGCAGCTCAGGAGGAAGAGGCTGGGACAAGATTCTCAGGCACTAATCCAGTGACGCATCCCCATCCCTCCGCAGACTCCTTTCCATCTCCTTCCACCAGGCTGCTCTCACTCCCCATCTCTCTCCTGGAAGAGAAAACTACACGTTGGCGGAAGAAGAGAGTTCAGGTTTCACACAGTGTGGTGTGATCATCACACCTCTGCTCGTGTGACAATGTACACATGAGGCACTGCAGCCATGAGTCCTACTGTGAAATCAAGAGACTTTGTGGCTTACTATGCTTGTTTAGGTGTTTGAAATCAGGCGTCAAGCTCAAATTTATCACCCTTTTTTTCTTTGTTTATTTGCAGAGACACATTGGGCTGTTTCTGAGGGTTTCAGAAAAATCAGTCGTCACATGTTGTGAGTCCCACTGGCCTAAGCTCCCTGCTCTCGTTGGCAGCTTGCTGACCAACACAAGCCTGAGCTGTACTTGTGGATCTCTGATGCACCTACAAGCCAAGAGGCTTTCTTTTGGTCTTTGCGGTCCACTTTCCCCCGTGAGACCCAGTGACCTGTGAATCACTTCACCTCGAGACACATGACACAGCTCCCACAGGCTGCGTTGTTTGAGTTTAAAACCACGTCTAAGACCACTTTATGTTTTCAGTTCAGTGTCATCATGTTGCATACAGTGTGAGCCACTAAGCACAAACTGTACGTCCTTATGGTGTGAATCTCTTGACAGATTAAGCCCCTGAAAAACCAAAAAGCTGAGCTCAGTTTGAGATGGCAGCCCAAAAATAAAACAGCTGATCTGATTATAAAAAGAGAAATAGTGAAAGACCGAGTGTGACGTTTTTTGATCTGGCAGCCTTCAACATGTCTGATGACAGTCAAACACATGTAACGTCATAGTTTTTATTTTTCAACACAATTTCCACTTTACCCTTGAGGAAGTTTTGCACCTTTAACTAGGTGTCATCATGTGAGTGCACATTTGAACGTGATTGGTTCACTTGACTGACTTACTCACTCTGAGGTGCAAACTTGTGCTCTCCTTGTATTCACAGGTATAAAAATAGAGTCTGACGATCAGTGACACGCTCACACCTCACTGCCTGGCGGCCAATAAAAATCTGCTGTTCACTAAAATAAATGAAAGAATCCAAAATTGTTAATACTGGAGTACAGTAAAGAGGTTACTTAATGCTATGATGTTTAGTTATTGGATTAATATGACTAAATTATAATTAGGCAACTTTTTAACGCTGTATTTTAAAATGGCTGAATTATTGTTTTTTCCACCACTGATAAATATTTGAAAAGTTGAGGAAATAGTCGACAGCTTTTTGTGGTTATATTTAGACACAGCAGTTCATTGAGTTCTATGCTAACTTTAGCTTCAGGTAAATATAGTTGCTGTGTGTACATATTATAAATAATAAACATATAATATATACTAATATGTGCTAAATGGGCTCTTTGCACAGCTCCACTACTTCCTGAATTTAATGCTGCTCCGTTGTTTCCTGTATTACATTATTAGACAACCTGATTAATCCAGGTGTGTCTGACCATTGTGACTACTCAAACACACCTGGATTAATCCGTTTGTCCAAAAATGTAAGACAGGAAACAAAGGAGCAGCATTAAGTTCAGGAAGTAGTGGAGCTGTGCAAAGAGCCCATGCACAGAGCCCATAAAAAACTGGACAAATGAACCTTTTCTCCTGGTGGTGGCGCTGAGTCACCATGAGTATGATTTGTCAAATCCAAGAGCTGCTGAAACATTTTTCTTAAAGCCACAAATGCCAACCTGGTGGTGGCGCTAGAAGAGGAGTTAGAGAAGCATGAAAATAATGAGGTTTCTTCCTCTGGGGAACATGAATATGAGCTGCAACACTGTACAGTGAGAGGTTTAATCTGATATGAAAAACAACCTGTAGAGCAATTATAAGACAAAATGCTTTTGAGATTAGAGTTCTTGAGGTATTGTGGTTTAAATGGTGAAACTCTAAACATGACACAACATGCATTGTCCTCTTTAAAGTCTCTCTCTCTCACACACATACACACACACTGACCCCAGCCCACGTTAAGCAGTAAAAACCCTGGACCCTAACCAAATATTGGTCATCAATCTGAAAATGACTGACAGAGGGCAATGTTTATCCTCAGTAATGGCAGCTCTCTGCATGCCGAGGCTTTCCCCAATCTCATCCATTATTGCCCTCTTCATCCCTCCCATCTGCAGCATTTTTCAATTCACAGCATATATGAATCATAACCATCCTAAACATGAGCATGATCTGAGAGATTTAAACGCTGGCTGGCAGCTGTGCGCTCCACGTGTATATGCCTTAATGAAGCACCTGCATATTTACAGATGTTAGCATCTGTTGCAAGTGCCCTGGTTTGGAGGTTTAATTTTAGAGGAGCGGCCAGATGGTGGACAAGAGGATTACTACGCTAAGCCTTTGTCATCTGCTGCTACACACTGACTGTTTGTAGGCAAATACAAGGTGGACCCCCGCTGGTCCGTCATGGTCTCGCCAGGCCTGCCGAGCGTGGCGAAGAAAAAATGTTGTGAACAAAACTAAACTGTTCACCGACATTACCTTACTCATCTTAAGACTCTTCTCCAGTGTTTAGCTTTGCAGGGCAACATTCTTATTTTGAAATGTCAATGTGAAGTGTCACCAAAATATTTCTTATATTATGTCATTTTAACATTATTAAATAAGAATTAATTTAAGATCATCATTTAATTAAGAAAAACAAAAAAAGTGACTTTCCTCCCTTGTCATGTCAAACTAGATGTGGTGGTTTTATAAATTCACTCCAAAAAAATAAGTTAAAACACATCACTTGTTACTTGTTTATTGAGCTTTTCCATTGTTGAAAATATTTTCTCTTTCGTATATGAACTAATACCAACCTCTTCAATCCGTCACAGAAGTGCAATCAGTGTATAATGGAACAGGTACATACAGAATAGTCATTTGCTGTGATTATGGTTGACACGTGTGGTATTATCTGCTGGATTTACCTGAATCTTGAACCTTCAAGAGAAAATAAATACAAAACATAAAGAACAAGACAAAGGAAATCTGAGGCATAAACATCCCTCAGGTAAATCAGACATTTCCACAATCAAGGTAAGAGCTCAGTCTTTGTGTAATCAATGTACAACTGTGTGTCTTCTGAACTCGGACAGACGACCCGCACCACAGAGTGCAATCCTCATCCCCACAAGCCTGCAAAGCGTTCATGTTTATTTACTAGTTAGACAAAAGTAGCCACTAAAATATAACACCTGATGTATGCTGCTAGTAAGAAAACATGTTTTTTTTTGCTCAGCTCTGTGAAAGGTGAAACTGAAGCTGAGGACTCAACGCCGCAGTTCACTTCCTTTTGCCGCCGCCACCGGACAGGATCATCACCATTCTCATGAAGATGTTCAGTGTGTCCATGTAAATCCCCATACACCTGTAAGATTATCAGAAATCAAACATCCACACCCTGGTACAAGTGCATACAGTGGTGATTTAAAAAAAAAAAAAGTATGTGAACACTTTGGAATCTAATCAATTTTATCCTTATTTATCGATGGTGGTCTCATCTTTCATCTATATTATTTTTAATCCCATTGTTGGTTCTTCATTCTTGTGATGTTCTTATATTCTTTGTAAAGGATTTAGGGTTGTGCAATAGTTTCATTTATTTATTTAAATATATAATATATATTTATTGGTGCTGTATATTGTCTCATGCTTCAGGATGCCACAACAAAGTATGGATATTGTTATTTATCTTTTGTCATGTGTCTGTACTGTGATGCGGTCTTGTTTTGTACTGTGTTTTTTGCATGGCCAATAAAGTTCATCTTAATCTTAACTGCTTTTCTGTTAACTGGTCATAAAATGTGATTTCACATTTTATCTTAGTCACAAATGTTGACTAATGCGATGGAAAATTCAGGTGATTAGTTAGTTAAATAGATTCACATTAATTAGTTATGCCCATATGATACATATATGGAGGTAATTACAAAGGCTTCACTGGGATCACTGTGCTGAAACCCTGTGTAAAATGTGCGGTGCATTTCCTTAGAGCGACTTACGCATTGATGGGGTCGTATTTCTGTACGCCGTAGACTGGATATGTCTCTGCCTTCTTGATGACCTTCTGTGTATCATAGAGCAGGAACATGCTGAACAGGACCAGGCCTCCGTAGACGGCCACGGAGTAGAGCCCGGCTCCAAACGCTGAGGTGGGGGGCAGGAACATTGATCCTGAAAGAAACAACATTTTCTGTGAAACTGACACAAGCACAGATTCTGTTCAGTTGTGAATTGAAATTGAGGAACTACAGGACCAACTACATAACTGATGTTTTTTTCTTTCCAAAACATGAACCACTTTTCCTCATTTATATTCCAGGATTGATAAGTAAATGTAAAGCCTGAACAGTTTCCTTAGTAAGTGAGCTCAATCCATGTATGTCTTCACACCTGTTAAATGCTGCAGTTCATGCCAATTAAAACATGAATTCCCTGGATATTATTATTGTCTAAAATCAAGCAATAAATTTACATAACTCAACCAGATTGGTTGTGTGAAAAATAACACTTGAGGTGTGACTTCCTCATCAGATTTGTAGTTTATAGATTTTGATCTTATCAAAAAGTTTCTCATATGGCACAGGACATGAACATAAAAATAAAGAATAAATAAAAAAAAACCTTCAAGATCTGAAATTGAATACATGAACTGTTGTGTTATGAAAGTGGCAGCAACATTTATCTACAGTAAGATGCTCACATTTCTATACTTTAAATATGCAATATGAATGGGAGACAGCAGTTTATATAGATATTATTCTATATTAGGGATGCTCCAGTTGATCAGCTGCTGTAGTCCCACCTCCCGCTTTGTTCAATGTCCACCATATGGAACTATTATAAAGTGTGAGGGACTAATAACATCTAAAAATGATTAGTAGCTGTAGATTGATGTCAATATCAGCAGCAGAAAAAATGTCACTGGGGCCTCAGTTTGTATTTAAACTACAAATATTGAGTGTTGTTCAGACCATTAAGACATCAATGAAAAACAAAACAGAATACAGCCTCCTCCTCAGTCATTCGTTTCAATGAGACCACTCACTGTGGCAGCACAGCGGGAGCTGATGCATCCTCACATTTCCCAGTATTTGTTTTGCCATTTTCGGTCTCAACAACTTGTAGTGTTACGTGTTTATCTGCAGTGCAGCACAGGCAGGTTTTCTGAGGTGAAACTGAATCGTACTAACCGATGGAGGAAGCGAAGACCACTCCAAAGCCCACAGCCAACGGCCCACCCATATTGAGGAACTTCTCGCTTGGAGCACACATGGCCACGGTAGACAGACCTCCCACAATGCCTGCTGTGTACCAGGCGGCCCTCAGCATCAGAGGTCCTCCCAGCAGAGTCATAGGGGCGATGACAGCGCCCATGACACCTTATGAATACAGACGACAAAGAAAGTTCAGTATCATGTCTGAAACAAACAATAATAAAACAGATCTGTGCCGTCAGTCTACATGTAATAAAAGGTATATTAATACAACAGCAGATGTTTCTGGCCGAGCCTGTACACAACTGCCATCTAGTGTCCAACTGTGGCAACTACATGACAGCAACAAATCAAAAGTGTGACCTTGGCTTACAAACCTGCATGAAGCATCCATGACAAGTGTTTGGGCACTGGGCTGTGCTCATATGAAATGGATCTGACAAGCATACCGGCACCGATCATGGCTGCAAAGGTTGCTCCAATAGCCTGGATTAGAACAAATTATTGGAAATTCATGAGTATGTCAAATGCATCAGTTATTAGCCTTCAATTTAGTTTGAAAAGAAATGGTGCAATATTGTGAGGACCCTCAGGAATACATGTCTGAGAGTGTGTGTGTGTGTGTGTTGAGGCTGACGCTCACCAGCCAGGATCCTCTCATCATCAGACCCATGAGTGCCGGGGTCCTGCTCACAGCCACAGCCGACAGAGCCGTTAGTCCGACGCTGCCTGCAAAGTACATGTAGGTGGAGTGGATCCTGTCCTTCACATACTGAGGCCAGATACTGCACAGAGAGAGAGAGAGAAAAAACAAATAAACAGATGAAGGTTGATTGTGACACTTTGTACTGACCTGATCTTCAAAACAGAATTAAAGAGCAGCCGATGCAAAAAGCTGTTACTCACACTGCTTTCTCAATGGCACCGATTTCGTTGGACATGCCGAGTCCATAGTAACACAGAGCCCCAAGGCCGACTGCTGCACCCCCAGCCAGGACCATCCTTCCCAAGCTGTCGACTAGGGACACAATGAAAATTATTTTAGACACATTGATCTCCATTGCACCATACCATAAAGAAAATTACATGCACAGTGTTGCAGACTAGCAATGTGACTTTGTGGTTCAAAAGAGAGTATTTATTACTGTGTAGTAATCATTTTGTTGACCACATGGGGTTATCATATATTTTTCGTAAATCTATTAGACAAAAAAAGTAAAACTGTTTGATACAGATAATACAATAAAACTCCAGTTATCTAACAGAATATAATAGAATATGTCATTTGTGTGTGTTACAGTACTTACTCTTAATGGCAGTATCTGTTGCTGGCTCAAAAGCTGCTTCTTTGAGTTGGTCTTTGGTCGTTCTCCCACGGCGAAAACCAAATCTGGACTTGGAGGAAAACCCCTGGTACAAGAATAACAAGCATTTAAAAAAAAAAGCAAATACTAATTAGGTCAGGGGTCTTCAACATTTTTCAGGCCAGGGACCCTCAAACTGACGGAGACATGGAGCAGGGACCCCTACTATATTAAAAAAAACTGTACTAGGCCCAGTACCATGTATAAATGTAGCTTGATATTGTGCATTACTAAGCTTTTGAAATAACACACAGGTTGATTTTTCAAGTTTTTTCTAAATGTGTACAATGTACAGTGAACAGAGTAGCCGTCCCTCTGCCATTTATAAATAGACCTTGTTCACTGATACCAATGCCAATATCAACAATGTCTGTCAACTGCATGGCAATCATGCAGACAAGCTATTCCAAATTACATTTTTATTTGAAACATAAATGTGGAAACCAAAAGATATAAAACATTGTCTAATCAACCAAAAATTCCACGACCCCCCTGTTGAAGACCTCTGAATTACTGTAGGTAATTAGTAGTGTTGTCCATAATCTGACATATTTGAGGCGGCCTGCCACAATATAACTATAGTCCGCCTGGATAACTCTGAATCTAAACATGAACATGTCTGGGAGACTACAAGTCAATGTTGAGTGCTAATGAAAGTGGATGTTAATGTTAATTTATCAACTCTGGTGTTGAATAATTGCCCCCTTGATCCCTTTAAATTCTTTTCAAAGGCCAAGAAGCTGTTACGACAGTCTGGACCAGAGGGGTTAGCAAATCAAAGTCCCTCGACTAGTGTTTCCCATGTGTGAAAACACCTGTGGGAAAGCCGAACAGTCTGACCAGTGTAATTAGCTATCCAATTAATTTGCTTCAAATATTTTCCGGCTTCCAAGAGCAAGAGAGGGTCAAGGAAGGGATAGCTCTCTAGCTAATGAAGACAGACGTGTTGAAGAGGACGACAGCGGCCAACCTGCTGCTGTCAGAGAGCCAGCGAGCCAGGGCACAGGTAAAAGGTGAGACTGACAGCAAAGAAGTGTTCATTGTTCTGTTATTATATTAGGAAATAGCCGGTAAACAGAAATATGTGCTGTGTGACAGCCTATATATGGTATAACTTAATAATCAATTGGAGAGGGCACCATTTCCTGGTAAGAGTCCTTCATAATCTAATTCTGATGGAAACACTGACTAGGACCTAGCCAGGCTAGCGCCGCCTACTGGTTCCGGCAAATTTCATTTGCCTCAAACATGTAGTCAGGACACTAGCAATGCGTTTCGGTTTGCTCCGTCCGCCAGAGCGGACGGACCAATCAGCGAACAGACGGGTAAGTGAAGGCGATGACGTTGAACTCAAGCGCTCAAGATTAACCTATGAGCTTAACCGGTGTATAGCACACGTGACCACCAAGCAGCAGCTATTAGTTGAAGCAAATGTAAGCAACCGCCTCCCGGAAGCAAACGAATCCCTATGGCTCGTGTTCAGACGCTATATGAAATGTAATGAAGTAAGCGGCTGATGCATCAGGCTAACTAGGACCAACTTTTGTGAATCAAAACCATCAACAATCAAGGTGTGAGAAACATCAGTGCGTTGGCCTACAGCACCTACAGCATTTTAGCGAGCCTGTGTCATCTTAGATTTTAGATATTCAGAACAACGTCTATTAAGAGGAGAGTCCAGACGCACTAATGAGGACACTAATGCGACAGGACTGGCTCAAAGTAGCACCCCATCAGTTACTGGACAGTTTTTTTCTCCCTCCCTTTAACCCTTGTTTGAGATATCTGAATTGCTGCCAGTATATCTTATTTAGTGATGACAAGTAATGTCAGGCTTCTGCTAATTATTTCCTCTCACCCAGGACCCTGACTGAGCCATGTCCTGTTTACAAAACAAGGTGGAGGCCTTAGCTGACATTTAATGCGTTTCTAGTCAAAGTGTTAGACTTGGTGTCCGGTCTTAATCTGTTCATCAACGAGATATCCAGCACCACAAGAGACTGGATAGCACACCGGACATGGCACATCCAGGAATTTCACTGGGGGTATTTATTACAAATCAATGAACCCAATTAGTTATATACGTTTTAGATGGGCCAGCTGCAAAATATTATTGTTTATGAATTTCAGTATCTGTTTTTGTGGCTCAAGATGTATCTATGATTACATTTTTACAGCTGAACGTGACTGTACCTGCTGGGGCCGGAGCAGCGGTGAACAGGCCTTCATTGTGGGTGTCCTCAGGGCCGGGGAGCCCTGCGTCAGCACGGGCCGCAGCCCGGCGACGGGGAGACTCCTCAGGCATGTCAGCCTCGCAACCAACATGGTCAGTGTTTATGATCCTGTATCAGCCTGGGAGATAAACACAGGTACAAGTAAAGGGAATGAGTGTGGCTTTGTAGCACGGCACGTCTGTTTGACAACGTGAAAGTCACAGAGCGTTTAAAACAACGTAGGTAACACAGGAATGTCAGTAAGTGAAGAATTAGATTAAACGTTGTTATCATAATGTTTCCCAACAGATAAGTAAGTTGGCTAAGGCTAACTGTAGCTAGCATGTTATACCTACGTAAATGACAACACTGAGTCGTTAACGTGCTATAGTTACTGCAGTCTTACTTTAACAGAATGAACTCACTGATAACATTACAAATGTGTTGTCAGTTGCCGTATATGATTAGTATTTTCGTGAATAATTAGAAGTTACATACCCGAGAAAGCAATGTTCGTCGTTCACCTTTCTGGACACAAGTGCGCAAGTTTCTGACGCAACTGTTTTGCAACCTTCCTGAAGATTCTCAATACGTGCGTCATCATTATGCGCCACGTCTGATGGGAATTGTAGTTCTAAGACAGACAGCGCTTTCCAACCTCCTATGTTTACAACCCAGTTAGAAGTTTCTTGCAGCGGTTCTTGTAGACATAAAGTAGCAGTATAATGTGCAAATGAAAAAAACAACAAAAAAAACCCACATTCAGAGGTTTAAATCATAACAAATTCAAGAATTAAAAATGAAGGCACCAGTACGGTTGTATTGTTTCACTATTGATGCAGTATTGAATTAGTGTGTTTGTAAGGGCCTCGATATACTTGCTGTAAAGTACGCGTACGCGAGCTGCCGCGCGTATCCTGCGTCCGTTTGATGCGTATCCTGCGACCGAACGCACATATCGACGCGAGGTGACGCGACGCAGGATACGCGCGGCAGCTCGCGTACGCGTAGTTTACAGCAAGTATATCACGGGCTTTTAAGTGTTCACGTTATGATTTTGTGTTGTGTTTTTGTTTTTTTACATTTTCATGGAATAACAATACTATTTTCCCCTTAAAATAGTGAAGAGTGAGACAAAAAAATAAAATAAATTGTAGGCTACTTGAGCATAGTGCTTGAGTAGAATATATTTCTTTAAAGACTTTTCTCATTGTTATTTCTCATATTCTAAATTTTGTAACTGTATTCCCAATAAATAAATATCAGGTTGTACAAGTAGCCTACAGCAGCCTAGTATGTCAATCTGCAAGTGTTTTCTTCTGGCTACTATCCATCCACCTCTGTCGAAGTTGGAATGCACGATATATTTATCTCCACTAGATGGAGTGCCTGCCACTTCTTTTGTTAAGACCGCACCAAAAAGAACTGATAAAAACACACATTTGTCCCTAAACAACAGTAATGTTACGCCAATATTCCCAGCTAAATTGATGTTGTTTGTCATATGTGTATTTTCTTTTTTAATAATAGTAATTATTATGAGTTATCACAGACCATAAGATGAGACTTCATAAGGGGTCATGATGGTGCGCCTCCTGCCTGACGCTCCGCTCCTTAGAACCGAAACTTTCTTATGTGATTCACTGAGTCGCAACTTGTTGGATGGACTTGTCCTTCAGTTCACCGGGTGGCCTGACCTGCAGCCTCATCAAACATGACTCCATCTGAACTACAGGCTCCACAGAGAAGACACGGTTGTGCTGCTTCATTTGTTTTGGATTGTTTTTTGTCACACAAGTGAAGAAGTCTCGGGAAGTAATGGAAGTCACTTCTGTCCGGAGTCGCTCCTGGAGGAAAGGCTGATCGACCTCACGGATGAACCGCGGCTCATCGCGATGGTAGGTAGATATGGAGAGAGGACAAACTGGTCCTTTTAGAATACGCACTGTAACATTACATTACACTGGATAGATGTGTTGAAATGGTACGAATAACAACCACAAAGAAAAAGTTTAGTCACTCATTGACTCTGAGAAATCAGTCATTTTGGGGAAGTGACTTACAGTAACGGTCTGGTTTATTATGAGAGCATGACTCCAGTTTGCCTGGCCTGTCCTTTTGACCTGAAACTGCATGAATTCACGAGGTTTTAATAATCTTATCTACCTTATAAATCTGACTTTACTTCTGTGCTAAAATAGATCAGATAAAAGCAAAGTCACTGCTCCAGATTTATAATATTGCCATGCATCATGTTTTTTTTTTACTCTTAAATAAGTTGCATGCATCTGATGTCCACGACCACCACACTGTCCCAAACATATATCTACATAGTCATAGTAGGCCTACATAGCCTACATAGTTAGTCATTCATTAGTCTAGAAATATTTATGACTCCCTCAAACGAAAGTTGAGCCACCTTTTTGAATGAGTATAGCTGGTAACCATAGCAACAGCTCTCCAATAACAAATAATAACTTACCTGATAACTGAATAATAGCTACATTCAATAGCAATACTGATAGACAATTCTGTTCTTCTTATCTGCTGCCTTTCATGATTGAAATTTTTAGATTTTCTATAGAGAAAATTCAGAAATTTTATAGATTTAAAAAAAAAAAAAGGGATGGGAATGTGTAATAATTCTACAAAGTCTAAACTGTAGCAGTGCATCTGGTCTGCCAAGTCACTTCAAATAGAGCTATTAAATAAATGTAGTTGAGTAAAATGCACTATATAATGAATATTGCCCACAATGACTCATTATAACCAGGGTATAACTACCACTGACAAATTTATGGCTGACAAATTTCTATCATCGCACAGTTTAAACTGTAGTAGGCCTATCCCTACTCTGCAATTATATTTCAAACACTTTGTATTTTCTTCTCTGTTATTGTTGTACATCAGGACACATCCTTCTATAATCATCACACCTAAACACTGTATTTCTGAGAGGATCTAAAGAAAAAAAAAATCCTTTATGGGGTTGAGACATGATATCGTGTGACAATACAGTTTACATCTGCAACACAATATCAAGCAAAGTGGCGTTTGGCTGGCTGGCTGGCTGGTGTTTAATCTGTCTTCACATGAGATTTACATTAAATAAAAGGCAGCTATTAAAAGCATTTGTAACAAGATGATAAATGGTGCAGTGGCGGTTTTGTTATGAGCAGATGATCAAACGTGTCATATGCCTCAGTGGTTTGTGAATATTCAAGAATGTCAGCTCGTGTGTATTTTTTTCCTCTTTTACTTAACACAGCAGATGCAATAAGCTGAGATAATTGGTGTACATCTAATTTACCATACAAATGACAAACCTTCAGACTACTTATTTTCTTGATGAATTGTTGTAGCTTTTTTTTGATCATTTTAAATTATATATGGATAAAACTAGAACCGCTTTAATCCAGCACATATCCAGTCCCACAGAACTATAGTGCTGTAGTCAGTAATCATTCCCTCATGTCTTATTCATTAGGCCAGATCATTTTTGGTGTTTGTCTTAATTTGTTCAGGTACAGACACAGTAGAAAATAAGCTGCAGAATTAATAGGCTGCACTTTAAGTCTCCTCCTCTGTTGGTTTACTTCGACAAACTGTGATGTGATGGTGTATTCTCAGAGGGTAAATGAGCACCAGAGGCGTTTAAGGACTTTCCTCTGATGCACCCGACTGTCTCAGACCAGTGCGACATGACTTGCAGCATCCAGGGGCTTAGTCACTGACCCTGTGACGTGTGAATGACCTGGGAGTTTATGTTCCGCGATCTCAGCCCACAGTGGGGGGGGGAGTGAGGGGTTAGAGTCACTCCTGTGTAAAGAGACCTTTGTGGTTGTGGCATGCGGCAGGGTGGTGCAAGACGGAGCTGATTTTTTCCTCCTGGAGAAAACGTGTCTCAGTGTACTGTGCCGTTCACCTTTTCATTACATGGCCGTTCCACGTCAACAAGTGCTCTATTGGAGCTCGAAAACTTCCCATTCCCTCTCTGAGAATTTCACAGGCAGCATCCAACCGTTCACTGTGTGTTTAGACTGTAGTCACTTGCACTGGCCTGTGTGCTAGAAACTGCCCTGGGACAGAAGTTGCAACAGGATGTGAGAACTGGGTCTCCAGATGTGTTACACAGAAACTCAAAAGACATTTCGGGCTCATCAGAATCCAGAAAATGTCGGTCGTGTTATACCAGGCTTTTTCACCGCCCTGCACGGTGCTGCTTGTTTGGTGTCAAACACATGAGTACCTTGCTGTGGTGAGTGAAAAGGCTGGCTTGTCTGTTGCTTGTGGCTCTGCTGATAAATGGCCCCGGTTTCACTAATGTGTCGGCCCCGAGGCTAGACCCGCAAATCATAAGGCATCCCAGCCGTCACACTTGGGATTCTGTTTGTAGCACCTGACAGATCCAGTAAGTGAATGTTTTCACAAACCTAGATGTTTGATTTAGGATTTAAAAACTCCAATACTGTACTGTAGATCTTCTGTGTGCTTGCTTTTGAAATCCTAACTGAGGCATGTTTGTGGGCACACATCAAAATTACACTTTGCCAATTTCCTCAGAGAGGACAGTGTCTCATTTACTCCTGCCGTGTTATTGACCCTTTCACTGGCAGAGGAGGTAGACAGGATTATGTTAAAATCCGAAGATTAGTCAGGGATCTGAACCAAGCTGCTATTATCTTAAAAGTGAACTAATTTTAATCCCACAGGAATGCACAACATATTCCCAAATAGGCATCATTAAAGCCGCCCTTATCTTCATTTGGCTACCCACTGTCTGCCCTCTGCAGACTTAAAAATGTACTGACTGGCCTCCAGGCTCACGGCTCCACAATTTATGGCTCTATGACAAGAAGGCTTTCCCCTTCAATTTCAGCACACTGTGCAGTTATACCTCTCAGACCTGAGACATGTGCCCCCCTCCTCAGTCTCAGTCATTCTTTTGGAGACACAAAGGGGAAGCAGCAAGTCATTAACCCATCACTGTACCAGGAGCTCATGTCACTCAGGGGTTCAGTTAAAAGCTTTCCTCCCAGTGTTGACATGGAGAGCAGCTGGTAGTTAGGACCACATGCTGTCCTGCTACCTATCAGTGGGAGGTAGGCTTATCACTCTGCCCCTGACAGCTCAGCCTTTTTAAACAAGCAGCTTTGCAAAAGTGGAATTACGGCTGAATTACAAAACTGTGCAGCGTGTCACGCATATTTAATTTGTTTCTGGTCTCATTTTTTTAAGTAACTTCTACAAAGACTGACTTGTAAATACAGTGCACCAGCTTTCGGTCTTTGCATGGTGGGTGGGCATGTTCCTGAAATGCACTGGTGCACTTAAAGATAACAAGGAGTTCCTCGTGGGAAGGGCTGGCTTAGATTCCAGTATAACACACTCAGCTGTTTTTCTATTCTTAACCTGCTTCAGATATGATATTTTTGTCTCTGTGTAAATCTTTAGAGCACGGTGCAGTGATGCTTTGCACACCTAGCAGATGGAGGGAAAAAAAGAGTCACAGAAGTAAAAGCGCGTCTGTGGTCTGACTCAGCACCACGGTGTTGTTTCATATGTGCCACACCAGACTTTCAAACTTCCTGCTTTCAATAAACATCACACCGGAAGAATTGAAATCGGAGGTTGCTCAATTGTGCAAAAATGTTTAACTGACAGGTTGATGTTCATTTCATTTACAGGGTGAAACATCGCCTACAGTGAGGAATACAAATAACTGGAAGGCTCTTTAAGAAGGCGACTGGAGACTTGGGAGATTGGCAGAACCTATTAAGAAGCAGTCTGTAAAAGCGTATCCAGACACAGCTACATCCAAGAATGAGGATCAAATACACAATATCCATTGTCTTTTTTGTGGCACTTGTTATAATTGAGAAAGAAAACAACATTATCTCAAGGTAAGTCCGTTTAAGTGACCAATGGAGCATGTTTGATATTTCCAACACCTTTGTGTGTTTGTAGTTTTTCCAAGCTTGAAACAGGCATTTTACAAAAAAATGTTGATGTAAATATAAATAACAGAGGTTTTTAACTTCTTTATGTTTACTTTGAATGCTAATCTGTGGTTCCTCTCTCACTCTCAGGGTGTCAGATAAGCTCGCCTTAAAGCAAACCCCCCAGACCCCACTACAGCTCAGTGGCTTCTCCCACATACTGCTGAAGAACAATGGCTCCTTTACCTCACTCGGCAAGATGGACTCCACCTTCACGGTGATGAAGCAGCGGCTGCAGAACTACAGTGAGCACCAGGAGGTGATGACAAGGGGAAGGAAGCACATTCTCCTGTTAGCCACCACCAGGACAGGCTCCTCGTTTGTGGGCGAGTTTTTCAATCAGCAGGGCGATAACATGTTCTACTTGTTTGAGCCGCTGTGGCATGTGGAGAAGATGTTGACACTGGAGACCGGAGGCACCAACGCTACGGCGGCGGCCAAGGCGTACCGCGACGTGCTGCAGCAGCTCTTCCTGTGTGACTTCTCCCTGCTGGAGAGCTTTCTGGACCCCCTCCCCGTGGACCATATCACCACCGCCCTCTTCCGCAGGGAGTCCAGCAGCTCCTTGTGCGAGGAGTCGGTCTGCAGCCCCTTCATCAAAGGGGTCTTTGAGCGCTATCACTGCAGGACCAGGCGCTGCGGGCCCCTCAACCTGACCATGGCGTCTGAGTCCTGCCTTCAGAAGGAGCACAGGGCCATCAAGTCGGTGAGGGTTCGCCAGCTGGAGACCCTCCGTCCCCTAGCGGAGGACCCACGTCTTGACATTAAGTTCATCCAGCTGGTTAGGGATCCTCGAGCTGTACTGGCCTCGCGCATGGTGGCCTTCGCAGCCAAATACAAGAACTGGAAGCAGTGGGCCATGGGGGGAGACGTCCCCATCGACGACGACGAAGTGAGAAAGCTGAAAGGGAACTGCGACAACATCAGGATGTCCGCAGAGATCGGCCTCAGGCAGCCGCCGTGGCTGCGCCGGCGCTACATGCTGGTGCGGTACGAGGACATCGCCCGGTTCCCGATGAGGAAGGCGACGGAGATGTACAAGTTTTCGGGAATCCCGTTCACTCCACAAGTAAAATCCTGGATCCTGAAGAACACCCAGGCCTCCAAGGAGACCAGCGGCGTTTACTCCACACAGAAAAACTCCTCAGAACAAGTAGAGAAATGGAGGTTCAGTTTACCTTTCAAAATAGCCCAGGTTGTACAGAGGGTTTGTGGGCCAACGCTGAAGCTTTTTGGCTACAAATTTGTAAACAGTGAAGAAATGTTAACAGACAAATCTGTTAGTTTGATTGAGGATAAAGTGTTCAACTTTTTATAGACTCTGATGGACATGAACTCTGAACCCTGATGGAGGACAAACAAACCTCTCTGAAAACTCTGGCTGATATTTGATGACTGATATTTACAGTATTAGGGTCTTTTATCCTGATACAGAGAGCTATATGTATTTTCTGAAAGTGTGCTATTTAAAGTTTTTTTTAACTATTTAAAATGTTCTGATGAAGACAAAGTATTGTTGATCAGAAAATGAATATATAGCTTTGAACTATTGAAGCAAAGTTGTTGGGTAGAGCATGGTAAAAATGGGAAGCTAGAGTATCTTTGTTTTTGCACTTTGGACTATTTTGTTGGTCCAATGTAAACTGTGTTGGTAAGCAAATTTGGGAAAGTCCTGCGGGAAATAGCTCTGTGACTTTGGGCAATATACAGTATTAACTGTTTAAACACTTCCAGGAACCTCACCAGTAACTCCTAAGTTAGCAACAAGAGCTGCTTTTTCACCAAAGAAACTTGAAATAAATTAAATGAAATGCATAGCCAAGGAATTAATTGCTTTGTATAGCAGCGCTCATGGCAGAAAAGAGGAAATACCAATGCTTTGCCAGGTTATTTGTTTTAAATGTTCAGTGCTAAATTTATTTATTTGTTTTTGTTGCTGAAATGTCATGATGACTCCATGGCTGAATGTGCTCCACAGGTTCTTTCTCCCCGCCCCCCTCTCTCTCTCTCTGCAGGGGCACTGTTCTTGCACACGTAGATAGTAGTTTGTTGTACATGCATGTTTGTAACTGGCCAAAAATTGTTTGAAGTTGTCCTCTGGATTGTAGGGACCCTTCCTGTAAAAACAGATGTTTACACTGCTACTGTACGCATACATTCCAACTGCAGCTGGTTTGCAGGATTGTGCGAGGTTTGTCAGCAGGTCTCTGTCTGTTGACACAAGTCTCTTGGCTGGTGATAAAAAAAAGCCCCCCCCTTCCGATACTCTGGCATGCCAGAGTGTTTGATGATGTTCCAGTCTGTTCTCTCTCTCCCTCTTTTTTTTTTTTTTGTTGTTGGCATTTTTGGTTGTTACAATAAACCTTCTACTACTCACTCATTTTCAGTGAGGGTGCAATTTTAAAATTACGAACATAACAACAAAAAACAATAGAAAAACTATTGATCTGTTAAATGTGCAGAGAGGAAGAGCCTCCTCTGTCCTGCATCTAGTTTTATCATAGATGGGGAAGCAATGGCAGAGAAACGGGAAATTGTGGCAGATAAGTATCTCAACACATGTCTCCAAGAAGCAAAGATAACAAACCTTTCATGGCACGACAGGTAGATGCAACCAAGTAAGCAGGATGCACCTTGGGGACCATGAATGTCTGCACGACATTTCACATCACAATGATATTATATTGTTGTTGGCTTGCGTTGCATTGGCGTCTAAGGGCTGGGTTTTGCTTATAAAATAACTAGTTCGTAACAATGTGTTGTCTGACCACATGGGAAATCAAAAGCCCCCTCCCAAATTCAGCATCTTCAAACTTCTGGGGGGGAAGGGCGTTTTCAAAGCTGTTCCGACATCAATCAAACATGCACTTCTGATGGAGGGTATTGTTGCCTTGAGGTCTTCCTGTTATTTGGTCCATTAGCAGCAAAACTGCTCATGGCTGGTTCACATTTATTTGTGTGCATACAAGTGTTTGTTGACCTATTTTGTGCTTGGTGCATAAAAAAAAAGAGAAACTATAAAAGCAACATTCACAGTTCATTTCACAGCTTTAGTTGTGAAACACACCCGGTCTGATTTCCAAGCCTCTTTACTTTTTTGTTTGACTGGTTAATTGAAGCGTCTCTTGCCTCTTTTTAAAGCAAATTTTTCTGCACACTGACTGGTTTGTCTCTGAGAAGGCTAGAAGGAAGGATACTGTGGAGGCAGCTGCCTCGACTTCCAGTGTGTTTACCACTGTGGGCCTGTCTATTTAGGTCTCCAAACCTACTAATTACCCCAACTTTACATATAATGTGGTCCGAGTCATTTTGGTCCACCTGACCCCACCCGCTTACAGAAACGCAGAGAGGCCACCATTTCTACTATCCCTCTCTTTCTGTATCAATTCTCTTTTTATACAAAATAATGATTCTTTTGGTTCAAAGTATAAATTTTCTGACTCATGCCCTCACACACTGCTAAGCTAAACCACCTCAGTGCGCTTCAAGTACATTCACTGATGTCAACAGATCATTATCTGGTTAGCTTGGGCTGGTGGTTCTATTTTAGTAACAAGTGTTACCAGGTCTGCAGCAATGGAGCGCAAACCTAATGAGAAGAGGTTCAGCATTCATAAACTCTTATATTGGAGTGGCTTTATGTGGGATGTGTGGAGGGTGGAGTCACTGTATGGTTGGAGCAAATATAGAATAACCACTTTCCACTGAATTAAAGCCCTCTCACCCCCTCTCCCCCCCGTGGTAAAATGAGGGCATTTAGGTAACCCCACCCTCCTTCTTTCTGTTATATGTTGCCCGGCCACATCAACCGTGAGGGGTTTTTTAAAATATGCAAAGCAGCCCGAGCAGAGGATCTGAATGCATGAATGACACCCGCTGCTGTAAGATCTGTGATAAACAGACACAAAATTGAGGTGATTCAGACGTGTCTCAGAGCTACACATAAAACCCTGCGCTGTTGTAGACGATAATGATGGTTGAGGAGGAGACATAAATCTAAATACACAGTAAATGATCTCACGCGGAGGAATGCAATTCATAAAACTCAGGTTGTTGCAAGTGATAATGAGTGACTGTGTGGAGTGGGAGCAGAATTTCAATGAACAAAACTCACGGCACACAACTCATGAGTGATGAGGAGACAAATTAAGCAGTTTTCATCTGTTATATAAAACTGATGTACTGGAAATGTCATTATTACTGAGCCTTCTGTCGTCTTTGAACATTTTCCAGCTATACATAAAATCTATATGGGTATATTTTTTGATTATATCAGCAAAAGCTTGGCTAGGCTCTGTGGTGCTCTGCATAAGAAGCACTTCTTGGCCAAATATCATGCTGCTTTGAATAAAATTCAGCCTGTAAAACCTGTTTCTTCTCCCCTTTTTTCCGTTTTTCCCTCGACATTTATTGACAGTGGATCAAGTGTCACGTGAACAGTCTCGCTCGTTATTAAAGCCAGACATTCCTCTAATTTTGTGCTCAAACAGGAAACGGTAACCTGGGGATTTATGAGTGCTGTTCTTTTTGGTTTTCTTCACACATACGACCATCGACAGACATCAAAGATCCGACATGGTTTGGTCCCACTGCCACAGCTGCACTGATGTGTTTGCTATCGAAACAGTGTTTTCTCACAGCAGTTTAGAAATAAGTTCACACATGATGGCCACAATAAAAACTTATCTACATGCATATGCTTCCACTGACATCCTTTTATCCTTATCGCGTCTGTTCATCTCTAAGGGGGAAGTAAGCAACAATATAGCTTCCCCCTTTGTCTGTGACCTGTGTCACTAGTTTTTGCAAGTGAACATGTCACTGCAGAGTTACATTTCTGCATTTCTCTGTGGCATGACAAATTAACATTTTCTTTCGTTTTTCTTGTGAGTACCCCGTTGTGGCTGACCACCCCGTAAAAACCTCTGACAGAACGGAAACGAATGGCCATTTTCTCTGGATTTAGATTCAGGAAAACACGTTTAAAAACGCCTACGAGATGTGGGCAGAAGCCGAAGCTCTGCGACCATTACAGCAACCGAAATGTATTAAGAAACAAAATAACAATAATTGTGATGACTATGTGGTGTCTTTAAAAAATAAATGTTGCAACTGGTTCTGTAACTGACAGTTAAAAGTTTAGATCTTCTCTGAGGTGCTGAAACTGTACAGATTTTAAAATGTCGCCTCACAAAGCGTACTGTAAACTCAGTTTTCAGTTCTGTTTCTGCTTCTTTCGTTAATGCTTCAGGGCTGAATGACCCCTGGTCCCAAGACACAGACTCATTAGAATAAACATGAGGGATTTTCTGCCCAAATACAGTAAAATCGTTGACTCTACTAGTTGTTGTTTTTTTTTTCTCTCTTACATTGCATTTGTTTTAGCTGGAACACTCTTTATCATTTGGATTATGACCTCAGTGTTTATGCACAGCACTGCCAACCCCTCGACCCAGTCCCACAAGAGACCGCGAAAGTATTACTCCCACCCTAAATTTAGAAATCCAACCTAGACGTGTCATGCATTGTAGCATACCACTTTGTGTCAAGTCTGCCCTCTGCAACACAAACAATGGCTCTGTGGGTGAGGGGAGAGTTTAAGTAAATACTTGGGGTTAGGTCAGCAGGTGGTGCAAAGACAGCAGAATGACAAAGTGCTGCCCTGATTGTCAGTGAATAGGTCCATTCGTGCAATCCCGGAGGAGTAAAGAACATTTACAGTTTTTTCATGTTTTCTTTGTTTATTTCCTAAATTCCTGTGTTGCGTCTTATTAAAGCCCAAGTAACACAGGCCTACTGTAGATTCCTCGAGTACAAGATGTGCCACCGTTCGCATTTTGAATCAAGGTTTGTGAAAGAAACTGTTTCCCCTGCCAGATCTGGTGGGCATACTAACACAAAGCTTCAGTCTTCTCTTACATCAATACCTCCTTTTGTGTCACCACCGAGCTAGAGCGAAGGGGGTCTTTAAAAAAATTTAGAGCTACTGAATGGTTCGCTCCATTTGTCCCACTCTGATGGCTTTGCTCCAAATTCTTAGTAAGTGCCTTTCTACTGCCACTACCACTCACAATAAAACAGACATTACAGTTTAGGGCTAAAAGGAGCAGAAGGAGCACGGGGTGGTTAATGAGAAACATTAAGCATCAGTGGAGAATCTCCTCATTTCCCCGAAGATGTGGCCCTGATGCATTTACCAATTATAGATGAATCTCCAGCCTCTACAGTGTAATGACAGGCCTTTTCCTTTTTGACATAACAGATGCCATGTGAGCACCGACCATGTGATGCTGCTGGCATGGCTGCCTCAGATAAAAAGGGTCCAATAACGACGCGGGGAAATGTTTGCACAGCCAGACCGGAGTGACCGCCGGAAGCAGACGGCGAGGATCCATTTTTACATATAGGAAATAGGGGGCGATGGTGGGCGGGGGAGAAAAATGTACCGCAACCATTCAAAGAATCAAAACTGTGGGCTTTCACTCCCACCTTTCTGACTGCTCACTCCGATGTTTGTCACTGGGGAGGAGAAACAAAGAATCATTTGTGTCCCTCGTAGCGTAACACGCGCCACCGACCGAGGAAGAGAGGAGACAGTTTATTTTGAGTTTGAAGTCGAACAATAATTACAGACTGTGGCGCCCTGTTATTGGATCCAAAATTTACAGTTGTCATAGCAAACATTAAAAAGATGTATTTTTTTCATATTTATTATACTGTGAAAATTCTAATACGGGTCAGTGACAGAAATAGAGCTGTGAGCTGTATTAACGTTATACTCTTACATCCACATTTGACCGCAAACCACGGTGCTAAAATAACAGAGCGTCCACAGCAGGCCGCAGCAGGCTAGCATGGAACTCATAAAGGAACAAAATGAGGATCATATGGTCATTTGTCAACTTTAATGTTACTAACGTGCACTTTGAAAACCCCACTTAAATAGGTGTAAGGGATAATGAAAACAAATGAAACATGTGCAGGTATTTCCAGGAGGATGTCCATCAAAATTCAACCAAACGAGGGATATTTAAAGGATAGACAATCATGGCTTTCCTCTCCCTTTGTCCTGCTCTATCTCTACCTCCTCTAATTATACTCTATATAAAACTGTAAGTGTCAACACAACAGGAACCAACTCAGCTCTCTTTCAACAGTGGCCACTCTGATTGGAGGAAGCAGGAAGGGGAACATTTTCATACCTTTGCCTCGGACATTTCTCGTACACAAAGCTGCTCTATTTCTGGTGCACAAGGCTGCGGTCTTATATGGTTCATGGAGGGTAAAATTCCCCTTGATGAAAAACACGTTATATAAAGAGGCCAGTGCGTCTAACGAGCCAACGTTTACCTTCTCTTATCGCAAGATTCTTATCAAAAAAATGAGGTCCACTCCCAAGAGGGCACCTAGAATACGTACTCACTTGTTCCCATCCCAAGAACCACTTGTCTTTTTGCCTTCTTTGTGCAATTCAAGCTGGTTACAGTTACTAGAGACAAAGAGGCATTCAGTTACTGTACACTGACTTTGTATTGCTGCCTATATACACTTGGGGCGTGTACATTACCACTGACTTTGTAGTTTGTTAACTTTTCTCATTATCTATTTAAAAGCACTTGTACATCATGTGACTTCAGTTCAGTGGTAGATTCAGTCTGCTGCAGATCCAGACTGTCACATACTGTAACCCCTGCTCAGGTTAACCAGCTCAGCAGATCCCAGTTACTGTGATCCCAGCTTCTAATCAAGTTTAATATGTGTGATTTGGTGGTTAAGTTGCTTTTAAATCACACGTTTAGAGGTGGTAATTTATAAATTAAAGGGGGGCCTGATGGTACCTGATGGTTGGCAGTTCTCTGGCTTGGCCCGACCCCAGGCTGCATCAGGAAGGATATCTGGTGTAAAACCTATGGCAAATTAAACATACAGACATTTGAAAGGTGACAACGACAAATAATTTGTTAATTACATTATTAAAAATGACTAGGAGATAAGATACATTGCTAAACAGACATCATTATTATATGCTGTATTGGAGTATTTAGTTTAATAATGAAAAGAACTCATTCTGTTTCTCCCATTTCCTGCACTCTATCTAAGCCACAGTGCAGTATTTACATTTTTTGTGTTAAGTTTGGGTAAAATAAACAGCCTCAAGGAGAATAGGATAAACTTTCTGTCTGTTATACAGTTTGCCAGACAACGTGGAACCTTTAAAACCATCAACACCTCCACCGCACAGCAAAAACCTGTTGTTTTACTGTATGTCGCTGTGCACCGACCTGCATCTCACGCTGAGGACGGGTTCAGGTGTGCATACTTTCAACAAAGGACAGAAAAGACTTTCATTATCATCATCATTACAGAGGCAGGGTGAAGCGGACGGGCGGCGCGCTGCACACATACCGCGCAGGACAAACCACGGCTGGCCTCACAGCGATGTCCCCTGCAGTTACACAAACATCTGTGTGGCACTAGAATGTGCAGAACAGGTGGTCGGGCCAGGACCCTTCATTAATGCCTGATGACGGATGAGCACCAGTTGATTGAACTGAAAGCACCTCTCTTCTTAAGTCTGACAATGTGTGGTTGCTGTGTTACATCTCAGTATAGGCCTACACTCAGTTAGCAGTTTATTAGGGACACTTCAGTCCTCCTCTCTGAAGTTTAAACTGAGTGCACTTCATTTATTTCAGCGCTGCTTAGCCTCAGTATTATGCTTTTTTTTTCTTCACATTTTCATCTATATAAAAGGAATTTGAGTTGTTTCCCACGCTCACACAAATCATCTGGTGCAATTTGTGGTTCGGTTTCTTGTTCAAGGACACTTAAGGACACTTATCTTTGGTCCCTGGCAAGAAAAAGTTAAAGAGCCTCTTTTCCCTCCCTGCTCCTATTTACACTCTTTCCAACCACGCTGGTACTGTGTTAATTTCTGCAGGAAAGAGGCCCCACCACGGGGGGAGACACACCTCTCTTTACTTTTCCAAGGGCAGGATCTGAACTTTGAGCTGATAGAACACCTACTCTCTTGTGTTTAGTATTTGGGGAATGTGCTGCAGTTGATCTGTGGAGGTAAAACACACTGATTTAGTGTCACCAATATGAGATGAAGGTGAGTTTAAAACACACTGCAGGGAGTAGGATCACATATCAGCTTCCCTTTGCTGGCTGTGACATTAACAAATGTAATTGATACACCAAATTAGAAGATCTGAGGTTAAATGACATAACACATAATCCAAAGAAAGCGGCCACAAGCCACGTGCAGCCCTCATATGGCTCGTTAAATGACCAGTTGCTCAGGGGCAGATAAGTCAGTTCCCATGCTCGCCCTTGACTTTTCTGTTTCACAGATGCTGCTAATCAAATGTCTGGCAGTGTGACGTGTAACCCAGCGGTCGATAATCTGATGGCAGCAGCTTGAAACAGACAGACAGAGCTGTGACTGTGGCTCCGGGGGCCCCCCGCTCCAGCTGCATCACAGAGCTGGTGTTTGGCTAAAAGAGAGATAACATGACGTTAGATAGTTAAGACCAAAGCAATGATTAAAATGTCAATTATTTACTGACCCAAATTATTCACTGACCCAAAATACTGTATTTATTGTTGTTTTGCACACAACAAAATTGATTATATGGTCTAATTTATGAGTAATTAAATCGATATTTCTGCAATGTTAGTTATTTAGTATCTTGGAGAATGGTTTTAGGTTCTTACAAATTTTCCCAATATAAGTTCATATAGGTCTTTATGTTTATTGAGAACATGTGTTTGTTAACTAAATTTCTGTACATAAAACAATATTTTCAGAAGTGTGGACGTGTTTGAATGTGAAAATCCAGACCGTGTAAACCGAAGAGTGATACAAGCTCAGATATATCATATGTACTGTATTTCTTCCTGAACTGAATGTGCAATTCTTGTTGGGACTAAACTCAACATCACAAATCCTGGCATCTGTGTCGGTTTTAATGTTTATTAGAAAATGAGGCTTCACCATTAAATTTATGGACTTTTTCCTGTACTTTATGTTTATTGTGCTGAAAAGTACCTTCATTTCAATTTCACCTTCAATTTGATTTCAAAGTCTACACATATATACTGTATGAGAGTATAGGATTTATGCATTATATCTAAAAATTATAATTTGAAATGCTGTAAAAAATAATATATTGCAATATGTTATGGATGTTGTACTGTATGGACATCATGGTATCGGCATTGAGAGAATATTTGTGCTGGTCACTGTAGGCAAGCAGGCTGCTAATAAAAGCTAATAAACTTTCCTCTAGTGCCTGATCGATATTACTGCTTTACTGCTGATTTGACATAATCTAAAGATGCTTAAAATGCCATGATCAAAACAAAGATAAAATGAATATAACAGCGACCTCCTTTACAGCCTCCGCTCTGGGACAAACCAAAGTGAGCTCTGTAAAAGCAGAATTGCACCTCATAAAAGAGATAATTCCTATGTTTGTGTTTTGACTTTGCACGTCAAACGAAAAGGCGTAAACACCCACCGCGAGCCCCACAGCACAACTGCAGCCCTTAAAATTGCCTCAAAACTCTTAGTTTACGTGCAAACTTTAAATAAAGCGAAATCTCCAACCTTCAATTTAGCCGTGCAAGTCAAACCGAAAGGCCCCTGGTTTTACAGAGTCAGTGATTTTTAAACAGAGACAGCTCTGAAGGAGTGAACAAACCCTCAGTGCTATATACAACACTGTATGGTTGGCTTGGACGACATGCTAACAATTTACCAGAGAGACCACCAGAGGAAACCAAAAAGAGACATGGAAAAGCTTCTGTTGCACAGTAACATACACGAGACACATTCAAGTGGGTTTTTAACATGAGAATCACTGTGAAGAAGTTAGTAAAGTAGTAAAAATCACGTCCTTCTGTTTAAAAATAAAAGCTCAGGCTCCCTACAGAAAGATCTGTCTAGTAACCATGAGTCCCTGTAGAGGTCAGTGTGCTCCAACAGTAGAGCAGCAGTCAATGAAACTTTGCCTCTTTCCTCAGCAGCAGCAGCACAATGATTCACACCATCATCACTCTTACCAACATCTGTTCTTAACATCTCTGAGCGTCTATATGCGGCATCATGATGCTCTACCCTCCAACAACTCCTATACTCTAATTTACAGCGCAAACTTGGATATATATATTGTGTCGACAGATATATGAGGAACTGTGAAGTGATTGTGCTGAGTTACAGCAACACAAAGAACAAAAAAAAAAAGAAAAAAGAAATTTGATCTCACTTTTATCCTCTCCTGTCTTCAGTTTAAAACAACATTGCGTGACGGGTCGGGAGCGTTTCCGACTAATTCTGACGTCCCCTTGGATTTTCTGATGTGCTAAGTTTGCACAATGGCAGCGGCGACTCCAAGTCTTAATTGTGACTAAAGAAAAGTGGGCTTCCCTGTCTGGGCCATCTGCACGGTATCTCCTATGATTACTTCCTGATTTTCTATAGCGAGGAAGTGTGAGGAATTACCTCTTCAAAGGCATGTGTGCCCCACCAGCACTAATCCCTAGTTAATGGCCAGTAGAGGCAACAGACCCCAACAACCTCACATCCTGCAGAGGTTTCATGTACATAATTCCTCTGCCAGGTTAAAAAAAACACACACTCAGCAGTCCAATTTATCAAAAGGAAAAAAAAAAAAAACTTGTTTAAGCTGTAATCATGATTGCAGAAAGAAAAGGAAAGGAAAATAAATATTAAACTGTATCCTGAACCTCTCTTTATAAAGTTCAGGGTCAAATACAGAGGTGCATTCACAACCTCATTTAAAAATAAAGTAATTCTGAGAACTGCTTTTCAGAATCATACAGGATGATTGTTTCTAACTACCTCTTTAACTATGCCTATTCAGCAGCACAGCTAATAAAAAAAAGAAAAAGACTAGTGTAGCAGTGATTAGTGATAACTTTCATTGTGGCAGAGCTCAGGCAGTTGGAGTGGTTTGTTGCAGTGACTCTGAGGAAACAGGCACAGCTCTCCCTGGTGGCCTCAGGCTGAACCAACAGACCGTAATTGGACTCACAACCCTCCAATTTACAGAATTAAGGAGACATCAGCCTGTCTTATTCTGCTGATTTGTGCACGAGACAAACACTTCAGGAGGAAAACTCTGAGGCTGAGGTTGACAAAAAGGAAAATCAAGATGAGACGACTGCTGCAAGTTCAAAATCATTGATATTAAGTGTGTGTCTGTGTGTGAGTGTGAGGGTGAGGGGGGGGATTGTGCATAAACCATCTAAGCCATTTCCTATTAAACGACCCCCCGTTTTGCTGTGGAATCCTGACGCATAGATTTGTTTGTGGTAAGGGACTCCAATTAACGCTTTAGCGCTTCAAAGTCAAATATTTACACTAATACAAGCACAATTAATTGGGATTAATATAGTGAAACATGGATGTTGTTGCTGCACACATGTAGAACAGATGCCACTGAGCCTTGGGGAAGCGCAAACACTTCACTTTCACGTCGCTGATCTCTCTGGCTGCTTTGCAATGATTTAGCATTTGTTCAAATTATTCAGACATCACAGTTTGTGCCATGTGACCTGTCAACGCTCGTTACACAGCGGATAAGCCTGAAGAGATCTGACACGTCAAGGCCACTGTAGGCGTTCAGATTTGTTTAAAAACACCAATGCTTAAAACTAATATTTTGTCCAAATTCAAGAAAATGTGTTGAGGGAATTCTTTTTATCAATGATAATTGTGGTTTGCAACTAATATTTATCAAAAACCAGTCATGGGTAATGTAAAAAAGACATCTGTTGAAATATTTCCACTATTTCATCTCAAATAATTCCACATCCCCATGATTCAGTGCTTTCCAATGTGTTATTTATTCATTCATGTCTACAGATGAAGATTGTGCTGTTGATCTTATTTATACTACACATAGTAATTTCTCTGCAAGGTTGCAAACACTTTGATTGGTAATTTCTGGATTATTTGTTCGCCTTTTCCAATATTTATACCCTCTGAAATGGATATCAAGACCGTTTTCAGCTAATGGTCGAAGGTTTCCTCCTCGAGCTCAGCGAGAAGACCGTCTATTGGTCAAACCACGAAATGTTGAATCATTAATTGCCTCACCTTTTGGCTAATTCATAATTTAGTGAACTGGGAGTGAAGCGTTTAGCTTTTGCTGGCTATGGCCCGCTAAGTGAAATGGTGTGGAAAGTGTGAGGTCATTAACCTGTTACAGGTATGTTCTCTCCTCATATTGGGGATGATGTATTCCAGCCAACTGTGACAAAAAAGAGGGAGAACCCGTTGGACGGACGGGGCCAGCGATTCGTTTTCTACTAAAACTTCATTTTAAGAACATTAGGTTATGAAAAGTTGATATGGTTTTTAATTAGAGGAGATATCTCTTCATATCTGGGGGAGATTTCCACTCTGCTGCTTGTGTGAGGTAATTTCCCATCATCCTCCTGTGCATACCACGGTGCAGTGGATTCTTTAACCTAACCATTATTTCTTTGCTATTGTCACTTAAATATTCATCTAAAGATAAGACTGCATTCAAGCACTTTTATAAGACAGAATTAAGATGCATCTACATGTTTTTTTTCCATTTCATTTGGCTTTTATATATTAGTGAAAACTCCCCTCAATACTAATTTGTATAACTTGGGGCTGGGTGATTATTCACTCTGATTGTGTATTGACTTTCATGGGTATGTTTAACATATTGTATTATTACATAGTTCTGTTGTGCAAACTAATAATTCCAAGAAAACTGTAATAAACTGAACTTCGGTCTTGTTGTATGAATAGATATGAAGGGGTAATGTGATATGTAATGTGTGGTTCACTCTATGAGACATCAATTTGATTATGTTGAGTGTGATTTTGCAACTGCATATTATATATCGACACTCAAATGATATTTATTTATATGTTTTATTAATTATCGAAGTATGCATCTATATGCTGATAGCAAGTAAGTACAAAAATATTAATTGTCTCTCTTTTTTTTTCTTTGGTAAGACATCTGTCACCAGGTTTTCTGCTTATTTTTATTCTACCTGAAACAGATCGATACAGTATATCTGAACACAGTGATTATTTTTTTCATATGTTTTCGTCTGAGCCTCGTGTGGCTAAAAAGTTAAAGACTAAAACCAAATGTTAAAATACAGTCCAAGATTTAAATCATATTTTCAATTCAATTTCAATTAGTTCAGTTTCTCATTCATATTATTTGGCTTTCTGAATGTATTTTGGCTCCTACTGTACCTACCTTGTGTTTTTGTAAGTTATAAGACGTGGATGCTGTAAAACTACAATTTCCTTTCAGGATTAATGAGTTACTCCATCTATTTATCCATATCAATTATATATATATATATATATTTTTTTTTTTACATTTGGCAGATAAAGCAGATATTTTCCATTATATCATACTGTATGGTTTTGCATCAGTTCTTTGACTTCAACTCCTGCATACATTTCAATACACTTAATGTTTTCAGTGACGCTCTGTTTGACTCCGTACAGACGAGGCCATAACTCCTGATGTTTATCGATCCTTCAGCCTCTGTTGAATTTATTTCTACAAGTCTATACAAATCTGTTTCTGTGCAGCCTATTGTACCAGAGGGGTTAATGTATTATACAAAGTGTTCAGATCAGGGATTAGATTTTCCCCCAATTCCATCAGTCAATTCTCGGTGCTCTCCGGGGCATTCATCATTTTGACAGTTGCAGATAAGGCAATTATTTTCCCCGAGCAACTACAAAATGTAGACAAGTGCTTCTGTGACAGTGTGTCTGTTTGAGGGGGGAACACAAATATTATTCCACCAGTCACTGATGGCACATATTGCTTGCTACAAAGCGATATCCTCTGTAACACAAAAGAAACAGATGTTAGGAGCATTTGTGTGTCCTAATGCACTTCAGCGTTTCGTCTTTTCACAGTGTACTGAAGCTCCATACTGCAGTTCAATAAGACATTTGTTGTTAAGGCCTTGTTCTCAGCTGCTGGAGTAAACATTTACTTAGCAATGTGGGCAATGACTTCTTTTTAATGGCATTACACTTATGTTCTAATTGTCATTTAAATACCATTTAGATTTATTTTCCAGACTCTCAATGTTTAGTGCATTACTCTTCACTGTAACATGACAGAAACAAAAATGAAAGCATATAGAAGCATAAATAGAAAATCTGCATACTAACTGCGCAGCTCTATACCAGCCACAGTATAATAAAATAATACACAGATGATGACAGAAATAAAAACCAACAACTGCACCTTTGCACTTGGATCCAGTTTTAAACATGATTTTGTGCATGATATCTGTGTGAATGCAGACAATGCCCATCCTGCTGACCTGAGATCTGTTCCACACATTAAAGCTGCATCACTATCAAATAAGTCTTGTGTGAAGCACAAGAGGCTGTCTGTGATCTCCTCTACAAGCCCCTGGGGGGCAGCAGAAGACCTTCATTTCTGCGGCAGCACGGCTGCTTACGGCTGACATACACCACTGTCACCTACTGCTGAGGCTCAAGTCAGGACACCATTCAGGCTGCTGATAAATCCTTCCACAACAAACAGTACAGTTTGCTTCTGCAAACACAACAAGCAAAGATGTCACTGAAACTTCTGCATCTCTGTGTTTGCCACATGCATTTAATTGCCAGCTTTAAGAATTAGAGATGTAGTCTTTCCTATACAGGTTAAGGGCTTGTTTAATGTAGATCATTAGGACTGTGTGTTTATACAAAATAACACTAACTAATCAAAATGTGTTTGACTATTTATGTTAATTTTCCCTGATAAATTAGATAATAAGAGATAACTGCCAAGCATATTGGTCTGTTGTCATTCATGTCATAGAAAGACAATGAGCCTGTCATGTGCTACATACAGGCATGTTGGGGATAAAGAGCTTCACAGAAAAGTATCCACATAATGTCAATATTTCAGTTTTTTATCTCACAAATGTGCGACAAACAATTTTTGAATGGAAAACCACACAGCTCTGAAGTGTAAGTGTGCTTTTGATAGATTATGCTCCCTATATGACATAATACCTTTAACATTCATATTATAAGTGTGTACGTGCCAGGTTTTGAGTGGCTGGCGTTGTCTGGAGCTCAGAGTTAATAAAGGTGAGAGAGCAGGGGCAGAGCAGGAGGATGACGTGAGGCTGAGCTCCGGTCTGTCATCGGATCAAAGTGGGAACTTGTTCTCCCATCGCTGTCAGCACGTTTTAATGATCGCTGAGCCGGGCCGAGCTGTTCCTCCCTAAAAACTTTCCCATATACCAAGTGTCTGATAGATTCATAGCTTAATCATTAACTTGTACTTAATTCGTCTGGAGCAACATTGTGCTCAAATTACAAGGGGATTCTGGCAAAGGTCGGTGTCATGCAGCGACTAGCACTACCTCTAAAAATAAAGACAGATGTGAATAGTAGCATGTCAGTGATTTAATACTGACAACAAACAGAAATGACAAAAATTAATGTGATCTTACATTTCAATAAAAATTTAACATACTAAACCCCCATCTTGAATATGCTGATGATTTTTTACAAATGGGAAACATAACTCTCCTTGTGATGCTGGTTGGATAAATAGGGTATTCTGGCTGTATCAAAACATCAACTACAAAGAAGACATGTTTAGGGGTGTGTAGGATGTGTCTGCATGATATGAAGTAGTAAGTATAAGTAAACCACACCCTTAAACTTGAATCTTATAGAATAAGTGTTAAAATAAAAAAAATATTGTTGTCTCTGTAGCTTTGAGAATATGGACTATGGACGGTAGCATGTCTGACTAACAGTTTCATCATATACTCAACTTTACGCACAGTTTCAACTGAGGTCATTGTGCGTTAGCATCAAAGAACAGTCATTTTTTTTGTTGTAATTATTTTCCAGTCAGACAGAAAACAGATTAGATTAATTTAGTGAGTTGAATACATCTAAAATACAGAATAAAAGCACAGGCACAATTTATGCACCTTTCTTGAAAATCTATTATCACCTGTATAAAAAATAAAAAATAAAAAAACCTGATCTTGTGGTAAATAAAATACTTCTCTGGGACAGAAATATGGAGCAAAACAGTTAAAGGACAGTAAATGGACAAAACGAGAGTAAAATGATGATTCAAATAACAAAAACAGTGTCATTATTGGACTGACAAAGGTTTCATGAGGCCATCTGAGCTGAGCTGCTGAGACAATAAATCAAAGAGAGAAAGAAGGCCAGAGCCTTTATGGGGAGTGCCACCCATATATTGACTGCACATCATAGCAGCCCTCATGTTGTAGGCTGGATTATAAATCCCATTTCTAAAAGATATATGAGACTTTTGATGTGTCAGACCTGCCTTTTCTTCAGCCTAACCAGATGTTTGATTTTTTTTTTTTTTTACATTTACAATCACATTATCCCCAAAAGAGTTTCAAAGTCAACTTGAAGGTCACTTAAGAGTATTTAACGCATTGAACGTTTAATCCAATTTTTTCCCCCCATACAAAGCCACTAATAGTGTTACTGTTTGGATCAGTACAGTGTTAGTAATACTACTAGTAGAGTTTGTAATTTCAATGATCTTACCCTCTTTTGTGTGAAAGTTTCCTGCCCGGCTGTGCGTCTGACAGGACACACGGTGCATGTAATGAATGAGCTGGCTGCTGTAAGGCCTCTATAGGTCTGAAAAGTAGTTTCAGAGAGAGAGAGAGAGAGAGAGAGAGAGAGAAGAAAAAGACCAGTCAACAGATGAGGCGAAGACAATCCAAGATGAAGCGGGGATCAGCCCCTTCAAACTGTCCCAGCGCAGACCGCTGTCCCAGTACAAACTCCTGTCTCTCAGCCCGGTGGGGACGTAGAGCTGCAACGTTAAGGCTGTTTGAGTTCAGATCAAATGTGTCTATTTTAGCAGGTATCACTAAACTGGTCAAATACATTATTGCATCCCTGGTTTAGCGTACTTCCTGACTTTAATTTGGCTTCAGCATCGATCGAACTTACTTTGCTTTAAAGTAAAGTGTTACATTCAGAAGAATTAGTTCCCCCCTCAGGAACTAAGAAACTAAATTTGTCCAAGGTCAATAAAATACTCCAACCTGAGGACAATAATGTATGTTACATCCTTGGTATTTCTTCCTTGCAAATGTACTTTCTACAAGAGACCATGACATATCTTTTAGCTGCTAAAAAATCTTTAAATAAAGAAGAATGAAGAAATCAACTCAGGAGAATATTATTCTTTTAGAAACAGTATTTGACCATCACTACATGTCTGGCGAAAAGCTCTGGAATGAATTTAGCTTGACTATACAGCTGAAAAATAAATAAATAAAACAATTAAATGTAAATACACATCCAAATGAATGTGCTGTTTCTGGTGACTGGTTCCAGTTTTGTTGTGGTGGGTGACCGCAATATTTCTGAAAAACCCCATGTCTATAACTTTGTGTAACACTTAATGCCTCGACGTTGTCTTTGCATGAGGAAAAATATTTACATTTCCGCTACATGGATTGTGGTGAAACTATTACTGTGTCTAGAGTGACTTATGGTAAGTTTACAGTCAGCGCTTTAGAGCACAAACAGATACACACACACAAACATACAGAGAGAACTAAACACAAGTGCATGACCATGCACACACACATACACACACATACACCATCCTTCAGAACCATTGATTCTGTTTTGAATAGTGTATTTTCTCCTCAGTCGAGATAGTCTTGCTACTGCCCATGCTGTTAGTGCGCCAGGCATTTTCAAACTCTTTACATCCATTACATTCCACTAGGTAAATACCTAATGCTGGAAACATTTGTCAATGTATGCGCCTGGCTGAACAGAATAGATTATTGGGGGCTGAGTAAAATACACTGCATTTCCAAACAGCACTATGCCTGTGACATATTAAAAACTTCACACAAACCTCCGTGCAGCCCCCACACCCCCTCCTGCACCGAAGATATGTCATATTTCAAGGAAATAAAGCTCGCAAACAATAGTAAACATTCTTCGTAAAGAATAGGAACGTCAGTATTTCAAATACCACGAGCAGCGTGGCCATTTCTGCCCCTTTAGCAACGATATAGACCATTTTCAAACCCTCCTCTTGTTTAGAGGGATAATTAGCAACAGGCAATTTATTTAAATGGCAAGCACTGTTTATTATAAGATCATCCTTCAACTGGATCACTCCTGGATGTAATGTGCAACCATTTATCCCAAGAACAGTGTACTGTGAATCCCTGACTTACATGACTTGAGGCTATTTATGACTTTTCTGTTTTTCACCGCCATTTATTAAATTAAATTTTGGATATATTTTCTGTTTTATTTTAAATCTCTATCATATTTGTATTGCTTGGTGTTCCGTTACATCTTCATGAAAGTATTTTCAAATGCCTTATTGATTAAATGTGCCATCCAAATAAGTTTGTTTTGCCCTATTAACGTTATTAACATTTGTCTCTGACTCTCCAGTATTTATTGTTGTCACCTAATGACTGAAAACTCTGGATGGCTGTGGAAAGCGATTTCTGCCATTAAAAGCAGATCAGAGCAGATTTAAACCATTTTGTAGAGAGAAACATCATTGTGGTGGAGTCTGCAGAAACATTTTTCCCTTTTGAATTACCACAACATCCAAACAGGGAGGGATAACCGACTCATTCTTGAGCCTGAACACACCTTAGTAGTAATGGGACCAGTTTGAGCTTCATTAACTGGATTAGCACTTCTCTAAAATGGCTGGTATGAATATGCATGTAGCTGTGGGATGTCCTTTAAAATGCGAGTTACGGAAAACAATGTGGATTTTTTTTTTTTTTTTTTTTTTTTAAACCTCTGAGTTACTGTTATCAGTTACACTGTCACGCCTAAACATGGAACAGTTGTACATTAAAGTGACAAAGTATCTTGTCTTGCAGGGAACAAACATGAGTTATATGGCATATGAAGTAATACACTATACCCTGTAATATTCACTGAAGACATTATGTTTTATAGTCTCTCTTTGTATGATAGCATGTGCGTTGGGTATCTGGAAAGCTTTCTAAGAACGCAGCAGTGTGATGTAAGTCCATAGGAGAAAGAACATTTTATCTCTTTGTGATATTGAAGTAGTTTTCATGATTACGAGATTCTTTATTTGCAATTTCATCATATACAACTGCACTTAATTGAATAAAAAGTTTATAGCCATCTCTAACAATCTGAGTTTGTATGTAGACACAGGTGCAGAGGACATTAAACCAACACGTTTAGAAGACTGTGCAGTCTTGGTAGAGGACTTTTCTTTGCAGACTTTACCTGTTACAACCTTTTAAAAACTACTTTACATGTTCCGGTTATTATCATCACGTGACTTAACATACTGTCACAGATAGTAGTCTTAGATGATCTCAATCTTTGCCATTTCTTTACATCAGCAAGCCCTCTCCTTCTACTCCTGTTTGATCTTCAGTAATTGATAGAGAATGGGACTCCTGTGGCCGACCCTCTTCAACAAAGATACACAATAAAGAGCAGAGACTAAGAGTGGACGGGGTGATGTCGGGTCTCTTATTTGGGTGTTTTTCTATTCATTCCTTCGATATTCCATTCCTGGTTCTGCTTCATGGGTTTGTCTATTGTGGAGTGCTGAATGGGAGAGCGCAGGAGCGTCTCTGCTTCCGTTAATTAGAGCTTTTTGCAGCTTCTGCTCCTTGAGGAGTCAAAGTTTAAGCAGCGGAAAGAAAGAAAGACAGAAAGAAAGAAAGAAAGAAAGAAAGAAAGAAAGAAAGAAAGAAAAACCCTCTGTGCTGCACCTTAGTCCTCCATTTTGGCTTTCAAAACATTAAAAGATATAGTTTACCACAGGATGGGGTGACGGTGGCTGTGATGTTGGGGCAGCTGAGGCAAAAATAAAGAGTTAAAAGTGATTTCATTGCACAGTTTTTTTAATAAACTATGAAGTTTTGGAAATCTCAAAAGTATAGCTAGTGTTTAAAATACTATCTTGGTGCCAGATCTTTGAGATTAGATATTGCAAAGACAGAGAAGTGGTGTAAGTTCATTGAGAGTTGAAAGTGCTGGGACATTTCAAGGGCTATTATATGCATACTGATTGTGCAGGAAGCCCTGCTAGTCTTTACACATGAAATGACCAATTGTTCGTGCAGGCTTAAGTGATGCACGAGAAAAAAAAAAAAAAAAAAAGTCCTGGGGTATGTTATGACATGTGGCTATGGGTGTCCTTTTATACCTTGAGATTCCCTTTGCCTCATTAGTTAACACACTTTCTTAGTTTTGAACAATACCTTAGCTTGAGTTCTCCCAGCAGAAATCCCCCCGCTCAGTCGATATTTCCAGGGCCTGCAGCAGAGTTTCAGAGAGAGGGCCCTTTCCCCCCTGTCCTAACAGCTTTAATACTTGTAATTATCTCTTGCTGGGGGAGGCTGGAAATTGGATTAGGGTGGTGAGTCTCAGCTGAATGAATTACCTCCATCTCCCCACTTGGTGGGCCACACACTGATAAAGTGCGGAAAAACGGATTTGGATTCAGCCTTAGCATTCATGGCTTCCTTGTGGAAAAATGAAATTTTCCAACAGAAGGGGCCAGTGTGCCAGCAGTATCTGTCCACAGCATGTTTCATCTGCTCCTGCTCTTCTGGAAATGCAATTACCTGCGTTATCGGGGCCTAAATGGTGACAGTTTGGCAGGGGAGCAGTTCCTGCCAAAGGCATCGTTCGGCAGTGTTTCTGCTGCATTCAGTTCCCTTTCACTTTGAAATTATTCCCACTTATTCTCACCTGTCAGAGGTAAAACAAACTATTGATTTGTTTACAAGTAGAATAATGCTGCTGGTCATAAACAGAAAAAGGAGACAACCTTAACTCCAGTGTTTCATTATGTTTATATGATGAGTTTTGCCCTTCATGTTGTTTATCCCCGAACTTCTTCTAACTTTTAAAAAAATGCTCAATTAATTGTAAAAGATATAAAAAACTCAAGTATGGCCAAATATTTTCTATGGTTGGCAATATCACAATTCAAAGCTCAGAGTCGCAGGAGTACAGAACAATGAATCAGCCAATAACAATGTTTTATGTCTGTACTGTCCCTCAGCCTTCACTTGAGTGACTGCACACACAGTATAGGTTGATACTAAATTATTTAACAACATCAATTCAGCTAATGTTCTACATGTGTTGTTTCTCTCAAAGGGGAAAAGCTAAGCTCTTTCAGAAGGTCTATTAAATCAATAATGTGGGAAGGCTTGCCACTGTGGATAACTCGCCTCCAATACATCACACAAAAGATGAAGTGAGTAATTAACCTGCTGGATTTTACTCCTCAAACCCTCAAAGAAACGTCAGTGTAGATTTTTGAGTTGTGCACTGTTTTTATTCTTTTAAAAAAAAAATCTTTTGGGATGTATTTGCAAGATAAACGGTTTTAAATTAGGATTTTTATTACAAATCATCAAACTCCTCCCTGAGTGTTGTGTCTGAAGGAAGCAAAAATTACCTCAGACTAAGCTGAACGAAAGAGATAATGCTGCGAGGAGAAGTTAAAGACTTTTTGCTTCATTTGGAGCAGAGTCAACTTTGTTTTCCGCGTTGTTCATTAAGCAGTGGCTTAAATTCGGTTTCATATTTAATTTCCCGCTGTGTCATTGTAAGGAATCAGATCAAACAGAGGACAAACTAGCCCTACATACCCGGCGCTCGCTATCAGACACCCCCCTCGTCTTTTCCACTTCCCATTCTTTTAACCCCCCACTGAGGACAATCCTTGAAGGTAGATAAAAAGAACAACAAAAGATAATTAAATCTAAAAAAGGAGGGAAAAATCTCTGCTTTCTCACTCAAACAGTTGGGGATAGATTTCAGCACAGTAAGGGTTTGGCTAATTTATACAATGGCCTGATGGGAGTCCTTCAACATTTACACTCTGCCTGGGACATGGATGGGTAAAGAGAATACTTCCCCCTCTACTTGTTGTACTGTATGTTCCTATTTTTACAGTCTTACCTTATCGCACTCCCCAGCACAAATAAAACAAACTTTATTTGCATTTGTCCGATTGCAAAAACCACCAAAAGCCAAATTCATAATAACTGATGATAAGATTGTCAATTTACAGCTCTGCCGTTATCAGGGGGGTAAAGGTTTCTCTGACGTGCCTTGTTGTTCCAACTCAAACCTGCATCCCATCGGTGACAAATCTAAAATTATAATACAGTAATGCTTCACATAGACCCAGCTATTTAGGCGTGAATTTAATATTCATTGCTTTTGCAGCTTGGTTGGTTTTAAGGTGCTATCACCCTTATCCACCCTCCTCCCAACCCCACCCACTCCCCAACATCGCTGCCATCTACACTCCTATATCCACAAAACAGGGGCAAATGGCAGTCACTGGGAAGGACACACACACACACACACACACACACACACACACACACACACACACACACACACGCTCACATATCCAGCCGTCTCTTCTCTTTGTCCCTCCCTCCTTCACTCATTTCCCCCATTCTCTGTCTCCGGCTGCCTCTCTCTGTCCCCCATCACTCTCCCTGTCCTTGTTTTTGATCTTCAAACGCTGGTAGGGATAATGACTACAAATCAGGGATGAAGGTGAGTGATCACAATGTGGCCCACCCATCCCAGCTGGCCTTTTTACTCCCCTCATATGATGCATCTTCCTGACTCTTTCTGAGAACCCGCTGAACTGCAGCGTGAGGATTTCATATGGAGTTCACAGGGGGATGAATACAGTTGGATGGACTCAGTGTTTAAGGCTTCAAAAGTGCTCCGATTCCCCGTTCGCTGCGTAGACACAAGTCACTAGGACTTAAATCACTCACATTTACATGGAGTGTCTCTAACCCAAATTCTCACTTCTCTTGTTGTAGTTTTGTTCATCGTTTAATTGTTAGCCTACTATTAACCAACTTTTTGTGAGTTATAAAACACCGCTACTAAACTTTTACAAAGAAGTGTATCAGGTAACTACACAGGCATTCTGATGGGCTTCTAAACAAGTTCAGACTTTTTCATTATAGTGTCTAAATAACTTATTACAAAGTGGAAAAAAAGGTTTTTGCCCAGACAGCACACATTCGATTGAATTACTGACCTACTTTTATTTTGCAGCAAATGTATTTGTGCATGAACAAAGTTCTAAAAATTTACTCTTCAGCATTTCAGACATAGAAACTTTTTTCACTGGAAAAATGTGGGCAAAATCAACATCGATGGTTTGAAGCAGGCTGTAGAGTTGTTTGTGAGTATACATTTTTTGCATGAAAAATTAACAATCGCATTTTCTGTAAAAAACTAAATTGTGCTGCATTTGGATTGAAAGCCACATAGGCCTACATACAGTATATCTCAATAACTAATCCGTGAATAAAGTAAAAATGTTATTATAAGCGATCAGAATGACTGTATTTTTGTTAAGGTCGATCCTTGGAATTGGCTGTAAATGTGTAAAACGCAAACAAATTTGACAGAAAAAAACTCAAATTCTTGCCCAGGCTGCTCCACCGACAGTGGACGTCCAACCATCGGAAGTGTACAAATCACAAATGCAGGAACTTCCAAGATCTCCTTTCTGTTTAGACGACAAATTAAAAAGTGTCCTAGCACCAGGAGTCCTATCCTTTCACATCATAAGTTTCTAATGGGCAGTTTAGATGATTCATGCCAATCAAACATCTGTTCTGCATTCCCCTTGTCAAGAGGAGCACCTGTTGACCTCTACCTGACCTCCGCCGGTAAGCAGTGTGGTGGGAGAGAGGGACTATGGTTTCCTGTTTCAGGCAGGAGGACAGAAAAGACCAGGAAGAGGTAGTTTTATGACCACTGTTTACCTTGGTGGAGGCCTGCCTCTTTTCCTCTCTTTTTTTCCTTAATGTGCCCGGCAAAAAAATGTTTCACTAGGGAGCAGGAGGTGAAATTTTTCTCATCCAAATGGATGGCAATTTCCCACCATTTAGCACCTGAAGGTAATTAGCTTGAAGAGATTGCGGAGTGAGAAACACGTTCATGGAACATTAACTCTCGTACATTCTCCAGTTGCAGGGAATTAATAGGAAAGATTAAAGTTTAAAGAGAGCAAATGCCATTACCACACAAACCACCTCTCTGTGGCACCATCTTGGGCTAACTTTTCCCCCTCTTCATAATAAGTCTGTATTTCACGATGGCATCAGGGTCTGGATTACAATAGCAGGTAATAAGTGGTGGAGGTGAGAGAGCTCTGCAGGTTTGCAGTGCGGTTGTATATGAGACAATGAAGAGCCTCAATAGCCTGCAGCTTCATTTTTCTCCATAACAGCTTTGTGCCTGCTTTCTCTAACCCTCTGATGCGATATGCTAATGACCAAACCCAGCATCCTTTCTCTCAACAGTATGTTAAGCAAATGTAAATGCAAACCCCCAGCTTAATGAAGGTCTTAATAATAAGTTATTACCTCAAATAACACGTCTTGTTAATTACACATCTTTCCTTTATGGCGCTCTGTGAGCAAAACTAAAAAGCTATTTTATGCGTTCATGTATGTGGACTTGTAACATTCGAATGTGCAGTTGTGTTTGTTCTTCTCGGGGGGTTGCAAAGTTGACTACAGTGAGTGAGTGTATTTTTAAGATGATCAAAACCACACGATAAATCATGACTTCAGATTTAAGAGCTGAAAGAAATTAAATTGAGACATGGTGGAATTTATTGCCCAGAAAATCCCATTCTACTATCTGATTTGAAAAGTCCAGTCCTCCAAGCTCTCGAAAATCTATTTTCCACATTTTAATACCCTGCATAACAGTCCTCATAATTCATTCGAGTGTGTTAAGCACAGTTTTATTAGATCTGAAACAAATTTTGGTGGGGGATCCTATAGGCCATTAACCATGGAGTAATTTTATCCTTGTTTCCTTAATGATGCCATAATGGCAAGTGAATTTCTTAACTAAAGACCAAAGAACATTTTGAAGGTCAGCTTCATCTGCAGACTCCTTCATGCGCTTCTCTGAGAGATTGGAAAAGTCGGAGATTTTTGAAGAGTCATTAATAACGCTAAAGCTGAAGGCCTATTTGCGTTCTCGCTTTCTACCTTTTAATGTTACAGTTTCTTCCTGCTCTTTCTCTCCTCTTTTTCCTTGCCTCCCTCTGTTTTGCAGTTTCTCTCATGCAGAAAGAATGGAGTGCGGAATGAGAGGGTAAAAATGGCAGCGCAGTGACATACAGATCCCAGATGTGGTGCCTCAATAATTTAAATTTTATGCCTTTGTTATCACTTTAATCATTTTCTTTATTCGTTTTGTCTCAGCGATCGGAGAAACAGTTGATAGGCCAAAATGCCATGGGAACAATTTTTATTTGGTGTGTGGTGCAAAGTCTAATTAGAATTAGAATTTTGCTGAGCCTTGAAATGGTTGGTACTTTATCCTGATCGCCTTAGATATTGTTCGAAGTCAGTCATTTGTCATAGTGGAGCATGCTGGGAAGGGTGCTGCTAATCAAGGCTCCATCTCCTCCACTCGTTTTCTGCTGCCATTGCACCTCTGTCCAAATAAATGCTGTTGGGTAAGGATGAATGCAATCTTGGCTCTGACACTGAATCCTATAGCAGCCTTGTGAAGCAGCTCTCATTTCATGTTAAACCAGAGCACGACTTTAGGACAGAGAGAGTCAACTTTAAATGTGTTCTCCTACTTTGATTAACTAGTTTGAGTTGTGTCATTGACAGCTGGCCCTGAGCACAACTGTGAAAGATGGATGTGATGAAGTTTTCATGATGTTTTTTTTTTGGGAGGTGCAACTTGATCATGCTGATGTGTTTGTGAGCTCTGAGACAGATCTTGTGCTCTAATTGAAATGAATCAGACATTTACAGCAATGTCTCTACAAGGTCACTGATCCTTCTGGTGGGTCCCCCCTGTAAAATGACACACCCCCGAGCATGCCCGCTCCACCCCCTAAGATTAGCCACATAAATAAATTAGACCTCGGGACAAAGGAGCACTGGCTCCCATATGAAACCTCAGTGCTGGTGGCAGAGGCCACAAGCAGTGGTGGCTTTTTTTTCTGTCATTGTCTGTCAGGGATGGTGGAGTATTCCCTCTGAACTGCACAGGCATGTTATCCCCCCCCCCCCAAACCCCACCACCCCCCAGGTGAGCCAAGGGGTCTTTTAAGAAATTGAAGCTGACAAGCGTTAACATTTAGAAATGTACCAATAAATGGCTTTTATGCAGACATATCCCAGTGCCTTGGTGGCACACACTGTCAGGGCCCGAGCCGCTGTTCAGCAGTGTCACGTTGAGTGAAGCTGTCACAGTCGGAGAGACCCTCCCCAATATCAGCCCCTCTCAAGACCTAAACCATCCATCAGTCCTCTAGTAAAAAACCTCACGCTGCCTCTTTGTGTGTGGAGAAACCAACTGGAATCATCTCAAATGTATTTACCCACTTTATGTATTTAAACAGTTGGAGCAGATGCACAATTTGCTAAAGGGGAAAGTTTCCTTTGTTACCTGCTGTTCTCATAACTAAGAATAATTATCGCAATGCTCCGCTTGTTCATTGTTTTCACCATTTATAATATGAACAGTATGCTGATAACTACAAACAATTATCATGATGAAATTTTAAGTGACATCAGTACAACCAGAGGAGAAAACACTGAGCCAACAGTCACATTCCCATGTTGTTCACCTGCCAGTTCAAAAAGATCTAAACAAATCATTTAAAACGATGTATATACATTAATGGACGTCTGATGCCAACCTCAAAAGGTCTGAATCGTTCAGATCAGCTCTGGATGAAGAATTGCCTGGAAGCCACAGCCTCCCTTGGGCTCCTTTCTTCCAAATGTTCAGAAATTACCTTTGGTGGAAAAACGCCTAACATGGCAAAATGTGCCTTTAATAGCCAGAGACATTTTCTTTTTCTGCAACAAGTTTAATTGGAAAGAAGTAGAATTCACTTTGAACGGGCAGAAAAAAATAAATCGGTGTGACAAGATGATCGATTACCTGTAACTCTACCTGACACAGAAATTAGGGTTTTTTAATGATGGGCTGCCTCTTCTTGGACATGAAATTCAAATGCTCTCCCAAAGTCTACCTTCAGCCATCACTTGTCTCTTGCGCTTGTACGCTCCAAACGCAGGCACTTTGTCTTTGTCACCGGAGAAAGGACATTGTTATTACCGACATGCCTTTGTATTAACCAATTTCATTCCTCTACAAGTAACATCTCATTGGTTTTACCTTTGCTGCTGGCTCACATATTCCCAGCACACGTGTATAAGAGTCTCTTTTTATGGATTTTGTTAAAATGATCCTCAGATGATTTTTTTTTTATTCTGTAGCTGGTTATCCTTATATTGAAACATCCTTAAAGTAAATGTGTCGCAGGATAAACAACTAACTACACTGCATGGCTGGCTGTATGGAATCAATGAGTGGGTGAAACCTTTCCTTCCTATGTATTTAATATATTTTGACACTAAAATAACCATCCATGAAGGGCCACTCATTTACACTTCATAAAATCCACATATTTCTCATTTATGACCGTGAGATCTGCTTAATGTGACACTTTTCTTGATCAAATTATAAGATGAAGTGTATCAGAGGAGTTGTCAAGCTCACAGTCTTGGTGGGAGGGGGGGTGGGGTGGGGGGGATGGACGGGGATGAGGTTGAGGGTAGTGGGGGGTGGCAGCGGCGGTGAAGTGTTTGCTCGCAACTCGGTCGCCTGTGAGAGTAGTGATGCAGCTCCCAGCCGGCTGTCCACATGGCTGGAGGTATTGATCCAGTTATCATTGCTAGATCATCACTATATAGACTCAGCAGCACCGAGAGCTGCATGGGACTCTGACTGACTGACTGACTGACTGACTGAACTGGACTGACTGGAGGATCACTGACTGACTGAGTGACTGCCTGAAGGAAAAAGACAAGTTGTTGCACTGTGGTCGGACATACAAGAGCTGAGAGAGATCTCAGCCAGGGCCGGATCCAAACTGTAGAGGGGCCACAAGCACTTGAATGCCCCCCCACCAACACTATAACTGTCTTCAAATGTGCTCAGTAAGAATAAACTAGAATTTACTACTCTTCCTGATTTAATGTAGCTGCATAAAGCTTAAGAATACAGCATCCCCTGTATATAAATATGCATATATTGATCACAAAATCTGGTTTAGGACACAAGAAATTGGTAATTTTATAACTCCCAACAAACCCAAAACATGGTAAAAGGTAGAACCCACAAATCCAATTAATTTATTGTAGTGCCAATTTTTCTTCTTTTTTTTAAGCCCCCAAATTTTCATTGTATACTTGCAAAATCTTTTTACAGATTTTTTGTTCAAATTATTCATATGATAGAAAAATTATTATAAGAAGATTTAGGTTGGACTTGCCAACAACGGCTGCCTCACAAAGCATGTACCATCACACCTGGAGAATATGATTTATTGACTGGGACATCTCTGTGGCACCTCAATGCTTCATTTATGGAGTGATGCACGTTACCTTTACCAAAAAAAAAAAAAAAAAAATAGCAGCTCCTATGAAGGGGAACATTGCACTTGGCCTCACTGCAATTTTGTGAAAATGTCAATGAATTGAGGAAATGGAAGTCAACATTTTATATGTATGCCATAATTCTGTTGTCATGATTATTTAACATGTTTTAGCATCGTTCACATCCTAGTGTCTTCAAAAACATGTTACTGTATGTGCAAAAATTAGATAGTTACCAAAAAAATACTACATACAAATACATGAATGAACCAATGCTCCACAAGCAGAAACCCAGATGCAGGAAAATAAACTTTGAAATCCGACTGTCTAATCAACTAACTCGCCACAAAGGTGAAAAAATACTAAACTAATCTTCACTTTTACCATCTTTAAGTATCCAACAACAACATGAGCAGACTCTGAAACATGTAACGCTTATATTACCCAAAGCCTCTAAGAGTAAAGACAGAACATGCAATACAGGGAGCAAATTGCCCAGGACATGCAAGCTATGGCTCTCCTAGAGCACGGGCTATAAAGCTCACCTCAGCGAGTTATATGCTAAAGCCCAGATATTTCATTTGCTTGATCACTTTGCCTCATCATAATCACTTTCATACAGATTTATTGCAGCGTGGGTCACAGTGCAGTGGAGGTGCAGCATTCTCCAGCTGTTTATGCCTCCTAAGAGCTTTCTGCTCACCCGGCTCACATGGTCTTTGTCTTATTTAGAACGTGGAAAATGTGAAATATGACAGGCGATAGTGCCCTCATTTGTTCTGTAGATTGCCTCACACACACCTCCCCACATGTCGGTGCCAGTCTCGGTCTACCAGCAACTCCTATCCCCCACCACCACCACCGCCACCGCCAGCACCACCACCACTCATAAGAACCCCTGCCTCACCCCCCACCCACACCCCCCCTTCCTCTCACTTCCACCCCACGCGCCACTACCCCCATTGCTCCCCGACTCTCCCAAGTGTTGTGTGTTGTCCCTGGCCTCCACAATGAGGAGGAGGTGGGCACAGGGCCGTGGAGCACAGCCGCCACCACCAGCATCGCCTCTGAAGGATAATGCTGTTTATTGCATTTGTCAGGCGAGCGCTGCAATACTTTGTAAGTCTATTGCCCACTTACTGCCATGTACTTTAAGCTGCTACTGATGTGCCTCTTTTGTGTGGTTCTGCTTGTGTTATTTGGCAAATTGACTCATGGCTGAGGGTTGGAAACAGACCTCAAAGAATTATAACGTGTTACATTCTCCTGCTCTTTGTCCCTTCCTGTCTTTTTTTTCCTCCTTTCTTTCATCCCAACAAATATTTTCCCTCTCTCCATTTATCCACCACTCTTTCCCTTTTTCATTCAAATAGCTAAAGACTGGACTAGGACTGATGATTCAAAATAAGTAATTCCATTAAATGCTTTTTTTTTTTTTTTTTTTTAAACCACAGGAGCCCTGGTATATGAGCCCCAGTGTACCATTATTGATGATGTCATTATTATGTATAGGATCTCTCAGTGAATAATAACCCATTATCTTTCATTTTTCCTGTTTTTGTCAGTGGATGTTGAAAAGGTTAGGCAATTTATTTTAATGTTAAAACTGTCAGGCACTTACACAGCCATGTCTTGGTTCCCAGTACATTCTGCACTTGGGGCCATGATTGGTTTTAAACTAGGCTACATCTTTGAACAAGCTATTCCCACAAATCTCAATGCAATTCTTTTTTTTTTTTTTGCTTGGCTTTTTATTGAATTGACTTCACGTCACATTGAGACAAAGTGTTGCAGCCCCTAACAGTTAAGCTTATTTTAAATCAGCTGAATTTGACCTATGCTAAATACAACAAGACTATCATGTTGTGTAAGTCTTCATATCTAATCCTGTGGTGTTACAAAAAAAAATAAAAGAGCAGTTTGATGCTGATACACATATACTCCCACCCATCGACAGAGGAAGAGGGGAAAAATGCCGTGAACGCTTCAGTGCATTTAAATTTATACAAACTCTCTCCTTGACAGTGATGAATGTTTCACTGTATTCTACAATATGTTTAATGCATAGGTCTGTTAAGTTAAGTTTTCTATTCCAGTGCTGTGCAGCGGAGTCACCTCTATAGTGTACAATATTACCAGCGCCACAACAAGAATACATCAGTCAATATCTGCATGGGTGTTTTCATCCTGTGGATTATGTATTTTTTATGATGGAAATCTCCTCCAAATGACACAGATTACTGAGCTGATGGTTGATTCACGACATCAACTCTTCACATGGACTACGGGAATAATTATGATGCAGCTGTTTTATTATATCATCCAAACTGGATTTCATTTCACTTGTCTTTGCCAATTTTCTGTCTAAAAATACCCACTGTCCATCCATCAGGCCACTGCATTTAAGAAGACACAATACGTTTAAACTGTGTGCAAAGCCACTGAGTTATGACCTAGATTTAAGGCTACAATGAGCTGTGAAAATCAGTCAATTAATTGACTGGTCGATCACCAGAAAACAAATCAACAGGAACTTCAATTATTGTCACTTTCCAAAGCAACAATACCAACAAGCTGCTGCTCCCAGCCTCACAAACATGAATGTTTCCTGCCTTTCTTCATTTTCCAACCCAGAATTCTTTGGGTTTCAACCTTTTTGGTACTTTTTGATTTTTTTTTTTCTGACATCTTAGACTTTGAATTAGAATTATTCTTAGTTGTACATTTTTTGGTACATTTTACTGATATTTAGATATTTCCATTGTGTTACCTTGGCAACATCTATTACTTTTGGATGCACATGTGCACTTTAGTGGAGGAAAGTTAAATTGACTTTACTACAGTAAAAGTTTCTTCTACTCCATTACATTTCAAAGTGTATGTGCTGTATCTGAACTTCACTGTGTTTATCCCATAGCCATTGTCACTGGTGATTATATTACATTTAATACATTTGATCGGATTATAAAATATGATGCATTGCCATAAAACAAATGAACTATTTAACAGTATGCAAGTGTGGAAAACAAGGCTTCACTGATACAACATTTACACTATCAACACTGCACCCAACAAATGCCATTTGTCTTCCTTATTTATATAACAGACCCATGCTAAAGAATAATGAGGCTGATTAATTCATTACATTGGTCTTTGGTTGCAACAGTGTAAGAGGTCACTTTATCCTTACAGTATGGTAACAGTGGTAACAGGCATCCATGGCTTTATTATCATTTTGTATATCTACCATTTCTGTACGTTTAGGCGAAATGTCAAGAGCTGGAAAGACTGAAGCTCCCTGTGGGTTTTTCCGTGAGTGATAACGCAATTCTTTAATGTAAAAAGAACAAATTGTGAACGATTTTGACAGTTCATCTGCATCACGGTGGCGACGTGGCAAAACTGAAATGCAGTTGTTGTAACACATTGTTGGTGTGTTTGCTCAGGTACCATGCATGCACCATCAGCAATGAATGTTTGTATAAAGGAGAGAGAGAGAGAGGGAGAGGGTGAGGGAGTTATCTGTTCACACAATACATAGTCACTCAGGCAAGGCTTATAGATTCAGGGAAATGGATTCCATGTCAGGATATCACACTTACCAAACCTTTAGAGTGTGGCACCTTGTATCCAGGCCTGACTTGACGTTGACACAAATACTCTCTGGCCCATATAAAATCACCTCCACAGACAGTGTTTTACAGACGACCCGTGACAACAAAAGAGCGTAAGAGAGGTCAATTAATTAGATCCTGCGTAATAAAATCAGCTGGATGAGAGAGCCGTGAGCAACATGTCTGGAAGTCTGAGTTAACAACCAAGCTTTATGACCTTGATACTGATCCAATATACCTTCACATTGGCAGTGTAAATACAATTAAGTATGGATGTGCAATTAAGTAAAACCTTTTTTTATAAAGTGTTTTGATTTGGCTGTTTTGGAAGGAGTGGGCGATATACTGCTCTGTAGGAAGTTTTCGTGATCACAAACTTGAAGGTGACAGCAATAATTAATGTTTTACAAGATTACACAGATGTAATTTATTGCACTTTGAAATGAGGCGGCTATCGTAAACGCTAAAAGGCAGGTGTGTGTGGAGCCACCTCTCGATGAGCGGACGGACGGATGGACGGACGGAGGAGTGGTGTCGAGAAAACGAGGCCCGGTTTGGATATTTTCTGCAGCATCTTCTCGCGGCTGAGCGTGGTAATTTGCCAAGGCACGGCTTTAAATTGCACCTCAGTAACACCGTTTAAATGGTTACCCATTGAGATACAGCGCTGCTCTGTGGTATAATGTAATTCAAACACGGTGATCTGAGTGCAGCGGTGGGATGTACCGCTGCTCTCTGCCCACGAGTTTACCTGCTCGGTTTAATGCAGGTGACTGCGTGAGGTAGTTCTTGCAGAGTCGTTTTAATGAGTGTGTTGCTGTACAATAGCACATTCCAGAGTTCAATAAAAAAAGAAATCCTGTAAATTAACCTCTCTAGATAAAATGTGAAGCAGTGGATTTTTTTTGTTCCTGTTCTCTGAGGTCAGTTAAGGTAAAAACTTTCTCTTGAACACCACGGATCACCTTTAAGTCAGTTTGCAGCAGCAGCAGCAGACTACTGATGTAGTTGGACATATTCTTTGATGTTTCCGTGACGCGACAACACACTGTTGTTGAAGCGGCAAACCACACCGGCGTTATATTCCTTCTTTAGTTTTATGAGCCATACACAAAAGGCAAGGTGATATAAGGGCTGCTGAACCCCTCAGACTAGAGTAAAGAGTGTAATATGTAAACAAAGCTGCTCATAGGCACACTGATTTACAGTGCTCCCTCGCTACCTAAGAGCACAACTCTTGCTCCCTGCTGAATTGGTTGCACCGCTTTAGTGACAGTATGAGCTCTGATGCATTTTACCCCTCACCAGTTTTTATGGCAACTTCTCAACTTCTGACTCAGTCCGATTTCACTGCAAAATATGCCAATTTTTTTTTTCCTTTTCTTTTTTAAACCACACACACACACACACACACACACATATACACAGACACAGACACACAAACACGGAGCATCAACCCTCCCCACCAGGAAAAGCACTTCTGTTGTCAGAGATCAAGCATATCCTCAGACTCTTGATATGCCATCTGTATCTTCACCCCTCCTTGAGATTAAGTAAGGTGGGGTAACCAAGCCGCGAAAGGTTTTTAACATCTGCGCTGGGCTGCTGTAAGTGATACTGAGGAGTTATAATTAAAGGTTCCGACTGAGGGAACAGTGTTTAATGTGGAGCACCCCTCTGCTATCCATCTGAAGTAATGGGGTGCAATGCAAGCACCCGACTGCCACTCCCCAGGCCCCCGTCTCACTCTCTCATCTTTACCCCACCTCTGATGGATAGGGAGGACCGGGGGCCAACTCCGCCAACGACTTCGACTGATAGCGTAACACAGATCTCTCTCTCTCTCTCTCTTTCCCTCTCTTGCTTTTGGCTTTCTTCTCATTTAGCCCGGCATTGTGCGGCGTGTACTGTAATGTGAATTATAGCTGGAGGAGTGACTGATCCCAGATTGCGCATTGTGGCTTAATTGAGAGCGTGTGAACGTGAGATGAGGACGATCTGGGGAAGAGAGAAAGAGAGAGATAAAAAAAAAGGATCCAAATGACAAATATCGCAGGATCTGTCTTTCAAGCAGCTTGACCTTTTCCGATGATAGTGAGAGAAAAATAAACGTCATGATGCAGGAGAAATCAAGCGCAGATCATTTGCATTAACATAAAGACGTACTCTGAGGTTTGATGGAGCCTGGAGATGAAGTCTGTGATAAACATGAGCTCCTTATATGAACATAATGCACTCCAATGATGCACATATTAACCTGCATGCTATAGTAATGGGCTGATGTGTGATTACAATGAAGCATTTGCCGGCATTACAACAGATGTAGCTCTCAGGCTTTGTTTAGAGTATTTGGAGCTTTGAACACGCATGCATCATGTAATACAAGGAGGTGTTAAAGCCGAGGCTGGAGACATTTTACATCCTTAGTGCCACTTTCATCTGTTTCTGCTCTTATTTCTCACATTGAGAGCAGGTTGAGTTCCTGCAATTGCTTCAAACACTGTCCCCTCATTTTTCACATCTGTGCCAGAAAATCAGTTGTGACAGGTAAATTCTGACAGTACAGAGAATCTAGCCTCGGTCATTAGAGTTAATATTATGTTTCTTTGGCAATCCCTCTTCATTTTTGGGCCTCATTGACTATTTTTCTTTATAAGATATTAAGTATTCAAACCTCATTTACATCCTTATTTTTCAATTTGCTGCCGCAGTAGTTTAATTTATTCCATATAATTTCTTTTTCTGAGAGGGACATTAATCATTGCCTGTTCCTTTTAGTGCCTCTGGGATTTTTTTTTTAAATCAATAAAATAAAGGCTCTTCCTTTGCTGAATATGATAAAACATTTTGCCAAGGGATATCAGTGTCCTAGCCAGCCAGCTTCCTCCTTCTTGTTTTATTCATTTTATATTCAGGGCTTGTTTATTTATCTCTCTAAATGCCTAATGCATGCGCTTGTCATACACACATACAGTACACAGAGGGAGAGGTCAATCCATTCAGCAAAAAAAAAAAAAAAAAAAAAAAAAGGGGTGAAAGTGCAGCGAGTCGTTTTATCATTCCCAGCGAGTGGCCTTCCCCTTGATCATCTTCATAAGACGTCATGTGATTTTTTTTTTTTTTCCTTTTCATTTTTAATAGCTGATGTGGGATAGTCAAGTGTGAAGAAGGGGGAGGTTGTTATAGAAATTTAACTATCCTTTACAAATTGATTCACACTTCACCAGCGCACAAGGTCCAGTAGGTAAATTACCAGGAGGACACAATCTTAATTCTCTGCCTCCATGGCATTACTGCTCTGTCCAGAGATGATCACAGCATTAGTGGCTGTAGACGGTTGTAGCCAGGGAGATACTCGCCTCGGATGCTCTGAAAACGTGTGTGATTGCATCGCTGAGATGGAAAGGAACTGCGTGTTTCACAACTTGTGTAACTGCTACATTATAATTCTTATACTTTGTCTATTCTTAGATGAGATTCAAGTCCCATCTACTGTAACAAGGTATTTCAAAAAACTTCAGCAGATGAGTGAGTGATATATCTTTACAGCGGTGAAGTTTTCAAAGTGCAGAGCTTAAATGAATGGCGGGGTCTCACTTTAAATGGTCGCCCCCCTTATAGCCAAACTGCTCATTACTATGGGGCGTTAATCTATATTAAATCATTATAAAAATGGTCTTCCAAAAGAGTTCAAGTCAGCATTTTTCCCAAACATCCACTCCTAATGACATCATTCTTCTGCTGTCATTAAGGATATTAAAAATTCATTAAGAAGAAAAGTACTGCTGAGTGGTAACAAATCAGTGAGCATTTCCCCTTCAAGACTTAAAGAGTAAAGAGTGTGGCAAAGTTCGGGGTATATTTTTATATGACATCATGTGGCTCAGTTTTAATGTCAAACAGGCTGTAATTCAACTTAAAGCAGAAGAATAATCTTCAACTGAACTTCAGAAAGCTAACGGCAAGGACTAATTCTGTCACATTACTTCAAATTAAAAGCCAGATTTATAAGGACAGGTCTTTAGTTTACTTGCTATTGTAATATCCTGTGTGTTCTTCGGTTTAGGAGCAAAAAAACAAAACAACAGGCAGCGTCACTGGTACTTTTATGGGACACATGTGGGACATTTAAAGGACAAGGTGTGGAGTGCCTTAGTAATCTGTCTGAAGCATAAAATGAAAGATCATATCTGATATAGGGAGGAGGACTTAAAGGTCACTTTAGGCTTTATACACAAGTTATTCTCATGCATGACTCTCATAATGTGTCATCACTGACAAAGTCGTCACTGACCATGCTTCTTAAGAATAAGCTCTCATTTCTAAATGTCAACAAGAAGCAACTGAGAAATACTGTCTGCTATGATTCCAAAAGCTTTTATTGTGAAAGGTCTGTGCATGGCATGACTCCATCACACTAAATATGCTGACTATGATAATGCCATGTTTTTCTGAAAACTGAAAAATGTAAAACTACAGATCATAATATTGTATTATACAATATATAAAAAGGGAATATGTCTAAAGTAGAACAAGCCTCTGTTTACTCTTAACTGACATAATATTTAAATGTTCCTCTTTTTGTCAGAAATCAATAATAAACCTTGCTATTTTCAAAAATGGGGCGAGCCACAGCAGTGCAGGGTTTGTTCACACTCTTCCCCGTTTTGCGGTGTTTTATAAGCTAATACCTGCCCATAATGTGTTTGTACTTTTACATCTCGCAGTACTTAACATTTGCACTCCATTTTGTCGGTCAGGGCCCAGTGAGTATGTACAACAATTTCATTTATGCTATAGGGTTCTCTTAGCATTTTAATGGTTTCAACTGAGTACACATCTCGTTGGGTATATACTGTATACACACCGCGCTGCATTTTATCGATGTAAGCCTATGTTCAGTGCCACCACGGCCCATTGCTCTATCAAGTTTGCTATCAAGATGCTGAAGCCTCTGCGCTTCTAGTAGCCTGTCCAATTCATCTGAGTAAAACAAGTGAAGTCTTCGACCCCCTCAGTCTCTCAGCCAATACCACACACAGTACACTCAACCAGAGTCCTGTAGGTTTCTATACGCTAAAGTCTCTCAACAGGCTCTCCAGTGCCAAATACTGCTGCTTTGCATGAAGGTGTGTACTTTCCAGATCTGTGTTGACCTACTTAATTCAGTGATATGTTCAAGTGAATATCTCAATACTGCCATAGTGCTATGAGCACAAAACATGTGACAAATGAGGAGTAAATACATAAATTAAGCAAATGTTGCCATATTTCTGAAATCTCACAGAGTCATATTGTATTAAAGTGATATTCTTTTTTTTCTCATTATAATAGCTCTGCAGCTGCACCGATTATTCAGACGATTCATTTCTCATTTTGGCTATAAAATGTGAAAATACAGCAAAATATGCCCCAAGTATTTCCCCACTGAGAGATTATCAAGTTAACATCTCCAATTGTCCTGTTTTGTCCAGTCGATGGTTCAAAACTCGAGGATATTCAGTTTGTTATGTTAAAAAAAAAATAGGAGAAAGACAGCAGCAGTTGTAACCAGTAAATGTGACTGACTCTTGAACTAATTGTTTCAGCTCTAATTAGCTCCACCTCTAACTCTGAATAATTGTGTCAACTTGATGTAATTGTGCCTATAGGTGGTGCTGCAGGAGCATGACTCTCTTGGGATTTTACAACCCTTTCTTTTGCGTAAAAGTCCTAATATTCCCGGGAAGGGCTTTGGTATTCAACAAACAGCATGACTCTCTGGCCTACAGTTAAATAAATATATCTAATATAACTAACTAAAACAATCATGGACCCTAGCTGAGTACCTTGGGTTACAAGTGGCGCTGTTTTACTCGCCTGCTATGGTGAGTAGAGTATTTACTCCAGACAAACTACTGGTAACATTAAACACATCACTTCCTGGTAGACGTGCACAGCACACCAGCTGTTTATTGGGACAATCAGACGATCAGTATCTACATTTTATGATTGCGAAACAATGAGAGAAAAAAGAAGTCAGAGAAAACCAAAGTAGAAAAAGGTTATTTCATGCCACCACCCCCCTACTCCTCCTCCTTCATGACTGATCAACATTAGTTTTAGGCCGTATGAAATGAGAAAGGGAGTGGTAATGGCAGAAGGAGATGGCGGAGGCCTGCCTTGCTCAGTGGGACACACATGGACAGTGGAGAAGGAGGTGGCTGGGCACAGGAGTAATAACGCTGATGAGATCTTAGCAGGACGATCTGATTCCAGTGTGAATTAGAGTTAAAGAGAGCTCCCTGCCGGGCTCATACTTAGGACAATCTCCTTCACTACCAGACATTCATTGTTAATATGACATTCCCCGGGATCCTGGCTAATAACAATCTCAGAGGGTGGGGTCTTTGATGACTTGGAGAAGAAAAAATAAAAACACAGCCATTCTGCCTTTTGCTTAATGTTTATCTCTCGGGAATTGCACAGTGGCATGGCGCACAGCGATACGATCTCTTTTAATTCTCTTTCTGGTCTGTTTACACTCAGAGGAAGAGCTAAGAAATCAGGAGGGAGGGAGGGAGGGAGGAGTGGGGGGAGGTGAGGAGTAGGGGTGAGGGTGAGGATGGGGATGGGGATGGAGGGGGGGTACATCTCAGCAGACACACCCTACAGCAGCTAATGCTTCAAGGCCATTATATTCTGATTGGAAATCTAATAAACAAATCATCTATCTTAATGTGAGTCTACACCGAGCATCAGGGGGCTGAGAGCCACTTCTGCTTTAAATCTGACACAACCACACATACTGTACAGTAGAGAGACTATACGACGACCAGCTCTGACTTACATCCTCGCTATATTCTGGCAAGTTTCTAATTAAGGCCTCTGGGATAGTCACAGATTTTCCCATTTCTTTCTCTTCACAAATTAAGTAAATATATTATTGAATCACATTATCTGTTTTTGCTTGAGTCCCATTACTCACAGAGAACAATCTGTAATGATAGTCTATCATCAACGTGGTGGGTCGTGTTGCACCATTGATTATAATCCTCCAAACAGCTTTTATGTTTATGAGAAATCACCCTAAGAGCAGTCTGCATCGTATTTCCCCCCTTATCTGCTTCATGCAATTATATATTTTAGTCCGATTGCAGATAAAAATTTACTATTGATCAATGTGTGAGCCTCACATACACATACACATACACATACACACACACCACACAGACACCACACACAGACCTGCGTGGATATCTCCTTATAGGTTTCTCTATTGTCTGTAGTGGGACAAACAATACGGCAGAGTTGAAAATCCATCAGAGTTGACAGGTCCATTACACCCCAACATCAAACTGCTTTTAGTGGTCTGAACCCTTTTGTCCACTATGTCCCACTTGAAGTATTACAAGCAACTTGAAATATTACAGAGAATAACTTGTGTGTAGCAAACACAGCGGTGTGAACTTCTGATCTCAATTCCTATGTGTTATTGTTGGCAACAAGAAATAGTTATAATAATAACACTGGATTAAAAGTAGCAGCAACTTTAAAAAATAAAAAAAAATAAAAAATCAGTGCGTAATAATGAGTGGTATTAAAGACAGATTCTGCTAAAGTGCTGAATTTGAATTTACAATGAGAAATACCCATGACATTCATTATGAGGCACTGTTTGTTATTGTTGCATAAGGGAGAAAGCCACTAAATCAGCTCCCACAGGACAACTGCTTCACCAGGTCGCACACTGCTCTGCTCACCCTTTGATACGTCTGGCTATAAATTCTTTGTGCTGCTCATCTGTTCGTGGTGAGACAGTCTGCTTAAATACAGGATTGGACATTTAAATGATTTCACTTGTGACAGGCCTGCTGTGACAGAATAACAGATTCTGCTGAACAAATAGGCCGTGGAGGCTGCCGGGGTCCCAGGAGTCAGCCCCCGAGCCCTCAGGCTCTGTTTTGTAAAGGACTTGTTTCAGTATGGCAGCACTTCTGGAAACATATTGGTCTTGTTACATTGAATGAAATGCTAATTCTCACAGACTGTCTGGATTGTGGGGGTCTTTGTTGCGAGTGTGTGCGTGTGGTCACAAACGTTGCACGTGTGCAGAGGGAGGAGGAGAATTCACAGACTTTATTCAGTGATATAAAAACTCACAACCTCAAAGTAAATGATTTAATAGTAATGATTTAAAACTGTGACAAATAAGAATAATAATAAAAAGAGCAGGATTCAGTGTGAAGACGATAAACTGCTTTTGTTGGAAAGTTTAAATTAAGATTTCTAGATTCAGTCATTCGCTCCATGCTGGCCTTGGATTAAAATTACTCATGCCTTATTTTAAGTGTGAGTGGTTCTGCTTGTCCTTTGACAGGCTGCATAGGTGGGAGTCCCTGAAGGTATTATAAGTTTATGATGGCATGATGAGGGGTAGACCGGCCAGCATCTGCTTAAAAAAGCCAACCCAAGCTCTTTCTGAACTTACCTTTCTTTGTGTGGGGAATTGGACAAAAGCCATAGTTCCCTCTGGTCTGTCAAAGCTATTCTATAATCAACCAACCGTGGCCCTCCCCTTAAAGAATAGGAAGACATTATTCAGCTTCCTCCCTCTGATCTTGGGGCCACAACAAACCATGTAAGCCATGGCTGACTGGTTAAAGCAAAAAAAAAAAAGAAAAAAGAAAGAAAAAAAAAGAGGAACACAATGTCCTCCTGTCAGCGACTGCAGATACAGAGGCCTATGAGCCGGGCACCACGTGACCCCTCGACCACCGCCTCAACCATGGTGGCCACACCACTGAGCGCCGCCACACAGAGAGAGGACTTGAACCTAAACGCTCTCGGTCTTCTCTGGGGTCAGATGTCAAAAAAAATCTGGTCTGGTTATTTCAAAGTGAAAGATGTTTCTTAATCAAAGCTATTACCACATATTTAAGAGTCCGGCTGATGAACTGACCAAGTAAATGTCATGCACACACAAGAGTAATAAGAAGTATTCAGCTGCTCTGCCTGCCAGTTGTCATTTGAGGAAGAATTTGTACTGCGAGAAGCTTGACGAAGTTTAAAAAAAAAAAAATGAAAGGCTTATTTCGTCTGTGTGATCGGCAGATTGAAGCTATGGCACAACACTGGGAGCTGTGCTTGAGCTCATTTCCACGACTGACTGATATGTAGAGACTTAACACTCAGTCAGAACATTTACTGGCTGGATGGTCTCAGTTTGCCAAACTGCATAAGGGGGGATTTTAAATTAAAGAGGAGGCAAAGTCTCAATGCTGCTATTCTCACGAGGGCTGCCATATCAGAAGAAAAGAGGAAATGAATGTGAATTCTGTAATATTTTCACTTAGCAAGTGGATAATCCAGCACAGGCACGGGCAAATTATAACGAGTATAAATCATTTTCTCTTCAACAGGACAAGTGTTTCAACAAATCCCAAGACTTAGAAGTGAGATTTTCATGGGGAAATTAAATAAAAAATGACAAGCAGAAAAAAAGCGTGACTGTGTTTATACGAAAGAATATGGTTTTATGGCAAATATGCGAAATAACACATCATATATACTGTTTTCCTGCAATAAACGCAATCCTTTTATTTCTCATTCGTACAAGCCAAACTGAAGCCACTTCAAAAACTGTTATTATTCCACTGAGCAATGTTGATTTTATAAGTGTACTGCCAATGATCATGGTGTGAGGCGCTGAATGTTAAATAGGTAAAGAGCCCCGTGGCAGAAGCATTGGCCCCCTGTTACCACTTAGCCCTATTTGGCTGGCCTCACTCACACTCATAATTAAGACCCCCTACTGTGAATATAAATGGCCCCTCAATCAATAGTGATAGAGAGAAATAAAGAGAGAGAGACATGAAGACCATGGGCATATCTCAGGGGCAAACATGATAGCATTATGAAAGGAGCAGCTTGAAAGCGGCTTTTACTCTGACAAGGGAGCTAACGTTGTAATTGTCCCTCGGGGGACCAGAAGCTCTTGTTATTAGAAAACAATTTCTCCCTCTAGGCCACCTCTTCTTCAGCCTGAGGGCACCACTGATTCCACGTTTCACTCCTCCATCCTGTTACCCAGCCACAGCCACAGCCTCGTCGCGTGTCCGATGAATAAATGATGCTAAAAGTTAGAAGGTTGTGATTCCATTTCATATTTTTCACACGGGCGGCTAAGTGATAATCAATAGATCAAGGATTAGGGAAAACGCTCACTTTGTACTGTGTTTGAACTCTCAGTACAGTTTGAATACAACTGTGACATCAGATCATATAGCAGTATTTCATGTTGAGAAGAGGATTGCAGTCTAATGTGTATTAAAAGAGTCTGCTTGAGGAATGAGGGTGGATGTGCACTACTGTCTTTGTTGGTCTGTCTCTGGCTTCCTTTGTTCTGGTTGCACCCTTATGTAATTTAAACACTGTCCCGTGCTAAACATACATCATTTCTAAAATTTACCCCATTCCCTGGCTAATTTCAAAGGTTTATTTCCTGAAATGAATCCCCTTTGTCAAATCCATTGATCCTTGCAAATCTAGAGCAATATCACTGTTTGTATAATAAATTGACCTGTAATGTAGATTAAGTAAAAGGGGGGGTGTAGAAAGAACGAAGAAGAAAAAAAAAAAAAAGTGGTGAAAAAATGCCCATTAACATTTTGCCTTGTGAGTTTGTGTGGTTAATTTAAAACATTTAAGGCTGGAAATGAGCTTCTCCATCAAATGTCCCACTTCCATTTACATTTCTTGCATACAAGTCAATTTGTGGCTGCCCCACACCATAAATCATTGCCACGGGAATGCTGTGTCGGTACCTCTAGACATTACCCTGGCGCATGGTACTTAAAAAAAGCAATTTAGAACTCCATTTGCTCAAAAAACAGTGTGCTTTCAGCAGACTCACACTTCTCCCAGCAAAATGAAGATTAAACAGCATTGCCTAAAAGAGTTTTATTGTATATGAATGTCTTGCAATTGTTCTAGTTGTCTTTTTTTTCTCTCTTTTTTGCATGATGTATGTGTGTATAAAAGGGTTGAATATATGGGTATTATTGTGTTATTACTGTCAAAATTCAAGATATTTATATATTTACATGCATGGTTTCTTACATTGTGATTATGATTTTTTTTTTTTTTTTTTTTTGTATCTTGCTCATCCTCTGTGTTGCTGACCTCACTACAGAGCTGCAGCACCTTGGCAGAGAGAGAAAGAAGAAATAAACCCACAGGTCTGTTTACTGGGCTTCCATTCACCATCAATAATGGGCTGATAAAAGAGATGCTATCTGACCAACCAGAAAGCAGTGGTCAGTAAAATAGGTACAATATTGTGTCACGTATCAGGAAATAATTGATGACCCCCTTCACAGGGATCTCAAACAGGGCATTGGGAAATCATTTTCAATCTATGGCTTAGCAGATGAAACAAATGCTCCCGGCTTGCTTTGTCAATTCTCACTCCTTAGGGTCAAACAAACAGCTTTTCCAGGGCCAGCTCAGAGGCTAGTGTACAGGCAGCCAAGCTGAAAATGTCCCTTGTCCTCCACAAAATGATACAACGGAGCATTTCATATACCAACAGTTTGTTATTTGTCATTGACAAAGTTATAATAAGAAGGGCCTTCATATTCATTGACCAGGTGACCCTTACATTCCCAAAGCCTCCAGCTCCATCCACACAGACTCCCCAGCTCATGTCTCCACTGTGCTCTTATTAATGTCTCAGTCAACTGTTTAAGACACAAAGAGAAAGGGATGGAAAAGAGAAAAACAAGTGGCCAAACAGAGCAATGCAGGTTGGGGGTGATAAGAGATAATATTATCAGCAATGCTTGCAGAAATGCATGTAATACATGCAAACATCCATGTATAGACATAAATCAATCGATGATTTAACTGCTACTATTTTGAGCAGAAATTATTTTTGATAATTTGGCTACCAAAATTCTTGCTGATTCATTTTCTATCAAGTCATTTTTGTGTCTACAGCTTCAGTTTGAATGTGGTCTTAATCCTCCACATAATAAACTGAGTATCTCAGTTTCAAAATGCTGGTCAGATGATAAAAAGACACTGAGAAACTGAAGTTTCTATTAAATTATCATGCCTTTTATCTTTATAAAACAAAATGATTAGCTGAGAAATGAAATATCAGATTAAGTGATAATAAAAAAATAATAATGGTGTATCATAGCTCTGGATGTATGTTGTTAAAGCAGCTGAAATGTGACAGTTGTCTGGTCAGGCCAGTTAGTGTTTTAATGGTCTGATTGTGTTTTTAGCACGTGTGCAGTTGTTGTCTCCTCGGCAACTCCTTGACTGATTAGTTTAGCTTCAGTGCCACCACAGGCCCAACAATGGAAGCTATGGAGGAAATATTCACACGCAGCCCCCACAAAGGGTACAGCTCGAGTAATGCTCCATGGCTGTGCCAATAGCTAATGAATCAATAAATTAAAATATTTACAATTATTTGTTGTTGGAGGTTGCAGTAATTATTTGTTGATGGAGTGTGTCTAAACGCACAAATCAAAAATGATGTTTTAGATTAATCTAAATAGATGCCAAGATGACACATTGCTCAGTTTATTATTTTTACATTGTTATCAATTCAAAATTCATGACTACTGTAATTGACTGACATACTGAAATTTGTGCGGCAGGAAGTGAGTCATCAAAAAAAATGCTTCAAAATAAGGTGAAGATATAAGGGGCGGCCATTAGAATCCATTCAAAATAGGAACAAACACTTTCAGTCTTGGTGCTTTTCTTCCTCAATTACAAGCCGAGAAACTTTTCAAACACGTCCTGCTGTGTTGCAGAAATTCCTCCTCTACCGCTCAGGGAACGTTTTTCCATTTCTTCAGCTGGCTTGTCCCTGGCCGTGGGGTGGAATCGACCCGCCACGCGCATGGGAGCCCCACATCTTACACACTTCTGTGTCCACAGGCCTGCTGCTCGCCTCTGTGAAACCAACAGTTTATTCTCTACCAGCAGGGCCGGGAGCATGCTCTGGAGGGGGGGCGCATTGTACGGCATTACCAAGACAATGGGGCCATATGGGGAACAGAAGGATCTCCCGCTCGCCTTTTCAGCGCACAACAAACGGTGCAGCATATTATGCGTGGCAGCGGTCACTTTAAGGTTACAGTTTTTTGCATAACAACTGATGAAGAAGGGAAAGTCATTTTATCCCTATTTAGAGCTATTATTGGCCCGACGTAAGGGGGTGAGATTTATGGGTTTTGAACAATGCCATTCTTGGTCAACATACTGACAAAGGCTCAGGGTGAGATAATGGTCCGACATCATGTTCATCAAATCAACATCATGTCAAAGGCGGCTGCACTGTTGATTTGTGTGTGTTGACTCCTGGGCCACGTGATATTTGATTATTCCTTTCCTCCTGCTCCTTTAAATGCATCTTTGACATTCAATAGAAATGTAAAAGAATAACCTGAGTGGGGGAAAAAAAACAGAAAAAGAAAAAAAAAAACACACGTATCCGTCCAATTTATCTTGTCGACAAATCCAGGAGATACAAATGTCAGCGTGTGCAAACATGAACGAGGCCGGCCGTGACGTCACGTGCAGGGCGCTGCAGAAATGATGCAATTATAAATGTCTGAACATCTTGTGTGTTGATTGGAGCATCGCAGATCTTGTGATGGTAGACTGCAGATCCAATCCATTCCTGGTGTATGGCATCTTCACACACAGTCAGCAAAGCAGGGAAAATCATATGGTGAGGTGTTGCTTGATCTACGACAAGTGTATCAATGCCAAGAGACTCGCTTTTTCTTTTTTTTTTTCATCTGAGAGGATGCTTTAAATATCCTCTTCAGTAAACGGCTGGATTCTCCTGAGATTGTGTGAAAACTTTAATGAATTCAGCCAAAAAAAACGTTAAGTCATTTCCATTTATTCACAATAACGCGTTTGCTTGTCTCTTGGTTTTTAAAAATACTGTAAAAGTTGGAAAATATATGCACTTGAAATTATTATTGGTACCTATGGTGTCAATAATTATTGGCCTCTCTGCATGTAATGAATTGACTATCCTCATAATCTGACTCATAATGGCTTTAGGACACCAAAGGGTCCTCTAAAGAAGATGAGAGCCTATTGATCCACAAGATAAATGCTCTTTAGGATGTTAATAGTCTAATTTGCTTTAATGATTTCTCCTAGCACTTCCCCAGTCAAGGACAGGATAATATACACTTAAAAAGGCATTCCAAGCAGAAGCACAGCAACTGGACGTTTCCTGCATAAAAATGTAGGGCATTTGAGTCGAATGTTTGAAATTGATGATCAACCCCGCCATTAGTTTGTCTTTATTTGCTTCCTTCCAAGGTAATTATCATGGATTAATGCTTTTCTGGAGTGTCGTGCGAAATAACATTAGCGGTATCCATTTCCACAATCACCTGCCCAGGCCTAATAAGCAGAATAATAATACCTTCAGTTTTTGCCTTTGATGTGGCACTAAAGCGCACACTGAACACATGGTCTGTTGAATGGATGGCTGATGCATTATTTAATTAATTAGCTGTCAATTATGAAACAGAAATTATCCCAAAGATGCTGCTGACACGTAGTGTAATTGTTAATTATTTATACGAGGAGATCACACCTTTCTTTTGCTCGTAACAGCCCTTTAGTGAATCTCATTTTAAATTCTGATTAATGTAATTTCTTGTCTTTCTTCCATTTCAGGATACTGTTGTTAGTAAATCTCTGCTCTACACCATAAGTGACATTTTAGGATTTTAGCCGACCACCAGAGCAAATTTTAATCTCAGACAAAGGCAGTGTAGTATGACACACCAGAGACAAGATGAGCTATTGCTTTAGCAGTTTCAGGCATAAATGACATTGACTTCTGGGAGATGGAACTCTTTAACATGCTCTGCACCAACTGAGTCACATCTGCCGTTGACAAACAGCTAAGGAGTAACCTGAGTCTATGTTCTCTTTACTGGCAATTTTTACATTTTATCATTGAAGTCAATGAGCCAATCTGCAATTTACGCCGTGGAGAGTGGGATGAGTGTATTCAGAACCCGGTCACACACCCAATCTCCTACTAAAGAGCAGCGATAATGTAATAATGCCTCACTGATGTGCCAGGCAGTAATGGTGCTGAACATCTCCCATTCATCCAACACTACCTGATCATTGCTTTAACGGAATAATACATTACGGCTGGAAATAGCTGTAAACCTCCAACTTTATCTTGGGAATGTGCACTCCTTTTTACCTCAGGAAATGTTCCTGTCCCTCGGTAATAAAAGGCAGAGCTATCAGGATGAAATGAAAAAGAGATTGAAACCCTTCTGTCTCTGACAGGCAATGCACAGATACACAGAATATGGCCTGCTTCTTGTTTTGTAGCCTAAAGGCTGTTTGTATTATTATGAAAATAGGTATTATGATCTTACGCTTTCTCCCAGAAGAAAATGAAACACTGGAGACATCCCCCCTTTTTCCCCCCTCCTGTTATGACTGTGAAGGAGGTCTGATGGAGCGCTATTTCACCCTGTTTCTTAGCCCTGTCAATTCTTCCTTTCTTGACAAATGACACTTAGCCATCTGTCAATAATGGCCCACGTAAATGTGCTTAAATGGGCCAGGGCACACCAATGTTATGGCTCTTCATCCTATTTAAATTACTTTCTGCCTTACATAATTGCAGAAACCTGGTGTAAGAGGGCGGTTCGAGCACACAGGCAGTGTAATGTATAGAGGTGAAGGCAGAGAAGCAGACACTACAGGGCCGCGGTGCTTGCTTGAGGATTTAGAAACAGAAATGTCATGAGTGAACAAAGCTTCACGATAATTGAGAAAAGACAGAGGCGCAAGAAGGTGACATCAGCCATTAACCTTATATCAGGCCATTTTGTAAATCAATGTCACTCACATATTAATAACAAGTGTAATCAAAGGAATTATGCAAATTTAATTTGATGACTCTTGCATTATGCAAATCTCAGCCAAATATAATGAATCCTGACACCTGACCAGTGCAGTACACAGCATGGGTGGTTCTCATTGTTAGGGACTGACTGTTGACAGCATTTGTTGAAAGAGACTGCGGTGAAAAGGGAAAAAAAATGCACTGGAGATCATCAATTATATTACTGCTGCTCTCTATAATGAGTCACTGATGTGTGTTTCTGTTTTGCGTTCTGCGTTGTGGTTGCTATTATTGCTATATAAGACATTTAGAGTGCTATGATTCCATATTCAAGCTACACTGGATGTTATTAAAAGGTCTTTGTGTAAATTTGTCTAGCGATTCAGAAAATGGTTCTGTAATGGATTGAACACACTCAAACACAAGAAGGAAAACAAATGACAAATGTCTGCCGCCGAGGCAATTTTCTGTGTATTGTATTAGTGACCAACATGTCTGCATGACCCACCGACTCTGACAACAACCCCACAGACACACCGTTACAAGTGGTTCATAATAACAAGGGGACTCCTCGCATCGGATGCAGTCAGCTGGTTCACTACAACCAAATGTTACGGAGTAAAACAGCATGTCATGCTGCCATTTGACACGGTGAAATAAGATTAGATGAGATCCATTTCAAAGTGCAGGAAGTGCAGTGGTTGGCCTATTCCAGCATACAATCTGCAATATACAAATACCAAGCAAGAGGAGGCGTACTGAGGCATGAACAGTGACACACTTAGTGAATAATCCTGCTGTCTGCTTTTGAAGGACGCTGCCACATTTAACAACATTTACACAGCTATAGTTCTGACATATGATTTAATTTATTCACTCTGTTTGGACAACCTTATATTTATCACCGGTTAATCTGAGATCCGTAACAAAATGATGCAAATAATGAATCTAGATTTTATTCATGATGATGCAAAAAAAGATGACGGATGGGTAGATGGAGATAGAGTAAGATTAATCTATTCTATTCTGGATCAATACATGGATCCAGACTAAGATCAACAATGGAGCTGAAATGATCAGTTGATAAATTGATTAGTTCATTGGCAGACAGGGCAACAAAACTGACAATAAACTAATCACTGAATTTATTTTTTTGGGGCACATATTCCAAAAGTTCTTCATTGATGTGAAAAAAAGCTTTCACAACAGTTAAATTAACATCTTTGAGGTTGGAACGGTTGGTTTGACAAAACAAATAAGATGAATACAGGTAGGTCATTTTGGGCTGTGTGATTATTGGGATTATTCGGATGTTTTACAGACCATATGATGCATCGATAACCATAGAAAATACTCAGGAGTGCATTTGGTAACGGAAAGTATCATTTGTTCAATAACTGTGAACAGTGTAGACAATAAACTAATTCATTCAAAGTCATTAATTGTAAATAAGCTAAAGCTAACGGCTAATTCTGCCCAGCTAAAGAGCATGTTTATACTGTCAGTCTTTTCACTCACACTGTACAGTGGGATTTGTGAGCCTCAGATGGTGTGTGTTACTAAGGAGTTCTTTCGCGTGCACCACTCCAGGAGTAAAATGAGCTTCGATCTGTCCCAGAGGTAGCCCATCAAGAGGTGGGGAGGTTAGTTGGTCGTCACGGCCATCTAGACCCTGGCCTGTGAAAGCCTGCCAGAATCAATGCTAATTATGCTGCCATCTGCGAGGTGCCTGTGCTAGGTTGACACCTGTTCACTTCCAAGTGACGAACAGAAACTTCAATCAAGCCAGGAAACAAGACGCTAACACAGCTGAAGGAGGGGAAGCGATTGGTAAATGTATTGACAGCGACGATGGTCGGTGGATAACCAACTGCAGAGGATATGGCTGTCATACAGCCGCACAACATATAAAACATCAACAACAAGTCCTGCTGTGCCTTCGCTACAGAACGCACTCTGAAACGTCTCATCGCCGCTTCGTTTTCCTCAGATGCTACATATACAGTAGTACAGCCCAACCGAAAATGTCTAATTGACCCTTCCACTCTGTCAGCACGGTCGTTTTTTCTCCTGGAAATCCCACTCAGCCTATGTGTGTGATAAATGTCCCTGGGCTATAGCAACACTGTCCCTTTCCAGATAATTCATCATGCAGAGACAATCAGTCAGAGGACTTGATTAATATTTTCTAGGGGATCTTTTCAACTTTGGTGGCTGATCTAGCCAGTCACATTAGGCAGAGTGTTTGCAAGAGGAAACTAATAAACTAGGTTTGGCTGTTTGCTCACTGAGACCGGGGGCCTGTCAATTCTTTGCCCCTTGAAAGAGATCTGCCATTAAGGTGACATGAGAAACAAATGAGGCCAATTTCTCCTCCAATGTCCCATCTGATATGTCAATAAAGGCCCAGCAGCCGCAGGATGCTCCGAGATGGATTTTTCCTTGCAGCTAGACAATCAGTGGAATACATCTAACTTTCCTCCGATAGGTGAATCACTCAGACAAAACCAATGGACTAGCGTTAAGTAGCAACAGCAGATCTGGTTTCAGACAAATATATGAATGAGATTTACTTCCGACGAGGATTTCTTTTTCATCTTAAAAGATAAGATAAGCCAGGCAATGCATTTGAATTATGTTTGTCTTTTGCTGGGTATAAAACTAGAGCTTGACCAGACATCAACACCTCCCTTACGGCGAAGTATAGCAACAAAAGGATTTCTTGTGTGTTGCTGTTCAGTCCTATAGCTTGCATCAGACAGAGGCTGAATGTGCAAAAGGTTAGTTAGTTAAAATAAAAAATCCCCCATCCAGCAGTGACAGTTTTTGTTGCAGATGGATTGATACAGCTGACTGATTAAGAAGATAAATCTTAACTGCTTGTTTTAGAAATTGGGCGACCCAATCGGAACAGGAAAAGTTGCTTTAATAAGTTGACCAGCTGTCAACAGTACATATCAGGATTTCTCTCGCTTTTATTGTATGAGAAAATATCTCGTTTATAGACAGAAAAAGAGAAAGTTGACTCTAAAAGCAAATAAGTAACTACACTGCTAATATATCTCCCTTAAAAAGCCTGCACAATAACAACGTAAATAGTGATGGAGAGAAGTGTTTTCACCAGCCTCAGTCCTGGACTGACAAACAGAGATCAGAATATATCACAATTAGAAACAACATTACAGGCCTACGTGTGGTTGTGATACTTATATGTAGAATTATAGCCTCATCTGCTGAGCCGCGGCATCGATAGGCATTCATTAAGTATGCAGCTCATAAAGTCAAATGTTTTTCAATAAATATCATGGGAACGAGGCTCGAGATACTCCACATTCAGAGACTTACAATGGCAGCATATGTTGAGGTGGATTGAGTCCTCAGGCTCCAATCTGGCTCTCTCTCCCTCGGACTTAGAAGATAAATTATGTGGGCTATTTTTCCATTATGTTAATCAAAACACTCGCCATATGCATTACTATTATTAGACTGGTAACAGAAGACATCCTGTTTCCAATGTAAAATTGTGAGGCTGAGCTTTAATTGATCACAAACACAGTTTTAGGATAGTCGAAGATAATTCAACAGCTGGCCTTGTTTATATCTCTTGTTAACACGTTATATATGTTTTATGGGGTGTCAATTCATGTTGTTTTCATATTACAGCAGCAGCCTATTTACAAGGATGCCTCAGTGTGTAATGAGAAGCATAAATGACAAATAAGGTAATCTAACTTGATTTTTTTTTGAAATAACAAACACAATATTCATTCCGGTTGCTTTCCCAGAGTCGTTTATGCGCCATTGTTGTGAGTGGAGGATGTGCTTTATGGGAGTTTAAGTACAACAAACAAAACAAGCGGAGCAGCTCTAGCACTTAGAGGAGTCTGAGAATGTGTGCCGGCCCACCTGAGCCGTGCTAATTGTTTTCCAGATACACATAAGGTCTCAGGCACCATCTTAAATTCCAAGGTTGCACTTACGGCCTGCTGGACGTCCTTGACTGGAGCCAGACGTGGGGTCTAGAGAGGGCCGTTTGGCCAACAATGTCATTGTTATGGCCTTTGTCATCTCAATTAGCAGGCGGGTGCTAAAACACAGAGCTCTAAATGGTGGCATCAGTGTTAACCTGGGACACAACACACTGCCCATAAACCCCAGCACTTATGCCTACTGCTGACCATGCTGTTTGTCTCTCATTACCTTCCGGCAGCAAAACGGGGCCCAGAGGTTACACTAATGACCCACTCTTTCACAAAGTTATTGCAACTCCTCCTGTTGTCAGATGGAAGTATGAAAGGAAACAATTAAGTATTTTCCACACACACACACACACGCAGGGCGCACTCGCTCAGCACGATCCGTCAGCAGTTTCGCCCACTATTTGAGTTAGGTGGTACAACGAGCCTCTGAGAAGAAGGAAAGTCAGTTTATCATTAAGAATGTGTTTCTGCCTTCAGCAACAGGGGCCGATTAAATTAGGCCCATTTTAAGGTCAATGTATTTCTTTAATCAGCTGTCCCTTTTGATCATCTCCGGGAACAGTGCTCCTCAAACTCAGTCCTTGGTAATTGGTCCTCCTTACTGGCTCTCACTGTCTGTACTCATATGCTCATGCTTTAATGTTTCCAGTGTTTTTCAGCACAGGCAGAGCACGTAATGCTGTGCATGTTTAACAGTCATTTCCATAAGTAAGTGCAATTTCTGTACAGTTTGTTCCTGTGTAATGAAGTGAAATCTTGTTTGTATTCCCCCTATTTCACAAGGAAACCCACTCAAGCAGCTACACGGGAATTAAAGCGGCTAAAAATTAAAAACCGGCACTATCTTTAACTGAATGTCACACTATTAGGAAATAAAATCAATTACTTGCATACTAAGTCGTTCTGTTTTTGTTATTTCTGATTTTATATTCTGCGAGAGCTTTTTTCACCCCTCATTGTTATTGTCTGAGTCTATAAGTGACCTTAACAAGAAAAAATGCAAATGATGTGGGAGAGAAAATGGCTAACATTTATTTATCCTCGCTGTTCTCTTGTCTTGTTGGTGTCATTAGAACAGTTCGCTGCGTCCCATTCTCTCCCATTATCTCTGCTATCAACGCAGCACAGCAAGATTCCAGCAGGGCTATAAATACTTCCCCTGGACCACATACGGCTAGCACATCATCTCCCAGACACAGCTTAATGATGGAAAAAAAAAATCTAATGTCTTTTTGCCCCCTTTCTTCTTCACATTCTCACAACACCATGAAAAAAAGTCAGCCAGCTTGCAGAAGTTACACATACATTCATAGGCACCCAAACAAAAATAAAAACAAAAAAAAAAAATTACATTTGCGCCTAAGTATCACAGACGTCTCAGAAGGTGTGAGAGGAAATGATAGATGTCTGTCTTGATCATCCACCGGTGCAGGTTTTTGTCGATTGCACCAGGGTCACTGACGCTGGCTCCACGAATCCATTAGAGCGAGAATGCAAAAAGGACACTTTATCTGAATTCATTATAAATGGATCTATATCTTATGTTTAGGGCCAAGGACACGATTTGTATCACAATGCAAATATCTATCATTAAATGTTGACAGTTCATTTTTCCTGGCAAAGAAAGAAAAATGTTTTCTGTGCAGCACTCTTTCTGCGCTGTTCTCCCCCCTGATAAGGCGCCAACAAAGTAGTTGAAGCCGATTTGTTGTTCAAATTGAATGGTTTGTCATAATTTCATAAGTGGAAAGTATCCAGTTTCATGATTTGCATGTATTGTAACATTACAGGTAAACAGTATGATGAATATCCCCTAAATATAACCAGTAACATTCGGCAAACAATGCTGCTTGTACGCATTTTATAAAATTGGAAGAAAAAAAAAAACAATATCAAGAATCTCTCTTGTTTTTTACTTAAATATAACCAACTGTAAACAAATTGTGAAAATAATAGATTGGAAATACGACGCATAACAAAGACAGAGTGGTGTAAAAATGTGGTAAAACACTTATGAAGCTTTGCCTCCTGCGTTAAATTGACAGAAAGCAAAATTACAGCTCGCTACTTGTGTATTCCCATCAAATTAAACGGTGAGCGTGTCCGGCGGCCCCTCTCCTTCACACAAACTGACACGTCATCATATTTTGTGCACTCGCAAAACTTGTAGGCACTTTGTCCTGCCGGAGCTGAATTGCTGAGCACATGGCTGGGCATGTCAGTCAAAGAGCAAAAGGAGCATCCCGTTGTGTCGCTATCTAAATAATGGCTATAAAGCGTAGCTAACGGTGTCCTCTGAAACGTGCTCAGGTGGAAAGAACTAGACAAACAGAGACAGCCACCGCAGTGCTCCCTGACACAGAGGACAAAGTGAGGGCCTCATTTCCTCCCTCTAATCAGTGTTTACATCCACCCCAGTGCCAATGGCTGGTGACTGAGCAAGACGTGTATCAATCACCAAAGGCAACCTAGCTGGGGAGGACGTGCTGATACACAAACTCACCACACGCGCACACATACAAACAGACACACACACAAACACACACCAGCCTGGCAACAGGGAGAGCAACACTGCTTTCATCTTAACCTCTTCCTCTTCTATTGTGTCCTCTCTCCCTCCTCCTTTCTCTCTCTCTTTATAATGGGTGCAGAGAAATTACAGCTAATTAAGGATGTAAATGGTGGCGGAGAGTGTCTTCTAATTCTGCATTAAATTGTCTCTTACCTCAGCAGAAAAATTTATCAGTGGAGGCAATGTCAACTTTTACTGGGCTGGGTTATTTGCATTTCTACACACATTAATTCTGGGACATGCAGCACCTGCAGAGCACAAACAGAGGGCGTGAACTGCTTCCCATCAACCGGTAGGGCTTCACAGAGGGTGTTATTGCTCTTCTTCACCCTGTAGTTTGGGTTGTTTTTTTTTCTCTTCTCTAAATAAACGCCATACAAGACACACTGGGAAGCATAGCAGGCAAAGGCAAACACACAGAGAAAATGCATGTGCCAAGTCTGCACGCTGCTGTCACTTACTTCACTCCACAGATGTTTACAAGGTCACAGCATGGCCATAAAGACCGAGTGCGCGCGCGAAACGCGAGCTCGACGTGAGACGCGGGACACCCGGGGTTAGGTGTTGTGGCTGAGCGCATTAATTATCTTTGCGGGCCATTTCTTGAGGTGAAAGCAGCAGATTTGAGGTGCGGCCAACAGGAGCGGTCTACACGGACCGCAAAGTCAGAGGGCACGCCAGCAAACATGTGGTAGGTGCCAAGATGCAGGGTCTGAGAGCCGGGCTCCGGGGACGAGCATGATTAGAGATTTATTACAGCTTTTCTGCAAAGTCATGCAGCCGGCCATATGTATCAATGACACAGAGGATCTATGAGACAGCCGAGCGTAAACAGAGACGGACTGCATACATGCAGCGATGCCTAAAATCCTTTTAGAATTAAAAAAACAAACAAAACAAAAACAAGCCTAGACTAGAACCGGACAGAGGCCCCATGGATCGTGTTTGCTTGGCCATTGATTGACCCCCAAGTGAAGGACCTCATCATTCTCTCAGCTGTTCCTACGTTTCATCCAGCTCAATCCATTTACATTTAAGCACAGCTCTGCTCGGCCTAATTAGTTCCATGGCTCCATTAGTCTACATTGTGGTCAATCCATTCATCACTTTGCATGTTAGTTAAAAGCCTATTTCTCTGATCCTGTCACTGTTCTCTGCCTATTACTGTTCTGCTTCTTTTTTTTTTCTAGAGAGGAGGAGAGTGCGGGGGATTATGGGTAAATAATTACCCACAGGATGATTCACAATGGGTCTAACCCGACTGGTTAGTTGTACAGTAGATACTAACTTGTACATTTTGACAAGCTGTGTTATTTATTTGGGTTCAAAGTGGTACCTATTATGTCTGAAAAAGATGTAAACATGAGGCTCCAAATGCGTTTAAGACAGAAAGGAAAAACAAGAGCAGAGCAGAAAGTGAAGGGGAGAGAGAGTAAGAGCGACAGAGAGAAAGAGGGGTGTTAATGATCCCTGCATTGAGAGACTTGGCTCACCCACTGGCATACTGGCACGTATGGTCCACTGACTTCAAACTTGCTGAGGTCTAAAACTCACATTACGCCTCAAAAAAGGCAGGCAACCAGGACCTCAACACAATGAAGCTAATTAATTTTCAGACATAATGAGACATTATCATGTTTGATGTATAGTTTACGTGCTCTCAGGGTGCTCTCTGCTGCTATCGGGGCAGTTTGTGAAAACTTGCGCTGACAAAGACGAAACAATCAGCCGGAGGAGGTTGGACTCCGAGACTCATTTAGGAGATAAAGTCGTCATGTCAAACATCGTCAAAGTGACCTCGGCTTACGCTCAAGGACTCTCTCTCTCTCTCTTTTCGTTACATTGTCGCGTTTAAAATCCACAATGAGAAGCAAAACGCCTCAGACAACCTTAAGTGCAGCATCCCGGAGCGGTTTACATTTATATCCACTGTATCTGAGTACCTCTGCTGCTTCCTGGGTTGATTATGTCCCATTGCTATTCACTTCACCGTAGCCGGGGTCACCACCACTTCACGTCTTCTGAAGACAAGTGCAGAGAGGATATACCTCTCAGAGTGGTTCAGTGTCTGCTACAGTCCCTGAAAGCAGAACTCATTTCCAGGCCAAGCTGCTGCAGGGTCCCAGCAGGGAGACATGAAGCAATCTCAGGCCCGTGATGCCCTCCCACAGTACCCGCTGCCCTTTCACTCCCACATCCTTCCCTTTTATCGGGAATCTATTTTCCCTCTCTCCCCTCCTGTAAGGTAACTCCATCTGAAATTTACATCTCCCCTCTCTCACTCACTCTCACTCTCTCTGGTTTCCTCTTCCCATGATGGATGAGCTCCACTCTGGGGTGTCTCAACCTGTCCATCATGCCCTGCGATTAGGAATTAAAAATTGCAAACGTTTCACAATAGCCACCCCCATTTTTTTTTCCCCAAACCAGCCCCCTCCCCTCCCCGCTCCCTGCCACAACCCCGCCTCTCGTCCAATCACACCTGCCACACCATCACCAGCCACGGCCATAACCAAAAAGCCCCCGTCGACGCCACCAGCACCACATCCGTACGTGTGCAGCCTAACACACTATCCCCAATCCAGATGCACCAAACACCTACATTCATCTAAGTGGGAAAAAAAACATAATTTATTTTGTACTTCCCAGATAATTTACTTTTTTTTCTTTCCTTTCTACAGGAATTCTCCATTTCCCTATAAAATGAAAATTCATCTAGAATTACATCTTATGTCATCATTATGTTTATTAAGCGTGGATGATGTATATGAACAGCGCTGGCTTGCCGCTGAGTGCTTAATGATGCATAAGATTAAGCCGAGGCTCTCAGCTGCGCTGTGACTCCCCTCTGGTACCCATACTGCCGAGGCATGCTGGGAGTACAAGCTCCAAACGGCCATCAGGTGAAAGGAACTAACATCTCTCTTTTTGTCTGTGTGTGTGAGTGAGACCAAATGTGTGTGTGCGTGTGTGTGTACTTATGTTTTGTGCACACGGCTGAATGGGAGTGTGTTTCTTCCTGCACACATGTAAGAGCTGTGGAGGAATGGTACACTATCACCATGCTTTATAGTATCTGTCCACCTATATTAGAAATAACTTGCTTTTGCCTTGCTCACTGTGCCACCATCATGCTGTTTTCTCGCTTTCATCTCTTTCCCTCTCTCCTCTCCTCTCTGCTCTCTCTCTCTCTATCCATCCCCGGACCCCTTCGCTCTCTGTCCTTCCTCCCTTCATTTCTCTTCTCCCCTTCTCTCAGCCACACCACTGTTTTGCCGCAGCAGTCTATGACAAAAACATTATCCTTCTGCTGCTAAACAATCCAATAAACCTCTCCACAGGGAGGAAGTTAACCTCTTGTCTGTTCGACTGATGCCTTCCAGACCACGTGACGGCTGCCACAGTAAATTCAAATCATTAGTCTCCTTGCCCCCCCATCAGAGGAAAAAACTTCTATTAGTAATGGAGACCTCGTAAGAGACCTTCCGCGGAGAGCACTGCCTTCCCAATTCCCAGTGGAGAAATCCCGCGCAAAAAACTAATTCTACTTTTAATAATCTGTCATCAAGACCAGAGGCAGTCATAAATTATGTGGGGACCATGTGCGGGAGCAAGCCACAAGAGGGAAATCAGGGTAGAAAATCAAAGCCCAAGTTTGACAAACTTTCCTGAAGATAAATAATAACTTACAAACCGGATTAGTTGTTAAGTCACAGCTGAGCGCACAGTCAAGCCATTCCAATCAGCCAATGCAGATGAAGAATTTATAGGTAGAGCTCATCATTTGTTTTCCCTCTCTCCTCCCTCTTTTTATATGCATCCCACCTTTTCTCATTCCTGTCTCCTTCAAGCTTATTATTATATTCAGGGCCTGTTGTCACACCCTGGGCTGCTTTTTATCTTTAACTCCTTGTGCGCCAAACCAAAGGTGACGAGTGACAGCATTTTTAAGGTGACAGATTTTTCTTGGTTTTTGTTTTTGTTGTTGTTGTTTGTTTGGGGGAAGGGCTCAGGCCAGAAGATACAGAGACAGAGGGAGGAGGCTGCCTGGCTTGTGTCGTAAAGTAAATACACTGGAGACCCCCTCACTGACTGCAGCATTATGAGGCCTCCAGACCTTATCTGACCACTAAAACAAAGGAGAGCATCATGGGAGAAGTAGTGCATGGGCGGAAGATTCTTTCTGCGGGAGCGTGAGGGAAAAAGGCTATCAGCCGCAAGGGTCTGCTCTTTGTTCCTGTGTCAATATCTCTGTAAACTATCGACATGCATCATAATCGTTCCCTTCTATCAAGTGCAGACTAAAGAACAATCTCCATTAGGTGACAGCGCCCCGGCAGGTTGATAAATGCTCCCTGACGAAAGGGAAGGAATTGTGTAAAATAAAGAGGCATGTTCCAACAAGTCTTGTCAAAATGGTATTGATTTAATCATCTGCAGAAATACACATTCTTGGTTAGTGTAGCGTGCAGCGGAGATGGCAGCCGCAGCAGAAGCTGGGATACGCTTTACAGTTGTTGACGCGGAGACGCTCTCCCTCATTGGCTTTGCAGGTGATGAAACACACGCTGAGCTGCGCTCTAATTTTTTCCCCCCCGCTCTCTCCCTCTGTCCCTCTTCAATCAGATGTTATTCTAAGAAAGTGACTGCAAATCCGTCGTTGTATTTTTATTTAGGGCCAACAAATACAACTTAATGTGAGTGGGCGAGTCTATATGTAACATGCCGCTGTGGCCAGCCTTCTCCGTGGCCTCTCAGCCGAGTGCAGAGGCGATAGATAACAATAGCCCTCCATCATCTAGACACACCAATGGTATTCCAGTAGCTGGAGTGAGCTGGCCAGAGGTCTGGGAGTGTTTATTTAACATCGGGGTGTTGGAGAGTGTGTCTCACCTTGGGACAAATGGATCCCCTCTCCTTCCTCCTTTGGCAGACTCAGAGTAAACACCACGGCAGAAAACTGGAGGTCTCATTGCTCTGAAGTACAAGTTCATCAGGCAGGTGGGGCAGCTTCATCATCGGAGTCTCACCCCCTGTAAAACAAGGATCAATGTCTGTGTAAATAGCTGCTTTGCTTACATACAGTATGTGTGATGTAAACAGGACAAACCAGCAGCCAACCAACCGCTTACGTCAGAGCAAATAGAAAATCTAGCCCGAAAATAAAAACCCAAGCGGCGACAGCGGCAGCGCAAGCAGCTGTTTTCTTAACAATTGTAATCATTTAGAAGGTTAAAGGGGGTATTATTATCTCTGCACAGCCCATCTGAGCAGTGATGAGGTGAACACAAATAACGCGCGTCCCCTGCAGAGGGAAGATGTGTGGCCGCGGCCGCTGGGGGTTGGAGACAATCCCGCAGTGACCTGACCTTGACATGTCTGAGTGAAACGGTGGCGGAGGCTAATACCTCATCATATTGAGTTTGACTTTGAGCTCACGGTGGTGGGCGCCATAAAACAAAGGATAACAGTGTGGACAAACAGTCGTAAACTGGACAATTAACATATACTACTAACAAATAAAGCCTAATTACATTAAAGAAACTGACCATCCTCTGTATACTTCTGTGGGCTTTGGCTAAACTTAGATATTTGAACATGTTGGTACTGTAACATTTAAATAAAAAAATGACTTAAAAATTAGTTTTTGTGATTAATATAAGATATAGTAAGTATATACTGTATTGTGAATATGTCACAGTTCTTATCTGATGATAAAAACCTTAGAGCCAGTCTGAGTGAATCATACATGACCGCATCATAAAATGTCTACATTACAAAAAAAATGAAATGTCCACTCCTCTGAAATCAGGATATAACTCATCATATCAAGCCACGAGTGACGCTTCAGACATTATTCAGTCCAGGAGGACAAGTGGAGAGGCGAGGGAGACACAGACCTTTATATATTACCTCCTGCTCCAAAGTAAGGACAAAGGGAATGAAGATGACTACCCTGTCACAGGAAAAAACTGATGAACCAGACAGACCTGACTGAACTGTTCACTAACCGCAACCTGGGCTTCATGCAACACACTGAAGCCAAACTGATATTTTTATTTTTATATTGTTGATCAATAGCCATTCTGCTAGTGGAAGATGTCCATCCACTCCACTCCTTACTTCTGTTTACAAACTTTGCGCAAAATACTGAGTTTTTGTCTTTGTCATAGTAAGGGGTTTACTGCTTCAGTGGGCCATAAAATGGTTTGCATGGGTTTATACCAGTTCTGTCTTGTCTAAGGGAATTCAGGGTTATCAGTCAGGGTTACATATAACATGAGTCACATTTAGCTATTATTTTTTGCTTCCTGCAATAATCTTGTGGCCTCAGTCTCTAAATTTCCAAACATGGGTCATTTTAATACTGGATGCCTTCAAGATCCTGATATTATCAAGGATATCTTAGTTAGAATAGCTCATGACCTAATGCTAACTGTTTGGTAACTGCTGTTTTACAATAGATGGACACAAATCCAATGTGACTGCTAAAAGACGCACGATCTTTGTAGCATGTAGTTGTTTGTCAGTGTAGCTGGTATGTTAATGAACTTTATCCTACTATATGTACAACAACTCTAATACTGACAATAAAAGTGGGGGGGAATTGATTGTGGTTCCAATAATCTGCTAAACCTGACCTTTGTATGCATTGTGGTTACAGTCAAAGAATAGAAGGAGCTATCTATATGAACACATGCCCATATACACCATGTATGAATATGCACACAGACATCTATATATGTCAGCTTTGACAGGTAAGGTAGATCATTTCTGCCTAAAAATGAGCTAATATTCATACTGAATGGATATTAGATGAATGCATCACTTAGGATTCTCCATCCCTCCAACAGTTAAGGCAATCTTAATCTTTATGTCGATAATGAAGATGTGTGTGATATCAACTAGTCAGAGTAATTAATAGGAATGTCAGTGCCATTGTATTAATAGCATCATGCATAGCATCAATTTAGCGTAAATTGTCGTTTTGACAAGCCATTTTAATTAAAACTATCACACAAGAATTAAAGGACCGTGGTCGTCATTTTGGGAGACTATCAAATAATGTTACCATCTGGTATTTTTTGCAAGTCTTATCCTTGCTAATTATAAGTGATACTCAAAAGGTTAGAGGCACTTTGGCAGATGCAGTGATCACCACCATACTGTCCCTGCAATAACCCACAGGTCATTACACTATACGTACTGAAGATATGATTGCCTGCTGTTCTCATGATAAACAATAATTATGGATGACCAGAACTTTTCAATGCCCCCAGAAAGCCGTTCAAATTACTCTATCTTTACATTACAGCAAGAAAAAATAATAATATCTCCAGTTTTTGTTTTTTTTATCTAAGCCACAAGGTCACGTGATGCACGAGCTCAAACCACAATGCACCTCAGTCTTCAGTGAGCGGGGATGTGGGCCTAGAATCAATCTTCCTGACCACTCTCGGAGCCCAGGAGTGAGCTCAATATGGGCTCAATTCCTATGGGCTGCTCCAGGGATGAATTGAAATAGCACTCCTGAACAGTCGTCTCGCGGACAGTCGTTACAGGAAACGTTGCTTTTTATTCATCCAAATTCAGTGGCTGTGCCTCTCCAGAGAGAAACAAGGGGCTCCGTGTATGACAGTGGAGGTCGCATACGCGGCTGATAACCCTGCTTGACAACACAGGTGAAATGTTTTTTCCAGTCTCTATGAGCACAATAATAGAATAACTTCAATTCAATGATTGTGGAATTATGTTTACACCTGTCCTTATGAGTGATAGAGCTTTCTGTTGAATACTGTACCATGGTACTGTGATGCTGCTGACCAAATGACACATGTTTTTTTGATGTGATGTTTGCCAGTCAATTTAAGTGTGTCAAATTCCTAAATATTAAGCAGCTCACATTTACACAGCGTAGCCTAACTCTACCTTTCTTATTTTACTTTTTCGGTTTCTTCATTCAACACAAAATCTACTACACATATTTCCATCTAGCCTAGAAGAGGATCCCTATGTTGAGGTTTTTCCCTATTTGAGAATACATGTGTCAAATGCAGATTCTTTCTCTCCTAGAGGTGAACATTTGTGACTTATGACACCTGGCCTCATAAATAAAACTAACCTGATGTGACATATGACTATTTCTGCTGAGAATGACAGATGAAGGATCAATTATATGTAATATAAATGAACAAATGTCTCTATTTGGCAACTTTGGAACAGCCACAAAGTAGTTTTCTTTGGCTGGCAACCGCCTTGTTTCAAGATCATTATGTTTGGTGCATGGAGCCAGACATAGTTTGGAAAATGGGAAATAGTCCCATGTGTTGTTTGACATTAAGGGTTGATATTTAAAAGCAACTCAACAAGCAAACAGCATGTTGGCATCCCTGGATTTCTGGTGCACCTGCTATGCTCCTGTGCGTTTACTGTAATAGATTTATCCAATCATACTGGAAATGTTTTAAGTTAAAAAAGAAAACATCATTTGGATTTAGGAATGAAAGCTCAGAGAAGTTCTACAACACTTCTCTGATGTAAACAGTTTAACAGTCTCAAGAGGATTTGTCAAATTGTGTAATGGAAAGTTGAACCAGTGAGTGAGCGAGGGAGCAACAGATCAGTCAGGTGAGAGAGTGACGGGATGAGTGAATGAATGAGTGTGGCGAGTAATTGTGGCAAATGAGAGAGTGAACAGCCTGACCTCTTTGCTGACTTGTGTTTTCCGTCAGTCGTCCTGGTTACTATGCGTCATGCTTTGTTTCATCTGACGTGCAATTATTTTTCCCATTAAATACACAACATGTATTTCACTTAGTTTTTCTGAATGAAATTTCAATCAGAGGCCATTACACTCTTCAGACAGAGAAAGTTTAGAAAAATAACAAGACGCAATGGGAAAGAAAATAATGCTCTGTCAACGGAGATGGAAAACACAAAAATAATCATTTGCGCGAAGCAGGTGATGCATATGTTAAAGTGTCAAGAAGCAGAGGAGAAATTAATAGCTTTCTGCCATAAGCATTCTCTGATAAATATGATTACATTTGCATACTTCATTTTACTCTTGATCTGCTGTCTCTGTGATTCCTGTGATTCTTGTGCGCCCGTTCCAAAAGAAAAAGTAATTTCCATTACTGCTCAAACATGAAACAAGTATTTCGGGTCTCATTAGGGATTTCCCAGCTGCTCGTCCATTGACGAAATAAAAAAAGACAAAAATACGACAAACATATGTCAGAGAGACCATGTTGGATAATTGTGGATCAACAGTAAAACAAATGGTTAAGTTACTTGCTCACGTGGACACAGCGTTTAATTACCGAGACTTTTTCTGCAACATAACGCTGCAATGTGAATAATGTGCAAATCAATGATTTGAGGAGACGGTTGTGGGGTGGGGGTGGGGGTGGATGGGTCTTCTAGGAAGTGTTTTGTGCCTCATTAATTTATCAATAAGGCCATCTGACATTGTCTTCTATTTGCCCTGATGAGGAGAGCTGTCCATTCGTATGTGTAATGACCCTGCGTTTGTCCCACATCTTGACATGTGGCTTAAGAATCAAGTCCAGCAGACAGAGGTAACCTTGACAAGATGGTTCACGACGTTTACTTTTACATTCGCTAAGAGCATCGGCATTCGCCCCTAATTCTGGCGCTAAGTGACAAACTACATTTCGGGGTCAACCGTGGCTCTCGCGCAGGTTTTCCATCAAGTGAAGCGACTTGATCGAGGTGTTGCTCCTGCTGTGTTTATACCATAGGTCACTGAACATATGAGCGCCCTCTGGTCTTAGTATATGCTTTATATGTGACCAGAGAGATGCAGTGATTGAGTTACTCTTTTCCAATCCTGTAATGGACATGAGGACAATGCTGCATCTTGGAAAGTGACTTTTTTTTCTTTCTTTTAAAAAAAAAAAATCTCTCTATATGCTTGTATTTCAAAACACAGAGAATCTTTTGGAGTTGAGAGAGATTCGAATAAGGTATTGGCATTTCCTTAAAAGTTAATATATAATAATAAATTAAGCAGCTGAAATATTAGACTTTATATCTGTACCTTTGATTGTAATTGACACACATATTTATGTTCTTCATGTGTGATTCTCTGGGCGACGATATTTGCACTTTTCTCCCACTGTTTTCCAGTTCAGGATTCCAATTAACCTGTGCAAAGCGTGACGCCAATCACAGGACGCTGTATCGACACTGGGCATGAAAAGAATAATGCTGTTAGGATGATGTAGCTTACTGTGGGGGACTCCTCCCTCACTGGTGACAGAGAAGTTTGCTCCAGTCATTTATCAAGTCCTCTCTGGCCACCGAGGGGCTGGCGAGTCCCAGGGCCGCCTGCTGCTTGGGGGGCCAGCATGCAATATGTGCATTTTAGGCCTCTGGTGGGCTGGCAAAAACTGCTGATGTGCTCACTGCTGCTAAGTTTGATGGATTTGTTGTTGTCATTTGCTTTGGTTCTGTTCCCTGCAACAAAACAAAGGGAATCATTAACTCTTTTGTGCTGCATGGGACTTTTATGGGTTAGGGATAATGCAAAACGAGATGGGGTACAGATGGGGTCAGCTGGAGCGTTCTGTTGCTGGAGCTTTCCAGAATGGGGCGTTGAACATGCATGGATGATCCTGCATAGAGAGCTGATTACAGAATGATTTAGTGACCACTGATATCCCTTTCTTCTCAAGCTCCCATCATCGGGCTCATTTCAGCCGCAAGAGTGCAACTGGCAGTGTTCACCACTTATATTTATAGCCAGTCGCTGTTTAGCACCTCATGCGATGTTCTGGCCAGGCTCAAGACCGGGCCATTACAGTGCATCACCGTTAGAGGCTCGCAGTGTTTACTGATGCAGCTTTGGCAGAGGGCTGCTCTGCCATTTAGAGCTGCTGCTATGATCCTCATCCTCATACAGTGGAGAGTGAAGTGCAGTCAACTTAAAACGCTGAATTCACTGAACTTCAGTAAAATGTCTAAATAAGAGTGGAACACTGGATAAGAGTGGATAAGATTCGATTATTTGGATAGATGATGAACAAAATAAAACTATTTGACCATTATTCATTAAAAAACAACAACCTCCAGCTTCTTAACGGTAAAGATTTGATGCTTTCATCAAATCATCTATTATTATACATGATGTCGTTGTCAGTGTTTATACTATCACAAAACAAGCAATCTGAATATGTCACTATGGACACTGGAAAACTATGGTTTAAATCATGAGTTATTCAATGATGCATTGTTTTTAACTGTGCGTTCACATTTTGTAGAATGTATACATTAATTTTCAAGGCTATATGACTTTATAGGTGAACAGATGTCAGACTGCAGTGAAGACATTTATTTTCATTAAGTGTATGATAGGATGCACTAAAATATGTACGTCACGCAAGACAAAATGTATGTAAAAATGTTAGGAAAATGAGAATTATCACTGTTTGTTTCCCTTATTTGCAAATACTATATGATCGGATGAAAAAGTTAACATTTGAGCCATTACATCTCAGGACAATGAATTCTTGATAACTCCCCTTTAGTAAAACAAACTAGATTGCATATGATATAAATTATTGTGGATAATTTTACTACTTCAGGTTTGGCGCGTTTTGTTTATGAACTGTAAAGGATGAGGGGACGTGTTTGTTTGAGAGCAGGCGGCCGTGCAGTTGCTAAACTTCAAGGTGAAGACTTGCTTCCTCAAGGGAGAGTTGAAGATCAAGACAAATCCTCTTATTTTTCTCTGTCAAGTCATCACAGTCTGAGACGAAATACAAATTGAGATTGTAGCAACGGGCTGCGACAGTCCGCTGTTGACTGCAAGGGTTACAGGGGTGATTGAGTGTGTGTTTGACTGCCCGAGGCCGAGGGCTAACAGTACTGTTACACAGACAAGGTCGTCTCAGAGAGAGAGAGAGAGAGAGAGGGAGAGAGGGAGAGTAGCCTCAGCACATAATCCCAGTGTTCCTGACTAGTATGAACACAGCTCTGCTACAAAATTGATTAAGGTAGAGGAACATTACTTGGGGAATAAGATCATCAAGACAGATGGAAGAGGATAGTTTTGGCCAAGAAGTGATTACAGTGTTTCAGTTACCTCTTGCGTTCAAATGGGCCCCAGTTCTCACTTCATACAACCGCACTTTTCCAGAACAAAAGGAGTCGAGCATTATTGAAACGCAACCCAATACTTTGACCGTTGTTGACTCGTGCTATTGAAGGGTCAGCAGTCATGTTAGTAATTCGTTTAATGTCAAATAAGCACCCAAGAAAAATGGCTACACTATACAGTAGCAATATTTTATCAATATTGACCAGAGGCTGAAGCCAACCTTGATATGTTCCCCTTACTCTCATCAATAACACAAAGGAGGAAAGTTACTTCCCATATAAAACTAATCTTTCCTTTTTATTGTATTTTAATGAAACAGACTTGGTTCTATGGCAGTAATTCATTCCATTTGTTATGTTTGGACAACTCATTAACATTATCATCTATTATCATTAGACTGAAATTTTAAGCTTCTTCTCCCTTGAGATGCCGTGCGTTTCTTCTCTTCAGTTTGCATTAAAACAAATGTGGACCTGCTGATGCATTAGATTAATGTGCTCACTCACTGCCTGCTACAAAGCTCCAGTCCAGCTTGAAAACTAGACCAAGTTTCTGTCTTTTGAGCCTCACCCACTATGGAAACATGTATTTTGCTCATTTATTGTGCTCTGTGAAACGCTCACTGGTTTCTGTATTGTTTTTTTTATTTGTTTTTTTAAGCAACACCGCAAGTACAAGTTCATCTTTGGACTGAATGTAATGTCACCAAAACAAAGCTGTGTAGTGCTGTTCAGTGAGTCTACTACTGAATGTAAACACTACAGAGAAGCCTGTGTTAATACACGCCACATTATAGAATTACTTGCACAGAGATTCATTTGTCTGTTAATTCTCTGACTAATATAATCATCCACATGTCGAGCATTAGCAGCATTGTTTTTGCCTGACTTCATGTAACATTTAACTAAATCATAATGCTAATGAGTTATTTAGATTTCCAGATCAAATTCCAACTTTCAAATCCTTGCATAGGCCGCTGTAACAGATCAAGTCATTTACTAATTACAAAGTTAGCTTTTTTCCCTGCATAAATAATGTTGATTAATTAGCAAGTCCAAATAAGTGAAGATGATCTATGTAGTATATATCACTGTCATAAAAACTTACTGAAACGTTTCATTTACATTGCTTGACTTCTTAATTACATGCATCCAAACTTTACAAATTTGATGGAGAATTAATAACGTGTAAGGTGAAAGGTTTCACAGAAAACCTGCCGACTAGAAATAATCAAGATGTTGGAGTAAAGAAAGAATCTAAACAATACAGTACATCCACTGGTTTCCTTGCCATTTAAGACGCCATTAATAAGAAATGTTTAGTTCATCTCTCAGGTGGATTTACATCCGTATTTTGCTGATGAATAAATAATGTATCAAGTTTTTGTTGAGGCGTATTCATATTAATATCTCTGAAATAGCTGCACTTCATGCAGTGAAATATCTGCAAACTAGATAACATGACCGTGAGTCCAAGTGTGGGATAATATTGTCCTCATTTCATCTTTATATAGTATATACAGTATTGTCCTCATCTCATCCTTACATACATTAGTCTGTTGTCCTTAGCTCATCTTTATATTGTCCTCATCTCATCTTTATATAGCATGTATGGCATGTTCTATAATTAAAAATGAAACAGTGAACATACATAAACCATACATCATCTACATACCTGGGGAGGGGGCAAGTCGTCCATGACCAGCTTCCAGGGTGGATTTAACCTCCTTTGGGCCTCCTGTGTTGCATTTCTGCTCTGACTTTGCCTTCAGTAGATCTACAGCTCTTTCTTTGTCATCCCTGGGGTGTGAGTGGAGTTGTCTTTGTGGAAGTCAGCTAGGACAGGTGCCATAACCTAAACAAAAATACATTATAGTGTTATATCATGAAGCTCATATTAAGTGTTAGGAAGTCACTCAGTACATGCACTTAGTAGTTGTCAAGTTATATACCTCTTTTGCTTCAAACCTGCCCAAACGTGAAATATTTTCTAGATTTGTTTAGTTTTCTTTGTTTCAGAATTTAAGGGTTTAGATTGACAACGTTCAAATAAAAGAATCATAAAGAAAATACAAAGTTACTAAATAAAATAACAATATTAATCACATTAATTAAACTCTGTTTAACTATGCCACTCATAATCTTCTCTGGTCAACTGTTAGCCCATTCAAAATCTATGGATCAAGTTGATAACAAACAGATATGCAAACAATTAGAAATAAATAAAAGGACCTTCCCTCAGTGAAAGACTTCAACAGTAGTTTCCTGGAGTTTCACTTCAAACACTGGAAGCACTATTGTAGCCTACTTTTTACTTCAGGACTTTAATTTCTTGTATAACTTTGCAGACTCAGACTAAAAATAGCTATATAGGCTATCAGAACAAAACAAACACTATGTGACGATATCATGGATTAACCGTGTGAGTGTAACGTTATAAAGCAACAAAACAATGCAACTGCGTGGTGCTGCTACTTCACCCACTGCTGCTCCAAGTTAGCAAGGCATCAACGCACTTCAACACAATTATTTGTTCAAAACAGTTCGTTGGACATTTTGTCTAGTAGGCTGATATCACTGCTAAATCCGGTAAATTAGCTCATAACTCACGGTGTTTAGTTCCGTTTTAAGACCACAGGTCCGTCACAAATTACGGACTTGTTTGCTACCGTACTATTTCTTCATTTAGCCTACCTGTTAACGTCGGCGTGCGTAGCCTACGTTACGTTACGCTGTGACGCTGTCGACTGATTGGTTGGCAATGCAGACTTGACCAATCAGTATCTGTGTAGAGTAGATGGGGCTTTTGTTTTGTTATAAAAAGCCAAGAGGACCACATATTGTAACATTTTAACCACATGATAATCTCATATTTATTGACAAGTAGGCTACATTTTCACCACTTTTGATTGTAAATACTTTTGTAAATGTTTTTAATGTGAGAAAAGTGCAAGAGAAATACAAAAATATATATGGCTAGCTAATGATCTTTAAAATGCCAGACAGTCACAATACCACAGTCAGTGACGCCTCCTCCAAGACACTTCCTATTCAGTAAAATTACACTGCATTGATATCTAGGTAATTGATAATCCCTGTGTGAGTAATGTTGTCAATTTGGCACCTAAATCCTATTTTGGTGGCCATCTGGGCTCCCTAAATTGCTCCCTTGAGAGCAGAGGTTCTAGGTAGTAATTATTCAGAAGTCATTCACTTTTAAAGGTGTTTAGTACTTATCTGAATCGCAGTTAAAAAGCTGACATGATGCCCAAAGAGAGGTATGCTCTTTTTCACAAAATCTTTATTGTTTTGGCATTTAGAAGACATACTGTAGGCCTAGCTACATTATAACACAAACTTATATTTGTTATTTTAATATTTCGTGTAATTTAATTGGATAAGAAGTCTTTGTGTTGGGTTTTTCGTGGGTTAAGAATGGTTTCCTTTCCCATATTAGTATAAAAATATATATAATATGTTTGAGGAATAAATTGTAAAATTCAAAACTTCCCAGGCCCGTTCAGGTTCCCTTTGTGATCTGTGTGACAAATGGTAGACTTACACAGGCTTATCCGACATGCGCTGTCTGTGCATTTCACTCACTTATTGCTGAGGCACTCTGTCAAATTGATTATCCAGTCAACTAATTCCCAGTCTATGTTTAGCTAAAGTATGATAGAATCATTGGGTCCCATGGGTGCAATTCTCATTTGTGTGTCTGTCTGTGTGAGTGAGTATTTATGTGAAAGAGGCTAACTAATCAACAAACTGGGCCAGAAGCTGAATATTGAGCAATCTGGGACAGTTGTGGGTATATGCTTTAGGGCTCATCACAGCCAAGTCCTGGGATGTAGTGCTTGATAGACAATAGCTATAAAGCACAATGATCATACAGAGATGCTGTTGGGCTGCTTCATCTAAAACTGATTGTCACATAAATTTGCTACTCAAACACAGCTGAATGAAGAATATCCAAACAGGTTCATGATTATGGGTATACATTTATTTCATGATGTTCATTATATGTTTTAAACTGTCCTCACTCTCCTTTTAGTGATTTAAGATTTACTGTTACTTCCTGTGAGGAGATTACATTTTAGTCCCATTTGTTTTGTTTGTCTGCTCTTTGGCAGGATGTCTGAAAACCATTATACACTGGGTGACGAACAAAGTGGTGACAAAGATAGAGGTAAGAGTCTTTTTCAGTGGAAATCATATTTCAAACATATGTATACTGGCCCTGGCAGAGGATTGATGGGGGGATTGTACATATATGTACATGTATTGACTGATTGATTTAAATTTTATTTCCCAACCTGAACATGAAACTTCAAAGCCTATTGCGCATTGACAAAAATATGGACAAAAATGTTTATTTAGGCCTGAAAGCAATCATAATTAAGTTTATTATATCTAAAATACTATCAACATTTAAAGTGCATGGAGTAATTTGTACATAACTCACATTATCTTGCACAATTTTGCGCAAAATAATTGAAAAAAACCTTACTGTAAGTGGTGCTTCTTGAATGTTAAATTTGAGTGGTCTTTCTTTGCATGATGTATCATTGTACGCAGCCATAATATTCCTATAGACTAGCTTATTTGCACAAATTAGCCAAATACAGTAACATAATGAAAAATGTCTACACTTTTTTGCTAATTCCCACTTGAACTTCCTGACTTTTTTTTTTTTAGCACATCCTACTGTACCTCACCACTATCTTGCTGTACAGTCGCTTGAAGCACAACCTTCCAGATTTCTGCTCACAGGTTAGCTCAGGACCATAGTAGAGCTGCAGTTCAATAGCAGACGGTCACAGAAGGACACCTTCTTTATTTCCTATTGGAGCAGAAATATCTTTATTACATTATCTGGTGTGTCTGGCCAAGCAGGGTCCATGGAGAGGAGAGCAGCGGGTGAGAGAGGTCATGTAGAACCACACAGAGACACTGGCATGACACTGTGACATGTTAGGATCCCCTCCACTGAGCTGTGCCTTGCACAACAACATGAAACAAGGAAATGAACCACAAACATTTTCATGACCCTCCCTCCACCACCACCACTCCCATCCCCATCCACTCAAGGGCACAAACACCATGTAAACACAAGGATGGGAATGGAAATTATATGTATTGCTATTATTCTTTTCTCATTAAAAGTCTCAACTCTGCTCATATTTCTGCTTTCAAGATCATTTGAATATTATAATGAGCTCTCAGGTGATGATACGCTGCCATGTCATCTGCAGGGTTAGGATTGTTCAACCAGACAGCAGCACTATGGCCATGTGTTCATCTTGTTTAGTGCACTGAGCTGACAAGACTCCGCTGAAAGGGAATTATATGTCCTCCGCTGGGTCTTCTCTCTAAATGAGAGCCATTGCCCCTATTAGATAAAGGTTAATAGTCATTTGGTGAAGAAAACAGCTGATTTTATGTCTGATCCAGAACAGAAACACAACCAAGTAATGGTGACATTTGTCGTCCACCTCACGAGACCCTTCTTGTTCTTGCAAGCCCTAAATATTTTAATTTTTAACCATGTGAAAGGACTTTTTGTCTTTGCCCCGCAGGCAGGAATCAATGACATTTGAAATAATTGTTGTTACGGGGGAAATCTCTGGAGGGAGAATGGGCCAAAACTGTAGAGAAGATTTGAGTAAATTACTGTGTCAGCTTCTATTTATTTGCGACCGGATTGCCAGAGGCAGCACTTCAAGATAGCCATTAGGAGTCGGGGCAATAAAGACAGAGCGTGTAGCCATTGTCGAAAAGTTAGCGTGTAATGCAGCAAGTTATCATCAAAGTGCTCCCTGTGGAGCGAGCAGGGCGCACACTGGGGAGAATACATGTGAGGAGAACCAATTATGGCTCCTCAAATCTCTCTCTCACAGAGGGAGAGGTCATAAATAGGTTGCTATAGTTGTGTACGCTCGCTGTATATCACTCCATATGGAGATGTTTGTCTGTCTGTATCATTAAAGGTAACAGCTATCTTTAAACTGAGCACACACGCCATACGTTACAAGGGAACAATAAAAAGCTTCAAGCATGAACAAAAAACACCCAAGAAAAGTTCTGCACAGAGGAGCGTCATCATGGAAAACTCACATTCCCACACATTCGCAATGTAAATGACTGCGAAGTGTAATTGTACCATCTGAGTGTGATCATCTGAAATTAGTTTTGAGCGTAATACTCCCAGTGTACTGTCGACATACTCTTTAGTATTAAAGATCGTTTACTGGAACTAAAAGCAGCAATAACAGAGTGCAGGAATACACTGTAACAAGAGTAAAAGTGCTTATCATGCAGAATTTAACTGCTATTAATGGCACATTAATGTGTCCGTCACTTTAATATGAGAGTTGGTAAATATGGAGTGCTTTTTTACTAACTTTACAAAGTAATGGAAAGTTAATCCACCCCCTGAGGGATCTACAAACTTATAGTAACTCAGGTTATCAAATAAAAATGGAACATTTTCAGCTGGAGTGGACGTACTAAGTAGAGGAAAAGGAAAAAACTTGAGTAAAGTAAAAGTATAGTAATAAAAGTAACTTCACAACACTGAGCAAGTGTAATCAGTCTGTTAATATGGAATTTGTTTGTAACATTGGAAACGATATAAGACAACTCACGCTCCACTTACTAGTGAAGGAGTGGGCCTTGAGCTCCACAATCAAACACTGGTTCTTTATTTCACAGAATCCAAAGATAATTTAGCGAAGATCTATTATCAAGACTGTAGATAATAATGAAGATTTTGTTGAATACTATCTGTAAATGTGGGAGTTTAATGGAGGAGTTTACCTGCTATTAGTTAGTATTCTTACATTTAACTGTGCTGTAAATCATGGGGACCTCAAAAGTGAAATAAAATAAATTGATATAGAGATTAAGAAGTACGGAACAGACAAATTAATGTATAAATTGGGGAAAAAATCAATCAGAACTTCATAATGAAAATTTTACAGGCTGTTCAAAAACTTGCAATTGGTTGCCTTCGAGGAGAGTTAAATCCTCACTCTGTCGTGCTCTGTTCTGAACACTTTTCCTTTAATATGGCTCTTTTAGCAGCTTATTCTCTTGTAATCACTGCGACTTTATCATTATGTAACAGATATCTGCTCTGTTTCAGGCATATAGTCTCAGAATATAACTAGGTCTCTTGGGATATCCTAATTAAAATGCTAATTTCATGAACAATGTGAAAGTCGAAAATTAGCTGCAAATTAAATCACACGAAGCTGCTTCTAGTAACAGGCGAGCATGAACTGGTTAATCCCTTTTTACTCTGTTTAAAAGGGAATCGCGACCTCTTTAACTGCATTTCTCCTGATATTAGCAGAAGTAATGGTAAAACAATGAATATGTAAGGAAGCCATAATCCACAGAAAAGACACCTTTTTAATCCCCAGCCACTCAAATATGGTATGATAACCAGCGGAGGCAGTGACTTTTAAATCTGGGATTTAAGAGAAGAGGGAGGGAGAGGATCAAACAATAAACAGGAAGTGGAGATGAAAAGGGAGGCTGCATTAATTAGATGACGGCGATGGGCTACAGCAGCGAAGACAAGGCATGGAGAAAAGGGATTGAAACTGTTTGTAGGGTCTGCCAAACAAATGGTGCAGGTCCCTGCGGGAAAGAGATTATTATGGGCTCTGTGTCTGTCAAACATGTGAACACAATACAAAAAAGGAAAGGGAGGTGGGGAGGCAGGGGTGTGGGGTGGAGGGGGGGGCCCCGAGGCAGCACTGCAGCCCTCAGAGGGCCCAGAAGGACCCCGGGCTCTCCGCAGCAACACTGGCCCTGCCAAAGAATGTCTGTAATCTGCAGGCTGACTGAGGTGATCCCGTGGCTCTCCCCGGCAATGCAGCAGGCTTCCCTATTGTCAGCAGCAGCGCTCAAAGAGGAGAGGGAGGAAGCCAGAGAGAGGAGAGGAGGGAGGGAGGGGTGGATGGGTGGGGAGGAGGAGGGGGGAGGGTGGGGGGCACTGGGGAGGTGGTGTCCCTTTCTCAGCCGAGCCTTATGAGAGCTCCCCCGCCATTGTCCGAAAATTACAATTGCACTTTTCTGATCTTTTGTGCACTCCTGTTGACAGTGGTTATTGACTAAGCAGTTGGACATGGAAAGGATATGACCCCCACCCCTTAGCCCCCATGCACCAACACCAACCAAACCAACCCCCCCTCCCCTTCTGCCTCTCTCTTCTTGAGTTTTTTCGTCTTTGGGGGGCCTCCACGAACAAGAGAGGAAGCAGGTCTGAGGTTTACATGTAGCATTAGACTTAAAAAGGGTTTGAGGAGGCTTATGCGAAAAAGGAAGACAGAGAGGGGCGGAGGCTTCGGCCCCGACAAAGACGGCGGAAGACACAATGAGAAAAAGTTTGAAGACGAAGAGGAAGAAGAAGGAGGAGAAGAAGAAAGAAAGAAAGAAGGGAAGAACAGACTTTTCCCCTCAATGTGAAGATTTTTTTCCCCCCTGTTTCCCCTCTCAAACAGATGCTAAGGCAGATGGCAGTGAATTAGCAGAAAATGGGCAAAGAAGAAATGAGACAGTATATTAGAGGTCCGGGGAGGACGGACATGACGAAATAAAGATTAAAGTGCCACTGCAGAGGGGAGGAAATCTCACCCAGGGGTTGTGGGAGGTCTGAGGTGTCACGGCAGAAACATAATGTATAATGGCTTTGGTGATGAGCGATATGCTCTGGGCCTTGTGTTGCAAAAGACTCATCATACAGTATAGCAGCAGCAGGACACTGTGTTTCTCAGTCATGGGGTGAAAAAACGTCTTATTAATGTCATGATGAGGTTAAATTAGATTGGGTTAACAATGGAGACTCACACTCAGCAAGTGGACGTTCATATAAATTTGACTTTCAAGTGAGAGAATGACTCAAATGTATCATTTTAATCTTATAAACACATATTGAATCAGGAAAGATAATGAATATTGCCTGTTCCTGTCTGTGTTAATTCACAATAAATACACTTTAGCACCCAGTAAAAGTAGTAAAATTCACAGTCATCATATTTGGTTTGTCTCTTTTTTTCTCTTTTGGTCTAACCTCCTTTCAGCCTTGTGCTAGATTCTATAAATCTATAAATAGAAAGCAGTCCCCAGCTATTTCTGCAGAGTATCCATTAGTTTGAGAGATTGACAGAAATGAAAATAGTGAAAGAGCCGACTAGGTTAAGACTACACAACATTACAACCAGTAATTCTGGCTGCCTATTAGATTTATCTGTTGCAGGCTGAGGCAAAGCATGCACTTTGTCTTCAGACATGAAAACAGCATCTCAAGTGTTACAATTCCAGAGGGGGTAAAGTGGAATTGCTGTTTTTACATTTCTGTATCATTTTTTTTTGCCCATAAGGAATATGGATAACAAATGAAATATTCAGCCCCATTGTCTGATTTATTTCTATTATTATTTGAAAATATCACCCCGGCAATTTAAAGGATAGCTCGCTTCATTCTGGGCCTTTTCGCTGGGGGCCTGACAGCCTATCAACTTTATACTGCATAAACAGGTCAGGGTGGTATGAGCGTTCGTATATATGTTGTACTTTAAGGTTTTGAGCTCGCAGAATTTCTAAATAGAAACTGAAAAAAGGAAAAAAAAAAAAAAAAAAAAAAAAAAAAGGATCCTTAAGGGGATGCTACAGAGCCCCTTGCCCAAGGAATGATAAATTTGCACTGTGTCCGTTTTTGAAACGGGGGAACAAAATGTTATTAATTTCAAACCAACTGGAGACCTCCGTATCACAATTCCTCAGACTGTAAGTAATACGAGTCTCCTGGAGAGGATGATTGACTGACAGGCGATCCAGCTCGGCTTTTTTTGTGTGCAGGCTGAGTGTTTTGGAGCATCCCTACGCTCCAGTTTGTCTTGAAGCAGTCAAACGGTATAATAAGCCTCGGCTCTTGCCCTCAGAAGGGCCACGGACTTCACCAAAACTATTAGTGTTTCATATCTGACCAGAGACGCACAATTAAGAGCCTCCATCCGGGCTGAGGAGCTCTGCACTTAGAGAAACGAAGGATATCAGTAGGAGACCTGCATGGAGAACCAAAACCCGCTCTGCTGGAATTGAAGGCTGGTTAGATACAGTTGGTATTAAACAAGTTGATTGTATAATATTAATAAGAATAAATTGTGGAGTACTATTATACTTTTTATACTATTTATATAAAATATAGTTAAGTTGTTAATAAAATTATTTATTTTCTAAGCTCTTTCTGTGGTCAGTTCTGGAGCCATCTCTAACAGTTCACCTCTACTTTTCTTAATTTTATTAAAATGATTTCAGATGTCACTTTTCAGAGAAGCCCAAATATCATTGTGTAGGATGATACAATGTCTGTGAAAAACTTTTTGCTACAAGGAATTCACATACAGTGTTTGTACATATAAAATATTGAATATTTTATATCTAGTGTGGCAACAAATATGTAATCTATGACATGACAGAAGGGTTACACATTCACAACTTTATTTACATGCTGTATAATGTTTTAATTAGGTCCAAAGATTAAAAAAGTAAAAAAAAATAATTAAAAAAAGTTTGATCCATACAACATCAAGAAAAGCCAATGTCAACCAAACTAAAGGGGGTCATCTCAAAAATGTTGGCACATGACAAAGCTGCAATAAGACAGAAGACATGAAACTAGTGGACGAATAAAAACTGTTTTATAGTTGTTGACCAATAACTGAGACAAATTTACGAGGCTTCCTCATATAACTATAGGCCATTCAGTTAAACATGTATCGTAAACTTGGCCCAGAAGAACAGGTTTGCCCTTTGACCTTGAGAGGAACGCTCCGCTGCAGGTTGCTTCGCCTCTCTGCACCTCGCAGGTACCATCCTGCCTCCCTCCTCTCTGCATTTCCACAACACGCTGCATGGCTAAAGATAGTTATTCCACCTTGAACCGATCTACATCACCTCCCCGGAGAGCACGAGCGAGAGTCCCTCTTGTGAAACCTTATACAGTATAGCATTTCTCACTTCCTAAAAAGGGGGGAATCGAATGGCAGGAGAGGGGCGGGGGGAGAGAATATTCAGCAAGCCTCACTTTAAATCAAGATAAAAGACTGAAATGGAAAATAATAGGAGGAACAAACCCCTGGACGGCCCAGGGCCCCTAATGGAAACACATGGCTGAAGGCTGAGGTGTTGTCAGCAGCCAACACTGTGACTTTCCTTTTTGATAATCTGGCCTGCCATAAAATTAGAATAGCAAATGCCTCCTGACAAAGATGCATGTTCCTCCTCTATTGTGCCATCATAAAAAAATAAAAAAGAGAAAGAAAGAAAAAAAAATTCACTCCACTGGTGACTCTGAACACCACAAACTTCAATTTAAATTTACAGCGCTGCGAAAAGAGAAGTGATATGCACTCAAAAATTTTAATAACCTATTAAGTTATGACTTCAATTTCATTTTATGAATATTTTCCTTGGGGAGCGCAGCCATCACCAGAGAAAGATAGAAATTTAAAAAAGATAAATAGTGCCATTAATCTACAACATTTCTCTTCCATTATCCCTGAAAATGAGGAGTTATTTTTGCTCAGATCCTCACGTAATTAGCTCCTTACACTTGATTCACTAGCCAGAAAATGACCATGTTCAGAAAATTAAAAATTTGTCATTAAGTGGGATTTAACATAATATCATTTATCTTTATATATTCCGCGGCTGACAAGCAGCAGCGTTGGGTGTTGATCAGGCTTTTGTGTCGGAGGCAGCGTGCGAGGACTTAACATTATGAGAGGAGCAGGACTGTTAATGTGCACTGGGTTACCAGGTGAACGCTGGTGCTTTTAGCTGCTCTCACTCACAATATTTATCCTACTAATGTGCGCTGTCATTTCGAAATAGCCAGTCGCCATTTGCGTTGAAATGAGAATGGGGACCGAAACAACATGTTATACTGTTACACTCTATTATGAAGACAAATGTAAACACCCAGTTATGTGTCCACTTTGGTCTAAAAAGACAGTGCACTCGCTTTATTTACACTTTTTTTTTTAGAATTTAATGAGAAGTAACTGTTAAGAAAACCTAACTTCTTGAGTTATTAAATGGAAATAACTGTGTACTTTAAGGTTTAATTCTAAAATGGGTGCACAGTAAGCTGGAAAACATGAATATAAAGAAAATGTACATGCAGTGGATCCGTATTATTGTTTTGACTTGACTGTACTGATTGGTCTAAAGAGAATAAATGAAGTTTTATTTATTGTTCTGCAGGTATGGTCTCTAGTAGGAATTGCTACTGAATTGATTCAATTACAATTCACAATGTCCCGATTAAACTCGATTTCTTCGATTCGATATTGATTGATTTAGATGTTTTAATACCAATTTTGCTTGGTTATAAAAGAGATATGAGAGAGATCTTGTCCTTTTAGTCTTGTGATCTATGATCTCGCTCTGTTAGCCTCATGCAATCGCACAGATCTTGTACGAAAGGAAACAGGAAATGGCATTAAGATAAGTTTTAGTATTTATATGATTTGATATCAGATCTTTCTAATGAAGATCGATATAAATCGTAAAATCTGTTTATAAACCCGGCCCTAGTCTAGTTATTCTCACAAAGATGGTTAACTGGTGTCTGATATTCTTGAAATTGCAAGTCATAGACTGATGTAAATGCATTTTCCCACTGAGTTGCTAATACCAGAGACGCCTAGAAGGACTTTGCTAATACTTTGAAAGATTTGAAATGAATGCAGCAAAAAAACAACAACACATAATCCAGTGAGTATATTGTGTTTGCCGTCACAAAACCCCCCAAAACAAGTAATAATGTTCAAATATTGTGCACCAGAGAAGCTACTATAATACAAATTACTTGAATTGCTAATGCTACGTCATAGATATATAGTGTCAGTATATACATGATGCTACGTAGCCATTAGCATAGCAGCTAGTTGGTTAAAATGATCTCAGCATCATCTTCCATAGATTTTACAGCCATGGACATTGACAGTGTGTCTCCAAGCAACAACGGCCCTTGAATGTCAGTTAACTGCTGCCATGGGAAACAGACACCCAGAATCGTCTCCTAGCAACAAAGGCAGTCAAATGTCAGTTAACTGTTGTTGCCAAAGGAAAACAGATAAGTGAAGCAACGATCACTGCAGCGTCATCACAGATTAGATGGAAAATTGGGGAGAAAATCAAATTTCAGTCCAACTCAATAAGTCGCAGATGATTTACTGGTGTAGAAACTTTCATCAGAGCTGAAGAAGTAAACATACAACAACAACAACATCCAATAACAGCATGTTTAAAATGTTGTAATCAATGACTGAGACATATGTGGAAGAACAATTTGAATGGGAGGTTGAGTTTGTGTGCCGCTGGCTGCTGCACATGGTTTTTGTCATTTTCTAAGTTCAACACACACAAAAAAAAACATGTTGGTCATCATCTCGCAGCACAGCAGGCTATCCATTAAGATCTAATTGATCATCAGAAGGAATGGGAGGAAGAAATGGAGTTGATAATGGTGAGGGAAAACCATTTTGTCTCACTCCCATTACAGAGTAACAACATTCTTGTTTAGTTATTATTCTCCTGTGACTATGAAAACAAGAAGTGAGGAGCCACATGCTGCACTTTCCTACTGCAAAAAAAATTAAAATAAACATATAGCCTATATATATCAAACTTTTCTGTGCAAAACAACATTTTATTATGACAGGAAGCTGCTAAATTCATAATCGCTCACTATTCCAGCTCATGCAGTTGTGCACCACAGCTGGATTATTTTTGCAATGTGCATGATGTCACGGTACTGAACCAAATTAGGGATACATGTAGTATACAAGGGAGCCTTGACGTCAGGTGGGTTAATGCAGGCTCTTGTCACCCATGCCTGCTCCCCTAAAGCAAAAGCACATTACTGCCATAGCTTTAAAACTAATAAACTCATTTCATAATAATATGTGCAGCTGGGCTGGTAATAAATCATTATGGGACTCCTTGTTCCCCTGATACAGTATTGAGGCATTGACCCCAATCAAGTGCTTGCAACAAATATTTGGAATTACAGGGTGGAGCTGATTAATTTCACCCGAATCTGAGATTCTTTGGGGAGATAAATTAGAAATCCACGCTTCTTTTTGGAAGAGAAGGTGTACAATATATTATAAACAGAAAGAGTACATTCATCAGAGGTGCAAGGTAACAAGCTTACACACTGTACAGAACTGAGATAAGATCATAAAGTATCACTGTTTATGCGGTAGCACCAAAATACTCAAGGCTGTACTTTTAAGAAACCATAAAAACAGTCTTTTGTTGTCTTCATCTATTCATCCCTGATCACATTCATCCCTGATCTATATATATATATATATATATATATATATATATATATATATATATATATATATATATATATATATATATATATATATATATATATATATATATATATGGTGCTTTAATCATCAAGCTATGAGGCACAGTCAACAGGAGATTACTTGGTGTGAAACTGCAAAAAGTTGGATTGAATTTGTGCTGAATTACTAATAACCAAATGCTCAACAGCTCTACACATACAACTAAATAGTAACTGCAGGTCTATAACAAGCCTGAATTCAACAAAGATTAACCTTTGACCATTTTATTAGGACACAGAATTTAATAAAACAGCTGAATAGTCTCTTAATCGTTAAATTCAGTTGTTTTTATGCCAATTGCATTATAACCTTTAAATGGGAACCTTTGGCTATAAGCTGTTTAAACTAAAGGGACTTGATCCATAGTAAATGTGAAGCTGTAAAAAAGACCTCAGACTCCATGGAGTTAAAAAAAAAGAAGGAAAAAAAGAAGCAGGATATTACAGATGACATCTTAAGTCTGGGAGCAAGGAGGCTGGTTGACACACATCGGGGAAGTGTGAACACGGTAGTCGATCACTCGTGATAGCGAAGAAACAAAAAGTGCATCCTAAGGACGCGCCAAACTCCACCACTCCCATTTTTCACCAGCCCCTCCCCTCTAAACAAAACCAAGCAACCTTACATGCAACTCGCATCCATTCAGCTCCCTGGGGTTCAAACCAATCTCTCTTGTCTCCAGCCAGTCTCTGTGCTGCAACCTGCAACAGCCATCAAAGCCATTAATCCATCCGCTGAAGATGACTATGACTGATTTGGCCGCCAAACAATCAATTTGTATCTCTCTCGCTCTCTCTTCTGGTGCGGATGTACAAAATATCATGAAAAAGTGTCAGTGGTAATAGTTCCACCAGTGTGAAATAATAGAGTAATAAGGCAATCAGCGTTTGACCTTGGAGGACAGCTAATTCTTCTGCCCATCTGTCTTAATTATTTCCTCTGAAATGGATACAAAAGGCAAACTGAACATTTCATTTGTTCTCAGATGACAATTTCATTTTTTATCAGCTGCTGCTGCTGCCTCCATTTTTTTTATATGATGCAGCATTTCTTTGCTCTGAATTGTGGAGATTGGTCAACAAACACAGACTGAGGAGCTCGGTGCAGCCACATGTGAAGCCTCAGTGTGGAAAGTTAGAGTTCAGATCAGGTGGGACAGAGGGTGTAAATGTTCTCTTTTAATGTAATGATGCCCAGTAACTTGTTATTACAGTAACTTCCTCTCTTTTGTGATTGGTGGCAGGAATTAACTCAAATTGTTAAATTGTCCACAATCACAAATTGATTGGATTACTAAACGAGCTCAGGTGTACTATTTTCAAAGTTAAAAATGTAAACATCACTTCAGTGTCCTGCTTTTCACTTTATTGGGGCGATAAGACGAGTGGCTCCGCTCATCCTTCAGCTTGTGAATCACTCAGGGCTAAAAAACCGTCGGCTGTCAGACACAAAGTGCTGCTGAACAGCAGTTGGAAGCACTTGTAGATTGTCACTCTCAGTCTCCATCAGCAGGACTTTTTGAGCCTGACAGATGATTCAACATGTGGGGTTCAGCGCTGGCTGTCGGTCAGCTCAGTGTCTGACAGCTCTAAATGATGCAGCGGACACAGAGAGACAAAGTTTTCCTTCTAGATGACTGGTTGTTCACTCACATCCTCTTATGACATGCGTGATTTCCCGTCACGTATGTCATTTAATAGTGAATGGTTTTCAACATATTTTAAATTCAGAAAAAAAGTTATCTTTTTTTGTAAAGGTAAAACAGAGTTTGATATCAGTTCTTACTGTCTGTGTTGTTTGTTTATTGCTTTTAATTTTACTTTTGAAGTGAATCAGAGGAAAACTAACAATCGCCCAGTCTAGAAAATCCAATGTGATTAGATTACTCAGTTCTTTGGTAGCACTTTAACAAAATGATCAAGTGGAGGTAAACCCACAGGATTCGGGCATATTTATATTTGCAGTAGAAACTCAAAGAAATTGACGATATTAAAGAAATTTTAAAAAATGCACATATATTTTTTATCATGTAAAATCATGTAAAACTAATGGAAGTTGAACATTTTACGATGCATTTGCTCAGCTTGTAACCTCACACCATCACTGATCATGACTGAGCATCTTCCATTCATACCATTTGGCTAAAACTAGAAAAAAAAAAAAAATCAGTACACAGGTTTTTGCATAATAATCCCAGTTCACAGCCAGAGCGCGAAACAAGTATCGAGCAGTTTGGACACAGACTGTGGCTGTGAGCGTGATATAACCCTGTCTGATGTGATGCTGGGCTCCCAGCAGCCGCGGAGATAAAGCAGCTCACAGTGAACCATGCGAGAATGCAAAGCAGGCCATCTGATAGCAGAGAGCAGAAGGTAGGAAGGAGGCATGTGTCTGGGAGAGGCAGCCGAGGAGCATTTGTCAGGAGACAGTGACAAAAGGGGGGGTTGAAGGGGCCTTGCTCGACGCTATTCAGAGACAATTTGTAAGCCCGGCTGTTGAAGCCAGGCCAAAGACTCGCGAACAGCTGGAGCCCCGCCGTGATTGATAAACGTGGGCCTCCAAGAACTTCATTTTGATATGAATGAAGACAAAAGCGCGACAACATTCTGTGAGTGTTTAATATTACCGTCATTAAGTGGCGACAGTGGACAAACGCCCTGTCCTCAGCTGGGGATACACAACGCCAAAAGGGAGGTCAGTACCCCCTGGTAATTAACATTTTTATGACAAAATACCCTTTTTGAAGCAGATTTGTAATTAATTCAGCTTCAAGCAGAGTGATTTAAAGAGTATTTAATGTGGATTTAAAGAGAACTCCCTTAACAAAAGAATTCAATTTGATCATTTTGATGATGTAATATATATTTTATGCTGGTACAAACATATTTTCCACTAACGAATTTTGGATTTTCTCTGCACATCTTGACAAATAAGGCATTTTATTGGATAGTTACAACAGTGCAAACACAGAGGGATGACTCTCTTTTATCACACTGATATGTATGAACACTAATCTAATTATACCACAGGCAGTTTGTCATGCTAATCATGCAATAACCAAATTTCACCACATATTGACAGCGACACCGTGAAAAGAGTTCCTCGCTGTCACAGGCTTTTGCAGATGTTTTGACCCATGGTCACATGGGTCATTGAGAGCGAGGCTGACCAGCTATGATCCCCTCACTTACTGGGTTCACTGACTTTTAAACCTGTGAGAAACATCTTCATCAACAGCTTGATTTATATATTTTTTTTACCAAAGATTTTGTCTTCAGAGTCAAGTTTTTAAATAAAAAGAAACAATAAAAGCAAGCAGGCAGATGACATTTAATCCTCTTTTTCTCTTATTGATTATGCTTTTTTTGTTTGTTTTTTTCAAATAAGCAGTTTTATTAACATAACACAGGATTTCCCCATCTGTTTTATAGAAGTGAGAGTAAACTATGCACATTCATCCCTGACCTATTTAATGGCTGGATAGTGCCAAAGACCTACACGGGGAAAATTGAAAAGTTTTCCATCATTAAGTGATATATATGGCTGTGACCGGGGTCCATAAAAATTGGGAATTGTTCTATTCTAATTTAAAATTCTATTTCAGACACTCCTCACAGTGACAAAGGAGAACATCCATCCAGTAATACAGTCGAGAATTTGCTGCCAGGATTCACGATGAATGAGTGAATATTGATGAAGTTGGAAAACTCCGCCGGGTCCCTTTTTCTACATCACTCCAGTGGAGGATGGGATGCGGAGGGGGGGCGGGCGTATGGGCTTATACTGGGTTTCCATGGCGAGAGGCACCTTTCTCAATATTCAGAATCCCAGTGTTCTGTGCCGAGTCTCAAAAGGAGATCAATCTCACTTTGAAGCACTGGGGGCTTCATTTGTTTGTGAAGGATGTGAGGTGCTGCCTAAATGACTATGCCAATTCTTCAAAACCCACTTGCAGCTGACACTCGGTGGCTCTGCATTCATTGTTTTTGGGGGGCTCAAGTTCGCAGACACATGATTGAATCCGGCCCACTTTGGAGAGGCTCGCTCAGGATAAAGATTTAGACGCTTGGCAGTCATATTTGTTACTTTACTGAACCCCAATATCTCAGAAGGCCGGTGAAGTGAACCACGGCAGACACCGAACACAGAGTAGAGGAAGGAGATCTGGTGAGGTGGAAAGAAGGAATCTGAGCAGAATTAAAATCTGCAGGCGACAGCATCATTGTCCGTTCAGAGAATCTGATTTTAGAGATGACAAAGGAAACAAGTATTGGACAATAAAATAGCCGAGCTAATGAATAAGAAGCAGGAGGTTTGTTTCAGCAATAATCTGATTTCCTTATTTAAAGACTTCAGGGCCATCAAATGAACTCACAACAAAAATCTGATAAATAAAATTAATTAATTAATAAAGTTTTCTATTTCTCTTTGTATGCTGTTCTGACAGTGTATTGTTTTTATACATTTAAGGTGCAGGGGAGCTTTTATAATCCTTATTTTTGTCAGAAGAATTTGGCAACAATGGACACTGACAGTTACAACAAACTTTATCATACTTCACCAATACTTAACTTTGAAAGTCCAGTGTCAGTCCGCAGAATATTACATTATATTGTATATATACTGTATAGTATATAAGATCTTAAATAACTGGTTCATATGTTTCCTCTCACTGACTGGTTTCTCATTTCATTTATCAGGTTCTCTGGTCATTTGTCTCTATTGTGTCTTTACAATGTTTTTTTTCTTTTCTTTTTACACTGCAAATAAAAATCTCAGAATTTTTTTTAAGTAAATGTTTAATTTCAAAATAAACCATAAAGCAGTTTTACAAACTGGAAAGTGGACTAGAAAGCTTAAAGGTGAATCTAAACCACATCTATTGCTTATTTACAGTATTTCCCTCCCACTTTTAAGACAGAACAAAAAGCAAGGGATTGAGGGAAGAACCTGCACCAGAAAAACCACAACACTGTTAAATGCGGTAAATACTACTGGCTCTAATGTATGCACATTTGTCTTTTTATGGTCCACCAATAAATCTGCAGAATCTCCTGCCAGCCAAACAAACCTAGGATATGAAAATAAAAAAGCTAAACCATGACCTTGATATGACACTCGCTGTGACAGGAATTAATGCATCTTTTCCATGAATTCATATATTGCTGTCTAACTTGTTTTTGTTTTTTTGTCAGAGATGTGAGTTTATGTTGTAACAACAGTGCGAGTCTGCCAGTGGAGCCCAACATAAATAAGTCCTCCCTCACTCAGTGGTGCTTAAGTAGCAGCGCGTCAAGCCATTCTTCTCCCAGTTTTAGCAGTGCAATGGCCCATGCGGTTCCCTCACAGTGTGTTTAGAAGAGGACCCTCCATGTCTGCTCAGTTGTGCCTGGTTTACCAACACTATTGATTGCAGGTGATGTTCTGGACAGAGTCCATCTGACCTCTGGAGGGGCTTAAATACATCATTGTCCAGAGAGAGACCTCCAGAGACTCTGGTTATACTGTGTGTGCAGCCCTGCGCCTCACTCCCAGACACACTGATAAAGTGGCAACAAAAAAAGTCAACAGGACACATGGATAAGCACTTCTTACTCATTTTCAGAACTCTGCACAATCTAAAAATACAGCGGGAGGACGGATAACTACGCTGGGTTGATCGTAGTGAAAGCGGTTAACACATCTTCAGTTTGTCCTCTTTAAAACTTTACATTAAAAAAGAAACATAAGGGAAACAAATGGAGCTGGTTCATGTGTGTGTGTGTGTGTGTGTGTGTGAGATCCAGACAATCTTTCCCCTCGCTCATGTCATAATCGTGCTGATCTGCTCTTCTTGTTGCCTTGCTGTGAATTCTAATTGGCGTTATTAATCAGCAATCATGTTAACACTCTCCCTAATCTGTGTGGCAAGCTATTGTTCCATACACACCTCAGAGCCATTGATGGAAATCCAATGAGACATAGGTTTACCTGCCATGAAAGTACCTCAGCAGCAAGTCGTCAACACATTGTGGGGAGTGAGGGGGGAAGTACACTTTAAATTAATTAACATCAGACCTCTTGTAGCACTTCATTTCTGTAAACAAACAGTCTAATATGTGGTAATTAATTAGATATGCCAAGGTTCCTTTCTGTTCCTCGTGCTGATCTTTCTTCCTTTCCCTAGTTCGCTGTTCTTGGTCCAGTTTTTTTTTCTTCTTTTTTCGGCTTTACAAACCTCAAGCATTAGCTAACAGAGTTTGAATATGTTATTATGCACGGGAAAATGCATGAGGGTTCCTCCAGATGTAAATTTTGGTAAAATGTAAAACAAATTGTATTACAGTCTGATATAGATTTTAGATGTGAATATTGGAAAAATACTAAAGTTAATCCAGAACATATATTTATAAAATATAAAAAAATAACATTTAAATCATTATGGTTTTCTGAAAATCAAAGGCATAATCGGTAAATCCGAGGCTCAGTTCACAAAATTGAAAGATATTTTCTAATAATGACAAAAATCTTAAAAGTTATAACCAGAAAGCAACAATCTCTCCTAATTGATTACATAATACAGTACAACACCCACCAGCCCTTTTTTGTTTACGTTCTGCTTTTCAACATGGACGCGTCATTTCATTTAAATGCTTATAAAAACTTATTTGGGAGTGGCACTCCTTCCAAAAATAGGGCCCCTACTTTTTGTTTTCCTGATTTCCATTTCATATCTGCAACCCTCACGCGCCCGGCTCTGCATGAGAGCTGCTCATGGGTGATGATTTTTGAATCGATTTGCCATTCTCACAAACGAAGGGCACAAAAGGCTGAGCAATCAGTCCAAGGCTGGCTGCTTTTGGCCCGGAGAGAGGAGAGATACTCCGTGAGTGGAGGGCAAGCATGGCTGATCTGAATCATGAAGAATAATGTTTAGCCTGGCAGATGATTAGGGATGTTAATTTTTTTTTTTAGGAGGGGGGGGGGGGGGGGGGCAAAGGGGGCTGGCACTTGGTGATGTCACTTTGGCTATCCGAACAATCTGGCAGGGGCCGATCCTGGCGAAACGCTGCTCAATTTGCTGGGGCTCCTGCTCCATTTGCCTGTTAATGAGCACTGTTGTTGGAGGTACCCATGTGTACCATGTCATGAGGCTAGCAGGCAGCACCTTCACCTGACGCTCTGACCACAGAGGAAAATGGCAGCCGCTCTGACAGATGTTTTCACAGTCCTGGGGAGAGAGCCATGGGAGACCGGCGCAGTCAGAGGGCCCTGCGTATATCGCCGGCAACAACTGCCACAACATGTGTCTGCATCAGTGTACATCCAGCGTGCACCGAAAACAAGGAGTCAGCTCTTTTCTTTGAAACAGCACAGTGTGACTAAATAAAGACAATTTAGCACTTAACTGCAGTAATTACAAAGTTCACAGTGGTTACAAGATCTTATTCTTCTGGCTATAAAGACCATATTGTTGCATATATTGGAGAGTCTATGGTTCATGCATCGGTTTAAATAGATGGAGTGTTGTTTCATGGAGTGTGTTGCAGTGGGAGGGGCTCTCGGTATCACAGGATGGATGGCCCGGGTAAACTCATTACGTCACAGCATGACAACAGCACTTAATTACTAATGAAAGGGTGAGCTCTCCACAGTCCACTTCTGGTGCTGAATGGACCCACGGATTAGAGGGTTACATATGTGACTTCAATGGTTTTTGCCATTTTACTTGAAATTTCAAGCTGTTTTGGAAATGTAAATTTAAAATTTCAGACTGTTTAGTATGTATTTTATGATTGTATGAGTCTTAAACAACAAAGGTAGCAGGAAGTTGACAGAAGCTGTAAATGTGGGGTAATTCAGTTTAATGGGCCAGTGGCTCCCTTAGATAAAGTCCACAGGTTGTGGTTTGATTAAACAAAGGGATTATACTTCAATTTGTTTATTTCAATATCATTCAAGAGCTTGTAAAATTTAATTAATGCAAGAATTAGAAGAAAGTCTAATTTTTGGTAGCATTTGTTCTGCTTTTCAATTTTCAATTTCTGACCCCCCGGCTGAGAACCATTGGTTTCCATTCATTTCTGAGTGGCATAAAAATCAATGGACAGACTCTTAAGAATTTGTTTGAAATAAGACACTGTGAACTGTGAAGTCAAGTCAAACACAATGAAGTGAAGGATTCAAACAACCTGCAGATTGACTTTCATTTGGAAATGAATGAATGTCAATGGCTGTCTAAAAGAGAAGAATATTAGAAAAGAAGAGGAAGTAGAAGTATCTTTACTTAAGTGAGTTAGAAAAGTGTAATAATAATTATATATTTTTACTTTGGAGTATTTACTACTCTCCTACTTTTACACAACTGCAATAGTTCCTGGTTAATTTGTATATTTTACATACAAACTTGCAAAACATGAGACAGCTTCAGCATATAAAACTGCCTACATGTTATTAGACCAATAATAATATAATGTAACAGAGTGAATGGCACCATTCTGCATTAGAGATACCTTTACTTTTGACATCCAGTTTGCTGATATTTGACATGTCACGAATTTTGAATTGTGGAAATCCACTCGTAATATCATTGCAGTATTTCTGTTTTAATTGTTGTAAAGAGTCTGAGTCCTTCAAGATGCTCTAAAAACATGCAAACTCAAGGTTGCCACACGCTTAAGAAAAGACCAAAAGGATCGTGGGATAATAGGAAGCCTCTGAATGGAGATGAAGTCGACGGTTTCTGTGGTAATTTCCTGACACTGCAGAGTAAAAAGTGTCAATCGCTGGCCTACACACTGGCACAATACTGCACAAACAGATACATAAGAAGAGACAGGCAACCAGTCCAGATTTTAACGACAAAAGTGCTGATCTGAGATAAGTATAAATACGTGTAATTCAGCAAGGTTTCATGGCTGGTTAAGCTGGTACGTCTTGTGGCGGCCCCACTAACTGATATTACTGCAGTGCAATATTTCAGAGTGCATCAACATCCCGGTGAAATTATCTCTGAAGTGCGATCAGACCCGGGTCCGGCACTCCAAACTGTCTCCTGATTATATCGAGATAGATCGAGCACAAAGTCGTGCACAGAACTCCCCACAATCTCCAAGCTGTCCTGACAAATTTAAATACGCCTAAGAAAAAACACTCACTAATGTTTCTGCTGCTGGAAAATAGGTAATAAATGCGATGCCCCGAGAGTGTTTTTTGGAGGCAGTTGGTTTTTCCTCTGTCTGATTACTAAATCTAGGGTTGATAATATACAGATGTAAATATGCTGCTTAGAAGCCCCCTCCTCCCTCCTCCTCCTCCTCTGCAATCCCTCCCTCCCTCCCTCTTCTCTTCCATCTGGCAGACAATAGTTTAAAATTCTTAATCCATGAGCAACCATTGAACATTAGTGAATTGCAAATTACAGATGTTTTACTGTCTCTCCCTCTTCTTTTTTTCCCTGTTTTGATCTGTGCATCCCACTGTCACTCAGTGTTGCGTACGCATCCCTCGCTCCTCTGCATTCATTAGACACCCTGTGCCATCATGGCACCATATGACACTGTCATCATTTGGTAATTAAACCTTTGCTCGTTTAAATATGAAAAGCTGGCAAGGGTGTGATCATAAACAATGTTGCGCAAACCAGATTTTCCAGACTAAATGAGAATTCGAGCAACATCATGCCAGAGATTGATTTTTTTTTTTTTTTTTTTCCAATCTCTCACTTGGAGCAAAACAAAAAATAAAAAAAAGAGAGGAAAATAAACATTGGGGAAAGTTGCTCTTGTGCCAAACATATCAGTGTCACACATTAAAATGCATGTAAACAGACACTTTATTTAAAGCGCAAAAGAGTGCACTTTAGAAAACACACTCCAGCTTTGCGTCGAATGTGACTGACATCATAAAACTATGTGTTTTATGGTCGTAGTCACAAATTACAGCTCTGCTCTTTTGCTTCAGAAGTAAACAATGATAATAAACCAGCGGATGACGACTTCAATCCAGTATGATGCACAATAACATCATGATGGCAGAGGGATTTATTTTTTTCTAAATTCTGCCCTTAAATGATGATAAGCACGGGACATAACATCAGCGTTGCACTCTTCTGTCCCCTAAACACAGTTATGTGCTTGATCATGTTGGACCACCAGACAATAAAATCTCCCCGGTGCCGGAGGACAGGCGTCAACATCTCCCAGATTCTCATCTACATTCACACAGGCCTCCATCACTGAAGATTTAGCCAAATGGCTGTGGAGAGGAGGCATGCCCGAACCATTACAAGCCAAACTACTGGCTTTTTATTACCACTAAACAATCTTCCTCAGAGCCGTCCTTTAGCGCACCTCCGAGCTCGGAGCCGGTGAGAAAGTACGTGGGAGGAGGCCATTCAGTCACATTATGGCTTTCCATAGATCAAGGTCACAATTTTCATGATCATTACACCACTGAAGGTGACAGGAAGCATTTACAGAAGTGATCAGGAGCTTATGTGGGAGCTGCTCATCCGTAGATTTCTGGGGAGAGGAATATATGTGTATACAGAGAGCTGGTGCACACACCCACAGACGCACAAACTAATCAGCAAATCACACTGTGCAGCTGACATTCCTCGATCATATTATCATATCATTATTAGGGCGAAGATAACTAGTGAAGACAAAAGAGGGAAAAATGGAAGACAACAAGACAAAGAGGGGGAATTAAAGACATCATCGGCTTGTCTGTGGATTTAAAAAAAAAAAAAAAAAAAATCAACATTTGTGAGTTCAAAGCCTGCCACCAGGAGGTGACTGCTACATTATGCATTCACACGCCATAGGCTAACACATGTCAGCGGCCCACTGGACAGAAGCTCTGGTTCCCATATTGCTGACATGTGATTGGAAGCTGTTGGCTGTCTGGTTGGGACACAGGCAGCTGGCGGGACACCTCCGAGCCGCCTCGGGCTGATCTCTGCCGCACACACACACACACACACACACACACGTACATACATACACTGATCCACAGAAGGATCCAGCTTCTCCCACAGCGATGAACCCAGGGCCTTATGGGAGGACTGGCTGGTGTGTGATGCTTTTATCCACTGGTGGAGAAGCTTCAGTGCAGCTCTAGTCTGGTGGTTGTTGTGGGTGAAGGTGAAGATACTGATTTTGACTGATTTTCTTTTCTTTTTTTCATTTTAGTGACTTAAAAATAATAATAAAGGAAAGGAAAAAAATAGGGAAACATCATAGTTGGATATCTGTGACAATGATCATGAACTTTTGCAGAAAAAATAAATAAAAGACACAATATCTACAATATTCCTGACTTCAGTCTCCAATGCCCTTAAAATGTTACTTTTCTGTAAAGCCTCTCCAGTCTTTGTTGAGTTCCAACCAGAGGGGCACACATTTAACTATTCATGTGGAAAGTTTGATGGGGAAGAGAAACCGATTTAGCCCTTGTTCCCAGTACAATAAATGCAACATGGAGAATACTTTTTGAAAATGACAAGATACAGTCCTATTTTTAATCCAGCACTGCGGGGCATATTTAACAATTACTTGCAAATCTGCATAATGAATGAGGAGCAAGAGTGTATTTTAAGACTTTGGCACTTTATTCCCCAACTTAGTGTGTTAATGCATGAGAGACAGAGATATAACATGTCTGAAATATTCATGGAAATGGTCTATACAATAGATTTACATGTTGATAATAATAATAAAAATAATTGTGATGTGATTTTTTTTTATTTTTTTTGTAAATAGGTCCTTTCTTCACGTTTAAATGCAAATGAGATGTTAATTTTTCTTAATGATTTGCTGTACCTGAGGCAGGGAAAAGCTCAGGAACTCGACTGTCTGACTGCTTTTGTGCTCAGGGTATGAAAAGTAATTTAACAAAGTGTTTGCTAATCAAAGTAATGTAACCTGATCCCACTTGCATTTGGATCTTTAATACAATGCAAAACCACTGGAACCACTCAGTCAGTGTGTGTATATACTGTATGTGTATGTGTGTGTGTGTGTTTGTGTGAGGTGTTGTGGGGGGGTTGGGGTGGGAGGAGGTGGGGGGGTGTTGGTGTTGAGGACTAATGACGGGACAGATCATCAGCTGAACAGTCAAGCTGAAAAGACTGCGGATATAAGAGGAGTTTAATTGGAGTTAACACCAAACTGGATGCAGGTTTTTTAAAGCGCTGTGTGGATTTTCTTTCTTTCTTCTTCTTTTTTTTTTTTTTTTTTATAGTTTCAGCACAAAGACTCACGTGGAGCAGCTCAGTGTCCTTCCTTGTGTGTGTTTTATCATCTGAAATACGACCCTGACAGCTGTAAACTTCCGCGTTGACTTTTACGCCTATTCTTAATTTTTGATGATTTCCCATCAAAGACAGTAAACGGTTAAATTGGCCGCATTAAACTGACATATTCACACTTTGAAAGCTGCGAGGTGGCTCGAAATAATAATAAGAAGAGTGGCGTCGAACAACCAATAGATTAAAAAAAAAAAAAACTATATTGCGATAATATTTATTCCCCTTCCTGCTCTGATCCACGTGGAATTCACTTCTCAAATAATCAATTTTATCCTGAATCCAAACTCTGAGTTCAACTAAATGTGCGTTGATTTACGCACGTGACACTGGACTTAATATAAAAGACGATTTTCATTATTTATTTATATGAGTTTGTTGATGTTGTGGTGTACAGTATCACACACACACACTCCTCCTGCCTGCTACATATGGAAATGAAGGGTGTGTGTATTTAATTGACTAATTTATTTATTTAATATTAAATATGAATTTCTTTTTTTTCTATATTTTTTACTGATGTCCAGGTAATCAGTGACAGCTGATGATTTACAAACTAATGATATTAAAATGAAGCCCATGATAGATAAATCCAGAAAGACACTGTGTGTGCTGCTGTAAAAATTATTTTAGGAATATTAGCTATATCAATAAAAGTGTCAATGTAAAAAAAAATGCACTAAATTGTAGAAATATTAAAGCGACTTTTCGTCATGAAATGGTTCAGATGATCAGTGTGTGTGTGTGAGCAAATACACAGGCCACATCCTGAGGTTGTAATGACGTTAACACTCTGCTGTATTAATACACATTTGGGTTTTAGGAACATCGTCCAATCACTTCAATGAACAAATTGGACATAAGTGATATTCGATTATTTGTTGTTATGTGTTTTTTTCGTTTCTTTCACTGTGACAGTCACAGTGCTCCCACTGTGTGAATAAAAATAAATACAATAGAAACATAGATCACATTCTAATTCACCTTTAGGTTTTACATTTGAACGATGGGATCAATGCAAAACAGTTGTAATGATCCAATTAATTATGGGCAAAATTAAAAGCAAGTGCAAAATCAATCTTTCACGGTGTCGAGGATGGAATCAAATTGATGCTCCATCTGTTCACGCCAGCAAGATTTGTAGCCCGGAGAGCAGCAGCTCCATCCTCTCCTCTCCTCTCCTCTCTCTACTGCTGCTGCTGCTGGGTGGAGAGCGCGGGGACACGGGTGTGGAAATCCAATATACAGTAGCTACAGTGTCAGGAGGTTGTTTTAGTCGGTGCCACAGTGTCATATACTGTAAGCAGGTGGAGGCTGCAGCTCAACTTCTGAAACCTCCTCCTCTTCATATAAAACAAGACAAGCGTTTGGATGGATTTCCAGTCAAAGCAAGCAGCAAAGGACATGTTTGACAAATTTAGTCAAATAAAAGATTATTGTTTATTTATCATATATAAATAAGCATGCTTAAAAAAAACTCTATCAAATGTTTTGGGGTATTATTCCCAGATTTACAGGTTGTGCAAATCGTTCAAAAAATCCGCCCCCTAAATTCATCTAAAATCACCATAAACCTCCTGACAGACTCCCTCCTTCCACCCCACCCCACCTCCCACCCCCTCCCTTAAATCCAAAAGGATTAATATTCAACTTACAACCAGTGGTGTCAGCTCCCCCCTCTGCAGGGACACTCAACATCGATTGGTGACGTTGGAATAACGCGAGACAACCGGCAGGAGGGAAATGACACCTCTCTCTCTCTCTCTCTCTCTCTCTCTCTCTTTCCCACCTACAGAAACTTCTCTCTACACCTCCACCACCACATCCTCCTCTTCCTCCACCTCCACAACCACGGTCCTCTCCTCCTCTCCTCTCCGCCACACGCTGCCTCAAAGTGCGAGCTGGTGGAGCTGCTGGACCCTCGGTGCTCCTTCTTCCCTCTCCTCCTCCTCCTCCTCCTCCTCCTCCTCCTCCTCCATGCCACCTCTCCTCTCTCCTCTTGCACAGGCCATTAGGAAGCGGGGCAAAAGATAAATTGCTCTCTGTCAATACATTACACCTCTCCTAATGGGTGCACACGGGCTCCAAAAACATTTTCCAAACTCTTGACACGCAGAGGCGTCGTCTTAAATACTGCGGTTGTGTGTCAGGGTGGAGATATAGTAGTCGCTCATTTGCATTTAAATTCTTGCATTTTTTTCTTTTATTCTGAAACTCATATTTCTCTCCCTTCGCGTGGATGCAATGATCAGATGATTAGAAATATTCAGACTTTGATTATTAGAGATAAAACTGCAAAAAATAAATAAAAATCATAATGAAGCGATGATTCATTGACTATAATCCAATTGTTTTATTTCTCCTGAATGGCTTTTTAGGAGCTCTCTGACCCCGTGTTGTAGCAGCTGAATGGAGCGAGCGGCCACCGTCCCAGAGAGAGAGAGGAGGGAGGGGGGGGTATAAGGCCCATCTGACCACTGTGACACCCAGCAGCATCCAGCACGTGCTGCTCAAACAACACGCCAAACAAAAGTAAACACGTGGAAACGGTGGACTCATCTGTATATGCGTGTTTTCAAAAAAAAAATAGAGAAAAAAAACAAAACAATTTCAGCATTTTATCTCCCCCCATTGCTTAATTTTTTTGCAGGGGGTGGGTGGGGGGGGGACCAAATTGTGGGGAGCAGGAGGCCATGAGAGGGAGGGGGAGGGAGGGGGGTGGTGGTGGTGGTGGTGGTGATGGTGGGGGTCTTATAGGGTGAAAAAAAAAAAAAAAAGAATGTAGCTTTAAGGGAAATGTGCAGCCGGCTGTGAAATTACAGCCTATAGTGCTACATATTGTACCAGAAGCTCACTCCAAAAACAGTAACAAAAAGAGAAATCATCCCCTAACCTGACCAGGAGGCAGACCGCGAGATGTGGCCGTCTGCCCCTAAGAGATGCCCCCCACCCCCCTACCAACCACACCTACCCCACCCCACCCCAAAAATAAATAATACAGATATTTGAACAGCATGCAATAAAAACAAGGGAAAATTATGAATGTATTTAATTTTTAAAGGGACAACGAGGAGTTTTGGAAAAGCGAAGCGTTTTCACACTACATTTATGAGCCTCCGCGCGCACCGTACATTTCTTTGACCGGCGCAAGACGGACTCGTGTTTTCATTCATCAATAATTAAAGTCAGAGGTTCAAAGAGGTTCACATACCACCGTAGTTCCGACCACAAACGGCGGTTCGGCGGCGTTATTCTCATAACTCGCCACGAAGGAAACGCTGGTCGGCTCGACCAGCATTTCCGCCACCACTAATAATAACAAAATAACGATAGAGACAGAACGATATATTTATCGAAAATGGGCCCATTATCAAGTGTGGGTAGCGGAGATTCATCCACATTAACGTGAGACTTTTTTATAACCGAATAGAAACTCCTCGTTGTCCCTTTAAATGTATTATTTTTTAATTTTTTTTATTATTATATTGAGATTTATTTACTACAATTTAGTGACTTTTATTCAAATATTTCTATGTAGCCTGTATCCACATTTGCTTTTGTTTTTATTGCTTATGTATTTTTCCCTACACTTTTACACTTTGTAACTTTAAGAAAAGTGCTCCAATTCACTTTTTTTTTGTCAAATTATAATTATTTACATAATTCGTCTATTATGATTTATAGAGGTTTTGTTTTTTTTAAAAATAGAATAGTAGTTGGCCTATCCAGAATCTTGACTTTCACTTGTCTCCATCACCGGTTAGTTTCACTTTCCATTCACTTTCCATGGCAGGTGATAAATTCCTTGCAGCATCTCGCATGCATCTTATGGGTAATTGTTGCAGAGGAATATATTTACTTGCAGTTTGATCACAGGCACCTCAAGTTTGACTTTTTTTTTAGGGGGGGTTGGGGGTGGGTGGGGGGGCTTTGACAGCACCTTTACATTTGAGAAACTATACAGCGCCATCTACAGAGGCTCAGGGGCACTGCTGCTGCTGCTGCTGCTGCTGAGTGCAGATCAGTTTCACCTCCGACCACCAGCAACCACCACCACCACAGCTCCCAGTTTGGGACCCATGAACCATCGCACCATCAGGCAAGTGTAAAGAAAAAGGTCAGTATAGCCTATATCTGCATAATAATATACAAATGACCACTTCAGCATCCTCTCCTTCACAATTAAATAGTGTAAACAAATTCATTTAGGCCTACTTGCGTTCCAGTGTGGACATAAGGACAGAAAAAAAATGAAATAAAAGGAAAAAAAAAATGTCAAAGTAGGATGGAGCTAAATCCGGGTTGTGAGGAGACCTGACCACACATACAGTAGACATCCTGTATATTATTCCCAGAGAGAGACAGGCTGTTAGTCCGCGTTATAGAGGGAAAAAGATCAGAAAGCAACACAAATTTAAAAAATAATCTCTATTTCATTGATTGAAAACTTCCAGTAAGCGAGTATATAATTCACAGCTGTTATAATGTCTAGTAAAAACTCTGATATTTGCAACTCCGAATCCATTCCTTTATTTATCTCCCTCCCCTTCCTGCCGGTGTGTCAGACCTAGAGACCTCCTCATTTGGACCCCCGGTTTTTTTGCGTTGGCGAATCACAAAGTGTTGGCATCTATTGCCTTTGTCTGACAAGTCATCCATATAAGTAAAGGGGGGGGGCTGCAGAGGGGAGGCGAGGGGGAGAGAGAAAGAGAGAGAGAGGGGAAAGAGAGAGAGAGGGAGAGAGAGAGAGGAGGGGAGGGTTGCAGCTTTTAGAACCACAGACACAGAGAGAGGCTTCATTCCCAGCCCCAAAGATCCAGCCTAACGCATCCTGCGCGAAAAAAGACAAACCCGACGCGTGGTGTGTGTATGTGTGTGTATGTGTGGTGGTGGTGTGCGCGCGCGTTTTTATCCCGCATGCCGTGTTGACGCGTGAATCCATCCAGGCCACCAGGACTGAGGAGATACCGGGGCCCTGAATGCACGCTGCTGGACCTTGAACGTTACATTTCGTTCGTAAAGAAAGAAAGAAAAGAAAGAAAAAAGAACAAAAACAGCCAAAACAAAACCAAGTGTGTTGTGTGTTGTCGCTGGTGAGAAATATTATTCCTCCGGTCAAAGCCCCGCGGGGGCTCCGAGAAACACCGACAAACTGAAAACACGAGCTGTGTGTTGTTGCTGAAACAATCCTCCGGTCATGCCGCTGCGCACCTGCTGCCAGACCTCCGCTCCCGGACCGGACTGTTAAAAAAAACAAACACCACAAGACGAGAACGGCAACTTTTTTGGAGCAGGGGGGGAGAAGAAGAAGCAGAAGCAGAAGAAGTTGTTGCCATCAGATCGTTTGTTGACGAAGCAGGAGGTGGAGGGGGACGAGCCAAGTCACCTCCGTTTAGTAGAAGCACCTTTTTTTTCTTCACGTTTTCATCCTCGACAGGAAGGCGAAACGGCGACTTCAGTTGATTATCTGTCTTTCCTTTGCTATCCAATGGATATTCACTGCAAAGCAGACCCCTTCACGGCGATGCACCGTAAGTAGCACAACCTGAGTTACACAGCCACTGCAGCTTTTTTTTTTTTTTTTTTTAACAACATGTATGCGGGTAGAAATATAGCTAAGCATTAATCGTGCATAAGAGGAAAGGCCTGCAGCATGGAGCACAGATTTTTATTTTATTTTGCATGTGTTGAATCTGCATTTTTGCGGATTTTAAGAAAACAGACTAATAAAGTGACATGCAAGCAAACAGCAACGTCAGGCAGCCACATATTCTCATGTTTCACACCTTCTGTAGTTGTGAATTTCAGTCCAAACATCGTGTTAAAATCTATTTAAAATAGAACAACACTCCTGCAGGCAGAGCTGCAGTGACCAGCAGAAATTAAAAGTTGTCATAGTAAACAAAAGAACATGCGTGAGCAGGTACTCAGTAATTTACACGTGTTATCACCCTGCAGCTTCCCGCGCTGTGTGTGGATGTGTGTGTGGATGTGTGTGTGTGTTCAGGCCTAATAAGTCAGGACACATTAGTTACACATCTATTATTCAAATTATCCAAATAACAACAAGAGAACCCCACGAGTATCACTGAAGTCCTCGTGCAGTGTGGTTTACTTGTTATGTGGTGGATGGGAGTGAATTATTGATGACCTCTTCTTCTTTTAGAAAATAATATGTAATATGAGTGATCAAAGCTCCTTCAATTATTTAAAATTACCGAGCAGGTGAAAAGAAGCAGGTGGCAACTCAATACCAAACATGAGCCGAGGAGCTGCTGAGGAAATATCAAGTCTGTGTTTTCACTGGGAGAAACTTTGAAGAGCATGGGCTTCTCCAGACTCAATAAAATTCATATTCTAAAATAAGAAATTAGATGAAATTGTAATGACAAAGGCAGGATTTAACGCACAAGCTGCTGGATATCATGAAAAAATAAAAATGTATATCCTGCTAAATAGCTGGGCAGCAGGTCGATGCAACTGTCTGTGTTAATCAATTTAATTATTACAATGACATTATTGCAATTTATTTTAATTTGTAAAGTTAAAGTTGATCATAAATGACCTTGTTTTACACAAGGGGAGAAAATAAATTTAAAAAAAACAAAGACCAGCAAACAAGGAGGAAATGATATAAATAAGAGCTTTTAACTACAGGGTCCATTTTTGTTTCATTCAGAAATATATAATATATATAAATATATATATAAAAAAAACATGCTCATGCATGGGGATATGTTGTCAAATCTCCCAGTAATAAAATCCAGTTTCTCTTCCCATCAATTATTTTTTAATAATGACTGATAATTGGCAAATATTAATATAACATGGTTATTGTGGTGTATTCAGTTAACTGTGAAAAGACGGAAAAGTGAGACACCTCAGTGAAGCGAATTAACAACCTAATCAGATTAAAATTTAAAATAAATAAAAAATATAGTAATTTGGATGAAAAATTACTGATTTAAAATGTACGTTATGAATTTTAAAGACTTCTCCATATAATAGTAAATACATTTAAATCCACCTGCTGAGAGAGAAGTGGAGTGAAAGTGACCTGCAGCCATGTTATAGGCTATTATGGGCTGGTCTCCCTGGTTTTAAGTCTTCACTAAACAAATTAAAAACATCCACCTCCCTCTACAACCTTATGTAATGTTACGGTTGTGTGTGTGCTGCTGTTGTGTCCCACGTAGGGCACGGAGGTGTGAACCAGCTCGGCGGGGTGTTTGTGAACGGCAGACCCCTCCCGGACGTGGTGAGGCAGCGGATAGTGGAGCTGGCCCACCAGGGAGTCCGGCCCTGCGACATCTCCAGACAGCTGCGGGTCAGCCACGGCTGCGTCAGCAAGATCCTGGGCAGGTACGTGAGCCCCGGAGGTCCAGCCTGGTGGACTGCACTCTCAGAGGAGGCGGACAAACAGAGGGCTGGACCTCCACAACCCAGGTTTTTATTTATTTTTATTTTATTCACCATATTTTTTTTAGTATAGGAGGTCAGTGGGTTTTCTTGTGGTGCGTAATGAGCATGACGTTTCCTGTATTAATGCACGCACCAATGAAGTTGCGTTTATTATAAGGCGCTATTAATGTTTAAAAACCCTCATGTTGATGTTTTGTTAAAGGAAAGTTTGACCTTTAGACACTTTCTCATATAGTTCTTAGAAACTCCAAAGCTTTTTTAATCCATCCATCAATGAGCCTCAAACAATATTAAACGCTGATTTGTGATGGGAGCAGCCGGCAGCATTATTATGTCTATTGCTAAAAAGCATCAGCAGCGGCCTGATTGTGGGGGGGGATTATTACTTCTGCAGATACTACGAGACTGGCAGCATCAAACCAGGGGTGATTGGAGGGTCTAAACCTAAAGTGGCCACGCCGAAGGTCGTGGAAAAAATCGCAGACTACAAGAGACAAAATCCAACCATGTTCGCCTGGGAGATCAGAGACAGACTGCTGGCAGAGGGCGTCTGCGACAACGACACTGTTCCCAGCGTCTCATCAATTAACAGGTAGGAGACAAGAGTTTCAATAGGACCGGGGGAATATCCTACACTAAATGTGGATATTCAGATTTTTTTTTCTCCCCCCTCTCTCTGTGTAAATTGTGTTGGATTAAACAACAGGCAGCGGGATGTAAACACTCTAATGAAGAGCGCCGGCAGAGCGCAAATTGAAAATCATTCATCACAGTGTATATCTGTGGTGAGCGCGCACCACCACCACCACCCACCCACATGCTGAATACTGTTTGACCAACTTTGTGCTGGCCGGCACGCCGAGGCTGCCTGCCTGCCTGCCCGCGGTCTCAGAGGTGCAATTCAATCTTTCAGACCAAACTCCCTCAACAATCAGCAGTACATCCAGGACTGAGTGAATCTGTCGAGATGAAAACCGATCAATATTCGGTGACCAGATCCCGTGGCGCTATAAAGCAGGCCAATTTTCTTTAGCACATCTAATGTGGTGGAGCTGGAGCTGCTGCTGCTGCTGGAGCTGCACACACACACACATTCACACACACACAGAGAGAGAAACACTGGATTCTGTGTGAGATTTTATGTTGAAGAAATGCTTTGAAAAAGGGTCATTGGGTGGGAAAAGATGTCGGATGCAATTTGAAAAATATTGCATCACGTAAGGTTGTAAATTTCAAAAAGGCTTTCTATTGTAGGAGGTTTAAAAAAAAAACAAGCACTTTCTATTTATTAATTAAGCTCCCAATTTAAATCATTGCATTGGAATATCTTGCTGTAATTAAATAGTCATGATTCATAAAAGTGAAAAATCAAATTTGCCTTGTTGTGGCACTGAAACGCTGATATAGAGTTTATATGAGGACCCAGCAGGTTAATATCTAATCAGCAAACCTTCAGTTTTCTTAAAGAAAGTCATAAACAGCATAAAGGCTCCAGAGTGGCAGCTACAGCAGGACCCAGGACACCCCCACCATCATCTTACCCCCTCCTCACCCCCACCAGAGATCCCTGGTGATGAACTTTGGTTAAGAGGCACTGTTCCATAGAGCCAGCATCAGCATTACATTTTAATGAGCTGATGGGAGAGCATGGACAGCTCCACACAAGACATCTTTTAAATAGAGAAAAGGCTGAAGAAAATTCATTTCATGCTTCGTGGCTGCTTAAAAAGCCCCATTTAAGGAGGCTCAGACACATGTATGTGATAAATTCAAAATGTACATTAATATCATTAAAAGAGCCCTATAAAGTTTTTTCAATTCCAATTAAAGCTTTCTATTTTGGACCGAGGGGGGAAGCCTTATGTGTCTTTGTTTATGTGGGAAATTAAATTGTGAACACAAAGAGCTGTAATTCTATCAGCCAAATGAGAGCTACTTTGAATTTCTATTATGGCTTAATGCTGAATATTTCTTTTTTTTCCCCCCCTTCTTCTTCTTCTTTTTCTTTTTTTAATAGCAGAAGAATTGAGAGATTTCATTGTGGTGCTCTGTAGTGTAGCACCACACACATTCAGTGGAGCATACACACACACACAAATGAGACGACACACACAAGCATTTGTTTTGATTTAGCTGGAGGTAAATATTTCAATACATGTTTGGATTCCTAAAGGAGAAGAAGTTCGCGGGGGGAGAAAAAAGAAAAATCAATGAAAACATCCTTAGTGGTTCGATCACTGTAGCAGATTTTGCTACAGATGATCTGAGGCTATTTTGTATTATTCAAAAAAAAGAAAAAGAGGAGGTGAGTTTGTGTTGAAAAAAAAAAAAAAATGACACCAGAAGTTCATGCGAGGCTTTCCCACTAAAGACTGGAGCCAAAGTCTTTTCCAGTTGGCTGGTTCTGACTGGGGCCAGTCGTGGGTTTCTGTGGCAGACAGTCTGACCTCAGGACTGTTGACAAAAGAGGATGCTCTATTTAAACACCTTTCCCCTGCATGCATTATTAAATGCTACAGAGATAGTGTTGTACTACACGTCAGGGCCACCACCACCAACAAGTAACGCTACCCTGCTGCTGCTGCTGCTGCTGCTAGACATAAAAAAAAGAAAGAAAGAAAAAAGAAACGGGTCCTCAATGGTGCTCGATATTATTGATTCAGAAGTAAAGCAATTTTAATATTTCTTCAGGGGATTTTCAGCAACAGCCAGGCCATTAATTCATTCTCCCAAATTGCTTATTCAATATCAAGAACATGGATACCAAATAAAGTCTTTGAATTTATGTAGCACACACAAGTCAAGGGGTCGAATAACTGTTATGGGCGAGAAGTGAAAAAAATTAAAACATCAATATGCACTCTCTGGAAAAGCTTGTTGTTTGGCAGCTTTGCCTCCAAGGGGGAGTGCTATCTTTTTTTTGTGTGTGTTGTGACAGTGTTGGATTTATTCCTCAGTCTGAAGCCTTCTGGCACCATCAATATCCAGATCATCTGATGTGTGTCTGAATAATATGGAGGACACAACTCAGAGGGGGAGGAGTACTGTATATCTCTGGTTTAAAATTGTAGCTAAGTACTGTGTAGTTTTATATCAGCAGGCAAGTCTTTTCCTATCATGGAAATAAAAACAAAAATTGCAAAACACAAATGAGTAAAAATCTGACCTGTGTAAAGAAATCAACCCTAAAAGCCTCTATGGTCCTCAGCCTCTTTTTTTCTTGTGCTCTAAAATAGCTCTCGTGGCGTTCGTGATGAATAGTTTTAAAGTTTACAAATTATTGTGACAGCTCCCTTTCTCCCCAAGTGCCATTCAGATTAAAGGAATCTAATGCTGGCGTAAGCTTGTGCAAGGCAATAAGGAACTATTGCTTTCCTGTCACATATAATTTATAGCTTTCTATTTGCATCTGTTTGCCCGTGTGACTAATCCCCAACTTTTTCTCCCCAAGCCCCGATCAATACAACCTCATCCGCATTGGCACATGGGGGCCGCTGGTTCTACAGAGATGTTTGATCTGGGAAGCAAAAGGGGCTACTATAAGGGCTGTGATCGGCCCCCGGTGAAACCCCCCCTCCCCTCCTCTCCCCTCCCCTTCTCCCACGGTTGGGGCTGGGAGAGAGAGAGTGGTGGGGAGGGGGGTGCTGATTAGTGTGGGCCAGGTAGAGTCAGTGAAGCTGATCATTGAGGTGAATTGATGTGATTTCATGCTTTGTTTGCAAGATCACTCAGACCAAAAGTGCAATGAAGACTTTTCTCCAGACCTCACCTTTAAGGTAGAACCACTGACCGGATCCCCGTCTTGCGTATGAGTTGCGTTTTGATATCTTAATCACACAATATCTCCATACAGTAGTAGCTGCTGCTGCTGCTGCAAGCGGACGCTATACGCTCCAGATTATAGGGCAGATCAGACGTGTCCAGGAGGAGAAACTGGTCACAGAAAAGCAGCAGTGACATCTGAGTTTCCTCTGTTCCTCTATACAGGATCATCCGAACAAAAGTCCAGCAGCCTTTCCATCCATCCCCTGATGGGACATCCCTGTCAACGCCGGGCCATACTATAGGTAAGACTGCAGGAGCATTTACACAGTATAACAGCATGTATTCACTGTAAAACTCAAGCTGGTTGTTAATTGTTAATTCTTTGGTTTCCAGTACCAAGCACAAATTCTCCGCCTGTAACCAGCGCCTCCAATGACCCTGCGGGATCCTACTCCATCAATGGGATTCTGGGTATTCCACGATCCAATGGTGAAAAGAGGAAAAGAGATGAAGGTAAGGAGAAAAAATAACACTGTTTCAGCTTAAGATTAGCATGCAGAAAATACCTAAAATCCTAGCAAAAAAAAAAAAAAGAAGCTTTATGCTATAAAACCCACTTTGCTGAACTTGCAATTACGGCATTAAAAGCTGCTTCAGTTCCAGTAGATGACCCTTATAAAACACCTAAGTCTGAACTCTGTTACACCGCCGTGTCAATCTGCCAAGGAGTCTTTTGATTTGAAGACACGACCTCCGCTGTTGTCTCCTGCAATTAATCTTTATGGAAGTGATTAAAGGGCTTTAGATAATTACATGTCAAGATGATGTAGCCAACCACCCAGGTCAGTCAAGAAAGCCGCTACAGCTCTGTGGAGGGGCTTCTTTTTTTTTTTCTTCTTTTCTTTCTCCTCAACAAAAGTGGCTCCACTTCTGCTGCTGCTGCTGCTGCCGAAGTAGTAGGTTAGTGGATATAAGGGGGCCTGAGGCGATATAGATTATTGGTTCTGTAAGCAATAGGCTTCCTTAATGTCACTACATAAGTAGCTGATGAGAATAGCTAAACAGATGCACTCGTGTTACGAGGCGTGTATGAGTACGGAGGGATGATGTGGCTGCTGAAAAGGGGCAGTTATCTCAAACAGGGTGGGGAATGAGTGCCTTATTTCTGCAGTGCTCCGGAATGAGAGCTAATCAGAGCACGGCAGCCGTTTACATAGCGTCTTCTTTGTTCTGGCGTTTTGTTGAGAAGCACGGGGGTTTGCGGGATATTGAGTGGAATTGATGTTTTATGTGCGTGCGGGGAGGGAGGGATGACTAATGACCTGTCAGAGGTAGATTTCCTGGCAAAGATATAAAAACCAGCATGACGTGGACATGGCAAATGACATAATCAAGTCTTTCCCTGTAAGAGATGCAATCGCGGAGGCATAATGCAAACGTCTGGTATTTTCAAGGGTTCATTTTCAGTCGTTCGAGGACCTCTCATATTAGCCGGGGTGTAATGTCTAGTCACTGAGTGATAGAATGCACACATTTCTATGCAGATTGCTACTGAAGGGCAAAGAGGTATTAAAGGGCATGGAGAGGACTAAGGTATGTGTGCGTGAGGAGGAGAGCTGGCCTGTTTTGTGGAGGTCTCCCAGGTGACAGCGCCATGTTTCTATGGCTATTCAGTCTCAAATGATTCCCCTGATGTGCTGCCATTTCTGTGATTTAGGTGCTCAGCCGGTATGTACGATGAAAGAGAGGGAAGCTGTGTGTGTGTGTGCGTGTGTGTGTGTGTGTGTGGATGGTAGTGTGTGCTCGTGTATGTGTCTTTGCGTCAGGGTAGGACTTGTACTGAGGATGAAGTGGTGAGGGAGGATGGGGGGGCTTTGGTTCTTATATACTCTCTCAACAGCCGGCTGGTGCCTACCTGGAAACACAGGGTCAGGGATACTTTATCTTTCCAAAACATAAACCCCAGGCCTTGGCCTCACACACACACACACACACACGGCTGCAAAAGCAATGTCTCGCCCTGAGCCACACTTTGTAAGAATAGTATATTACATATGAAGTTTGCCTGTAGACACCATTGTCCTGCTGCTGTCTTCTCTTAAAGTGCACATTGCCAAACAAAACACCTGAATTTCAAAGGTTGAAGTGTCCTCTGAAACTGAATCATATATATACATGTATATATACTGTATATACACACACCATTTACTGTAGCCTCATATTGTAGGGGGTTTAAGGCCTTTCAACCATGACTTACTTTACGTTTTAGCATTTAAAAATGAAATCTTTACTCACTTTACCAAATTAGAGGCCCTTTTTTTTTTTTTACAACCATAAGAAAAAGTAAAGTTGGAAAAATCAGGAAAAGAGTGAGTACTTATTTTAAAATTTAGGCCCCAGCTCCAGGATGTCATTATCTGTGGCATATATGGTGTTGTGTATTATTGTTTTGGGGTATGAATTATTCAAAGAAAATCACAAAAGATCCCATATTTACCACAGATGCATCATATAGTTAAAGTGACTTTCTTTCTTTAGTTCCATTAAAGCATTTTTGTAACATTAATATTAGAAAATAAGTTAATTAGTCACTTGTTTAGAAATATTTCTGAAAGCTGTTAGTGCGACCTAACTGCTTTTGTAGTCCTTTTGTAACCAAATAAGGTAAAAAGCTCAGTATGTGGGAAATCCTTTTCATAAAAAGTATGCTTAGTTTAGGAGAAAGAAACATGGTTGTTTTATGTTATGTTGCCGTTTTATGGTCATTTCAATGTGGATTCTTTTCAGATGAAGTCAGTGTTTCAGTGTTGCCTTGTTTGCTATTCAGATGTATTTTGCTTCGCTCAGTAGGCAGTAGTCTATAGTCAGTTAATGCTTGGATTAAATTTCCTCACAGCACAGTAGCTTGCCTGAGCCCTACTTAACTTGGTAAGCCTCATGATGATTATGGCACAAGCAGTCATTATCAAGGGCTGAAAACATGAACAAAAATGAGCGAAGGAAAGAGGGGGGACGGAAAGGAGGGGAAGGGTTAGGGAAGGGGAGGCAGTGCTGTGCTGTGCTGTGCAACACAAGCCCCGCTGAAATGGATTGGCTGTGTAGCCCGCAGTATTTGTTTTAGGCAGAAGCTGTGGCTCTCTGCCAAGCAGGCAGACAGCTCCTAAGTTTCCAAGTCAGCAGTGCCCTTAAAAAAAGGTCCCCCCATTACGGGAGGGATGTAGAGATAATGTAGTGTGACACACGTTATGTACACTGGGTCTCGGCAAGAGGAGCTTCAGGGACACAGGTGTCATAAGAGCCATTAATCTGCTATTGTCACGTGTTATTGTAAATTAAAAGTAGCATGTTACACTTGGCAGCCATTGTTGCAGATGGACAGAGTGGGGGGAGAGAGGGAGAAAGAAAGAGAGAGGGAGAGGGAGAGGGAGGGACCCCAGGAGATGGTGTCTTTGGTGACCACGGCTGTCCACGCGTTTTACAACGTGACATATATTAGAATTTGCAATTCTGCGGAGAAAAGCTATTACCTCACAGATTAACATCCAAGTACCCCCATCACCACCCGCCTCACCCCTGCATCCCAACTCCTCCAACACCCCCCACCCTCCCTCCTCACACTGCTTCTGACACACTGGGCTTGAGAAAAGACAAAGGGAGAAGCTTTAGCTGCTTCTCCGAAAGGGCGACATGAAAATCTTTCATATAGCATCTGATGTTTAAGTACAAATCTGCTTTCATGGATGTTTTTGTTCACCTTCTTGTTATTAGTGAACGCATGTGTGTGTGACAGAGAGCTGAATTGACCCAAGCAAGAAAGCTTGGAGGTCTGTTGAGAACATGCAGCGCCCACGAAGTGTGTCCGGCCTTTTCAAAGTCATAACCACAACGTTCCCTTTTCAGAGCGCCGCCACAAAAATTTGCGCTATCAGACCTGTAGATGATTCTTAATTTCAGCCATTCTGAACGCTTTCTCGCTTTTGTGTCGGGCTTTTCTTTCTTGATTTATGAGAGAAATACCAAGAGAGAAAATTTCATGATAAGACGATCATCATATATTTCGAGAGCCAGCAACAATAGCCGGTGGCAGTCAGAATGGATGTGATTCTGTGCTTCAGTAGCTGTTGAATTAATTATTTCTCATCGCTGAGCGTCATGAGGACTGAGCCGATGTGTGTGGATGGAGATGAGTGATGGAGCGAGCCGCCGTCACACCCTGCTCTGTGTATCAGCATCTGTTTTGGGGGAGAGGAAGAGTAAACACAAGAACCGAGAGCAGCGAAATGTCAGCACCTGAGTGCAACCTCTGAATTAGATTTTTAAAAGATTTTAAAAGCTCAGCAACATCACAGTTTAACATTTTATGTGTGAATTTTAGGATTAAACCCATGTTTTGCAGTCGATCGATTCAAAATACTAAAAATTCAATGAACATTGATACAGAAAAGAGGCAAGTTCATGTGCTTGAGTGGCTACAGATGGAGGGTTTTACGATTTTCAATTAATCGATACATACCTTTTAAAATCCATCTACTAAATTTTGCCTCTAATCTCTACCAGTTCACATAATCAAAACATTCAATTAGAAAAACAAAATGCAGCTGAGTTCATCCAATTTGATGCAAATGAGTTTTAATTTGATTTAATTTAACCAGGAATTGAATCAGGCGGGAAATTATGGAGGTGTATTATTGTGAAACACATAACAATGTGTTAAGGGAACGAGAGCGGTATGTATGTTGACATGTTATTTAAACAAGGAGCAGAGTAGTGGGTGGGTGGGTGTGTGGGTGGTGGGGGACTCGTTGCTCTGAGGGGGGCTTCCATGACCTCAAGGTGCCAGCTCAACTCCTCATGCCTCTAACAAGAACTCAGAAAACTCTATTTTCATTGCATGAAAGAGTTTTGAACTTTCATTTTGAAATCATTCCCTTCCTCTATCAGAGTCCGACTTTCAGAAAAACCCACTATTCATGCTCAATCTGCACTTTCATTCATGATAATTGTTCTGTTTTTGTTTGGTGGCCAGTCGCTCAGACTCGCTCCCAGACCCGGGGCTGCGTTGGCTGAAGCCCCCCTGCTGGGGGCCGTGACCTCTGGGTGCCAAACCCGCAGAGAGGAGTCTGCTGTATAGAGCTGGTTATCTGATCTGATAGAGGCTGCTCCCTCGTTACCGGAGTGTTAATACAGACTGATGTCAAGATGAATACACTCAACTCCTACTGATCAATAAACAACCACAGAGCGGGACAAGCATGTAACGCACCAACAAAGCCACTGTGGTCAAAGATTAGTATCACCGCTGCATAATGGGCAGATTTGAAATGTCCAAATACTGGATGTGACTTGCAGTGACGATAAGTGTTTGTAGACACTTTAGAGCAGTGAAAACTACACAAACACTTTTAAACAATAAGCATCTGGGACTAAATGAACAAAAATGAAAGTTAATGCTGTCAAAGTTTCACATTGAAAAGCTGAACTACTCTGCTTTATCTGGACTGTGCTGGTTTGACGTTTGTTGAAATTTAATTGACAGATTATCAAACCCATATACCCTCATAGTGCATAAAAGTATCAAATATCATAATTTGCTGCCAATTAGAGCACACATTAAAAAAAAAAAAAAAAAAAAAATACAACACAAATCTCCAGGATTCGTCTGACAAAAGTTGTTATTCATCAGTGTCTTTTTGCAGAGCTCTGATTCAGTTTTGGTTAACTTTGAAGCTTCTGAATCGGTTCATATCGCCTTTCCTTCTCTCTACAAAACTACATCTCTTGTCAAGAACCAGGTGAAACACAAGGAGTTCCCTCCATGTGATCATCTGAAAACGTGCACTTTTGATCAGAAAAGTAGTAGAAGTTCTTCTAGTTTTACCTAAAACAGCGAAGTTTAGCACCTCCAGAAGGTGAGGGGACCTTCATCATCAAAGTGGTGAAGGTCAGGGCAGTCCAACACTTTGTTTACAATTTGTGACCTTATTATAACATCACACATCACTTCTAAATCTGACAGGACTTCTACAATTTCTACAACCACAAGAGGACCACACGTTAACCATCGTTTTCTTAAGAAGATCAAATAAAAAAGGATAAAATAGGAGCAGAAAATCAATTGATGCACCTTTACGAAACACAATTACGCGGCTGCATTTATATTCTAAACCTCTCTATAGGATCATCCTCATCACAAAAACACAGTTGTTGTGGATCTGTCAGACGGGAATCAGTATCGGGGAGGGCAGATGGGGCTGTCCTCGGCCTGAGTGGGAGGAAGAGTGTGCAGGTTGACCCAGGATGGGTTGTCTTGTGTGTGGGAAGTGTATTCCACAGTGGTGAATGACAAATATGGTGGAGGGGGGTATTGATCAGGTGCTGTGGCTCGGGCCGGCTGATGGAAAGTAATTAATGACTCTATTTGCTTTGGTAGCAAAGAGAACAATTGAGTTTGATAAAGTGACAAGCAGCAGCTATAATAGGTGAGGGCTAGAAAACCTGCTGAAGATTCACCTGAATGAAGAGACGAGCAACACGTCAGAATAATTAGCTGAGTGGCACAAATTTGGGGAAATACAATGACGCATTTTCATGCAGTGACCTAGATGAGTCTGTCTTTTGAATATGAAGGTACATCGAGAAGAGCTAGCTATTAACATCGAGGCTGGAGACATGGGAACACAACTCACTGTTAAACCCCAACTCTGTTTTTAAACTCAGGTTTCACTCAAAAAATAAACAACATTAGAGGTATTAATTTGTACATTAAGGATGTGCTAGGAAGCTAGCAGTTTCTCCTGTTTCCAGTCTTGATGCTAGGCTAAATCTCTTCTAATGATTGACAAGAAATCAAACAAGCAAATTTAAGTCTGTGGTCAGGCTTTGTTCAAAACCTTTTTTACAATCGAGTGATCGTAGCTAGAATATGTTTGTAAAGGTGCAGCTAAGCTGTAATAAATGGAAAGGTTGTGATGAGCAGGTTCAAAAAACTGTCTTATGAAAACTACTGTATGCATCTCCTCTATATTACCTATCTGGAAACAATGTAAACAGGCTGTTTTAAAGCTCGACGGCAAAGCGTTTTTGATGTAATCCAGTTAAGTGTTTTTAAAGAGATACCGTGAATGTGAAAAATATTTTCCCTTAGATTTTAAGAAACTGTAACATCCAGCGTTTAATGGTAAATGACACAACAGGTGACACTATTAGGGGGTAAATAACGGGTATGCGTGGCAATCCTATTCCTCTCTCAAAAAGTGCTGATTCATGACTGGTGATCTTGTTTTCATAAAATCCAAACATAAACATCACCATGTGAAACTCAGTCAGGTAACATGAGGACAAAGACGGCTGGGCCAGTAGAAATGGATTCAGCAGCTCGCCACAACTCAATGAATATAAACGAAAACCGAAACCTTTGATTCTTATAACGACATAAGACAAAGAAACTCACGACCAATACCTTGATCCACTTAATAAGATCAGTATTGGCACCAAATAACGATCCAGCTTATTGGATCGTGAACTGCTTGTAAATAAGTCCGGATGCACTTGTGCAGTCAGTGACAATAAAATAGTTAACACGATATTGTTCGCAAACTCATGACTTATTTTACGAACCATCAGCACAATCTGACGTTGTGTGACACACACACACCTGCAAGTGTTCAAACACACACACACACACACACGGTTTAATAGCTCCCCGTCTTCACACGAGAGTCGGGTTCATCCTGTGGCCTCAGCCTGTGAAAAAAGGTCAAGCAGCAGAATAGAATGGCAATAACCCTCCCAAATGGTACTATCACACAGACATGATTGATCAATTGAATTCCATGGCAGAGAAAAATGTGGGATTAAGTAGAGTATTATACGCACAATGAGTTGAGGCATGATGTTCATTTCAAGTTCATTTCAGCTCCCTCTTGCCACCAGATCAGGCAATCAATAGGGGCCTTGCATATCATATATCACCACTCTCCCACTGAGGGGAGAACATAATCTGCCGCAAATTTAGAATGACAGATTTGTAAGGGAGCTGAAGCTTTGTGGGATCCGGGGAGGAGACCTACAGACACAGCCACTGCAGCCAGGAGAGGTGGAGGGGGGGTTGATGGAAAAGGGAGGGAGGAAAAAGGGAGAGGTATGGTAGAATAGTCTGTAAAGGCTTTAAAGCCTTGCACACAAGTGACAACGGGAAAAGCTAAGGCATCCTTCTCCCCAACAGTTGGGTAATCAGGTCAGGAGTCAGGAGAAAATTCCTGTGTTTGGAGAGCAGGATGATTAAACTAGACTGTACGATTTTATTCAGCCTCTTGTCCTCCGCCGCTGTTTCCAAATGGAACCGCACACTCGCAGAGAATGAAAGTAGTTTTGAATTGTGAAAGGGAAATTGTGCTTAAAAAAAAAAAAAAAAAAAAAAACTGCTCTTGAATTCAGCGAGCACCAGCTGAAGAGGAAAGAAGAAAAAAAGATCCCCTGGCTGCAAAGAGAGAGAAGGGACTATAATGGGGCTCGCTGCTGCTTTCATTAGTATACATGCTTGCCACAACATGTATATATTTGCAAGTGACGGTAATCCATCAATTACCAGAGGGGCTTTCAGATCATGATGGTGTTAATACTGTGGGGTGGGGGGTTCAGGGGAAAAAGCCAGTGTGATGTAGCCAGTGGCTCACTATACGGCCATTAAGGTGCAGGAAAAAGCTGCACTCCATCCTTTTCTGTCCTCCTCAGATCCCCCACAGAGGTGGTGCAGGAAAAAAAAAAAATACATGAGGAGAATATAAAGTGCATAGCTTGAAGTAAAGGCCAGCTTCCCGGGGTCAGTGTCTCGATTGTTGCTCTTTCTTCTTGTAGATGGTTCAGATGGTTCTGGCCCAAACAGTGATTCTCAGGGTAGTGTGGAGAGTTTACGGAAACACCTGAGGGCAGATGCCTTCACTCAGCAGCAGCTGGAAGCGCTGGACCGGGTCTTTGAACGCCCCTCGTACCCTGACGTCTTCCCTACATCGGAGCATATCAAACCTGAGCAGGTCAGTAGTAGCACCACGACTCACACACACAAAATGTGGATTTAACTTTGAACTGAGAATATCAACATTAAAAAAAAAACACTGTTGTCACAAATATTCCCAAATCATATTCAGAAACAAAAGCTAATTAAACAAACGTCTGATACGGCCAAGCACTGGATTACAACCCAGCATGTATAATGCTAGAGGGATCACAAGGAAAACTCCCACACATTATTGATTTTGTGATGAAAAACACATTCCTTGCATCCCCTATAATTGAGAATAACAGTAAGGCAACATGAAATTAATCAATACCTAGATTTTTCTTCATTTCTGCTGTGTTATTCAACTGCTGCCTCTTGCCTCTTTTTTTTTTTGCTGTTTATTTCCCAACCCCTGTGTCATATCTTGATGTTTAATGAACGCTACCTTTATTGTGACGTGCATTCAGGAAGTGGATGCATGCAAACGCTCTCTGTGATATTAAAAACCGCAGTCGCCATCCATCCTCATTTCAAAAATTAGAAGGCATTTGGGGGAACAGCCACCCCCACCCCACACCAAAACGACAGCCAGAAACCACTGCTTATTAAAAGCTCTGGGCTTATTACAATGGATAACCTTTATTTACTTTCATTATACCATTAAACAACAAGAGACTATTAATTTCTCCCACCAAACTACAAGTTGGACCCATAAAGCAAAAGCAGTCGCCTAATTGAGTTCATTTTAATTTCTCTCCAATCGGGGCGAATTACGCAGGTGATAAATCAGTGGGACAGGCCTCACCTCCAGAAGAGGGCCTAATTTGCAGCTAATTACAAAACTGATTTCTACTGGAAGATCAATACCAAAACGAATTGGAAATGACTTGCAATCACAAAGAACGTCAGGGAGAGTATTAAAAGGCAGAGGGAAAAGGGTTAGGCTAAAAAAAAAAGGGGGGGTAGAGGGGGGCAAGTGAGGAAGAAAAAAGAAAGGAGACCAGTAACAGTCCAGAAAAATCAGCTTTAATTTATTGCAGTATTAATCAGAGCACTTTCTCTTTCATTGGTGCCTCACGTTTTCTTTTTTTTCTCCTCTGGAAAATGTGTCCCTATTAGCCAGTGTCTGGGTTCTGTAGCGAGGCATTAAAAACCCATTCTGGAGATGCAAAACTCAATGGATTCACCCCTCCCACACTTCTGCTAGCCATTTGGTCATCCCTTTCAGACCTATCTTTTCAGTTTTACCCCTCCTGCCCTTTATCTGCATGATAAAACGTCTGTTTGGCGTCTGAAGCCTCCGAGAATAGAGGAAAACATCCGACATTGTGCCAGTGAACAGTTGTAGCAGACAATTAGAGTTTATCGGTGATAGTGGCAGACAAGAGCGGGGTCACGGGCGTCCCCCTGTGGGAGCGCAGCCCACTGAGCCACTCAGCCTCACACTGGGCTTTGGACAAACATTGTCAACACTCAGACTCCGGAAGTCTCATCTCATTAAAAAAACCTGCTAACATCTGCCATGATGTCTTTCAGTGGATTTTACAAAAGGAAACATGACGATGAAAGATAAACTTGGAAGAGATTATTTTTCACATAAGTTTTTTTTTTTTTAATTAAAAGATGAGTTTCCCAAAATTACATTATTTAGTTACTACTTCCGACTTTAGAAATAGTCCCTAGACCGCAGAGGATATTGTGGAAAAGAGATGCTGCACTGCTGTTAAATGAGGCTGTGCATCAAACTTTGACACCACTGTGGTACCAAGTGAAGTTAACATTTAAATCCACAGTCTTGTTTACACTGATTCAGGCGTATTTTAATCATGACTATGCTTATTTAAAACTGAGTTGTGTTTGTTTATAAAGTATCAAACAACTGACTTTTTAAATTGAAATGGTCCATGTTGTTTTCATGATTATTAAAGCAGCTCAAATGTACACATTTTATAAAATCGCAGGTAGAGTGGGGTTGAGATGGGAGTTTGACACACAAACCCCAAATTATTTGCGCGGCTCGATGCAGTTTCTGTGTTTTGGGTGAACCAGTCATCATCTTAACGCGCACAAGAGGCGAAACTTCAAGCAGTTAAACAGCAACAAAAAAAACACAAGTTGTACAAGTGATTCGGAGATAAGAGGTAATGAAATTTTAAGGTGGTTTAGACTCCAAATTAAAAGAGAAGAGAGAAAAAAAGCAGAAAGAAACGAGTAAAGAAAGAGAAGGTGAATGGTGTCTCTCAAACAGGACCACATGGTGTGCCTGTAACAAAGCAGAACTGCTTTCTCCCTTGGCTGATCAGGGGTAGGACTGCAGTCAAGCACAAAGGGCCAGCTGACGCCTTGGCTTTTCACTCATCTCAAAATCCCACTTCCTCTCAGACAATACCAAAATACATTCATGATATGCTTGAACTGCCACCCTGCAGCTTGAACACACACACACACATACACACACACACACACACAATGCTCGCTCTCATACAAATTTATACTCGCACAGGCCTGTGTGGAGCGCTTAATGGAGGAGGAGAAGGGAGGATTTCCATCTAGGTATTGTTTGGTTGTGTAATGATTCAACTGTCCTTTTCCCAGGCTAATGAGTACTCGCTCCCTGCCCTGAATTCCAGCCTGGACGAAGTCAAGCCCAGTTTATCCTCTAGCGCCAACCCAGACCTGGGCCCCAGCGTGTCGCAAAGCTACCCTGTAGGTAAGATCAAGTGCCATACAGTAACGCCTTTATGCTGCCGAGCCACAGCTTCAGCTGAGGGGTTTTTGGAAGAATACTGTAAAAAAAGAAAAAAAAAGAAAAAGAAAAAGAAAACCAATGCTAAAGCGTGTTTGTGCAATTGACTTTAAGAATAAAAAAGAAAAGAAAGAAATGTGTGAAAATAAAAGCAAACCAAAAAGTTAAGTGTGAGGACTTTTTTAATATCATTTCACTCTGAGCTGAAAAGGTGGTACGATGATGCGATAAAAAGCTTAGCAGCTGTCGTCCGTCTGTTTTGGGTTGGGTTTTTTTTTTTTTTTTTTTTTTGCTGAGCAAGCACGACGTTGAGAAAGACTGGGTGTAAATGGAGGAAGGGGAGGGCGGGGTGTTCAGTCACCGCTGGACAAGGACCTTTGGGTGTCAGCACATCAGAACTATGACTGTGTATCAGAGCAAGGTCTCGCAAGATAAAAAAAAAAAAAAAAAAAGAAAGAAAAAAAAAGGGCCACCATGCAGGACTGGCTGCTTGTTGGCTGCTGCTGCTGCTGCTGCTGCTGCTGCTGTGTTGCTCCTGTGATTTGTTCGCCGGGAGACAGTTTGTGTGTCTCAAAGCACGAGTAATGTGCCTCGGTAAATACGCTCTGGCATTTCTGCCGCCTAACTCTAACACCATGATCATTTATTTCACCCTCCTATCTTTCTCCCCCTCTCTCTCTCTCTCTCTCCCTCTTTACCCCTCCACCACCCCCCTCCCTCCCTCCCCCCTCTCCGTCTCCTCTCCTTGTCACAGTTAATGACTGCCTGGCTAATTGAAATATTGTTTCGTTGTTGCCGTGTTATTACCAAGAAGAAGGTTAAGTTTACTGAAAGTTTACGATGACTGTCGCTGGCCTGAGATTAATATACAGAGCTTTTATTAAAATTCATATAATTATGCAGCAGCCATCAAAGGCAATGGGGTTCTGCATGGGGGAGGACAGGGTGATTGAAAATTGCAGCAGCCCCCCTTCTCAAATGATAGCCGAGCAGACTTACGAGAAAATAAAGAGCCCCTTTTCTCATTAATATGTGGGAGGTAGTTTTCCCCTGTAAGGCAGGCCTCCTGAGAAGAAAGGTGTGTGTTTGTCCTTTGTGCACTGATGGCCTGTGCAGAGAGCAGGCCTGGTTCTGCAGGCAGCTTTGTTTGCACCTGGGATATTTTAGATGGTCTCTGCAGACGGGGTCTCCTTACTTACTGCGTTACAGGTGCAAAGAGACATGTAGAGGAAGAAAGATGGGATTGTATGCATATCCGTGTGTGTGTGTGTGCGTGTATGTGTGTGTGTATTTGCACATGAGAAGCACATTAGTTGCTTTTGTATCAGCAAATACGTTGATTCCATGCCCTTTTTTCTGCTGGTAGATCTCACTGGAGCCAGAGAAATAAAGCATTCAGAGGTCAAAGTAATGGAACAAACATCGCTCTGACTTCCACTTGGTAATTAGTATTTGGTTAGTGGCTCCTCTGCTTGGTTTTCCCTCAGTGCCTGCCTGTGTGGATAATAGGTAATATTCAGGTGTGTGGTCTCTCTAATGGCTGAGTATTACAGTTTACTTGCCAGCGATAAGCCTACCAGAGGAATTTTAAGCCCAGGCAAAAAGTACTAAATTATCTGCAGTATTTAGGCTGAGATCCAATTTCAAATTAATTGTGTCTTTACGGAGGAAAGAACTGGAGATTATGTTCATCCTTAAAATGTTTTCGAACACCAATTAAAACGCCTGCAGTTATTGATCTTGTTGATTTTATGTCCCGGAATTTGCATAATCTATTAAAAATGAATGATTCATGAAGTGCTCTTTGCCAGAGATCGGGATTCTCAGTGAACTGAAAGGCTTGAGAGATAGAAATCTATTGTGTCCTCTGCTTATCCTATTAAGGCTCAAAAGTACCTGCAAAGCAGGCTCAAATAAGAAAGGGATTTAAGGGCATTGTGCACATCATCGAAATTCAGAGGCAAGAAGCCACTTCCATTAAAACAGTTTTTTTTCTCTCTCTCCCTCTCCCCCACATTAATGCTGTATTACCTGCTAAATAGTCCCTCTTACCCCATAAAAACACCAAAGGGTTCCATGAATATGTGGATAGGACAATTGCATATTGTGAGGTAATTTCTATTGTTGATATGGGAAGTAATTTCTTTGATGAATTCCCTTCGAGAGATGGATTTCATCTCAAGTGCTTCTTATTCTTGTTCATTCGAACTGCTTAAAATTCAAATAGTGTGGGTCGTGGGTGAATTTATGAATAGCAGAAGGAGGAGCTCAGAACTTTTTTGTGTATTTTGAGAAATAAATGGAGAGATGGCCTTGATACGGCCAATTGTCCACTATTTCTATATAGAGAGTCTCTGTATTTTCCTGAAATTAGTCAGAGCCCACCTGTTTTCTTGATGGCACTTGAGACTTGAGAAGCCCCTTCAAGCACTGACTGGATTCCCCTGAGCTTTCAGTGGGAGTTTTACACTTCTCCACTCAATGACTGCATACTGAAGACTCTTTAAACATATTCCCTGCTGGGCCTGTTAATGGAGGCCTCGGATGGCTCAAAGCCTCTGTGTCAATGACACCTCTCCTCCTCGAGCATCTGCTTCCATACACTCCTTCACCCCCCCCCCCCCCCCCCCCCCCCCCCTCCTGTTATTCCCTCTAAACAAACCTTCATTGGTGGCAAAACACAACTATCCACGCTTAAAATTCAATTAAGGAGACTGAGTGCTCTCCGGGTGAACTACACAGAAAGTATCAAGACCTGCCGTTGTCCAGTGAGCAGCGAGCAACGATCAGACAGCGAACACGCCGTCAGTGACGTGTGGCCTCATGACAAACCGCTCGCCTGTCCTCCCAGAGGGGGGGAACGCAGGCTCAGGCGCCGAAATTAATGCTTATTTCGTCTTCACAAAAGCAAACTAACCTTTGAGCACACATTTGATAATGAATGACTTTCAGCCGGTGTTTGGGGAATTAAAGCAATTTGGCTCTCCAAACATTCTTTACTTAGTTGTAATTAATTAGGGTGCTGAGATTTTTTGGCTTGTGATAAATTGCCCCATTCTGCATATAGCCTGGAAAATGGAGGTCAAAGATTTTTGGTTGTTGTTGTAGCAAACATGAAGGTGTCCCTGTCATGCTAAATTTAATACTCTTGCAAGCAAAAGAGTCATTCACAAATGACTTTGTTCCTGTGCCAGATAAAGAGAAGGTCACCCTGCTTTTCTGTTTGTGTTTGAAGGAACTGAGTTGATGGTAATGCAAAAGCTGAGCATAATGTTTCTTCTTGTGCTGTGGGTTGAGATATAAAACTCAGGATAATGAATGGTTGGATGGATAATGGTGACTAAAAACTTTTCTTTCTGTGGTGAAGTAGTTAAAAGTCTATGATGTGTTTGAATAAAGAAAATGACCTGTAGCACTTAATATCTACACAAGACTCAGACAATCAGGTCTGTTAAAAACAGATACCGTAGTTCTGGTCCACTAAAAGCAGGAAATACTGTATCCCCAGCTACACTCCCAGCTACAAGCCACCCCTCAAATGAAGGAAGAAATCAACAGGCTTTTGTAACAGCAAAACCCCCCAAAAAATCTTTGAATTGATTTTCGCAGGGAAAGAAAAAGAGGGCAGAGGAAAAAATAAATAACTTGATTTGCTGGCGTTCAATCTAAGGGGACTGTCAGAGGAAGCAGACAATATAAAGAAGCCCATCTTTTAATGAGAATCTGGACACACATCTCTGTTTGTAAAAACAACAAAGGCTAGGAAGCAGCTAATGAGGCTATCATTGCTGTACAGAGAGTTCTCCGAACCGGCGCTTCTCTGAAAGAGGGCTTTAAAGGGGACATAAAGCAACAGTCACAGAGCTGCTGGCAGCCGCTGCCAACTGTATCCTGGAATATACAAAAACAGGACCAAACAGAGGCCGTTATTATCATCACCAGAGCCAAAATGTGACGGAAAGCTGGCATTCACATTTATTTCTCTATTATAACACATCTCTAACGTATCTCCATTTGCCAGTACATTCTTTGTTTTTATATATATATTTTCATGTTAAAATAATAACTGAACTAACTTTTCCCACATGACTCATCTACTCCAAAAAGTAAAAACACACCACACTGTGCCGTATTGTTGCTTTTAAAGGTGAGAACGAAGGTTGAAATCTCCATTGAGTGTACTGTAAAGTTGAAAGTATTGATGCCTTGTTGATCCAATGCACTAACTGGATCAGTATCAGGGATAATATTGATCAGGTATCAGCTAGAAGTGACCAGCCCATATTTATTAAGCTTCTGCAACTGTATCATTAAAAATGTGCGCAAATCTTACTGGATTTTGTTTTGGTGAATGAGAATCTGCTGTTATGTTTAGTAAGTGATGTGTGATGCTGTGATGCTGTGATGCTGTGTGCTAAAGACAGGAATCTGTTGAATTCTTTGCTCATGATGTATTTCATCTCTCTGAAGCGAGTTAATGAAGAGATAAGAGTATTTACTTTTATAAGTCATGTACGACGGCTGTAGCTGCTGCAATAATAATGAAGAAAAGATTGGGTCAGTGTTTGCTGAGACAGTTAGACAATAGTTACCAATGTCTACACACACACAGAGACACAGACACACACTCCCCCTCTCTCTCTCTGTCTCTCTCTCACACACACACACACACACGCACAATGGCCTCACCCCTGCTGGACCCCCCACCTACAGTACTCCCACGGCTCCCTTTGACTTATGTGCACTGGCTTGTGGCTAACTAATTCTTATTATAAATGAAAGGTCCGACATGACCTCACTCTTCTCTGTAAAGCTCTTTAATGCCACAGCCCTCGAGTCTCAAGCGCTTTAACCAAAAAGACACATCTCACCGGCTCCTCAAACAATACAGCCACCGGTGCTGAGATTTGCAAATAATAGAGAACAGTTGTTCGGCGTTATTAGGACTGAATCGCTGCTTTTATCGTTTAATTTAACATCACAAATGGACATGTTCTTGTTTTTGGCATGTGTCGTCAGGGAGAATGGATTTCCCACATGTATTTTCTGTCATGTTTCAGCCTCATCGGTTTATTTTGTGACACATTTTTTTAATAAATCGGGTTGACTGACAAACTTGGTGCTCCATACACAGGCGAAAACAACTATTTTACAACAGCAAAGTGGTGATGTTACTGAGGGCTTTTTCTAATGCAGGAGAAAAAAAAATAGGTAATGGTTTAATGGATTACACCAGTAAAACCATGCAGCTCCACAGTGGAAAATGCCGTATTACAAGCTCTACATTAAAATTAAAGTAAAAGTGCAAAAACACTACAAAATAAATGGATTTTTATAATCAGAGCTCAGTTATTATGCAGATTTTCTTTGTTTAAAACTTTAAATTGTACAATAGTCAAAACTACAGTCATGCCTCATATTCTATTAGCAGGTTATTCAATAAGCTTTGACTTAAAATTGAATCAATAACCCTCTCTTATTGATGGGATTTCCTCTCTTATCTATAAAAACCTTTATGTCTGCTTATAGAGATAACGCAGCACAGAGTATATAGACAGGCAGGGAGCTCCTGTCTCTTTCATATTGCCTCTGTGTGCGTTTCTCCATCCATCATTACACCACATTAAGAAAGAGCCATTGGAAGCTTCTGTAGCTCCTTTCACTTCCCCACCTCCTCCTCCTCTTCCTCCTCCTCCTCCTCCCCGAGTCCTGTGGACCTCCAGGCCTGCCACTCTGCCTCTTCACTGGGTTTACCTGCCATTTCACCTCCTGTGGCCCACCACTACTGTCAGCTTGCCTGCCAGCCTCTAGCATCTGGTACTTCAGTACCCAGAGGGCCCATTCAAATTGTTTTACAATATTATAAACATAAGAAACTGTTGATATGTAAATCTGGCTGTTTTAATGTCCTGTATCTGATATTTGGACAGATACACATTTCTCTAAAGGGTGCATAAGTTCTACAACTTCTTTTTTTAAAATCTATTTCCCTCCTTGTAAGACTGCTTCCTTTTAACCAGGTATAAGTTTTGAAATTAAAATCTGTTCTTCAAGAGCAACCTGGCAAATTGAGCAGCATGAAAACATTCTTGCAACAATAAAAACAAACAAATGTTGCATTTAAAAAGTATACACAGCATCTAACTGAAATGCAATAATGCAATCTCATTCATCATAATCTTGTAAGAAATTAAATTTAAAAAAAAAGATATTTCTGTCTATTCCAATGTTAAAAGATGCAAAAATGATATCAAGCTCCACTTCTCCCCCAGGATGCAAGTTTGTTAAGTGACAGTTTTTCATGAGGAATAAAATAAATTCTCAATAATCTTTTGTCGCCATGATGAATTCCCTTGAACTTTGTAGGCGTATCTGCATTTGACTGAACTTTATTTGTTGTCTGTGTGTTGTCAACTGTTGTCCTTTAGCGTTAAGAAGCATTTTGTCGACGAGTTCCTCATTAAAGCTCCGGTGGGAGGTGATTTTCCCCTTTTGAGTCCCAGTGGCCCTCACATCTGACAATATAACTATGGGGCCTCTCCCCCGGCCCCTGCTGCAGATTGGGGTTACGTGCCGTAGTCCAAACGTCCCCCTGGTCAGCGAGGACAACCCGACTGTCACTCTCAATTACAGAGCTGAATATCTGCAGATGGGCGACGCTCGGCAAAAGGGGGCCTGCCTGCCTGCATGCTCGCACTTTTGCAAAGACGGCAAAGCCTGATGATGGGATTCAGCGAAAGGCTTTAAAGTTTGAACAGCCTACTACAGTTCCACGTCGCGCAAAACACCAGCTGTTTGTTTCACCTGTTACAGAGGCAGAGTGGAGCTGGAGCGCTCTGGTGTTAAGTAACAGGTTTAAATGACACCGCGTTCAGCCCGGGAAAGATCGAGTGTTTCTTCATCACAGTGTAAATGGAGTTGTTGTGCTGACTGACTTGCAGTGGTGGCGGTGGTGGTGATGAGTCATGATGCCGAATTCCTGTATGATGGAGATGTTTGTTTACAGAAGAAGCTGCTTCCGTTTTTTTTGGAACTGAACATTAAAACAGATGTAACAGGTTTAACTGAGTACTGCATTTATACTTCTACTGGTTAGTCCACAATGTATTATCCCATTTACATGAAAACGTTCTACTTATATATCCATATAAGTAAACAATTTCAACAATTCATATATCATTTCATGTGTAAAATGTAAATTCAGATATTATATATAAACATAAATACGTTTCTATAGCTATGAATACCAACAGAGTATAATATGAAAATGTTTTGTTTTTTGTTTTTTTACATTATATGACAACCTAATAACCACTACTTTTATTTGAAAACTTAAAAATTCAGGACTTAAATAAGTAAAGGATGGAGGCTTTTCCTATTTCCTACATATTCTATTCATATAGTCTTATTCTAAATTAGTTTCTCATTCTGAAATAGAGAGAAAAGCCCAAATAAAACAATAAATAAACGTGAAACTTTTACTAAAGTCACATGAGTCACATCTGGAGAGCAGCTTCAGTGTTTTTCTCTAAGTAAAACTGTCACTAAACTGTTTTCGAGGTTTGTTTAACTTAGTTTGAAATTCAAACTCTGTGTGTGTTTCTTGTTTGTTTTGTCTCTGCAGGTCGGGATATGGCCAACACAACCTTACCTGGGTATCCCCCACACGTTCCCCCCACAGGCCAGGGCAGCTACCCAACCTCCACGCTCGCTGGAATGGTTCCTGGTGAGTCGCTGCTGCTGCTGCTGCTGCTGCTTCATTTGGTCGTCATATGTTCGACTTTAATAACAGGTGGCGTCGGCCTCCAAACGAAACAGGTGGAGACGCTAAGAAGCACAGGGAGGAGACTTTAGCACCAGATTACACAATGAGGCGATAAATATTGACCTGCAAAGTTGGAGGCACATGTTCTCTCATATATATTAGCTCTGTGTGTATGATTGGATCAGACAGGCTGAATAAGTGATCAGAGACAAGGGGAGATTAACGGTGGCTCTCTCTTCCTTCCTCTCGGCCTTATTGGCTCATTATCTCCCCGCGTGGCCCGTTCTCAACCGGCCTCGTCGATAAACAGCACCAACCAGCCCTCCCCAGCCTCTCTGCGCTCCAGAGCATATCCCTTTCCCCTCCTCTACTTAACCCGCAGTTCAGGTTCACAGCAAACAGTTAAGGGTCAAAAGGCAGAGAGAGGCATGGGAGCCCGGTAAATATTCAAATCGCTCGTCTCTCTGAGGAGGTCGGCCTCGTGGTTCTCTGCCAGGAACAGGGGCAGGGATGAGGTTTTGGTGCTGGTGTTTGTAAGGCTTCTTCAATCCTGCATCACCACACACACACACATGCACAGAGACACATAGACACACAGACACACACACATTTTCTCTGAAACGCAGCCGGCATTTTGCTTTGATGTGATTAAACCACGTGGATGGGGAAACCAGTGGAGTGTGTGCTGTGTTAGCATATCATTTACCAATCACACCAGCCCATCACAGGCTCAGGCTGTTCCCCTGTTCTCCTGTATAAAGGGCTGCCATGACACGTTTCGTTATCTCCTCAGCCAGGAAGGTCATATTTACTGTCACATTTGTTTTTGTCTCTTAGTTAGTGGGGGGAGGAGGGGGAGACAACAACAGAAAAAAAAAAAACTGAAAAACTGAAACCTGAAAAATAGGTCACTGGTATGGAACGACTAAATGCTTCTCTACAGAATTTTAAAGGATTAGTTCATCCAAATTATAAAGAAACATATTTTTTGTTGTTTTTCTGCCTCAGTATTTTCTGCCCTGCCTTAAATGATTTAAGTCTGAACTGAATGATGAACAATTCATTGCATGCTGTTCGTTATTGAGATGAAGTGACCTTTCAAAATGACAAATAATAACTTGTTCTACATGTGTGATGATGTGTACTTTGACGCACATACAGTAAGATCCAACATAGAAATGTTCATCTTCTATTATTATTAAAACAAACAAATTCAGATAAAAGCGCTTTCTAGTTTTGCTCTATGCTTTTGTTTTGAAAAAACTATTTTGAGAATATGGAGGCTTTTATATTTCATCAATTTAACAGCTACCAGTCAAAACAAAGGGCGACGTGGTGGCAACGCAGCACAAATTCATATTCTACTTTTAGATTTTGGCTTTTGGCTAATAAAACTGTTAAATCATGTGGGTGGGAAAGCGTCAAGTCAAACATACTTTTACTTTCCATTTGTTCTTATGTAGCACAAAGCAAAAGATGAGGGCCTTAATCCCATGGCTTGTGGTTTTGTGTTACAACCCATTCATCCTATACACAACCTCTAAGATTTAGTGACAGGCGCAAAACACTGTTAAAGCAAAGCCATTTCTCACCAGCTTCATATAAAATCTAGCCTTTATTGTCTCGTAAAAGAAAGAAACGTGTTGAACCAACAGCAGTGCTCACTGACATGCTCCAAGTTACTTCCCCTGCAATGAAATTCTGTCGCAAAGAAATGCCAGAGCTCAGACCGGAGGGGTTTCAGATTGGAGATGTTAAAATTCCTCCAAGAAGAAGCTCCAGGATTTATTGCAGCATATCAAAAATGTATGCATGAAACTGTTTATTACCAGTGTGTATTTATTAGGCCAGTTTGGAATATACTGGAGGAAGAAGAATGGGTAGATATCCATAAATGGGACGGGGAAAGCCGCCTTCAGTGTCACATCCTGTATTGTTCAGTGTTGCATAACTTAAGTGAAATGAAAAAGAAATAAATTACTTGCTTGACTGGTCGCACACCGATGACTATCATTTCCCCCCCTCAAATTGCATCCTGTTTTGAATGACGAGAAATGGCTGCATGTGAAGGGGTAATGGTTTGACGCATTGAAATGCTAATTGATTTGTTGTTTTGTTTTGCAGGGAGTGAGTTTTCGGGGAACCCCTACAGTCATCCACAGTACACAACCTACAATGAAGCCTGGCGATTCAGCAACCCAGCATTACTAAGTGAGTAAAGAGTAAAAAAAAAAGACTGGATGAGAAAATTGAATTGACTGTTTGCTAAACCCCTCCCCTGAATCCAGTGGTAGCCTTAAAAGACATAACGAGGCTCAGGGTGTCGAGGATGCTTTGGATTCCTCTACAATGTGGTAAATGTGCAGCTTTAGTTAGAGCACTGTCTTCGTGTGTGGAGCAACAAATGGGTTAAACTGTATTTGCTCTACCTGCGCTGCTACTATTTACAATTAGCATTACTTCAACACAGCAAGGAGCTCTTCATTAACTAGCTACACAATATTGAGGGATTAAAGGATAATAAAAAGCCTATCATATAGCGCAGCATTTGGGAAGTTTGCACAAACAAATTAGTTTCCTCACCCTTAAAGCGTGAAAAAAGATACACATAAAAACAAAGTTTGTGCGCAACAAAGCAGTTGCTTTGCATTTGAGGTTAAGAGGAAATTTTAACAATTAAAATTATTTTAAATTTTTTCCCTCTACTATCCGACGACTATTTGGCTCTCTAGGTGCAATGCTGTTTGTTGTTGTTTTCTACTTGTGTCAACTTTTTGCTAGCATACTGTACAGTATGTAGCTCCAGCCTCCGTCTCTTAGAAAAAGACATCGATTCTTCTCATGCAAATTTAAGACATCATTTACAAGCTCAAAATGAGGCAATTGGAAACATAAAAAGTTTCTAGAATAAGAATTTTGTTTTTTTCCTGTCTTGAAGTTGTAACTACAAAAACCTTTTTGAACAACGTAAAATCAGCTGTTTTAGGCAACTGTTTGGCTCTCAGACATACAAACATTAAGATCTGTTGCCTTAATGTACTGAGTTAAAGTTTAAAATTTGTCTCTGTCTGAAATCATGACATGACAACTTTGTTTGAATAATTACTGAAGTTTGCATTTGTGCCACCGGCATCGTTGAAAACAGATAAGTTTGACCGGACAGAGCTTGGGCAACACTCAGTAATCCATAAACGTGTTAAGAGCTTATTCACATCACATGTTACATCAAAGCGCAGCAGCTCTACAACTGAAATCTATTGTGAAACTCAAGACAGCAATGATCATGAAAATTTTGCTAAATGGCAGATAAAACTGTATTTGTTGTTTCAAACAGTTCGTTCTTCTGTTAACTTTCAGGTTCCCCTTATTATTATAGTGCCGCATCGAGAGGCTCCGCCCCTCCCACTGCTGCCACTGCCTATGACCGTCACTAGTTACCATGGAAACCAAATCAACCTGCAGGACCATGGCCTCAGCCTCCATATTGCCCCCGTGTGAGCAGCATGGTCCACTGGACACTGAGCAACTGCGCATAAAATGTTCCCCGGCTCACACAATGAGAAACTTAACAGGTTTTTTTCTTTTTTTTTTTTTTTTGGATTCAAGACGACTTCTCTCCTCTCTCCTTGCAGCTTTTTTGGACACTTAAAGCCAAAAAAAAGAAGAAAAAAAACGAAAAAAAAAAACTACAAGACATCACCAGAGACAACATCACCTAAAGACACTACAGTACACAAACGATGAAAAATTGTGGCAAATCGCAGCGATATAAAGAAATTAAAAAAGACTGACGACAAAAATATCCAGAATTTATTTTCCCCTCGTAGCAGTGTCAGTTTCATCCCATCATGGATCAATACTGTACATTCCTTTTCTTGACGGCTCCCAGCAGGGATGCTGTCCGGAGCATAAAATGTAGCAGCAGCCTTTTCTTTCCCTTCGACTCCCACTTGATTCAAATGGCAGCACAGTGAGATCAGAGGAGATTAGCGGCAGCACATGCACGACTGTGGCAGGCTAACGTTGTTTTTATCCATCTGAACAGTCACCGACCAAACATCCAGCATGAGTGAGAAAAAAAAAAGGAAAAAAAAAAAAAAAAAAGCGATCACTTTTGATGCCATGAGAAGATTAGGACATGTTCTCTGTGATACACAATCAAGATGTAAAAATGAAAATGAAATAAATAAAGAAACATCAGTTGGAAAATAGAGGGAGCCATGACAATATATCACCATGGCCCACTATTTGCAAGATTTCAAGAAACTAGTAAATATATTCTTAAAATAATTTTTTAATTTCATTTTTATAATTCGTAATGACTAAACTGCAGACTGCTTGGCTAGTGTTTTACTATTTCTTATTTGTCAGGATACAAGAGGTCATCAGGCAAAACCTTTCTGTGTGTTTTTTTTTTGTTTTGTTGTATTATTGTTATTATTTGGTTAATTTTGCACTATTTTGGAGGTTTGCAACACTGGAGCGTTATTATGCAGAAAAATGATGATGCATATTTGCTTTATTTCATGAAGATGACTGTAAGTCTAATAAGTCTCAGTCTGTAAAAGGCACTTACAGTTTCACACTTTTTTTTCTCTCTCTCTCTCCAAAATCCATTATGTCACTGCCTTGACATGCACTATGCTCTGTTCACACAGCTTCCTTTTTTTTTTTTTTTTCAAGGTTAAGTTGATTAAGTCTTTGGCATTCAACCACAGAAAAGGATATAACAGCCATCCCAAGTTAAACCAGTGTCATCATTTGTCTAGTTTGATGCCAGAGGTGTCCAGATTCACCCTGACGACTCCAATAATGTCAAAAAGCAGGGCGACGATTTCAGCTAAAATGCCTTAAACATGTTCCCTCTTAACTTCAGCTCCTTCACATGTTTCAGGCCAAGTCATTTCTTTGAATCAAGCTGGAACGATGGTTTCTTCATCTGTCAAGTGAATGTATTTGCATTTGCCAAAGACTTAGTTCTTGTTAATGTTTATTTACAGGCCGCCTATATGCATCATGAGAGCAGTATTATTATTATTATTATTATTATTATTATTATTATTATTATTGTTAGGAAAAACCCACGTTGTTCATGAGGAAAGTATATGTATAAATTCTATGCAGTGCAGAGATGGTCATCATATGCATATTCAGCTGTAAACCTAAAGGTAGGTGGAGTTTATTTAATTGTTATGTTATTTACAAATTGTTCATTTTGTAGGTTTTTTTGTGTGTGATGTGAAGACACTTCTCTGTAAATACAGTAAGAAAAAATGTCTTTCATGTTCATGGGTATTATCACTTTCATTACGCTGGTCTCACTTGTACAATAATAAAAGTGTCTGAAATCTTTTACGCAAAAAGACGCTGCATGGTGTTTCTGTCTGTGTCAAGTCCATCTGGAGCATTTAGCTCAGTATTATTGGCTGACAACATTTCTGATGATTGGTTTTTTTCATTCTGGGTTTCAGCCTCTCAAAAGTGACGATTTGTAGCTCCTATATTTTATATATCACTCTTGACTGTTTGATTAGACATAAAAAACAACTTGAAGAAGTTGCTACAGGCCTTTTTCACTATTTTATATATTTCATATCATTGTAAAATAATGGACTGATGAAAACAACCTTTTGTTGTGGCAGTAATCTGGACTCAAATACTAAATCTTATCTCTTGTTTTCACAGTTTCATATCCCGGCTCTGTTATACAAAGTATTGTAAGTTTCATTTTAGTAATACTTACAATCTAGTACCCAGTTGTAAACAAATGGTTTTTAAATCAGTGGTGAAAAGTAACAAAGTGCATTTGCTGTTTTGGGTTTCACACTCAGGAAATTAAATATCAAAATGCTACTATCACACACAAAAACATCTGTAACAATAATTGAATAATAAATAACTTTCCTGTCTCAAGATACACCTCCAACATCCTTATTCTAATAGTGCGGCATTAGTGTTTTTACTTATGTAATAAAGATTAATACTTCCTCAGCCACTACAGTATGATAGTCTACAAAAGTAGTTGTAAGTTACTGTTCAATGTTATTTCATGTATTTGTCCTAACATGTCCTAGTGTGAAGCATCTGTAACTTGTTTATAAACAGTGAATGTAAAAAGAAGTTTGACAAAAACAAGTCAAGTTCAATGTCCACTTACTAGATTTTTCCTGGGGCTCTTCATCTGAATCTCACAGCCCTCAGCAGCATACGGAGTTGTTGCAGCTGTCATAGAGAGATGAGATATATCAATAGATTAATGAATATAAACAAATATAATAAATAAATGTTACAATACAAATAGTAAAAAAAAAAAAAAAAAAAAAAAAAGATAGAAGACTTCTTCTTTATACACCAGTTACAGACACTTGATTTGAAAACTTACATAAATACATCAATAAACCTTTACACTGCCCTTATTTTAGCTTACATCTGTATTATGGCTATTATGTATTGTAAACAATATAAAGTGCTAACTTATGGCTTATAAAATGCTACATACAGTGTATTGGGAAAATACACTCTCGGAGGTTCAATGGGTTAAAATACACTGTGATCAAGTTAAGTTTCCATTTAATGTCGACAAATTCTGCTTCAGATGACAAGTAACTTTTATTAATTCAAGCCTGTTGAAATAAACAACACGCCACAATGAATATGCCACAGCCTAATCAGACCGCTTTGAGATAAATGACAATGTATTTACTTTCCAGGTATAAAGATCACATGGTACACGGGGGCTACAGTGAGAATGCCTCTGAATGTTTTCTCCATGATTTGGATCAGTGAGCAGCATATAAAGTGTTTAACCTCTCCTCGCTTTGTAAAGCTGAATTAATTTTTCTAGCAGTGTGCCTGAATTCAATTTGTGCTAAGTTGCAGTGAGAGATTTATGCATGAAATCCCTCTTAGAGCTTATTTTCACTCTTTCTTCGCTCCGTAATCCCTCCGCCACTGCCGCCTTGTATGACTTAGTTATATCATTATTGATTTACAACAAGTGGACACTGTCCTGATTAGCGCTGTGCGATTTGCAAAGGATTTGGGCTGCGGGAGCGCTTGATAAAGCAGCGTGTACATTTGAAATGGTGTCAAACAGAATAGGACTGTGTAACACAGTAATGCAGACATCCAATTGTTGGCCCAAACACTGTTCTCAATGTTGTCTTAAAGGCAAAAAAGAGAGAGTTTGAGTCTCTGGTCCTGTGGTGAGAGAAGTGAGGGTCTTATATGGGTATATTACAAAGTTTATTCAGGAAAATATTTCACCCTTCTATCCCATATTTTCCTTCGAATTTCAACATCGTCAAAAGAGAAAATAAGCCTCTGTAAAACATACTGAGCTGAGCTGTTTTTGGTGCACGCTGGTGCCTCTGGGCCCACGAGGAGAGACCCCCTTTTTGCTTTATAATTCAATTTCTCTGCCTGTTGTTTATTTCATAGCTCCCCTGTGAAGCATCAAAAGCTGATGTTCTGTCAGCCCCTAACTGTCGTATATGTTTGTCATTCACAGCCCTTGTTAAAGGAGGAGGAGGAGGAAAAAAAAAAAAAAAAGGAGCTTGACTCTTTCCTTTCCCCAGCTGAGAATTCCCAGAAGCAGAATTTAGATGGAAACTTTTTTGTCACTTTCCTGTCTAAATTGGCATATCTGGCTCTTTCCTTCCGAAACCAATAAACTGTGAACCTGGATGTATCTGTCAATCACGCTCAAATTGACTGCAGTGTGCCAGATGACAACAGCATCCTCTGGAATATAAATATATATATTATTTACAGTATAAGAGCAGTGGGATGATCTGATTGGCTCTAATCAGCATCTGTCTTTGCTCATCAATCACTCGGCGAGAAGAAAATAAAATTAAGAGTACGACAATGACACTGCTCATCTCAGATGAACTTAAGTGAAACAGAAAAATCATATTTGATATAAAAATAAAAAAATAAGAGTGCAGCTATGCAGAGGCCCGAAAAGAGATTTTTACTCGTATGAAAAACTAGTTCAGTAATCAAGTTAATGCACAAGTGCTGAAATCTTGATTTACTGTACATTTTAAACATGGACTAGGCTGCTCTCTGGCTATGATTTTTAATTCATTTGAGAGAGAGAAAAAAAGCTATCTTTTTATACTCTAACTGTGACATTAATGTTATTACTCCTCACTGGATAAGCAGTAATTATCTTAATGTGTAGACCTCATTCTGTAGTTTGCTGGAGACAAAAAAACATGAGCATATATAGAATAATTGATTTGGAAACTTTATGATCCATTAAAGAAAAATCATAATGTTTAGAAAAAAAAAGAAACAGCAATGAAGGTTACATGTGAGGGAGTGTTGCGTAGACATTTGACACACACTTGTACTTCAGGTATTGTACCCGTGAACCTCATCATGTATAACTTGGAACCGCGTTGTCAGATCTAAGTGTTGACCTTTGGAGCTGCTCCGCACTAATACATGCTGACTGAACACACTGTGTGCGATTTGTACAGTGCTTCTATGAATATGCCGCGGCGACTGAATTATAATTTGGGTACTGGTGTGTCAAATGTACAATAAATCCTCAGGATGTTATCATTTGCAGTGACACACCAAGACGGGGGACGGGAGGGGGGGGGGGGGGGGGGGGTGTGGGTGGGTAGAAAGGGAGGGAGGGGGGGTGCTGTGGAGAAAATATGAAAATGCATTTCACGTCTTTATATCTGTAGTAGTTTGGACGTTATGAAAAGAGGGAATGGATCTGCTGCTTTATGTGCTGTATCTAATTGGATATGGCAATATATAATACGATTCTCCAGTATCCATCAATTCCTGTGTTAGACCTGTTTGTATGGCCGTGTCAGTGGGGCAGCCTAGCTTGTTATGATGCCTGAGCAGCAATTATGAGGTAATTTTTGACTCTTGCTGTGTGAGGCCATCCAGAGGATACTTGAGGGGAGGTTCCTAATGAGTGAGCATTGATTGATTGGACATAATAAGTGCCCTGCTTGACTGAAAGCGAGTGTGAGAAAAAGGGGAAGAAGAAAAAAAAAAAAAGGGGAGGGTGGGGGCCGGCCGGCCGGCGGGGTCTGGATGACAACATATTTCCAAAATGAAGCAAATGACCTGCGATTATATCTGTTAGCGGATAAAAGGTGAGCACCACACCTTTTGCCAAAACGAGGGGTGAAGCTGGCTGCAGACTGGCTGCAGGCTGGCTGGCTCTGAACCTCATTTACCCTTCACCATTAAATAATTACCCTAATAGCTATTGTGTGATACATGATGCAATTAAAGGCTAATGCAATGCACCTCACTTAGTGAATGTGTCAGGTCCCACATAACAGGCACTGGTGGTCCTGGGCTAAACGGGGCTTGCTACCTGACTGGCCAGTAATGGGGATATCCTCCAAAAGCCGACAGAAGAGCTCCCTAATCAGCTGGATCTGTCAGCCAGGCATGTTTGTTTGCAACCAGGGTTGGGGGGTGGAGAGGGGGAGGGAGAAATATTCAGAGAAGTGAGGGAGAGAGAGGGAGGAGGCAGCGGCATGAAGCTGAATTTGATGCAGGCTATTCCTGTTAGCAGAAGAGGGGAATAATAGAAGCGGGTAGAAGAGAGGGCACAATCATCAACCCCCATCCTTTCCCCCCTATAACCCCAGCCTCTCCTGCACCCCCCCCCCTCCGCCCCCCAACGCACCCTCACCCTCCTCCCCACCACCACCACCACCACCACCACACTCCCAACACCCCAGTCACTGTCAGGCCAAACACATGATGAATTGCCCTGTCAACAGAATTCATTCAGGGACCAATTAATTCAGCAGAAATGAACTAGAGCCATCAGTCGCTGAAAAACTCACGGCAAAGAGAGCAAAGTAGCTCTCTTTGGAAGAAAGAGAGACAGTGTGTGTGTGAGGGAGAGAGAGAGAGAGGGAGAGAGGGGGAGAATGAGAGAGAGGGTGCCAAGGGAGTGCAGTGGAAGTTAGCCTGACAGGAATTGGTCATTTAATGCTTTAGCGCACTGGAGACAGCCCCTGTCATAGAGGAAGCCATGACAGGACTCCCCTGGTACTTTATTTATTAATTATCCAGAGCAGCAAGGGGCATTTAACTGTCTCACTCCAGGCCTGTCAACTCGACTTCTTGTCATTTCCTCACCATAAACAGGTCCTTTAGAAACAAACCCCTCGGATCAAAGCGGTATGTACTGTACTGTATGTATGTGTTGGTAGAGGATGATGAACGTTTGCGTCGTAACCACTGTTTCAGAAGTGTGACCCTCTACTGAAAATGTAAACACCTGATTGCCATGGGGAGAGGAAACAATATCTGGCCTTGTGTTATGTCAGCTGATCGGCTGTCAGCAGTGAAAGGGCTCCAGTGAGTCAGGTCACTCTCACGACCTGTGGAAACAAAAACAACACAAAAACAAAAACACCCACCGAAGAGCGAACACCCCCTAACTCACAGCAATAACTCCATGTGGCTAATGCATATTTATATAAACTTTGTACAGTAAATGCATGGAGAGGCAGAGTTGTAGATTGTAAAAAGTCTGATTACAAATGATTTTGTGTTCTCGTATTTTGTTATTTTCTATCTGGATTCATCCTGTGAGGGTCCTGACCTCTGTGTTGGCCAACACTTCTTATCTGATTAAGAATAATACTTTTTAAATAGATTTGTAGAACTCTTTAAACTTTTTTCTTTAGGTGTACTCACAGCAAGAGTTACTGTCAATCAACTTGAACACCTCCACAACATTTTCTTTCTTAGAGCACACAGAGAGCTGAATGATGTGATCTATTATTGATAATTTATTGTACTGTTGCATTAAATATGAATCGTTCAGCATAAAAGATAATGTGCGTAATGATAGGAATCAGTGAACGGGGTTGATCTGAAAGAGAAACTGCTCAGAGGGATGGATGACTCAAGTTGTTCCTCGGTCTAGTAAAACAAAGAAAAGCTTTTCTTAAAGAATAAAAAACAACAAATCCATGACGATTTCTTGCCTATAGAATCAAACAGTGCAATTGTCTTCCTACAGTCTGTCTTCTCTGCTGGAAACCCAATGAGTCCATGGCTGACCTATCCGGTCAAAGGTTTGATCTTTCCCTATTGTGTTGTGTTGATCAGGTGGTAAATATTTGATGGAAGCTTTTCTTTAGCACATTATGCATCCTAGTGTAACAGGAGGATGAAGTGGCAGCTGGGAGGCTGCTTAAGACACCAGGTATTCTTTTACCGAGATCACACAACAACCCAGCAGCAGCAGCAGCAGCAAAACAACAACTGTCCAGTAGTATCACAGGGAACTTTTTTTTTATCCAACAGGAAATACTTAATGAAGGAATGTTAAACGATCTCGCATCGAATCCTCCCACTGTCATGGCTGCTGTGGTGCTTTAAGCAAACACCTTGTGGTGAAGCTAAGCAACTAAAAAAACTGTTAAATCCACACACTGATATCAGTCACAACCCTAAAACTGAGAAGCAGCACCTGCAAGTTTGAAACAAAGGCAATGAAATCCAGAGAAAGCCCAGAAATAAGGAGAAGTGCTGCAGTATATAATTAATTAAATGAGACTAATTAGGAACATGAGAGCAGGTGCCAGGCTATGGGCTGACAGCACAGACAGCCAGACAACAGGAAGGGGGAAAAAAAAAACCTATGGGTAAGGGGTGTAACGTGACAAGAGGAGGGACAAAGCAACTTTCTGTGTTTTGTCACATGAAACCTCCAAGGAATATATGTGACAGAAACTGTAGACCCAGACGCCATGGGGGTCTTTCCCTTTGTTTAAGACAGATTTTCATTTTGCCAATTTGAGGATGATGCAAGCAAGAGATTTTCCTCCTCATTATTTCTGCACATGGATTTAAAGAGGAAAAAAAAAAAAAAAAAAAAGAGCGAACTGTACGACTGTGACATGAGGCAGTAGCTCACCAGAGACAGCATAGAGATGTCACACGTTAAGAAATACCATGCATATAAATGGTAACGCAGGGATTACATCACTGACTGCTCAGCCTCTGGTGTAATATAAAACTCCAGCATTTACAGGTCAGGCAGAACTTGATGTGTTTTTTGTTTTTTTGTCATTTTTGGATGATAAAAGTAATTCCTGCTCACTAGATAACTGTCCCAGAGTGATATCAGGACACACGACATCACATGAACCATTCTGCTGTGTAACAAATGGATGGAAACCTGTATTTGTGCCACACTCGTCCTCTTTTTTCATCCATACAAATGTGGTTCCCAACATTATGGAAAGTCCAGCTTGTGCAGCCAGAGATGCTCAGAAGGGGCATCAGCCTATTTTATCACAATTTGCTCACTAACCAGTTACAAATGTGGCATGTGATGACAATAATGAGGCTTGATGTCACTTAGCCTTTGGTGCCGTGTGTGTGGAATAGCAAAGCAGGGTGTCAGGGTGCTGCAGGTCCTCCACTCTGGCACTGAGCGGGCCTCCTGCACCAGAAGTGACAGACACCTCGGTTAGAGAGAGAGCCGCCTCTCTAACAGCATTATAAATTACTGTAGATCCTATTTGTGTCAGTGGAGGCAAGTGAGGGGAAAATTCAACATCAGCCTATTTATTCATTTACTTATTCCCTGGCTCGGTCAGGCTCAGTGCTGCCGGAGAGGAGCTCTGCTCCGCTCTGCAGTGCCACTCTGCCTCAGAACAAATGCTGTGTGTTTACGGGGACACATGGGCATTTTATTTTAGAGGCACTGGTGATATCAGAGTCAATCAGGCCGGAAGAGGGAAAGCATTACACTGGAGCTGATTTTTTTTTCTCCCTCCATACCTGGATGGAGCCTGAATTTCTAAACAACCATAAAGTGTATATAAACCTGCAAGTGTAGACACCATGTCCACCATCCCTGCTGAGACTAAAGCATTAAAAAAAATGACTAAAGACATACGTTTTTCAAAATCTCTTTCCAACAAGTCCTCATACCTACATGACAGAAAATGGTTATATGGGAAAGTGTGTTAATATAAAAAGATATATCTTAATTGTAGGTTGTTTAAAGACAGTTGCTTCCTACAAAATGACCTACAGCAGATGACCAACAACGGTTTAAATGGGTGTTTTCCCATTCTGCCACCTCTGATTACAAGGTTTGGTTTCCCAGTAAACTGTAGCAACGTAGACTTGGTTAAGTTTAATGAAAGGATGTAAAATGACAGCCTCCTTTGTTGCAGTATGTCTCACTGATCCAACCATCCATCCTGAACAATTTTTTGGTGATTTAACGCCACGCTACACTGAGCTCACTCACTTGTCAGGAGAATGTAAAGTCGTTTTAAGCATTTCAACAAATGACTTTTCCTACTGCTGTTTTATATCAGTTTTATAAGCCTTTGTTTAATACAAGAGCTCCTGCCCCATAAGTTACACACAAAACAGATAATGCAAAATATGTCAGGAAATGTGATCATGAAACAATAACAAAATGCAAATAAGAGTCATAAATGATCAATATCTTGAAACGAGACGTGATAACAATCAGATTATAAACGCATGCTCACTCTACTATGATCCAAAAATAAATGAAAGTCTTGGAAAGTTAAAGATTTTTGAGCAGGCAGCACTGTCTGTGTTCAATCAACAGGCTCACCTGACCCAATGCTCAAAACAAGACTGTTAACAGTTCTTATTCTGCGTAATCAATGACAAGTGACAGACTAGAATAGATTCAGTTTGTTCGTTTTTTCCGTCTAAATGCCATTTCCCAGCTAACAACGCCACAAGTGATTTAAAAAGAACAAAGTGCCTGCAGCTCGATATGTTTTTTTGTGTGCACCTGTTAATTCACAAAAAGAGAGAATAACAAAACAAGGGAACAAACCAAAAAAAAAAAAACAGATGGCTTTAACTGTGCATCATCATTAGTTTGACTAAATAGCGTCGGTCAGTGACTCAAGTAGTGGTAAATGGCACAATTAGCAGCGTGAGCAGGGAGAGGTATATTCAATTTGAAAGCCTTCTTTCTTAATTCATCTCCTGTGATCAGGAGAAATGCTGAGCTATGGGTTTTTACGCTCAATGACATTAATCAGGTTAATTCCAAGCAAAATGTCAACATTGTAATCAAGAACCAGCACACTGCAGCAAAACGTTAAATGTCTATGGACGCTAAATTTAAATGTCCTACAGCTTTTATCCTCCCCATCTCCATCTTAACGTCATTCTCTCCTTTCTGCGCAAATTCCTGTGTTAACAAGTTGGCACATTTCCTCTTCAGATGGGCATATTTGATTAACAGCTAAGAAGGAAAAAAAAAAGGGAGTACAGATTAGTTTGAAACCTACGTAGCAACCGGCAACAATGAATAGCTTAAGTACAGACACCAGGGAGGTGTTGACATGCTTTCTTAACATGAATCTGTTGTTCCTTGTTCTACTTCTCCCAGTGCCCCAGTGCCCCAGTGCTTAATCCCTCAGTGCACTTGCTCTGTAACCCCAGCAGGTGCAGTGGGAATCTATAAACACAGCTGGTGCGTCTCAGCGTCGAAACTCTCAGATCTACCCTCACCTCGCACCTCGCACCTCACCCCGCCGAAAACCCCCCAGTTTACCCTGAATACCATGCATAACACAGATTCATGATGCGGGCTGATTCTTTTATCAGGGCTGCGGGCAAGACAAGGGTTCACGTCAATTAATTACAAGTCCTCAGTGCTGCCGTCAGGGTTTTTTTTTTTTTTTTAGAAATTTGTCAGGGTTAAAAAGCCAATGAAAAAGCTTATAGACCATCATGGGACACTAATCTGAATTCCTCTCTGGTTATGGTTCCTCTTCAAGACAAGGTGACCTATAACATGCATTCACTGCTAGTGGGAAGTGAGATGCAATATGATTTTCAGCTTGAAATACATTTACTAAACTGGAATAACTCCAAAGAAACACAGGCTGGCTTATATCATAGTTTATGTCAGCTTTTAAATAAAATTACCTACAGTATATTATTCATTTCAACTGCAAAGCAATGTTGGTTTACAGTTAATCAGATCTACAAAAGGCAAAGCCTGGTTGAGGTCCACTAGAGCTCTGCACCAAGACAAGAACCCAGAGCAGACGGAGTCATGTTTATGCCTCTGCCAAATAAAATACTGACTACAGCAAGTTAATTAAGGACAAACAGAAATATTAACATCCAAGCTCTCTAAAGCAACACACAGAGGCACGGCGTCCCTACCCACACAGGACTAAATAATTTGCCTTTCAATGTTATTGCTGAAATAATAAATACATATACAATGTGACAACCCTTTTATTAGGGCTTGGAGAGATTTAAGGCAAGAAAACAACTGGTTTAGTTTTCGAGGAAGATGACAATTTGGTATCATATTAGCAGTTAAAAATGATAGGGTACCGTTATCGTCATGGTTACAATAAGAAAGAGACCCATGGTTGCAGTGAAATGATCAAGGTCATGTGTCACATGGTTTGCTCCTTTGATGGCGCTGTCATAATTACTACAACCACTAGAGGTATTTATTTTTTTGACATTAACAAATGTGATTTACTTGTGTGTTTTCACTTATATGAGGTCAGAGTTTTTCAAAATTATCCACATTTGTCTTATAAAAGTGACTCCATCTATAGTTTAATTATAATCCTATATGTTAAAATGTCCATGTCTTGCTTTACAAATCCATGTATCTATACTGTCTATAGGTCTCCTCTACAAAATGCCCCGTGGCCAGCTGCTCTGCTCTTCCGGGTTACAGTAGTATATACAACATGTACTGTGTATGCATGTGTGCACAAATTACATGCAACGCACACATGCACCAGCTGCTGCCTTCTGAATTTTCAAGTATATGCATGTATCAGTTCCTGTGAACTCCTTGTGCTTGTGTGAACAGTCTGATATGAATGAATCTACTTTATGAGTCTACTTTATAAGAGATACAGTTTATAATGTGAACAATAGGTAGAACATTAACAAAGGTGGAGTGAATATAGGACAGATAGACCAAACTGTAGATCCTTATTAGATAATAGGGGTTTGTGTACAGTTTAATACTGTCTGTTTCCCTGCTGTATGTTATGTACAGATATGTCACTGGGTGTCTCCTCTCTTTTCTAGAAGCTTGATGACTCTGGGTATCGACTGTCTCATTCACTCTGATTTAATGTTCTACTTGGCTTTGCATTTTAACTTGTTAAAGTGTCGTAGTCTATACCTGCCTGGGAACGTTAGTCCTGATTGCTTAGGAAATTCACCGCTGCCTGCCTGTAATGAGAGTGGACAGAGGTTAGAACAGCTCAATAGAAGAGATAACCAGTCTTTGATCCAAACAGCCATGCAGAACATACAGGCAATACCATCAGAAAATGTACTGTCAGGAATTTTGGATTTTAAATTACTCCTGATTAAGCCTGAAGGGAAGTGGAGGAAGAGTTTGGCGGACTTGAACAGGGCAGAAAAGAAACATGAAGTCGGTTGGTCACAAAAACCTGTCAACTTTCCTCAAGTCTGAAAGCGAGTAAAGCAACAATTCCTCGAACAAAGACACACATTTTTTTTTAAAAACAAGAAAAAACAAGTTGTCATATCTAAGGAATAAAATGCAAGCTCTTTGTGATGAGGGATTTTATTTCATGCACCTGTCATTCTCCTCCACCTAAAACGCTGCAGAAGTGTGAGAACAGCCCTTGCTGATCAAGATCAGTGAACAGTCTCATGTTTGCAGATGTCTGCTGTGTTATTATAAGGAAACAGACCACTGCCATGAAACATGCATCAAGGAAGAGATTTGATTCAGTGGATCTGAAGCTTGAATTATTCCTTCTTTTTGTGTAAAGAAACATGACTTACAGTGCAAGGATATGGTAGCTATTGTGCTTTTTTTTCTTTTCCAAAAACAGCACAGAATAATTTTTGGATGTATTTGTGGAAATAGTGTCTCAGGTTTCTCATGACAGACGTTTTTTTTTTACATATATATCTGAAGGGTGGTGTTTCTAGGACACACGTTATCAACTGTATCCAATGAATGTGGACAGAAGTCATTTTTCCCCTTTTTCTAACCCACATAACATTAGTTATAACAAAAGAGGATGAACCAATCACATCACAATATTCAACAACTATGAGGTGTCATCCCACAATTAATTAAACCTGGTTTCAGAGGATGCTAAATACAGTAGTTTACAGTCAGTTTAATGTTATCGCTGGATCATAAAGTAGCAGAGCTTTAACAGTATTAGTAGTAGTACTAGGCATTACCTGACTTCATCCATTACAAGTCATTGAATTGAATTGAATTGAATTGAATTGAATTCTTTATGTTGCTAAATCTGAATTTATTGGGCTTTACATGTTAAAAGTGTTTTCCGGTTTGCAAAGAAAAAGCTTTGGTGATGATATTAATTTTTATAGGATCACTTGTTTGGTAACATAACTATGTAAAACGGAATAAATAAACTCATCATGGCTTCCAAAACAACAAAACTATTCTGCTACAAATGTGTTCAGTTCCTTGTCTGGAGTCTGGCTCACATGCAACATGACCGTCAGATGATACATCCACATCTGGACCAATTCTGGCACAAACACAGAAAGTCTTCCTGGCTCTCAGCCAACACTAGAGGATAATAGATAATGATCAATATAATACATAATGCAGAGTGACACAGAGCAACAATGCAGAGTCATAGAACATTTTAGGGATTAACTGCCTGTATGGCCACTGCAACCTACCAGGAGGAGACTATAGCATGAAAAAGCTAATGTGACCATCAAACCGAGTGGCTCACTAATGTTAGCACTGACTGTTATTAGGCATTACTTTTCATTCAGTGCATTTCCACGTGGTTCATTTACATATTCATCCAGCATTACCATGAATACCAAAACTCAAAAATGCAAGTGGTTCTATCTGTGACAAGTCAGTGACTGAATATATAAATAAAAAGGACAATAATTAATAGAGGGAAGTGTTTTTTCTGCTCTTTAGTATAAAACTGTCCCGTGGTATTTCCCTTTAGACCAGCTTGATATATTGATATGTCATTGCCCCCCTGTAATTAATATTTTTTTAATCAGGATTATGTTCCGACTTTTATTAAAACTGTGAATTGATACTAAACATTGCCTCAAATCCCACGGCTCTTGAATATTCACGAGGGTCAGCTAAAAAAAGATTCGATCACAGTCTGACTGTGGCTTCCAAAACACCTGAGGGGGAAAATGATTTCCTCATCGCCAGGCTAATGATGTTTCATTTCTGTTAATCTATGGCCCAGTGTTTTTCAATTTGGAGGGTGTATCCTCACTCTCCACTGTCTATTATGCTCCAGGGCCGGGGAGAGGCCACTCTCTCCCCATCTTGTGGCACTTGAATTAAATGGAGGCAACTTGATTGCTGGGAAGCACAAGGCTAAGCAATAAAGCAATTAAGACACTCCAATTCTTAGCCAAAGGACGGGGCAGCAACGGCACCAGAGAGAATTAATTTGTATATAATGATATCCTCAAGTCTTTTCATTCACATTTCTGTTTCATGGCTTTTTGGGGGGCTCTTTTGTGTGCAGAGTATACTCCTCCCTTGGCTTGTCAGAGAGATGAAAACAAATCTGTGGTTAATAGGTCCTCCGTGGACAGAGGAGGTCTATTGGAGAGTCATTTGGTAATGATGGAGAGAACTGGCTGAAGCAAAAAGAGGAAAGGACACTGATAACAGCTGCTCTTCTGCAAGTTGACTTCATCACGACAAGGTTTCAGTTCACTTCCTACTTGGATTCATTGATTCAAAGCAACTGTGAAGCATTTCACAAATGTAGAGATGCTATACAGTATCTACAAATTAATTAAAAGAGAATATTGTAATGAAGATGAATCAACAAAAAAGGGAAAAAATTATATTAAATGAGTACCGAAAAACAATTTTTCATCTTCAACCATCTTTACTCTACTAAAGAAACATATTGTTTTTATGTTCAATAAACTTAAAACACCTAAAGAGCTTTGGGATTCAGAGCTAAACAGCAAAAAAGGAACAACTGATGGACAGGAAGCACTGATTTATACTTAACCTACAGTGCTCAATGGATTACAAGCAGTGCTTTGTACCTTTCAACCATCTACCATGACTTCCCTCCTACCACTTCTGCCAAATATGAGTATGTCACACTTCTCAGATTAAACCAATTGGTGTTAGCATACTTCTCAGCAACCTCAGCGAGGAAAGTCTCCAATCGAAAGTGCTTGAGAAGAATGTAACTATTGTCCCAGAAAAGAAACCCAACATAAAGGAGTTCAAAGAGTAATAATCATTTTCTAATCACAAGTGTGATGGCTTTTAGACACTAAATGTTTGAGAGCAAACAATTTTCTCTCCAGCTGGCCTCTTTATAGATCATGAAAATATACTACTTAAATCAATGGGAGACATCCCACACACAATGGCAGCCCTGCTGTTCAATGATGGCTTTTGTATTGGGGATAATCTGCTAAGGTCATCAATCATGTCATGCGTCCTCCAAAGAGAAAGAAAAAAAAAAAAAAAAAAACACTGGCTGATGTAACGGATTGAAACATACCTTTTATAGAACAACTTCCTTCTTCCATTGTTCACACAAAGAAGATATTTGTAAAGAATTATATGTGTAGCATGATACTGTGGCAATACGTTACACTAAACACCAAGGGAGTCAATAAGGCAAATTGTTCCAAATTCACTGTCAGGCATGTGGCGAGACAGGCACTTTCACAGCAAAAGACTCCCTGGTTGAGCTGCAAATGTACAATTGACCCTGTCTGCCTGTTCAAAATGGTGCAACATTATAACCTGGGGGAATGTGTTGTCATCCAAATGAGATAAGTTTATTTTCTGCGATGTAGCATTTGTTCCATCAGGCAGGGAGGCTATAAAGCTAGAAGGATCAGTGGGGAGTCGAGCTCGACACATGTGGTGCGAACGAGGAGCCCGACGAAAAGGCTTGGCCACCGCCCAAATCTCTGCCTCTGCCTTCTGTGCGGGCCCAGCCTTGGAAAGCAGGAGGCCACAATATTGTGGAACAAATTTCCTCTAATCTGAGCGTGCTGGTCTGGGGGCTCCGGTGGGAAGACTGCTCTCCTGTGCCCTCCCCGCCTGTCCCACAGATCAGCCCAGTTTACCCTTCACAGTGCCAACACACTGCAAGACGGATGAGATGTCGGCGGGGGGGGGTTAGGACTGTCGGGATCTCGGCCCTCGCGTTGGACCACTCATGTGTGCTCTCAGCAGGCCGGCGCTCTGCCCTGGAGAAAGGAGCTGAGTGGAGAAGAGCTGGCACAGGATCGTCCTGCTCCCACCTGCACCCTCACAGCCAACAACTTTAATAACTTTAAAGCATCTCACTATCAGTCTGGGACTAATCATTGTTTCTGTTCAAATCGAGCCAAAAATGCAAAAGCATGAAGTCACATCTTGTTTTTCTCCTCTAAGGACGCTCAAATTAAACCATTTTAACGAAGATGACCGAAACAGATGGCGTGATGTGTCCGTTTTCTGAATAAACTGGAATTACCTCCTCCACTCAGACTAGTTTTAGGTAACATCCTTTTTTAAAAAAAAGAATAACCATTCATGTTAACTTTGTCATAACCGTCATATGAATTATTGAGGTCACCGTGACTTTAACCACCAAAACCAGTCCAAGTAAGAGTTTGACCTTGTTTTGATTGGTCAATTTGCAGTGATTTGTAGCAATTTGTATCAACCAATCAGAACACAGCTGAAGTCCAACCAAAAAGAATGTGACTACAAATTTAACCAACCAAAACAAGGCTATACACCATATCAATGAGTTTAACCTTTGACCTCATATCAGTTGGTTCTTGGGTCCAGATGAACATTTGTTAAAAAAATTTGTAGAAATTCCCTCCTGGTGTGACTGAGCCATCCCGTTCATGAGAATGAGACAAACACACGGACAGACAAACCGTAAATATAATGTCTGGCCCTGACTGTTGTCAGCGTAGAGGCATAATGACACAAGAAACAACATATATATACATATATAATACATTTACAACTGCAAAGATCCCACACAGCTGAGTGAGGATCCTCCTGTTGTCAAGGACTACATTTAGATTAAATGTGGTGCCATAGGCACCAATGGAGACAAGTCACGTGCCCTGCTGGGGACTGTATCCATCAGCTTCCAGTCATTTTACAGCAGCATGCGGGGCTCCTCGGCTCAGGATTGATCGAGACAGGAAGGGAGTGGGAGTGATGAAATATATAGCAGATAATTATTTATGGTGGCGATGCTATGAAGCTCCTCCAGCATCTTTTTTTTTTTGCAGGCAGCTTCTCCAGGAATAAACATTGTTTATACCACAAGTTTGAGCGTTAAAACTTTGAAGCGACAGCTTTAAGATAAATTTCTAACATGTCGTTGTGACTTGCGGTCTTGATTTTAGGAGGAGTAATGAAGAGATTTTCATGACAGTATAACAATTAGACAAAATTACAGCTCTCACATAAAGTCTTTGAAATGGCTGTCTTGATGGGACTTTTTGTATTTCAACCCTGACATGCTGCATGCAGAAAAAGCAGCAAACATCTTTTTTCTCAACAGCTTCATACAACTCATTGTTTCATAAGTAGATTTCTTGCTGCGTTTAGAGGAAACCATTGAGACACCATGCAAGTCGGAAAAATCAAAACTATTAACAAGGGGAATCTCTGTTTTTCTCCCAGTCAGTAGTTCATATTTACAGAACAAGGGATATGATGAAATACAAATATCTTAAGATAACTAAAATATATGTTACTCTTGAGGTAAAATATGTGTGACTGTCACTGGGATTCTTTCATTTTTATTTCTCTTGGCTCAATCTGATTGTAATAATGAGGAAGCACACTTTCACATGGGGTAATGCATTTCTGGTTCTAAGAACATGGCAGCTGGTTAACAGGGCTGAGAGAGCTTTAAATGTCTGGTTGAATGTTAAGATTGTATATTTATGAATATATACATGTCTATGTTCCTATATAGAAGCATCTGGGTATATGTAGGCTATATATTGCGCGTGTGTTGTGGTGGAAATTGCACGGGACATTTTTTGTCTAAATTTGACTTCAAACACTAAAAAAGAATAACTAATGAAAGATTAACTCAAAGATGCCAAGTGATGCTGTAAACTTATTGAAAAATCTGAGCAAAAGAGAGCACAGTTAAGACCCTGGTTTAAAATAACAATCCTTCTGATGTAAGCGATGCTTGTTTTACCAGCACTTGTGGTTTCTAGTGGTAACACTTCCAGTGCTTTTTGAAGGTGCAGGTCTAGCAGTACTGTTGACACTTGTATCAACAACAAGGAGAAGCAAACATGCCTCAAGTGGCCACACTGACAGAAATGCATCAAAACCCGTGTGTGTGTGTTTACAGTACACGCAGAGAAACTGTGGACTGAGAGGTTTCAGCGTCTTCACATTGTTTTTGTAAAGAAGAATCAGGAGGGCCGCCTCAACGCTGCTAGACATGATAACACTCAACTCATGAGTCAATCTTGTCTTACATGCTTTGTTTCCTGTGAACCCTTGAGCGTGGGTAGAGGCTACACAGTTTGAGTCCCACATGGCAGATTCTGCCAGTAACCATGCAAAATGCAGTATGGAGAGGCAATTACCGAATGCAAATACAATGAACGTCTTTCACTGAGCACAAACAGAAGCAGAACTATGGCGTCATGAAATGAAAATCTTCAAAATAATTCCCTGAATTATAAGTAGCAATAGATATTCATCACATTCATGATCTATAGAGTTCATCCTCCTCGATATACAATATGTGACCGCGTTATATTTCTGTTGTGGTAATTTAAAAAGCAAGGCAAACAATTTCTCAGTCTTCTTCTCTAGCCAGCTTACAGGAGCCCATTCTAGGAAATTTTCCAGCTGCAAAGCCGGGCTGAGCACTGTTAAGCACCCGAGTGCACCCCGAGCCATTTTCCATTTGCAATAAACCCCGTTTGAAACAGGGCAGAACAACAGAAAAGTTGACTTGTTAACACAGGGAGAAGGAGGAGGACTTGTATGGTCTCAAATGAGCAGTCTGGGGCATATTCATGCACCCCAAGGGGGGGGATGGGGGTGGTGGGGGGTTTGGACAGGCAGGGAGGAGGAGGAGGAGGAGGAGGAGGAGGAGGGGGTTGTGATTTCCATAGCAACAGTCAAGTCCCCAGCTGTCATGTTTGGGCTGAGATAGGTGCTGTGAGCATAGGGACCACTTAACCCCAGCCACACTTCAACTTAGGAAGTTAAGATGCTGCTGAGTGTCTGTGCTGTGCCTCACTTAAAATGCAAACTCTATACCCCAGGGAAGATAAGGGAATGCTTCTGAATTAACCCGGGGATACAGGAGCTATGCAAAAAGCCTCCTCAGAAATAATTAACCATCAATGTTTTTGGATGTCATTGAATGAAGTGTGAAGAAAAAAAAAACAGACAGTGAGAGCACCGATGCCATGCCAGGCTCACAAACACAATGAACCTGTTTTTTCCTCTCATCATGAGTCACTTGAAACACACTCGCTTGTTGAAAATTATAGGAAGTGGGATCTATTGTTTAGTAACCCAAGAAGATTTGCTGTGAGGAGCTGTTACGCATCAAAAGTATATTTTCCATAAGTATGTCATCCAATTCATAAATAGTAATCCAGACTGCTTTCACTATGACACAGCAGTGGAACGGCTCTAGAAATTTCAAAATAAAAGCCCTGACAAATAGCTTATATTGCTATTTATAACCAGCATCATTCTCTGTAACAGTGATTCTCACCACAGCTTATTCTCTGCCATTGTCCAGGTCATTGAGTTTTTTCTCCCCCCTCATGACCAGCTGAGAAGCTCTTGATGCTTTAATGAGCAAAATGAGTTCATATTATGTCTGAAGCTACAAGCCTTCGGTCAGACAGGGAACATGGTATTATTACAGTGTTTAAAGCCGGGCCCTTTAGTTGTTGAAATACAGCACGACTGATGTATGAGCGGGGAATGAGAGGCGGTGAAAAGGGAGGTAAAATGTAGAGAAAGTGTGAAATGAGCTAACTTCAATAAGCAGCAGTTACTGAGAGGAAATTTATTTTGACTTCTTCAGCCAGTAAGTTAACTCATTTCAAAATGTTTCATACATTAAATGTGTATTTTATGCAATCAGCATCCAGAGTGAACGCATACAGTGTGGTGTTCAGATGTTACGTCTGTGTGTAATGGACTTTAAATGACTTCTGAGATTCAGGTTCAAAACAGTCCAAAAAAAGATGAGTTGTTCTTATAAGAAAAAACCCTTTCAAATGGCTTTTAACCCTTTAACACCCTCTCTCCTGAGGCAGAGGGACAGTGTGAATACAGACAAATAAGATCATTATTGTTAGATTCTTATACTGAGTTTGCAAACAAAGTTTTAAAAGGTTTACTGTATTGATATACTGGCCATATTAAGGTTTTAGTTGTATACTCTGCCATGCATGATCTATGACCAAACAAAAATGGTTTAATCTCTGTGCAGGGAAAAAAATATTCATGCAAGTGGTTATAGTACTACATCTGCAGTGCTTGGGATTTTATATTTTAAAGTGGCAGTTGTTAAATAACATTTTTGGAAACAGACTTATTTGTTTGCTGACAGTTGGATGAGGAGATACTGATGGACGATGATAATGGTGGTAGCCATGCTTTTGCAATGTCAAAACAATATTTGACTAATTGTCTCATATCATATAAATATTTAATTTAATTTCCCTGCCACAGTTACATAACCACATATAGACATGCACACCAACCAGCTGATTGTAATGACACACTGTTTGCTGTGTGTAGGTGCTGCACTGTGATTTACAGTAAGACCAGAGAAGATTGACAGAAAGATTTTTAATCCGGTTTCTTATCTGGCTGCTTTTCATGGTCGTAAATAGAAGTTTTGGACAGTCAACAAGAGATTTGTGATGATAATTTGTCAGAGCCATAAAGTCTCTTTTGAGAGTAAAAGATGGAGAGAAAGAGGAAAAAATACAAGTTAAATTGTGTCTTCCAGATTCACTAAACATGATCCTTTCTTTAACGGCGGCGACCGCTGATTGAGCAGCGAGTCATCTTCATGTGCGGCATCGCTCCGTCTCCTCTGAGCTTTTCACACAGCCCCTCCGCAACATAACAGATATTGCTCACGACAGGCCAGACAAAATGTCCCTGTTGTTTTGCAAGGGAAAATGTGGCATTGTCCCTCCACGGCAGTCCCCTTCTGGGTGTGAATGGCCATCTAATCAAGCTCTGCCTTTCACTGCAGCTGGTTTACAGCGAGCAGCGGGGCTGACCTCTGAGGGGCCCGCCTCCCCCTCCCCGTCCTCTGGGACCCTTCAACAAGCTTTAGAGGCCAAATGAGGTGTAAGTCTATTAAAAGGGAGTTTGTGTGTAGATCACAGTCCCTCTGGGGGTGGGAGCCTTTGCCTTGTCATTCAGGTGCGGCTAATTTCCTTCTGCTCCACATGCAGACATGAGGCCGGCCCACGGTCCTCCTCGTCGCACTCAGACGAGACCCGCTGCTAGAATTTCAAATGACAGTGTCTTGCAGAGGCAGCAGGTGATTTATTAAAACAGAGCGGAGAAACAAAGAGACATCGTGATGAATACAGTGCGACTGTGCAATGCTCACAGATCCAGTTCATTTATGAGGCTCATAACTGCAGTGCAAATATCATTGGATGCAAATTAGATGGAAAAAACAAACTGTGACAGGTTTTTTTGCTCACGTTTTCTTTTTTTTTAAAGAAAAAAATGGCAGATTTCAGGTTGAATCCTGGAGGGATGTAAACATAGCTGCAATGATAAATATTTGGTGCTGCTGACTGCAGCTTATTGGACCGACAGAGAAGGAGAGAGGCTGGAGAAGCCAAAGAGGGAAATGGAGGAACAAGGCCACCGGCAATGCTTGAGTGCGTGCGAGTTTGAATTTGTGGCATAAATTGATTGGAAGTGAGGGTTGTCAGAATAACACGGTGTTCTACCAATCAGGGTCCCATGAAGAGATCTGATTATAACAGCAGCTCGTGGAGGCACCTTCAACCGCACAGTCCCCAAAACACAGTGACAGTCACAGCAGAGTGCGGTAACAAAACACCTGACAAGTTACAACGCAGCCAGGACAGCGATAGGATTTTCACTGTGGTGGCTCCAGGTTACTGGATTTCAAAACAAACAGTGACTAAGTGTTGACCTTCAGCTGTATAACTACAGGTTGCTCCAAATCGTAGCCCTTTGGTACCGTACATATGTTTCAAAGGACTCTGGCTGCAGGACAGGCCACCACAAAAAAGATGCTATATGTAGATACACGTAGGTCGCAAACTTCCCACAGCACCTGTCTGCAAAGCATCGCCCAATACTGAGATCTGGGAACACAGTGATGTTGCTATAGTCAAGTTAACTTGCAAAAGAAAAGTTCAAATGATCAAACAGGTTGTAAACATGACAACAAATCAGTTTAATCAGATTGTTACACTAAAATTGTTTTGCAAGTATACAATTTGAAACCTGCTTAAAACCTGTTGGATTAGAGATGTCACCATTACGTTTACCGATGGGAACAACGGCCAAAGAATTACCAAAATGAGCTGACAGTTTACTCATAGTCATCAAGTTTTGCTGCTCTCCTATGAACATGCTGTATGTGAATACTCATAATGTACTTCTCTACACCTGAAAGGACTTACTACACCACAGATCCCACTGCACACAATCAGTGTTTCACTTGGATGTAAAGAAAACTAATGAAATCTTTGAATCTTAAGTGGACAAACAAAAATAAAGTGACATTATTGAAGATATGAGCACCTTCAGCCACCTTCAGAGCAGACTGACCGGATATTTGGCTGAGGAAGAGCTTTTCCGAATCAAGCATTGACAGTGTTTGTCAGAGGGGACCGGGGTCAGCCCAGCAGCATTAACCTCTGGGAGGCCATCTCAGTGCAGTGCATTAGTCACACAGAGGAGTAGGAGGGATGTCCTGTAATAGATTATTGACCAGCGGGCAGCGGCCTGCACCGCACCATGTGGTCCTAGCCAGCCACTGACCTCTTCATCACAGATGGAGGAACCCACCTGCAGTCTACAGAAACACACACATACAGTACTGTACATACACTCTTCATGGCAGCATAACCCCGGCAACTAATGACAAACACACAAGTAATATTCTCTGTGTGGTTGCAGCAAGATATTTAGCAGGACAAAGAACCTGAGGGGTATGAAACCATATTCATTCATAGCTATAAAATGGGAGTCCTTGGCTCATCAAATTGAAAGTGCTGGGGAAACAACAATTGCTTCCATGAACTTAGACTACCTAATTAAAGGCAGGCAATTTCTCTCCGAGAGTCACACTCAGGATCTTTAATTGAAATCAAAATGAATATCGCTGGAACACAGAGAGCAGGGTGGAGCGAGAGTTGCAGGCGGGTGGGGGATGGACACATCCTCAGCCGTTTCACTCGTCTCGTCAGTTCATATGACTGACTTTATATTTGATTTATTTATTACTGAGACATAAATCCTGGAAATTAATAACTGTTCGCTGTGTTTTGTTTTGTTTTTTTTGAAAATACATGCAGCCAAAAGTGCAAAAATAAAAAGGAATACAACAACTTAACCCAGAAAGACAAGAGCATCTCAAAACCATTGCCAATATCATCTGTGCTCTGTTTCCTTTTGGCTCAGCCTGGCTTCTTTTTTTTTCTTTTTTTTTAATTGTTTGATAATTCATCTCCAAGCTCTAATTTACCCCCCATCGTCAGCCCTGTATGCTCAACCACTGTGTGAGACATTCAGCTGAATTTCAAATGAGCTTGTAGCATATAAAGTCTTTCTTCCAGGGAAAGCACCTATTTATGGACATGTTTGTTTGTTTTTCATCAGCATTAACCCTTTGGGCGACGAACGTCCGTATGCCGTCTTCTCGAGAACGGTCCCAGGAACGTCCTTGGGCGTGAAGTCACACTGTTTTGGTTAGTCTGGTTTCTCAGGGTGAAAATACAAGATAATTAATTTGGTTTTCACCATGAGAACATTCGACCTATAGGATGGCACCGTTAAAGCACCTGCCTTATAGCACTGTGTGAAAATCAGCCTTCCAACCGACAGCACTTTGAGGTCAACACCACCTCAACAACGGTGTCAAATAGTGAGATGTTTTGTTGTATGATGACCTAATGACGTTGTCTCCTTATATTTCTGGGCAGAGGACGTATGATGATAGTCATTGTGTGTGAGAAAGACATTAATGGTGTGTTCAGGTGTTCCTGTTCAGCTTGTAAACTCTGAGTTCACGAAGGCAATATTGTGATATTAACAGTTTGATAGGCATAATACTTAATGCAATAAATCGGTATTTATTAGGTTAACGGCAAAGACATAGGCTACAGTACATGCCTATTTAATTTTAACATGAATTCTTAGATACTGTTTAATAAATCATTTGTGGTGATTAATTAATAACATGTCCAGTCAACTAACAAAGACAAAATATGATTTGAATGCTACCATTTACAATATTTACAGTAAACGTTGCCATTAGATATGTTGAACCATTGTATATATTGCATAGCATAGGCTACTGTCCTTTGGCAGTTCACACTTAATGACTTAACAGCAAAGAAACAATATTATGTATGTGGAGCCTTGTATAGACAGATATGAGTGGTGATAAGTGAATAAGAATATGTCCCAAAATGTTGAAGATCCTGTCTAAGACTATTCTCCACATGTTTTTTTTTTCCCCCAGGTATGAAAAAACATATTAAATGTTACAAGAACATGCTACATCAAAATCACTGAGAAGCTTTCCAACGAGCACCAAACACCCACACACTCAAACAGGATTGAGAATATGAGGCTATCAGAGCCTTGCACATTACATTGACTGGTGGAGGTCTTCACTGTTTAAGTGGAGCTGCCTGCTGAGGTTTTCCTCCCCGGCAGCAGGCCTATAAGAGTGGTAAGTGGCGGTGATGAGACACTGTCCCCTGTGCCTCCTTCAGCTGCCATTCCTTTTAAATTGAAACAGAGTCCTGCAAATAAATGCCACATTCTGAGAGGGGAGAACGCCTGAAAGTTGCATTTCATATAAGCACCCGTTGGGGAATTGGCCCCGGCACAGTCTGCTTTATTCGCTCTGCTTTTTGTTATTTATATGATGAAGGAACACGGCTACGTCAGGGTCATTCAGTGTTCATTTATCTTTTTATGTTGTGTTTTCTGAGGCAAGCTGCTATAGCCAGGCCAGGCCGCCTATAGCAGTGGATTCTGCAACATGAGCCCCCTTTTGATGCTTTCACCTCTTGGTATCAATATACATCAGTTTTGCCCTCTGTTCATTAGCTTTAAATGGTGTCTCGCCTTAAGATTAATTGAGACTGGGATAAAAGAAGATGGCTCCTATGAGTGGCGCGCTGTTTGTTATTCATGTTGGCCTGAAAACGGCAACAGTAAATCCTCTAAGTTGTTGTTAAGCTGCCTGTATTACCATATGTGTGCCATTCCCATGGAGTGACAGACCCCCCCCTGGATCAAATGGGGACTATTGATCCTGTAGCACTCCATTTCAAGTTAATTGTGCTTGAAATGAGGTGCACACACTCAAGCATACCTGCATTGGGAAGGCTTTATTTATTTATATTTGTCAGGGAACCCTTGTCAGATAAACTGAAAATATTCAATTCACGTCTTATTCAATTTTGCTCAAAAAGCCAGTTGTGCTGAAGTATGCTGAGGTGAAGTGGCTGAACCAGATTGAATCAGACGATGATTCTCGGTAAAGCCGGTGCTGCACAAGACTACAGACAACAAGGGAGGATGTTATAGCAACACGATGCAAGGGGATTGAGTGAAATGATACTCGCATGGCGGTGATTAAACCTCATCAGTGGAAAAAGCCTCATCAGATTGGGGCAATGTTCTCCTCCGCATTTCTCTACTGCCTCCCAGCTTTGGAGGCTCTCTCTCTCTCTCTCTCTCTCTCTCCCTCTCTCTGGTAAGTAAACCTGGCTGTAATATTTCAGCAGAGGTCAGGTGAAATCATGGCCTCCCCCTGACCCCTATTCCCGACGACATTAACGAAGCCGGCTCTAAGGTAACCAGGCATGAAGAGCCTGCCGGAACCAAAAGGGCTGGAAGCGGCGGAGTTCCTCGGCAGACGTCCTGCTCAGCCTTCAGAGTGATCATGTGCCAGATTATGACTTCGAATACACACCCCAGCCTACAAATCACTTATGTCCCTGCAGCGCAGTGGGCTTAAAGTGGGGAATCTGGAGTGAAAAAGAGGCATAATCAAATTGGAAAAGAAAAGAAATATAATCTCAGCCTGCACATATTCTCATGGTGCATTTTATCACCTCACTGAAAACCAAAAACGCAATGTATTGCAATGTAAAAACAGCCAGTTCTGTAATATTACAATGCAATGGATGAATTCATTCATAAAAGTGGACTATAGAGGAAGAGTTGCCTCAATTTTTTTTCTTTGTGCGTGTGTGTGAATAGATTGACAATCTGTGTGTAAATGTGTAATCTATAACTATAAAGCACCTTCTACAAATACAGAAAATATGTGTTATGTTTACAGATTACACATTTACACACAGATTGTCAATCTAATACAAATAACATTGAGACAGTTTTACCTCCATAGTGGACTGATCGTTCACAGTTTAAGATATCTTTGAATGTTATTCCATATTTTCCATTACACAGGCAGCTCCATTGTCAGTGACTGGCAGTGAATGACAGTGAAAATCGCAGCTCTCTCTGCCTGCCCCGGGGCCAGCACGGCCCCATTTATAGAACAAACCCCTCCCGCAGTTTGTTTATAAGCCTATTCTTTTATAATAGTATATATAAATAAGTGAAACTGTGTAATGGATCGCATTAAACAGGCAGGCATATTGAGGCAGGATTTAATTTGCATGCCAGATTAGCTTGCTATTGGTTGGGGCAGCGCCGTAGGGCAGCCTATTCATTAATAGGATCTAGTCTCTTCAAATCCATTAAGTCAATTGAACCCATACATAATCTGATTTCAGAGGCACCATGTAAATGTTGTACTGGTACGCCTGTTCTAGGACAGGCCTTTGCACTCCCTTAAGTGCAGTGCATTGGTGGTATTTGTAGAAGTGAAGTAGGGATTTCAAGCACCCCACACCTCAACCAGCCACCCCCATCCACCAAATAAAGGGGAACACATATAAAAAATCAGTAAGTGTTGTTGCATGTGTTGTTAGACTTATAATCCCCTCATCTCTAAGTGATGAAAGTGATTTAGCCCCTTAATCTAAACTATTATTATTATCCTAACAAGAGAACCAGCTGAACTCGATGCTTCCTGAGTTTGTCTGCCATCAGTAGCATGTGGATGAGAAGAGCTTTTTTCATTCTCTTATACCTGGCTGTCACTGAGGATGGAGGACTTGTTCTGTTACTGTGATACTAACAACACAACAGCTGGATCATAAATAGTGTATAGGACAGGTTGTCGTTATCTCCCTCCTTAATTATATGAGATGACATTAACAAACTGCCAAAAAAAGACCAACTGTCTATCACAAAGACTAAATAAATGAGTGAGGAAATTCAAGCAAATCCATCTCCAGACGAGAAGTACCGTACCGGTATTGAAAGATTCTGCGAAAACGACAACTGCAACTAGTTAGGCAAAGATTGTGGTTACTCTCAGCAGAGTTTCTCTCCTTCGGTTCACTCTCACCAATCACAGTGAAGCATTCGGCTGTTTGGTACCAGACTTTTCTCTGCCTTGGGGGGGTTTACAGTATTAACTCAACCCAGAGCTAAAAGGAGAGTAAATATTGGCTTTATTATATTTATCAGAGGTATCAGATACATAGCTGAATAAATACCTGTACACCTCTGTATCTGCTGGATATGTAAATAGGCAACTGTTTGGGACAGTAAAGCATCCCACAGCACAAGTACTGTCACTTTTGAGTCATTTGGGGGAAAAAAAGAAGGTATCTTATATCATAGCAATTATTTTGGCACTACAAAAAATTTGGGATTTCCGCCACACTGTGGGAAAATCGGTGAGCATCATGGATTACAGTTAGTTGTTCCTGAACATTTTGTAGCTGTAAGTATTTGATCCTTCTCAGGCAAAGCTCCAGGCACAAGGCTAAATTAACTACATTAGGGATTATGGCGTGCAGAATACTTATTTACATACAAAATGCTTACAATATAGTCATCATGTTTATAGCGTCGATTTCAATATGAAGCCCAGAGGCAAAAAAAAAAAAAAGATCTGTTTGTTTTGTGCAAACATCTTAAACGCTGCATTCAGAGATCATCACGTTAACAAACACACGGGCGGAAGCGGGCGGCGGAGGGGGAGGTGGGTCAAGATGACCTAAATCCTTGTTTGTGAGGCTGGCTGGTCAGAGCTGAGGAGGGGAACACTGCTGGAGGCACTCGCAAGACAAGGCCCAACATAGTCCAGGTCATGGCTGACTGACCCAACTAGCCCCAGATTTACACACTGTACACACCCCAGCATCTGGGCCAACAGGGAGCTACACATGCATGCACACACACACACACACAGACATATTCACACTCACGAGTAACTCACAGATACACACACATATCCACACTGTAGATGTGAAGAGAGGACAGGGACTCACCATGGGGAAATCTATACAGTTTATAATTGGGGGAGGCTACTGAAGGAAGAAGAGAACCATAACAAATCTACACAAGGGTGCATGAGGCTAAATAGACCTGAATATCTGGAAGGAGACTCAAAAAGTGGGACCATTTCAGGAAAGAGGATACAATAAATACATCTGGAGCCGTGCCATCCAGTCCTCCTCAGTAAGTTTTTGTTTGTATGTTTGTTACAGTAATCCTTGAGTGTTTTCATATCTATTTTTGGGAAATACTTTCACAAGGAAGTAGCCTCTGCTTTCACCTAAAACGTCCAAAAATCCTGTTTATTGGCATGAAGGAGGAAGTAAAGTAAGCTACATAATTGGCTGGTTTTAGGTACAGTAAATACTGTAAAATAATAAATAAAGACTCACAGTAGGGGGGCAGTTAACTACCCGTCACCTGAAGATTTAAAGACTTTATTTACAATCCCTTAACTGTACCACCCTTTTTTCTATGTCAGAGGATTTGTCACCTCTGCTGTGAGGTTTTCCTGCTTTTCCAAACACACAATGGGGGAAAAATTAAATCCTTGGAGGAGGATTTAGACACTTATATAACTCCCCAATTATAAAGTTTTTTTTTCCTTATTCCTTCAAGAAGCCTCAGTGCCCTCCCTTCTGTTTATATGACTCACAAATATCTAATACTGAACTGTGTATAATGCCAGTATGCCCACATGACTGCAGAAAAGGCTCTTTTGCTTTCTGCCCGACTGAGTCAGGCATAATGGGAGGCTTGAAAAGCTGCGAGCTTAAACCAGCGCAGTCTTGACAAAGCCTTGGTGGCTTGCTGGGAGACTGTGCATCCTAGGAAGTTGCCAAAAAACTAATTTTCAAGAGCACTCAGCATGGTCTTAAAGCTATCTAATGGAACCCCACCCAGACTGGACGTTAAATACCTCACTCCTGCATGGGCAATTTGCTGACAATGATGAAGGAAATGACTATAAAGGCTTCTATACTTTAATTTAAGAAAGAAAAATGAAAAATGCTGAAAAAAAGTGTACTGTATGTTGTAAGAGCTGCTATCAATTCATTGCTCTATCAATGTGAGCTGCTACAAATGTTGTTTTAATGCGACCATAACAAAATGGGTATCCCAGAGATAGAAACCATTGAAAAACCAAGAGGAGTAACCAGTAATAAAAGTTCTCATGCTGCACCACGCATAGATGATATGTCCAAAAGTATATATACATCAACATCACAGATACGCAATCGTGGAACATATAATTCCCACACTATGGGCATTAATATGTAGCCTCTGCACTCTTCCTGGCTGCACGCACAAGGGAAACAGTGAGATTGGGCTCTGATGTTGGGAGATAAAACCTGATGTGCAGATGGCATCCCAATTCACCCCAAAGGTGCTGGGTGGAGTTAAGGTCAGAAAGTTTTGTTTTTCTCCAAACCAAAGTCTGTTTGATTTATATGACAGAGGCAACCAGGAAATACTCGTATGAGCAGCAAAGACCTGCAGATATTTGGTGTTTTGCGTTCAACCAGACTTTATTTTGATTGACTTGTTAACTAACTTTGCTGCTCTACTCTCCATCACACTAAGGAAAATAATTATTATTATTATTGTTAGCACAGGTGCTGTCAGGGTGGAACAGAAAACAGCCTTCACACACTGTTGCCAACCAAACTAAATCGCAGGTTAAGACCTTATTACATGATGATGAGTCATAAACATCTCAAAGTAAAGACGTTTGTTTAACTTCAAAGAGCTTAAGTTGTCAAAATGTCCCATATGTGACCAAAAAATGTGAGAAGAAACAGAAAAACACCAACTAACTAAACACATTTACTTCCTGTACTTCAGTACATTTTTGAGGTATAGCCTATTACTTGAATACTCATATCATACACTCATATTCTCTATATTGTCTTTATTGTCTATAAAAAAAATTGTTACACATTATATAAATATATATTCAATAACAAATAATTACAAAGTTTTCTGTAATAAGAAGAAATGTCCGTCTACTTATAAATAAGCACATACCTAACAAATATCCAAGCAGACTAAAGTAGAGGTAAACCTGATCCTGGTCGAGGTATCTTGTAAGAAGAATGCCTGGTATTTTCCTTGGTTCTCTTACAAGGCATATTTTATGATAAACCACAATGACGCCAAGTCATCAAGAGCCCCCAGTCCCCTTTGACCCCCCCTTATACCTGATGGCCTCAAACCTCCCCTTCTCCTCATCTTAAATTTCAACCCACCTTGATGTACCTGTTTGTGTGTCAGTGGGTGGTCTGGTTGGTTGGTACTAAAACAAACTCCCTTCCCCTCCCCCCCTCACGCTGGCAGATCCCGGCATAGAGTACCAGTTTATCCGATTTCAGGAAACGGCTAAAGCTGCCCGCTTGTTTAGCAGTTTATGTCCTCGGTATGAAAGAGGTAGAAAAGGATCGAGGGTGGGCACATGGGGAGGAGGGGATCATTCAGCAGAAAAGTCCCCTGGCCAGGCCTCAGGACCACCTAACCTGTGGCTTCTATTCCTGACCCATTAGTGTGTGTGTGGGAGGGGGGATATTACCTTTTCGCCGACAGTGCTTCCCCATATTCCCTGACCCCACAGAGACATTACAGTGGGCAAATATAAAGCAGGGCTTCATGAAGCCCGAGCTTATCTGGGCTCTGAAAGTATGTGAGACATGCCTGGGAACAAAAGGCCGTCTCTCAGCCTGGTAGCGGGCCAAGAGGATCTCTTTCAGCAGCCACAGATTGCCCTGTGTTTTCTTAATTGACAGACCCCGGCCACGTTTGATAGAAATGACATGCAGCTGGCAGGGAGCCTCGGCCTTCCAGGTAGACCACCTTTCAGCAGGAAAATTGTCCTCAATCTACTTCATAAAGAAGTTCGATGGAGGTCTTCTCAACCTGCGTCATAAACATACTGTGCTGCGGCGGGGTCATCTCACTGAGGATTACACCTGCGTGGGAAAAGTTGGCAATTTCAGAGTGTGTGGCTTTCAGCTCTCCATCTACACCTACTGATCACTTTGTTGACAATTACCTCCCAAGGAATATTTGAAAAAAAAAAATTTTAAACAACATCTGTTAGTCCACAGACTAGAGCTGTCATTGGGAAGTGTTTTATTAGTCTAAATATGACCTTAATGCCACTCGCTACCCATTTTATGCAGTACACATGTGTATTCATATTATTATTACAATTTCTATGTCTCTTTTAGACATCTATGCATCACTTCCTACAGCAGCTGTCCCATCTGTTTGTTGTCTGTACATTTTCTATACACAGTAATCCACTGGGCTACTGTGTGCACTGTCTGACTCTGAGCAGTGCTGTGGGTAAGTGAGGCTACTTAAATCTATATATTCCCATCTCCCAGTCTGAGGAAAGCATGTCCTCAGCTGGCCAGACACAGTAGTGCACCCTCTACTATTTTTTTTCCTCTGTCAATCAAACTTCAGAGATGTTAACAGAACGTTATCTGTGCTCATATTTCAACTAAATGTGCAATTAAAATGAAAAGCAATTTCATTTAAGAGCGATATGATAATACTCACTAACTGAACATCTTTCTTGATAAAAACAAGTTTCCAAACGACTTTCATAACATCCTACACTTAAAATCTAAATTGCATTATGCATTTTGATGTGTTGGTCGGATTATGGAATATTTTTATTGATCTTATATTTTTACTGCTTTTAGGGTGAAATCTTCTGATTAATATTATCCACAATGCTACAGTCACATTTCTGTCTAATTCCAAGGTGTTAAATATAGATTATGTTTTCCTGCTGAAATAAAAGCATATAGGATAAGTCCTCAAAATATTCAACTGTAAAAGACTCTTTTGTTTCCATTGGAGGTTTACTTGTTTAAAAAAAACTATGAATTCTTAATTTTCTGACATACTTAGTCAGAAAAGTAGCAGGCAGATCATGTGGAGAAAGTTTTGTTTTTGTGATAAAAATGTCATTTGAAAGAGAAACTGTGCGCTGAAATAGAGCACCAGATTTAAAATGTTGCTCAGTGTAACACCCATTTGAAATAGCCTACTATTAATTACACACTATTCTATAATGAGCCCTGTTTTATGCAGTTGGGTCTACAGATAGTCACCAGTTCAGCCCCTGAAAAATGCTAATGAATCTCATTGATGTGCTAGTAATGACAAACAACAACATAAACTGCCAAAATTCCTTTGTCACATCACATATTGTCAAAATCTCTGGTGTGCATTTAGATGCTGGGCATCCAAAAGGCCTGAACTCCACAGGGAATAAAAAGGGGCCATATGGCATCCATGTCTCAAGCCCCTGTGATCCACACGGGCTGATTTCCCATCCGGTGTTGGAAAAAAAGGATTTCAGGGTGCCAAACGGTGTTGGTCCCCTGTGGATATTAGTGGGCCATGGAAGATAAGAAACTAGCCATCCCAGACATCCAGCTCCATCAGCAGATAAGAGCTGAAAGGCCCCTCAGCTCCAACTGATTCTCCACTGATCCACTGCAGGACAGATACGCTGCAACTCTACATCCTCCATCCAACACCAGGAGTTGTTTCATTTTATTTTAACTCAACTTTGTTTTATTCTACAGGATCCTGATTCATCTATGTGCGTATTTAAATTTCATGACCTTATAACACATCACAAGTAGCCTACAATTACAGGCATAAAGCAAATTGTTCTCATTATACAAAAACTCTTGACACCAGAGTTATCCATGTAGAATATTGCTAATCAAAATAAACTTTAACTCTACCATGAGCCACATAATAAGATTGTTTACATAATCATTCAAGAGCCAAAATTTCCTTTGGGTTTTCTAATATGCAGCGGTTCTCATCTTATACTGTATCTATACTGTATCCAGACCTTGGAGACCATCCTCCTCCACACATCCACAGTCCTGGTTTTGTATTACCGATTCTCAGTGGACGGCACAGCACTATCTGTTGGAAACACCTGTAGTTTATACAGACTTACACCGAGAGACAACATCCTATTATCACAGCCTGAAGGACAATATCAACAGCTGTAGATGTATTCTCCCGTATCATACAGGATTTACACCACATGATTGCATAACAGTATCAACACATGAACCCACAGTGTGTAGCTGAATGGCAGAAAGCAAGCACGGACTTCCCCACCTCCGCCAATACAATCCTATGATACAGATTATTCCATCAATCACACACACACACACAAAGTGATATTTCCTACTGCTCTGCATATAGATACACCTGCAACAAATATGTAATCTGAATTTGCATAGAGATGCAATGATGCAACAGTCAAAGGGTTTTCCAATGGGCTCTTTTCACAGCTCCACTACTTCTGCTGCTCCTTTATTTCCTGTTTTACATTATTGGACAACCTGATTAATCCAGGTGTGTCTGACCATTGTGACTACTCAGACACACCTGGATTAATCAGTTTGTCCAATAATGTAACACAGGAAGCAAAGGAGCAGCATTAAGTTCAGGAAGTAGTGGAGCTGTGCAAAGAGCCCATAGCTACCAATCCATGTCAACAACTAGGCTACTCCTTCTCATTGTAAAAACACCTTGGAGAGGAGCATGCCTGTAGTGTGAGTTACTATTTTCAGTAACGAGTAATCAAAAAAAGTTACTGTTTCCCCATTATAAAGTAAATACCATTGCTGACAATAAACTGCGCCATTACTTGTCTCAAGAAGTCCCATGTAGTTATGTAGCCTGCATCTTTTTCAGCCTATCAACTAAACGGAAGTAACTAGCCTACCTGACTAAGTAACTATAAATAATACCTACTTTTTAAAAGTAACGTGCCCAACACTGGTGAGAGTAACTAATAATATGAGAAACAGCTCACCTCAAATGACGGTCTTCTTCCAGCCCTTTTATCCAAGAAAACTCCACATTATGAAACTCCAGGCCTCTAGCTCCAAGTCGGACCGCAGTCCAAGTCGAGCTCTATCTCCGGTATTGATAGAGTTCAAGTTGTTGTAAGTTTTCACGAATTTAAGTGTCTCCAATACCATTTGCTTTTCTCTATGTTGCTCCATTTCGCCGAAGTTTGTTTCCAACAAGTTCTCAATCTCAACACTTCTTTCTTTCACCAGCTGATTTTGCTTTGGCGCTAATTTCCCAGGGTCACCGTCTGACGTAACTAACGTCATCACGTCATCGTCACGATTTCCTTTTCTTTAAAAAAAAAAGAAAGAAAGAAAAGGAAAATATATTCATTTATTGGTTAAATTTTCAACTACGCAAGCGCAATTGAATTATTTTATTTGGTTTTAAATAAAAAAAATAGTAAATAAACAAATCAAAAGATGAGAAGGGTTAGGTTAGGGTTAGGTTTTTTACAGTCTATGGTTAGGACGCCCCCTAGAGGTCGGAGGTTAATCGGCGAACTCCTGCTTATTCTCACCATGGATCTATTATAATAACCTACATCCATGGTTCTCACTAATAAATAAAAAAAGACACATTTTAAATTCAGGCTTTGCTTTATAAGTTAGACTAGGCTACCGTTAAAATCATATGACTGATATAATTTGATGCTTTGATGGGCACTGGGAAGTTTGTGTTTTGTTGTAGGGCTACTTATTAGGCTCGTTCGAGATGAACTGCGCCTCGTCTGGACGGTCGGCGAGAGCAGGCGGCAGCAGCAGGGGGTGGTGACAGAAAGCTGCAGTCAAGTCGGACAGTTTCCAGCCGCCGTCAATACAAACAGGAAGTCACCAAAGTATATATTTCTTATGCTGTACTGCAATTGTCCAATAAATAACCAATATATTTCTCAGGACATAAGTTTGACTCAGTGTGAATATTTTTTTTAAGCAGTAGGCCTACAACATGAGATTCATGTAATCTAGCATTATACAACAACACATAGTGTTTGCAGTCCTAACTAAGAGCCAATCAGCTCATGATCCGGTGCGTTTCCCATCATGCCCTGAGGCGTGCAGGCGGTAGCAGTCGGTGGAGAGCAACTGCGGCGCCTGGCTCTAAAAGCTGCGGCCGCCTTGATCTCGTGAGGTTATTGTTGCAGGCGCGTGCATGACGTCAGAGCAAGTCGGGATCAAGTCGGACACAAATCTAACCGGCATGCACTGTGCGTTGGTCACCGGCGATCGATTCTGCGCACGCCTGGCTCATCTCGAACGAGCCTATTGTCTTGTCTAAAGTAGGTACTTTATGTGTTTTTCTGAGCTTTCCCTTTAATGAATGTTCACAAACAGCAGGAAATCGGTTCATGCGTCAACATGTGTGTGTGCAGAGAGCTTCAACTCAGAAAACTGAATGTCAGCAAAAAGTTAGGTTTACTTTACAGTAGATAAGACTGTAAGCACCTGTCAGTTCTTCATTGGCATGAAAAATCAATACAATCTGATATTGAAATTTCACTCAAACTTCCAAATTATTGTATCATTCATTATTATTATCATTATTTTGGATATTCATCTTCTTTCTGTACTGCTATTTCAGCTTTCAGCATAACTCAAATTCCACTGGAACTGTAACATTTTGTTTCTGCTGGACATTTCACTTCTTTAACCTTTACCAAGAACAAGTCTAAAATGCTTTTTTGAAATACACCCCCTAATCTTCTCCAGGGACTGTGACAGTAAAATATTCAGAAAAGGACAGAGATATGAAAGGTCATCTGATAACTGCTGAGCAAGCAATGAAACAAGAGATTACCTAGAGAAATTTTTCAACATTGAGATTATGAAACAAATTTTGTTCTCACATTTCAGACCTGTGTTGAATGAACCCAATGCTGGCTGATGGAGCTCCTGTCATACTGTGGATCCTCCACCCAACTCTCTTTCTACTGTGGGAACTGTTTTGTCTCCTATCGGCCCATGCAATAAAAGCAAAATGGGAATTTTTTTAGGCAAAAGATGGGTCACAACCTCCCTCCCCTTCTCTACAGATGCTGGTCGGTTAATGAAGTAACAACAAATTGGGCCGCAGGCTAATTTGGAGTGGCGTTTCCTGGCCCCTCTTGGCCCATAGAGATGTGTTTCATTTTCTCTTATCAGTGATTCAGTCATGTGGATTTACGCATGGACGCCTCTGTCTCCCCCGATCGCTGTGCTAATGGAAACTTCGTTAATGTCATTAATCTACGGGCCGAGACATGTACTAAACGCGCATTTTGCTGTTTGTGCTCCATTTGTCAAATAATACTGCGAGTTTCCTTTATGCTAGAGTTTCTAGTCAGTGAAGCAACACAGCAGAAATGAGACAGGGGAGGCTTGGGTGATAGTTTGGTTTGGATTATTTAGATTTTTCAGGTGATATTAATCATTTTCTGGCTTCAAACATGAAGACTACAAATTCCATAGATACCCCCATCTGAAGACACTGGCAGCTTATAATATATAAAGTTAAAGAGTTTGTACTGTAAAACCACTGTGATCTGCATTCAGATTTGTCTTTCTTTATCTATCTACGTCCCCCTATGAAGTAGCTGCTACAGTATGAGACAGTCTGTAGCATCTTTCATTGCCCACTAAGCATAACAAGATGTGATCTGTGATTACGGCACAACGCTGAACTCTGATCTCTGCTGGCTGGAGGACACAAGTTCAACACAGTTACTCACAATTTAGCAGCCCGGATTAGATCAGAGGGCAAAATGCTCCTGCCAGGACGAATCCTCATCACGCTTGTTGTATACATATTCTCTATTAGGTAAATCAGTGTGTTTATATTGCAGGCAAATTGAGCGTAGCCACAAAAACCTGCCTCTGGGTGCTCAGAGTTGGGCAGGGACTCAAGCCTGGGTGTCAGAGAGGCTTGAGGTCAGAGCGGAGTGACTGTCATGAGAAGGGTCACCTCTTCAGTTGCACACTAACGCTTTAAAAGAATCACGACTTGTACGCCCCATGGAGTGAATCATCTTGCATTTGCAGGGATTCACAGATCACGAAGTGCCAGAATGAGACCGAAGTGCTTAGATATGCTAAACTACTCAAATGTCTCATTGAACAAGGTCTTTACCATTCACAGCTGCAGCTATACCTCCCCTATAGATTATACACTATGTGGTGATTCCCAGGGGGAAGCTACTTCTGAGGGAGCCAGGGGGTACACGGAAAGATGGTGAAGTAGTTTAGCTAATTAGAAAAACTAAAAATTAGGATAATAAAAAATATTTGTGTTGAGGAGGGAAATAGACACAGATAGGATTGCAATGGGTGTGACCTGTAGGTAACCTTGTGTAAGAAATTACATGCTGCAACCGAGAGAGCAAGAAAACTAGTTAGCAACTGAGCAATAGATGTTAAAACAGTTGAATCATCTTCTTCTACCACTTAAAACAGCAGTGGTAGGAATGGAAAGTGGAAAGTTGAGCCCCCACTTTTAAAGCATCACACAACTGTGATATTGAGACACACACATTAGATACACAACGACATAACTAAACATACAAAGGATTATAGTTCTTTATCTGCATTGTGTTGTGTTGCTACAGAGAAGCTTTTGCCGACAAATCATATTCTCAAGATGTAACGACATGTTTGTTTGGTATAAGCCCCAGCAAAATTCAGATGATACATTTTACATTTTGTAGTGAAAATGGTATTTTAATGGAAAATTATGCTTTTTGCATATCATGCAGCCTTAATTTAGTATCACATTGAAAGTTCCTACAGCTTAAGATGACCTCTTCAGTTTGCTTGTTTTGTCTGATCTGAGTTATAAAGCCAGATCATTTTCAATATGTAAAGACTTTTAACAAAGAAAAGTAGCAGAACTTCACATTTGAGAAGTTGGAATCAACTAATTTGCCATCTTGATGAATAACAGAAATTATTATGATATCACGATGCATGTATTTTTGGTTCATATTGCTTTTATACACTTACTGTTTATTTCTCTGCATTGAATCTGGGTGAGAAGTAACTTACATGACAAAATCAAAACCTTTGCTTCAATCCATCATTCATTAATAAAAGTTTATAGTGTTGTTGACACTTGGGTAAAATACAGGGCTCTTCCCAAGGAACTGGGCCAACACATTCTTCACCCAGGCAGTGAATAGTTGAGTCACTCTCTGGCTCTGATGCTCTATTCATTCAGAGCAAATGACAAAAAAATGTCTTAATGAAGAGATAAACTAAGTGTGTGGACTCACTGGCGGCAGTGGGGCCGGAGCTAGCTGACCATGTGTTTCCTGTCCAGTCTGGGGTCAGGAGCGCAGTAATTAGGAAGATGCTAATGGGTCTGACAGTTCTGAGTCCTTAGAAAGCTTGAAACGTCGCTTCAATTAGACGGCACCCTGAAGACGTCTTGTGTGGCACCGTCATTCATTCGACTCAGAGGTTGAAAACACAACTGTGCTCGGCCTGAATCCACATAATAGTGTTTTTTTTTTTTTTTTTTACTAAAGCCTCACACCCATGACTCACCTATGAACTCTAGTTTTTCATCACTAGTACATCAACACCTTCAGTTCTTTCTAAACTGAGCTTACCAGATTCTAAACATATATGTTTATTCATGCAGATTTTAAAATCCAACATTATTTCCTGCTTGGTTGATCGACATTTTTGATGGCCGCATGCTCACAAAGCCACTTTAATGTTGTCATTAGTTATGCTTCTCTGGTGGCCAAAAGATGGATCCTTAAGTCCCAGGGTCCAATAGGGTTGTATATGAATGGTTGGGGGAGATAAACTACATCAAATAAATGAACGAAAGACTCATTCACTGATGGAAGACGGAGGAGCAAAAGTCTGTTAATTAAAAATATGAAAATGAACAAAATCTCTGACACACTTTTGGGCCCATCTGAGCACAGTAATTTTCTCTCCACCTTACAGGAACTTATTTAATTAACAGGAAGCTGAAAAGTAGCCGAAACCGTTTTCTGGTTTATTTTCTTGAGCCTGATCTTTTTGTGTTTTGTTTTTTTTCCCCCTTTTTTTTCCTCAACTGAAATTAATAATTTGATTTCATATAAATGCCAAGACATATTATTCATAATTCCTTTTCACTTGGTTACTGTTTCATGACAGTCGTTCCCAAGTATTATTCATTTCTCTCGGTTTTCCAAATGAAAACACGGCCTTATTTGGAGGTTGCCTTTAAAGTAAAATTGACATTCAAGCCTCTTGTATAACGGGATGCTCAATGGCAAATGGTAGTTTACCTGTGGATGTGAAGATATGAGGTCAAGAGCTATTTAAAGGTAGAATTTTAAAACATTATAGCGTTGATGGAAAAGAGGCCTACTTTATACAAGCAGAGATATTATGTAGAACACAGTGTTTGGAGGTCGATCGAGTGTAAAGTTATGGTTATATTGGCATTTACCTGACAGGCCTTTACGTACTTAGTATCTACATATAAATGTAAGTAATATATGTTTTTCTTGTATTCAGACAACATCCTAAGCTTATGTATTTTGTTTTTCCTTTATTAAGGAAAGGTGTGTATTCTATAGACATGCTGCTATGGGGAGGAATACATGTGTGTGGGTGTGTACAAGCCTGTAAATGTCAGTTTTTATGTCCTTTCTTTTAAAGAAAAAATTGTTATATCCAAATTTTAAAGAAAAGGGAGGAACTGAATTTGTAAGAATGAAATCGGTCCAGTATGAAAGTGAAGATACTGTTTCATTTCCCTTCTGACGCAAAACCATAAAATGAACAACACATAAGACTGAGGGCAAAGATTCAACAAATGGCAACCTTAATTTTCAAAACATTCATAATTCACCCTTTTCATGCATTTGAGTGGTGTTGTGTTGTGTAGCCATTATATATGTATTTCTCATCTACGTTTATATATTGTACCCCTGTATAAAGCGCCAAAACATGTTCTACGGACAGATATAATAAAGTTTGTGCTATCTCCACCATCTGAATGTATGAGTCACAGTGTTTGGTTTATAGTTATTGTGACATGTGTACTCTATAGGACCACTATTTTTCCAATGAGCCTAACCTATCAAAATAAAGTACACAACAGAATGCAGCCTCTATTAATGTTATAAGTAACACTTGTGTGGTTTTTCATTTGAAAATATGCAAACGGCCTATATCACCTTGTTGTAATGGTTTTATTTTGAAGGATCACCGTCAGTAAGTCACTCTGTCAGAGAGGATTTTGGAAGCAGCCAGAGATTAAACTTGAATCTATGTGTTGTTTTAATAAGTACAGTATATTACATGTTGCAAGCGGGGCTAAAGCTGCATTCTGAATAAAATGCAGCCACTACATTGTTGTGCCTCGGTATAAAATGATCAGCTGCTATTGATCAATAATTTAGACAAGTGCCAGATTATTGACAAGGAGACAAAATATGTTGGGCCGGCTGTGTTTGAGAACCCCACCCCCCACCCCACCCCACCCCATCCCATACACTCAATCAGTGGAACAGAAATTGCTCCATGGTATATATAAAAACACAGCGATGTTTCTTTCCCCCCCTGCAGATCAATGCTAATTGAAGTCCTACATGATGAATGTAGCCTGAAACGTTTAACCCACTGACTGCTGAACAGCAACAAGGATGGGCCACTGAGCACTCGAGATGTTTTTATGCTGATTATTATTGTTGAAGGTGTGACTGAGAAGTTAAAGCTAATTGTTATAATTCCTTTTATGAAGCAGGGACATAAGAGCATTATCTGTTTTTGCACCGTTTGTTATTTTAAGGAGGCAAAGTCCTGGTTCCACATGGTCTTTGCTCCTAGATTCTTGTTTATTTTTGCTTAAAAACGTCAGAGAAATCTCAAATACTTTGGTTAAGTATGAGCAACTACGGCATGACGCGCCTCATGAATTGAAATTTCAAGATTTACTTTATAACTAACGACACTGTGATGTCTCCTCGGAGGCACACCGGTACAATATGATGATCAGCAGCACACAGCTAACAGAAGGAAGCCGGTCGATCCCTGAAGCCCTCCAAAGGCAACTCTCTGTTGGTGCAAAGTCGGCTTGTGGACAGCACGCAGCAGATGGGGTAAACCATGCCATCAAGTGGAAAATAGACCTGTTGTGTTGTCACAGAGACAAGTTACAATATAGTCTGCCCATCAGACCACCAGAGAGAAGAGTGAGAGGGATTTTTTAACACCTAGCTGCTGCAACAAGGGGGGACACGTGCTTTCTCACTGTGCAGTCACTGCATCAGGTGGTAACAACATCACAAAGCTTATGTTTCTCTCTACAACCTGTCAAACCGCTCGAACATTAGTCTTTTCTCAGAACCTCAAAGCAAAAGATCCATGGCCTCTTGATAAAATTGTGACAGTGGATGCTGGTAGCCTATATTTAAAAAAAAAACAGACTGTTTCCTGGATGTATAGTGTAGTTTAGATAGAAGTAATCCAGCCTCTCAAACAGACAACAGGATTAAAACAGACACATTTCCTGACTCGTTGCTGCCACCTTGTGTCACTGCTGAGCAACATCTTTGCCAGGGTTAGTAAAGCATTTGTGTCTCAATGAGATTGAGAGTGAAATCCTCTAAAAACAGCAGCTGCTTAACCCAAATCATTTGTTAACATCAGTTTTTTTTTAAACTTATTGATCAAAGTGCCATCCACCTGCAATAAAAGTAAACAAAATGTCCCAATAATCCATTACATCCCAGTACTTTTATGCGTCCTTACAGAGGAAAACTGATGGTCTTGTATTTTACAATTTAATACTTATATAATTCATATTCTGCATTACAGGGAAAACAGCATTTCAACACATGTATTTTTTTTGTTTGTTACAAAATTCCTTTCAAAGGCTTAAAGGAAAAAAGTCATCATAAATCCCTATGCCTATCTCACACATGAATTTGGTAGATGCAGATTTAAAGGTTGCTTCTTCCATACCAAAATGAATATACATTCCAAATTGCCCCATTAGTGTGTTGCTATACAGAGAGTTTTAGTTTAACAACTTCTAACACACAGGGAACTGTTGAAAAACTGTTGCCGATGAGCTGTGTGGATGATCCTGAGGAGCCAGGACATTGATTCTGGAGGACACATGGTCAGCAGTGATGGCAGGCAAAAAGTCTCAGTAGTGGAGAAAATAAAACAAATGACTAGTGGTGAGTGAGTGAAAACTGTGGGGCACTGGGTGAGGAGATGATCCTTTAAGGTGGCACACACACATGCAAAATGAAATGTTTAATTAAACTCAAACGTGTTTGAATGTTTCTAAATGAAACATAAGATAACAGTTTTGTTTTTTCACGTCATATATATATGTATATATAAAGTACCAATAAACCAATAAACCGTACTTTGGTTAAAATCGCTTTTCTAAAAACCAACATTATTTCATCAAAAAGAAAAAGTGCAGCCATATCTTTTGGATACGAGGCAGCAGTTCTTCAAAGTACATGGCTTTCTTCAGTCATTTACAGATGTGGCGTTATTTTCAGTCCCGCCTTTAATATGAATCTTTGATTTTTTTTTTTTTTTTTGTCCTCATTATTTAGCTGCACAATCGTGAGTGCAATGTCCATGTGATGCAGCTGCGAGTGACTGCTGTTATGAAGACACCTGTAATGAAAAGAGGTAAATGTTTACAACTGATTGATTGTCACTGATATTATCTGTTTATTCTAGTGATAAATTTCCTGCTGTTGAGTTCTGACCCCGTGGGTTCTGGATATAAATTTGTCATGAGCTGGTAAAGTAGATATATTGCTGATATCACCCACCTGTGTTGGGCAGATAGATGTCCCTTTGGTTATATCTGCAGATTGATAAAGGGAGCGAACCCCAGCACATCCTGAAGCAGCACCAGAGCCCTCTGTAAGGGCGGCTCGACGTCTATCACAACGTTGCGCTTCCGTAGAGGATCGAGACTGCACTCCGTCACGTTGTGGCAGTGATTCACCTTCAGGGACTGCAGCTTTGGGCAGTACTCTGCAAGAGTCCTGTGAGCACAGCATGCGCAGGATATTACGGACGGCTGCACGTGAGGTGATGCGTGTCAAAGTTAGTTGGATTGCATTTGAAAAACAACATATACTGTACCTGATGGACTGGTTTCTGACCCTCAGGCAGCCTGTCAGGTCCAGCTGCTCCAGGCCCCTGCAGTTCTTGGCCACCTCCTCCACCGACTCATCGGTGACGTTGGCGTTGACCGCCAGAGATAGAGACCTCAACTTCGAACACTTCTTGGCCAGGTAGCAGATGGCGTCGTCCTTGAGCTGGCGGCAGGCGGTGAGGTCGATCGACTGCAGCCCCCCGCAGTGGTCAGCCAGGCTGCGCAGGGACAGGCTGTCCACCCACTCGCAGTGCGCCAGGCCGAGGTGCTGGAGGTGCGTGCAGCTCAAGGACACGGCCACCAGGGAGTGGCGGGTGAGCCAAGCACACCCGCTCATGTCCACTCTCTGCAGATGCTGGTTCTGGCCGAAAACTGGCAGCAGCTCCTTGTCTGTCACCCAGTCTGAACAGTTCTGAAGCGACAGGCTCTGGAGAACCTTGTTGTCCTTTAACATGGAGCAAAATGCTTCCTTGGGAATACATGGTCCAATCTGTGATATCACACGGCAGATGGCAGAATTCATCACATTATTGCAAATATCATGGCTGTCAGTACATATGTATACAGTGGGGAAAATTAGTATTTGATCCCCTGCTGATTTTTGCCTTCATTTCACTTGATCAAAAGAAAATTAATTCATCGTCTTTATTATTTCTGGATTTTTTTGTTGATATTCTGTCTCTCTCTGTTAAAATAAACATACCATAAAAACTATAGGCTGTCTATTTCTTTGTGGGGGAGTAAACTTACAAAATCAGTAGGGGATCAAATCCTTATTTTCCCAGTGTACATAAACACACACATATGATGACTGATGGAATATATATATATATATATATATATGATTTCTATGGAAAAAAAACACATTTTATCTTTAAACGTCTATATATTTCTTCTTGCCTTCTATAGATACTATCATGTTATAACTTGTATATGTATAATACAAGTTATAACATGATAGTATAGTATCTATAGAAGTCATAGTCACATAGTCAAGTCAAAGTCAAGTTAGTTAGAAGTCAAGTTAAAGAACTTCTTCGTTCTTCTTACTCACTAATATGTCCTACGATGGGTTTTTTTCTTACTGTGAAGGATGTGTGCATGTGTTCTATGTATTATGATGGTATTTAACTGTATTCTTACTGTGATGGATGTGTGCAATGTAGCGGCCTGGCCCCAAGACGAGTTTCCCTTCACGGGACAATAGGCTATATCTTAACTTTAACTTACTATTATTGCATTATTATAATACTATTGTATGTAGGAGTTTATTTGAGTGTTATACTTAATCCACACATCTGTTTCCTGCCCCTTATGGAGGTCCAGGTCAGGTTAATTAATGTGTTATATTGCAGATGATTAGAATAATAACTGTAATTCATCGATTACTGTTAGCCTTGTTTTCCATTACTGCATTGCATTATACAAGAACAACTTGGACTTAAAAACAACTTACCGGGGACAGATCAAAGGTCCTGCAGTTGGCCAGGTACACCTGGATGAGGCTGTGGAACTGCTTGCTCACCCTCTGCAGGCTGACCAGGTGCTGCAGCGGCAAATAGCATAAAATGTGCGGAACCAGCACATCTTCCCAAGGCAGGTCCAGTAGATGACATCTGCTGAACAAAATGCAAATGCACAACCTCTGCGTTTTTACACAGCTGAACTTTGACACTGCATGCATGCAATGGTTTATGATGCGGGGTTTAACAGAAAACAATTACATGTTAGCTTTTCTTTTTTTGGCTTTGACTGGCACTTTAACAACGCAGCGGATACATTACATTAGCAGGCATTTTATATCCGACTCGCCACGGTGATACATGAGCCGAAGTCAGCTGCCACAAATAAATGGGACAGATCCATTGCTCAGGGACTTGGATGTTGTTGCTATCGCTGTTAGCAGAGGAGCTAACCTACCGGGGGCCACCGATCCAGCTGTTTATTAATTAAACACACTCCGTTTTAAAAGGACACTTACGTTCGCGTCTTGTCTTCTTCATCCATTATGAGCTCAGTATATTATACAGAGTCTTTCAGGACGTATTGTTGAGAACATAAACGCAAAAGCAACGTATCTCCCATTAGCATCTTGCAGGCGTTTGAGGTGTTGTCCAAAACCCAATGCTGCCTTCAGGTACTGTCGGGAGAATCTGAGAAAATTCAGGAAAAGCACAGCGCTGTCAATTTGACAACATGTAGGCTAATGTTGTTTTGCTAAATTACAAGATAGGCTAATAGTAAGATAACTCACACATAACATACATTTACAAATACCACACCCTAAAATAAAAGTGTTATAAGACAAAAAGATACAATGACTGATAGCCTACTCAACTGCCTGAAAGTTAGGCTACAATAGAGGATGGTAACTAAATTTCGCCTTTAAACAAAACAAAAACATTTTTGTACAACAAAAAATAAAATAAACAAACAACAACAACAACAAAAAAGAACATACGAACTGATGCGAAATGATGTTATCACTGCTTTGTGGTCTAATTATTGTCCCATTAATTGCGTTGGCAGGCCTAAAGTAGACAAATTATAAACCACTTGAGTTGAATAGTGATGAATAAAACCCAAATTCCAGCAAAAGTGCGACTTAAGCACGTCTAAAACTCTAGTCAAGTCTAATATTATCAAGGATGGGAGCGTTAACGGTGAACAAGTGAACGCAGCAGTTCTAATTTTCCGGGTATACGTCAATGATCACGTTAAAGGCAATTTACATATTAGTCTTCCAGAAGGATTAACATAAAATAACTCTTTTATGTATCATGGAGACCTTCTGTTACAACAATAGATGTAAATTTGCAAACATTGTTGGTTTCCTAATGATTTTTTAAAACTCTAAAACTTTTTAATCTTTGTTGACACCAGTAAATAGATCATAATAGCTGGTGAATTTTGCAGAGATCATGAAAGGTCAGTGCTGTAACTTTAAGCCATGGTTTAACTACAAAATATAAATCATTATTTTGTATAAAGAAACAGGGGTGTATTCCTATAGGCTACATTAGATTAGACGTTTTGTATGTCAGTTGTGTGGAGAATTTTTTTGCAGCAAAATAATGCAGGAAATGTCATGTTTATCTTGAATAATTTCCAAATCCCAATCAACTGTCACCATTTTAACTACTACTCTTCCTGGTGTACATGTGTTGAAACAACTGACCACCCTGCCAGCTCACCTCTGCCCACAGGAACAATGTGATCAGTCATGCTGAACAATTGCTGACCCATGAGTTATGTCTCGGTGAATGAGATGAGCCAACAGGATAGCTGAGTGAATACTCATTCTTGACTGACTACAGTCCCTTACACAAGCTAGAGTACCAGCATGGAGAATAAATCAGTCTATGATTTCTCTGCTGAGACCCTGGATGGACAGCCGGTTCCGCTCGGTAGCTACAGGGGGAAGGTGCTTCTCATCGTCAATGTTGCCACCTTCTGAGGGTCAACAATAGAGGAGGTAATAATCGGGGAGAGCACCTGATTGATTGCATCCTGATCATATAATCTCATAACACATAACCCGTGCTGTCATTTTTATTGGAGGCATTTTGATTTTGTGTTCCATGCTTCCTCAGTACCACCGACTGAATGCACTGATGGAAATGTTTGGTGACCTCGGCTTTACCGTCTTGGGCTTCTCCTGCAACCAGTTTGGTCTTCAGTCACCTGGTAGGTATATAGGCTACACTGAGGCCTCTGACACACACGTGACTGTACATTGACCTGCTGGTATCTGGAGAAACACTGGACCGTTGCAGCAGTTCCACCAAAAAGTTTGTGCTCTTCATTTGTGATCTTTGGAACTAAAGTATATACAGTAGGTAAACTAGATCCACCTGCAGTAGCAAAGAGTTGTTTATGTGATGAAACAGCAGGAGTCTCTTGAGTCTCAAGCCAATTTTCTACATTATATTTGAAGTATATACTGACACTTTTCTTTTGAGAACGATTTTGAATACCTTTATAAGTGAATGTATTTACACTGATGCTTTTATGTGAACTTAAAAGAATAGTTCACCCAAAATTCAAATTGCACTCATTATCTACTCACCCTCATGTCGACTAAGGGCTGGGAGAAGTTTCAGAGTTATCCGTGGCTTCTCTGGGTTGGAACAATTTCTCATGTTGAGGCTTCAATACAAGACGGACATTACATACGAGCAGCATGGAGGTATTTGGATGTTTTTTGGTGTGTCTTTTTGTTACGAAGACAGTTGGTATCCATTTGCAACCGTTATATTGACATGCACTGCTACGCCGAGACCCAGAGAAGCTATAGATAACTCTGAAACTTCTCCCAGCCCTTAGTCGACATGAGGGTGAGTAGAAAATGAGTGAAATTTCAATTTTGATAATTCCTTTAAGCATCTGAACACCTGGTTTACAAGCTCACGTGCATTTAACAAGTTGTATGCTATCACGTAACCATTATAGTTTTTGTTATACAACACGTGAGTAAAAACTTTATTTCACTTTTATTTTTTGACAGAGGTCAATCATGAAACCCTCAACATTCTCAAGTATGTGAGACCTGGTGGAGGGTTTGTGCCAAAGTTTCCTGTCTTTGCCAAGGTTGAGGTGAATGGATTGAATGAGGAGCCTCTATTCACCTTTTTAAAGGTAGCGTGTTTTATTTATTAGACTGATGGATGATATTTTGGGTCACATTGCATTTTTTTTGTCATCAGAAATGCAGCTGTTGCAACTCAACTTTCTGTTTCACCCCAGGAATCTTTGCCCTTTGTGAACCCTGTGATTGGAGATATGAAGAAATTCTACTGGTCACCGCTCAATGTCAATGACATTCGGTGGAATTTCGAGAGGTTTCTCATTGGAGCAGATGGCATACCCTTCAAAAGGTAACGTTATGGACCAAAAAAATCAAAAGACACTCCATTTTGGGTATAGCCATAATTCCTCTGTTTTCCTTTTTCCTGCAGGTATGACCTTCACTGCCCCATGGAGAAAGTGGAGCAGGACATAGCAGAACTTTTGTGATTGAGTCTCTTCAGTGTACCACTGGTGGCAGAGTGACGATCCCCCAGAAAATGCACGTGTGCACCTGAGCTGGATCTGATGCGGAGAAGAACAGGACTCGGAGCTTCAGTGCATTCACTCTGAGAAACGTTCCCTTCAGCCACGGGAGGAGTTTTCACTAATGAGATGGGATCTTATCCTCAAAATAAATAAAAGACTGTAAAAGTATAACCATCAAGTAGTTGTGGTTTTTGTTGTCACACCTGATATTAATATATCATTGTAGCATATTAAAAACCTTTACTTAAGTAGAGGTGTCATTTAAAGTCCTTAATTCAAAATCCTACTAAAAAGTTTATCAACAAATGTTCTTAAAAGATCCAAATATCAACCAACCCAGGGGTCAGCATCCTTCAAGAGGTCAAAAGAAAAATCTGAGGGGTACTGAGATGAATAACTGGAGAAATGAGACAAAAAGACAAATCAGAATACACTAAGCTGTAATCATGCTCTCACTTTTCTTCCATTGTTTCTTGTGTAATGTTTGAAATAAAGTCACACGAGAGATCTGACTTGTTTACACTGCTAATGCATCTTGTAGCCTAATGATAATCTTTTCAAATTCATTATTTGAAATGCTTATCCATTTTTTTTCACTGGAGCACATAAAATTTAAGGAGTGCAATTAGAAAATGTATAGGGGCGCACAATGTAAATCAACTTGCAAAGCAAATATTCACATTTCCTTTTCTTTCATGATCCTCACACACATTGGCCTGTCACCTGTAATAACAGATTACAAATTCCCCCAAATACAAAAAACCCAGCAAATGTAGGCTATGTTATCCATTATTCACACTTAATACAAACGCGTATGATAGGACAATCAAAATAAAATTGGTCCTTATGTCGACCCGTACTTTCACTCTTGCGCATGCGCATTTCTTCCTCTGTCAGACGGCAGCAGCCAGCCAGTAAACATGGCTGGTGTTGGTTTCCGACAGTTGGCCTTAGCTGTGTCTAAGGCGAGAGGGCCCGGTGTTTCAGCTCTTCTTTCGGGAAGCAGAGCAGGTCTGCAGAGTGTAATCATTTTTTAGTGCGTGGCGTGATTAATATATGTGGAGAAGTGTGTCAAAATTAAAGTTTACAGCCTCGAGTGGACGTAACCTTGACATGCTAATGCTAGCTTGTTGTGCGATACTCTGAATGAGAGTTGAAGCGGCCAGAATAACATTGTTGTTTCTCCGTTTTATTCGCGTTAAGATTTCTCAACTAAGACTTATTAATTCACATGTGTACTAAATATAATGTATTTGTGTTTTTTCAGCCTCTGGTGTGTCAAAGGATGGTCTGCCCGGTCCATTCCCGACGACCCCAGAGGAGAAAGCCGCTGCTGCAAAGAAGTACAGCATGAGGGTTGAGGACTATGAACCGTATGCTGACAAAGGAGAGGGGTGAGCTTTATATTTGGAAAAAGTCTGTCATGCATGGTAATCGGTGCCACTAGCAAAAAGGCAATGTGTACAGGATGCACTGCTGCAGCATTAAGGATGGTGGTAGTGTAGGAAAATATAGCAGATTGGCAGCCATCATATCATCCACCTGATATGCTGACATGATAAGATTATGTGACTGAGTTAGTCTATAATGTGCTATACTGTGTTGGGTGTGTAAGGTATGTGACCTATAATTAGATGAAACTGGCACAGACCTGCTCCACCACCATGAGCAACCTGTTCCTTTAATTATTGTAAAGGTAATCATTTGCTGTCGTTATGTCTTTGTAGATATGGTGACTATCCAAAGCTGCCAGATAGATCTCAGCATGAGAGAGACCCTTGGTATAAGTGGGACCATCCTGACCTGAGGAGGAACTGGGGAGAGCCGGTAAGATACTGATGACTTTATTCATCACTGCTGAGATTATTCATTTTAGCACAGCACAACGTATTTTACGTATTTTTCATATGTACATTTCTTATGTACATAAACAACGCCATATTCTAGACAACAACTGCAGAAGGGTCCTTGCATCGAGGTGGTAATGGGTGCAGGCCATGCGTTGTTGTTGTTGTATATGATCAGTGATAAGTAATAAGTAGAAGAAAAAACTCAAATTTGCAACATGTAATCTGTGAAATGTGTCAGTTTTCAACATGGGCATGTGTTTCCTCTTGCCCACTCTGTCATGTTTCTCTGAAGTTTGTCAGCAATAAACTTAAACTCTCAAATGTTAATAATGGTACTTGCTTCAAATATCCACAGTCAGCCAGACAGTATCAGTCCTCTGTACTATAATATTGCTGAGAGTGCTTGAATTCACAGAAGCGTTGTTTTCTCTACATAAGGCAGGACCACTGTAGAATGATCATTTATTTCAAAATAAATGGATGTTACAGTATGACGGCTCTTTAATCAGCGATTGCTCTCTCTATGTGTTTAGATGCACTGGAATTTCGACATGTTCATCAGGAACCGTGTGGATACATCTCCCAGCCCTGTGTCGTGGTCCACAATGTGCAAGCATCTGTTTGGTTTCCTTGGCCTCATGCTGGCCCTGTTCTACCTTGGGGAGAAGATGCCAGCCTACCAACCTGTTGTAAGTACAGATCAAGGCCTCAAGCGCACCATGCTGGCTTGGGAAACTATTAAAATAGGATTTGGGCCACACAAAAATAGCTGAAAGCATCTAAATAGCTTGCTCTTTTTCCTTTTTTAGTCCTAAGATTATATGCTTTCTTTTTCTTTTTACCTTCTCTGTGTTTTTTGGTCATTCAAGTTCTGAACTGTGAGTAATCAAATAAACTATGAGAAAAATGTAGAATAAGTTGAATCTTCAATTTGTTAATATGGAAATGCAGTGTGTATAGTATTTCTAAAGGTTCATACTTTTACTATACAGCTGTGTTATTATACAAGTGATGATACTGCTATGTTGTTGTACTTTTTTGTGCATGTGTGCAGCAGTAGGAGCCGTTCACAAAATGTTTTTAGATATAGCAGAATATTCAGTGGGTAGGAAATATCATTCCTTTGTTTCTCAGTTTCTGCAAGTATTTCAAAACATAGACTTACAAAGTTTTCCAGACATCATGGAAAACTGAACCGATGGAGTGTGATTGATAACAAAATGGCTATTTGGGAGGTAGTTATTTCCTGCAAGTTGGAGAATTTCCATGATAAACTTTCGGGACACCTGTACATCTGTTTAGTTAGTATGTGGTTACAATGCCAGGATGATTTTTAAAATAAAAAACTGTTAAGTGAACATGTGTTGAATAATTTGAGTATTTATCGTATCAACAGAGAAAATGTTTAGTTTTGAAAGATATTTTTTTCATTAATGCATGTCTTTTATTTCCCAGGCTCCTAAACAGTATCCCTACAACAACCTGTACTTGGAGAAAGGAGGTGACCCTGAGAAACAACCAGAGGAAGTCAAAAATTACGAAATCTAACCATTGAAAACTGGTTCTACTTGTGTATATACTATATTTCCCTGTCAAGAATAAAAACTAATGTTAACAGTTAAATTGTTCGGAGTGTCTGTTTCTTTTTTGTATGTGGAAGTAATATAAAGAGTTTCTGACCTCTCACAGATAAGTGTGAAAGCCCATTTCTGCCACTTGATGGGAAAAAAAGTAAATGCTGTAACTCAAAATGAGATACTTTATTATATTTTTGACTTAATATCTCATTATTTTGAGAAAGCAATACAAACATATTATTTTAAGAAAGTATTTCATTATTTTGAGAAAGTACCTCATTATTTTGACTTGGTATTTCATTTTGAGAGAGTATTTAAAAAAATAATGAGATACTAACTAATTATTTTGAGAATTGATCTCAGTATGTTGACTAAATAATGTTATGACATTATTTTGAGAAAGTATCTCATTATTTTTTGACGTAGTATCTCATTTTGAGAATGTATCTCAATGAGATACTAACGCATTATTTTGAGTTATTAGAAAGAAAGAAATGGGCTTCCACAGATAAGATAGCTTCACTACAGGTAGTTTTATCTTTGGTGGGGTTAAGCTGCGGCACGGGGGTTACCTCCGGCCACTTGAGAAATGGTCTGTGCGGGCCACCGTAGCGCAGTGACAACACAGCACAGCACTTTGGTCGGGCTCAGCCTGTGGCTAAGCTGTTAGCTCTTACTAAGTAGCGTCCAAGCTTGATGTGGATGCGGACTGTCAGGCTGTAATAAACAGTTGACGTGAGTTATTTTTAAATTCATATGTCGTTTTTATTCTATATTTTCTGGGTTTGAATTCGCCTGATGTAAATATATTTCTGTTGAATATGAATACAAGAAGGGTGGTGGCTGTTAACTAGCATGCTCGGCTACGGTTATAGTCTGGGATTAAATGGCTGGGGGGGGCGAAATGTCATGTTATCCGGCTTCTAGCAATATTATGTGACATTATCCTAATACCAAAGCATGTAACAGAAACTGGGGAATAACTTCAAACTAATAAAGTGACAGGTAAAACCAACAGTCAACCTGTGCACTATGTTAAAAGATGCTAATGGTAACTGTTAACTGTGCTTGTAGCCGTGACGGATAGCTTTGCGATATACAAGCTTTACAAAGTGGCTCGACTACAACTTAATGCAGGTAAATTGCCGATTTTCTACGAAATCTACAAATGCCAGGTTAACATGAAACACCGGCATTACAGACAGTTTGTTGTGTCAATCGATAGCTACCTGGGGAAAACGTTTAGGTGAGTAACCGCTAGCCACTTTTTTCAGGAAATAGTCAGAGTTGGGCTGACAGTAAGGGTGACTCCCTGTTACAGGCAAGTTGAGCCAAAAGTAGGAAAATGTAGAGCTTTGTGAAGCCTTTAATTGTCCAGTTAAGAGATACTCCAGTGACGATACTAAGTGAAAAGCTTTGATGATGATTGAAACTCACAGTATGATTTGTGAAACCTTGTGAAAAGGTTTCTCCTCCCGTCTGCAACACACGAGAGGCCAGGTCTAAACCAAAAGCCACATCTCTTTGATTTATCAAATATGGGCTAGGTCAACATAGAATATGTGCAAATTGTTTAGAACTATTCGAGTAAATGCAGGTATACAGTAAAACTGTCTTTAACAGTCACTCTTGTCTGTTATCAATGTTCATGTGTAATAGGTATAAATGTTGATCCTTTTAAGAGATTTACTTGTTTGTCTGTATTGTTATCAGAATGGACTAATGCAAAGTGAAACTGGTATTTTGCTTTACATGACAGTAAGTACAGGTTTTTAATGTGAAAAAAGAGTGTAAAGGCTTTCCCCCCCTCTTTTGATCACTGTGCGTAACACCCCTTTTTATTTGACTCACAAACTTAGAGCGAAGTTCAGTGCTGTATTGACTCATCACTATTTGACCCTTCTAATGCCAAGAAATATTTTACCTTGATACATTAGTGTCCGATCGTCTGTCCAGGACTTGAAACTTGTAATCAGAGGAAGATGAGACTGAAGGAGATCCAGAGGACTGCCCACCAGGCGTGGAGTCCTGCAGGACACCATCCCATCTACCTGGCCTTAGGAACGTCAGCACAACAGCTCGATGCCTCTTTCAACACCACAGCTGCCCTGGAGATATTTGAGGTGGATTTTTCTGACCCCTCTCTGGACATGCAGCTAAAGGGGTCTTTACCGACCTCAAACAGGTAAAGTGAACAGTGACAACATTGTTCAGTCCAGAAGTAGAAATCATGCAACACGTTTGAAACATCTGCTTCAGCACTTCAGGATCAGCAATTCAATTCAATTCAATTCAATTCAATTCAATTCAATTCAATTCAAAGAACTTTATTTTTCCGTTAGGAACTTCATTTGCGGAAAAGTGTCAGTGCAAATTTAAACAAGATAAATAAGCAGATAAATACATATAGATAAATACAAATGTTAAAAAGTTAAAAATACAAAACAAATGTTAAAAAGAGAAGGACGCACACACACACACACACACACACCCTAGCTAGCACACACAAGCCAGACCAGGTCAGCTGTTCAGTAGTCTGATCGATGATGGTACAAAACTTGTCATGGCTCTCTTAGTTTTAAAAGTGAGGGATCTGTATCTCAGGCCTGAGGGTAGGAGACTGTAATGGCTATGTAGTGTGTGTGCAGTGTCTGAAGCTATTTGAAAACCTTTTTTGCTATGAGTCATTTGGTCTAAATAACTTATTATATTTCTTCAATACAATAGGTTGCACAGTATTGTATGGGTGAACTTTGGAATGGGAGCAGATGGTACCGGTGGGAGAGTGGTTGCCGGCAGTGAAAATGGCGCATTGACTGTATATAACCCAGAGGAAATAATGAACTCTGGAGCAGACGCAGTCGTGGGACAGTCTGACAAGCACACAGGACCCGTCCGAGCCCTCGATTTCAACCCTTTTCAGGTAAATTCGCCTCTGTCCTATACAGAAGTTCTTCTCTTTCCTGGCTCTGTGGAACTCATTTATTAATCCTATTGACTACTTCTTCCTTCAGAATAATCTCCTCGCATCAGGAGCAAACGATTCAGAGATATACATCTGGGATCTAAACAACTTAACCAGTCCAATGACACCAGGAGCAAAGTCACAGGTTTGTCTGTCGCAAGGAATGAGTCGACATATTTTGATCTGGCCCCATTTATTTTTTGCTAAAAATAGAAACCACAGTTCACAAGAGAGAGAGCTGTGTTTCTTTATTTGTAGTTTAATGTCTGAAAGTGACAGTTTAGTTTGTAGTTTCCCTTTCATGTGCTGTTGTGTATGCAATTGCTGTTAGATAATGAAGGCAAAGATGTTATATTTTCTTCCTAAAAGTTTCACGCAAGCCTCTCTCATTAGTTTCTAAAACTTGATTTAAATCAATATTTAGATGGCACAGACTAAAATACTTTGAATATTAGGGTTTGCTCAAACTAGCATGATCTCAGGAAGTTTTTTTTAACATCTTCTGTCTTGTTCTTTTCAGCCTGCTGAAGACATCAGTGTCGTGTCCTGGAACAGACAGGTTCAGCACATCCTGGCCTCTGCCAACCCCAGTGGGAAAGCAGTCGTGTGGGACCTGAGGAAGAATGAACCCATCATCAAGATCAGTGACCACAGCAACAGGGTTGGTGGCTTTAAAACTTTGAACAACAAATCTCTTATCTGTCCTGGATTAATAAGACGGCTTGTTGGCCACATTTCGCACAGCAATCAATGCACAATGTGACCACTGTCCAGTCAAATTACAAAACAATAGATCTGTTATCAATTGTTGTCTTGAACTTTTAAGAAATAGCATTCATTTTGAGGATCTTTTTCATTCATTCTCATCCTTTGTGTGATTACAGATGCACTGCTCAGGAATGCTCTGGCACCCAGATGTGGCCACCCAGTTGGTGCTGGCCTCTGAAGATGACCGGCTGCCTGTCATCCAGATGTGGGACCTCCGTTTTGCCACCTCGCCTCTTAAAGTCCTAGAAAACCACACGAGGTGAAGCTTTAAAAAAGTTTGTGTGTTTGTACTCCTGCTGCTGTTTGTTTGTCTTGCCGGATATACCGTATTTATCCTGTTGTATTTTCCTACAGGGGAATTCTGTCCATATCCTGGAGCCAAGCTGACGCTGAGCTCCTGCTGAGCAGCGCTAAAGACAACCGGATCCTCTGCTGGAATCCAAACACCGGAGAGGTGCGTGGCGTTAATTACTGCAGCCATGTGACCTTTCAGTTACCTCGGCTCATTATTGTGACTTGACGGCGATGCCCTTGATTTCAAATGTCTCCTTTCCCTCATTTTTAGGTCATTTACGAGCTTCCAACAACGAACCAGTGGTGTTTTGACGTCCAGTGGTGCCCCAGGAATCCGGCTTTGCTTTCAACGGCATCGTTTGATGGGAAAATTACCGTCTACTCTGTGATGGGAGGGAGCTTGAAGGCTCAGCAGCAGAGCACAGCTGATAAGGTAGAGGCAGCTCTGTTTGATGTGGTGCATTTAAATCCAAGGACCTTGGGTTGTGAGCTGCTTTGTTTGGCCACAGGGTGGTGCTAGTGTGAAGCGACTGATGGGGAACCATGAAAGAACATTGAAATATTTTATTACTCAAGTGAATAATTGTTTGGTCTCTAGAAGAAAACCATCAAATATACTTTTGTTGATCTAATACTTAATTAATTATTTCATATTTTTCCATGTTGTTGCTTATTTTTAATCGTTTTACATTTTGTTAAACAGATATCCTCCTCATTTGATTCAATGGATCCCTTTGGCACAGGGCAGGTGCTGCCTCCCCTGCAAGTTCCTACCCCCACAGTGCAGGACACCATAGTTCCCCCTCTGAAGAAGCCACCTAAGTGGGTTCGCAGGCCAGTGGGGGCGTCGTTTGCTGTAAGCTCAACATTTAAACACGTCATCATCAAGTTAACTTAAATCCTTCCCTTCACGACTGATCTGTTTGTTTGTTTTTTATCTCTCAGTTCGGTGGGAAGCTGATAACCTTTGAGAATCCCAAGCTGCCTCCCGTGCAGAGCCCCCAGCCCGTCCCTAGACAAGTGTTTGTGAGCCAGGTTACCACGGAGACCGAGTTCCTCCAGCGCTCCAGGGAGCTGCAGGCGGCGCTGCAGTCGGGTTCCTTCAACAACTACTGCCAGGCCAAGATTCAGAGCGCCAAGTCGGACGCTGAGCAGGACATATGGAAGTTCCTTCTGGTGGGTTCCTTCCTCACGCACCCGTATTCAGACGTCGCATCAAGTCTTGTCCGTCAGCGTCGTGCTGTCGTTCTCTAAACTTATTCTAAAACTAATTTCTGCTTCCAGGTTAATTTTGAGGACGAAGCTCGCATTAAATTCCTCCGACTTTTGGGTTTCAGCAAAGATGAATTGGAAAGAAAGGTATTCCGAGCACGCTTACCACTGCAGCAATTACATGCGAATCATCATCATCATCATCATTATGTCACTAAAATATGTTTAAACGTGTTTTACTCAGATTTCAAAATGCCTGGGGAAGAGTTTTCAACCCAACGGACATGGAGTAGATGCCAAAGATCTGGCAGAAAAGATGCAGCGGCTCTCCACTGAGGTCAGCAAGTCTGCACATAAAACAACGATTTTCCAGTCTTTGAGGTCGTCATTTGCAGCTCCTCTTCACTTTCCCATTAACCTTTGTTGTATTTCTAGAGATCTGATGATGTAACTGCAGTAGGTGATGCCAGGACATCCGGCTCGGTTTCACCTGCGGATTTCTTCAGTCAGACCCCGAAGGACAACGCCAACTTCCAGATCCCCGTTTCATGCGGTAAAAAAAAAGAAAGAAAAAGGTTTCTTATGTGATTGCAACCTTTGCTCCAGTTTATGTGACTGGGCCGACGGCTAATGAGCATCTCCTCCTATTATTAAGATACCGACGGGTTGATAAGCCAGGCGCTGCTGGTTGGTAACTTCGAGGGAGCTGTGGACCTGTGTCTGAACGACGGCCGCTACGCTGAGGCCATTCTGCTGTCCATCAGCGGAGGAGAGGAGCTGCTCAAGAAAACTCAGCAAAAATACCTAAGCAACCAAAAGAACAGCATCTCCATGGTCAGAGAATTCACATTAATGGCGACGACTTTCAAAGATTCATTCGTTTCATTGAATTTGTTTAGTTAATTCAGTTCCTCTTTGGCTTTAGCTCATATCATCAGTGGTGACCCAGAACTGGAAAGACATCGTGCAAAGCTGCGAGTTGGACAACTGGAAGGAGGCTCTCGCTGCTCTCCTGACCTACGCTCACCCCGAAGACTTTGCTCGTCTCTGCGGTAAGTAGATCAAAACGCTCATGTCCTGACTTGCCTCATTGCACAGGAGAACTGTACCTTTTTTTTCTCCGATGTACTTGTTTTACCTGCTGAATTACATTTCTGTCTGTACTTATCCTCTCTGCTCTCATGCTGCCCCCTCCTTTCTTTAACATGACTTCATTATGTGAATCTCAACAGATACTCTGGGAGGCCGGTTGGAGCGCGAGGGGACGGAGAAGCGCTGCCTGCAGGCCTGTCTGTGCTACATCTGCTCCGGGAACGTCGAGAAGCTGGTGGAGTGCTGGGCCTTGCACAGAGACTGCTCCTCCCCTCTTGGTTTGGAGGTACAATCCTTTGAATGGTTCGGTCTTGGCTGTAGCAATAAAGCAAATAATAGCTCAGCAACACAAGTACGTCTTGCACCAGTGGACAAGTTTGGCAGAAGCTGAATATAACACTCGTAAAAAGACATTTTTTTCTGCCCCATTAGAATAAATAATTGTGTGAACTGTATATCAGGAATTGTCCTGACATGTACAAATCTGTTGTAGCAAGTTGAAAAACCTGCAAGAGATTTTGTTTCATTGTCTCTACCCCGTTGTGGCTCACATGGAAAAGAAACGAGGAATGCAGCAGTTGCAGTGTTTTGTGATCTTTATCTTGCAGGATCTGGTGGAGAAAGTGATGATGTTACGCAAGTCGATCGAACGCCTCCGCAACAGCGAGGTGGCGGTCCAGAGCTCCATCCTGGCCGAGAAGCTCTCCAGCTACGCCGGCATACTTGCTGCAGAGGGCAGCCTGTCCACCGCCATGACCTACCTGCCTGATAACTCAGACCAAGTGAGAACCAGATCGGAGAGCTGCTGTGCAAACATCCCCAACATCTCCTTTAGATTGTAATAAGCAACCTTTTTTGTGTATTTGTGCCATTTTGTCTCCCCAGCCTGGGATCATGATGCTGAGAGACAGGCTGTTCCACGCTCAGGGAGAGGCTGCCGCCGTTGGACAGCAGCCTCCAAACTCCTTCAGCAGAGGCAACGCGTCAACGGCCAAGCCTGCTCCTGCTCCTCAGACTGTTGCACCAAAAGCACAAATTATGGTACAGATCTACAGGTGCATCTCAACAGATTAGAATATTATGGAAAAGTTTATTTATCTTGTCTATAATTCAATTCAAAAAGTGAAACAAATACAGTATAGAGATCCATTACACACAGAATGAAACATTTCAAGTTTTTTATTTATTTAATTTCTTTTAATTGTAGTGATTATGGCTTAAATTCAATGAAGACCTCAAATTCAGTATCTCAAATAATTTCAACATTACAAAAGGCCAATTAAAAAAAGCATTTTTAAGATGGAAATGCTGGCCTATTTGACATGAACTACTGGAAATGGACTTTTCCGCGATATTCTAATTTATTGAGATGAACCTGTACTGTCAATCAAAAGCATCAAAGTTTAAACTTCTCTTTAAAACATAGAGACCATTGGGTTGATTGTTATTTTTCTCCGACCCTTAGAGCCAGTACCAGCCCTCTGCACCTTCTCAGGTGGCTCCACAACCGCAGCCTCCTATACCGTCAGTTTTTACCCCACAAGCTCCTCCAGCCAGCACCGGGCCTGGTCTGCCCCCCTCTTCTCATGTCCTGCCGCCCAGTGCGTCGCGCCCTGGCATGAGGCCTTCGTACCCGCAACATCCTGCTCCAGCTCCAGGTTTGACTATTTGTGCTAAAAATGATTTAAAGGGATAGTTCAACATTTTGGCAAATTGGCCCATTGCCATAATCCCTATAGTTTTAGGAGTAGGTTCGTTACCTTTAATTGTCGGTGTAAGCTATTTTTAGACTAACTCCAAAACGCTCTGGTGGACAAGTTGTGACCTGCACATTCACCACGCTATGAGATAATAACAGAACATTACGAGACAGAGTTGTTTTCAAGGCAAATGCAGAGACTGCTTGCCAAAAAACTGCTCCAGATGGGAATGCGCATCAGCACCTCAAAAACAACTCCCGTCTCGTAACGTTTCGTTATTATCTCATAGCGTGGTGAATGTGCAGGTCACAACTTGTCAACGAGAGCGTTTTGGAGTTGTTGGATTGTGTATTTGATGAGAAATCCCATTAGCCTCCGTAGCGTAACTCTGAGCAGCTTGCGGCTCTGCTCCACCGTTCTAAAAATAGCTTGCACCAACAATTAAATGTAATGAACCTACTGCTGAAACTATAGGGATTATGGCAATGGGCCAATTTGCCAAAATGTTGAACTATCCCTTCAAAGTCTGGTTTTATTTGATGTAATGATACTTATCTGTGTCTCTTCCCAGGCTTCCTTCCTCATCAGCCATTCCAGCCTCCGCCCATGTCGATGGGTGGACCCTCAGCCTTCCCTCCTCCAGGTCCTTCTATGCCGGCTGCTAGTTTATCAGGACCTCCGCTCCCGCCTTCATCATCAACCCCCGGAGGTCTGCCCCCCATGCCCAGCCCCGGGGTGCCGCCAACGGGCTTCATGCCGTCTACCTCTCTATCAGGCCCGATGCCGCCCAGCTCTCAGCCCGGAGCCCCGGTTCCCATGAACCCGGGGGGCCTTCACAACCAGGGGCCGGCACCGCCAATGGCATCTGCTCTCTACTCTCCCTTTGGGTCAGGGTATCCACAGGGAGGCCCCGGAGCTCCTGCTGTGAAGCCGTTCCAGCCCCCTGCTGTCGCTCCTCCGCCTACAGGTATAAACGCCATATTAGTCCCCTTTTGGATCAAGTGATCATAGTTATATTCAGGTCATTTCCCTTTCTTCCACAACATTTACCCAAATATTTCTTGATGGTGACAGATCTGCACAGCATTAGCAGGATTCTGCTGATTCACTTCTATTCAGCTGTCACTCCTTATTTGACTTGCAGGATATTTTCCGTGGCTGAATTCCCAGTGTGACAATCAAGGTGACAGGGTTGGATATGGACTCAGAGTGCATTGAAACATACACTGAGTGATATTAAAAATGCACCTGCACTTTACAATACAGTGCAGCACAATATCCCAGCATTGTGTTACAGCCTTGTCTTGGATCACAGGATTTGACATATTTTTCACTCAGTGTGTGTTTGGTGGTGTTTTGCTTGTGCTGCCGTACATTTCGGGGGAAATGTAGCGACTTATGGGAAACAAAGCATAGTAAACAAAAGTGGTTTCCAGCAGGGCAGATGCTCTGACATCATCAGTACCAATCTGACACCAATATGCTACTGAGAAAACAACATAACAGCATTTCCTACCACAATTTGATCAACTTTTGCATTTGTTTTCAGGCTTGAATTGAGACATGCTTCATTTTTGCTCTCACAATATCAACCGTTTCAACATAACATCCAGTCATTTATTTATAGGACAAATTACGATTTAAGTCCCATACCTTCAAGCTCACAATGCTTATGATGTTTCTGAGATATTGTTGCTTTATTGGCTGATTAGTTATAGTAACGCTGCCTGATCATGTTTCAGTACATGCTGTTTTGTTTTTTGCATAAGCTGCTGATGTCTATGGACTAATGTCATGTTCTCACTGTTACTAATCTTGGCTCTAAGAGATTGTTTCATGTAGACAATCTTGCAACAGTGGCTGCTTTAGTGTGACCACATTGAGAAAAAAAGCTACTAGTTTCTGTCTGACCCTCTCTCCTCTTCTGATGTAGGACTTCAGGAAGGCTGGAACGACCCACCAGCAGTGCGAGGTGGACCCAGGAAGAAGAAGGTATTCCTCATCACTGTCTGTGCAACATTTAATTTGAAAAATCTGCAAAATTAGAACAATAATCTTGCAAAATTTCCATAATTTAGTGTTCAAATCAAGCTTCACTAAACCAGCAAATACTGTGTTTAAAAAAATACAGTATATCCAGGGATCTCCTCACCCTGAAGAGTACTTTAATTTAGTAAGGAATTAATGCAAATAACTGAGGACATCAAACACATTAATATACTCTTAGATAGTTGAACCTGAACTTTTTTGTCTGAGCTGTCAGGAGGGATTTCCGCTCTGCTTTGTGGTTATGCTGGGAAAAGTTAATATTTAATAATTTATCCCATCTGGAGTGCACTTGAATAATTTAGGTTATCATTCATTCTTAAAGCTCCACTAATAAATCTTTTAGTTCAACAACGTATTAAATTTCTACATTTAATTTAAAGGGGGGTTTGTGTCTAATCACAAACCCTTAGAGAACTGTTGTTGCTCCCATTTATCTGATTGTCTGCTGCAGAATACAGATGTTTTCAGTTTAAAAAAACTCTCATAAACTCACTGTGCTCTACCTGCTAAAGGTTCAAGTGGGTCTAATAAGTGAAATGAAATATGAAATATTGTAACCTCTCTGTCATGGACTGATTGTGTGTTGCTGTTGTCTATACACAGATCCCTGATAACTACACTCCACCAGCCCCCATCACAGCCCCTGTCATGGGATTCCCAGTGGAGGCTCCTCAGGCTCACGACCACGCCCAAGTCCCCCCCGGAGCCCCGCAGGAGCCCAACGTGCAGGTTTGTGTGTGACAAGGAAACCGTTAGGTGAATTCTCAGGAGCATCTCTTGCACGACAAACATGTCAGCACCTCGTATATACGTATGTGTCCTTGTTTTGCTCAGCTCCTCCAGCAGCTGCCGGCAGAGAGGGTGGAGCAGAAGGAAATCCCAGCTGAACACATGGTCCTCAAATCCACCTTTGACAGCCTGGTGCAGCGCTGCCAGCTAGCAGCAGGAGACCCTGTAAGTCTCGCTGCCTGTCTGAGGCACCATGGAGATTTTTCTCCCTGTATCAAAGCGTATGTTGATTTTTTTTTAAAGAAAAATGAAGTTGAATGAAATATCAAAAGACTTAATTTTTTTGATTTCAGCAAACAAAACGGAAACTTGATGATGCAGCCAAACGTTTGGGCTTCCTGTATGACAAGCTGAGGGAGCAGTCGGTAAGGAATTATTACATTCAAGCAAGGTTGTCGCGCTTCAAAAAAGCGCCCCCACTCTTTTTAATTGAGTCTTGATTTGTCCTCTGTAATTAAATTAAATTATGGTGTACGACTCCGACGAATCTCTTCTGCTCAGCTCCAACGTGCAGTGACGATTTCAACCGTAAAGGCTTGATTTACCCAAATTATAAAATGTTGAAAATGGCTGAAAGTTGAGTTTTATTTAACAATTTTTGCATTATAAAAGTAATTCTCCTCAGCTCCATGTATTTTGGGGTGGCAGAAATCTCAAAGAGAGATACCTCTAAACTTGGACAGATAGTTTATCTGCATGACTAAATGAAAACTTGTTGTGTTTCCATACATTATTACCATTGTTTTTTGGAGAAAATGCAAATTCATTCATTTTTTTAGCTACATATTTAAAAAATGATGCAGTTGTTTGAACCATCATCCAGTAACTACATTAATATCAACACAATGCTGTGTCTCATTCAGGTTAGCAGGGTGATTGTACTTGTTTTCTGCCAATTACAATCATAAACCACAAAAGCAAAACCGTGTTGCTCAGACAGACGCCTGATAGACGCTTGAGGAAGTTGCGTGAGCCATTTCAACATCGGCTGCCTGCCACTCGCTAACATCATGATTTTATCTCTCAGCTCTCTCACAACATCCTGAACGGGCTCCACGAGATCGGCCGCTGCGTGGCGAGCCAGAACTACCAGCGTGGCCTGGAGGTCCACACGCAGGTGGTCAGCAGCAGCAACTTCAGCGAGATCTCCGCCTTCATGCCCATCCTCAAAGTGGTCATGACCATTGCCAACAAGCTGGGTGTCTAACCCCGCCCCCCCCCCCCCTCCCCCTCCACCAATCAGACTTAAGTGTTATCATATTGTTATATATGTATTTATTTCTTTTTTGACCTGATGATGTGCTTTGATAATGAGATCAAATACAGATGATATTGCAGATTGTGATCTTCATCACTCCATACATGTTCTTTCCCCAGAGGAACTCGACTGATGTGGGGCAGTGAGGTGGATTTTCTTTTTTGTAGAGATTTGTTTAATGTTGCTGTGGTAATTTTACAAATAAGATGAATGTATTCTGAAAGTTGTGATTCTGTGTAAATTCAACAGTTGGTGTAATATAACGAAGCAAGCGGTGCAAAAGTCGAATCCAGGCGGTGTTTATACAAGTAGGCGCATTTTTCATAGTCCACATTTCTCTCCGCACCAGTGCACATTTCCCCTCGCACTCCTGTTGTAGTCAACAGGTTTTGCAATCGAACGCATGCAGTGCTAACAGCTGCAGAAACAAAACATCTGGGACTGCAAACGTATTCATCCGATCCGAGGTGGAGGGGTGAATAAAATTTGAGTTGCACCTTTTTTTCCAACTGTCTTCTCTACTTTGTGTGAGAGGGGGAAACGGACTGACACTCATATTGTTTTTACAGAGCGAGTATATCATTGCATAACAAGCATCAAAAAGCATTTATATGAAAACACACTGTATCATAAGTACTGATTGTTCTCTTCACCTGGTCGTGTCCAGTTCATTGTGCCATGAGGGGTTTTGGGCCAAAGCACTGCAGAAAGATGTCACACAGTGATTGTCAAGTTGCTGGTTGTTGTTTTTTTTTCTCTCTCTCTCTCATCCTATGTTAATCTAAGCCCTAACTAATAGCACTGGTACTTCTTAATAGCTTGTGTGAATGACTGAATGTAAATGATAATGATTTTTTTTTTTCCTCAGACTTGTTGGAGTGTGCATGTTTCCCACGTTAACCCCTTCACTGACTGCTGAGTTCACATGGCAGCTCAGAGACAGAAGTTACATTAATTTATGTCGGAACTGAAAATGAATTAACACCGTCGCCGCCGCTCCCTCTCTGTTGAAGATGCTCTCAATCTTCCTTCTACCCACTCTACATCTTAACTTTTTTTTTTGTAACTCTGAATGTCTTAGATTAGATCAAAATACAACCTAAATGAACTGTAAATGAAAACAAAAACAAACACATGATATTCTGAGGTTTGTAGCTGGACATAAACAAAAGCTGGATAGTTATGGTGTATCATGGCAGCAGAAGGCAGTAAAGTGCCTCAGTGTGCTCATTTTGGTTGCACAGATATTTATACAATCCATGTTGCTTACTTTACTCATTTCGGTATCTTTTTCAAATAAACTTCCTCTTCGATGGACATGAGCTTTGATTGCTTTTTTCATCACATATTGATTTACTTTTTATCACATTTTGATGTATATATTTTTTTCTCAGTAGCATATTGGTGTGTTTTTGTTTTTTTTTAGTTTTGCATGTCCTCCAGGAAAACCTATGCCACTCAAATAAGGGGTTTACATTAAAGCCTTTTATTTTATTTTTCACTTTTATTCATGATACTCTAGGATATATGACTTATATATGATATATGATATGTGACTTTACACAACTAATGTGTATATGTTATTTCCAATATAATATCTATATACTAAAATATGAAAGCTGTAATTACTTTGAATTTTTACGCACAAACAAAAAATCAAACATAGGTTGAAAATATTCAAAAGATTTGTATTTGAACATAACTTATTATTTTTAGGGAGAGCTACCAGTAATATAACATATAACAGTGGCAAAAACACATAAGAAAATAACAGACAAACTTGTATCCCTATCTATCTGCCTGCCTGCCTGCCTTTTAGGAAATGTTCCTCCTCTTCTTTCCACTTTGACCAGTAGATGGCGCTCTTTAAAATGCACTTTTTTTTATTGACCAGAGGAAATACAGCTTTTGCCATATCTTCTCTGCTGTTGCTTGCCACACACAACGCTGCGCCCAGCAGTTATCATATAGCTTTCTACACCTACAGTAAGCCACTTTAACTGCTGCTGCTTCTTCCCTATTCTCACCAAAAGCACGTGAATGCACCACATGTGAATGTGCATTTCCGACTCATTTCCGTAGTGTTTTCTTTCTTGACTCAGCCTTGTCAGGTCCAGGGACTGTGTGAAATAGTAAAAAGTTTGCAAGCTGGCACAGGTGGTTCACGCGCCTTTTACCTTATTGGTCCTGGAGGATCATAAGTCACATCCTGGCTGCTGATTGGTCGGTTTGAGTCAGACGCTGTGAGCTGCGTGGCGTGAATGTTTTTTTGGGGAACTGACCTGCAGTAACCCTGATGTCATGTCAGCCTGGGGTGATGGTGGTATATACGGTAATTCAACTTCGGCAGTCATCATCACACCACACCACAGCAGCCTCCTGAGTCACGCTGTATACGGTAGTACTGAGTCGGCTCATTGTTTCATAAAGCTGCAATGTCCCAAATGTAACTCAGTACCTGCATGTGCACCAGACCAGTTCAATACAGTTGTGACAAGTGACCATGAATCTATTATAAGACCAATATAACACATCCATGCTGGTGAGCCATCCTGCCAGGAGACACTCATCCATGACCTGTAAACATTTACTGGTGCTGCTTCCAGGGCAGTTCAGCTTTATGCAAAATTTTGCAAATTATTAATGACAGATGTAATAAAATAAACTCTAAATCTGTTCAGCTGTAACATTAAAGTGTCTCCTGCACCTTTCTATGAAGAAGCAAAAGTAGATTTAGAGCATGTAAAGTTATATTCAGGGGGAAAAAAACAAGTTTTGATACATAAAATAACCTTTATAAACCCATAATCTGAATGCTGGGGGGAAAAATTCAGCAAGAATTTGAGCATATGTGCATTAGAGATTTACAAAATTGATTATTTTCTTTAGTTGTAACAAGGTGCGGATAACATTAGAGTTAAGTGATTAATATCATGTGTACCCGTGCACTCACTCCCTGACATTGCATTTGAATTTGCATGGCCCCGGTAGTGGGGTAGGTTGTAACAGTGGCACTCCCTGCATTTGACATAGTGAATTCTGTGATATAGTTTGAGAAGTTTAAGGCTCTGCTATTTGTAGTGGACAAATGAAGGGATGCTGTGTCAAAATTTGAGAGTCCTATACCATGAACACTCTTCAAGTTATAGGAGCTGAGACAAAAAAAAAGTGTTACAACCATCCCCGGTCTCCCCTATACCTTTATTTTTGTATTTGATGTATGTTTTGATGCTAATATACCTGTTAATCACACATTTTAACAGACAACTTGCTCTCGTTACAGAGTGAGACAGATGGAAAAGTAAAGAAGAGACGACAAGTGTTGGTGCAAAGAGAAATCTGGCAGACAGGAAGGAAAGGTGCTAACGAGGGAATGTGGGACAGGTGAGAGAGGAGGAGGATGAGGAGGAGGAGGAGGAGGAGGAGGTCAGGTGATCCAGGCTGCACTCAAACAATAGAAATGACTCAATGAAAGGATGATTGAGCAGGACTGACGCTCAGAACTTGACATTTTACTTTGATGGAGCGGATTATCTTATTCTCTGACTGCTATAGCTACTTAGATTTTATTTTTATTTTTTTACATGAAAATGTATGATCATCTCAACAACATAAAACAGACCAGTGGCTTTCAGCACATCGGATCTGCACAATGAGGAAAAATGTGATTGAAAATAGATATTACTATTAGTGCCACAGGGCGGACCCACCGTTTTGACACAACGCCATATAAGCACAAATGTGAGAGCATGCGGCGCTGAGGCAGAAAATCACCCTCTTTCTCTCTTGAGTTTTTGGTCTGCCTCTGCCAGGGGTCCGTCTATCGTCGTGGCAACTCCTCAAATTGCTGTGGCAACCTCTGAGCCTCAGGCCAGAGTTACAGCTGAGACCAATTCATTAATTAGGGACTCTCCTCTGACAACTGCAGTATATCAACTATTTCACTGATAGTTAGGACTCCATACATTTACATGAAATCTATGTGAAACACAAACACTCAAACGCAACCTCTTAAAGGCAGGCTGTTACACAGATAAGATTAGGATCAAATCACTTTACTGTCAATGTCCAACATATACATTGACACACTAGAATGCATGTACACACACGGTACAGTACACCAATGCACAAAAACAAGTTGACAGCTCATTAATGTCAGTGTTCATGGTCACAAGATACTAGCTTTGACTCTGGGATTTGAACTCCAGTCTCCTAATCCAAAGTCATTGGCATTACCCATTCCACCATAATATTGGCCTATCTTACAATACACTTTCCAATGATACATAATATACAAGCATAGGTTTGGTGTGTGCTTCTAAAATAGCCTGTTTCTATAATGTAGTTAGCTAGTGCTACAATAATGGACACACTATTTACCAGAAAAAGTCTTACGGTTACTAAAGGTTACTGTTATTGTATTAATAAAAAAGTAAAATATAGTATGAAGTTTGCTAACCTGATTTAGCCTATAGCTACAACACTGCACTTCCTTCTTCTAAAAAAAATCTACCAAAAGCATCTGAGTGGTTCCTCTAGCTGCAACTAACAATTCATTTCTTTACTGATTACAATATTTTAGTTGAATTGTTTGTGAATAAAATGTAAGCCAATGGTGAAAAAAAATGCATTCTGCAGTGTTGCACAGTTCAAGTTGCCTCCTGTGCCCGACAACACAGGCCAAAGAAAGATGTTCTGTTGACACAAGTGTTGTGAAATAGCCGGAGATCTCACAAGAGAAGTTTGTTTGAATAATGTCTAAAACCTGTTCCTGAAACAAGGGAACTTTCACAGCCATCATAACCTGCTCCACATACCGGCGTGTACTCCTCGACCTGAGACTCAGGCGTAATATAAACTGGCTTGTGGTCAGCACGCTGGTCTGACATTCCTCTGTGCCCTGTGTAAACCGTCGGAGAGAGTTTCACTCATCTGCAGGCAAGAGCTAATAACAGCAGTTTTAAACAGAAGGGATATATTTGACTTGGACATTTCTGACAGCAGCAAACTGGACGGCGTGTCCAGGTCTTTACCACACAAGGCAAAATGTTCAACTGGGAACAGAAAATCCCCAGACAATCCCCCCAGAGGGATTTTCACCAGATAAGTGCTCAAGACTGTCATCCCCACATCCCCACACAGGAAACAGTGGTGGTGGATGTATTCGGGTCATTTACTTTAGCCAAGTACCATCCTGTAAAAATGTCTTCCTGCTGTACTATTCCCATCATTATTTCCTGTAACTCTAGTCTTATTTGTGGAAATTGTGTTTGGCATTTTCCACTAAGTCTCTCTCTCTGTATATAAATACTAATAAAATAGTAATAAAATAGCTCTTAAGTAGCCTACTATATGTATCCATTGTGCTGAATATATTTTACCATTGGAATATTATAACTGGATTGGCTGTAACTGAGCCTTTACAGCTGATGTTAAAAGACTCAAATTAAGAACTTTAAAATGGCCAAATAGCAATAACCATAACTTTGTACCAGATTACTATTAAAAAATAAACTAAACATCCAGGGCTGAAGTGTTGAGCTCTTTGAGCCATTTCCCTAAAAACCATTATAACATCGGTAGATATTTATCAGAGAAAGTGAAGACACAATGAATTAAAAAGAAAAGAAAAAAGAAGAGCGACAACTGTTAATTGAATTTACCAGTGTATTGAAAATATTGTGAATTTTATTTCAGAATAGAACACAGTTGAGATTTGACATAATCATTCTGACTGACAACCTTTTGATCCTCGTTGTTGTTTAGGGAAATGTCGGATTTCTACGCTCTGGACAGCGGGAAGCGTTTGCATGGCTTATTTGTGTTATTTATTATAGCCTAGTTGTCGAATCGGTGGTTTGGTGCTCTGATCATACTCTAACATTCCTCATGACACCTTTGTTTGGAAGTTTTTATACTCAGATGCTGTGATGGGTTTAAACTAGTTGGCATATCAGGGCCTTTAAGTTAAATTTTGGTGATTACACGTCTGCACCAGGCGTTCAGTTTGCAGAATCTATGAAAATGAACCTCTATGCTTTTGTATATATACTATATATATATATTTTATACTATCTCCATGTTGTCACACGATTCCATTTGCCTAAATTAAATTCTCATGTGTTTGAAAAATAAAAACAGTGTTTGACCTGGTGCTTCAGCCTGTAAACATGGACCACGGTCAGATTTGTTTTGTGGTGCTTGAGCCTTTTTTTTTTTTTTTAATCTTAACTGACAGGACATGAAGAAGATCAGGAATGGATGCAAGTCATAAGGCATTAGGTTGATTCCTGACTCTTGGGAAAACATAAACAGGTGCTCCAATTTTGATATATTTTACCAGATGGTCACACGGCCAAATCTTGGAATGCAGAAACTTGTTCAGGTTAGAGCAATCCGGCTTTTTGTTTCTTTTTTTTTTGGTCAATAAGGGAAAAAAAAGAGAAATAAATACATAAATAAGGTCAAGTAAGCATTCCGCACACCAGAATTGAAGATGAACATAAACATCGCTGCACCTGGAATTTTTTTGCAACAACAATCAGCTTTTGTAGGACATCAAAAAGGGAAAAAAAACAGACCCCAGCTCAGAAATCACCACGGCAACAGTTCTGATGATCCAAAAGCAATGCAGCTCCACAGTACGTTACAAAAATAGACGCGGTTCTGCCATTAGAGTCACCGACAAAGAAAATACACCTCACTACAACACCTACTACAGTATATCATCATGCATGGGTGGCATGTTGTTTTGTAACACCAGAACTGTCACATGACCGACTGCTGCTGCTGCTGCTGCTGCTGCTGCGGACGTTTCAGGACAAAAAGAGGGACATGTTGGATAAAAATCTCAAGAGGAAGCAAAAGCCACTAGATGCCACAATATTTAAAAACTTCCATGACGATGTTAAGTGAAGAAGCAATATCGACTAAAGTGTGCTCTAGTGGACCACAGAGATGACTATAAACATGGCGACGATTGGCACACGGTTGGCACTGTGATATTCATCAGAAACACAAAAAAACTAAATTTAACATCGCATGGTTCTAAGGTAAAGAAACATTTAGCTGTTATATCAAATGGCAGTCTTAATTTAATGATAAATATGTCCCTTATATTGTCTTGAAAAAAGCTCAATCCAATTATAACACAGACTAAATACAGGATTAGTCCTTGTTTTTCAACCAAGTTATACCGTACACAGAAACAATGCATGACTGGTTGAATGAATGGTTTCTGTACAGTTTTTGGAGTGACTGGTTGTCAAGGTACAAGAAGATGGTCTGGGTTCCCTCGTTCTACTATCATGTGCCATATTTCATTAAAGCCAGCAACTTTCACTTTTTTTTTTTTTTTTTAACAAAACAAATGTGATTCAAACTCTTCCCTTTTTTCTTTTCTTTTCTTTCTTTTTTTTTTTTTTTTAACAGATCTCAGAGCGCTCCAAAATCAAATTCATATCAGAACTGTAAAAACTTTCTGTAAACTGCAATAAAAGGCAACAGTCTCCAATCAGCATCATACCTTATCAGTTACAACATTGTCACGGCATATTTCAGTGCTCCACTTCTTGTCTATTTTGATTAATAATTGAGTTATACTTACAGAAAAATGATCGGCTACATGACTGATCTTGCATGAAGAAATGCACACCAAAGTGGCAAAAAACAGCGGAGAATGAAGTTGACTTTTTTTTTTAAATGCATCTACTTCAAATCTAAAACATCTTTGCGAGGCCTTGGCCTGACTGAACAATAGAAACCGAGGCCAAGAGCTTAGCAAAAATGTTTGTTTTTTTTTGTTTTTTTTTAAATCCGTCTTAAACAATTTGTTTAGTTACAGCTACAAAAACCACAAAAACAAGCAAAATGTGGTCAAGGCCCTCATGAAGCTGACTTTCATCCACACAGGATGAGAAATGTATAGCTGTCAAAGACTGTGAAGCTTCTTCTTTTCGGTCGTTTCGCCTTGAAGCCGCGACCACAACTCAACAATCTTAGCCACTCCGGTGGCTTCCGTCTCCAGTGCGCTGTATTCGGGCCGTGACCGCCTCGTGGGACACTCTCTTGCGGTCCTTGGCCAGGCCCAAGAAACACATGAAGTCGATGAAACAAGTGGTAAGGTTCAACTTGCAGCCAAACTCGCTGGTTGCATAGTCAAAGGGGAACGTGTGGTGGTAGTTGTGATATCCCTCACCTGTAAAACACGAGAGACATAAAGGAACAGTTTGTATTAAAAACAAGAATTGATTCATAATCCGCAGAGACACGACATTTAAGGACATGTCACATGAATAAATCTAGCTACTTCCACGACTGTAAGTAGTGATTCTTTTCATCTTGTGCAGATTAAATCCAAAGAGAACGAGTTGTTTTGGTATTTAGCTATTTATCTGGCAACCTACTGAACCAACGTCAGTTATATTTAATGAAAAGTTCACTTTATTGTTCTGGTGGCACCTAAATTGTGACACATTCTTGGCACAAGTGCGAAGATCTTGTAAACCACTACAGAGACTGACAGCAGGTTTACAAGCCCATGAAGGTTGATCTGCAGGATCATGTGACACCCCCCAAGGCCCAAAGACACTTTCTCCCACACATAGAGCTGATTGATCAATCAATTTCGTTGATTAATTTGAATTCATTCCGTTGATGATGTTGAAAAATGAAAGTCTATTTTCAGTTTCAGTTTCACTATCCTTAACAGTTTGGAGCCACTGATTCCCTGAGCTTTCCGTAGTTTGTGGTGACAGAAGAGTCATAGTCATTAATATATATTCTAGTCAAATAGAATAAATGAACAATGAAATGCGTGAATAAGTTAACACAATTCTTCTGCAAATCAGCTTTTTGAGTTGGATTATTTTACAAAATCTTTGTTGAAACATTTGCTTTGTTAAAATTTTCTATGTGCCTCTTCATTTGTTTCATGGTGTTCCACACTGATCCACATCACTAACTCTTTATCCACTGTAAAGATCAATAATGGAGACAAGTTCACGTACAGTATAAACTCTGAGCAATCCCACATAATGCATTGGGGTTTCCCTTTCTAGATGGCGCTACAGCAAAGTAGCAACTTGATGTTATTTTTGCACAATTAATCTTTGCACTATGACTTAACATTTCCACACAGGATTTAAGTACTCCACAAAATTGAATGGAGTTTGAGAAGTACATTTTAACTGAAATTGATTTTTTTGTGAACACAGGCTTAAAAAAAAATCCCATGGCAACCTCCTACGCACACACACAAATGCACTCAGACAGGTTGACAGCTCCTTAATGTGAGAGAGACGATCATGTGACTGTCTGATCTTCTTATGTTAATGTTGTTAGTTTTTTCTCCCAGATCTTTTCTTTAATATTTTCAATGATGTTTTTTTTGTTCACGTGTTTTGCGTACCTATAGCGCTGAACGTGACAAACTTGTTCTCCCTCGGGTTGATGCCCTTGTCATAGGGCCTGTTCCCCCACATGTGGGCAGCGCTGTTGACCAGCCAGGTGGCATTCAGCACCAGGGTGTACCTCAGCAGAGCCGGGACGAAGTACGCCACCCACAGAGTCTCCCCCCACAGGTACCAAGGCACGAACATGGGGACGAAGAAGCACATGAGCAGCACCGACGGCCTGTAATACCTGTTGGTGGGAGGAGTGGAGTGGGTGGAGAGAGCAGAAGGAATTCGACTTAGTGTTTACTCAGCAACTCATTACAACACAAATCCACTGCTTGTCACAAACGGGACTCCTCGCTCCTTAACTTTCCTACACATGACACAGTTTTCATTGACAACAGTCGATCTTTACATGCATGAATGACATATAAGTAAAGAGCACCTTGTTAAACCAGAATGACTCATACAACCTGCAATGCAAACTTAACTCTGCATCTGCACTGCAAAAACTTAAAGATTATTTGTCTTATTTCTAGTTAAAATGTCAATTCTAGTCAAAAACAAATCTCATTATACTAAAAATAAGACTCATCGAATAAAAAGTAGCTTGTTTTTTAGACAGTTTTTACTTTTTTCAAGCATATTTTCACTTGAAATAAGTAGAAAAAATCTGATAGTGGGGCAAGTTTTTCTTTGTTATTACAAGCACAAAAAACCTGCTTTCACTGGTGGATTTTTCCACTTATTTCAATTGAAAATTAGTTTGAAGAAAGTGAAAATTATTAAATTCTAGGTGATGAGTCTTATTTTAAGTGGAAAGAGATTAGTTTTGACTAAAATTGAGACATTTTGACAAGAAATAGGACAAATATTCTTGAAAAGATTTTGAGTTTTTACAGTGTGCTTTAAATCGTAGTAGCTGGAGTTTATCTTTATTTTCTGTTTGATAAATTGGTGGTTTGCTTGGTGTTTGCTTTCAACACTATCTGACAAAGGAGTGAGGTGCACATTTTTGTAATAATCTATCTAACCACATCCAGACTAATATTTAGCCCTTGGGTGAAATGTAAAAATCAATCATTGACTGGAGCTACCGGTACTCACTTCCTTTGAAACATTACAACTTTATCGGCCATCAGGTCAGTGAGCTCCAGCTTGCGTCCTTTCTCAATGACGTCGGGGTGTTTGCGCACCAGCAGCCAGCCAATGTGAGCGAAGAAGAAGCCTCGGACGGCGTTGTGAGGGTCCGCGTCCGTCTCGGAGTATTTGTGGTGGACCCTGTGGTCTCGAGCCCATTCGAAGATATCATTCTGTGGGTGAGAGCGAAGACAGAGATTACACACGCGCTGTCGAGCCAAACGTGGTATTTACACCGTGATGAAAACTGCAAATTATCACGACGTTAAGTGTGTGCTTTGTGTTTGTTTTTTTCAGGCACCTGAAATGCCATGGAGTTAGCAAAGCCAAGAAAGATCTTTAAAGGTAAGGACGCCTTGTAGGATCTGTGACTCCACAGGCGATGAGCTCCTGCAGTCACTCCTAAAGCACTTATCAAAAAACAAAGTACGGCTGTGGGGAGAGATGCATCAACAAATTAGTTTGACCACACATACTACTCATCTATTCCTGTCATAAACACTTTATCAGACTGGGAACATTGCAATGTATTTCTATCAAACATTTATGAACATTTGTATTTGTACTTGAGCTGGGGGAACACTCCTGCAACAGGTGACACAGTGATTCAGTCTGTAAATTCAGTTTTCAGTTCATACTACTCCAAAACTCACTCAACAGCACAATTCAATGAATCCACTTTGATTTTTCCTGCACGATACTCCAATGAGCTTGTCTGAACTAGCTGACTTGTTTGACAGGAAATTAAACAACTGCAAAGCAAAACAGTGCTATATTACATGAACACTCACTGGGAAGTGTAATTACATCACAATCGGATGATGAGTGAATGCAATGAGATCATGTGATGATGACTGTTTGGTAAGATTGGAAAACATCCAGCAATTTGCATAGGATTTTAATGATTGATGATCAAGCAGTTGCACTGTAAAAATGTAACTTAGGACTCAGAGCTGAGGTCCTCAAATGTCAAATCAATCGGAAAATATTCTGTTTGCCCACATATGAAATAGAAGATAACACTGGAAGATAAGGTAGCTGTTAGTAAATGATTTATAAATAACTCCAATGGTGATTGACTTAGTCTCTATTGATTGTTTAATAAATCCTCTTAGGGCTATTTGATTTGTTACTTAATGATCAGGGAAACTGGATTTTTTTTTGCTGACATGCATGCACGATAAGTCTGTGATCACATACTGCATGCTTCATCTATTCTACATCCACCCATACTACATACTGGAGGGGATCATGAGCCACCACCACTGAACCACTTTTTCTTTTTTCTTTTTTTTTATGCAAGCATGCACCAGCAGTGGTGAGAAAGTGGGCCGGGCTGCTGCTGCTGACATAACAGCTGTGATTTAGAGAAGGGGGTGAAAAAATATAGGCCTATACATTTCTCTCAAAGATAATTATAAAAAATGAAAATAAACCACCCAACCATTGCAGAAAATGCAGTGAACAGGTAGAGATTTTCTTTTACTTACACCAAAGCAAGGTCAAAGGAGATGCTGAGGGGATGAGGGAGACGCCGTACAGGGCACCTATATGTAACAGAGTCATCAAGAAGACATTTTTCCATACGATGGTCCTGGGAGGTTTGGGGCCCTCTTTCTCTTTGTACGAGTGATCAAACGTGTCTTCTCTGTTGGCCTCTGGAGGGACATGATTCCCGTTGCTGGACTTGTGCTGCTTCTTCTCCAACGCCTCCGCCTCCGTCATCGTGGCTGCTTGCGGGGATTTTTTGGGGGGAGACGAGGCGATGCGATGCGATGCTCTGAGGCGGCAAAAAACGTGAGAGAGAGAGAGATATATATAAACCTCGGTGTGGGTGACACGTAGAAGCTAACGGAGGAAGTGATGATGAAACAAACACACATACACAACGTCCTCAAGCGGCGAATACGTAAAATGTTCCCGTGCTACCCAGCTAGCCCGCTTGCTTGACGCTGGATGGTAATGTAACGATGATGCTGCTGACTTCTAGCCGTGTTGCATAACACTGATGTTTTACACCTGTAGAGATAACACATAAAACCAAAAAAAATGGCGGATAAACAACTCACCAAGCACAAGGTAGAGGAGCTAGAGAAGCGATGTCCGGCTGTATGAAAAAAAAAAACAGACGAAGCCGCTGTGTTTAACCCAAACTACAGTAACCCAGAAATGGAAGAAGAGTGACAGTCAGCACAGCAGCTCCCTCCGCAGCGATCGCATCAATGGGAGCTGGAGCTGGAGGTGCGACGGACCAATCAGCGTCCAGCTCGCGCCTGGAGCTCGGGTTCTGATTGGCTGCCTGTTTATCTGCTGTTCACCTTTTATTCATTCTCCTGCCAGATGTATATTTACCTCCCCAGGAGAGCAGCTGCTGCTGTCTAGACATGTATTGAATTAACCGCACTCATATTTTCATTCACGCGTGGATTAATTAAAGCGTATACACATGAACATGAGTGGGTGGGGAAAAATGTTGAATTTAATTTTGAAATAAGTTAGTTTCTAATTAGGACCCCCCCCTCCCCCACCCGTCCACAAACAGCACAGGGGATGTTACAAGGATGCTCTGTACGTCATCCACGTCCACCAAACAGGAAGAAATACTCAAGACTAAAACATACAATAAATAATCCCACATTTATTTTTTTAATTTTTAAGTGAGATTAACAAATAGGCCTACTCCTGCAACAAACAGTCTCTCCTCAAATGTGTTACTTTCTGTTTCATGTAACTAAAAACCAGAAGATAAATGAGTAACTTTTGAACATCAGTTAAAATCTGAGTGTTAGATCTTGGGCGGGCACAGTGATAGCTTCAGATGTGAAACATGCAACGTGTGAAACATGGGCTAAAAATATGTCAGAGCTTGAAGTGTTCTTGAAAGAGGAGTGGGTGAAAATGTGGGTTAAAAGCGACTCTTCACTGGCAACGATAAGCATCGACAAGCTGTGATATGTGAGGAAGGGTGTTTACCACAGACTTAACAGGAACCTAACCCTCATGAAACAAAAAGGGACCCTGCATTAACATCTTTTTACTTCAAAAATGAACAAAATTCTCAAAAAAAACAAACTCTGGCATAGTATTTGCATGCACGCAATGAATTGAATATTACAAGAGAATAATCATCACCCCATGTTGAATAAGGATGCTTCTCATTGCAAATTTCAGTCTGCAACTTAAAGAATTTGCAGTGTTTCTTGCAATAAAACAAGGTAAGAAAAACTTTTAACTGAGTTATGGGCTGCATGGTTTGTTTGCAGATAGGAGTCAAAAAAGTCACCCTCTATTTAAGATGACTTGTCACATTTATTTTCAGGAAGTCAGTGAAAGGAAAGGGAAGTCTACATATAGGTGCTACTTCAAAAGAAAAAAAATGCAACTCAACATGCACCACACAATAATGAAGTGACATGAAAAGAACAAGAACAGTCGTAGGATATTGTGTGTTTCAGTCTGTGGGTCCTATAGGGCCTTATTGTAGCTCTCATATCTGTATCCAGGGACCTCCTACTGTCTCACCATCCATCAGTGAGCTGAGGTGATGTTGAGCTGAGGAGGGGGCTAGTCTACAGATGGAGCAGCAACAACATGTATGACGGTTAAAAAAAAAATCCACACAGCTTTCCACTTCCATGACCTACATTTCAAAACAGACGCTTTGTCTCCATCTAGTGGAGAAACGATGCAGCACAGGGAGGGAGCCGATCGAGGCTGTCATCTCTCCAGTCCACATTCTCCCAAAATCTCCACACATGCACACACACACCATAGACACACGAGCAGCAGGCAGCAGGGAGCCGATCTCACAGCTGATAACATTTATGTCACCGGCTGACACCATTTGCAGCATCCACATGACGGCATCAGCAGGCGCCTTTATTTACTTCTGGTCCAGTTAGCCGCCGCTGCCGCCTTGCTGCTGCTGCTGCTGCTGCAATGGAGGTAAACAGGGACGAGGCGGAGCGCTGCATCGACATCGCAACTGCGGCGCTGACCAACGACCAGCCGGAGAAGGCGCAGAGGTTTCTGGAGAAGGCGCAGAGACTCTTCCCGACAGAGAAGGCCAAGGGTGAGTTAAAATGGCCGTGCAGGAGTAAAAAAAAAAAAAAAAAAAAAAAGGATGAGCTTGAGCTGCTGTATTTAGCTACGCAGCAGCAGCAGCAGCAGCATCATTATCATCATCACCTGCAGCATCACCTGCATCCCGGATGAGCTCTGCAGCGCGTGCAGCAGCCGGGGCCTGTGATAAGCTAATGCACAACAACCAGCTGAGCTAACTGCGTTTAATAATGATGTCATCTTGAGATGAATCAAACTGCTTCTGTGGTAGCGTCTGCTTTATCTATAAAGAAATATATACACCCACTCAACGTGAAGCAGATTTGCGTGTCAGTGATAGGCAGTACTACTCGTTATCGGCTGTTTGCCCATTAGGCCCGGGCTGCAGCTAAACATAGAAAGTCACTTAGTTAACTACAGGGCAAGAGAGAGAGGGGGAGAGGGACAGAAAGGTCCCTGAACGTCTCATCACTGTGTTTACTGCAGGGCAGGATAAATCATTGAAATGCTGCAATATGGCCAAGTGCAAAACCTTAATTACCGGTATATGATTTGTTAAAGGTTAAATGTGTCCCAACATACAACATAGGCTACATACAACATTACAAATAAAGCTGCATCATCCTGCAGAACATATTGTCATATATGCAGGCCTAGCCTACTATATAACCCATTTGTATTTTCAATAACATTTGATTTGAATACATTTGAATACATTTGAAAAAATCCCACAAAAATCTTTGAAGATAGAGGTGAGGCCTAGTTTAATTGTTTTATTACACATCTATAATAACCCCAAAGCCAACCAAAGATGTGCAATAGCTAATACAAATCATCTGCACAATGCAAAATATACAGAGAAAGCAAGAAATGTACTCCCTACAGGAAAAAAATATGACGTTTTAAGTACCAAATGTAAATCGAGGATTATTTAAAATCTCCACTTTACTTTGTTTGCCATTACACTTGTCAGGTAGGTTGTTGGGAAACTTGCCATAGTTCCTCAGAGGACTTATGCTGGCTGTCTCAGTGTTTTTAGTCTCTTCCTGGTCCGCCACCATGGTGCTGAGCTCAGGGCTCCATGGGGAGTGCGACTCTGTGGCTCTGTGTTTGGACACATTGTCTCCCCCTGAGGACGGTGTTATGTCTGTAGAATAGCCACCTACCCATGTTATGCATGAAAAAACCTCTCTCTCAAAACAAACAATAGACATCCTTAAGTCATTGCCACATTATTATACGCTATTAATGACTGACTGAAACCTTTATTCATACAGCCAAGGTGAGACAAGGCAATTGCACAGCATATTATTATACACAGGGGTCATTCAATGTGCTTCACAGAAATAAACAACTGGAAAACAGTGTCATTTTTAGTGACGGAATAATCCAATAATAAAAATAAACAGCACACCAAATTTTAGTTTCTGTAATGTAGCTCAAACATTTTCTGTATCCTATAGGATTCACTAGCCAATCAGCTGAAAATATTCTCACAAATGTATCATACATTACGTATGCTGAGGAATTTAGTGGAAAAAATGCTGCAGAATACAAATACATTCACAGAGGCAGAATCATACAAGAACAGCACAATCCCTAGATTGAGTTATACAATGCACATGTCGCTGCTCTCTGTAATAATCCATCTGGAAAAGGGCTCACGTAAGCAGTCTATTGTGATGTAAATGTACTTACTACAGCATGTTACCTACTGCTGCAGAGTATTCACGTGTAATACTCCCATGTCCATATGTCACTGGACCTGCCTGGTTAATCTGAGCATTACCAGAGAGAAACGACCCTTTCCTTTCCTGCCTGAATATCTTCTTAATGCTCACACCAGTGGCCTTGTGTTGGTTCTAGTGCTGCTGGACCTGATAGCAAAGAATGGATTTACACCCAGACCAGGCGCAGGCGGCCACTCAGAGTTCAGCGGGACTTCAGGGCCTCGACAGCGACAGACCCCGAGTGAAGATACCAGACCTGAGCAGAAGCCTTCAGAGACCTCGAAGTCCTTCACATCCGATCAGCTGGAAGCTGTGAAGAGGTGAGCTAGGCTGATATTCATGTAATTTTGGCTTTTTAAAAAAGGAAGAGTTAAACATCCCTTCCCCAACCTAACATTGAGTGCGACATATTCTCTCTGCACAGGATAAAACAATGTAAAGACTTCTATGAAACCCTCGGGGTCCAGAAAGACGCCTCGGAGGATGAACTCAAAAGATCGTATAGAAAACTTGCTTTGAAATTCCATCCAGACAAGAATCATGCTCCAGGTGCTACAGAGGCATTTAAAGGTAATGAACCGATAGGTGTCACTTAGAACTTCTTTGAGATGCTTAAACGTAATCCTGACTTTTCATTTTCCTCACCAAAAGCCATAGGAAATGCATATGCTGTTCTGAGCAATGCCAACAAGAGGAGGCAGTACGATCAGTGCGAAGAGGAGAGGAAACATCCTTCGAGACACGCTCCAGACAATGGGAACTTTGAGCCGGACATTTCACCTGAAGACCTCTTTAATATGTTCTTTGGAGGGGGTTACCCGTCAAGTTAGTGTCACCTTTTATTGTGTTTTCCTACCTGGTTCTGCTGATGATGATCTACATGTCAATTGCTACATCTGCTGCGTTAATCTAGGTAATGCTAATGTGTATGCTAATGGGCGGATGCGGCATCAAAGGCGAGAGAGGAGAGAGCGACAGCGAGATGTGAGTCTGGTATTATTATTAGAGCTCCTGTGCAGACTGCAGATATGCAAATAGTGTAATGTTATTTTAAAAACAGCAGGGGGAGACATTGATTCAGCTGTAATTTAGATGCACTCTGCCATACTCATGTGTCTTTTAAGTCCTGTTGTTTTTTTAAATGTGGTGAATGTGTCTGAACAAGCTTGTGTTTGTGGTGTTTCCTTTCGCAGGGAGGTCTTGCTCTCTTCGTGCAGGTCATGCCCATCCTCATCCTGGTTATTGTGTCCGCTCTCAGTCAGATCATGGTTAACAGCCCCCCCTACAGCCTCAGCTTCAGGCCGTGAGTGCTGATCCCTGCTCTGAAAGCCTGCCTAAGAAGGATGTTATTAAATGCCACAACTAACTGTTTGTTGTTTTGCAAAAAAAAATTGCAAGGGATTTAGACAAAAGATTATCTTCAAATTACATAAAACTCAGTGTAATCCAACCCAGGTTTGTTCCGTGATTGCTAATTGTCACATTTTCATGCATTTTTTTTTTTTTTTTTACACAAACCAGAACACAAGCAAAGGTGCGTGTGCAAAATGTTACCAATTTAGAGGTTAAATTTACTTTCATGGTACTTGAAGTTATTTTAAGATGGATCTGTTGCATTAGCTGCTCAGTTTCTCGTTCTATTTCTTGAAGCTGCATCATTCAGTTCTGAATAAGCTCAGGCCTCCTGGCTCCATGTTGTCTGCCTCTGTGTTTCAGATACACTTCTGTAGCCTCCGGCCTGTTATGTGAGGCACTATCGGCCATGAGTTATGTTAACAGAGACAGACGGTGCCACATCTGTCAACCTTTTGTCGTTGTCTGTCACGTGATATGTCTCCCAACACTTTGTCGTATCTTCGTGCAGCTCAGCGGGCTACACCCAGAAGAGGCTGACCGAGAACCTGAAGGTGCCGTATTATGTGGGGGAGCATTTCTCCAGAGAGTTTGTTGGAATGAATCTGAAGAACTTGGAGCGGACGGTGGAGGATGATTACATTTCAAACCTCCGCAACAATTGCTGGAAGGAGAAACAGCAGAGTATGTTTGCCAGGAAAACAAATCATGCTCCATTATTTATTAATTTCCCACATGGATATTGACTTTTGGGGAAACAATTAAAACCATATTTTGATTTTATGAACCCTCATTTATCTTTAATTTATCTGTTTCCTGCAGAGGAGGGCATGCTGTACAGGGCTCGCTATTTTGGAGACACCGATCTGTACCAAAGAGCGCAGAGGGCTCGAACACCGAGCTGTGCCAAGCTGTCCGAGATCACGGCTTCATTACACGGCTGAGGCCGCTTCCATAATTCAAAGCAAGTAATTTGTTTCCACGCTCTTCACACATTTTGCAAAGGCCACCTACATGTTTTGTATCACTAATTGTTTTCCTCTTGTTTTTTTTGTCTCGTTTCCAGACTCTACACAAAAGATAACTGGCTGTAAATAGATGAGCTTTAACAATCCGGAGACTGAAGACGACTCAACGACTCAAGCAACACAAACAGGCCAGCACCGATCTGCATCAAACTGACCACACAGACTGGTTGAAACCGTGAATTTTAGTATGTAAAATTGAATATATAATGTCAATATAATGATATGAAATGACAAAAACACTTGAAAATACCTTGTCCTCCTGACAAGATACGGGTTTGGAAGAAGAAAAAAAAACGACAGCAATGTCCAAGCCCCACTTTAGACCGGATCGCCACGTCGCTGGCAGAGGTCATGTTATGGTTTCTGGGAGAATGCAGTATGAAAGCAGAGCATAGTGAGGTTAGATATTGTCATACGGATGTCATCTATGTAGCAATCCAGTAGATATCACAGCAAAGGCTTCCTCTTTTATTTTATGCAGTCGGATCAGTCAGAGGGAGATTTACTGATTTGACTTCAAATGCACATTCTGAAACTATGCAGGAATAATGTGAAACCTCTGATGAATACACACTCATGTCTAAGGTTTGTCAAACATATGAACACTGAGATTTGTCTTCTCCTTCTGCTATATACGTATATGTATGTGTGTCTGTGTCTGTGTGTGTGTGTATGTGTGTGTGAGAAAGATCATTTCAAAATGTTCCTTTACACTTTGCCTCCCTTAATTGTATAAAGGATAGAATTATATAATGTAACATGATGAAACTTCACAATAAATGTCAAGAGAAGGAGAGACGTGCCTACCCACAGAGTGGGGATTTAACAGGTTGTTCTTTTGAGAAGTGATGTCTCATGTGTTGGAGAAAGCAGTCTTTGTCACACTTTTTGAGTTCATAGTAGGCTATTTATTCTCTGTATTATTATTTATTAAAAAAAAGAAAAAGGATTATCAGACCAATCAAACCAATACGAGATCTTGCTCACTTTTTCCACCATGTTTTTACTCCCAGATGATGAAAATAAATATGGATGCTTCAAAACGTGTGGGATGTGACTTGTATGACTTGACGAGCACAGAAATGTGAAAAATAAAAGCTCCGTCAGCACATTTAGCGCACAGAAACTCTGCCGAGGCCGACTGAAGAAGAGGAACTGGAAACATGGCCCGCCGCACGTTCACGTTTCAGCAGACGTGCAGCATGTGCCCGGCAGGAACTGCAGCGTCACATTCTTTCACCGCAAATGTTCTCAGCTGTGCTTGGCAGATGTTGCACCTCTGCTGTCGGTTTTTTAAAACCCTGCAGGCCTGTTGTCATTGTTGTGCACGGCTCGACTTCCTCCTATCAGCTGATCTGTATGACTGCAGCAGCATCACTCAACGTTATATCTCACTTCAACTATTTAGTTTTGTGTATTTAACAGAAAGGAACACACTTTCCCATTATTTATGTATGGGAGAAGATCTCAATGTTTTTTTTTTTGATTGGATGGGTTGCAAGAAATACAAACATCAGCAGAGAATTGATAAAAAAATAATTTATTTGCAGTCATGAAAGTACAAAAACAGTGCAATGTTATGAGTATTTGAATATCAAATAAATAAAGTCGAAAGCAGGACAAATCTACACGGATACAGGATCAAGTTACATTTGAAACATTAGCCACAGCTTACATTTATACTGCACAAGGCAAGCGCTGGTAGGCCTTTGCTCTTGAATCCACGCAGTCACTATAAGGTCCCTAACAGCTTACTGCACAATTCGTCACTTGGAGTACAATTCAGTTTACTGCCTTGTGTCAAAGGAATAAGAACACAATGGTTTTCAATGACTATAACCATAGAGCTAGCTGCCGTCATGTGGTTTCAATAGAAACTGAGGTACGCACTTATATTTACTTGCAAAAAAAATGCCTATTTATCAGATATAGCATGATGGTTACATATTGGTAATAGGAAAATCTGAATGTCGATGAGTAGCAGCACACTGCTGCATGGTACCATAAACTTCAACTCCCTTACAGTCGGAACAATTGGCAACATCATGACAAAGTCCATCCTTAACGCCTCAGAAGGCATCTCACATACAGTAACAGTAATAAGGCCCTTCTGTGAGATGAATCAACATTCCTCAATGAGCAGATCCTCAGAACAATACAGTTTCTTCTTTATCACACGGAAACCAGTGCTCAGTTTAATAGCTTGTCTCACTACTGGAGTGGAGGGAGATTTCGAGCTGAACAGTCCTTGGATTTTGGGCCACAGCCCGCTGGACTCCAGCCTCAGCACCAGAGTGAGCTGGAAGGTGGGGACGAGGTACGGGTCCACAGATAGCTGTCCCATGCTCTCGCAGGCGGCCCCCTGCTCCACACAGAGGTCGATGAGAGCCCCTCTCAGGCCGCAGGGCTCGGTAGCTGCCAGGTGAAGGAGCTCCTGCCCGATGTGCTCCAGGAGCTTCTCCGGGATGAGCAGTTTGGTACATCGCAAGGCGCAATCAGAGTCTTTGGCTTCTCTTAAGCTGCGTGCAATGAGGTCCACCACCTCCTTCAGGATGGTCTCCTCCATTGGATTGTAAAACAGGTCTTCATTAGATGGAGACAGGTCACTGGAGATGTCTGACCCTGCAGAGAAGAGAGAGAGAGAGATGGCACCAGATTAGGGACTGGACTGGACTGGACTGCAAACCATGAACAAAGAGGTGGATCAAATTCACACCTTAAATTGAGGTTATTGTCAGCTGCTTACCTGAGTCTGATAGGTCACTCCTGCTGCCATTGTTGTAGCCCATGTCCATACTGCTGTTGTTGGGCGAGCTGAAGTCGGTCAGTCTCTGCACCAGCTTGCCCCAGGACAGTCTCCTGGGACTGCCGTCCACCGGGGAAGGGGGTGAGCTGCCGACTTCGGTGGATGCAGAGAGAGCAGGCATGTTTGTCCAGTTTGTGGTCAGCTGTTTACGAGGAAGAAAGAACAACAGATGAGCACTGAAAACTCGCGTAGGATACAAGACAAGTAGATAAAATAGTGCATGTAATATAACATTTAAAGTACAGCTTCTTTACGAGTGTATTAACGTTACAACAAGTTTGCAGCAGGGAAGATCTTTGTTTGGAGGTGACTAGCAGCCGTTTAAATGTACAAATTAGCGACAAAGCGAGCAAAAAAAATGGCGAAAATGACATGATACTTACAGCTTTTTAAAAGACAGAGCTGTCGAGGTTCGTTGTCTGTGTTAAACACAGTTCTTCAAGTTGTTATTGTCTACAAAAACAACTGTCTCTAAACTTCTTTTCTCTCCTGTGCTACTGCTTCCTCTCACCAGCTGCCAAGCTCCGAGATCTGTCCTGCAACAATGTATATAAAGGGGCTCCGAGGCCACGCCCACGCCGCTCCAGCCAGCCAATCAAAAAGAGAGGCACGCCATTCTGACCTGTATCCTGCCTGGTAACATGCCAACAGAGGAGAAGGACAAACACTAGCAGAAGAAAGAGGGGGGGATGGGGTGATGAATAGCAGATCCCAGCGTTATGGAAATGTACAGAGACATGCCTGGGCTTGCAAGGATCATATTGTATTTCTTTGTTTTATATCCCGCATAAGCGTAAATAAATATCCGTGGGGTGTGTGCGTGTCTGTGTGTGTGTGCACTTTGTTATTGGCAGCATTGATTAGATGTCCATGCAGGCAGAGCTCAGCTGGCTCAGTGTTGCAGTGCACATTACGTCACCTGTTTTGCTGAACCATTACATCAGATTTTTTCATCTCTCACAAAGAGATGCATACACTGTGAGCTGCAGCTGGGTACTTGATCAAATGCTTGTTTTTCATATCCATAAAGATGCATGACAGGCATTTATTCTCGAATAATACAAAAATGAAAACATGCAGAAATGCATCAGCAAGGTATCTGATGCTGTTAGATTATTTCTCTATAGCCTTTAACAGTGTAAAATATGCCCCAGTGTGATCACAAAAATGCTGCATTGAAAATTAGATTCAGAAAGGAAATAACGGCTCCTGTAGTGCACAGCAGAAACCGCTGCTTTGTCTGCCTGGCAGCCCCATACTGTACCTGACATACACAATGTTTGCTCAAAGAAAAGTTTTTGGAAAGCTGCCAGACATATGCTGCGTTGCGACACGTGAGTGGGATGGACTGTACTTTATGTCAGGGAGGAACTAAAAGACATAAACACGTGTAGGCACAGTTTGTTCTGAAGGGGATGTTGTGAATGGGAGTCATCATCACCAGGTTTTTTGTTAAAGGGGGAACAAAATGTTTGTTCCCTTTTCCCCCCATTCCTATACTGTACAAAGAATGTGAACTCAAGTCGAATTCTTCTGCTGCTCAAGAAAAAAACACAAAAACTTTTGCAAACTATGCGCAAACAACTTTTAAAATTAAACCATTCAGTTTGCAACATACTTTCTTAGAAACTAGAACGCAGTGTTATTTATAAGATGAACTGTTGAACTTATAAAGGGAAATTTAAGCTCCAGCTAGAGGTGTGTCCTGTAATGTTCAGGGCCGGCCTCAGACCAGTACATTCTGTACGTTCCCACCCCTCATTTGCCTGAAAACATTCATTCCCTGAGCAAAACACCCCAGATCTGCACGTTTCCTCACTGTACACAGTGTACACACCGCAGACGTAACGCTGAAACAATCACATCAGTGAGTTTCAGAAGTACATTTTCAGCGATAGATAGGTATGCAAATGGGGACAACGGAAAACACCACAACACAAAGATTTAAATGTCTGTCAGCAAAGTAATAGAAACAAACACATTACAGTTAGGACTAAAACTATACGACATAGGGGGAAAACAAACAGCAAGAGACTCGAGAAAAATGTCCCAAGTATGACTTTATTTACATGCTCTCTTTGTTTTCGCTCAAGGCTGTTGGAGCAGGCAGCGATGAGGACAGAGGAGGATAGACTGAACAGGCACCAGGTTTTCAGAGTTATGAGTTACAGTGCAGCCATGTGAGAACACAAAGCCTCACTTCAACAGATTTATTACGTTACCAGACCTTTTTTTTTTTTTTTAGCTTGAGGCCAAGTACAGATTGAACTGGCATGATAATTTATTGTCTTAAACCATCTGAAAAATCAATGAACAGCCTATTACAAAACTTTAAATGGCTTAGTTATTAATGTATGACAATGAGGTTTTTTTCCTTGACAACGGTTTATTATGGTATCCTGGTTCAAATATAAGAAGTTTTGTGTTTACAAAAAAGCATACGATAGTAAAAGTGACAAAATAATACAACTCACATTCAGTTTCTCCAGATAACATTTCACACTATATTGAATAAAAACCACAGAGGAGGAATATAATTTATGAACTGATATAATCCATCTTCTTCCCTTTTCCTTGTATTTGGCTGATCTATTAACCAAAAGGCATCTTGAGCTCTTTATTTATGACGGTGTAAATCCCAAAAGCTGTTCAATGGGTTTATACCGCCACTCATCTGCTTCAAGCTCCTCCACCAAGCTGGCAAGTTTCTCCATTCGAGACACTTGTTGATCTGGAAGAATATAAAAAGAGACCATTAATCAGGACACTAATCTTTATTGGTGCAAGCAAAAATGAAAAATATTTGCATGTACAGTTACTGGCTTACCGTGTTTGACCTGTTTCAATGTTGAGGCAACTTGGTAGCTGAATACAGACTCACATAAAAATCTGTCAGACCCATCTAGAAAGAAATAAAAACAAGTTAAGAAGTTCAATAAAATACTTATGAATAATTGAAAAAGACATAACTGCAACCTTGGAAAATGTCAGAACAAGGCTTTCATGCTACTTTAGAGCCAAAAGAGTTTAAATATTATGTAATTCCAGCAATTATATAAAAGGCCAATAAGAGCTTTGAAATAGTCCAAATACTAATCACACGAAAACAAAGAGAAACAGCTTGAGACCTTGGTGTAACTGGAGTCCTATTCACCACGTTGTTGGTTGTTTTTAACCTTGCAGCACTCACACTCTGCCAAACTAACTCTGTTAATTGGTGTATTTAGAGCTACACAGGCAACAAAGATGGAGTAAACAAGTCAGATGGCCTTTCATTCCCACAAACAAATCCTGTGTGCAGGAGCAATGACGAGATAGTGAACAAAGTCGAGTGGGTGGAAAGGTGCAACTGGCTGCTGGTACAACAAGCTTTATGTAAAGCACAAAGACACATGTCCAACCAGAGTTTGGCTTGTATGTATGAGTCACCTTGCATGTCCAACAGACACCTACATAGCTCTGTGCCGTGTCCGTCGGCCTCAGGATTTGAATGATGAAAAAATAACGACAGCAATTGTTTGACAGCCACAAACTGAGGCTCTAGTTTCAGGGTGGCTCAGCAGTTCATTGCATTTAAAGACACAAAGACAAAAAGGCACGGCTGCTGGGCGTAGTGATTTCAAAAGAGCAAGGAGTTCAGAGTATTTGCTTCATGTGTTGTAATGTTACATAATTATACATGATTTTTTCCATAGCCTGGTGAATGTGCAGGTCACAACTTCTCCACGAGAGCATTTTGGAGTTGTTGGATTGTGTATTTGATGAGTTTGATGAGGGACAGGGGACCAGTACCGTTCACCTTCATTGTGTTCGCTGAGCAGCAATCCTAAGTAGAAAATTTCCCTTGGAAAATTTTGAGAGGGCCACGAGAGCTACGGCTGGGGTTGCCATCTCTGTCAACATGGGAATCAAACCCACGACCTTATGGTCAAGACAGAGCTAATAAGACAGACACATGATCATCTTTCTATAAGCACTCATATTGAGGAGCTGTAATCACATAAAGTTACCTGTGTGTATCTGTGTGTGCAACTGTAATCACATAAAGTTACCTGTTTGTGTGTGTATCTGTAACTGTAATCATATAAAGTTACCTGTGTGCTGGTGTTTGTGTGTGTCTGTGCGTTTGTGACCGATGTTGTTGGTTCGGACTTGCCCTAGGCGTTGATCGAACCCGTGGCCTCCCGCACCACAGGCGACGATGCTAACCGTTCCGCCAAGAGGTTGACAACCACTTGGCAAATTGGTTAGCACGTCCTTTATGGGTGAGTGAGTTTACTTCCAGTACCGCTAACCGCCACAACCTGTCACTTCTCCTTACTGGTACCTTGTGACTGTGGCACACCCGCTGACCTCCGTTACACGTGTGTGTGTATCTATAACTTTAATCACATGAAGTTACCTGTGTGTGTTTGTGTGTGTGGGAGAGGAGTGTGTGCAAACTTTGAATACACGTGCATGTGTAACTTACCTGTGTGTTTTGATGTGTGTGTGTCTGTAACTGTAATCACATAAAGTTACCTATGTGTGTTTGAGTGTGTGGTTGTGTTTGATAGAGACCTAAACTAAACCTGATGGGGTGCCTGAAGCAATGTTATAAAAGTTTAAAAAGCAGCCCATATTATGCACAGAGTTTTGAGAGAGAAATCAATTAAGTATGACAGGGAGCAACAGGAGTAATAAAGTCTGACCAGTGCTCGGGGCTTCTGCAGCTATTTCATGGCTGTAGGGGCCAGTGCTTGTGGCGATTGCCCCTTGGCCCTAACAACATAGTTATTTTCTCTGATCATTGAAGAAGACTATCCAACATGTAATGTTAGTATGACTGACATTTGACAAAATAATTTAACTGCTGAAGTTATGATGGAGCAGGCAACACGAAAGCAAAAAATGTCTCAAGAATCAGATTAATACATGAAAGACAAACACAGAGTTTGTCATGTTGCACAGGAAAAAGATTTGTGTTAGGCTATATTTGGGACAAGAGAGGACAGTCTGTTGATGAGCCACACGACACAAACACAAAACAACACATAGCAGGGCTGTATCGTAGGACTTAACAGCAGTGATACCCCTACCCACAAAGCCAGCTAACGTGATTAATCTTACCTTCCATCATTTCACCTGCTCCTTTGGGATATGTGTACAATACTTTCCTGGGGGGGATGAGCTCCGAGGCACTGAATCCAGAACCAGTGACCGAGCTTCCGCTTACACCTCCCGCAGAGGAGGACGAAGAGGACGCCGCCATCGCCTTTTAAAACTGTAAAATACACACACGGAGGGCTCAGGACGATTGTTGAGCTTAAACCAAACCAGCCTTCAAACGCTACAAGCAACTGCTACAACTACTAGGCGGCTAGCAAGAAAGCTAACTGTCCTGGTTAACCCCAATGGCAACAATAACCATCCAACTTTGATATTATTTGATACAAGATTGGGGTAATTAAGCTGTTTTATAACAGTATAACTTACCGTCGATATTCCAGTGAATATAAAATGACTTTAAATCCGTGCTGTTGTTCTGTTGTGTGTGTACTTCTTCTTGTCTCCCTTCTGGTTTACGACAAATACTACGTTTTACGTTTCAAGGGCTGGCGTGACAACAGACTCCACAACGACGCGGATGGATTCCTAGCGCCACTCTACGCAGCATTGGATGTGCATGTCCATTTGTAGATCTACGAACGGCGTCAGCGATGCGTGAACGTCAACGTACTCGAACGTTACACGATGAAGTCAGTTTCAGATTCGACATGGGAAAGGAACGCAGATCTCTCGCTTCTTTAACCATCTCCTCAGTAACTGAATGGGAAACTGACTTCAGCGTAGTGAAGTTGCATGTACCCATAAACTGTAAATACACGTAGATAGCTAGCAAAGTTAGCAGTGACGCTTGCCTATGTTGTTAGTTCGCTGAAGTGTAATTAGCTAACTGTACCAAGTTTACAATATGGAGGTTTTACGACCAAGTCTCATTAATATAAATGGAAGAGTGTACCGAAGAAATGTCATTAAGGAGGAACAGTATGAGGAAGAAGAGGATTTCTCCTACATGGGGCCACCAGGTTAGTCAAGTGCTAACAGCAAGAATATTATACACCTAAGTTAGCTGACTAATGCAGTGTTTTCCTGCAATACAAACTACATTAAGGACGAGGTGCTGTTTTGAAACTGTTTCAAAGAGGTGTCTGTGGTGCTGTTTAACCGTATTGCTTTCTACATGATGTCTGTGTCTATATGACCTACCCCTCAACTGTATGAATGGGTTGGAGAAACGAGTAGGAACACCTGTCAACACTAACCAGGTCAACAGCACCACAGACCACATCTGTCATAATGATTTTACAATTTGAACCATAGCTAAACATCTAAACTCCCATAAAGGAGCATGTGGCCTATTGCAGGATGGCTGCATTAGACTGTATTAGCCACAATAATATATTTGTACATTTGTGATTTAACATTTTTAGAGAGCGAAGATCTTGCAGAAGATGAAACCTGTGATGCCCACTCAATTGAAAAGACTGATAAAGGATACCGCTGTGCCATTGACGTCCCAAGTGTTCTTTACAAGTGAGTTAATGACAAAATGCACTATGCACTCAATGCAAATCATAATTTGTTTCTAAAAAGCTTAATGTGAGTCTATGTTTCCTTGTTTTCCCCATTGATCCTCAGATACATCATTGGTAAGAAAGGAGAGACACGCAAACGTCTAGAGTATGACACAAAGACATCAATCAACATCCCTAAACAAGGAGTGGAAGGACAGATTGGTGAGGATAGAGTAAAGTAAAAGAGATGAAAGGGCATGCTCTGAAAGATTTTTTTTTCCAACTTTTCTTTTCTTTTGACAGTTATCACAGGTTCCCACAAATCTGCAGTCTCGTCAGCACTCACGCGAGTAGAGGTCCTTGTTGACAGTTTCAGGAAAAAGCAGCCTTTCACACACTTCCTGTCATTCCCTCTTAATGATCCCAAAATTCAAGAAGGATTCCTGCAGTTTAAAGACGAGGTGTTAAAGCAATGTGCACAGGTATACTATTCTTATAATACATAATGAATAATGAAAAATGGCTTATTTCATTATTTTTCATCTCTTATTTACTCACAAATGCAAAGTTTAAGACACATTCTTTGTTTATTGTTACAGTATACTTAAATAATAAAAACAGATTCTGATTGTGAGGTACAGCGAATGCAGTGATGGCTGTGTATAGTTTAAAACCAACACATGATATTGTCATTAACTTCTATGCCCATAATTTGTTGTAACCTGATGTGTAGGATCATGGAGTAGAGGCAAGCATCTTTCAGAATCCTTTAAAGCTTCACCTGACGATCGGCACCCTGGCTCTGTTAAATGAGATGGAAGTGAGAAAAGCATCTGAACACCTGCAAGAGTGTCAAAGATTCATCAGGTAGGGGCTGGACAAAGTTATTGTATCGCAATCGCACTACTAAGATTTAAACCAAGCATCTAAAAATACTGTGTTTATTTGAGATTAACACAAGACTCTTTGAAGACACAACTGAAGTTATGATGAATATGGTGCTATTCTGTATTTTTCTTATTGTTAGAGAAGCCCATGAAAGCCAAGACTGTAGTGAATCTCTGTTATGATAAACATGGAGACTGTAGTTAAAACTAGTCTTCGACAAATAAAGTATTAAGACCTGCTTGGGTAATATTTTCTAAACAGTTCTGTTCCCAGCTGTTTTTCAGATGAAAGTTAAAGCAGTAGTTCCTATGCAGTGGATGCATTCTGAACCGAGTACCACACACACGCTGGGAAAGTTGGAAAGTATTTAGAGGCAGATTGTTGTATAAATGCTTTTGGTCCATTCATGGGGTTTGTTGAAAACAGAACAGACTATCAGTAGCCTTATCCTTTAAGAGTTGCTGAACTCTCTTCACGACGTTAAAGATAAAGATTAGATTAAATTAGATGCAATTAGATTGGATGTGATTGTGTAGAATAGATTAAACGAGGTTACACTTAATTGTCAGAAAGTCCAGCTGCACACACCCACAGCACAACAAGCTCTTAATAGACAGCTGCAGTGTATTATTCTGTCATATTGCTTAACCTTTGGTGTGAAATGTGTAAAGAAAAACAAGTGTGCACCTCCTGAGTGTGTTTTGTGTTTGTCTTTTCATCAGAGACATCACAGAAGGAAAACCTCTGCCGCTGGAGGTGAAAGGTATAGAGTATATGAATGATGACCCAGCCATGGTGGACATCTTGTATGCCAAAGTCAATGTGAAGGACGGATCTGACAAGTGAGTGGAGGAGTGAGAGAGAGAGAGAGAAAAAAAAAGCTGAGATCTCACTGTTTAAAAATGTTCCTGCTGCTTGAAGTTTCTGCTTCTGTGTTTTTTCACTCTGTAGGTTGCAATCAATCGCAGACCAGCTGGTAGAGCACTTTGTCTCTCTAGGGCTGATGGTCAGAGAGTGGGACAGAGTGAAGCTGCATGGCACTGTGATAAACACGCTGTTCAGAAAAGACTCCACAGGTAAATAAAAACATTACGCAGACATGTCGAGCTAAACGGCGCGAATGCAAACAGCGTCTGAGCCAGAAGCTTGTGTGAAAACAAACTTATTGACCCGCTGTGATCACACTGGTAGTTCCTACCCTAAACCTATTTGCCAATGTCCCCTTATTATCTTTTTGGCTCGGACTGGAGCTGCAGTGACGACAAAACTGAATCTTGAACAATCACGGCAACAAATTCCTGCAGAGTGGCAGCATGGGGCAGCTACTTCAGTGTTTTGGCCATGGCTCTGTTTACGTGCACAAAGCAGCGTGTTTTTCCAAGTACCGTGACAATGGTTTCATTCATTTTTGCCATGGATCAAGTCCAGCCCCAGTTCTCAAATTTGTACTGGGCTGAGAAACAACACAGCCGGAGAGAGGCCGTGTCACTGCTCACCATGTTCACCAGCATGGGTACACATCCTATTAAAAACAAGTGTTTTTTTTCTCTTTCGTGCAAACATGCTCATTTAATCAGGAGATAACAAATCTGTATTTTCTTTGTCCTATATTCTATTGTTGAGTTTGTCTTTAACTCTGGTGTTTTTACAGTTGAAGACACAGGTGGCCCAGGAAGACAAACCACCAGTGAAAGAGAGGCTTTTGATGCCAGAAACATATTGAAGGTTAGAAACAATTTACTCCTACCTGCACTTTCAAATGACTAAATTACAAACAACTTGTACTCACTGCTTGACAGCTGCTCTCTCAGATCTGCCAGATAACAAATTACATTTGAACATTTTAAAATAGTTTGTAGCTTTAGTCCAAATGTGAAACATTTATATATTGCTTAAAAATGCCTTTAAAATCCTATGTATGATCATTGTGATTAACTCGTAGAAGAACTTTAATTGTGAAAACACAGGTAAGATATACTATGGGAGAAATCAGAAACGGAAAACTAAAACATACATGGAACTGATATATATACTCACTATATCTTGCTTTATAAAGGCAGCTGCAGCAATACTGCACTTTATAACTGATGCAACTCTGTCTGCATATTCCCCATACTGTATATGGATTTTTTCAACTTTTCTTGACATTTCCACTGCATTTGGATTCCCACTGAGATCTGGGAGTTTGCCAGTTTTCAGGTCTTTGAACAGAGCGATGTAGGTCTATTGGTAGAGCAGCACAGAGTCATGCACAGAGGAAATATTGGGGCTGGGGATTTCACTCTTCACTCAACTATTGCTAAAGGTGTTTTGATTTCAAGCTTAAACTAAACCATTATGTTCTCAGATTAGTTGCGGTGTAAGCTTTTAATTTGGTGATCTTCTAGGAACTGGTCATGGTTGCCTCGATTTCAGAACAAAAATAACATTGATGACTTTCCCCCCTTCAGTCTGTAGTAGTAGTGGGAGGGGGCACTGATTCATCCTTGTTTATCATGAGCGCAATGGGCAGCTGTGAGAAAGTCTCTGTTGTCTAAAAGTGTCACATTGTCGGCTCCACTGAGGGCTGTATGTGTCATTAGCCGTCATTACCGTGTCATTTCTCTCGAGGACATTAGACTCTCTGTATTCATTACGAGAGGCACATGGCAACTGAGAAGCCAAGGAGTGAAATATTATATCAGGCTATAGAGAAATACAAAAACAAAAGGGGGGAGTGATCATTAAAGGTACTGAGCACACTGACATCAAGCCTGTGGTAATTTACATATTTGATAAAGGTGCATCATTGAAGTAAGTTATGTTATTTCTAATTAAAGCTACTTATTTCAGTTGCATTTACATTAAGTTAAAAAGGACATTATCATCCAGTGTTTTTATTCATCTTTTAGTATTTTTTTCTTTGAGTATGATTCTCCATAACAATGATTGCTTGTTTCAGATGTACTGCATGCTAAAAATGGATTCCAGTGAAAGGTCTGAAATATTTAGGGTAAGGTTATTGTTAAAGAGGAAGTAACACATAGGATGCTGCAGCATGAACATTATATTATCATTGCTCTGAACAGCTACAGTCGACCCATGTTGTTTAAACGTGGGGATAAAAGTACATAGTCTGTCCTTGAACGAACCCATTGTGTTGCCTTCAGTTGTGTAAGAATAATACCAGATATAGTTATTAAGCCTTTTTTCTCACCTCCGCACAGAAAACCAGTCGCTGTGTGAAGTGGGTGTGAATGTGGATCTGTGGTTTCACAAAGTTTTATAGAAATTGTCCGACACAGTCGATCCAATTCCAGCGTCGGGGAGGTGATGAGAAGCTTTTCTACTGAGTCTACTCCTTCAGAGCGTATTGATTAAACTAGTTTTTTTGTCCTATAAAGTTCAAAGAGGAGAGTTATGATTGATTTTTTTTTCAAAGCAGACTATATAAAATGTTCCAGGAGCAGTTTCTTTGTGAGTGAAATTGACACTGCCGATAGAAACTTCTGAAATCCACCATCCCTTCTTCTCGGGTGCAAGAGGTCGTCTTTGTTTGAATACCAAAAATCCACCATTTTCTTTTCTCCTCTCTGATAATGATACAAGGTTGCCTACTCAGTGCTCAGTGGCCGGTAACCATGGTGATGCCATGTTTGTGACTGAACTCTGCAGAGTTCAACATCACATCAAATCAAATCAAATCAAATCAGACTTTATTGTCATTTTGTTGTTACCAAGGTAAGAACAAAAAGAGAAGATGTTTCTCGGAGATCAATAAAAAGAGAAAATAGAATAAAGTAGACAAATAAGGAATAAGACAAAGAAAATAAAAGAGCTACAGCAGACACTGAGTGGAATTTAAAGTGCAGCAGCGATGAGCCTTCAGTTTTTGTTATAAAGTCTCACAGCTTGTGGCAGAAAGGTGTTCAGCTCTTGCACCTGATGCTGCTGTAGCGTTTCTGTTTGGGCAACATCTGGAAGAAACTGCAGGGAGTGGGCGATGGGTCCCTTACAATGTTCAGGACTCTTTTTTTTTTCTTCCCTAAATCATACAACTGTATTTTTAGACTTAATTGTAATTCAAATTTAGTGCAAAAATGAATAAGTTTTGTTTTATGATTTCAGAAATTTGCTGCTTATCGTTTTGGAGAGTTCGAGCTGAACTCTGTCCTGCTGTCCCAGAGATATTCAACAGATTGTACGGGCTACTACACCTCTTCAGGGAGCGTCAACTTCTCATGAACTGAGCCTAATCTGAGGTAAGAAATTAGAAATAAAATGTACATACATACATACAGTTCAGAAGATCACTGACACAGACTCCATGGAGTTGTCCAGTAGGTGGCAGTGTAGGACTCTTTAAAAATTGTAGATAACTTAGCTACACCTGAATCAAATTCTCCCGTTTTATATAAAGTGCTTTGAGAGCAGTTTATGGGGCAAAATAAAAACGATCAGAGAGCAGAATGATTTGAAGTTTCAGACTGAAGCTCAGTCATAAGATAAATGCATGCAAATCCATTCAGAACGGAATTACTGTTTTTGTACTTTTGGTCTCCTGACAATTGGTTCTCTTCAGGGAATTCAAATGGAGTCAAATGGCATCAAAGTAAATGACAGAAAACACATTTTAAAGGAAGAGAAGCAAAAGAAATCATAAAAAAAAAAACTTCATCGTGCACCCTACTTTTGTCTCGACTACCAACAAACTTGCAAAGAATGAAAATGTTTTATTGAGCATGGGAATCCCAGTCAAACATTGTTCCTCTGTAGGCAGTGTTGTTGTTAAGATGATAGAGCGACTGTGTGTATGAAATTGGATTATTGAAGAAATATAAGTCTAGCAAGATATGGAAATGAGTTCCAGAGGAGTCTTGTCCTCTATTATCTGTTGAGATGTGACAGATACATAATAAATAACATTTTATTGAACACAGTGCTGAAATCTAATAAAATATGTTTACTTAGTAAATCAAATGAAACAGAAGTATCACAAATGTGTAACTAACTTGATGTCATATGCAAATACTTTACTTAAACTTTGATTAGGATTGAACATCAGATTAACTTCATGTGCATGATGTGATGTAGTGATAGTTTACACAAATCAGCAGGACATACAAGAGTTTAATTCTGGCTGCTCATTCCTGTATGTCATTGGCTGATGTACCTCATATGTTTTCTGCCTGGACATACATGAAATCAGTCTTACTTTTTTGATTTTGTAACTTTGTAAGTGATTATTGTCTCGCTGTAAACCACAAACCGTTCTTTTAGCCTACACCAGCTGCTCTATTTGATAGAAACTCAGACTTTTACAAACAGCTTACGAGAGGCAAGCTTCTCATGATTCAGTACTTTTGATGTTCACTGGAAAAAAGTCAGAATAAAAGTTTCAAAAATAAATTGAGTAAACGCGAAACACTTTGGTAGCTGCTGAGACATGCTGGTAGGGAGCTGGTTTCATCCACACACACTACTGGATAATAAGTATTACCCATTTCCTTTCATCCCACTGCCTCATGAATGTGTTAATGCGTCACTGACATGATTTATTATAGCAGTCTGGGATTTCTTTTCCCCCCCCGTCTTCTTTATCAGTGCCCTTCCCACACGAGCCACAACCTTGTTCCCACTCCCGTCTGTTCAGTGTGTCAGTGAATACAGACATCGGACACAGTGTCTGGACACTTGCTCTTGCCGTCAGAGTTTTTCTTTTTTTCTTTTTTTCCCAGCCGATGCTCTGCTTGGCATGCAGGAGGGGCGACTGCAGAGTGGCCAGAAGTTACATTGATGGAAACTGAGGGCACTTTTTGTGTGTCAGCTCTGTCATCCTGTGCTGTCCACCCTCCCCATTTCAGCCGTGGCTTGATTTATTTTTTTCTCCTATGCTCCTGGAGCTGTGTCAACAGACACCATTAGACAGGGACATGCTAATTTTCAGCATCGGAAAACAGCCAACCGGTCGGCCGGCCGGCCAGTCGAGCTGTCCGTGAATTGACTGTTGCACCGTACGGCCACGTAATTTATCTTTTCAGACCCAGAAAAAAGGCCTAATTATCTGCTGCCTGTCTCCTGAGAACATGCTTGTTAGTGGGTCAGGAGGACACATCCAGCTTAACGCCAGTCTAAGGTAACCAATACAGTCAGGAATTGCCAATACTATCGCTCACAAGAAGAGAGAAAGAAAGAGAAGTATAAAGTTAATACCGTAAAAAAAATTCACTGAGAATAGAATGTCTGTCCTTGTTTTTTTTTATTAAGGTTGCGTTGGGCAGATGTCCTCTCTAATGATCGCGCTGAGAACACATGTGAAAGACACGTACGTCACCCGTAGACACAATCAGACACTCAAAACAGATTTCATGTGTCAGGAGATTCCAATACAAGATGTTCACGCTGATGTTTGTTTAATTTGGCATATGTGGGCTTTGCCTCACGAACTGGGAACATATTGGATAATCAGCCACAACTGGATCAGTAATTTTGTCTTAAAAGTTGTAACTCTTATCATTTATAAGCACTATGTAACATTTGATTAATGGTGTATAACACACTAGAGTCTTATAACATCTCCTATGAAGATATTTAATGTATTGACATTAATTTAGATGTGTTTATACACCAGCATGCCATTACAGGAGTTATAGTTGTTGACAGATGTATTAAAAAAACACAACATTTGCTTGGATATTTTATACATTGCTCATAAATTCTAAATATGTGGGACTTAAAGTGAAGTGTTGTGGAAAAACACATCTCATATTTTTTCCCAGAGCCCAAGGTGACGTCTTTAAATCATTTGTTTTGTGTGACTAACTGAGCAAAAAAAAATTTAAAAAAAGCCCAGAGACGTTTCATTTACACAAATGACACAAAACAGTGAAAAGCAGTAAATTCCTGACATGTTAGTGACTGTTGCTAAATGACAGACGTAACGATCGCTTCAGTTTCCGTTGACACGATTATGTGTTTTCTTCACATTCCAGTTTAATTTCCCCCAGATTTGCATGACGATTGATTTTTTTTGACGAAATCATGTTGCTGTGCATGTCTGTGTGGGTGAGCCTGCTTACGCGCTGCCCGACATAATACACCCCTCTTTCCTGCTCTCTGCCTGTCTCCGTCTCTGCCACCTCTCTCAGCCTAATTAGTCGGCTCTTTGCTTCCTGCTGTGGGAACTTCCAACATGACCCTTGAGACTTCGAGACTAGCATGTGTCCCTTTCAATAAACCAGATAAATAAGACCTCTGTGACTCGTTCTGCGTTACCGCCGCTGACCTATTTCCTCTGCGAATTTGCGTTTCAGAATTTCTGAAGATCTGAGGAGACACGAGCTGGATTTTAATTAAAATGTTAAACAGTTTAGTTGTCTTCTCAGGCGTGTGTGCATTCGCTTGTTTACATGCACTGATGAATCCAATGTGGTCTGAAGTGCTGCTTCACTTGCAGCCATTGAAAACAAGCCTTCACACTGTAAAACCAGCTGCTATATTTATTTACATTTTCTTAAAAGTGAAACCAAAAGCAATCGCTTATTTTAGCCCGTAGCACTGAAAACTTGCAGTGAACCACTCAGTAATGGGAATTCATATCATGTTTGGTAACTGAAGTCCTGCAGTATCTCAGCCAAGTATTGTTTTGGCCTCAATCCAATTTGCATATTTAATTTCATGCCAGTTTTCAAAATAGCCTTTTTTTTTTTTACGCAAAGGCTGTTTGAAATAGGTCTTGCTTGATCAATGTCAAACTTTTTTTTTTTTTTTTTTTAAAGCACATTTCAGGGGGGTTTTGATATGCAGAACGGCACTGTGCAATTTTTTCATAGTGTAATTAGAAATGAAGTTTTCAGTCAGGAGAACTGATGTTGGCATTTGCCGGGGGGAAAAGGACGGTGCTTGACAGACGTGGCCTTGTAATCAATTGGTTATGTTTGATTTGTTTGCTGTGGTTTGTTTGAATTTCATGATATGTTTGATTTGCATGGAATCGATTATGAAACATATAATATCTTCATGAGGTAAGTTTTACTTATCAGGTTCATTTCGCATAAAATATTTTTGAACTAAGTCCAGATAAGGCGAAGGAACAAACTCTTGGTATCGTGTTTTATTCTTAACAAGCTCCAATAGCTGAGGAATTTGATTAATCCAACACATCTATCCACAGGAATTTACCAAGGTGCTCTATAAATGATCCAGCCAGACAAAGCCAACAAATCTTTCAAATTAGATATCGTTAGCTGTGAAAGTATGACAGCCTGCTTTCCCTTTGATTGTTCTCTTATGTTGGATGTGACTACCCAGTCAAGTGTCACCGCTGTTCGAATTCCACACTAATCACTCTGTCACTAATGGCACGAGCGCCCTTGATGTACAGCCAAGGCTGGAGTATTTGAAACGTCTAATCTGTGTCTCCGGCGAGAAAGCAGGTGATCCCTGCAGCAGCTCTTTATCATTCAGAGTGCTGCGTCTGGAGGCTGCCTGCAGCTGTCCGTGTCTGTTTACTGCTGGAGGCATTCACAACACAGGGAGGAGAGGCGCAAAGCCGAGTGTGTTTGAACAGCAGGTAGTCATTCAGAGCTGCTGTTTACTTTATGTACACCTCGCACAATAAGAGCTTAAAATAGGCCTGCAACAAACTTTCATTACCGATTAATCTCTCCTATCTGTTTAATCTATATATAAAAAAAGACTGTTACGATGTCACATGGCCCAAAGCTGATAGAGACAGTAACAAACCTTTACATTTATTTTAAAAGCTGTAAGTGGTGCATGTTTGGCATTTTCTCTGTTTAAATGATTAAACGTTTCATTACAATCTTTGGTTATCAACTGAAATATCAACCAATTGCAGCTGTTCACATAGCAACGCCAGCAATGAGGGAATGACTTTGATTGACAGAACAAGCTGTGTAAAGAAAAAATTAACATGGCATTAAAGAGAGGTGGTGAGCATGTTAGCAAACAGTTAGTTACCCACATACACATCCAGCAATCACTGAGCAACATTAGCATTCAATTGGAGGTTAACCGTGCTGCACGGGTAGCATCTAGTCAGATCTTAGAGGTTTGAAAAGGCTGCATGTCTGGCTTGGAAGTAACACAGAGAGCAGTGGAGTGAACTGGAATCACCATAAAATCAAAACAATGAGCGAAAGATTGCTAAAATGCCATATATAGCTCAGGGGAGCTGCAGAGTAGAGTCCTACTGTTACTGTGTATAAGTCATGATTAGTGTCATGTGTGAGCGTAAACTAGAGATAATAACTTATGTTCTCTTGTGCAACTTTGATTTACCATGATCGATTAATGGTCAATATCCAAAAGTGACGCTTCGCCGCTGTAAACACGGAAGCTTTAAAATTTAAAACAAATCCTCCCCCCGACTTCCACTCAGATGTTTTACCCATCCGCTCCAAGATGCTGCAGAGGGGACGTCTCTTCCCACAGCAGTGCATGCTGTTTCTTATTGGTAGGATGTACTGTAGAGTGAAACTGATGGGGGGATTTGACACTTTAAGTAGTTGCTATAAGCTTCATAATGCAATGGCTAAAAATAAATCATCTACTGAGACTGAGCATGTCAAGAGTTCAAAATTAAAGCCAGCGTCTGTCTATTGTGTACATTTGATTGAAAAAGGTGCTGCACTCTCTTCCACCCCTGCTGCAGCCGCCCGCAGAGCCAGAACAGCAGCCGCAGCGCTCGCACGCAGCTGTCAAACTGCTCTCAACCAACTTTGCACTTTTAATAGCTGTGTGACCCAGTTTGAATCCAATTGAATTAAATCTATACACATTTATAGCAGCTCCATTTACAGCTGTAAGTCACTCGAGATTACTCACTAAATGTGTCCCGATGTGGTTTATTCTCCCCTCAACTTTTTTTCAAAATAACTTCTTTTGATGGTTCTCCTATCCAGGAACGTGCTCTCAGGCTATATTTTTCTCATGCAGACTTTTACAGTGGCGGCACCTATCAGAGCCTGTAACCGCCTCACAAACGAGCATCAGTAGTGGCTGTTGTAAGAAATACATTTGCAGCATGTGTTTGTCTTTACTCGAGCATCAATATTTAATTCTTTAGTAGCCTCTTCTCTTCTCACCCAACTTTCTCTCTGTCTAATTCTTTACCTAACTGCCTTGTGCAGCAATAAAGAAAAGAATACGTAGACTAAACTCCCCATCCTTGTGGATCCATAATATTAACAAATCTGTGTGTTTGCCTCTATACAGAATTGATAAACTCTCATATGGCTCATATCCATACACTATACGGACATAGACATAAACATATAGAAAATGTGAGTAAGTACACATACTCACACTCTAATCTAGATGCATAACATATATTATATATATATTATATTTAATCCACTAAGAGATAAAAGAATAGAAGTAAATTCCTTCTATCAGTGGTTTGAATAGAGTAAGAAATAAAAACGTGTAGCGATTTCTGTCCTTTATTGGGTTTTCTTATATAAACAACTTGTACCTTAGTAATAGATTATCAATTAGATGGTCAACACAAACAACTAAGGTAATCAATTAATGGTTTTTGCTCTTTGTTAAGAAAAAACGCCAACTTCTTAAATGTGAGGATTTTCCTGCTCGGCTGCTTCATTTTAGTTATCTTCTACATTGAACAGCTTGTAGATATAGAAGGCCGGTCCTGTGACTTATGGGAAATGTGATGAATTTTTCTTTCTGAATAATGACAATGCATTAAAAAAGTAAACAACCGATTAATCATTTGTGCTGCATTTGGATACTTTAAAGTACAAATATTGATCACCGATGTGTGTTGCAGGTCATTGATCAACATGGGAGCAGGGAAGAGAAGTTGTTCACTGATGTTGGCTGATGAAGGAGCTCTCGGCTGGCAGCAAAGCACTGTGGGAAACCAGTTTCCACCAGGTGATGAACATGAATGGACTCGCAACAAAGAGATATTTCATCTTTTTTGGAATCTTTTGTTGAAATGGGTTGTGGGGGGAAAAAATTACCATTTGTTTGGGTTGATTTATCCTTCATGGTAGCAGGAGGTGCCAGATTTTACTATTCTGTATAAATTTTGACAGGAATAAATAAATGTGTGAAGCATCCACCCTTGGCCTCTTGCAATTAATTGTTGTGTACTGGGAATTCCTGAAGCGATACTTACGGAGCTGTTACATCATGTGAGCATATGTACGGCCTTGATAAGCAGCGAAGCTCGTGTTTGGCCTCATGAGCTGTTGGTGAGACAGAAAAGGGATGTGATGTGTTCACATTTGTAGACAGCAAATATTTATAGATAAGCAAGCTTTTAAAATTTTGCTGCAGTCTTGTCTGATGTTTATTCAAATGAAGCTTCCACCCTGTACTCCTTTGTGTAAACTGATTATGCTTGGAGAACAGGATAGATACATTTTTATCAACATCTGCCTTGAGAGGAGCTGATTCCATCGGTTAATCCATTTACAATTAAAAGCACTCTTCCGCAGCGCAACTCGATATGTAAAAGAAGCAACTCCACACAACTTGTTTAACCCAGACAAGTTGTTTGAAGCTGCTTGCATGTGTTAAAAAAAGTAAAAAAAAAAAAAAAAATAAAAACATAATATTTTTGTCTTTGAGATTATTCCTGAGTCAATCAAATAGAGTGTCAGTCAGAATAAATCCCACTTTAGTGTCTGTAAAGTGTAAAACCAAGAATTGGTCTCATGGAACAAGTTCAGTGACAAAAACGTTAATGTAAAAAGTGTGGATAACATTAATGCAAAAAACTATATATCAATTTGACACGTTTGTATGAAAAAATGTCTACGTTTTGTTTGCTGCTTCAAAATACAATGACAGTGCAGCTCTTGACTATCGGGGTATTTTTCATCTGGAAAATGTAGTTCAAATTCAGACCAAGTTCTTTTGCTGCAATCACTAATGCTGCACCCCCAAACCTGCAGGAGCTCATTTTTCTTCTGGGACCAAAACACTGAGAAAGAGCCACATCCTTATGAGTCAATTGTAGGGACCTAAACAGCTTATGCAGGATCTTAGTCAGGAAAAAAATTGTGATTAACCCCTACTGTATACAGAACAGTATGTAAACACATCATAGATCCTAGGTAGAGAGTCATTTGTATTTTCTGTTGGTATTTTTAAGATAAAAATGTCTTTACCATCATCAATATGGGCCTTATCAGTTGAACAAAAATACAAAATGACCATCTTTGCATTCAACGACGACGTTGCACGACTCTCAGCCTGTAAAAGGCAGCCGGGGGCCTCATGGGAGCACGAGAGCTGCAGTTGAATGCTAACAAGATAATCTGAGATGTGACTTAATTTCATGGCTTTTGAGGTTTGCTCGCCACTGTCATTGAGACAGAGAGGCACAAACTGTCTCTTAGTAATTTAAAAAGCAGATGCATTTGTCGAGGGACTCTCAGTGAGCAGATATAATCTAAATTGAGAATTTATAGGGGGAGGCTGGAGGTGGTTTACTGGTACTGTTACGAGACCACAGGACACTGATCACTGAGAATTCAGTCTAATCAGTGAAGCAGAAACTTGCTAGAAAATCATTTTTGCCTCTACCATACAGTATGTGCTGTGAGTATAAAAAAATGGCCTGCTGTGTGATTACTGGTCCTCAGGGGCCTTTGGTCACTGTGCTGCTACTTCAGATACTGATGAAGTAGAAGTGGCGAGCTCATAAGAGCCCTGTGCAATAAAAAAAAATTAAAAAATAAAGATCCTTTGAGTTTTCTCATCTTTAAAACTTCTGAAGTGATGAATGACTCAAAGCCTCTCATCAACATGCTTTTCGATTTGCTGTTGCTGTTCTTGCGCATGTAGGATTCCCTTAGGAAACTTCCTCCGCCACAGTCCAGAGAGAGAGAAAGAGAGAGAGAGAGGCTTCCCAATAACATCTTAGTCCTTAAAAGTTAATGATGCAAAGCAGAACGTGCTCTTTAAATGCTTCTGAGCGACCCATTTCAGCTGCTGCACGGCCATCAATCTGCAGCACATTCATCCTGATCATGACACGACTGCGGACGACCTCTTGATTAACACATCATGTCCAGCTTCCCGAGCTGCTGATGTGCACAGCTGGCTGACGCTGCAGGACATTTCTCCTGCTGCCCTTGCTTCCAAAAAATCTGGAGCCATGTGCACACTCAGGAAAGCCTGCATCTGCCAAATCAACTATTTTGACAGCGGTGTCAGAGCGAGTTCGGCCAGCTAAGCAGCATCACAGGAATGTGATCCTGCCCCTGGCTACTGAGCCTTGACCAATATTGGTAACCTTAAACTAAAATGAGTCTTTGCAGAGCACTGGATTATGTTTATCTTCATGGGGATGAAATAGAGAGCGGAGGAAGCGAGAGGGAGAGGGCATCCAGAGTTTAGGAAGCTGCAGGAATGATGTGGGTAGACTTGAAATGATGTGCAGGTACACAGCATCGCTCTAGGTCACAGATTGTTGCAGAGAAAGTCGGAATATATTCCATCCTTCAATCTCACGATCCGTCTTTACAACATCATTTTGTGCAGACAAACATTGTTCGAAACCAACGAAAGACAAGTTTTCAATTTTCAAGGTTTCAGAATCAAATGGACTCGTCATGCTGATTTACAGGGAGATGTGTGAATGCACAAGGGTTTTCTATTTGATCAAGTGCTCAAGTTATACACTGAAAAAATGTGTCAAGGATGAAGTGATCAATTTGTAATAATCTCCTCTTTAACCTGAATGGAGAAAACTGTCCAGACTGATTCTGTCTAAACTGTTTTCTGTAGCAAATTCATTTTGAAAACCTTATAAGAATATCTTGAAATTGAGAGGGAAAAAACATGCTTATTCACTTTCTGTCATTGAGTCACAAGAGAATATTGATATCACGTCACGTGTGTATTAATTAAATGCCTCCAGCCCAAGCCGGTTATCTTAGCTTAGCCTAAATCCTGGAAATGGAGGGAAACGGCTAGCTCTGGTTGAGCCTGACAGAAACAAAATCTGCTCACCAGCTCCTCTAAAACTCCCTAATTAACATGCTGTTACTAGAAAACTATTGTATGACTGTTTACAGACCAAACAATGAGTTAATGCAGAAAATCACACACTGAACCGTAACGTAAATGGTCATTAGTTGCAGCCTTGGGAAATGTTGTGTCATGTTTTTTTTATTTCTTATATAGCAAAGTTCTGCATCTGGACTTAAACTGACAGTGAGGCTTCAAATAAAAAGACTAAATAAGACTTTAGCCTTGAAATCTTTGAGCTTCTGAAGGCACGTGTTGTTAAACTTTAAAGCTATGTTAGAGAAAATGAAATGAGAGTTTTGAGTTTCAGTGTCGAACCACATCACCATAACGAAGGCTTGATCCGGGTTGGGCTGACTTGAAAGACTACGATTTTACAATATCACATCTGAAATGATATTGTCTTATACATTCTCTCTGTGCTGCTAATGAATTAATTAGGAATGAAATGGAGCTAATTTTAAGCTAAATTGAACCTCATTTGCCCAGAGGCCACTTGGGAGTCCTTCAGCACACCTCAGCAGTCTGTGGAGCCCATATAGTTATCGGGGCCCCGCTGCCTTATGGTATTAGCTCAATTGCAGCAATTTTCCCTCACATATTGTTTCAACTTTTATTGTTTAATTGAGTCGCTATAATTTCAGCCTGATTGCGTTACCCAGTCCTGCTGGCGCGGATATCAGACAAACACTGGGCTTTTTCCAGCAACATTTTAATACAATGAATAAAATCTGATTGATCATCAGTACAACAATAAACATCTGTTCCACTTGTATGATTCATTTGCAGTGTGACTATCAGGGTTTCTCTCTCTCTCTCTCTTTCTCTCTCTCTGTGGGTGTGTGGGCTGCCTGCCTATAAACAGAAATAAGCCAAAAGACAGAAGACATTGGAATAATGAATCCAAGTAAGCAGAAATAAATGATTAGTGCAGGATCTAATCTCTCCTTTAACTCTTTCTCACCCCTCCCTCCCTCCCTTTCTCTCTCTCCATCTCCTCCTCCTCTCTCCGTCTCTCCCTCTCTCTCTCCATTTAGTCTGTTGGAGCAGCAGCAGCAGCAGCAGCATCAGTAGTAGCAGCAGTCTTGTATGTGGATCCTGTGGGCTAGAGGACTGTAGCAGCAGCAGCAGCAGCAGTAGCAGCAGCACCGGGAGGAGGAGGATAACATCCCACAGCACCAACCTGCCCGAGCAGCCGAGCACCAACCACCACCATGGCCGGTGTGAGTGTGAGAGCCGTCGCTTGCCTGTCCCTGCTGGTGGGCATCTCTCTCCAGGTGGACGTGAAAAGTGGCAAAGAGGCAGGAAAAGCCGGGAATTTCATGGAAGATGAGCAATGGCTGTCAACCATCTCCCAGTACAGCCGGAAGATCAAACACTGGAATCGCTTCAGAGACGTGAGTTGTGTATTTAGTGTAATTATACGAGCGCGGTCTGTATCTGCTGGTGTTTGAGATGCTGCTGCTGCTGCTGCTGCTGCTGCTGCCTGTGGAGGCAACGCGGGGTTGTTGGCTCAGGTGATTTTTGCGCACAGTTTACTGTCGCTCTGAAGTGCACATAAAGCACAACATTAGCAGTTTGTACATTAGAAATACTTTTTTTTCTCCTTTAAAGGAAATGCAACACAGAATATCAACCTGTGCGCGTGCGTGTGCGCGAGTCTTATGAAATGTTAGATTTTTTTTTTTTCTCAAGGTGCCTTATTTACTGGTGATGTATCATTGAATTGATTGATATGGGCCACTATTTAGAAGAAAAAAAGGCATCTCATGCTTCAATGGACACTTTTATCTATGTGCCTCCTTATATGAGAGCGATTCAAAACACAACTCAAAGGAAATCTATGACATTAGCCCAAGTCTCAAAAGCCATTTCCAAGCTCCTTCTGGGGGTAACTGTGATGCTCAGAGCAGTGTCTGTATTCACTGATCAATACTCATCGATCTGCCTATTGCACATCACATGTAGCTGGGCTCACAGTGGAGGAGGAGGAGGAGGTTTCCAGAGCTTTCAGGCTGAAAAGCTGCACAGCAAGACATCAGCTGTGTCTCCTCTAAATCACAAATATCAAGTGCAAGGGAACAAACAATTGTTATTCTCCTGTGGATGTGTTGTCCAGACCGATTTCTGGGCTGTACAGGGACAGCTTTGTTTATTCTGTGCAGTCATGCCAGGAGGACTGCTCTCTAGAGATGAACAATAAATGAATTTATAAAGTTACAGATGGCTAGTGACCAGAATTGAGCAATATCATAATAAGAGCTGCAATCACAAGTTGATTAGTGATTGATCTGCAACTATTTTCCAAGCATTTACAAGAAGCTTTCTCATATCAAATTTTCTTATATAATGGCATCAAATAATGAATATGTGTGTAAATATAGATGTGAAATGTCCGACTTAATAACCTGGTAAATCAAGGTTATGCCAAATCCTGTAATTCCAGTTTAACCAGAGCAGCAGTGCTGCTCATTAATTTGCACCGTTGCTCACATTGGCCTGTAACACAGATATTCCAGGAACAGCTACCTCAGTGCAGGGAACACAGCAGAATACCAAAGTGGTATGCAGAACAAAGTGAGCTATTCTTTTGTTTCCCAGTGCCATCACATGGTTAAAATGATGTTGATGTTTCTGGCTAATGATAGCAGTCTTGTCTTTACTACTGAGGACAGAGTGGGATGATGGAGGCTGGATGTCCACCAGGCTTTATGTCACGTTGTCACTGTTGTTTGATGTGAGTTTGTGAGAAACGTTTTCCCACGTTTTTCACATAATACTGTGTTCTTTGTTTAAAAAAAAGAAGACAAATTTCCCCTCCCCTCCTGCAGGACAATGACGTTAAAGTTGGGCTCAGTCTTACTTATCAGACTGGTGCATCTCTTAAAGCAAAATCAGTACTACCTGTATATGAATTTCCTTCATCTCAGTACTTCCATATCACACAAAGTCAGCCTGGTCTAAGATGAAATATGTGCGCTAATATACAATTCAGTTATCTGTTTATTACCCAGGTAAAGAAAATGCAGTTTTAAACAACAGTCTGCAATAACTTCTCCTTTCATGAAGGTTATAATGTTGTTGAAACTGTTTTAGAGAGGCGTTGATTCACCTTTATGGTCACTTTGGAGCCTGATATTGATGTTGCCGCTCAAATGTATTGTATTATTCTGAGTGTTATTCTGAGGGCAGACTAATCCACCCTCATTGATATAAATGGGGTAATAGATTTTAAATCCCCCCCAGCTTCGCCTCTCTCCTCCTCCCATCAGCATCCAGAACACAACCAACCAGGGAGTAGCTATGTGGGTGATGGGATTCATGGTAAGAGGTCAGGGGGGTTATGACGCTGGGTGTGTCACGTCGATACAGTTTTGATGGCTCTTTGGTACCAAAAGACAGACAACATGGCATGAATCAGGATTCCTGACATCTCTGAGGAGGAGTGTGCTCAGATCCAAGACTCTAGTTTGACAACTGGATGGTTGTTTGATCTCATAGCTGAGAAATATCACCTCAGAGAGATAGTCTTATCAATGTCGGCCAGACAGTATAGCTACATTACCTGCTTTGACCGTGCTCGGTAGCTATATAGCTCGCAGGAATGTGTCCGACAGCTCCGGTTCCTCGGGGACACAGAACAGAACCCTGTTAGAAATGTTGTCATTGAATTGCAAATGTGTACTGTTATGCAAATTTGGAAATGATCTTTTCTGGTTTTTTGGAACGATTTACCATCACCTGTCTGATTGGGTCACTGCTTGACTGACAGGTGGGGGGTGAGCGATGTGGGATGGGGCCTTGTGCTGCATATCTGGGGCATGTTGTTAACCCTCCCCCCCTCCCTCCTCTGTCCTGATAAGATCTGTTGGATTTGGGCATCAGATGTGTCTTCAGTCACTGAATTTAGCTCCACGTGGCAAAGAAATCTTGACCTCATTATGCGATTGTAGAAATAAACAAAAAAGATGTTGAATGCTGCAGCATGGTGAGTGGTCATTATAGAAAGTCTCTTAAATGTTAAAGCAAAAACAAATCTTTCGACAAACTTTGATTAAGTTTTACTAGTCTGCTGTGGTATAATTAAGTGTAATTCATTAAACGGAAGAACAATGTGGGGGAGGATACCTTTTATAACCTCTGTGTTTGTGTGGTCAAACAAATTTAGTCAAGGCCTCCTCAAAGGTTTAGCATTGGTATTCAGACTAAAAATTCAAGTAATGAAAGTGAAGTAATGATAAGAACACACAGAGGATTTTTTTTGGAATGAGGTATAAATGGGACAGTAAAATATCTGGTAAAAAAAATAATGATTTAATTCAAAGGAAGGAAAAGACAATATAGCCTACCCTTGTGGTCTAATTTTCAAGATATGGTCCATTATTGTTTAGTGGGATGAGTGAAAATGTACAGAAGTAGCCTTAAACATAGCAGCGAGGACAAGTACATGTTAAAACTTTTACTTATTTGACACTTGAAAATAGCTACATTTGCTTTTTTTTTATATATACAGAGAGTCGGAGACTGGAAGCAGAAAATGGACCAATATCTTTAAAATTCAATAATCAACGGAAGTGTAAAAATGAGTGTTTTCATAGAGTAGTTACTTAATAGCACTAAATTGTAGCCTATTATGCTAATCACCCCCTGTCTTTCGGAGCTACACACTTAGCATACAAACAGGGTTAAAAAAGCTAATAATCTGGTTGCGTTTTTTATTTTTTGGCTATTTTATTTCACTATGATCCCACATGATGTGGTCAACAGCTGCATGGATTTGATTCATTGTCAAACAAAATGGTTTTGATTGGAGTTTACTAGCTTGGGGAATTCTGGTGCCCTTGGTTAGTCTTGCTTGTCCATGAGCATCTCATCAAAAACTCAAAGGCAATTGTTTAAGCACAGAACATGAAGGGATGTAATGCTGTAGGGAGACAAACAGTCAAATTGGCTTGGTTCTGCTCAGACAGGACTATTCTCTGCTGTACCGGGCAGTGGGATACAGCATCGGAAATGTGATGAGGTTTTGTTTGTTTACTAGCTGTCTTGGCAAACAGGTGGTGTGAAAATGGCAAGCAGGAATATTCATACTGTGTCTAAATAAAGCAGAAGGGAAAAAGAAAAAAAATCGCCATGTGGGAACACACAGTGATGGAGGTTTGATTGATCTGACTGGTGTTTAAATTGGACCACTGTACATATACACACTGGTTATCCAACATGGGCACATAATGAGGAAATGTTGAAAGGAAGAACAATAAGACCAACAGCTGCAGAAGCAGGGGGTGTTGGGATAATCCACAGCAGGTTACAGGGTGTTATACAAGCCCCATTATGACGGGCGTCCATGTTCAAGCTGCACTGAAAATGTCAATACATCAAATATCACGATTCTCCCACACACAATTCACCAAGGCCGAAGGGTTACAAATGCGCAGTCTGCACATTAAGTGAAGGTGTAATTAGCGGTTTGCATCTATCTGTTGAAAGGAACTTATTTGACAACTTGATGTTTTTTTGTCAGATCACAAGATCCACTTTGCATTCTGGTGTGTTTGGGTGAATCTGCTCAGTGGGAGCTCAGGCTGCCGCTCATGTGAACAATACTGAGCTGTTCATTCACGGCCAGATTCTCCCATCTCTCTGAGCATTGCAAAGAGGGAAGTCATTAAGGAGCTGTAGAGCCTTTCAGCCAACCACAGAGGGCTGTTTAAGGTTTGCACCTGCTGCACTGCCAGCTACATTTTTAATGAGGGAAAATTGCTACATCTTTTCAGGTAAATGGCTCCTTCAGCTCCTTTGGTTGTTCAGATTAGCACGGAGTATAAGGCAAAGATAAGAATGACCATTAGCCTTATTGGTGCTTACAATTTAATTTGATTTAGGACAGTGATAAATGCAATAATTAGATAACAATGAGTGGTTCTTTAATTCTACCCAAGCTTCAGTCAGTGTACTTAAATCTACATCCTCAATATTCATGAAGGAATGTCTGAAGAAAAGGAAACCAAGGATAGTTCAAGTGTTTCATACGGTCGGTATTTATACGAATTATAAAATGTCAGCAACAAAAGCTTATTTCATGTTGACAAAGCTGAAGCAACAGTTAGATAATTACTCAATTAGGCATTTGAGATTAAAGGAATCATTTAAATCGTTCTTCGTTGAAATCATTTGTAATGGATTTCTGTTTTTCAGTGTCATATCTCATTGTGAAATGGATATCAGTGAATATTTGGCTGTGGGCCAGAGAAAACAAAACGTTTCTTCAGTATTTTCTGACATTTTATAAACCAAATGATTAATTAATAAACCAATCAGTACTAAAATTAATCATCAGATTAATCTACAACAAAATAGATTGTTTTCACAGCCTTGTTGTGATTTCTCATCCAAAGAAGATCAATCTTATCTATAACAGCTTTTCTTCTGAGGCTGTATGTAGCCTTAGCCGTGCTATTGCTAAAGGCACTCAAAATACCTACACTGCAAAGATGTTGATGCTTACCAGACATACCAATGTCCAAGCTCACCACATAGGTACACGCATGCCCGTACCAAATGTAATAATAATCCATGTGAGACAAAAAGTTTGCTAGTGGTGATATTAGCTTTCAGCCTAAAGTTCAGTCAGTCACAGGTGTGTTACCCTGGCTGTAAACAAAGTCCTGTTTTGATTATAAAACACCAAAAACTAGTGAAATTGTCCAAGATCTGTCTTCAGAGCTGAAGTTGACAGCTTTAAATTGTGTGTTTCCTCCAGAAATACAAAGATTTTTTGATATAACACCAAAAAAAAGAGAACACAAAATCCTCACAATCCTCAAGCTGATATCACAGCTTTTCTTGTCTGGCTTTGCAACAATTAAAAATGATCTTAACATTTCTCTGCAGTCAGTAGGAGCATATAAACACTTTATTTAACTACACATGCATAAGGAGAGGAGAAATGGTGGATGAAGTCATTGAGGTCTAATAAGCAAACTGATGGTTCATCCAAACATGAATCAGAGTTGTTTTTGTTGCTGTTAGTGAAATGATGGCGATGACCCGACCACTGATCCTCCATCAGCTCAGCTCCACTGTGAGAACCCTTTGATGAATGTCAGAGTCGGGTTCACTCAGTTTTTCTGTAGCTGAGCAGCAGGAACGTGAAGCTGTTGCATCCTAAGTGACACTGAGCTCCCTTACCTTGCTCAAAGTCACGCTGCCTGCTGTGGCTTTTTCCGCTCTTGTCATCAACCTCAGCCATTTATTAGCCTCCCACAGGATTTATGCTCCAGCGCTAACAGCCAGTGTAATTATGGATATGAAAAATTAGAAAAATTAGAGTACGAGGAGAGTATGCAATTGTAGAAAATATGAAAATGAGGCCTATTTCCAATTAAAAGTGGCAGTGCGGGGGCTGGAAATTAAGACGAGAGACACCATAACAGTTAAATGAGCTATTAGTTATCTGTATTTCCTCTGCTGAGAGAATCCAAAAGATCAGCCTATCAAATCAACTATCTGTGGAGATCTGCTCGTTGCACACTAATGAGATCAAAATGGCAGAAGTGGTGGAAAGAGACGCTTTCTCGCCTCTTGTCATTACCATGTATGTCTTTCACTGCAGGTGAATGTCGGGGAGGGATTTTGCTGCGAGTGTTTGGGCCGCTCAGATTCACAGTGGAAACAGAGAAGAAAGGGGATCCTCCTGGCTTCCCAACACAAGCGTGGGTGACTCTTAATTGAGTGGAGAGAGGCTGTTTTGTGTTCTTGCTCCTGTGGAAAAGCTGGATAGCAATTTATGCTCCGGAAAAAAAAAAAGCAGAGGAAAAACACAGAAAGAAGCTCAACAACTGCCTTGAACAGCAGGATAGCGTTTTCATAGGCAAAGCCATGTACCGCAGCCCACAGATTGTCCAAATACACAAAATCTCTTTCCTTCTTCTGCTACGGCTGAGTTCGAGGAGACTACTTATTGTGATAGGACAGTAGGCCTACATGTAGATTAATGTGTTTCATAACGGAGCCTGGCTGCACCTACTACATCAGTGTATTAACACACACCAGCAGCAATGTGAGTTGCTGAAATGTCGAGCTGAATAATTAGCTGTTCCAAGGTTCTTCTTCTGGCTCTATTGTTCATGCATTATTTATAGTGGCATCTGCCTGAGAGTTGTCTCTGTACTGGTGAAGCTCCTCTATGCCTTGCTGCAGGCAGAGTGATAAATGCTGCCACTCTGCTTGTGTGTCTGTCTTCATTCAAGGCTGGCATGATGGCACACCCATAGACTCAAACGATGATACAGCTTTTTAACTAACAAACTTTTACTATATTACCCCTATAACTATATGAATCGATGGTGGAAGCAAATAAAAGGTTGGGTTTGTATTATTAACAGGATCCCCTAACTTCTGTCAGTGTGACTCAGAATAGCACAGACTTTCTGAATAGACAAATGTAGCAAAAGACAGTTGGATATAATGAAAACAACAAAACAATGCAATAGAGTCTATAGTCATGCTAGCCACTTTAATGAGCTGTACTTAGCACAGTGGTTCTTTGAGCTAAACGCTAAATTGCCATTATATCATCAGTGATGACTGACATAAGTGAATGAGCACTATAGTACAGCTAAGTAGATAATTGAATTCCAATCAAAGCATTGGTCGAATGGGCGCCTATACCTAGTTGTCAAGACATTTCACTCAAAAGCACAAAGTTCAACCTCATGGTGGAGCTATAGGGGAAAAGTGAGGGGACCATCAGTCTTCGATGGTTTTATCAGAGACGTTCTATTGCTTGCTGGTTTCGGTTTGCACATGACCAGGACGAGGGTTGGCAAAACAGCAGAAAAGTGACCAGACTTGCATAGTTCCTCTTTAAAAGCTCAAAAAGAAATGTAAAAATGATGCAAAAATTGCAGGAAAATCTAAATAATACATCGTAGAAGGCCGACCCAAAAAGACAGCAATAAATTAGTTGAACATTGATGTCAGTAAAACATCCTGTTAATATTTGTAAAAGTGGTTGCTGTGTTTAATCCTATCGTTTGGACTGTTGAATCATGTTTTAGGCCTGGAGACATAATTAACCTCTCTTGGCATTCCTATTACGTGAGATTTAGTGTAAGTGTATTAGATGCATTTTTGGTTTCCTGGTTGGTAACAGCGAGGTTTGAAAGGCGCTGCATAGACATATTAGTCAGATATAATGTTACGTGTGGGGGAGATATAACCGACCCATCTTGTCACTTCTGGTGATATATAGATTTACTAAAATAGGCTGGGGCTCATCCCGTGGAAATGTATTATACAAACTTGTTAAATAAAATCTATTATGTGTGTCACTCCCAACATAATGAACTTGAATGATAAGAAATCCACCTGTATTTATTGACACTTGGAAATTCATCTGCCACTCAACTACAATGACGTCCCTATCCGTTAATCTGGAATGACCTTTCGTCGCTGTTATCGCTCCAGACGCAGAGGCTGAAACCTCAGTTTACTCTTCACTGGGTAAACACTTTAGAAATGGCTTCACCTGCTGAAATCCCCTCTGCAGAAAAGGTGCAGTCATGGGATTTATTATTTGAATGGAAATTATTAAACCTGGGAAGAAAAAGCCAACAAACATAGGGGTGCATATTTTAGCCAGGTGGAAATATATTGAGGCTGCAAAAAAGTGCCGTCCTGAATATATTTAGGTGCGCCTCGGGTGCGTTTGTATTTTTGATAGATGTGCGTTTGTGGCCGCCATTATTGTTATGAATTGTCTAGGACCGAGCTGCACTAAAACACATGGTCTGAACAAACACAGTCATATCACTTATGTTCAGTAACAATAGATGTAATAATACAAGGTGCACAGGTTCAACCTGGCATTGATGTATTTCTTGCTGTAGGCCACAAATCACTCACTGTTGAAACAGCGGGGCAAGTATTGTACAATTAGGCCAGGGAGTTACAATAACTACGAGGACATGCTCTTGCCTGAGGAGATTCAGCCTCTCTTACCGTCTTGTGGATGTTTGATGTAAATGTCTGACAGGACGGGCACCTGTTCGTCTTTGGCCCGACTGTCCCAGAGCTGCATACAGAGGAGCCGGGAGAGCCGAGCCTCGTGTCTCTGTGTTAGCGGTCAGAGCGGGAGGGAGGTGTCAAGGGCACGCTTGGAAAGGGACTCTGGTCCCGTCTGTGTACAAGCTGTATTTAGTATGTGTGGCATGTGGCGGATGCATTTGTTTGTGTGTGTGTATGTGTAGGAGAGAGACAGAGACTGTTAATTTGTTGAGTTGGCAGGATAATGGATACACACTCCAAAGTCATATTGAAATGACCTTAATCAAGCAAATCGCAGAGCAGGGATAGGACGAGAGCTAAAGCGCTAATAGCTTTTTTCTCAGTTGAAAGAACCCGACAGAATCTCATTTATGCGTGATGTAGTCCTTCCTAAAGCCATAACGTGACATCTCAATGTGGCTCGCTGTTTTACTGTAATATCCCGCTGCCATTGCAGGAGATTAGCATTATCAGCAGCCACAACAACCCAATTTGTTCTCATTGCCATGGCAGACGGGGGGAATTAAATGTAATCAGCCAGCTAGCATATTTAACTTAGCTACCCCTGTGAGCTGTCTCATTCAGATCCCTGCGGCATTTCAACTGGGATGGTTATCATCATTATCTTCTCTTAACCATGCTGCTGGTTTCTGAACTCATGTGTCTGACAGTTGTAAAAAAAGAGCTGTGGAGCTTCAATGAACTTGTAACTGGAGCCTAATTAATTTAAATAGCGGGTGTAGCATGTTAAAAATGTGGAAACTGCACCAAAAAAATAAGAAAAAAGAATACTCATAGCACAAACAGACAGTGGTAAAATTATATTGTAATCACAATTTCTTGGAGGTTTGCTGAACATGCATGCTGACAGTGCATCACACCATGCTCGAATGGTTGCACAGCTTTTCAGTACAAACAAAAATCTTCTTCATGCTGACTTTTTTGGTCACTGAACAGATCAGTGCGGTGACAGGAAAACGCTGGTGTTATTTTGTATTTTTCTCATTGTCAGCGAATGCCATAAAAAAACAACAGTACATCAGTCTGCCTCTCAATACTTTGTTACTTCTCCACCTTCTGCAGCGCTCAGCTCCAAACCACTGGTCTCTACTACATTAATCTTTAGAAACAGGCCACAAATATACTTACCAGTGCAGCTTTGTGAAGTGTATTTCTTCGGGACTATTTTCAGCGGTGCATTAATACACATTTAGTGCTGGGAATTACTTACTGTGGTGTTTGTCAGCCTGGTTGCAGACCTCTGAATCACAGCCCTCATCCCTGATTTGTTCAGCCATGCACATGCTGTAGCCTATATTGTAGGTCCAGTATTGTGGTCATCGATGATCATTCAAAGTAGGGAGAGAAACTGATTAACAATTGATTACTTTGTAGACTAGCAAGTCTAGTCCAGGAAAATAGCGTCAGGAAAATGGCCAGAACATGGATGGATGAGATGTAAACCACCTTTTCTTAAACCGGCATATTTCTTGGATTGTTATGACAAGTGTTCACTGAAATGAACAATGTAAATGCAGGATGGACTTTGGACTAAAGAACCAATTTCAGCCAAGCTAATTTCATGAAACTTTTTGTGAATTTCATTATTGTTTAGACAACATTAGCCTCAAAAGTGGTTCAGAGGAAAAGTTGTGACTTCAACATTCAACTTTTTCTTTTTACTTGCCAAGAGCATCAGTAAACAACGGCAATGTTAACCCTTGTCTGTATATACTTCCCATTTTGGGGTCATCCCTATGTTCCCTCAGCCCTATGTTCCCTCATTTCTAACTTTTGTCGTCACTGAAAATATGGCCCTATGTTCCCTCAGCCCTATGTTCCCTCATTTCTAACTTTTGTTGTCACTGAAAATTAGGCCCTATTCCCACAGCCCTTTGGTCCCACCATTGGTTGGGTTTAGGCAATGAAGAAAGGAGTTGGTTAAGTTTAGTAAAAAGACCAGGTAGAGGCTAGACAGGCCAGATATACAGAGTCCAGATAGGTAGAGAGAGTCCAGAGGGAACATAGGGCTGAGGGAACATAGGCACGCTCCCCATATTTTCATCTGCTGAAGTTAGCATGCTAACCAACTTAACCCGGCCCACCTTGTCATTTTCCGATACAGAGTCACTGTAGCCTACTACAGTATCTGCCATTGTAGCTGCTGCTCAGAGGGAGAATTATAACTTCTTTTGTAAACACAACAATGTCAGAGAGAGCTCTTGTCAAATGACAATCACCATCAGCTGCTCCTAGCTAGTAAACACACAGAACATGCAGACAACCCCTTTAATGATAAAATAGCACACCTCATTATGTATTCCGTGTCTTGAGATTAAGACTACAGCTAGGCTACTACTACTGGAATACTAATAACAGCCGAGTAATGAAGTCAATTTACACTACAAGCTCCAACAACAAGGCTTTAATAGCAGCACTGGGATAATACATGAAAATACACAATACATACATGATGCTTTACTTTTACAGTTCATGTTTGTTTCTCCCACATTTTCCTTTGATTAAATTACATTGTATAAAGTGAAGAAGATGTAAATGCGCTCCTTGAAATGTCTTTTTAATCCCTGAATATTTCACCATCATTCACAACTCTGTGATAACTACTTTATGAAGATAGCTTGTATTTTAAGTAGCGAAACATGCAAGGCTTGTTTTATTCTCCAGGGACACAAAGTCAGTTTGTTAGAGTCTATTGGAGTGGAATTTATTTTCTAAGCCTCCACCACATTCGGTATTGATTTAAGTTTCCTGAGTTAGATAAATATGCCAACAACAAACAAGATTTAAGCTTATTCGCCTATTTATGTATGGTGATAAGTTTTTGTGCTTGCAGATCAATATTGATGAGTCTAGCTACTATAGTGAAAGTTAGAAACGAAAATTGGCATCAGGTATTTTTTTATTTTTTTGTCTCTGTGGAGCCAAATTGTTCAGCTTGTCTTATTATGGGTTTTTTTCTACTAATATTGTATGCAGAAGCAGCATGGCTCAGCACAATAAAGGAGGCCTGTATAAGCTGCAAGCTCCCTGGGGCATCTCTGTGGAGCTCAACCTGAAGGCTGGCCTCTTCTCTTTCTGCTTCTTTGTTTTGCAAATGGGGGGGGTGGCAGCGGCGGCAGCGGCGGTGGTGGGGGGCGTAACATGCTGCAGAGACTCAAACGTTCCAGGGTTCTGCTTGGCTCAGCAGCGGGGTCCAACAGAATCCATTTTTCTGCATCCGCTCCGTCCTCCTCCTTCTCCTCCTCCTCTCCAATTACTGCATCTCTCAGAGCATGCGATGCCTCGACTCAACTATGGAGTCTGCTACAGGAAAGTGAGCCTGGTTACTGTTTCATGTGCCGCTTCATCAGGGATTTGGAGACCACAGCTAAAGGGCTCCTGAGAATGAGAAAAGGTTCATTTCTGTGATGCAACTTCTTGAAATGTAGTCTAATTAGCCGGTGGCAGCGGCTCCAAAAAAAGCCTCTCATCAGAAGGTCTTAATGTTTTAAGACTCTTGTCTCAGGTTAAAAAGAGCCTCTTTTATTTCGACTTCACATTAACCTGCCTTGTGACTTGATTCATAAATGTTGGTTTGTTAAATCATCTGCATAGGCAAGACCCACGCCTTCCCCATTCAGCCTGATTGTTTTTGCATTTCAGTGCGATGCGAATGTCTCAGATGGATGAACGCTTGACAGTTGGCTACTTCGTGGCTCAGGAAAAGAGAGACGTGCCCTTCAGTGTGCAGAGATGGCTGCAGATTGTGCTCGGTACTGTACTGCATTGCAGGCAGGCGTCTTACCTTGTGAAACAACATGCGTCCTTTGCCTGCAGGCCCCCGAGCAATCCAGCTCAGATGATCAATTTGATCCAGCTCTGTGTTGCTGGGCTGCGACTTAATCCCATAATACTCTAGTGTTTTGTTGCAATCGAAACACCCCCATTTTTCTCTGTGGGTTTTTTAAAAAATTGTATCTTTGGAGTGTGATGAGAATTCTTATGCTTTCATATATACACCATGTAATCACACTTAAACAGTCTGTAACACAACCACAGATCATGTTAATGTCTGTCAGAGTGAAGATGGTGCAGAAATATTGGACCTGTCACGCTCCAGTGAGAGTAAACGGAGGAATTGTTTGCATGGGCGCTGTATGAGTTGGATTGTAGAGATGTGAAAATATATCTTTAATTACTTCTGTGTGATTTCTGCCTCATCTGCAAAGTGAAAGTGCAGTGTTTAGCCGCTGTATTAAGCCGGCGAACCCCCGGCCGAAAGACACACAGTGTCATTTTGGAACACTAATGCATTTCTAAGTGGTTCAATCTGTGGTGGGTCTGCGCCATTAGTGTCTCTCCCATTTCTCCTTCGTTTTCAAAGGCGGCGGGGTACAAACAGAGTAAGACATTACCTCCACCACTCAGGCCCCAGCATGCTGAATCGGGGCGCCATAATGACCCGGCAAAGGCAAGATGGACTCCCGCTGCTCCCTGGTAACTACAGAGAGACGGAGGGTGGAATGTAGATTCACGACAACCTCTGCCTGTGTGCCCTTTTGCGGCAATTTAAAGCAAGGGAGACGTAGCTAATTCGGCCACATTAATCAGGCGAAACACATCGCAGTGCAAATGGCGACCGTGGGGAGCGATGATCTGACAGTGTCCTGCCAGTCTGAGGGGCAGATACACCTCGGTGATCTGATAGGATGACACGGCCACGGCCCAGAGCAGAGCAATCAGCTGAGGAAAGCCTCTCGCAGGTCTCCATTCATTACAGACATGACCCGGATCACCAGTCCATCCATCAGCCTGGGTTTATCCAGTCACCGCCAGAGTAAATGACTTCACGAAGCTGGCTGGCTATAACAACTGGAGGAAATGCTGCAAGATGACCAGCTCATCATTTAACCTCTAACTTGTATCATTGCTGCTTAAGTCATATCTTTACTGCAAATATCATCTTCAGAATATCAATAAGGGCTATTGCGGAGGATGGAGCACACAGTTATTGCCTTGACAGAGAGGGATTTCACTTGGGAACCAGAGCTTCTGAACTTGAGCTCTTGAAATGTGTCTGAGTCCAAGAGTGTGGGTTTTTGAAGCTATTTTCAACACTTCCCAAAAAAAAGAAGAAGACCATAAAAGATAAACATGTCAACGGGTAGCCAGTTTTTTTTTTTTTTTTAAGAACACATCACGTCTGACTTTGTTAAATCACTAGTTTGTGCCAGTTTAAATTGATTGCCTTGCTGAAAAAGCTGAATGCAATCAAATTTTGCAGGCTCACTTGAAGCTGGTTTGTACACTTGTCACATAGCCTACATGTGGTTGCATGCAACAGATTTGTCCAAGAATTGAAAATGCTTCTGTCAAACAGGCCACGAAGGTTTGACAGCCTGTTTGTGGATTGCTTGTAACAGATGTGCTATGAAAAGAGTCTGGTACGGCCTGGCTGAAATCTGTCATGTAGGAGGAGTAGTGAAAATCAATGCTCTGTCTTGATGGATTCATCTTGGACCCAGTAATTCAGGGGATAGAAATGAGCTTCTACACCTCCGAACTGAGGAGATTCAACATACAAATAATGATAAAATCGTTATAAATGGACAAATTGTTATAAATGGACAAATTGTTATAAATGCCACTATTGGATCTCGAAGCCTCAGCGATAAACAAATCGCAGTACTTGTTTATCCAGTGACCTAAATTTCCACCAGATTTCACTAAGATCTGTCGACATATTGGGAAAAACTCTCTTCTTTGATGTTGCCTTTGCACTGATTAAACAAATATTTAACATGTTAATCAGAAGTTAAGGGAGGTTAAAGAAGCTCTTTGTCAGTTTTGTAGCTATCGTTAGATCCTAACAGCTCTTGCCAAAACTTTTTACTCAGCAATTGTTTGTTTTTTTCAACCAAAGTTAGGAAGCACCATTGTTATCTCTCATCTCTATCACATCTCTTGAAGTTAGCATTTTAGCCAGCTAGCTCCAGCTTCATTAAATTTTCCAATAGTGAAGCCTTCAGTCTGTCAGTCAGTCTGGAGATGTTCTCCTTGGAGGATGTATCATAATGTCTTGTCTTGTAAATGTAAAGATGACTGAAGCACTTGTCATGTGACAATCACCAAAGCCTGCTCCCAGCAAAAGACCATACTGTAGTTAGCAGTGAGGAAATGTACAAATATTCCCTTTAACTTGACTTTATCAGGTGTTAATCCATAGCCTACACATACACACCACCTCCTTCAAAACTCACTAATTTATATCTCTTTTATTTAATCTGTACAAAGCCGAACAATTTGTCTTTTGAACAGGGTCAGTCAGGCTAGATATGTTTCCCTTATTTCCAGTCTTTGTGCTAAGCTAAGCTACAGCCATGAGAATGGTATTGAGCTTTTCTTCTAAAAAGCATACGTACATACATCCCAAAATGTCTCTCTGTTCCTTTAAGACAGAAAAACCTCATAATTGGAACAGGCTGTACAGTACAGTGTTTTCAGATAGAAATCAGTCACCAACAAAATACGATCTTTCTGACTTAGATAAGGAAATATGATGTTCTGTGGTCAGAGAGGAGCTTATCTGTCTTCCAACCGCAGATGAGATAATAGATAACCTATATAATAAAATATGTGTGTGAGTGTGTGTGTGTGTGTGTGTTACGGAGGTGTTGTGGTCTGGAACATAATTTCCTATGTTTCCAGTGCTTTTCTCACAGCACCCAAGGGTCGAGGATATACTGTATGTATATAGGCCTACATCTGTATATGTGTGTGTGTGTGTGTGTGTAAGTTTAGGATGGGCTGTATGTGTGCAAGCGTCCTTTTAGCACCCAGACTGTACCGACCCTGTCACATTACAGGGACAGATGAGCTGCAGTGATGGAGGGAGAAGGGCTGCGTGCACGTGATGGATCATTGCAGCAGGGCGAGGAGATGCAGATTTTCACCGTGACATTTCTTTTACTCGGGGAGCATTTCTCCACCGAGCTGAAGTGAGGTCGTGCTCCGGCAGCTCTCAGTTTGAACACTCTCAGCCTGTGAGTTTCTTCCCCTCAACATTACAGCTTGAGGTTTTTATTTCCAGTCTCTCCTCCATGGAGAGATGGATACTCCCTTCATTTCTAGACTACCACTTAGTTTGTATTCCACGTCGGAGGTGCCAAGGATGCAAAGCGTCGCTTGTGAATTGCTCTTGACCTCTAACACTTAAGCTGCGGATAAACACGTGTAAACAGTACAGATGGCTCAACAGTACTTTTTCAGAAACAAATTACACAACACTGAGTGTCTGCTAATACTGATACTAATCCAGTGTTCATTTTTTTCTTCTTCCCCTGCTTAGCGCTTCATTAGCTGCCATCCCCAGTACAAATGTGATGCATTTATTTTAAGAAATCACATAAATTAATCTTGAAATGACTCACACATATAGGTGTTCAAGCTCTAAACATATTTTCTCAAGCTGTTTGGGCAGATATGAGAGCACCAACTCAGAGGAGAAATGTTGGTTTGGCAGTGAGAGTAACAAGGTTTTGTATTAAGACGTTTTCAGATGTGGATAGCGGCTGGTCATCCATCAAAATAAACCGCATGATTTTCCCGGCCTGTTAGCTTTGCTTTGTTGCTGTCTGCAGGGAGTTTCTGACACTTCCACAGACACCTCCCGACAACGTGTTCCAGCAAAACTTTTCTTGTTGACACATTTATTTCTTATTTTCCCTAACCACAGTCTCTCTCTCTGTCTCGGTTATAATGTAGAAGTCAGATATAGATGTCGTTGCAGGCTCAAATTAAAATGTTATCACAAGGCAAAATCTGCGGTTTTGCAGCACTGTTCTGTTGATGTTCTTGTCTAAACTTGATCTCTCTAATGTTTTATTTTATCGGATTTCTTTCTTCTATTTTTTTTTATCCAATCCAGGTTTTTTTCTTTACCGCTGCAGTATCAGTGGTGGACGGCTCCTCTCTTTTCGCTGCAGAACAGAGAGATATAGAAGATCCGGTCTACTGCCATCAGGCTTTTGAATAAGCACCTTGTAACCTTGTGTTTAAAGGTGCTACAAATAAAATAAAAAGAAATTAAAAAATGAAAGAAATCTTCTGCAAATGGTAGATGAACTACCAAGCAAATTAATTTCCCTTTGGGGATTAATAAAGTAATAAAGTAATTTGTATCTTAGCACTTCAGCATTACTGGCTTATTCACATACAAACAGTATACCAATGTCCTGACTAAAAAACAGTTTATGAATCCAAAGTTCACTTCACCCTCGTGGCTGTCACGCTGAGCTGTGATGCACGTGAGCATTTTGTTGTCACTTCGGTGTGCACATGGGTGACATTGTGGTTTTTTGACCTGTTTGGAGTGGGGGGTAGGGGGGGTGAACGGAGGTATTTATGTCAGCGAGCAGACAGGGTTCGGTCGAGGTGAGATAGACGTTAACTCAGAGGAGCGCAGTCAGGCTCGTGGCCAAACGCTGTCAGCCTAATACCAGCGAGCGGCCCGGGAGGAGCGGTCGCAGCATCTGGATAGTCAAGCTCCATTAGCCTCCTGGCTCTGTTTTACACCGGCTGCATTACAGCCTTGTTGACAAATGGCAGAAGAGGTGGTGTGTGTGATATGAATCACCTAACTCAGGGGACCTCCACCATGAATATCATACCCCCTCGCTCCCTGATCTTTCCCACCTATCCCTCCCTCCCTCCCTCCCTTGTCTGGGCCTCGCTGCTGTGAACTGTAGCAGCAGCCTTGCTGGGATTCAGTGAGACAGCACTAGTTCTCAACCTTGGTGAAGGACTAAATGGAGCCCCAGCTTGGTGTCCTTGCTGTCACACTGCTGCTGGGAGAAGATAAGCACTCCAGGCTTTAGGACACGCTGTAGGGCCGCCTTGGGTCCCTGCAGCTCTGTGAGCCAAGGAGCTGCAGAAGCACCGCGAATAACGAATTTGCGGATCGTTACATCTGAGGCATGTAATGGCTGCAACCTTTAGTGCGCTGGCAGTGTTTACATTTCATAGGATATATTTCAAATGTCTTCCTCCTCTTCTTTATTGCAGACATCCAGTTGATTCTTGGGATTTTTTTTTAATTTTTTAGATAAAAAACAGTGATATTGCCTCACACGTATGAAGCATCTGGACGTTTTATTGCTACAGAGAAAATATTTACCTCCAAGAAACAGTCTCTGAGGTGAAATCTAGAGTCCTGCCTCGGCCTGGTGATGAATTCCGACTTTAGCCTTTTAATGCCAAGCTCTGGCATTTTTGGCTTGTCCTTGTGTGGCCTGTAAATTGCTCATAGTGATATATTAAGATGCTGTCACCGGACTGTTAAGTAGACAGGTATGACTGTGTGTGTATATGTGTGTGTGTAAGAGAATTAGGTTTATTTACTGGGTTGAGTTGGTGAAATAAACCATGCAGGGCTATATTTCTCTCAAACACACCGGAGCATTGAATGATGGCACACACGGGGAGAGGCTGTGTGGTGGGTATTGATGTGTAATGCCCTTGGACCGAAGCCAAGACGGTGAAATGGAATGAAAGGAAAGTAGTCACTCTCCTGTTAACTCAAGGTTGTACTTTACAGGAGCTATATCTGTCTGTGTTGTCAGTGCTACGCTTAGTAAATGCGCTCTCTGTGTCTGCTGCTGCAACTATAAAAAAAACGTCTAAATCACATCTGCCTGTTGACTTTGAAGATTCCCACCAATTTGCCTGTATTTTTCCGAGGCCGATGTGGTATGTCATGGCTCATCTGCAACTTGTGAGCTACTGTAGTGTGGGAACCATGGCGTTTGGCACTCGCTTGTAAATACAGCCGGAGAATATGGGCCCTTAGTGATCGGGACCCCTGCCAGCTCATAGAAAATGGCAGCTGATCATCCTCGGTTAATAAGCGCCCATAATCCTCTGTGACTGTCTTATGTTGTCCCCCGAGAGGAGCGAGACTGAGGCATGTATTTGCAATCAGCGTGCATTAAGGGCTGACAGTTTAACTGCTGCCATAACTGCAATAAACCAACCCACTGTTTGCATGCTGAATGGAAGCAAAATGAAAACTGTGAAGTGTTTTTTTTTGTTGGTTTTTTTTTCATCTCTAACAATGGCTCTCCCTGTTTTTCTCCCCCCACTGCTGCTTGTCATTGCCACAGGAAGTCGAGGTTAGTGTCGCTTTTTTTTTTTTTGGTTGTTGTTGTTGTGTACAAAGCACTGTCTGTTTTTACTTTGACGTCCCTGTCACGCTGTAGGTGTCACCTGCCACATGAGTAAGAGCTCATCTTGTTGAAAAAAAACACAATGCAATACAACAACGTAAGGACAAAAAAGAATTAGAAACAGTAATGTGAAACAACAGAACATGTGGTGTAGCTGATCAATGTGTTGCAAGTGTATTCTTTATTTTAGACACGCAACTATCAGTTCATTGTGGAAAAACAAGTGTAAACACAAAAAGTATGATTTCAACTCCTCACCCCTGTGCACAGTATTTAAGATGCCTTCGGCTATACTTGTTCGGCTTAACTTTGAGAGCTCAGTCTTCCTGTCCCCTGAGCAGAATAAGACCAAGCTAAACTGAACAGACCTGATCCTCGGGGTCCTCTCTGGGCCTTGTGCCGAGTAGTAACCGCTTTATAGTTGATCCTCTCGGTCCTGACACAGAGAGAAATGGGTCAGAATGGATACAGCAGAGGGAGGCTGCATTTTTATTATCGTTCCAGCGCAGTGCCGCCGGGGACACAATCTAAAAAAACCAGAGTTAGTTTGCAAATATTCCCCCTTGCAAGAGCGTGGGAGCGGAGATGGTCCAAATTCTTTTATGAGATACATTTAAGCTTTCAGGGCCGTGCTGTGGTTGATTACCTGATGTTAGAAGATGCATTACAGCAACCACAACAGGAATGAAAAGGAATATAATACCTGTGGCATTAATGTCAAAAGTAAAGCTTCAAAGTGTTAACTGATGAAATGACGAATAAATGTCAAGAAGCTGACAGGTTAATTTTAGCTGTGGAAACAGCAATGGACAAAATCAAAAGTCGAGCTCCTCTTACTTGTTGTTCTGGTGCTTTTGACTTTATGACATCTGCTCTCATCACCAAATTGAGTTTCCTCAGGTGTCACAGAGTCGCAGATGTTAAAACTCTAAGGTTAAAAGCTCCAGAATGAGCAACTAAGTTAACTTGAGTTTATTTTGTGAACAACATATAACTGTTCTAGCTCCATATGATTCAACTGAATAATTCAACATGTTGCAATGCAGCTGTTTCAGTGCCAAGAAGTAGAAGACTGATACCACTTTTAATGTCTGCATGCTGAATGTGTAGCTGGAGCATTTGGTTAGCTTAGCTAAGCATAAATAGTGGGAATTGGGAAACAGCTAGCCTATAAAGTAGCAATACCTGCCTCATATCTATAAATATCTACAATTTGTATCTCGTCTAATAATCCCAGCATAAAAAAAACAAATGAACGCCTCCTCAATGTCTTTCTGCCTTATCTCATTTATACAGGCTTTGTTGGGGAAATCTTAACCAAAATCTTAACCGAAATCAAACAAAGAAGTAAAATTACGTATTGGTTTAGTGAAGTGAATTCAACTATATCTGTATGTGTATTGTCCTGAATAAAGTCCTATACATCCACCACGTATAGTCTTAAAAGATATCACAAAGATAGAAAGTACAAATGAATGTCATCAGCAAAAGAGTGAAATTTTATAGGGAAGTTTATCATTTGATTCGATAATTAGTGGCTGTTCAATCCCCTGTTTACAATTTTATTTTTTAAATGATTATTATCCAGCTTGCACTGAACTGTAATAATATATAAGTCAATCAAATGTTCAACATACATTTTATATTGAGTGAAATTGTCACATAAATTAATAGAATTAATTGGATTAATTGTTTTGTGTGTTATCATAATTCACTTTTAGCCCAGTTGCTACGTGTTAACTGCATTTAATGTTATTCATGATACGTTTTAAAGATTCTGTATTATTTCACGTCTGTAATTTTCCTTTCGTCTAATTATTTAAGCTCTTCTGAATCATTCTCATAATGACTGAAAAATCATTTAGCATTAGAGAGAAAGCATGCCTTCTCTACTGTAGCAGCTAACATGAAATATTAAGTGAATTAATGCAAATATATTTCCTTTACAGGATGACTACATCAAAAACGTGGAGGAGAACACGGGTTCAGATGAAAGTAAGTCAGAGAGAAATATTTTATCTGATCAGATTTTCTCGCAGACATATATTTGATGGTGGGTGTGCGGTCTCATTTGATGTTTGGTTGTGTTTTCTTGCATATGCAAAGCTGGTTTTGACAGTATTGACTTGTGCAATAAATGCTAGACCCTGTCTGCCTCTATACATCAGCTCCAGGCAAATAGATAGCATAGGTGCATGTTGTTGGGGTGTGGATTCCTTTAATTGCAGCAGTTGTCTCCGGTCATCCAGCCTGCTGTCGTGAGCACAGGTCTGAGGTGTCAGCGCGTATGGAGGGTGAGAAGGCAGTTGTGATTCAGGAAAGGGGAGGCTGTGCCCTCAGTCAGATCCATTAGTTTGAAAAGCCTGCTATAATTGCCTTTGTTGCTGAGGGCTCAAGTCAGAACTCCCACCAGGCTCCATTTACCTCCATAGGGTCTGTTCCTAGTCAACAAGACGGAAAAAAGAAAGAAAGAAAATCAGCTGTGGAGGAGCAGTGACTGACTGTGTGACTAACATTGAACAGTTCTGTTTCATCTCAGTCAAGTGGTCTGTCTGTATTCAACGGATATGAAAAACGATACGAGAGAGCACTTAGAGGGATCATCATACATCTGTAAATGTTTCATCATCTTTGAAATTTTTCATGTTAAATAATCAGATTACCCAAGTCATAAAAAAGCAATTGAGTTACATTGAGTCACGCATTTGAAAAATCCAACATCAATGTGTCTATGGTGCACTTGTAATATTTGGTTCCCAATGAATGTTTCACCAAACATGCTGCAGTGCAAACGGGCCGCGATTGAAGTTTAAAGCAACTCTAATCAATATTTTTATGTTCACACTGGATCACAAGACTACTTTTGTTTGAAGGGGGGGTTGCCTGACATGATGAAACCACAGAGAGTTATTATGATCCAGCTCTACAGAGCATTTAAAAGTCCTGCAGGTGATTGTTTTGGTTGTCTATTCCCCACGCATGACCAGTGTTGGTTCACTCTCACTGCTCTCTGTGGCTTTGCTTTAGCTTCAACAGGCAGAGCCACACTGTATAATGTAGCTAAAAATAGAGTGCATATATTCAGAAACACTCCTAATTAACGTCACATCTCTAATAGCTGATGATAAGTCAGTGTCGGCTTATAAATGGTGTATATTCACTCCTCAAACAGTATGTTTAAAGAGTTGTAATTAACACTTTCAATAGCATCAGGTGTTAAAAACATTTATTTGCATCTGGATGGTGAGGAGAAAAACGCAGCCACTGTTAATACAACTATGAATAAATACCAGTATTAAGTAGTATAAATAGGCCAAGTAACAGTTGTGAAGAAAAAAATGAATTTGTGATATGATATGGTTGAATTCCAGCTGCAGGCTTTTGTAGGATAATAAACCGATGGTCCATGAAGATACAGAGTTGTGAAATCTGTGAAGTATTTTACTGCAGAGCCATAGTTGATAAATCATAAATGCAGTTTCTATTAAAATGAAAACATCCACTGTATCCGTCCCTTATCAATTATTTCAGGTAAATAGAAAAATCAGACGGTGAAAAACTAAAAGCAGGTTGTGCGGCATCAGTTTGGCCTGCAGGCTTGTTATGTTGCTATGACTCACTCATGTTGGCAGATATTAAGATAACTCCGTGGTGCATCAGGTTGAGCTGCAGTTCAGCTTAAACCGGTCGTTTACTGTGCTCTTCATACGTGTTGCAGCCAATTCAACTAAGCTTCAGGGGCAACCAGTGTGTGTTGGTGCTGCAGGGTGAGTCTGGGAGGTCAGGACCGCAGCTACATCGCCTCACTTTAAAGTCATCAAAGACTTTGCCTCAGAGGAGGAAGATGTGAGAGGAAGCAGCTCCAGATGTTATCCCACTCATCTGCTTTTTTTTCTTTTTTCTTTTTTACAACAGGGGGAATAACTAATGTAATCTGAAGAAAACGCCTCATTTGCTGTGGTGTGGGCGATGTTCATTTGAATACCATTGATTTCATCCCCATCACGGCTCCCACTGGGACTAATTCCGCAGACCTAATTGATCAAGGTCCTCTTAATTGCAAATTCAACAAGACAAGCGGAGGCAGCGGGCAAGGTGTACCTGCAAGCTGCAGACAGAACAAAAGAGGTAACGGGAGAGTTCAGAGAGAGACACCTCCGCAGAGTCTGCTCTCTGTTTCAAAACAATACAGAGACCATGCACTGCACTGACTCAACAGAGGAGCTGTCATGTGTGACCTTGACATCCTTTATTTGTGCTGATGAATTACACTTCTTTTGTGTTTCGAGAATTTTTTACTAATTAGATTATAATCACCCTGAATCTGATTATGCGTCTACTTGTACAATAACTTCAGGAAACCATTCAGACGTGCTGTTTCAGGATTAGAGGTGAACACGTGTGTTGTATCCTCTCTAATTGCAAGTACCGGTAAATACTTTAATATCTCCATTGGAGTTGAATAAAAGCTGCGGGCTGCTTTAACTCGCCGGCCACCAATTAAGTCGAAGGCTATAAAAGAGTCTTCTTAGATGACAGTAATGACAGTAATTGCAAATCCAGTTGAAACTAATTTACTTAAAGCTGTCAGATGGGTCCATCTCTCCCGTGCTTTTTAATATTTATCAGAGCTAAATCTTTTCAGTTTCAGATGGGCGCTACTACTTCTTGGCAGCCCATTAACAGGTCTTTTGCAGATTTTTTTTTTCCTTTTGTGCAGGCCCACTGAAGTACTTTATTAAATACATGCTCTGACAATCTGGATGAAAGACAAATGGTAGATGATTGAGGATGCTGTCCAGCTTCAAGACGTCACTCTAAGCAGAGAATTCAGATGTGACCACCACAGACTCGACAGGGACGGAGCTGATAGATTACTGGAAAGCAGCCACGCTTTGATGTGTTTTTGATCACCAAAAAAAACTCCGGGAGATTGGACGCAGGCTCGGTGCAGTCACGTTGCCTTTGTTGACATGATTACAAGAGGATTTAGAGCCCATAATGGCCCCCTTATAGGCCCCGGTCCTGCACTGAATTCTCAATGCAGCGCCGTTGCGAACAACAGCCAGGAGAGCAGGCGAGGTGAAAAACACACTTGATCTTTAATGCAAATTAAATCTTGTGTTTGGATTCCATTTTCAATATGTAGGAGTTGTACAAGAATACCATATGAGGGATGTGCTTGGGTTTAAGCTGTTGCTTGGAGGCAGACTTGAAGTGAGGGTGCTTATGAATGCTGAACATAGAGGGAATGAGAGAGCTGCACATCAGCATCTGAAGCTGTACTGAAGACACCGAGCTGTGTTTCTATGGGAACATATAGTACAGCAAAGCAATCTTGTCTTACTTAACATGATGAAAAAAAATATCTAAGGTTAAGACCTGAACTACATGAAGTGAGGCGTGAATACAAAATACTTTATGTTTCTTGGATTACTTCATGAATATCAATAGAGGACATGGCTGTTAGGCTTTAAACCCCTATAATCAACATTTTTTATATGTATGGTATGAATGGAATGAAGAGAAAAAACCCCATTTATCTTGCCATACAACGGTTATGTACACCGTTGCCCATAAAGTTGGAATAAAATATATATATTTTCTACCTCTTCTCATGAAATGATTGTGACAATGTGATTAATTCTTGATATATAAAATGTATCTCTTATCAAAACTTTATTGATCAATCTCTTCCCCCAGACTTTGGGGGTATTAAACAATAGGATTAAGGATTTGTTTCAATTCTTTTTTCAACCTTTTTCAGTTCAACAGAAACACATATTCGGGGGGATTTCATGGATAAGAATGTCTAATATTGCTCTTTCAATGTCACTCAATCACTAATATTGAGTATGGCCGGCCACCCCATAACATAATAATAAGATGTTGTGGCATACTGTCCACAAGCATGAATTCGTGGGTAGTGGGACTCAGTATGTGATCATTGAACCTGGTCAAAGGTAATTATTGATATGTATAGATAGGAACGAAAAGAGGAGTGTGTCTGAAAACAAAACCATTCAAACTGCATGGGCAATGGTGTATATTGTTACGTTTACAGCGACTTTCTGCTGCCTCAAATGGTCAAATCACATAATATGGCTTCAAGAAAACGTTCTACAACTCCAAATCAATTCTTCTCCACAGGTCATTTAGATGAGCCTGAAAATGTTGTTTATTTGTCTTTTGATCTTCCAGTTTTTCTTTAATAGAACGCAAATGCTTTATTGGCATGGCCTTTTCTTTTACACCTGGATTAAATTGAACCAGCAAATTCTGAAGTCATAAGGTCATAAGGTTCATCTCACTCGCCACTTCTGTACAGCTCAAGCGTTAACATCCCCCTACGAGAATGAAAAATCCAGCTCGTATGTATGATCGCCTATAACCTTGTGTGTTTTAATGCAGATGGGGATTCAGACGGAGATTAAAAATGTATTATTATTAAAATAACATGAGCAGGATTACAGAGACTTGGTGGAGTTTAGTTCTCTGGGAGCTCTCTGGATTTATTTGACTCTTCCTCCAATGTGGGTTTCACAGCACAGCACAGCACAGCCTGTAGCGTTGGTTTCCTGTGAGTGCTCCGCTGCTGCTCACCACCAGTTAAAAAACAATAAAACTCCACAAATGAAAGCGAGAATATAGTTTACGGGATATTACACTGAAAAACACAGAGTTTGGTTCCTTGCCCCCATAAAAGTTTATGGTCCGTGACTGGAACCTGTGTTAAACCTGCCATTGAAATATACAGTGACAGTCTCTGAAAGATCAACCAGAAGAAAGCCTGCAGAAAACCTCAGTGATGAGTTTCACTAAAGAGAGAACTGATGTGATCCGTTGAAGCATGCTACAGAAAATACGAGATGTCTTTACCTTCTTTGTTGTCAAGAAAATAGTCAAAATGATGCGTCGGGTTTGATTTCTGGGAGGTTTTACGTCCTAAATCAAAAGCGAAGTTGGAGACAAATGTGCCGTCATCCGTGGAGTCTGGATATTGTTCAGCCGTGGGGGGTTAAATCATGACAGAGCAGAATACCTGTTGGAGCAGATGAAGTGAATAAAAGTCAAGTGGTCACAAAATCTTTTATATGGAATGACTGTTTCAAGTTTATGAGCTATCAGCACTGGCAGAATCCAGCTATCTGTCTTTGAGCTGCTCTGCACAGCCTAAATGCTACGTCTGGTATTTTTTATGAGTTTCTCCAACACTGAGAAGTTGCTCCTAGATAAACGGATTTGTAATTCAATTACAATAGACGGATAATGTAATAAAAAAAACCATCCGCATATTACAGATACTCATTTCTTTTCTTTTTGACTATTCATGAGTCGTCGCCTTTGATATGGAGGCTGCTAGTTTATTTCTATGCTAATACAACTGAAGTCCTGCTCTACCTCACTCCTAGTTTCTGGTGTTTCCATTCAACAGCATGTCTCGTTGCTCTGTAGTTGTTCAGTAGCCCTGCAGACAAACTATGTAACAAAACAGATCAGATTGAACCCAAAAGATACAGTATAACTGTGCAAAGGCTGAACAGTTGTCTGAATGTATTATTTTGAAAATAAATAATAACATAAAATGGATGGAAATGTTCAATCTGCACTAAAATAACATGTCAAATTCATATTTGCACAAATTAGAAAAGAAACTGTCAAAACATGAAAACATCTTCAAATATCCAATGATCCTGCTTTCCCATCTATTCATCCATCTATTCATCCATCTATTCATCCATCTATTCATCCATCCATCCATCCATCCATCCATCCATCCATCCATCCATCCATCCATCCATCCATCCATCCATCCATCCATCCATCCATCCATCCATCCATCCATCCATCCATCCAGAGGAACCTGGTGAACCCACTGAAAGACCTTAAACCCAGAGCCTTCTTGTTTTGAGGCAGCAGTGTTTGTCATAAAATCGTATACTTTTTTTGCACAGCTATATCTTACAGCAATCCAAGCACCCATAGATGCAGCTATACAGCATGTCTCCAATTATATTCTCGTTCCTCCATAACATATTGTTGAATCACCCTTTTTGCCGAAGGCCAATCAGTTGTTTGTATCCGAACTAAAATGAAAACTAAAGAACAAACAAACAAAACCAAGTTTTAAAATACCAAGCCCCATTTGTATTCTGTGTCATCTCCTTTACCCGAACCTGAGAAAAAAGATCAAGATGTTCTATCTTCAAACATGTTTTTTTTTCTTATCTCCTGTCTGCCCGGATTAAACCCAGCTGCTTCGCTCTGCTCCTCTTCCATAAAGTGTTTTATAAGTCTGCCGTGCACGCCGCGTGTCTGTGCGCGACTAAGAGTTTCAGAGCTCTGAGAGTCAGTTGGTTTTTTGGTCAGACTTCTCAGCAGTTGTTCAGACACGCAGCCTCTTCTCACCAGTGTCTCTGGGTCCCCTCGGAGACGTCTTGTCATCCACCGATCTCATAAGAGTCCACTGTTTTCTCATACCTCCCTCCTGTAGCATCAAAGTCTCACCTAGTGGCTGCCGGATTTGTTGGCAGAGACACCTCGTCTGTTGACCGTGTTGACTACAAAGCAGCTGCTTGAAGCTGACTCAGGTTTTCACAGTTTAAATTTCTCTCGCTCACTGCCGCTCGCCACTCACTCTTAAATTTATCTGAACATGCGAGGGGCCTCTCCGGCAGAGGCGGCAAATGGAGTTGGGGACGGTGTGACATCCAGTTTGGGATTGGCATTGACCGCAGACTGAGGAAGGTGAAGGACACAGAGCTATTTCCATCTGAGTCTATCAGTGGAAAAGAGGCTGGCATTGAACCATTCAACCCTCCAAAGATATAGAGAGAGATGCAGCAGAGGAAGGGAAGGAGGGAGGGAGAGAGAGAGAGAGAGAGAAAGCAAGCGGGGGAGGGAAGAGGATGCAAAGAAAGGGAATGTGGGAGACAAAGATGGAGTGTGCATGTTAGTGTGAGAGAGGGAAAAGGCAAGCCGGAGAGAGACAGTGATAAGTTGACATGTGGGAAGTGAGATGTGACAAGCCAAGAGAAAGAGATGCTCAATCAGCGCTGTCAGGTTTTCTCGCAATCAGAGACAGTCGTTGGAGACTGCAGGCAGTGCTATTGACGATGGGCTGCCTCGCTAATGACAGCTAGGCGTCCATGTTTTCAGCAGTGCTGACTGTAAAATCAATGGACTCATTTGTGCACACTGCTAGAATATTCTTCATTACACATTTTGTGATTTTTATTGCATACGCCTTTGAAAATGATAGTTAGGCGAAGATGGAAGATCATTATAAATGGTGTAAATACACAGACCTTGATCATGCAGCACGTTAAAATAGCTCTTTTTTCCAACTGTTTAACACATGAGTCTCTTTAAAGGGGACATGTAGGAGCCATTTTGCCTGTTTTGACAACCAGGTGGGGTATTGGGTTGGGGAAAGAGGATATAGGTAAGGGCGTAGTGAGCCTCAGGTGTGTGTGGAGTGGGAGAGCAAAACGTTTTCTGAACATGATTGACCGAGATTTATCGTGATCTAACGTGTTTGAGCGTGATAGAGTGATTTGACCGTGATGAAGGGTGATGTATGACTCACTCACCTCAGAGCAGCAATACAGTGCCTTACCTGAATTGTTTGTGTCAATAAATAATTACCATATGCAAAAGAAACCTCACGTGTGGACACTGGTTTGTGGACACGCGTCCGGAGAGTTTCCACATCTGCACGCCCAGGAACTTAATTATACACTTTTTATTGGTAAAAAGATTGTACAAGGACATATTATGGAAATATCACTTTTTGAAGGCTCTTTAACATATATTTGGGTGTTTGTCTTGCCTTCCGGCCCTCAAAATGTGAGAATTGACCAAAAAATATTTAATTTGCAGGCTCCCTAGATTGAAATCCATGTGGTTTTATGAGCTGTTCCCTCAGATGTCTTCAGTGATGTAACTAGCTTTCAAATTTGCACAACCCCACCCCTACCTGGTACCAGTAAAAGGGGCGGGGCGAGCAGTGGCTGATTTGCATTTAAAGGGACAGGCTTTGAAACCAGCCGTTCTGAACAGGGCTGTTTTGAGCAGATGAAAAGAGAGCTGTGATGTTTGATCCTTGGGGTATTTTGACCACAGCATGTCACAGACATGTCTTTAAGACACCTGGTAACTATTTTAATTTGTGGAAAAGGGGCAGAATATGTCTCCTTTAAAACATGAATAACAAACAGCAAGAAGTTCTATGTTTTTTCCTGCAGGTGGAGAAAAAATATACAAATATATTAGAGTAAAAAAAACACCTGAGCTGTGATTGACACCTCTGGATGGATTTTTTCAGTGCTGTTTGTTTTGTGTTTGCAGCTATGGACACCACCAAGGACCCATGCCAGAATGTGAAGTGCAGCCGCCACAAGGTGTGCGTCGCTCAAGGCTACCAGAGGGCCATGTGTGTCAATCGCAAGAAAGTGGAGCACAGGTAGGTGGAGAAGTGGTTTGTGTTTCTGTTTTTTTGTTTTTTTGTTTTTTTGCAAGACAGGGCCGCATGGATGTTTGTTTGTTTTTTTGAAGATTTCTGTGCTGACACGACACAGGCTTTTCAGTGGCAACCCGCCGTTAGCTGTGTGTCGGTTAAAAGCCTTTCAATGTCTGGTTGGAGAGCTATTGATTAGAGTCTGTAACAGGGCCAGAGAGTGTCATGAGTCAGGAGTGAAGTCATTTTTGATGGAACAGTCCTGCTGTGAAATGACTAATTAACTGCGTGCATGGAAGGTGGCAAAGTGAGCACAGAGAGTTATGGAAGCAAATGAGGCCCATAAAGATTTGACACATAAGCTGAATATCTCATTTTGAACTTTCATCACACATCATACTTTTTTATTTTTTTATTTTAAATATTTGGCTTGGTCAGATCTGAATTGTAGCCATATCTTAATTTTACTGTCAGAGGCAATTTAAAGCAGAAGTAAGTGATATATTTGTGTTAATATAAGTCTTAAATAGTTATATCTTCCGACAGCAATCACTTACATAGAGTGTTTGGTCTGAAACACGGGTCTGTCAGTCACTCTGCTCTGCTCTGAGTCGAGGAGAAAACATTTATCGTATCCTACAGTTTTTATCCAATGAGGAGAGAGAACGGCATGCAGGGCTGTGTGTGCAGCCAAGGGACGCCGTGAATGTGGCGACGTAGGGACGAGGACTGTTATGGTGCGTTCAAGGAAACTCGTATTTTTCCGACCGTGAAGTCGTACCAGTTCGATCTGGTACGAGTTCACCGGTCGGAAGTTACGAGTGGCCGTTATAGTGACTTTCACCGGTAAAACAGGTCGGAAAAACACGAGTGGGTTGCCTGGAACGCTACAAAGTCGTAAGTTGTGACTTGAAGCTGTAATTTACGATTTCAAAAGCCTGCCTGGAACGCAGCATTAGCGAAAACGACCGAACCACTTACTTCTGCTTTAAGTATCCTGATTTTTTTTACATCTGAATTTGGCTAGATGAATTTGAGCAATTTTAAATGATGAATTAAACTAGTTTTCTTTAAAAAAAAAAATTGGCTACCTACTCTTATGAACCTTAAGAAATATGCACACTTAACATAAAAGTTTTGAAATTTGAAACCGATAATTGAACATTTCAAAAGGAAGGAATTCGCACCACATTAATTCGGAGAGATGATTTCCAAAGTAAGATATTCGAGTGCTTTGACTTCACTGGTATTTGAATATTACATTAATAATGACCTGATTTGGCTTCCCAGTGCGCAGGGGCTGCAGACAAGGGTGCCCCCTGTCACCTTTATTATTTATATTGTTTATTGAACCTTTAGCTGAGGCCATCAGAGCTAATCCTGATATATCTGGAGTTAGGGTAGGTGAAGAAAACCACATAATTTCCCTATTTGCCGATGATGTTCTTTTATATCTGAATAAACCTGAGAAATCAATTCCGGCAGTTTTACATACCATAGCCACATTCAGTGCCTTATCAGGTTATAAGATTAACCTTGGGAAATCAGTCGCTACGCCCTTTAATATTCCCCAGGATATGTCAATTCAATCTCCTTTTCAAGTGTCCAGGAGGGGTTTCAAATATTTAGGCATCTTTGTCACCCCTGACTTAAACAACCTGTTTGAAACTAATTACTCACCTCTAATTCAAAAGATTAAAAATGATCTGACAAAATGGACCTCCCTCCCAACCTCTCTCCTTGGGAGAATCAACACTATAAAAATGAATGTTCTCCCTCGATTGAACTATTTATTTCAAAATCTCCCGTGCTATTTGACCCCTGCCTTTTTTAAGTCACTGAATTCCCATATCTCTCGCTATATTTGGAATAATAAACATCCAAGAGTTAAGTTTTCTTTACTTACCAAGCCAAAAGACCTGGGAGGCCTGTCCCTGCCAAATTTACAATTATATTATTGGTCTGCACAACTTAAAACAATGTCAAATTGGTTTATGAACAGGAAAGATTCTCTATGGTTGGGTCTTGAATCCTTATTTTGTTATCCCCGAAGGCTTAACTCCCTTCCTTTTATCAATAATATAGATCAATTAAATCTTCACAAGAATAACATAATTATTTATAACACACTGTTGGCTTGGCGAGATGCAAAGAAATACCTTAATATCGATCCTGCCATCTCTCTTTGTTCTCCCCTAGCTCTGAATCCAGATTTACCAGCACAGATTAGGAGTATTGGTTTGTTGGATTGGATGTCTAAGGGTCTGTCAAACTTTACAGACCTGTTGGACTCTGACTCGGTTAAATCATTTGAGCAAATCAGGACTGGTTTTAATATTCCTCACAAAGATTTTTATAAGTATCTCCAAATTCGCCACTTTGTAGAATCTCTCTTGAAGACAGGCGGGATACGTATGAGATTGTCAGAACTGGAAAACACTATAGTTCTGGCAAAGACTCCTAAAGGTCTGATTTCCAAGATTTATACTTCTTTACTTTATTCTGATTCTTCTGGTTATGACTCTCTGAAGTTGTTGTGGGAGCGTGATTTGGAGGTGACGTTTACTCCTGTAAACTGGGACAAGATCTGCAGCGGGATTTTTCCTAAATGTACTTCAATCTCTATACATGAACAGAACTTTAAATTTTTTCACAGAACTTACTATACTCCTGTTCGCCTCCAGAAAATGTTTCCTGACACTTCCAACCTTTGTTTTAAATGTAAGACACAAAAAGGTACATTTATCCATGTGTTTTGGTCATGTGACCACATCCAGACTTTCTGGAAGGGGGTTCACTCTGTAATCCAGGAGGTCACTGGTAAACAGTTTTTGTTGACTTCTTCTTTCTTTTTACTCAACCATGATGCTCCAGACAATTCTTTGGACACAGACACGAAATCTCTATTGACAATTCTTTTGTTTCTGGCTAAAAAATGTATCTTGCTGCGGTGGTCGACTCCCCAGGTCCCCACAGTCGACATGTGGATATCACAGATTTCTGCTCTTATTCCTCTCGAGAAGTTGACTCATGACCTCAATCACAAATCAGACAAATTTTGGAGGATCTGGGAACCATTACACTCCTTTTTACAGAAGCTTTAACTCAGCATCTGTCCATGCAAGATGAGGACTGCCAGTTTTGTTTTTTTTGTTTTTCCCTTTAACTTATTCTGTGTTTGTGCTCTTCATTTACCTGTCTCTCTTTATTTATTTATTTATTTTTATTTTTATTTACTTATTCACTTTATGTATACGTACATCGCAGCGCTCACTGTTGGTTTGGGGTGGGTTTTCTTTTTCTTTTTCTTTTCTTTTTTAGATGTTCTGTTGTGTCCTGTTTGTACTTATAAAACTGAAAAAACCAATAAAAAAGAGTATTAAAAAAATAATAATAATAATGACCTGATTTGAATATTTCATTGATAATTACTTGAATTATTCAGCAGTGATTAAACTTTAAAATTAAGTGTTTAGTTGCTTTGTGGCGATTACCTGTTCTCACATGGGCTTCACACACGCCTACACTTGCAATCGTGACAGCTCTGCTCCAATCAGAAACAGAGGAGAGAGATGCTGGTCTAATGACTTTCACTTAATGTCAAGGGTACGTACCTCATCATTAATTAATGCATAACTAATATATGACTCGTGATGATCTAATGCATGATGTATCATGAACTCCCGTGGCTCAGTCTTAATTATAAATGAAGCCACTATTACTTAGTTTAATTACTTAAAACTACATGGATCATCAGTTTGTGAACTCATACATATATGTACTTAAGACAGAAAAATAATTGCATCTGCGAAAGTGAGAAGGCACCAGATTATTACATTTAATGCAAACATTGTGAAATTGGCTAAGGAGACTTTGATGAGCTTCTTCACTGTATCTGATTGAAGCTTGCTCTGTTTGAGTCATATTGTGAGGACCATAAATACAAGCAGCTGAGGCAGAATATACTCATCCAGGCCTCTAATTAGGGACAAATCTCACCAAACACCCTCAGTCCCAAAATCACTGCAACTCATCATTTTAGTTCCATGACTAAAATCCCAAATTAACACAAATAAATCTGATACAGCTGATTAAAGAGGAGCTCTGTATCCGTGTACATGTTTAACATTCAGTGTGAGTATGTAACGTAATTTAAAACTGCTTTAATCTATATTTTTAATTGGATTGATATAATAACTTGTATGTTGCAAATGAGTTGTAAAAAGCAAGGTCTTTATTCTTCAACCCTGTCAAAAAACAAAATCTTATTTTTCTTGTGTGTGGAGAATACTTTAGAGCCGTTGCCACAAGTCTGATCCAATTCTGTGTCCAAAGCTGTTGTAGTGACAGTCACACTAGGATCCCAGACACACTTTTAGAGCTATCAAACGATGTATAATTTGTCAAAGTTGCATGAAGATTGAGTCTGGTACAGATCTAAACAGTGAAGCCAAAGATGATTTTACAGTGTTTTTTAAATTAATGTGAGAACACTTAATGTTCGGTCAATAAGGGCCTCATGCAGCCACTAGAAAAAACAAAAAAATAGGCATAACATTGTTGAACAGAAATGTTACTAATATTAGCAACCATTATCTACCAGACAAAGTAAGGCTGTAGCAGCAGAACCTCTCAGCTTTTAAATAAGGGTTTGTTTTAATGGTTATAAATGCAATTTCTTTTTTGTTAGCAGAGTAGTTCTTAGAAACGTACATGGTTTACTGTGACGGAACAACAGTCAAACTTTTGTCAGTGGCTTGAAGCCCATGGAAGTAACTTTTTGAAAAATTCTTGTTCATTACATTTAATAATCGAGTCCTTTTTATAACCGTAACATGGCACTGAACTGTAAATGTTCAGAATTATTTTCAAAAAGGAAAAATAAATGTCCATTTTACTGACTGTCACTTAGCAACAGTACATCTCAAACCACTCAGACCCTGAGATTACTTCGTACTTGACCTTTTATGTTGAAAATAGTGTGTTACCAAACTTTCTCTAAGACGGCAGCTTTAGAAATCATGGCACAGACTAATCATTGGAAGTGGACACAGAGGAGTGAGAAGGAGAGGACGAAAACATGACAACCAAAACCTGTAGAAAACTCACAGGGATTTATGCAAGTATCTCAGATGCTCCACCCCTTCCTAAGACTCTTTGGTTTTCTGTAGTAAATCTCTCAAAAAAGCATTTATCGGTTCCTTCGCACATTCATCCCACTTTGACTGAAAAACAAATGAGCAGGGTTGCGGCCTGAAAAGAATTAATGGAGTGAATTATTACTACCTGCAAAGCCTATCTGCAGCGGCAGGCATTTATCTTTTTCAATAAAGTGCTTCATTTACAGAGTCACTCCAGAGATGAGAGAGACTGTGTCGAGTAATGGGTAATAAGCACGAACGCAGCCGCACTAAACCATCCCAGCATCATTAAGTAGCAGCCTCCGAAGTCGTGCTGCAGACTAGAGAGCCTCGACGTTGGTGCTCACTGAACATGCAGTCAATCACCGTGTGAGAGGAGAGCAAGCAAAGGGAAGTTTTATGAAGCGGTGCGTACAAATATTAACAAGCAGATTATGACTTTCTGGTAATTATGATCAGAAATGTCTGTTTCAGTTGTATTGATGTCGTAGTTGACGGCGGACTGATAGCAATGAGTTGTAGTCTAATAAAAACATCTTGTTGGAGAGGATTTGTAGCTGTAACAGAGTTTGACCTCAGTAGGCTGTGAGGCTTTAAAGGGCCAGTTCACCCATTAAAGAAAAAACATCTATTCTTGTGGTGGTTGTATTAGTTTGGAGTTTGTGTACAGCATTGAAACCTCAACATTCAACAGCAGAGTGTCTTCTCCAAATCAGTGTCCCGTTACATCCCAATCAGTTTTTTTTTTTTTGCAGATGCTTTTGTCCAAAGCAGTTCACCAGTAAGTGCTATCAAAGTTGACAGCAGCAAGAGCTGGGTGTCTCCAAAAAACTGAAAGTGCATCCCTCTTCTAAAGAAAACTGAAAGCACATTGAGTGCCACAGTAGAAGTCTACTTAAGCTTGCTGCTGTTGTTGTTGTTGTTTTGTTTTTTTAAAGAGATGAGACATGAATGGTTCAGGGTGTCGAGATGTTGTGTGAAAAGGGGGCGACGCGGTGACTCTGCCATTCTGGCGTCAAAGTGAACTCAACTGCTGAGGAGGAGGAGGAGGAGGAAGAGACAGGCATCTGTTATCTGTTACTCTGGATCATCCACAGACCTCTCTGTCAACAGTTATCACCGGAGCTGCTGTCTACCAAAGAAATAGTCCATCAGAAGACTGTTGAGGGAGTAGCTGTTCCTGGAAAGACTCAAGCACACTGTTCCTGGAAAGAGTTATGAGCCACGTTAGAGGCAAAACTAGTGAAGACACTGGTGGTGGTTGTTTAAATAATAATAATACGCTTCCTATATTTAAACATATTGTAATGTCACAAAAGTTGGTGCAGATTTAATGATGCCATAGCACCAATAAGAGTTTGATATTTGTCTCATGAAGGTAGTTTGGATTCCTATTGCATTTGACACAAACATGCATTAATATTCCTTGGGATGAACTGCACTAACTTGGATCCTCTTATTTTTCTCCAAGTCAAAACATAGTTTACCCACTTATTTATTAGGCCTATGACTCACTCTTCTCTTGCTATACCTGCAGTGACAACAACTATTGCGTTGATTTGCATAAAACTAGCAAACTAGCAAAGTAATTGGTATCTGTGTCCACTTGTCATGGTGGTTTATGTCTATGCAAAACTAATGACCATTTATTTATGTGTTTACTGCTAATTAGCAAGAGCTAACACGCCAAACTGGCGACATGGTAAACATTGTACCTGCTGAACATTAGCATGTTGTCATTTGAGCATGTTAGCATTGTGAAATCCAGCATTTTATTTTTCTTCTTTTCTTGTTCCTATCAAGCTTGAATCCACTTGTTTTGTATCAAAATAGGAGGTAAAGTCCCAAATGTAATGGCAGTATTTTTGAGGAGGTGAATTATTTCTTTTATCAGCACAAACACATTTTTCACTGGAGTGGTGATAGACAGACATCTATGGGCAAGTACTGCTGTGTAGATGTGTAGATACCTGGTTGAGTTAAAGGTAAGTGTGTTGGTGCTTTCTCTGTAATCTGGATGAATTGACATTTTTGACTTTCTCCCTTTTTATCCCTCTCATGTCCAGAGTCAAACAGCCAGAGCGCCAGGAGGAGCATGACAGCAGCTGTAAGCCTTGTCCTGTAGTAGCCTCCTCACCTGTATGTGGCTCTGATGGACACAACTACGCCTCTGAGGTAAAAAGAAAACACTGTGTTCTGCACCAGCATCTTCTCTTTTTTTTTTTTTTAAGAAAGCACTTAGACTTGAAAGCTTAGATAATTTTCCTTTTGCTTTATTACTGGCTTATGGCTCCGTAAAAAAAAAAAAAAAAAAAACCCTGAGAAGAAATGGAAAGTGGCCGTGTCATCGTTTTAAATAATGAGAGCAGTCCAGTCAAGTGCTGTTTCCTGCTATGCTGACATATACGTGGGCAGAGCAGGCCGGCACAGTTCATCACTGCTTGCGGGAGGACAAGTGCACCAGCTCAATGCGGCCGCGTGATTAATGACTGACGTTGTTTTGAGCGGCATCACCGTGCACCGGCCACTAGCAGGACTCTTTATTGATTTATGTATAGTTTTTAATTTTGACCTTGCATGGGAAGACGGCGGAAAATGACAGCTCATTCTTGCTGCCTTTCTCTAAGTGCTGTGTCTCATCTGAATGAGCAATCTCTCTTTCCTGCGGTCACCCCCATAAATATTTTAACTGCAGCCATGCCACTCTCTCTCTCCCTCCCTTCCTCCCTCTCTCTCTGTGCTTACAGTGTAAGCTGGAGCAGCAGTCCTGCCTCACGGGCAAAGACCTGAACGTCATGTGTTCTGGCTTCTGCCCGTGCGCCACAGCCTCCATCACCATCACGAATACTGACACTAAACGTGGCAAGTACCTCCTTCATTTTGTGTATTTCAGTTTTGACGTTCACATCTCCAGCCCTGGGTTACTGTCACTGCTTTCTCAAGGCAAAGCATCAAAATTAAAGGGATAGTTCACCCAAAATTCAAATTTCACTCATTATCTACTCACCCTCATGTCAACTAAGAGCTGTGAGAAGAAATTGTTGCACTGACATAGGAAGAGCAGTGAACTGAGTCACTGGGAGCTTCCGCTACAAACAAGCTTAAAACATAGACTTATTTTTTTTTTTTCTGAACAATTTCTCATGTCGGGGCTTCAATACAAGAGGGGCATTACAGACGAGCACTATGGAGGTCTTTGGATGTTTTTTGGTGTGTCTTTTTGGACAAGGAAAGTTGGTATCCATTGACAACCATTATATGGACAAATACTGCTGCACGGAGCCCCGCTGTAACTCAGAGAAGGAACAGAGGACTCTGTGAGAGAACTTCTCACACAGCTCTCAGTCGACATGAGGGTGAGTAGATAATGAGTGAAATTTGAATTTTGGGTGAACTATCCCTTTAAAAAAAAAAAGTTATGTCACACAGTACTGGTGGCCACATACGTCACACTGTTTGAAAGGAAAGGAGCTCCAATTACCTGAGACAACCAATCCACCCGATGCTTGATGTTTGGGATCAATACTCACCAATTTCAGAGATTACTGTTCGCCCAAATATCCCCCATGTGGTTCAACTGCTCTTTCAATCATGTAGTAATTAATTATTTAGAGTGTACACTATCTGTCATCGCAGCCAAACACTATTGATTGTTCGGGCTCTGGGGCACGTGAAAATGCCAATTGATCAAAGCGATGAAATGTTACTCCTGTTTTCCATCTGTACCGTTGGATTTCTAATGGATAACAGCAACCTGCTGTAGTAGAGTTAATTGCAAAGTAATGTTTTCTTTGATTAGCAGATCATACACTTACAAATCACAGCATGAAAATCCGACAGTGCACCTCAGCAGCTTTACAGTGAAGGAAACCTGTGCACTTTACATCAGTTGAGAGCTCTATGAAGCTGTGTAGAGTCCCTCGCCTGCTTGCTGTTAAGTGCCAGCCAGACTTCTGAATGCAGGGATTCCCTTTTTTTGCTCCTTAAGAGAGCTGCACCGGCCAGGACCTGGCAGACCTGGGTGACCGCTTGAGAGACTGGTTCCAACTCCTTCATGGAAACGCAAAGCGAAATAACTCTGGCAAGCTCGGAGCTGGCACCGCTTCAGGTTAGTAAACTCACAAAGCGGCTTTATTCTCCTCCCGCCTCCAAACTTACAACTCAATTGTCTATGCAGGGAAATGTAGTGTAAACAGAAAGAAGAAGCTGAAGTATTATGCAAATGATTTCTGACAGCTCTGGACAAGAGCCTGGTAGCGAGCTGCAAGGACTCCATCGGCTGGATGTTCTCGAGGCTGGACACCAACGGAGACCTTTACCTGGACCAAGCCGAGCTGGCCGCGATCAACCTGGACAAGTACGAGGTCTGCATCCGACCATTCTTCAACTCCTGCGACAGCTACAAAGACGGGAAGGTCTCTACGGCAGAGTGGTGCCTCTGCTTCTGGAGAGAAAGTGAGTAAAGAAAGCAGCGGTGTTTGAGTTGAATGTCTGTTTGGGTGAAATAACAGCAAGGTTACATCACTGGGAGATGAAAAGGTTTGCATTGACGTGACTTAAATCCATGTGGCAAAACAAGCCTTTAGAACTGTGGTCTGTAGACACTGAAAAGTGGCTGCTCTGACACATATTATTGTATGTTTGGAATGGATCTGTACCTCAACACCGGGGAAGCAGCGGCTCCCTTTAAAGGAACAGTTTGATAACTTAAGAAAGTGCATTTCCCAAAATGCTGAACCATCTCTTCAAGCCAAGTTTAGGCAGCCAATAGCAGCTATTTTAAAGCAGGATTTGGCAGCGTAATCGACATCTTCAAAACACATTCTGGTCGTCTGTGGCTTGTCTGTATTTTCGACTTCAGTGGTTTGAATACTCCATCAATTCATCTCTCATCTACTGGTACTGATACATCTCCAGCATGGTTAGCAATTCTTCTGCCCTGCTGAGAACAACCTTGGCAAGACCTCTTATCTGAGTCATCTGACAGTTTGCAAAAATGTCCGTCTGGCCCATCGACAGTCCTTCTCCATGTCCTCGGTGAACTCTGCCCAAGCTGCCCAAAGTTTTGTCTCTCCACCAGAGAAGGCTCTCCTCCTCCTGATTTAGTGCCTCAGTCTCTGGCTTTGGCAGCTTCGCTCTCTGCCCGTTTCTGTGGCTGCGACTGCGAGATAAACCAAAAACTTTCCAGCTACAAGTGCAAAACAACTGTTTCTCACAATAGAGGCTTTGAGTAACACCGTGTCCTTTCCTGGGCAGCAGAAAGTGTCGACAGCTCCTCTGTGGAAGATGCAGTTGTTCTGGAAAAGAAGCTCTAAAATTGTTTGTTTTTGTTTTTTTACATTGTCTCCATGGATTTTTATTTCACATATACTCTTAAAGTGGACATAGGCCTTTTGTTTATTGTCTAATGCCCCCATATTGTGGCACTGGAGGTGATTCATTTATAACTATACTATATTTTTTTCAAGACTTTTCACAGCTCTCTTTTATTGAAAAAAATTAAAAACCTAAAAGCTTGTTTCATTTGCATAGAAATTAAATGCAAATTGCCAAAGTAACTTGGTAACACTGTGAGTTGCATTAATAGAAATATCAGGCAAAATGATCAGACAATGAATCAAAAATAGCTGGTGTGTTTTAGGAGTTGTACTCTGTAACTGTAGTTATCTTTCTATGGGTATTTTATCACACCTAACCTGTGCTCACAAAGCTTTTACCCACTGCACCTTTTGCACCATTTGACCTTTACTAAACAAATACTGGATATTTCTGGCAGCAACCTCATTTGCACGCTGATTATCCAATTGATCAGGCATTTAACCTGCATGCAAAAGGTTCCCCTGACACCCTAATCAATTTTTCATTTGCTGCCAGTGTTGTTTGTATATACACATAATAACCATTGTGTAAAAATGGTTTCCTATAAATGGGATCCTATATGTAAACAGATAATTAGAACTAATAACTACTGTAACAGACTTTTCTCTCTGTGACTAGATAATGAGTCGTGATAATTATATGAATTCATCTAGTTTTGTGCAAACACACTTCAGATATTCCTTACAGATGAGAAAACCTCATCTTCTTTCTACCTATTTTAGAGAGTTCCTTGTCATTCTCAGACTACATCCATATGTTCTTTCACCTGAGCTCTCGACAATCGATCAGGCTCAGAGGGAATGAAATATACGACTTTTTAAAACGGATCAATATGGGCAAAAAATGTAATTATGGAGAGCATTGATTGAGATAAAGTTTGAGGGGGAGCCGTTTCAGGTATTGTCTGTCATCACTTTTCTCCTCTGGTTCTCACAGAGCCGCCGTGCCTCGCCGAGCTGGAGAGGATCCAGGTGCAGGAGGCGGCCAAGAAGAAGCCTGGTAAATACGTTTTTTCCTCCTCCTTAACTGCACCGTGAAGTTCAATAAGCATTTGACTGAACAATTTTAAACACCAGACGTGCAGAGGGAAACAGGAAACTACCGCTATGCACTGTCTAGCTGGCGTTGCCCCCCTCGTTCGCTGCGGTGTCTCTGGGCTCTACCTATGTAACAAGGCGCCTTGAGCAGCGGGCGAGGAGCTGGAGGAGCCTCATTAAAGAGATCACAAGCTCATGGCTGGGATTAGGCCCTAATCAGGCTTGGGGAGAGGGAGGAGGGGGGGGGGGGGGGGATAAAGGGGCAGCTCTGGCTTTGAAAAGGAGCAAGGCTAACGTGCCTGTCCGGCTCCCTAGGAAACCCCACGCTGCAGCAGTATCAACCCCAGCATGCTCAACGCTGCTACTTTCCAGTCCTCAGCTCCAGAGATGTCCCTGAAGCCCACTTCTCTCATTGCTTGTGTTTTCTCTATAGTTCTCGCAGTAGCAGCGGGGGGTTGGAGGGGATGGAGGATGGAGGATGGGGAGGAAGGGGAGAGGAGGGGGGGGCTTATTAGGGAACTTCTCTTCAGGTTTGACAAGAGCGTCCTGAGGGAGGCTGGAACAGTGGAGCTCTGTCACCGCGTCTGTCACCACGTTTTTTTTTTTTTACATGCCACTCAGCGCAACACAAGGAAAACACGCCGCCACGGCCAACATGCTGTATGAAAACGACATCACATCCAGCAGCATATGCACCGCTCGTGTAAAACAAACAGGGCCGGGCTCTGTCTGTCTGTCTGCCTGCCTGCCTGCACGGTCTCCTCTGCTCCTCCTCCGTCCTGACTGATGGTCTTATCTCAGGTTCACTAAGGCGTGCTGGCACTCTCGTTTATGCTGCGCTCATCTCGGGCATCAGCATGAGGCAGCTATGTCTGCTGAAGGTATAAATATTTAACACTTAGGCCTGTGTGTGTGTGTGTGTGTGTGTGTGTGTGTGTGTGTGTGTGTGTGTGTGTGTGTGTGTGTGTGTGTGTGTGTGTGTGTGTGTGTGTGTGTGTGTGTGTGTGTGTGTGTGTGTGTTTGTGTGTGTCCGTCCTTGCAGGGATGTACATTCCCAGCTGCGATGAGGACGGCTACTACAGGAAAGTGCAGTGTGACCAGAGCCGAGGGGAGTGCTGGTGCGTCGACCAGCATGGTGGAGAGATGATGGGAACCAGAATCCATGGCAACCCCGACTGCGGTAAGAGAGGGGCATTTGGCAAACGCATATTTCTTCACACTGTGCACAGCAAGAAAATCTCCCTCTTATAAAGTCATCTTGTGTTTGCACCCAGTCTGGAAAAGCTGTGGTGATTTTATTTTTTGTATTTTGGTGCATTGACCTGCTTCCTTCTTTTCATATCACAAACACAGAGAAGATTACTAAAGATTGACAGATTGTAATATTCTTTGTTCATCTGCAGGTTTGTAATTGTTCTGATTAAAGAATCAGTCACAGACAAAAAAATAAATAAATAACAGATGGAGATTTTTGGCGGTGTTGGAAATAATAGCTGCATCTGTTCAAAAGTATCTGAAATTGTGCCGAAACAAATTGTCATATTTGTTATCACGCTCCCAGTTATTCCTTTGATTAATCAGTGATTTTTTGGTCTGTAATTGATCTATCTAACATCAAAAGTTGTGAAAATGCCTTTTTCTGTCTTTCTCAATGCAATTTCATTCAAATCTTTTTTTTATATATTTACCTTTTTCCAGATGAAGTGGCTGGATATTCTGGAGATTTTGGGAGCGGCGTTGGCTGGGAGGACGAAGAGGAGAAGGAGGCCGAGGACAACGGTGAGGAGGCCGAAGAGGAGGAAGAGGAGGAAGGCGAGGCAGATGATGGAGGATACATCTGGTAGAACTGTCTGACCCCACGCCGAGAGCCACGTCACAGCTGCTGGCCTGAAAATCTACAGGGATGGCTCTCTCTTTCTCTCTCTCTCTCTATAGCAGCAGCAAAAGATTTTGGGATCGGACTCAGGAGGCATGAAGATGTATCGTCCTGGTGGGATATGTGGTGCCGGGCAGGTCCAGTGATGAGATAATGACCAGTTTTTGTCTTAGATAGGTGTAATTGCTTCATTCTCTTCTCTGTTTTTTGAGCGACAGAGCTTTTTATTTTGCCGTCCTGAACAGCAGGACCCACTGACTAGCCTACTGCGCCATAGGTAGCTAAAGTCCATCAGAATTCCTATCTTGTCCGACCGCCATCTATGCATATAGAGATTACCAGTAATTTTGTATTGTGTGAACAACTGCTTGAGTATTAGATCCGCCGTCCCACTGGAATGACAAGAGATCAGAATTTAAAGGAATAGTTCAACATACATCTGTTTGCTTTTCTTGTTGAGAGTTAAATGATAGGATGATACCACTCTTATGTTAAATATAAAGTTAGCTGTTAGCTCAGCATTTACCAGGTTGTGTCTAAACTTTTTTTTTAAATCCACCAACCTAGCAAGTCAATGTGCCAGGGAAAGAAATACTCCAGCAAATATATAGCAAACCAACATAAATTCCTTATTAGTGAGCTTTAAAAGTGCTGGTTGGGGGGTTTTCTTACTGTTTAACATCAGATTAGCTATTGCAATGCTTCTGGTCTTAATAATAATCACATGAAAGTGTGAAAAAATGTGTTATATATATACTAGACAGACCTACAGTTATCACCTGAATCTGCAGCTCCTCTTGCAAATTTGTTCAGCTATTTGGTCAGAAATGTTTTGATTCACTTGATTTCAGAGCATCATTTTCAGCCACACCAGGAAACTTTGTTTGGGAAATAGGTTCTTAAAAACCTATATTAGCAGACAGACACAGTTAGAGACAAACTGGTGAACATATAGTGGAGCAGTTAGCAACTGAAGCAAAGTTTCTGGTCTACTCTCAGCAGGTGGAGACCAAAAACAAAGCTAAAAGAGAGTAAATACTGGGTTTACATGCATTTGTCCAACAGAAACATGACTCCAAATAAAAACTGAATGTAAATAAGCAGTTGCAATAATATGTTAATGTTATAAGTAGCCAACGCAGGTTTCAGCTGAGTAAGCTAACCGTCTCCCAGTTGTAGCATCACTGTTGTACAGACAGAGATTGGTATCAGCTGTTTCTAAATCTCAGCAAGAATACAAATCTCCCAGAATGTCGAACTGTTCCTTTAAAGCAGTTCAGTGCAATGTGGTCATGTATTTCTTATCTGATTCTGCTTCTGTACATAAATCCAGTGTAAATTATCAATGAAGCAAGCTTAGAGGATTTCAGGCTAACTTTATGATGAAGGTGCACCACGGCTCATGGCAGTTTTTAAATTGTACATGCTTTACGGATTAAATGGATACACACAAAGACACAGGACCTATATATATTTCCAGTTGGATTACTTTTATTATTATTGAGAATCAGTAGAAGTGCACCCACCAGTAGAAACCACTAACCGCTGTCCTCTGCTATCTCTGAAATCATGTCAAAGAATGTGGCACAACTACGTTTTATTCTGAGTTTGCAACTGTATTTTGTGTTTATGAAAAAAAAATGTGTGCATTACTTGAAGTTCTGTGTGTATACTTGAATTCACATTGTAATTTTTTTTTTCTATGAGAATATTGTTGCCATGTCTTCATCCATGCTATTGATAGGCCAGATGTTTGGTTGTTTTTAGTATTGCATGTTAGTGAATAAGAATGTACTTCTAGGCTGAGCACTTTACTAATAAAGGCACTGGAGCCAAGCTGTTTGTTGACTTTAATCTTTTCTAGCTATTTCAGGGTTGAGAACGATCGCCCGGGGAGAAATTAGGTTTGTGTTTGTGGCTACTGTGTCGCCAAGTCACAATCATTTCTCTCTGTAAAGAAGGGAACACTGTGCTTAGGCAGGGAAATGCAATGAATTTGTAAGAGAAAGGCAGTTTTTCTTTTGTGTCCTCACTGTGGTCAGGAGAGGATCTGTATCACCGACTGCAGCACTCAGCTTTTTCACCACAGCAGACCCATAAATAAACCAGCGCTGTTTTCAGTAAGCCTACCTAATGTGGAGTAATCTGCTTATAAAACATAAGCTTGGATGTGTAAATAATGAATATTTTAGAGCACAGAACTTATTTCCCATGACCTTTTGGGCCCCCTCCCCTCACACCTGGTGTGTTCAAAGACTTGATTGCTGAAGATTTTTTCACCCGCTGCCTGTTATATGTAATTGCAATTACATCTGATTGTCTTTAATTTCATCATCATCGTCTTCAATCATGGAGCCTGCAGTGGAATTTATAAAAAAAATAAAAAAATACGGAGGTTGAGAGCTCCAGAGTTTCCTCCCAGCTGAGGCTCTGACAGGCAGATGAGGGTATTTACTTGGGGGTTTTTTTTGGTGCTGAGCTGCCACCTCATGCTAGAAGAACAAATTACAGCGGTCAAATAGCGCACACCACTAAATGACCACAATTTGACAGAAAACCACTGTCTCTGAACTGAAAACAAATAAAATGCTGCAGTTAAAGTTAAAAGTCCGGGTTCTTGCAATTTCTCCTAAACTGGAGACAGGAGGAAATATCACCTGCATAAAAATAACTTATATTTAACTCTTGAGAAGTTGACATTTTGGAGAGCAGCAGAGCAAATTTAATTTTGAATGTAGTAGATGAAAACTATAAAGTCAAGAAATAGGATCAAAATCATACTGACATACAACAGCTGAGTAATTATATCAAGACAAACAGCAGGAATAAAGTGATATAACAACTCACAACAATGCTTAAGTGAAGATTTAAAAGTGACTCTACATGAGATCATGGATCAGACACTACATAATTATGTTTTGAAAACTAGCAGTAAAATCTTAAAATAACTTGACAGACTGGTGAATGGCGACAGTGACTGGTGTAAAGGTGATCACGTCTTTTGAAATGTGTTGAAGTTAGAAGTGTAGAAAAAGTTGCAGTAAGTTAATATCAAAATATGACAATAATTAAGCCTGGAGATAAAAGCATCAAAGCTTCTCTCCTCGTCCGACGGTGAAAAGAAAATCTCAGTCACGTGCTGTAGTCAGTGGAACAACACATTATTGCAGCACTGAACTTAAAATTACAGTCCTTTGGCTAACAGACACACTTACTGAGACTACAAAGTGAGAACAAATCTCAAAACAAAGTAATTTAAAATGAGTGGGGATAATAGATGCAAATTTCCCCACTGCGAGACTAATAAAAGAATATCTTACCTTAAGCAGTGACTTTAAAAAAAAAAAAAGAAGAGAAAAACAATTCATTGCAAAAGCACCAACTCATGAAAGTCAATATTTCAGAGGCCTCTGTCTGCCTGGAGCCTTGCAATTACCCATCCACCCTCCTACCCCTCCTACCCACCGCCACACATTTCCTCTTGGAACCAAAGACTGTATACAATTAGATCACAAATAAGTATTTTGATTTTGGCATTTCTTTTATTTTTTTATTTTAGTAATATAAACTAGTTTGCTTTTTAGTTGTGTTTGGAGAGATTTGTCACTTCCCACTTCTCTACTTAATTCTCTATTTCTTCTGTCTGACTATGGAAAATGAGCGTATTAAAACCCTGTTGTTGGAAATATATAACAAAAACAACAAAAAAACACACACTTACCCAGATGAGTCTATAAAAGGCGAATTTTATTACAACAGCTCATCACATGGACCAAAATACTCATCTTTATAATATTTGGATGTTGTCATTGCTTTAAATAGTCATTCTCTAAAGGGCATTTACTGTACAAACATTTACATCTGTATTATACATAATTTACAGGAGAAGAACAGAATATAAACTATGATCTATACCCTGTAAACATGGGACACAGGAAACAGTAAACGGGCACAATGATCACATGCTTCTGTTCCTCATTGTACATGTGCTGTATGAGGATACAGTTTCATACAAGCCATTGTAAAGATGTAGGCTATGCGTGTCTGTCTACATATCTACAGACTCAAATAGCAAAAGTATTTACGTATCCAGAATAAAATTAGAAATATTAATTTACAGGTTTGCATATTAATGTTTACAAGATGCACTCTCATATCTTTTCAGATAGTCAAAAAGTACATTACCTGCAGCACTTCAACCTTGTTACTGTTGTACAGCTTCATTCTGATCACATGACAATAAATACCTCAGGCGCTAGGATAAAGTAATAAATAACAAGTAATAAAATATAAATTATCCACTATGTTAGTCTCTTATCTAAAATATTGCTGCGTCAGACTTGATTTAAATCCACATTTTCAATAAACAGACTAAGACCTATATTCTTTCCAACTCTACCAAGACTTTCTGTACAGTAGAGTTGATCAATCTTCATCATTGCTCCCTGACATTTTGAAAGCAAAGCATTTCTACTAACGGCATGTGATAATGAAGCAAGGGCAGCTGCTGAAAGCCATGAAAATCCTTTACGATTATCCCAAAGTCAACGATGATAAATACTTCTTTCAGTCCAACAAGCGTACGTAAACTTGGCCGCCTTCAGTGCAGCATGTGACATCACTTTGGATCAACACGTGTGGGAAAAGAGCAAATATTAAAAAAGCCACTGAAAGTGAGCAGCACATGAATCACAAGGCGCCCTTCAGTTTGACTCAGTTTCCTTCATCATCTTTGCTTTTATTTGTGGGATGTTGTGCTCCGTTTTCAGCTTTTCCGGGTTCTACTGGGGATTTAACATTATTTTGGCTTTCTACTCATCCCGGGAAAAAAAATGTTTTGTTGCAGTTCACACTCCCCCCTGCTAATCCCAAACTCATTAGTACACATCTTTGGCTATACATATTTGAAGGCAGTGGCTGCGTACCATGAGATTAAATAAATTAACCATCATCTTCATCTTCTGTATATAGTTATTTGTCAAATGAATTGTTTTAAATTTTAAATTAATCCATATTAATGTGATGTCACATGCAATAAATTAGTCCTTAGTTTTCATTACTTACGTCTGAATAAATTCCAACTTGAGCAGTTAGTCTATAAAATGACTAATGCAATACTGACGTCTACAGATCTACATTGTTGCTCAATGCGTACACACCATGAACCATGTTACAACTTTGCATTGAAACCCTTGAACCCTGAATAAATGCTTTAAGAATTAAAAAACAGTATGCTCTTAATAATGTCATTTCTACCGTAATTTGGACTGATTGACACAAGCAAATAGACAAATTTATTGTCATGTTTCATGGAAATGTGTCAAGAAAATCCCTTCTGGTTAATCAATGTACTGTGATAACCATCTGAAACCTTCCCCATAGCCTTGTTTTTTCAACACGCTGCACATGAAAATCTCCAGCGGTCGAATGTTCAGCTCCTTCAAAGAGACATTTCCCTGTTGACCACAATAAGGACAAATGAGGACGATGCTCATCCGGTACCGGGACGCACACACAGATCATATTATTTCTGAAATGTTTAAAAGATAAGGCCTACCTTTCCTGTAACTTGACCATCAAGAGCAAAAGCTCCTCTCAGTCCTCCTTCGCTGATGGCCTCGGGGCGGTCGATTTTATTACCCAACACCAACACTGGTACGTTGACTATGGTTTCATCTGCTAGGAGAGCCTGGGAATACAAGAGCAGCACAATCATCATAAATCTGCTGTTAACAACAGACAACTGTCGGTGCTGTTACAGTGGAAACAGCTTGCAGCAGCAATGGTTAATCTTACATCGAGTTCGATCTTAGATTCTGTGAGTCTGTCGTGATCTGCACAGTCTACAAGAAAGACGACCGCGTTCACAGCCGGCAGGTAATTCTTCCAAACTCTTCGAGCTATAAACAAAGGAAAAACAGTTACTGAATCAGCGGTTCAACGTGATAATAAATATGCCACTTTCAGCTTGTAATGCAGTAGTTTTAAACAGAAACTAACCAAATACAGTCTTACATTTTCAATAATGCTGTACTGAACTAAAAACCCTGATAATGTCTTGCCTTTAATGTGTGCAACTACCCCCATGAGGAGAGTGTTGGAGCTGTCAATCAAGCACAGCATGTAACACTGAAGTGGGAACCCAAGTGACAACACCTGGGTGGGTGCATAATGAGATTTTATTCTGACTGTAAGGCAAATATGATTTTACCGTTTTTACTATCAGATTTAGAAACTGTGATAATGATTCCAAATGTAATTTATCAATGAATAATATGATACTCTAAAGTGGCATTTGCACAAACTCTACATACCAGAACATTCTTCCTTTAAATTTCCTTTCAAATGTCTTCAATATCTAAGCTTGGTAGCTGCAGCTCCTAAAATGTCATTACACATCAGCGCTGCAGGGACTTCAGAAGTCTCATGTGGTAGACATAAGAACTGTGATTGGTCAGCTTTTCTTTTTTGATACATGCTCCTAATTACAACAGAAATTACTAATGCTGAAGACAACATGGAGTAAATTGAAGAAAGGCTCATTACTGGGGCTTTTTCACTGATACAATTTTGACTTATAGTAGTGTAGATGACATGTAGTTAAGTTGATATGGATAATATAGTTTCAGGGTTCAGGTTTTATAGCCTACTGTCACACTGTTACAGCAGCAGTAGTAAAACCAGTGTTCTTCATAACAAGTCAAAATCTAAAGTTCATTGTGATCTAGCAAAGGTCTTTTCACATTTTAAATTACTTTCCCAGAAATCAGATTTCACATATTGTGGTGACAGAAATCAGTGATAATAACTATCTTCTTTTTTTTCATTGTGTGTCATTAGTGGCAAAAATGAAGGTCTCACCTTGTACATGTCCTCCCAGATCAAACGTCGTAAATGTCATGCCACCTATTGTCAGCTCCTCAGAAGCTTTGATGGAAAGAAAATAGAACAGGCGGTGATTGTTTATCCTGCACAGTAAGAACAGCGGATTGCTCAGGAGAAAATCATGATATATTTCCAACAATGACAACTGTTATCACCACACAAGTGATTCTGCAAGGCGGTATATAAGAGAATCACATCTATAAAACATGATGTGCTGGAAGGAGGATGTTCCTTTACATGAACACAACATTTTCACTTCTTTAGAAGAGCACTTATCTATTATTCATTCATTAAACTCACATTTCCACACATCTTTGCAAGCAGCTTACATGAAAGAAATACTCCATCCACCCAAACACAAACACATTTACAATCATCTAAGTGTAAAATAAGTAAACTGAAGTACCAGAAAGTAAAACTGCAAACTGCAAATCCTGCTCCTTGGGATATTAGCCAACTTTATTACAGTACTGGTGCCAACACTGAAAATGGCCAGTGCATAAAAAAGGCTGATGCTATATGTACTTATATTTATAGAGGGGTAAAATGATACAACCTGTACCATAATATAGAGTGGTATGATATAAACTTGACTACTAATGTAATAAACATACAACCCTTGTACAGCACACTACTGTCTGCTATCATAATATCGTTCCTTACTTGGATGCAGTGTGGGCACATGTTGGCCCAGTCTGTCATCTTTCAACATGTGGAGCAGTGTTGTTTTACCAGCATTGTCCAGGCCCAGGAAAACCAGCTTCCCATTCTTTTTGTACAGACCTGGAAGAAATCACAGAGAGAGGAACTGATGTATCATAAATTACCATGAGGTCTAACTATGTAGCAGATTTTGACCTAGTGCTTACATGTCAATAACTGAACACTGTAGGTTTTAATCTGTTTTAACCACTTTTTTCTCATTTCACTCACTGTTTCAGAAATTCACCGTACTTACCCAAGAACTGTAAAACACTACTAAACCCCCTGTAGATCCAGTCAAATAAAAATGACATCTTGTCGCTCTTTGCCTGAAACAAGGGAAACAAATGTCAGATCCCTATCTCAGAATACTGCCACAAGAAAGCAACTATTTTAATTACTAAATCATCATGCAAAATTATAAATCCAGAAACTAAATATCAGGTTAATTAATGATGACATCATAAGATGCAGCCTTAGTTTCTCTTGGATTGTAATTTGTGGTAAGATGTTATAATTGCTCTTCAATGTCAATAGAGCAGGCAAACCCCAACATCTTGTGCATTGCGGAGCATCTTTAAAATAGATATATTTATTTACAGAGTAGTAATTGCATTACATTACATCATCCAGGTGGTGTTGTTACCTGTGACGTTAAGTTACACGATAACTCCTCCCACACGTGTAACAGGTGCCTACCATTACCTTAAAGCAATAAGGCATCATTTAGGCCAGGCTACCTACACCAGTACCTACTAGCACCACTTTCTGATAATGAAAGCAGCTGAAACATTAATGTCATCTGTGGCAACATGTTTTTTTTTTTACCTACACACTACAATGGCTGCCTTATTTAACACCTCTCCTCTCTGCTATATTTGCCAGTCGTTGTTTCCTGCGTCGTAAAAAAAGACAATCGCAGCCTTCAGTAGTGTGTTGTCTCACTGTTCAACTAACACTACTGTGTTTGTAGCCATGCTGTCGGTGTCATTAACGCTTGTTACGCCGTGGTTAGCTTGTTATTCAACGTAAACCGTGATAATAATGCTGTTTGGCTAGTTAGCATTAGCACGTTAGCTTACGTCAGACCTCTGGTGCTTTCTAGAGTCTCACCGGGACGACGTATAACGTTAACAACGAACAAACCCGCTACTACGAGATGCCGGTAACGCAGTGAGTTGTCATTGTCGTATTACAACACTTTACTCACTCTTTAGCACAAGCTGCTAACTCACCTCTCGGCACCCAGCGCTCAGTAGTATCGGTGGTCTCCTTGGAAACAGCCAATGGAGGTCTTCTTCCTCTTCGCGTGAATTGGCGTCCACTGTGTTGGAGTAGCGCCCCCTCATGACGACGGTCGGTAAGTGAAAATCCCCCACACTACAAAGGTGAGCTGCTCTTTCAGGATTTATAAGATTGATTATGCTCTTTTAATTGCACTATAACAGTCATTTTGTGTTCTACCGTCCTTTTTATGACTCTATAAGACAAAAATTGTTTTGTAAGGTAGATCCAAATAATGAATTTGTGTGGTTAGACGATGCTGAGAAGCTAAAGCATCTTTTTCAGTTGAATATTTGCATTTTCTTTATTTCTTGAAAAGGCTTGGGCAATGAGACGAAGAGCGATATATAGTTGAGTACTGCAAGTAATCTTAAATTGTTTATTTATGTCACACATGTGTGGCAGGTAACACCAACAGGAAGGACTGTTTAGTCTTTTTTTTGTATTTGTCATTAAATGTGTCTTGTAATCCCATATGGGATGGGCCACAGTGGTGGCATGACAATAAAAAAAAATCATTCATTCATTCAGTTAAATGCAAATAATCCTATATAACATAAACTTTCGTTGTTTAGCATACTGAAATATTCTCAAACTAGCTACTTTATCTAGCCTATATTAAAAATAAATTTAATGTAAATTATACAAACATTTATATTATTTACAATATGCATTAGTCAGTCTTAGAAAGATTTTGAGAGTTATTTTTCAGAGTAACTCAATGTTAATAAGATATGTAAACATAGGATGTTATTAACATATTATGCCACGACTTCAAATATCATTGTGAAGTTTGCACTACTCATGGCAAATTCTCCATTTATATGATTGAAATGCCTCAACAAGGAGAGATCTATTTTAACAAATAGCTTTAACTTTTAGTCTACAATACTTTTTTATATTATATTTAAGCTTTTATTACTATTCTTTGCATATTCTCCACTGTATAGGCCTACTATCCACTTTATTTATCTGACATCAGTTAGAATATTGACCATAAAGGATTAACTTTCAGAAAAGTACTTGAGAGAATAAGCTATAGAATAAAAATGATATCCAAGCTGCAGATTTATGTGAATGTTATATTAAATTAAAACAGGTGTGACGTCATTCAGAAACCAGCTGTTTTTAATCCCTTGAGCTGCATGAGAACACGATGTAACAAAAGTTTTTAACCACACTGTAAAGAAATGTAGAGCTTTATTGAAGTTAAGGGTTTTAATCAACTTTTGTACCGTTAAGTAGCTATTACACTGCAGGAACACCAGATACACCATTGTGGCAATATATGGAGGAATGTATGAGTAATAAGAGAAATGAGGCAGAACATAATTCCCCTCCACCTGTCTTTTCCCATCAGGACGCCATTATCCACTCCAGATCGATATTTTGTAGGTCAGCTCAGGTCTAAATGATAATAATAATAATAAGTAATAGTGGCAATAAAATCAATACGATGCACAATAGCCTGGGACATGGTGAGGTTTATTATAGTGTCCTGTCAAGCCTGAAATTATGGGCTACAACATACATAAATGATGAAAAAGCATAAAAGTGCTTTCACGTGATCTGAATTTTTCCAAAGGGCCACAATCACACAACAACCAGTTTTGACAACAACAGCATAAGACAAACAAGTTTCAACAACAACGATAACACACAAAAAAGAAAAGGAAAAAAGAAAGAAAGAAAGAAAGAAAAACAGGTAAAATGTGACACAACAATATACATCCAATGTGTCCAGTTCATGCGCTCCTGTGATGCGTAGAAATCAGATGGAAGCAGTGAAGAAGGAGTGAAGTCACATCTCCGTGTTTCTGCCTGCGGGCTTTTCTTTTCTACTACTCATAGTAGAACCATTTGTCAACTGAAAAATAACCAAGCACAATTCATTTTCACAGAGTGAAAACATAGACTTGCTGCAATGAAACAAATAAATACAGAACACCCACCTGAACTTGGAATAGCATCTTCAGCTCCAAAAGCAGATGCCTGTGAGAGTTAATGAATTCATTACAAGGTGTTATTGTGGACTTATTAAATGCTGTCAGATATGGTGTTGTGCTGATTTTGGGAGACAGTTTTCTATTATGTGAAAGCCAAGATATTCTTGCTCAGTTGGATTCAACTGAAAGAAACCAGCTTAAGCTTCTCTTGTCTGAGGCATTGGTAGTAACAGGTTACCATCTCTATTCTCATTAAGGAGAGGATGGTTATGGGAATTTTTGGCTTCTAACATGAAGGTGAAAATAAAAATCGACTTACAGACTTAACCACAGCTTCTGCATCTCCAGCAGAGCAGCAGAAGGGACTGTCTGGGACGCTGGTGTTCATGCTGATACAAGAACAAGAGAAAACTCAGAAATCAACTCTAGCTTAAAAAGACGAAAAAAAAAAAAAAATCACTGAGAGCACCAATACTACTCACCAATTTAACTCGCCAGCATCAGTCTTCTTGGAGATCAGTGCTTTCCAAAACTCATGAGTGCTCTTCACTGTTGAAATGGCAAAGTCCTAGAAAAGAAAACATCCTGTTTTCCTTATTTGCATCCTCCACAAAATCAGCATGAAAAAAAAGCTAAAAAGCTTTAAGAGAAACAGAACAGATTAAGTCTTGATATAAATTCAAGTTTTTTTCTGGCAGTTGCTTTTTAACAATGCTGTGAAGAGTTTTAAAGTGTTATACCCTGTCCTTGAACTCCCCATTGAAAGCAAACTGGTTCTCGGGTTTCCCGTCTGGAACTTTATATCTTTTGAACCAATCAAAAGTTGCTTCCAGATATCCAGGCTTCAGTCGCCTCACATCTTCAATATCTGCAACCAGTCGACAGCAAAAGAGTCTCAATACAAAATGAATTTAAATGTAGCTGATGGTTTAATATTTGGCAGCATTGCAGATTATTCCTACTGTTAAAATCTCCGGCTTCAGGGTCCTCTGTATTGATCACAATGACCTTCCAGTCTGTTTCTCCTTCATCGATCAGAGCCAGAGTTCCCAAAACTTTCACTTTGATTATCTCTCCCCGTGAGCAGACCTGGGAGTTGAAGGCATGTTTTGAAGAAGCTTGCAAACACTTGGGATTTATTTCTATGTCCTCATCACCCACAAATTGAGGTGTTTCAGTACCTTATTTCCTATGTCACATATGTCAATAGGATCATTGTCTCCACAGCAACCTGTGTCACTGTCCTTGTGGTTAGGGTCCTCCCACGTCTGTTGAAAGGTAGAGCAAAGAGAGATGTTTCTGCACAGATCTGGTTTGATTTCAAGCGTGTGTTTTTTTTCTTTGATATTTAAACTTTTATTGGCCAAAGATGATACGATAAGACAAAATCAAGTTAGTCATAGTTTCCAATCCAATTTTCAATTTCTATATAAAAATGTAAGGTGGAGAAAAAACAAAAACAAAAAACGAACGCATACAAAGTAAAAAAAATTATATAGTCGCCTACATATACAATAATTACATGAAATTAGTGGGGAAGGAAGAGGAGATGGAGGCAGGACTTGCCTGTGGAATAGCTCCATAATTCCAGATGTAACCTTTGTGCGGAAACACGTTGGCCACATAACGAAGATTCCCCTTCTTCAAATCTTGTTTCAGCGGATTGAGAGGATCTTTGGTGGCGATCTGAGAAACACGGATACGAAGCAAATTAACTGGAAAATTAAGTAAATGGCATAAATATGCGACTTCCATAATCAGTTTAGACATGTTCTGGTGGATGATTTATTACAGTCATACAATTATTTGATACTAAAGCCATCATTCTATGACACATCTTGAGAAATGGTTGCATCAAGTACAAAGGATATGGTTCTTTGTCTTAAGATTTATGACACATTTATTAATAGAATATGTAAATACATACCTCCATCTTCGCATTTGTCCATCTTGGAACCTCCACAACAGCATGAAAAATATTCTGCAGGATGATCAGAGACAACATTTTGTTACGCATTGTTATGAATTCTCTAGTGTTAAGTACATTTCCACATAACTTGCAGAATGCCTAGAGGAATAGCTGATGTACACAGTATACTATCTACAAAACAAAACATCAATTTATCACCAGCGAGATAGTGAGACTAAAAAAGTGAGGCAGGAGTAGATAAATGACTCGGAGCCAACATAACACTCACAAAAAGGAGAAACAGTGAAATACATTTTTGTATATATACTGTATTTTACAAAGGAACTATACCAGGGACATATAATGGGCTTTCTTGAACTTGTGATGTGAACTTTTACATTAACTGGTGCATTTACTAAAGTCAGTTAAGGCAGCCCACAGACTGATGCTCCCAGGTGGTGCTGGGGGGAAAAAAGCATCCATCCATCATTGCAGAGAAACATATTTGACAGTCGAGTTTGGGACACACACACGCACATCTACACTTTCCTAGACCTCCCACCCCAAAAATGCAATAAGACTGCAAAATTTAAAAAAAAATGATGCTCACCTCTGCTTCATTGGCGTAGACGGGTATGTCATGGAACGGAGAGATGTATTTACCCTCAGAGTTTTCTGTGTGAAGGGAATGTGCATTGTAGCTCAGATGAGACAAAGAACTGAAAAGCTGACGAAGCCCTTTGAGTACTTGTCTGCACTGTACTATAGGTATTAAAGCAGCTACTTATTCAAGCAACTATTACACAATCCATGAAGGGATTAGCTCCTTTCACGACACAAACTAATTCATTTGCTTACTGAAAAACAGCCTGTAGTCCTGGGTGTTGGGCCGACCCCTCTCCTCGATGGTAAAGCTCATGTCTGCTGTTGGGTTTTTAAAGGGTTCTTCTGTAGTCTGTGCTCTTACTGAGGAGGACTAAGCAGCTCCTGACTGACAGGCAGTCATTGAGGTGGAGGAGCAGACATGCGCACAGCTTAAGCCAAGGTTAGAGACCTGACAACTGCCGGCATGTGACAACAGAGCTGCTGTTTGAAGAGCAGAAAGGCCAGGTGACAGAGCTGCGCAGGGTCTCTGTTGTTAAGTCTCTGTACGCTCTCTGAATTCAAATCACACCCGTAGCCAACATGTGTAAACAAACCCAGGAGAAGCAGAATTTCTCAGAATAGTAATCAAGAGCTAATCCATCGTCACTGCCACTTCTCCATGCTGCTGCGTGGATGTGAAGTTTTCTACCTTCTTTCTTTGCGTGTGAAGTGATTTGTTTGGTTTTTTTCCCCCATTTCCCTCTTGTAAGCTGTGGCCCTTGAGAGCTCTTTTCAGACAAAAACAGATGGAGCTGACTGGTGTTAGCTGTAAACCAATTAAGAAAGCAGGATTAGGTGGCGTGCCCAAGATGTGACTTCTTGCCTCCGGAGTTCACTGTAACTATTTGATAACACACTTATGGGACCATTTTTTAGGAACATTTCTGTATGAAACACTTAAACTCACTTAGTCTCTCTACCATCCATGTCTTTTTATAACAGGTTTTGATAGGAGTAGATGGCATATTATGGTATTAATATTGCAACCAATTAAATATGTCTGTTAACTTTCATTCTGATCTATAATGGACCTAATGTTTTTGCCTGAAAATAAGGACTTGACTCCACCAACTGAAATACGTTTAATTCATGTTGTATAGGTGACAAAGAAACTCATTTATTTGACTACATTTTGAAAAACAAAACAAAACACTATATCAATACCTACTATTATTTTTCATATTTCATCACAATATTTACAATGAATGTAGTTTATTACTTAATCATGAATAAATTATCATTAATCAATCTCATTATCTGGGGAGATTGTTCTTCACCCTCTCACAGATAAAAGGCTCCTGCTGTAAACACAAACACAATGCATGTTGCCTTAGAGAGCCAAATATCTATAACACTAGTGCTGAAAAAAATGAAATATGACTGCAGTTTTCCTCTGGTGTATAGATAATTAGATTGATTCAGACTGCAGAATGATGCACAATGCAAGGTCACAGGCGTCATGTGACGCTGTAAGCCTGTAGCCTGCAGCCCTGCTGGCCGCGAGATATACTCCTTTGGGGTGGCTTGTGAATACAACTTGGCATGCCCCTTTTGCATTTTTAAAGTCTTGTTGACAGAAAAAACGATACAAACTAATCTGGTAATTATATAATCCATTATGTATCATAATGCTAACACCCTCTTGTGTTTGCATGACAAAAAGCCTCTCCAGTCAGCCCAAACATCAGCTTAAGTGATCCAGACTCAGCAGGGCTGCTATTTAAAGAATGCCTGGAAAGTCTGAGCAAAATACTTTTAATCACCCCACTATGGACCAATCTCTGTTATCTGCAGCCTTCATTACAGATGGAGGATTTAAGAGCTTGATCAGCACTTACGCAGCCATCTGTACTTTCTCTGTTCTGAAACAAGCCTCTGTGTTGAGCAGGTAGCTTCAGAGATGAGCATTTTGCTGTCATCTCAAACATTTTCTTCTTTGTAATGAACCACTCAACTCAATCCCTGAGCACATATTCACCAACATGAAGAGTTACAGAGAAAACTAGACTTATGAAAATGAATTTTATCTAACAACAAATCAATCTTATAAGAGATTTAATGTGTTGATGCATGAATCATAGAGTAAGAAATAATGAAACGGTGCACTGTTTCCTTTGCATAAGCTTTAATTGAAAAAGAAAAAAAAAAACTTTTTTAATACTATCAAAAGTAATAAATAAGTAATTGCCAGTATCTCAGTTGAGATTAAAAAGGTCAAATGGTGCAAAGAGATGGATTGATTTCATCTCCACATATCTGCTTCATCAGCCCCTTGCAGTTCAATCAGAGGATAACGCTGAGGCCACGGGATGTGGTCACTAGCATTGTGTAAAAAACTCAAGCAAGGAGGACGCCATCTTCACAGCACATCTGTGCTCCTGTTGCTCATACAGCATTGTGATATCTTCAAGTATTACCTTTTTCTCACTTCCCAGGCACACAAGAGAATCCAACTCAAGTAATTAAAGGCACACAGCATGCAGTCTATATGTGGTGAGATATCATTTATAACACCTTCTAGGACTGTGTTGTGGACAGAATGTCAAATTTGTGAGGAGGCTGCAGGGCAGAGTGAGTGTTTGAGTCCAAGGGGTTTGACTTCACATTGAGCCACTTAAGTCCTGGCATTGCAGACAACTTCTCCACAGGTATTTCTGTATGAAATAAAAAAAACATTCAGATTTAAAAATGTACAACTGTTTCTCTAAAACGTACAAAATGCATCGATGTGTTATTATTACCAGTGATGCTATTTCCCTCCAGGTTAATCCTCTCCAGTGTGCCTATCTCAGTGAGCTTGTCAGGGAAGGTGGAGAAACTGTTATTAGCGAGATTGATGCTGGTCAAATGCTCCATTTCTCCCACGGCGTCAGGCAGTTTGGTGAGAACATTGCCTTGCAGGTCCAGTTCTGCAAGGTGTTTCAAGACACAAATAAATCATTGGGTCACTTGGCTGCTCCTTAGTCACAGCATGAAGACAATCATGCAGCATTTGTGAGGTGGACGCTGCGCAACTACGCAACTATTTCTACCACATGGATCAAATAGTTGTGGTGTGTTTATTATCCTCTACCTCTCAGCTGAGGGAAGGTTGAGAAGAACTTGTTGGTAAGTGCCTTCATCTCATTGTCAGCCAAAGTGATAATGCGGATGTTTTCTGAGACACTCCTCAGGACCTTGAACACACCGTCTGGGAAAGAAATGAGCTTGCAGTTGGACAGATCTGCAGAGAAGAAAAAATATATGAATGTAATTATGGGATTATGAAGCATTAACACAGCAGGGTGATGTTGAATACCTATAATTAACAAACACTCTGGGATTTAAATTCATGGTTCGCAAGTGTAAGTCTCTGTCACCATCTGCTGGTGAAATTTGGAAACAGCAAACACAATATTGACTTAGTTATTATAGGTTGTAGATAAAAAATGTGTAAAGGGAGTCTTACCCAAAGTGTCTTTCTCCTCCTCTACAGTGGCATTAACCCTGCGGGCCACATTTGCAACTGCCTCAGCCATTTCTCTGCAGTAAGTGTTCCTAAGGGAAGTCACATGATACAATGTTACACTTTCATACTTCTTATAGTGAGATTCAAGACGGCCAAATGATATAATAATAAATATTGATAGCATATCTATTAGTGATGCATGCTTGGACATTAGGGTTTGGTTGTGTTGTCCCCATCACAAGTGAGAGAATGAAACATTTAATGGCCACTAACAATAAGGGGGACATGATAATAAATCAAATCACTTGACTCTAAAACTGAGTAAATATTTTCTGTGCATTTACACTCAAGAAATACTCGAATCATTCAGTGGATAGCAGTTCAACAAAATGGACTACAATGGAAATAGCCTACTTTTTTTTTTTTTTTTTTTTAAGTAAAAGCAAAGATACTCCTATATTTCTAAAACGTCTTTGGTGAAAGTAACAGAAATACCCTTTTTTGAAGAGTAAGTCAAAAAGTTGTGTGATTTTAAGTTATTAAAATACAACATGACAAAAACGTCAACATTTGTGGGAAAATTTGAATTTTTTTGGATACCTCTCTCTGTAATAAAGCAAAGGTAAGGACAGGGTAGTTGTGGATACTGGACCTTATACTAGAGCTGCAGAAGAGATTTCACTGGAATGGGAGTCACTTGAAATAATGACTTAAACAATAAATAATATACCAGAGCTGTTGTCACATAAGTTTTTCTCAGTCAACTATTAGACTAATTATTTGGAGGTCTACTTTAATCACTTTTTTTTATCACTTTGGAATAGTGCTCCAACACCAGTTGAGCCAATTAAAAACTGTAAAATAGTGTCTCTCATAGTCACTAATGTCGTTAAAACATAATTATCCTTCAAAATGGATATAGCAACATAAAATGACCACCATTATGTACTCATGTTACTTTCTGCTGCTGCATTACACAAAAGTTGGAACCACTGCTGCACTACCAGGGAACTGGACCTGGTTGCTAGGGACATATCATCTCCATATAAGTACACAAATAATTTAAAGGAAAATAGCATTTAAAATCTACGATACCACAGCCCCTGCACTGTCAGAAAAAACACAAATGCAGCCTGTTTAGTCAGTGATACCAAAATACCAGTCATTATTTCATTAGTGTCTCATTAAAGCACCACCAGAGAGCCACTTACCCAGATTAGAGCTATGGTCCTGTCACAGAGCAGCTGCAGCCGCCGTTAGCTACACCGGCTAAACCACAGTCTAATTTGGTGAGTGTGTGGTGTGTAGCCTATTTTTAGCCCCGGAGAGGGGGCAATTACATTCACCTGAAATGTTCCGATATACAAAGGAGAGGTTGTTACCTTCTGGCAACAGCTCACAAACTAGTAAACTTAACTTTGGCGATGTTGTGTCACTACTACTGCTTCATTACATGTATCAGCATGAGTTAGCTTCAGGCTGCTAGCAAACAGCCGGCTAGGAAACGTGTGTCGCGCGTGTCAGTGCTGCGCATGAAAGTTGCAGAATACGCAGCTGCTCTACCAACACCAAACTCTGTCTACCAGGGCTGTCAAACTCATTTTAGTTGAGGCCAGGGGCCACATACAGCGTAATTTGATCTCAACTAGACCAGTAGAAATAATGGCACAATATTAGAAATAACGAGAACTCAAAAATGTCCCCTTTTGTTTTAGTGTAAAGGAGAACAAGCCATTATTAAGATGTTTACAGTTGATGAACTATCCTTTTACAAAACATTATAAACAACCTGAAATGTCTTGAGAAAACACACACATTGTGACATTGTAAAGTAGCATGGTGGGATCATGGGAGTTGTGGTTGCCACCACTGCCATCACTGTAGTCCACTGGATTCTGTTAGTTTTAAATTGGGTGCCGAATGTTTTACATAAGAAAGCTCTTCCCCTGAGCTCTTCAAAACAAATGGACTCAATAAAGTGGTTTCCTCTAAAAACAAAAAAATCAGTTTCTCCAACACTGCATGAATCAATAGGCCTACCGATTTAATTAAGTTCAGTGAATGAATTCCATTTAATTTAATTCAAATGAATTTTTAGTTATGATTGAAACATGTTATATGAGGTCACAGGGACCTTGATGTCTGACCACTTTCTGTTTAATTCTTCCCATTTTAATAGACATTTCTGCCTAAGTTGACAGCAGACAGCCCTGAGACGTCACATCTCATTCACAAGCTTCGGACAACCTGCTGAATGACTGACAACGTCTTGTTGTGTGAAGGTATAAAGAACAATAACTTCACATGTTCTTAAGAGATATGTTTTAGTTGGTCATTATGGGGAGGTTAATTTTGTTACAATTTTGAGACGTTTCATGTCTGAATTCTTCTTTTCAAAATGGGAATATTTTGCACTGAGGCGTTCTCTTTTTTAAACATGCCACTGGAATTCCCCAGAGACCAATTTGACATCATCAAAGGTCTTGTTTGGTCTGACTAACAATCAAAATCCCAAAGAAATCTGCTTACAATTATATACGACGAATAAAAAGCAAAAAATAATATTCACATCTGAGAAGCTGAAACATGTTTTTTTCATTATCTTTGGTTGAGAAATGTCTCAAACAATGAATTTCCAATATAGCTGCAGTCATTTTCCTAATAAATTATCTTTCTTTCAGCACTGTGCTCACTTGATCTGTCAGTTATTTTCTCTGTCCATCATTTATAAAAACATCAAAGAACAGCGAAAAATCACAATTTTCGAAAAGCTCAGGATGATCTCCTCAGATATCTTGTTAAGTCCAAGCAACAATCCAAAACGCAAAGACATTTAATTTACGTTAGAATAAATAAAAGCAACAAATGATCACTTATCACTCAAACTTTGTCGATCTACTGATTGTTGCAGCTCTAATATATTTTGAATTAAAAGGGTGTTATTATTTTTCTTCCAATATTTACCTGAAGCTGAGATTTGTTGTCTTACCTTTGGGTCCTGATCCACTATTCCCAGTTTGAGCACTGCTGTGATCATGACTCTGGCAAATTCCTGGTCAGTCAGTGTATTTTCAAAGGATCTGAATACAATAAGCTCTCTGGCTTCAGAAGAATAGATAGAAATTTTTTGCTTTGTTACAACTAGCAGTCACTTCACAGTGTTTGCTAGATATGACTCTGCAATACAGAGCTTTATTTTGAATTAGTGAACATCAGTGGAATTGAATGACTGAAAGTGTGAAACTAGAAAAGTCTGCATCCTTTGACATGCCTGTTCTTTTGTATCACACACACTAGTTCCAGATAGATATACCGGTGATCCAAGCAGGGACATACTGCTGCGTGTTGTGGATAGTTTATGCAGGTATGTTGTGTTTATATTGTGTCATGACAGCACAAACCAAACAAGGCAGCTCAGAGAAAGCTGTGCTGAACAGGTGTCATTTCTCAAAACAACCAATTTTCCATATATTACTGCAAGAATAGAAGCTAAAATTTTTCTAAAAGATTAGAAAACTGATCAGCCTATCAAAGGCATCTCTTTGTTGTGGGTAAAATAAGTTTGGATTAGCATGGTTATAAAATTAGGTCCTGTATTATGCCAACTTTTTGACAAAAAAGTTCAGTACAAGTAATGAAACATAACAAAATACATGCTCCATATGCAAAATGTACATAAATACCATTCTTTTTAATATTTACAATAAATATACATTAGTTTATATATACACAAATGGTAGTGTACAATAAAACAGTGCTGGAATATTCAATAACATTATCATTTTATGTTTACATTATTGATGAAATTGATAAGTTAAGGGAGAATATTTTTTTTATATTAGATGACAGCTGCAAACACCTGTAGGGCAAGATGCTGCTGTGTTGTAGAGAATATGTTTTGCCACATCTTACAATGACAATGTTTTTCTTCCAAAACCAGAGCTCACATCACAAATTCAAGTTATATCGCTGCACATAGATCAGCTATCTTAAAATGTACAGTGACAAATATCAAAGAGCTTTTTTTTCTCCCTTCTGGCTAAGTGTTTTCTTTTTTTTTTCAGAAATCAGTTGCTCCCGTGCAGCATTTTTGTGCTGTTATGCTGCTCAGCAACTGAGGTAATGCTTCGAGGGGAGTTCAGCTGTCACTGGCAGCCACACTCATTCACAATCATGTCTTCGTGATGTCGTAGGAGCATTTCTCCGTTTTCGTAGTACAGCATGCTCAGTGGGCTCATTTTGGTCGGGGCACAGCAGGGCGATGCCACTCTGTCGGGGTAATAATGTTTCAGTAAACTCTGAAAAAGGAAGAGACAAAGGAGAATTTGTTATATTGAATCAAACCACAGTCCATGAAGGTCATGAACAGATCTCCAATTTCCCAGATTTTACACAGACTGTAGTACCCACCTGCATGTAAGCATGATTTGTTGGATTTAGGTCTTCTCCCAGAGGACCAGGGCAGGAACCTTCACAACGGTAGGCGTTGTACCTCTTTGGAAAGATGATCCAGGAGCCCCATCCTATTTGATTAAAGTCTACATGCAGGTCGACTCTCCGACAGAGAGATTTTTCATTCCCTCTCTTGGACACCTGCGGGCTTCTCGCTGTTTGTTCTCTCTGGCCCCGTTTACTCCTGCGCCTCTTTGGCCAGCGGGCCTTTTTGATTTCAGCAGGGGACAAGAACTTGGATTGTTCAGCTGTATGAAGTAAGCTTGCTTTGGCCTTTGAGTTTTCATCCAAGCCAGTGTGTGAAAAGACGACCAGCAAGGCTCGGTCACTAACATCCTGCTCAGTCCTCCGGCTCGTCACATAGACGGGCTGATCAGGAAGCGACAGGCGTCTCTCTGTCTTTACCATTTTCCTTCTCCTTGATACACTTTTGTGGTGAAATCTTTCTGTCGGTTTCCGTCTGAGCCAGTCCAAGAGAGGACTCGTCATGTTGAACACTTTCCAGCTCTGTGATGAAGTGACCAGTGATGATTCAGTGAGCAGCCCCACCAGCTGCTGTTCTTGGCAGAGTCTGCGCGAATGGCATGCCTGTCCATGGTGATAGACCTCCACTGAGATGTTGTAAGCGCTCGGTGTCCGAGGGAGCCTGATTCTCAGCTCTGCTGCCTGGATCTGCTTGTCAGCCAGCAGGGTGTGGAGGTCAAAGGTCACAGCCCAGCGCCTATGTGTGTACGTCAAACCTAATGAAATGAAAAGAGAAAGATTAGCATCATTGAGTTTCACACGTATTTTATTATTAGTGGATATTGTGGTAAAAGCAGAATAAATATTAAATCCAACTAGAGAAAATTTGCAACACATAGGCTACAACATGTTAAAGGTATTCTATCAAAATAAAAGTCATCTATTAAATACTATAATAAACTACAGGGAACTTGTTCTTATAAAGCAACATAATTGTTATTTTTGTCTCTGTCTCTTTAGTATAAGCAATAAAGTAATGTAGATATCATAGGATTATAATACAGAGGATATTGTTGCACAGCATGTGCAACTTTTTTTTTTTTACTCTTTCAGGCATCTACACTACATAAAACTGCAATAACTATAAAACATAATATTATGGCATGAATAAAAAGTCAGGGTTGTAAAAGGAGTAACTGAACTATAGGAAATTCAGTTTACAGAAAAAATGCCATTATTGCACCATGGAAATATATAAAAAGTAATTAATTTTCATTGTGGGATTCTTTTAATAGTCTTATAATAAATGCATTTTTTGTTGTTGTTGTTGTTTTTAGATCCACTCACTTCTAATAAAATACTAAATGCATTTGCTGTTGATAGCTTATGTTCCAGCTTCAAGATTATACTGTATGCTGCACTGATGGAGATTTCAACAAAATCAAGATGTATCTAAGGTTTCAGGGAAAAAAAGAAAAAAAATCCAGTCATTGTTCCATCTTGAGGGAATCATGTGCTGCACCCACATCTGTAATTGATGGCAGGGGATGGTGGGGTCATTGTGATTCAATGAACAGGTGTGGTTTAAATTCATCTAAAGGATTAAAGCATTTTATAACCTCTGCATTGTCCAGAGCATATTGGCCCATTTAGCTGCACTGTTGATTAAACGTGCAAAAACCATCCACTCTTATTAATCGACTCAAATCAAACACCGAGTCCCCTCCCGAAACCAATCGTTTAACACATCCCTGCCTGCCCCTGGCTTCTGCATATCCTCAGTCAGACAAATAGGTAATAACTCTAACACCTATGTGAAATTGGATTCAGCAGCGGGGAGGGGGCTCGTCCTCTGATGGCTGCTTGTGCCACCATTAAATCCCGAGCTCTAATCTAATCAGACCAAGTGTGAAAAAGAACTGAGGGAAGTTGTTGATTTGACTTAACAAGAGATTTGTATAGGGGGATGTCTGGCGAGGTATCTAATCAACATCACCTATTTAAGAAAAAAGGAGGTTTGCTTTGAGCATTAGACAGAAAACCGGCCTTTTCACACGCTGATCCCTGCGTGGGTTATTCACCCCCCTGAGCTGGATGTGGATTGAAACCCTCTGAGGTCGTCTGGCGCGCAGCTTTGACAGGACACTTGCGCCAAAGAATAAAAACTAACATAAAAAGAAAAAAAAGTGGTAGAGAATAGATCCAAGTCTGAGCGGAGAAACCAAATCCCAATGGATAAATACAGATTATTACATTTTGCCATCATCTTCTCATTCATGTCCCAGTGATCAAAACAAAACAACAAAAAATCAGATCTTACTTTTAGCCATCACACTCTTCACGGTGTCTGCTTGCTTCGCTGCGTCTTGCTCCACGGTATCCATCGGCCTGGAAAAGTTGGTCTTGAAATTCCTGTAGAGGTGCATCATGTAGGTCGGCAGGTGATACCCAGTGGAGCGGTCCATGACGGAGAGACGATGCAGCGGCCTCATGTAAACTCCATCCCTGGACTTCTGGATCCCCTGGGCCAGCAGCACCAGCAGAGATGCGTGCAACGCGACGCTCAGAGCTCCCAATGAGCGCATGTTTTAGGCCGGTTAATGACAAATACCTCTACTGGGAGATTAGGGGTGTCTTATATACCATCACCCACGCCCTTTCATGTTTAACAAGTAGCTGAGAACATTAAAGGAAATTGACATGCGTCCTCAAGACTTGTTACCTGACAGCTCATCATCCATTCACTTGGTAATGAGGCGCCCGGGTGCGTGTTTACAAGGAGCACTACTTTTTGTTTGCGCCATGATCTTTGGGCTTCTGCAGCCTGAATCCCCATCCGTGGACTAATTGTTTCAGCTATTTGGCTTACACTAATTGTTAGCCTTTCCCATAGTGTCATGTAGTCAACTGAATACCGTCTGAATTGGACTATATAGGGGGAAGGATTGGGCTGTTGTGCCCACAGACTAATGAAACATCACAAGCATTAACATAAAAACATGTCAGAACATCACTCAGTAATCTGAATTATTATTTGGCCTATATCAATTGTTACTCATGAGGCCAGGTTTGATGCAATGTCTCTGGGTAGAATATTTGCAACTTAGGCTCATAGGCTTCACATAAGACTTTAAAAAAAAAAAAAAAAAGACAAAACTTGAAAATAAAGACAAGAGAAGTAGGCCTAAAGTAAGATAACAGTTCATATTGACATCAGACACACCACCAGGCCCAACAGAGGTAGAATTACACAGGAAATGTCACTTTATTTCTCTGTATGATCATATCTAGGTATGATCATACATAGGCAATAGGCCTACTCTTGAAGTTCATTTAGCCTATTCAAACGAGGAGTTTCCAAGATGATCAATAGGCCTATTGTACATATTTTCTTTTTGTTATTTACATTTTTCATATCGTTGTGTTACAATATAACATAGACAATGTTTCTGTAACCTAATATCTTCGCATGCTGTTTGCATCTTAATATAAAACTGCATCAGCATGTTTTTGCAAAATTGCCTATTCTAACTGTCTATATTTAAAAGCAGTCACTTTTAATGAAGAAAGGCTCAGTAGGTGTTTTCCTACTAAAGATGCGTTAATGTCTTGGCTGGAGACTTGCAGAGAGCGTCCGAGGATGACCGTGAACTGCGCATGCGCGGTCCTTCTTTATTCACATAGCGAAATCTCTTTCCTCGTAAATTTCCCGAGAAAAGAACCATTAAAAAAAACTATCAATGAGTGTTTTTTCTAGTCTGTAAACAGAAAGCGGTGCACCTCGGCTACATCCCCCGGACAAACCGAGCTTAGGTTCTCTTCGGACGCTTTTTTCATCCACCGTGTGCTGAAATGGTGAGTAGCTTTAAAGTTTACGGTCTCTTGTTGCACGAGCTACGGCAGCCTAAAAGTTAATGCTGATGCCGTTTTGGATGCTAAGAGCGTATCAGAGTCCTCGTGCTTTCGTTAATTGTGCAATATAATAGCTGCAGCGGTGCAGTTCGACTGTAGTTGAAAGGTATTTTCATTTAGTGTTTGTGTGGTTGATGGAGCATACATGTGCTTGGCACCCCCCACTCTCCATGCCTGCAGTGTATTGTGCACAGTATTCACTCAGTGACTTTTCCTCCAAGAAGTGATGCAACATAAACTAAAGAAGCACTTTCAACTTAAGTTGGTGCTGAAACACATAGTAACACATTCTTACAAAATGTATTTTCTTTTTCAATGTTTCTTCTCTTTAAAAACACTTCCAACACCCAGGTTTTTGCAGTGATCCTACCTACTGCCAATAGAAGGCTACAGCCTTTGATTATAGTCCAGTCCATAGTATATTTTCTGTTACAGTCCATAGTAAATGGTTGCTATGAACTCAATCTGCCTGTAGAGTGGTAAAAATGGTTGCCACATTATCAAAGTCAATTCCATCCCCCGCAGAGCAAGTATTTTGAGATATGATGGCCCTTAGAGAATCCAAAACAAATATTTCCACACACAGATAACATTACCAGATGGATGGTTTACTGATCCAAATATATGTTTACATACTGTTGTGTTGTGTGTTACAAAAGAAAACGTGTACAATCCAGGAGTCAAGAATGAACATGCATATTAGCCTATATAGAATAAAGAAAAATCTAGTTCAGGCCACATCTTAATGACTAAAACACAAACAAACAAAACATCTTGAGGTGCTTTCTGCACAATGAACATACTTTTATTTGTTCGTTTACAAGGGAAGCACTCATGCTTGTGAATGACAACTCTTGGTCTAGCATAGTACATTGTACATTGTTGTAAGCTGCTTTGGACATAAACATCTGCTAAATGTATATAATATAGTATGAGAGTTAATATGTAACCAACTTGTAGGTAAAAAAAAAAAGTATTTGTAAACCAGAGTATATTTTAAATACATTGCTCATGGATCATTTCAGCCTATAAATAGCCTAATGTCAATGCAGAACAGATTTTCCAGAGCATTCTTCTTATAGGTGCAATGTCAAGTATGAAAAGTCTATAGTGCAAGTAAGACAAAGCACATGACTCCCTTTGATGTATTATGGTCCCGGCTTTTGTTTGATTTCGCCCGTCCAGCTGGGATCAGTCTCCTCTCTCTTCATATCACTTTACCTCTCTTACATCCTGGGGGAAGGCAGAAACTGGCTCTTGACAACCAAGAGCGCAGATCAAACCGCGAACATCACAATTAATCAAGACTGAGAGCACGAAACTCCTCGGTGAATGAACACCTGGATCATAAATGATTGAGCTGTTTATTCGTAGATTCATCCTGATAAGAAGCATCGAGCAGTAACTTCACCCCTCCCAGGGTTGACTTGTAAAAGTTGCTAATTTTCTTTTGTGAATCACTGTCATAGCTCATGCTTTATCAGTGGCTGTTTATGAATCGTAGGATTATTGGTTGGGAATTGATCAATTTGATTGGTTTAGAGGTTATTTGGGTGAGTTTATCCCCATAAATCCCTGGGGATGCTTCAGTAAACATGAAAATAGTCAATTTTCTCTTTAATTTTTGAAAAAAGATCTTAAAAACCTGATTGTTTTCACTGATAATTGCAGCCTTTAGAGTCTCAGTCATGTTGTGCCAAGTTACAGTATTAACACCTGTTTGGAGCTGAAACAGTTGTCATAAGATAATGAACATCTGTGTCCCACTGATGTGAAGTCTTGTGTACACGCCTGAGTGCATTGGATAATTTTAACCACAAGGTGTCATATTTGATCACTGGACTCTATAGAGTAATGCGCATCCCCAAAATTGGTCCCTTTGGGTTTTGAATTCATTGCAATTTCAGCTGCAGTGTTTGTTAATACACTTGTAACCTGACTCAATGAGTTGAAAAAAGCTGCCACACGTCCATGAAGACATTAGAAATATCATATTAAGCTCATTTTTTTTATTGAAGAGTTCATCCATAACTTATTTTTTAATACTGTCGTGCTCATTCAGCACAGCTTAGGACTTGAGCTGTAGCCCAGGTGAAATATTTCCCTTCACTATCTCTTCCTTTCCTCTTCCTGTTACAAGGCTTTTAGCAAATTGACTTTTTGGGGGGTGAGACAAACACCAGGCCTGAGAAAGGATTTGGACAAGACAGCTGATATTAACTGTATGCTCCTTTTCTTTTCTTTTTTTTTTCCACCGAGGACGTTCAGCAGAGAGAGGATGTTTCTTTGAATCTGTCACAGATCATATTCTCTTCAGTCTTTCACTTGGACCTGTCCCCTGCCTATCTTTTTCCAATCAAAAAGAAAAGGAAGGAAACAGGAGGATTTGCATCAGTCAGAGTAACTACACCACTACATGTCACAATCTCAAACCTGTTCCTTGCTGTTAATCAAAAAGCACCCCCGAAAAACGAAAATCTTGTTTATGACTGCTCCCTTCCCAGATCGATTCATTCATATCTTGCGGTTTTGCGGTTTTTCATGGGAGGGCTTTGTTTCACTTCACATTTGTGGTGTGGCAACAGCAAGAAGAGTCTTTGGCCTGCGCTGCTGCAGGAAGGAAGGAACAGGTGTGGCAGCAGTAGATTTTTACATCCATATCTCCAAAACCGCTCACTCACTTTTGCAAATCAGCTTAATTTGGGTATTATCTTGTGACGGACCGATTACACATGTTGTTGTAAGAAAATACTCTCGTATTATGCAGCGACTGTGTCGACCCCTTGGGTGTTTTGTTTCCTCATTTGCAGCCGTGGTGGTTGTATGGTATGAGTGTGTTTTTGCAGAATTAGTGATTTCTGGGGGAAGTTTGTTGCCCCGTGCAGGTATAATATCACAGTATCAGCAGCTGCTGTGGGCTTTGTTCTGACTTCATACAGCCCACAGCATGAAACAGGACACCATGAGACCATAGCATGAGAAGTCGGTCTGACCTCAGGGTTACGGCTACAAGAGGTAGAGCACACAGCTGAACCTCGAAGCTTAAATCTAAGTATTTGCCCAGCTGTAAGCCTGTTTGCCTTTAACATGGCATGTGTTAACCGCTAATGAATGGAGTAATTAGAGCATCGTAGTGAATTAGGCTTACGTGATGTCATCTATTCTGCGTGCAGTTGTTACAGATCGTCAGTTTTCTCCTGGCAGGTCCGACTCCGTGCATTACATTACATTACATTGCATTACAACGTGTCAGTGGGGGTTAATGGCTGCGGCTGACTGTAAGAAGTTTTAATAAGTGAAGGTTGAATTTATGTGTTGGAGACAGTTGTTAAAAGGTCTGCCATGTGTGGGAGGCATTGTGCTGCCAGGAGGCTCTGATAGAGATTGGACGGTGAACTGGATGATGAGTAAGCCTCTGTGGGTCCGCCCCCACATCCTCTTCACACATCCCCACACACACACACACACACACACATTGCACATCACACAGGGACGCACATACACACACAAATCTCGGTGTTCGCGAGCAGCCTTGCATACAAAAAAGTAACGCACAGAAAGAAAACAACAAGAGAGCACGCTGTCACCCAACTAAGCCTCAGACAGAGAGCTGCACCCCCCTCCTCCTCCTCCTCCTCCTCTTACCCAACCTCCTCCTCCTCCTCCTCCTCGCTCCCCCTGCCTCCTCCTGCTGAGTGCCTGTCTGGGATCCTGTCCTCACTGAAGGACATGGTCATTGACTTGGCTTTATTAGAGACGCGTTAATGATGCGAGACCACCGCCTGCCATAGTGTGTGTGTGTGATCAGCGGGGCAGAGACAGATTACCTCACAGATCAGAGAGAGAGAGAGAGAGAGAGAGAGAGAGAGAAAGAGAGAGAGACACGCCAAGCGAGGATGTCCGACTGAGACCGGCGGCGCTGCCTTGCCTGCCAGAGAGAGCTGTCACCCTATAGCTGCTTCTCCTCCTGAAACCAACTGTCTTCTCTCTCTTGTTTTCTGGTTGTGATCCTCAGAGACCGGAGCGCCTCTCGGATGGTGGACTGAACAGCTGAACGTCAGGTACAGTTGTGATCTACTTCACCTTCCTTCTGTGTTGTGATACTTGACTCCCTGCTGCAGGCTTGTGGCTGCCAGACATGTCATCAGCAGCACGTCTCTGAAGAATACAGAAGGAAATGGCATACGTTGTTGTCTAAATATCACTTCACATGCCTGGCGTGATTTTTATCTCAGACTTCAGACTCAACTATGCAGCCTTTTTTTTTTTCAAACTAAATGATATATGAAGCTTCCTGTCCTTTTTGCGGGGATGGCTTTATTGGCTTCACGCATGCTGTTATAATACCGGTCATGTTTGATATTCACATAGCTACATGGGTTACATTCTTCATGGCATGTGATGATGAAGTGTTTATCATTCCTTTACTGGAGGACCAGCGCCTGTATGACAGGCTTCTGGCATCGCCACACCAACTTAGGAAATACAGCCGCTAGGTCGGGAATTTGTTTGCACATACACATGCAAGTTTACAGATTGCAATCAAGAGTGGCAGGCGAGAGGGAAACATGTTAACAAATCTGTGTAAAATCTGCCGGTGGAGCGGTTCGTCCAAGGCTGTGACAAATTAAAAAAAAATGCTGTCAGTCGGCCTGGCTGGTGCTGAACAGAATATCGTGGTCAGACGCTGGTGGTTTTTTTAGAAAAAAAAAAAAAGCCACATTACTGCAGCCTTGAAATCATAGGGGGATAAAATTGCCATCTTGAAATGAAATAAATTACAGGCAGGGGTTTAAAAATAGATCTGCTCACCCGTTTTAGCAGCTCCGTGTCAAGCTGTGATGAAAGCAAGAATGTGGAAAGCTAAAGGTTATTCGTGTGATTTATGCCATATTTGCTGCATAGTTTGTTTTTTTGTCTCATTCCCGGTTGATTTGCTGCTTTTACAAAAACTTTCACTTAAGTTGCTTTTTTTTTCAGCCATTTTGTGCACTTTTGACAGCTTAATCTGGACTATCTGTCTTCCCGTGCACAATCTATTCCGGGGGAGTTCGATCAGATTTGGAAATCGCATCCTTGAACAATGCGTCGCGCGGCTTCCTTTGTGCCACGGCCTCTATCTGAACACGCCGGTTGGGGCGATTTATTTTGGACGAAAAACAAACATGGGAGCCGTGAGCTGACACAAACTCACAATGAGGCCTTTTTTTTTTTTTCGAACAGTTGGAGGAAAGAAAGAAAAAGATTTCATGCAGAGGAAGGACTGAGCTCATTTCCGTGCAGCACTGATATTTAGCTCAGGAACTAGCAATGTCCTGTGGAATCACGCCTATATGTAACCCTTAACCTCATTGGTGAAATATGTGTACAGCTGCAGGGAGGAAGTTTCAGAGAGTACAACTAAGCATTTCCTGTCAAGGTGTGCTTACGCTTCCTCTGTTCAGAGGGGTGTGACTGGTTTGTATTGAAGACTTTGCTGGTCTAGTATCCTGTGATGAGTAAGAGAGCGTGGGACACTTTGTCATTGTTATAGATCAGACTTGACACTGATGCTTGAAATCTTCATTTGGCATACTTTTAATTAGGCTTTTGAATGAGAATTTGCACATGTCAGATTTTCAAAGCAACACATGTTCAAAACAAACAAATAGTCATACATGTGGTGCTGCTTAGAAATAAAAGCCTGACTGCATCATACAACATCAAGCTTGTGTTGTGTTCATTCAGTTCTCTTGTTATATGTGGTTTTGTGCCGACAGCAGACATTCAGGCTTAACATTGTCAGACTGAACTGAGTGGCTTCTCTGGAGACAGAGAATACCCAGGTTCCTTGAACACAACAAGCGATGTTGCTAAGAAAGCAAGTTGCATTCACTTTGGGCTTTTTTTTCTCTGCTGCTACGCTAGCGGCTCCTCTCTCATCTCGGTATGGGAAGCAGCGTTGAAAGATCTTCAGAGTGTTACAAAGTGATACCCATCTCTCTTGAACCCCTGCATCTCTTGTGAATGAAGAGCGTTCTGAATCCTTCCTCGGTTCCACCAACAGATGCATCCTGCAGCTGCACGCTTCTTCCTGTCTGCACTCAGGCCCTTTTGTCTGAAGACGTTGCTACAGCAAAGTTGGGACACCGGCTGAATTTAAATGGGGGCAGCCCTGAATGGAGTAACACTGGTAGGACTGGCAGAAGCTTCCAGTTTCCATGGCCTTTATTCTTACTGTGCCATCAGTGAAGTTAGATATTAGTGGCATTAGCTAAACTCAAACAGCTGTTCGCCCTCTGGCCCGATGGTGTCATAGACAAACTTGGGAAATCTGAGTTTGTCATGTCGTTTTATTGGCCTCACGAGCAGCGCGACACTACTCTGGCTGACATGTGGGATAAACAGCTTCTCTGATGAGTTCTCTTGATTGGTTCTCCAGGAGGATGTTTATGACTGAGGGCTATTTCTACTCAGGCCTCCGCCCCGGCTGCCCACTCGCTAGACCAGGCCTGCCCCTGCTGAAATCAGTGCGGCTGACAAGTTGAGCTCATATGTGTGTGGTAGGGACTTCTGTGTCAAAAGGGTGTGTTAGGCCTTTTAAAAAAAACTGAAGTTTCTGTCAAGAAGTGTCAGTGAGTTTCATGAAAACCTCAGACAAATTACAACAGCACATGGGATAAAATTTGGGATGTTGTACACTGCGTAGATGAGGATAATGGGAGAATCTGCTGTCCGAGTGTTTTACAGCCTTCGACTGAACCACATAGGAACATAAGTATTATCATGCATGACTGTGGTGGTGTGTAAAGGAAACCTACTGATTAAATGTCCTTAAAGTGACAGGGTATGAAAAGGGTTTGCTATGCAAATGACCTTCACTGTGAATCCAAATAGGAAGTCAAGGCGACAAAGCATTCGTTTCCTACCATGTCTCATATTCTGCCTTTTTTAATAGAGTCCATCACGCGACTGTTCGCAGCTGTTTGTATTTCTCACTCTTAATTCAAGTTTATATGTGTTTTTATTTTCCCATCAAAGGGATTTTACAGTCTGTACAGCCTACATCAAGGTCTGTCATTAGACCTTTAGATTCTGTGAGGAGAAACTCCCAAAGTTGACACTTGAGTGCATTTTTATCCACCTGTTTTCATGTGCATTTTCATTTTAGTGCATTAATTGAAGTACGTGACTATTACAGACAATCTGATAGCGCTCTTCCCACGGGTGTATTGGAACTAACTGAAAGAATTGGCGCCGTTGTCTGTTCATCTTCATGCATCCAACTCTTAATAACAACAGTACGGTCGTGGTTGGGAATGGGGACGTGCATTTATTTGCATTTTCTCTTCAAGACTTTCTGGAAATTTGGTTCAATCTTGCACAACGTTTGATGGAAACTTGACTAGAAATAGAATTGGAAGAAAATGTGGTGAAATGGAATGATAATAATCTGTTGTTTGGTCCATTAGATGTCAAAAAAAGTTCCCAGATCTTATGGTTGGACTTCATATTGTGTTTTTTCTCTGGGCAGGAATCTAAAATCTGGATTATTAAATTCACAGTTTTTTACGGACTGTATGAACACAATTAATGAAAAAAGAGTTCAAGTTCAAACAAGGCTCATAATTCATTTTAACTAAATCAAGCTGATAGGGGGCTTTTAGGGAACCCTCTGCTGGACCACAGAGGGAACTGCTTCATACGGTCTCATGCGCTTATAGACTCTAAGCTTTGAATTTCAGCAGATCGTTATGATCGGAATATCGCGTTCGGACAAATGTTTGAGTTTTACGGAAGAAGTGACAGCCCTACTGTACAGCACAAGAGTCCACTGTGTGGTCTTTGTGCAAATCCTGTCCCTGTGAGAGGGAGCTGAACCTTGGCCATCTGGCTGCCAGATGTACCACTACTTTTGCCCGGTCCCCTCTGGAGAGACTCGAGTCTCTGTTGCATGAATCTACTCCCCAACAACATCAGACTGGAGATAAGACACGGACGTGGACGACGCTGCCTGATCGCTCTTTGGAAGTTTTTTCCTTTTTTTTTGCCCAGTGCCAAGCGGCCGAGGGCTTTGAGCTCCCATGAGGGGTGTTTCCCACCGACTGGGGGTGGGCGAGGGGATTCAAAAGAGGAAGATTTCTTTTTGGATGTGATGCCAAGTTCTCACACTCCTTTTGGACCATGGCAGAAAACAAGCAGCAAAGAAAAGGCTCTGGAACCAGCCAACGCTCTTCAACGCACACGTAAGATTTTGAATTTTTTTGGGATAGATTGTTGCAGTGCGGAGGGTTTTTCTTGTTTTTCTTTCGGGAGTCACACAATTATGGCAGCAGAGATGCTTTTGGTATGTGGTGAGGACTCAAATAGATTTGGGCAGCCGGGCGCACAGTATTCTTGAAAACTTAACTTCCTTTTAAGGATGTTGCTTTTTTTTTATTGGTTAGAGACTTAACTTCTTTTTTCCGCAGCTCTTTTCCTCAAATCTTACAGTTATTCTAGATGAGCTTTGTGTTTGTTGTGTTTTTTTTCCCCCTTCATTTTTAACGGTTCCAGCAAACACTGCAGCCTAACAAGCAAATCAATATGTTGTTATCCTGCCCTTGAGGAGAAAACCTTTACCAAATCAAAAAGGTACAAGGTTGACCTGCCCACTCAGCTCCAGACGCAACAATGAGGGGAGTAGCGGTGACTCACCCGCCACTTCTCTCTCTCCACAGAGCCTCTCTGCACAACGAGAGTCCACTCTGTTCAAAGCCGGAGATCACACAGAGGTGCTTTGAGCTTCAGGCGGCAGCAGAAATCCCTGCAGTACCCCTCAGCTGTATCACATGAAGTAGATATTGATGTCGGATCGATTCTGTCTTAACCCTCTCGGTCGACACTCTGCTGCTGCTGCTGCTGCAGTGTGACAGTATGTGTTATCTGTTGAGTTTGTGTTGTGGGGTTTCATGTCATGTGGGGATTGTGTGTGTGTGTGTTTTTTCTCTGATTGTGTGCTCTGGTGGTGCTGTAGGTTCCTGTGTGTTAGAGGTGATGTTGAGGAGCGGTGTTGTTCCTGACGCTGACTGCTTGCTTGTCGGAAGACTCGTTTGTTTATCTGCAGAGCTCCCTGCAAGGCTCACTGTTTATTCAAAGGGGAGGAGGGTTTGCTTGAAACCTGTGGCTGGCTCGCGTGGGCGTCTGAGTGCTCCATATCAAGTTGTGTGATTAAAATATAAATACTGTCACACTCGACCCTAACCCCCCTGCCACTGTGTTTTTAAATCACAGCGATATGAAATTAAAGATGATTTTAATGTGTTCTGAGTGCTGACTACAGCTAAAAGGGGGATTTCATGAATCATTGGTTGATCATCTGCATGTCTGTATGTCTCTTTCATTTCCTGGCTCTTTGTCAGAGGCACAGAAAGAAATACTAAACAATAGCAGTGATTTGGCAGCATTTTGTCTGTTTTAAGAGAAACAACTCATATTTTCTGTTTTTGGGGTCATCAGCAGATAAAACCTTGGTGTAAATATTTGTCAGATGAAGTGATGAAACTGTAAAGTTCAAGAATATGGACTTGACATTTAGGAATTATTCACTGTCGTACAGAGAACAAAACAATCTTGATCTTTATAGATAAGAATCACCATCCTTAGTTCAGAGTGTGGGCATGCCAAGGGGCGTTTTTGCTCACTTAATAGGCCTATACTGTATGAAAGTAGATCAGCGTCTTGCAATGAGACCATCAATGCCCACATATTTCCAATTATATGTCAAACATGGCATAATTCACCTCGTAAGAAAGAGGCAGAAGTTGAGGTAGTGTTGTGTCCTAAAGTTATAAATACATGTGGCACTTCTCCATTTTTTTCATAATCACAAGGTTTCTGAAAATATGCACAAACACAGACAGAATGAACACAGCATGGACAGAAGGCTTCATCTGAATCTTTATACGTATCAAAAGCTGAACATGAACGAGTCATAATGTCTACTACTGAGCAGCTGAGACGGATGGAAATGTCATTATTGTTGCATTTTGACCTTGGATGAAAGGTTAAGTTATTACAACCCATCCTCTAGGGACCATGAATGTCTGTATCAAATTCCCCAGTGGGAAATCCACTAGTTAAAAAACAATTTAACCAATATTTTTTTTTAAATGTGAAAATCTGTGTGTGTATTTTTCTTTTTTTTTTCAATTATTTATAGAATATGAGTGACAAGTTCAGATTTTTTTCTCTTAAATCACTTCCGTCTGAAAGTGTGAGACGTCCACTGACTAGCTTATGACACCTTAAATACGTCTACATGTGTTATCACTCTCCAAACGTACTGTATGTGTTGCCACTGTGTGTGGGCTTTTATGTAGGTGTGTGTGAGTGTGTTTGCTTCCTGTTTCTGAGTCCGCTGCGATGTCATTCACAGCTGCTTGTGGAGCATGGGTACAACTGCCAGTGCCGCACCACAGCCTGTTTCCGTAGCGTCGCCGCTTGAGAGTGTCCATGGCAACGGGATGGCCGACAGCAGGCAGTCACTTAACATGAGCCCCTTTCAGACAGTCAACATCCATAACAACAAGGCCAAGTCCATTATCACCAACAAAGTCGCACCTGTCGTCATCACGTAAGTCCCTCCCCGAATCCGCGTTCTCACAATTGGGTGTTAATCCTCTTTGATCACTGTGGTGACACCACCACCACCACCACCACTGCCACCCCCCACCCCCCACTCTTGCCCTCCCGTCGAAGTGTTTGCCCCTGTTATCATCTCATTTGTCAATCCAGGCCGGGCAAATAGTAGCTGATAATTGAATTGGCCTCTCTAAACCATCCAGACCTGCTGTTTTGCTCTGCTCTGCTCTGCTCCACAGGTACAACTGCAGACAGGAGTTTCAGATTCACGATGACATCCACAAGATCAACTACAAGCTCGGTCGGATATCGGACGCCATGCCCGAGCACTACCTGGTGCAGGTAAGAGGACGACAGACAGAGGACAAGACGTGGAATTGCGTCACCTGTCTTTTTTTTTTTATTTCTGCTTTTTTTCACATTCACATGTCAAAGTTGCAGAGTGGCGCAGGAACATTGTCATGCGTGGTTTTATGATCTGTAGCAGCCGCTGACACAGGAATCGTTGTCACCCTCCCCTCGGCGCTTTGATCTGCTGCACCGTCACCTCCTCTGCCCCGCTGCAGTCAGTCAGGCATTGCAGTGTTTTGTGTCAGTCAGTGTAAACCCGCAGCTTCTGTTTACATGTGTTGTTGGATAGGTTGGTAGTTTCAACTACAGTAAGGTCACGTCGTCCACGGTGAAACGCCTTTTTCCTCTCTCGTGTCGGGCCCCCTCCTCCGTCCACACCAACCAGGTGTTTTTTTTTTTTTTGCAAAACCGAAAACGCTCTCCTCAACAGATAAATCCACTTCACAATGAAAACCAGTGAGGTTTCACAGACGCTGTGGTGTTGAACCAGTGTCGCACTTTCACCACATAGTTTGTCACCGCTCTCAGTAACTCTGTCCTGACTCATCTTCCCTTCTCCTTCCCTTGTTTGGTCCTAACTCTGCTGTGCCACAGCTGCGGGGAAAACAAAACAATTGAGAAATATAATATCAAGCTTTACTCTCTTATTTAGCAAATAGATAAATAAATAACAGTTTTTTTTCTTTTTTCCTACAACCTAAAGATGAAAACTGACACAGAACCTGATAGGTCGCAGATTATATTGTCAAACTGGGTCTGGCCTTTCTCAGTTTATCAAAAATGCCACAAGTTTTTACTTTAGCCCGACAGATGGTTTAGGTTTCTAGATAACCAGGTCGTGGATCCAATTCTACCTTGGTAAAATACCTGAATTTGTGCAGCCCATGTTGTGGTTTTCTCCTTTACACTATAAGCTTTGGAAAAGATAAAATAGGAGATCAATGATGTATATAAACGGAGCGATAACTCAGTGTCGCTGTTGTTTATAATAGATACATAACGACCGGCTTCAACGTTCCAAAGTCAATGACGCAGATGTAATATTTGCTAAAGGGTACTCGAGATGATGAACAAGAAGTTTCTTGTTTAAATGTTTACCCCCCCCCCCCCCCCCACACACACACCTGTAGGGATGAGCTTCGATCCTCTTATTTGATCAGATCTTGACAAATCCAGGTGTTTTATTGACCTGGAACTGGTTGTCATGATCCATACTCACAGAGCTGACAGTGACTCAGCTCTATTGAAACACAATATAACTGATCCTGTGGTGACAGACCTGAGATTTAATCTGTTGTGTCAACAGAGTAACCAGACCGTGTCCGATGTGTTGTTTGCCAACAAAGAAGAGGAAGAGGAAGAGATTTCTTTCTTTCTATTATTATTTTTTTTATGTTTGTTTTAATGTCATTAAAGGACAAAAAATAAATAAATAAATAGGAAAAAAGCTTGAACTGGCAGCAGGAAAGCTTTAACCACTTTTATGTTAACAGACTTTATTTGCACTGCTCAGTTTACAAATGCTAATGAATGCAAGCGTAGGCGCTCGGATGAAACTTGCATTGCTTTCCAGGGGGAGCACTTCATGGTCCAGGACGTGTACAGTAAGGCCGACGTCCTGAACACCGCGGGCAGCTACGGGGCGCCCAATTTCCGCCAAGTGAAGGGATCCTACCCGCTGTTTGGGATGGGTCAGCCGAGCCTGAACGGCTTCAAACAGGTTCTCCAGAGGCTCCAGGCGCAAGGACACGAGGTCAGTGTTGTTTTATACACATTAATTTCAGATGTATACACTTGAGCTGACAGAACTGGTTGATAGATTCTCTGTTGCAGTTTTCTTCCCCTGACTTGGTGCCTGTGTTGCTCTGCCTGGGCTCTTTCTAGCCGTGTTGTCAGTAAATATTTGAGGAGTCAAGTGCTCAGTGGAGGCTGCGGCTTGAATTGTAGAACTGAGCAAACAGAAACTTGTGGTCATGTGTACCAGTGGAAAAATGGATCTCTCTGCTTACAGCAGCGAGAATCTGACCGTAATTGAAATGAAATTGACAAAATTATACATTAGGCCTCTTGAAAGTCCTTACTCATGTGCTGCATGTCATAAGACAACAGATTGTTTCCAGTTGCTTTTGGAAGTGGTGCAGTCGGCAAAAGGCAACAAGCACTTAACTTTTTAAAAACCCATCATTTGATGCCCTATCTATCTCGTTGTGCTTTTTTGCATACAGGAGGTTATATTCTTCTGTGTGAGAGAGGAGCCGGTGGTTTTCCTGCACAAGGATGGAGACTTTGCGCCCTACACCCCCAGGAGGAAGGAAAACCTACACGAGAACCTTCACGGCCTGGAGAAGGAGATGCCGGTGGAGAGCCTGGAGCTCATCATCAGGAAGGAGGTGACGAAACACAGTCACACACTTTAAAGGGATACGCCAACATTTTTTTTTCGTATTTTGCCTCACTCCCGAGTCCATGACAAGCAGATAGACACCATCCTTTCGACTGTGCGTGCAGTAACAAGGGAGATAGAGCCGTATCGCCTGTAATTAGCTTAGCTCAAACGCTGGAAGTGTATCGGTAGTGTTAGCCTGCCTCCTATACCTGAGCCGAAATCAGCAGTCAGAAGCTGATTTCATTTTAGCTCTAAACTCTGTAAATATATCACTTTATTGACATTTCAAACATTTTTAGGCGAGAAAGTAGCCGTTTAGCTCAGCAGTGTGTCGTTAATTTGTCTAAATACCAGCTGTTTACAATTTTGTTCGGATGAATTCGGCGCTACTCAAGCTAGCCGTTGTGACCAACGCATTTCCGGTTACTTTCACAAAATAAAACACCCATTGCCCTTTACATACAGAAGTGCTTTTACTTTGAAACAGGAAGCTAACCTACCCTCGATGTAGCTAGCTTGAACCAAAATAAACTGTCTTTGCTTGAACCCTCCGTTTTGACCGATCTCGTCCCGTTACCGGCATTTGACCGCTCGAGATGCCTTACCGGAGAGTTTTGTCAGCTCTGAGACGAAGATCGGCCCGCCGGTTTCCGTTTAGAGTTGCTGAAGAGTGTCTCTGATGAGGCAGGCTAACACTACCGATACACTTCCAGCGTTTGAGCTAAGCTAATTACGGGCGATACGGTCTCTCCCTCGTTACTGCACGCACAGTCGAAAGAATGGTGTCTATCTGCTTGTCATGGACTCAGGAGTGAGGCAAGACACGAAGAAAAAAAAATGTTGGCGTATCCCTTTAAGTCAGAATCTACATTTGGTAACAGCTGAGTTTCTAGCAGCATTTGAACCCCTTCCTCCTTCCCTCCCTCCTCCCTCGTCTCCTCTCCAGCTCCACGACTTCGCCCAGCTCAACGAAAACATCTTCTACGTCTACAACGACATCGAGTACTTCAAAGACGAGCCGCAGAAGATCTCCATCACGTGCGAGGAGGACATCCATGTGACCGAGGAGGTCTATAAGAGGCCCATGTTCACCATGCCGGCCTACAGGTTGTTTACACTGTTCCTTTATTGCCCCCTTCACCTCCCCGGCTCTCACGTCAGTGTAGACAGAGCAATGTGCGGCTGAGCGCTGCAGACTATGCAGGGCAGGTTATAAATAGTGACGCTTGTTTGTGCAGAGAGTGGTTGCCCTGCTTTTTTGGAAGAAATGGGTGTGCGAGCGCCGAAGATCGCAGCATCCTGTTTGCAGCCGACTCCACTTTATTGAGATGTTGCGGGGCTGCACGCGACATTTCCAGGGCAAGAGCGCAGAGCTCCGAGGCCTCTGACTCCGACTCTTAAAGTGTCACAGATGTTTTATTGTAGTTCTTTTTAAAGGCACATTAATGATCTCATGGTTCTGATCTCTCCCGTCGTCCCTTGCAGATTGCTCAAACAGACAAAGAGACACAAGGGAGCTCGGCTGCAGAGTCTTAACTTTATTGTCAGACGTTTACATGCAGCGTGTTGTGACCTACATAAGCTCAGTATTGACACAACACAGACGAAGGTTCAACTCTGGGTAACAACCTGTTGTCTTGCAGGTACTACAGACTACCATTGCCAATGGAGGGAGCACCACTGGAAGAAGACTTTGACGCATTTGTTAGCATACTCAGGGTAAGCCCACGTAAAAGTGTCACTCATGGCAAAACCTCAACAATTGAATCGACCTTTTTTGGTTTTGTTTTTCACATCGGAATTGTGTTTTGATGTGCCATTGAAGTTATTAATGAGTGGAAATATTAGAGCGCATCTGGACTTTCTCACTGAGACAGCGAGAAGGTCACAGCAGCTTTTTTACATTTTTTTAATCCATATCCAGTCTTCTGAATATGTCCTGTCTGTGCTATCCATCACCAAGCAGTAAGATGATTATGTAAAAGAAATGGCAAAAAATCTGCAGCTTGTACTCACTTCATGTCCGCTCCTCTGGTCATCCGCTCTGTCTGGTTTCCGTCCTGCCCTTCACTCACACAGGATGTTCTTTTCGCCTTGTTTTGCCCTTTTTTGGACTGACTTGCAGCAGCCGGTCCAGTTCCATGTGGTTGGAAAGTAGCTTCTGTTTTTTTTTAGTTTTTTTTCTTTTGGATCTGAACTCTACTGAATCCTGTCGTACTCTTTCTCTCACTTTTGCACTTTTTCTTTCTGTAATTCTCACTCATGATATTATCCTCCTGAAGTCTTCATTGATAAAAGGCTTTAAAACCACTTCCCTCAACTCATCTTAGATACTTCCATCATGATAAAACTAATGACCCATTAAAAACTAATTAGGTTTAAACTGCACTAAATGTCACTGAATTACATCTTAGGAAACATCATGAGATTTTGTCTCCTTTGAGCCACATAAACTAACTTATAATAACAACATGTCACTCCGACCACAAAGATATAACCACACTCATATCTTTGGAGATGCTCTGAGTTGCACTTTCTCTCATGGTCTCCTCCAGGAGAGCCCCAGCTTGTCTCTGGGCCACGATGTGTCGCGGCCGCTGCCCGCCCTGCTCTTCAGCTGCCAAGTGGGCGTCGGCCGCACCAACCTAGCCATGATCCTGGGCACGCTGGTCATGAACCGCCTGAGGGGAGATTCACAAGTGCCGCCTCCGTAAGAACTCGTTATCAAACACATGTGGAAGAACACAGACTCCAACGCTTAAATGTTTAAAAATTCAGTCTAATGATGATTTCATTCACATATTATTGGGTGCATGTGTTTTTGTTTTGCAGAGTTGAAGAGGCAAAAGGGTCAGAGCCCAAACCACTTTTCCAGCTCATCCAGTCTCTGATCAACAAACTGCCTAATGGGCAGCAGATCATGGAAGAGGTAGGGCAGATTACTTATATTTAAAAACTATAATGTTTTCACTTTGTAATTGTAAAATTAAATGTCTTCAACATTTCTTGAGGGGATCTTGAACTTACATTTTTTAGCTCCAGGTCAAATTGGGTTCATGTTTCATTCTGACTGACATTCAGAAATGCTGAAGTTAATAATGTTTTCTATCTTTTTGACAGGTTGACCAAGCCATAGCCCTGTGTTCAGAAATGCACAACATAAAAGAAGCAATATATGAGAACAAGAGTAAGCTGGAGGGGATCGGAGAAGATTATCAAATTCAGGTTAGTGTGATGTGATGACAGCAGCCTGCAGTTTGTCTTTGAAGGCAGCATGTGGGCTCCCTTTTTTTTTGCAGTGCATGTGATGCTTAATAAAGTAAAGGGCTGTGAGACCACAGTCAAAGGATAATAACCATGCATGAGAAGTCCTCATCAGTGTGGGCCCTCCAGCTGATGGAGGACTTAAGTAACACAGTTGAATTTTAAGCAGAGTCATCCTCTGTCTGTCAGGAGATCAGCAGGGTTTTAAATCCACTGATTCACCAGAGAAATAAAACACCTGACAGAAATATACTGAAGCATTTGTTTGTTTCTTAGGGGAGCAGCACCAAAGACTACTTTCTCAACAGAACCATGCAGAGCTTGGAGCGCTACTTCTACTTGATTGTATTTAACGCATACCTTCATGAACAGGTAAAGATTTTTTAAAATGAATTTATGCATATTTGTATTCAGCATAGATTCCAAAGTAACTGTGTTTGTTTTTTTTGCAGTACCCTGTTGCCTTTGTGTCCAACTTCAGCCAGTGGATGTGCTGCCACACTTGGCTGTACAGACTGCTGGCCCGCATGGACCTATCGGAGCTGTCGGCCCCGGCCGAGCTGGTCACCAGGGGAGCCCGCGTCCTGGTGAGGAAGTCAGACGCAGAAGGCCGATTCTGTGGCCTGTAGACCTGTGATTATATCTGTGTGTGTCTGTAATGCGAAACCAAAAGCACACCACGCAGGACACAGATATAGTCTCAGTGTTGATGCATCCAAATGCTACGGCTTCAATATACTGATAAACTCAGTAACCTCTCAGCTCAAATCTGTCATCATCTTCTCTCACAGTCGTATAATCATCATCTCTGTCTCCAAACGTCTCATGTATCAGGTTGCTGATGAGTACTTGGCTCCTGACGTGCTCAGCACTGTGAAGGAGATGAAGGCCGTCAACTTCAGACGAGTGCCCAAGATGCCTGTTTATGGAGTGGCTCAGCCGACATCAGAGGTGCAGCACTTTCATCAAATCAGTAGAAAAGCTCTTGTTTACTTTCAGGCAATTATTAATCTCATAAATCCCAAACATAAACTTGAAGGGATGAAAAGTGGATGAAAGATTCAGTCTGATTACCACCTCTTTCATCTAAAGAGGATGCATTTGTAACAGTTATCCCTCTAAGTAGTCATTTTTTTATTGAAGGTTGGAGACTCACAAATCAACTGCATAGACGACGAAGATGAGATATAATAATATAACAGGATTTTGCACATTTCTGTCACCGCAGAACATTTTATGTCCGTTTATGTAACCGTCGTCCCTGAAGTCATTAATATTCCTGAGTGTAGAAATAGACTCGGGGGAATGACTCATGACGATTTTGTGGAGACTCACACGCCCACCTCAGGATGCAGGAGCCGGACTTCCAGCTCCTTTGCCGTCTAATCATAAAAATCTGGCTGTGTGCAGGCTGCCGGAACAGTTTTGGCCCATTTGACGGATGAGAAGAGGAAGCACAGCCACGTGTTGTGGGTAAACCTGCAGGATGAACTGGTGTTAGAAGGAAATGGTCAGATTTTTACGCCGAGGGAGTCCTCATGCCTTGACCAGCACATTCCTCTCCCATCATCTGACCCACAGCTAATAGAGGTAGAGCATAAATGATACTTTTTATGTGTCTTTGCAGGTCTAACCCAATTAGATAAGTAATCAAAAAGTGCCTGTGACAGTCACTAGTTTACTATGAAGTAAGTTCTTGTTCTTGTGTCCCTCCCGGCCTGTAGAAACTGGAGATGTCCCTGAAGGAGGCGATCCTGCAGGCTCAGAAGTGGCTGGAGGTGACGCTGGAGCAGGAGAAGCAGATGAAGATGTTTAAAAGCTGCATGACAGCCCAGGAGATCTTCAACCAGCACAAAAGCTCTCACCAGGGCCTCGTCTACAAACGCATCCCTCTGCCGGACGGCAGCGCTCCCAGAGAGGAGGTAATGATGCGAGGGAGATAAACAGGCACATGCTCCTTTTGTTAGCTACTTTTAATGCAAACCTTGTGCGCCCTCTGGTGGTAAAGATTGTTAATGTCAGACTGAGCTTTTTTTCCCCACACAGTAATAAACAAATAACAACTATTTTACTCTTTTCTGAACTACTTGAATTTTAATTTAACATTTACTTCACAATTATTTGATAATCTTGTGGATTTTTATTATATTATTTCTCTGCATTGTGGTTGTTAATAACATTTTAATGTACTGACTTAGATACTTTATTGATCCCAAAGGAATGTAACCAGTTAGCACAGATATGCATAGAAGCATAGAAGAGCAATATATATATATATATAAACACAGAAAAGTACGAAAAAATACACACTATATACATCCTTATGAAAATATGTATATACATATGTTATGAAAAACTACTAAAATAGAATAAAAAGACGGAAAAAAGAAAAATCTGTACCAAATAAATATGCATAATATATAAAACTATAAAACTGTGCAAAGGAATAAAAGGTACATACAAGATCCTGCATAAAAGGTAAAAAAAAATCAACAATGTAATAATCACGTATGATATATTTTGTTTTTATAGCCTTGATTATTTTCTTCATGATACAATGAATTGCAGGTCAGATAAACAGTTGTGGTTGACTTTCAGCATCTGTGTTTTCATGTTTGAACTCTGTGTGCTCAGGATTTCGATAAGCTGCTGGAGGCCATGAAGAGTTCCTTGGCTGAGGACTCGCGCTCAGCCTTCGTTTTTAACTGCTCCAACGGCAAAGGCAGGACTACGACCGCCATGGTCGTCGCTGTTCTGACTCTCTGGCACTTTAATGTGAGATGCTCTCTGGAGTTTACAGACTTCTTCAGTGCCCTTCAGTGTATTTTTACTGACATACCTAAAAATGATTCAGTGTGGTTACGATGTTTTCATTCTCCGGAATAACAGCCAGTTGTCTTCAATTTCTAGGGTTTTCCAGAGTTTGCAGATGACGAGATTGTGAGTGTCCCTGACGCCAAGTACACAAAAGGAGAATTTGAGGTATGTACACTGGAAGCAAGCAAACCATTGCCTTCATGGGTTACTGATTGGATTTCCTTGTCATTTCCATCTGTTCTTTTCAGTTTCATGGTCAGATCCCATCACAGCCTATTTCCATATCAGTACTACTGCTAAATGCTGATCTGTGGCTGCCACTTTGAAGTGAATTTCTTCAAAAATAAACAGTGTGGGCGGGGGATGTAAGCGCAGTAGACTCTAATCTTGATCCAGATATGTTTTTCTTTTCATTTTCTTTTAAAAGAAACTGTGAATTGAAATACAATTAACAATTCAGACTCAAGTCACTTTAGTTAAACTGAATATATGTGAAAAAAATAGTGCTGTGAGAAATTCAGATGGTGCAGTGCAGGAGATGTATAAGGGGGTTTCCAGGCATGTTATCCAAGCAGAAGCACTTCTAAAATGCATTGTTTACTGCATTTAGATTTGTGTGACTGCTTTGTTCATTCGGAGGAACTGGTGGTGTGAGTCATCAACGTGTGTAATACAGCTGTATATTAAAGGGGTCATGTGTGGCCCTTGTTAGTTTTCTAACCTCTTTAACTCTGCACCTGTGATTCGAAAGCTTCAGCCACACAAAGCCAGAAGCCAAAGCTTTTCTCCTCTGCTCTGAATAGCGGGCTTTGAATAGAGCCACTGGGTGTTTTTTTTTTTTTCTTCCTCCTTGATTCAGAGCTGTGACAATGAATCAGTGGTTGGAACCTGTGAGCTGTGTCCTCTCAGCACTGTAAACACGGTCGCACAGAAAGAGGCAACAATCTTGCAGGCACACAATATCGCATGCCAGTCACAGCAGCGAGGCCACCGGAGTTTCTGGGATACACAAAGTGGTCACCACGGAAACGTAGCCTGCCTCCAATTAAGGCGCCAATGGAAGTGTGATGTCGCCTTATCTGGCAAGAAAAAAAGAAAAAAAGGTGTCGCTATGGCTTTATGTGCTGGAGGAACTGGTGTGGTGCCAGTACATAGTGGCTGTCGAGTGTGATATAGAAATTCCTGTGTGATAGGTAATCATCAGACAATCAGGGTCCAGGTTTATGAAGCATATCACCTAAATATACACTTCTCCTTGTTTTTTTTGCAACACCAAACAGCACGTAGTAGTAGCTTAAAGCCCCTGTATGGAGCTTTTAACTGGATATGCAAAAGTCTCTGGTTTCTGCTGATGTGTCTCTGTTACCTACAACAGCAAATGAGCCCATCAGTGTGAAGATAGGCTATTTCTAAGTAGTCTAATTCTATACCTCTGGAAGGCATGGTTGGGTCGGACCACTGATGAAACGATACGAAAAGATACATTACGCTGCTAAAAAACAAACAAACAAGTCCCGTCTTCTTTCCAACGTTTCCAAAACAAATCTACACGCACCAGCCAGACAAATGTCTTCATGACAGTGGAAAATGCAGTCTTCATTCCGCCGCTTTCGTCCACAGGGGACGCCAAAATCAACACTAAACGAAAAGTCTGTACAGGGGCTTTTAAAGAGGAACTATGCAAGATTTTTACCTTAATTAAACAGTTTAAGAGTAATTGTGATGGTTAAATGACTTATTATGGGGAGAGTGGAGGCTCTCTGCCTTCCACTATAGGGTCTCCTCGCCACAAAACCTATTTGCAAGATCAGCACCTCCATCCCAGATCTCGTCTCACGAGAAACATGGACTTCTTTACAGCATAATGACACAAACACGGCCCGGTAATCCGTAACCGTTACCCACCTCGGTAGACATCGCTCCACGGATCGCCTTCTCGCCCGCTTTATTGAAAACAAATGCACATGGCCGGGGGGGGAAGGGAGGAGGGTTAGCGGTGAGTTTTTACGACAGTGAAAATATTCACTCCAAGACTGTAGGGGGAGTTTTGAGGTTGAAAAACCCCCCCGACGAAAACAGCAAAAAAGGACCGGACTTGCATAGTTCCCCTTTAAGTGACAGAAACTTTCTTCAGTTGTAGTAGGTGGAGACCAAAAATGGAGCTAAAAGAAGAATTATATTGTATATATTGAACTTATATTCACTTGCTGACCACAAATTCAACATTGAATGAATGGTAGTGTTGCGCTGTAACTGCAGGATGTATCGTATAAACTTGAAAGGTGATGAAATGTCATTGTGTTCAGTTTGTTTCCTGTATTTTGATAAACTTGAGTTCAGCTTTTAAAAAATGACATCAATGAATGTTCCCTGATCCTTATGAATAGCCTACTTGTTGCTTGTTTTCCATGACTGACACATCCTTATATTCAGAATCAGTGATTTCAGACCATGTCAACCTGAGGTGCCCACAAACATGTTGGATCGCATTAGTGCTATAAATTACGAAAAGCTTTAATAATAGTGTGTAGTGTGAAGTCATGTTAGTAAAAGGCATGCCGTGGACTGCCAGTATCAGCAGAATGCATTGTTGGAAAGAGAAAACAGGGAACCCCCTGAGGAGGATTGTGTAGATGTTATATGCAAAGTGGCACAGATCATGTGTTTATCACACGCTGACGCTGCTTGTCTGACACACACTCTAAATCAGAATAAATGGGGTTTTGCCTGCAGGCCTGTTCTGTTCTCTGACCCCGATGTTTGGCTTTCGCTCAGTCTTATTATTGTCGACGTTATCAACAGTATCTGAAGTCAACCAGCTGCACAGGGGCCACCAGCACAGTTCAGTAATCTAGGTTGCAACAGCGTTGTGGTTTTACATCACACAGACACGCTCTCTTTCGGTTGAGGTCAACACTGTAAATGAAACATGCTGACACACATTTGTACCCACATTTCAATTAGGTCAGGACTGGCAGGCCATAACATTTCTTATCAGTTCAGCTGAGGGTTGCACAAAAGAAACATTATCAACCAGCTTCAGTTTTCCTGGTTGTTTTTTTTTATCAAGTCTAAGGGTTTTCATTTCAATCAAATGGCACAACAACATACATGTGATGATGCCTGACGATAACCTACATACCACATCTTTATACAAGGAAAAATCCATTAACACTGAACAAAACATGGGAAGACCATGTGATGCAAATGTAAGCTCTACAACGACTAACTGGACCTGAGATTGTTCAGTTTCCAAGATCAGAGATAAACTTAAAAGTTTCAGCTTTTTTACGGCACCACTGATTAAAGAGTTTTGAACATCCACTAGATTGTGTGGAGGATTGCGTTGTATTATTGAAAGCCTCAGAAAAGCTGGCAAACTGAACTTGTTATATCAAGTATTTAAAAATAATTTAAAAACGGAAACAAAAGAAAACAATAGTTTTTTTTTTTTTAGCTTAAAGCCCCTGTACACACTTTTCATTTATTGTTGATTTTTGCGGCCCCTGTGGAGGAAAGCGGCGGAATGAAGACTGCATTTTCCACTGTCATGAAGATGTTTGTCTGGCCGGCGCGTGTAGATTTGTTTTGGGAACGTCGGAAGGAAGACGGGACTTGCTTTTTTTTCTTCTTTTTTTTTTAGCAGCGTAATGTATCTATTGGTATCGTTTCGTCAGTGGTCCGACCCGACCATGCCTTCCAGAGGTATAGAATTAGACTACTTAGAAACAGTGTATCTTCGCACTGATAGGCTCATTTGCTGTTGTAGGTAACAGAGACACATCAGCAGAAACCAGAGACTTTTGCGTATCCAGTTAAAAGCTCCGTACAGGGGCTTTAAGTATCTTTCCATCTATGTGTTTTATTATTATTATTTTTAATTGTGAGAAAAAGAAAAACTTACAAACGTTTTTACACCAGATCAGATTTTTCATGTAAATGATGACATAGCATGAGCTGCCTCTCCTGCACCTGAATTCAAATAACACAAACCAGTGACGTGGGAGACAGATATACCAGAGTTAGAGGTGCTTGTTAAATTTCATAGTCTTGTCACAACTTTGGAAACATTTCCTGAAACTTTTAGAGCTGGAAACCTAACGAGTCTCTGTGGGTTCTGTCCGACCAGGTCGTGATGCAGCTCGTCCGACTGCTCCCCGACGGACACAGGATGAAGAAGGAGGTGGACATGGCCCTGGACTCTGTCAGCGAGACCATGACCCCCATGCACTACCACATGAGGGAGATCATCATCTGCACGTACAGACAGGTACATGTACACCACATGTCTCGGCTGTATTCATTACCCAGCCTCTGTGATGCAGAGAAGACGTAGGGGAGATGGAGCTGTGGCTCAGCTGAAAGTCAGGGTCAGGACTGCAGGTAGAGAACAACAAACAAATAAAAAACTCAAAGTCCTTGGAGGTATTCTAAACTTAAATTTAGTGTTTATTGTAGATTAAAGACAAGCGATTGTGTTTTCAAGAGATAAACTCCAAAAGATTTTTTCCTCTCAGGAGGGTAAATCAGAAAAATAACAAATCCTATTTAATGATTAATCCTTTTTCTTTCTGCTGGGACACAAATAGCATGTTTTTTTTTTTACTTATTCAGGTGCAGTATCACCAGGTTCCTGTAGATGGCGTTAAGAACTTGTTCTAATGTAACAAACGGCTTTACTTCCCTTGACATGATTGAGAGGGATCCACAGCTGTGTAGGCAGGAGCTGCAGAGTGTGGAAAAACGATTGCGGTGCAACAAACGTTATCTCTAAACGTGAATGGGATTCCTTTGGGTTTAAATGGAAAATAGTCAAGGGGGAGAGGGGGGCAGGAAAAACATAATTACTTGTGGGATTTCATGGCTTAACCTCTTAAAGCCTTGATATTTTGTGCAGTTCATGGTCCAAGTAGTATTAAATAGCATCTCATATCAGTGTCAGCTACTTTGTTTGCTTCATGCGTTGAATATCTATCAAAGTCCTGTTAGGTTTTCTTCATTAAGGTGGAAATCCAGATAAGGAGAAACAAAGTAGAGGAGTATTTTTGATTTTTGCAACATGAATAGAGGATGAAAAGCAGCCACACCTCCGTCTGTGAAAGCTGTTCCTGCCACTTTGGACGTTGTGTTTCATTAACAAAGGAGAAAAGGGGAACAAAAGAAGTTTGTGGCATTTCAAAGACCTATGTGGACAAGGTCTCTCCTGATGCTTGTGGCCTCTGCAGGACCACGGCTCTGTTTTAGCCATTTGTAATGCAGACTGTAATCATTGTGCCTCTGTGCACCGTCAGCCGTTCTCAGCGTGCTGGAGGCACCCTGTCCTGTCTCCACCGTATCAATGGGCCTCATTGTCCCATGAACTCTGTCTTTCCCCCTATATTCTCCCTCCGTCTGTCACTTTCTGGTGCCCGGCTCAGGGGAAAGGCTTGCTGTCAGATCCCTTTCTAATCAATTAGGTCATTTTTATTACAATCATTTAAAGTTTAGAGACAAATATGTGTAAAATCTTATAAACATTCTATCTCAGAGTTAGAAAATTCCTATTTTTTGTTTTTGTGACCATAATTTATAATTCTTCTGAACCTTTTGGTGTGTTGAATACTTGATCTGGCCTATGGAGCGATGCTTTTTTGGATATGATTTGCATTCCTGCCATTAGTTTCACACTAATCTATTGATTAACATTAACATAACAGATGACAAGCCAGCACACCCAGATGTTAACAGTGCATTTAAGTATTTTCTTCTCTTAAAGAGGAACTAAGCAGGATTTCTCCCGTGGCTATGCTACATTTTTACCTTAATTAAAATGCTCCGGACTAATTGTGACATGGCTTGTGACTTGTTATGACTGAGAAAGGAGGCTGTCTGCCTTCCACCTGGCGTCTCATGGCTGAAAACCAACCTTGCAACATCAGTGTAGTACCTGGCCGCTGCTCCGGTGTCCCAGCTCTTGTCTCTGTGGCACCGGGACACAAATGCTCCGTAACCGGCAATCTTGTGTTCATTACTACAGGTTAAGATTGTTTTACCTGGTTAAATAAAGGATAAATAAAATAAATAACAGGTTAAGACTACACAAATTCACACGTCGTAACATCGTATATAACGTTATCCGCCGCTCTTTGTATTGATTTATCGTCGGCTTCGTTGTAAACAAATGCACATGGACAAGAGGAGCGTTACCGAAACAGCAGAAAAGCGACCAGACTTACATAGTTCCTCTTTAAATCGACTTTCAACAGCTGGTAATTAAGGAAGGAAGTGCACTAAACATGTTTGTCCAGGATGCTTACAGTGTATTTGGTGAGAAAATGCTGGATGTAAACAAAAACCTTTTGTCTGTTTATGAGAAAACTCTTGATCTGCAAACTTCTGTGAACATGGGGGCGGCATAGCAATAAAGGTGAAAAATAACACTATTACCCAAACTGTAAATATCTAGGACAAGTTTACGGCCTGTTTTTTCCTGCGCAAGTTAGTGTTTTCAATCACTCTGGACAACTACACTTGACCTACTAACCGTGTTTGTTCCTATCTTTCGTCATTGGCCTCGTCAGAGTTTTGTTTTTCAGTGATTTAGACTTGATTGATTTCTGGTTTAATAAGATTTTAACACAACCTGGGGATGGGGAGGCGTAGAAGACCAAGGAATAGGTAAGACTCTTAATAAATCAGGCTGATCTGTTGACCCCGCTGCACTGGACCTCAGGTTGGCACCGCGTGTTCCCCTTCCAGCTCGTCCCCTCCTGCTTGAACCAGCAGGCCAGGTGATAAACAGTGCCAGATGTTGCTAGAACCCGACAGGCAGCAGCGGACGAGAGAGAGAGAGAGGTGGGAGAGAAGAGTGGGGGGGCGGGGAAGAGGGGAAAAAATTCACCCCCACTCTCTCCCTCTCTCTCTCTCTCCTCCTAGCCCTCCCCCCTCCATCCGACCCTCCTCTCTTTTTGACAGTTGTTGGAAAATGTGTCTTTGATAGAGAAAAAAATATATTTACACTGGGACCCGAATCGTCCGCCAGCTCTCTAAAGGGGACTGGGAAGGGGTCGTTGGGTGTGGGCCGGCCGGGGAGGTGTGTGTGTGTGTGTGTGGGGGTCCTTCTTGAAGGGCCTGTAAATCCCTGCTACCAACCAGGCGTGACCTCACGTTGCAGATGCATCTTCCAACATCAGGGCCGATGCAGAGCAGAGCAGAGCAGAGCAGAGCTTACTTCCTCTCCACCTCCTCCTCCTCCTCCTGTCTCCTGTGCAGAGATCAGCTGCAGGGGCCTCTCTCTCTTTCCAACGTCAAGCCAGTTTGAGGTAGAAAACCACCTCAGGCAATGTGTGCACATCAGAGTGTAGTCCTTGTTTGTGTGGTTACAGGTGTCGTGTGTTAACTATGACAGCCTGGATTGGATGCACAGTAACAGGGGGAACCTTTTCTTAACAATTACTCAATTTCCATCTCTAGTCAAGTGATTGTCCCATAGACATCTCATTGTTTGTTTTGCTTTCACTTTTTTATCATCCACCACCACCAAGGTGCATTTTGTGTGAACTATCCTGTCCAAGAAGCTCACAGAGACATTTTCCACTACTGAAAACCTGATCATTGGATAACCCAAATCCTAATCTCTGTACCACAAAAAAAAAAAAAAACTGAATGATTTTCAACCCGGTGATGAGAAAACTGCAGCGAGTCAATGAGCAGGGAATCATGCTCTGTGTGTGTGTGTCCAAAAAAAGGAAAGAAAGGCCCTCATGGTTTGGACGGGGCAGTGGAAAAATATTTTTGGAAAGGGGAGAACGCTCCGAGCAGGTTTTCTTGAGGAAAGGTAGAGGACGTCTATTGGGAAGAAGAAGGGGTAGGAACTAGGGCTTAACACTCCAAGAGGTTGAGTGGACCGCTGCAATAATGACAATGCAATTATTTTATTCTACCCAGAATAAAAAGAACAAGGGATTAATAATAAAGACAATTACAGTAGATTGAGAGAATAAAGTGGAGAATAAGAGGCAGTCTTTGTACAGTATAAGCTTGACAGATCACATTGTCTCATATTTTAGAGCTTTGCACTTCAATCTGGGTTATCTCCTAATACTCCTGAGGCTCCAGGGACTTTGTGTTAAATTCTCTTCTCAATTAGCACAAGCACTTGACATAAGTGTGTGAATTACAAAGTGGAGTTGGCGAAAGCTATGAAGGAAAATACTGGCAGGAAAACGGAGCCCACCTGAACCAGAGAGAGGTTCCTCTTCTTCTCCCATAAAGTGCGAGCAAACTGCTGAAGAGAGGCTCTTATTTAGCTTTGAGCTCCAGCTCAGGGTGGGAGGGTGGTGGTGAGGAGTGGGAGAGCCAGAGGTTGTTGATTTTATTCATAATTTCCAGCCTCTCACATGCCAGTGCCAATAGCGGTATTTATTGCGGCTGTCTGCAAAATGACATTTTGACAGAAGTGCATCGGAGCAGGTGCAAGCAGCTGAGCTATTTGGACATGGGTAACACAGTGAGACCATAGAGTTATGATACAGTCGTATGAATGTGTGTTTATTTGTATGTGTGTGTGTGTGTGTGTGGCAGTGGTAAATAAAGCATCTCTGGGGAATTCAGTGAACCGGCGTGGAGGGGGGTTACACACAGCTGCTACAAGTCTGTTGCTATTCAGGAGCTCATTTGTTATTAGGGAGTTTCCACAGTAGTAAATGACTTCAAATGGAACTCTAATACACGTACTGTAATGAGTGTTAAAACTGATGTCAAATGTGATATTACAGGACTGCTGCTGCATTCATTGATGCAGCTAGACCTCATATATTTGTCATTTAATGATTTATGTGTTGTGTTTGGAGTCTGTAGAAGGGAATTGTAGTTGTACAGGTGCAGCAGACACCACAGAGAGCAGGAGGAGGAAAAACTGCCTGTGAAAAGATCATTGTGACTCCCTGATGGCACAAAGTTGACTCAATGAATTTTTAATGATCTCCTCCCAGGTTTCCTGCTCCATATCAGTGGTCATTGTTAAATAATGACTTAGGGGTATTTTTAGCCATAAATACATCGGAGACCTTAGCAGTTTTTTTTTTTTTTTCATTTTCAAACCACGTCCTGTGTTTTCACTAATTAGTCCGTCTTCAACCAAAGACGATGACATAATCGGCGAAATCACCCACTGCACTGAGTTGCTCAGCGAGTTTCACAGCGAATGATTCAAGATCCCTGACTTATAATGACTGCTAGACGACTTATTATTCTTACTTTTTGCCTCCTCCGTGGCCTTATTCCAAGTTTAATTGCTTTGTCACTTGGTACTGTACAGCACTTCAACTTTTTCCTGTAATGTTGCCTTGCCTCACACCGAGAACCAGCATGTTCTCCGCTGGCTGATCTCAAGTGATTGAAAATGTTTCCCACACTATACTTACACCCCATAATCTGAACTTGTGTTGTGAACATGTACTTTGTGACCTGAAACAACCATAAACCATAAGGAAAGCATAACATAGGCTAGTATAGCATATGCACACTCAGCTACTAGTTAAATACACCACTTAAACTTGTGCAGTGCAGCCTCTACCTTAATTGTAATGCACCATATGGGATGTAAACAATAGCATCTGATTTTAAAATGTTTGACTTAATTTTGGTAATTATCTGCACTGAATGACTTTCCGTTGCCATTTCACTCACATTCACAGTACACACTGGTCCTGATTTGTCTCTTGTTTGTTAAACCTGTTTATTGGCTGCCCTTTCACCGTGGGCAGGTATAGGCTACATGTGGTGTTGTTGGATCTCCTTGGATCAGCTGCCCATGATATTCATATGAACCAGAACCGTTTTCTGTTCTTATGTCACATGTCCATCTCTCAAAAAACAATGATGAATGCAATTTAGCTGCTGGGAGTCTTCTGATTACATCTAATTCATCTAGCCTATCGTTTAATTAAAAAAATGGACCACTGCCGTTTTAATAAGCATGAGATCATCAGCAGCCTTGTTAGTGACAAATTGGACTCTTAATTAGAAAATTGGACAATTTTTCGAACTAAGTATCCCTCTCAGAATTGAAAAGGAATAAAGAAAAAAAAAGCTTTGTTATTCAGTTCAATTTGCTAAGTAGTTTTTCAGCTAAATCAAAGATGGAGATTGCAGATTTAGTTTGCTGACTTACCTGTGCTTATTGTTTTGCCCTAATTAACACCCGAAGCTGCTGTAATAGAGTCTTATTGAACAATGACAATAACTAGAACCCAAAAATGATTTTCACGCTAAATATTTTTAAGGAATTTTTTGCTATTTCTCTGTAGCCGATGTTAGCATCGACAGCTGTTCCCTCACCAGGCTAGAAGAAACTTTGCAGGTTCAGCATTAGACGTGGTTCCTTCACTCATCAAAGACTGTTTTCAGCGTTTGAAAACAACCGCAATGTTAAGTCTTCCCTCCAACGTGTCCTTAGCATGCTAACTAGCTAGCCCTGTCTGATAGCAACTCACTGTAGCCTCCAATCTGTGCCAGTGCTGCTTCAAGGGTGTATTATAACTTTTTTTATGAACTGACAATATAGAAATCTTAAGTTAGCATTATGCACCATAAACTGGTCACACTATATCATAACAAAATTCACTTGAATGTGAACGCAGAATGGCACATTCACAGCATTAGTCTTGGCAAGTGTTGTGATCATTGTTAGTGAGGTATTTCCTAATTTGAATATTTAGAATATTATGGCTTTGCACAATTGTGTTTAGAATACATTTGACCTCTAACAGACTAATCTCTGTGGGCCACAGCATAATGTTGTGTGTTTATTTCACAAGCTCTCACGCTCTGCCTCACTCGCTGCATACTGACCGCTTTAGAAATCGATACGATCGCCACCTCGTCTGTCCTCTTTTACCCTGAATAACTGCACTGCCCTGGCCTGCCCTTTGCCCTGACCTCCCTCACGTCCCCTGCCTCCCTCTTAACCACTGGCCCCCACGAACAGCGCTTCAGACCTGGCTGAGTCTGAGGGTTGCCATTTCCTGCCCCCACACACTAAACCTGTCATTGCCCGAGGCCCACAGACCAGGAATAACTACCCCTAAAACCGTGCACGAGTGTTTAAGCATACCCCCAGTGGCTTTGGTCATACTATCTGTCGGTTGCTGCTAAGCCTCAAATCATTTCACCAGGGAAAGGTCCACCTTTTTTGTCTCAAGCTTTCACACTAGCTAGCTTCTGGCACAGAACAAATACCTACGGGAATCCAATCCCAGTGGGGAAGTGACTTAAATGCCAGCCATGTGGGATATGCAGAAGTCGTGACTGGGCTGAGTTGCTCCAGGAATTGCACTTTCAGTAATGCTCCAGAGGGGAAGCCGTGTTTCATACGTGAGGACAGTTGAGCAACAGATGAATCCCGTGTTAACGACACCATAACTACTCTCAAAGTTCCAACAGCTCACACAGTCAGCAAAGAGCGTTCAGGCCTGCCTTGTCAAATGGGATTTTTTTTCTATCCTACAGGAACAGCTCACAATGAGGCTTCTTTCTTCATTCTTGTATTGCAATAATTGTAATGAGACAAGATTTTGCATGAGTTGGCATTGGAATTCTGATAAGAAGCATCCCAGAAGTTATTCATGAATATTAAGTAGAGTTCATGGCCTGACACATTGCATAGATTGACAAAGGCAGCTGCTACGATTTTGAAATCCATGTGTTGCTCTTTCTATTACCCACCGGTAAGTATTCAGAGGTCAGACTAAAGATAGAGAAAAGTCTATATCTAGGCTAACCCTGGAGAAAAAGAATTGTGTGATGTTGAAAAATAGAGACAACTTTTATTATAGGATCTGTTTGACTAAAAGAGCAAAAAAAATATATATTAAAGTCATGTCTCAGGGTGGTGCCAGAGCAGCCTGGTTCCAAACCTTCATTTCACTGCCCACATCTCTATGATTCAAGTACATCTGGGGGTGTTGTCGTCACTGCCAGCTGTCTCCTTGGTTGGAAAAAAACAGTCAAGCCAATCAAAACCTTAGGCAGGATTAAGAATGGCAACATCATCTTCTATGCCAGAGCGAGAAAAGGGTAACAGAAGGTAACAGAACAGAAAAATTGGCTCAAAAATAGCAACAAGTGCGGATGAGATGCTGTCAAAAGCCGAAGCACAGAACAAAAAATTCATTATTGTGGTATATTTATTCAGTTGACTGGAGAAACCTAAAATGACCTAAAAAAAAAAAAAACTCTCGAGAACTGTTACTGCAGTTTCTGTTGAGTGAAACTGTCAAAAAGGATCAATATCACCAGCGTTACTGATTGGGAGCTCAAACACAACATGAATTATATAAACACAAAAGGCTATTTTGTTGCTTAGATTTACTATTATGAATATTTATATTGTCAGGAACTCCCTTTTACTTCGAGTGACTTTCAGTTTATTGTTTTTTTTTTGTTTATTTGAATAGACTATTGTTAGCAAATGACTTCTACATCCCCACCAATACACCAGTTATGTGTTTTGCGCTCATTTCACAGCCCCAAGATTAGATATAATATGTAGCGTATTAACTTGTTAGCATGTCAGTGTTTGTTAATTCATCATATTTTTTAGGATTCATGGTGTTAACGTGCTAATATTTAGCTTGTAATATATATATATATATTTTAGCATAGGCCTATAGTGTTTTTTTTGTTTGTTTTTAGCAAATTAACATGTCAACGTTTTACATGAATTTTTTTTTTACATGTATTTATTTTAGCATTCTTACAAATACCGTTAAAGCAGAAGTGAGTGATCCGGTCGTTTTCGCTAATGCTGCGTTCCAGGCAGGCTTTTGAAATCGTAAATTACAGCTTCAAGTCACAACTTACGACTTTGTAGCGTTCCAGGCAACCCACTCGTGTTTTTCCGACCTGTTTTACCTGTGAAAGTCACTATAACGGCCACTCGTAACTTCCGACCCGTGAACTCCTACCAGATCAAACTGATACAACTTCACAGGACGGAAAAACACGAGTCTACGAGTTTCCTTGAACGCACCATAACAGTCCTCGTCCCTACGTCGCCACATTCACGGCGTCCCTTGGCTGCACACACAGCCCTGCATGCCGTTCTCTCTCCTCATTGGATAAAAACTGTAGGATACGATAAATGTTTTCTCCTCGGCTCAGAGCAGAGCAGAGTGACTAACAGACCCGTGTTTCGGTCCAAACACTCTATGTAAGTGATTGCTGTCGGAAGATATAACTATTTAAGACTTATATTAACACAAATATATCACTCACTTCTGCTTTAACATACCAACATTTAGTGAGTAATGTTTAGTTTGTTACCATGTCAACACTGAGCATGGTAACCTGTTAATGTAGCATGTTTAAATTTCATATTAGCATTAATTACCCAGTCCAGCTGTTCCATGTGGAAACTTTGACCTGTTCATGATGCTATTTGTGGTTGCAGCATTGAGTTCTTTAGATCTCATCCACTGGGACTGTCTGCACCAAATTTCATGGCAATACATCCATAGTTATGTGAGAAATTTCCCTTTGGACCAAAGCATTTGACCTCGCTGTAGTGCGGCTAACAGACAGCATGGTCTACTCATCACATCAATAAAGAAAGTGGCTCCCTCATGAGACAAAAGACAACCATCAATAAATTTGATTTCTATTCACCACAAATAAAATGGAATTGGTAGCCAAGAGTACAAATTTGATTAGAGGAAAGCAGCAGTGTGTTTTGAATTATTGACTGTCCAATTATGAGTAGATCCCAGACCAGTACCATTTTAAGACCCCAGTGTTGGGTTTTTATGCACAAGATATTTTGATAGCTCAGTACATGATTGATTCTCAGCGGGAGCCTCAATGTGCTCTTTTGCCAGGCATGTGCACGTACAGAATGTACCATAATGCGTGTGGTTAATGTGGGCAGATATTCCAGTCTCTGTGTAGGCTAAGTTGATGAGCCCTGTCTCCTCCTGTGGCTTTTGTAATCTCTGCTCAGCAGACACGTGATGTGTTTTTGCTTGTCTTTTTTGTCTGAGAAATTGGCCTTTTCTAGTTAAACGGATGTTGACCATTGACTTCCCAAAGTTTTTGATTATTTTGAGGCTCATTTTTGTGTTAGACCATATTATTTTGGAGACTGGAGCTGTTAGATATTCAAGGAAGGTTTAGTCTGTATTCTGATAGAGATCATAATCCGCAAGACTTTGCTTGTGATGTCATTTGATGATGACATTTTCACATTCATTTTCAAGCCCTTGGCTAGATGGACTGATTGGTCGATGGCAGATCTGCATTTACAGTGTATGTGGATTGACACCGCTTGCCCCTAAAATCCACCTCAACCTCAGCTTCATGATTTAATCAGTGTAGTGTGGCTGAGAGACTGGAAAAAGACAGACAGAGGATTGGAATCTGTAGAAACCATTAACATAAAGGCATCTCCGTCCCCTTCTCCCACTGGCTGCTACATGGCTTCCCTGCTCCTTTGAAAAAGGAGTTTTGGGCACTATCTTGATCCATAAAGATCAGTTCTGCAGCTTGAAGCCAGATGATATATAACTTTGATTGCTTTGCTACTGGCCAACCTGGCAGGCGGCAGACAGGGTGGGTGGATGGTTGGGCTTTCAGAAAAATGGCTCCAACGTAGAAAAACATACATATGCTGGTTACTTCCATGCAATCCAGAGGAATATCTAAAAAACATGTTCATGTACTTTATCACCCCAACACATTCCACCATCTGCGGTATGAACACATACAGAAGCCAAAGATTTTAATACCACTAATATTAGTATGTAGAACAACAATAACCAACTCATGTTTCTAATCAGAGTCAGACAGCTTCATAGGGACAGATGCAAAGCTTGAAATAGGACATTCTGTTTTATAGAAATGGACCAAATAAGAAGAAACAGTGATGCGTGACTGAAACACAGACCAATAAAACTAAATGTTAGATTCCAAGCCATTTTAAAGTTGTAAAACTTGTAAAACATTCACACACAGAGAAAGTTAAATGCAACAGAATATTTGTTTTTTTTTTGTATTGTATCTCATGCTGTGCATGCGGTTATTCATAATAACAGTTTTCAGAAAATGTATTTCCTCAAAAAGCAACCGGGGCTCTATTTACCTCAACTGAAACAGACTGTGGAACAAAATATGATCACTCAACTATCATCAGTCAGTCAGACAGTCATGAATATTTGCATTAGCTAGCCCCACTGTTGCGGTCCAGCCAGAACAATTTTTAAATGGAAATTTAACCAACAGCTAAAATTCAGTAAACACTGGGAGGCAAGTCCATTATTTACAAGCTGAGAATAAACAATGTTTTCCCTCAGCACGTAACAGGACCCAAATTATTTGAGGAGATGGTTCCTAATGTAGAGTGAAATTGGAAGTGTGCATGCTGCCTCATATTATATAATTTATCCCCTTCATGACAAAACACTGTGTATATTTTTTTTATATACAACTGATTTGGAAATGAGCACAAGAGACAAAGTGTCTTTCGATCTGAATATTATTAAGGGTCCAAATGAATAATTCCTGTAAACAAGTTACTGGAGATTATCCTTGATAGTGAGATGGTTGTGTAATTTTTGAGTCATGTTCGGATTTAAATTCCACAACCCAAATATGGCAATGTTAGCTTCTTAGCATTAAAAAGGGAAATCTGCAAGGGAATATCAATAATGTAGCATGCTAAGTGTAACAGATTTAGGCTAAAATCCTACAGCTGCTAAAGATTAAACTTGCTTGCTAATTGTAGTGTCTTTTTTGTCTTGTTTTAGCATGCTAACATAGACAGGCAGCTCAGTCTGATTTGATTTATAGATCATTAACTTAATGAAATGTATTTTATGTGTTTATAGGAAGAGGAACAGTGAAGTTCATCTTTAAGCAGTCCTTATTACTGTTGGCTACACTGACCCATTGTCATTGAAGTTACAGACTCTTGAAACGTTGCATCTGTTAACTTCGCCGACAAACGTCACACTGGATGGAAAAGTAAAAATAGCTCCAGAAATTGCAGTTGGGCCCTGGTTTGGGTCTACTTAATGAACCTACCTGAAAATCAGCATGTATACTTGACTTTGAGTCGTCTGTACATTGAGTCAAGGAGCCATGTGTAGGCTGCCTGTCCACTCCAGACAGGTTGGGGTTTGGTTTAGGATTTGGGTGGGAGGTGTTCTTGTAGAATCTGATGAATGGCTGCTTGTGCAGACCTGGGTGGGAAGGGCCAATATGGATTGGCCTTTTTACCTCGACAACCCCATCAGCTGGTAATTGGCACCATATGTCAAGCACACAGTCCTCTCCATAATGTGCACTTCTCACATTCTGTCCTCCTCACTCACATGAGCCCACAGAAAGGTTGACCCTCAGCACTTGTCTGGCACCATTCAGGGATTAAACTGCGATGCTCCCTCCAGAAGCTCTGCATTACTTTTCATCCTTATTTAACTCAATTTGAAAAGTATCAGTACTGACGTGCTAAGATTGAGTTTTATTCAATATCTTCTTGAAGCAAACACAGCTCTGACATTTTATATTAGAAAATGAAGAGTTGAAAAAACAAGAATTGGCTGTTATATCACATCACATCAATCTGTTTTCTCAAGGTGACAGTACTCTGTACTTGTCAGTCTCAGCTTTGTGCTAAGATGCTGCAAAACAAAGCGCACCATTTTCATGCCTGTTGGTGTCTTCACTTTCTTTTGTACTAATTCCCAGCCAATCAGAGCGCTCTCTCTTAGCGGCTGCTGATGCAACAAGCTCAGCTGGCTGCATGGGTGGCACTAAGAGCAGATTAGTGCCAACGGTACCAGACACACTGCAAAAACTACAGCCAATGGATCGTCCAAGCAGCAGGGATACAGAGGCTGGCGGCTGAGTGGGGCTGGTGTGTGTTCAAAACACCCACTGCACGGCATTAACACATGATTTATATGCTCCAGACCAATTTAAAGATGTGAAGAAAAAGAGCTGGCACGCCCAATAATGACTTTCTGGATCTTCTGTCTGTTGACGTACGAATCCTTTTCAAACGCTCTGATGGTTTTGTGTCTGCCTCTTCAGTGTTAGAGATGAGAGGCAATATGACAAACTGTCCTGTGAGATGTCAGTATGCATTGTCAGCGCACACATGGAAAATGGCTTCTGAGCAATTCACTGCCGGAGACGGACAGATTGCTGGTGCCTTCGAACAACCCGTTGAGCAAAATGGCAGTGATTTGATAAATCAATAGCGCAAGCCAACAGCAACTGACTGACAAGCTGTCAGTCTGTGTATGACAGAGGAGCGCGCGCTGACAGCATTGCTGCGATTTTAGACTGTAAATAAGCCAGATTGTGTGAATGCTGGGCAGCACAGAGACAAAGTTGTTGATACTCTTGCGTAACAGCAGAAAGGTTGTAGTTTTGATCCCCTGGGGCTTTTCTTTGTGGAGCTTGCATGCTCTCCCTATGCCTGGATGGGATATTTATTTATTTATTATATAGGTTTTTAGTTCCTAATATTGGTTCTTAGGTTATTTATTGTCTTCTTTTAACTTTTTATCTCACTGGTCCTGTGAAACACTTTTCATTATCTGTGTTTTTAGCATGTAAAATGACAGATAAAGAATCAGAATCTGAACATGCACACTAGTTGTATAGACGATGAACAGATGGACGGATGAATGTCGAGCACATACACGATTCTTGTCTCCTTTCTCTGTGTGCAGTTATTAAAACGCAAGGCAAGATTTTCAATTGACCTTTTTTACCCTTTAACATCAAGGCCCTGCGACTGGGCCACATGTGGGACCTTTGTATACCGAGCCTTATGACACACAGCGTCCGTGTTTACACAAGACATGGGCACAGGTCAAGTAGTGTGTCTCATAAGTGGGTGGTGTTTATCTTTAATACACCTACACCTGCAGGCTGCAGGCTGTGACGCTTGTCCGGGGATTATTGTGAAGTTTTTGTCTGAACCTGGTCTGACGTGTTTGGATTAAAAGACAGAGACTGAAACAGTTGCCTGGGGTGGTATTAAATCACTCCCAAACAAGAATTGTGTGCATTTGTTTGGTTTCTGCAAAGTATATATAGTATTTTCTCAGATTGTGCAAATAAAAATCAATTTTACTTTCATGAAGAGAGAGATTGTCACAGAGAACTGAAGTTTGAATTGCCTGCAGCACTTGTACTTTGAAAAGAATAAAGAAGGAGGAAGGATAAAGATCAAATCCATATCAGTGTGACTTACAAACAAAGGTGCATTGCAAAGAAATAGATTATTTTCATAATAACCTGAATACTAAAGTTCAAAACTTTTCTTTGTACGGCTGTAGGTACTGCCATAGACTCCCATGAGGAGAAGGAGAAGAGGAAGACTCCCTTTGAGACCCTATTATCTGTTATTGTGTGTTGTTGTGTCTGTCTACTGCGTTTTTTCAAGTGACAGAAAACCAGAGCTAATTAGCATCTTCACTCAGGTTGTTTACATCAATGCCAGATCTGATGATTGCATGTGACTAGTCTACAGTCATTTAAAGGAGTGAATGCTGATTTTTCTCCTTTCTTATTGCTGATAAAAGCCTGATGTTTGCGAGTTGTTGGGTTTTTTTGTTGTTTTTTTGACCAATAAGAAAAGTAAAAGAGGCTTTAAAAAGCTGTTTAGCATTAGCGTATCTCCCAATGGTCATTTGTCCCATTCACACGTCAATTTCATGCTCCAGCAAATATTTCATCTGTTCGACATTGGCTGATGGCTTAAGAAAAGCTGTTTTAGAACTTCATTTATTTGTGAATTTTGTGTGGTCCGTCTGTGCGTAGCCTTCATCTGCGGTTGGCAATGCTTTTGATGTAGTGATGAGTAATTCCCTTCGTCTTTATGTGTGCTCTGCCTTCACAGGAACCACTAAAATGTTCCTTTTCCATCTGAAGTGCTTGCATTGAGGAGAGATAGATAAGGTTTTTCCAGTCCCTGCTCTCATGAGTGTCTGTGCAGCGATAACGCGCCCTGCCTCCACTTTTTCTTAACCACCGCTCTCTCTTTCACATTGTCCTTGCTTAGAGGAATATACTAAGCCGGCCAGCATTCCCGGACTCTCTCAGCAGTGGTATGTGGTCTGTATTTGGCCGGTCTTCCCACCTCAGAGCAAAGTTGAGCACATTCATTATCACACCTCAGGGGCTGGCTGAATAATGGCCTTCACCTTTGATGACAAGCGAGGACTGATGAGTCACCTCCTTTGTTCTGAAAGGCCATGCAAGATGAGAGGATGCTCCAGTTTTCCAGTTCTTGTAAGAACTTTTGTTTCTTCAACCTTCTAGAAACTTTATCTTTAAAAATTAATGAATCCACCAGTAGAAAAAAAAGAACATAAATCTTATAATAATCATAATAGAACAAGTATGAGATTTCTTTTTTGAAACATGGACTAGATTTGTGGATATTATTATCGGCACAATAGCTACAGGGCTGGGCCAGAATTTAAGAAAATGTAATCCACTTAAATCCAAATCTTTCAAGGCTGTCTCCTTTACATGGAGTGGAAGAAATTTACTTGGTTTCTTCACCACATCTTCCCCAACATTGTTTTCTGAAGGAATTTCTGAGAGTGCACGAGAGGCCGCTCAACTGCACATGAAGCACGGTCGATGTAGACAGACAGATGGTAACCGCAGAATTAGGGTTCGGCAGATTGTGGAGGTGTGAATTATGTAATCTTTGTAAACTGAGCCTGTGTGTGTGTGTGTGTGGGGGGGGGGGGGGGGGGGGGGGGGGGGGGGGGGTGGTTATGTGTGTGTGTGTGTGTGTGTGTGTATATATATATATATATGTGTGAGCTCTGCGTTTGGCTTTTGCACAGATAGCTGCCAGGCTTTGGCACCGTAGGTTTTCAGGCTATGAGATGAAATGCTGAAAGCCTCCTGGGGGTGCAGGGCAGAGAGGGAGATCGGGTTCGCCCACCGTCTCCCTGCCCTTCCCACCCCGCGGTCTGTGTTAACTGAGGGAGATTATGAAACGCTAGGTGTGTGTGTATGCTTTCTTCCTTCCTCTCCGCTCTGGGAGAGTTGATGGACAACAGACAGCACGTCCATTGTTTAGCTAGGTGTAGTTTCTCCTCCGCTCTGCTGCAGATGCTTGGAAAATTGGGATCCAACTACGGCTGTTTGGGAATGGACAGGAAACCCCTCTCGCCCCCCCCCCCCCACCCCTCCCTCTCTGTTGCGTCATTCAGCCCTGGAATGATCGTATTATGGTGTGTTGTGCACATTTCAAATTACCTTGAGTGCTAGCCCACCTACCTTGTAAACTTTATTTTTGTGCAAACCCCGAGGCTCTCACAGACTTCCCTGATATTTGACTGACGGTGAGTGGATCACCTTTAAATCAGTTTTATTCTCTAAAACTAAAACGGAGACAATTTGTTGAATTCTCACTTCAGCACAATCAACAATCTCCTGGGAAAGTGTCTGAAATCTGCTGACAGTCCACTTAGCGGTTCTTCACCTCGTCTCCACTTGTTACTTTCTCTTAACCCCAGTTGACATGTTATCCAATCCACACTCCGCCACACAGACACACAGCTGGATGGCAGACCTTGTCGCTTGATGCCTGGAAGTGCTCAAGGCTCCAAGCAATCAAAAAAAATAAAAAAGGAGAAAAAAAGAAGGGGAAAAAAAGGAAAAAACATCTTGACACTGACTTGCCACATTGATGAAAGCCTGTCTGCATTTACCTCAGTGCTGCTCAAAGCCTATAATTGAAGAGAAACTCAATGGCATACCTCTTGATGAGAAGTGGGATGTAATAGTGCTATTACAGAACTGAATCATTGCTAAGTTCCACTCTTTTTGCAAAGTTACATGACTGAAATTTTGATTTATGCACCATAATTTGATGTAGGCTGAAATAAACGTTTTTAGCAATCTTGTATCCAATGTTGACTTGTAATGGATTTTCCTCTCCCTCCTGTAGAAGTGAATTAGTAATGTTGAAGGTACGTGCTGTTATCATGTCTTTGAATAACGATAAAGGGAATTATAGCATCGTTCTAGAGATCCTGACCAGTGGGATTTACCATTGAACATCTTGCCAGCAAAGAAGAGAGGGGAGAGTTAATATGGATGTTAATGTTTGTGTATTTGTGTATTTAGTCAAACATGTTATCTGTGGTAAAAAAAATTGTCTTCCTACTTTTTTTTTGTCTTCCAAATGTTTGCTTATAAGTCTTTCATTTGAAATTCCAAAATGGCTGCTGCGAGGGAAGAGCATCACTGCCAACTCATCTGCAGGCTACAGATGTTCAATTCAATTCCAGTAGTGCATAAATTAAGTTAGCGGAGCATTGTGTTTTGACAGCACGGTCCTCTTTTGAAATAAATGATGTGAAACTTGCAAAGATAAATTTGAAATGTTTCTCCCCTGGGTAGTTCTAGTCCCTCAGCTTGGCTGCTTTCAGCATAAGAGCAATAGAAAACTTTTTAAAATGAACAACCATTGAGGTTTAATCTAAATTACTGTAGCTGTACCTTTTAATTACTCCTCTCTATCATGTGGTTTGAGAAAGAGACAGAGTGAGAATGGGTAATGCTTATAAAGATGCTGTTTGTTGTGGTGGGCTCTGTGGGGTACTGTGTGTGCTGTAACAGTCAGACCAGTCAGGGCTTTTAACATGCACACGATATGTGTTACTATCATGCATGGTGGAGCTGATGCCATAAGGGAGACTAGGGAGTTAAACAGCGTGATGTTGGCACTTAAAGCATAAATAATGTCCACGGAAGTGGACGGGCAATAGGAGGAAACAGAGTGTAGGAATGAGGATGTTATATAAGCTGAACACACCTCTGATTTCTGTGGCCACTGAGTTCACCATGTGTGTCCTCAGCTGTTGAATTTCACTGTACGATTAATACAGATGTGGAGTCGAGTCATTGTGTGACACAACATAATCATTTGTGGAGGTCGTGGGTGTGTTTTTATTTAAGATTCAGTGAATCTTTTGAATATATTCAGTGATCAGTGTCTTTTTATAGTGGACAAGTTTGTACTTGTTCAGGATCAACAGTTATTGAAGTGATTTGTTTTTGGTCTGGACTTGATTATTGACACATCCTTCACTTGTTTATTTAAAGAGACTACGAGGAGTTTTGGAAAACAAAGTGTTTTCACACTACATTTCCCATGAGGCTCCGCGCGCACGGTGAAATTCTTGGCCTGGCGCAAGTCGGAGGAAAGTGAAAACATTTGCCAAGAATGTTTTCATTAATCAAGAATGAAAGTCGGAGGTTCGAAGACGATCAGATATCGTCGTACCTCCGACCATAAACGGCGATTCGCGGCGTTATTCCCATGACCCGCCGGGCAGCGTCGGCGAAACCGAAAGTAGGAAATGCTGGGCGAGCCGACCACTAATAATAATAACAAAATAACTATAAAGACAAAGCGATATATTTATCGAAAATTGACCCATTAACAAGTGTCGGTAACGTAGATTCATCAACATTAATATGAGACTCTTTTATAAAAGCAAACTCCTCGGGTCTCTTTAAATGCTGGTATAATTTGCTTAACATTTACTTTTATTTGAGTTTGATTTAAATAGAATTAGATTACATTGTGATGACTGCCTCCTCGGTGAAACCAATTACTCTCTGAATACTCAATTATCAAAAAAAGGCCAGCTTTATGCAAACACAGCCTACGTTCAGGAGGATATTAGAAAAGCTGAAACTGCTACAGCACACAGGAGACGGCCCATATGACTGCGCCGTTGTTGATACTGCACACAGTCCAAATGTTAAAAAATGTAACAAGTCTGCCGCTGCCAGCAGTTGTTGCCGTATGGGGGAAAAATGTGTTGTGCCCACTTAAGATGCCAATCGAGCCTTTGTTTATCTGTTTTCTCAGATTAAAAGCGGTAAGACGGAGAAGGAGTGTCAGCAGCTGCTGCTGAGGAGCCTGCAGTGTCTGGAACGCTACATTTACCTCATCCTCTTCAACACATACCTGCACCTAGAGAAGAAAGACTCCTGGCAGCGCTCCTTCACTCTCTGGATGGAACAGGTACGAGATCTTTGCTCCACCTCTGCTCACGGCTTCTACTATATACTTTTTTTTAAATGTATGATTTCTAACCTGACATTTCTGGTACATTTTATGCAAATAAAGACAGTCAGTCATCGGGGAAAATGTATAGTATGATGAAATTCCCGGCCACAGAGCCATATTTAAATGGATCTGCACTGTAGATGTGTAAGATTTGCAGGATATTGCAGTTCCATTAAAATTGTAGCAGGTATTATTACCCACAATGCTGTGTGTCAATGGCTCGGTGATAAACAGAAACAGGATGCGAGGGACATGTTTTTTTTCCCTTCCCCCCCTCTTTTTTTTCATACTCCAGTTGTGCACATTGTGAGTCGGTTACCAGAGTTTCATTAGGATTTTCCTCCAGGAATTTACAAGCTGGTTCTGGTTCTATTGTGGCCTGGTTCTTCACACACTGAACTTCATAATGTCTCGGCTCTGTGTTTTTGTTGGTACATTAATCGTTTGGCCACCTGTGCCCCTACAGTAAAGTCGAGAATTTATGTGCATTCCAAACAAATGAGTAGTCTGTAAGCAGTACCCACACACATGCGCACGCACGCGCGCACACACACACACACACACACACTGCAATTAAATTGTATGTTGCATTATGCTAAACTCGGATAGTGGTAAAAAATAATCAGTTTGGCTGTTTGACAAAACTCATTTTGGGGCACATCGAATCCACATCATTTGGTTTACTGGATATTTATAAACATTTGGTGTTAATTAAAAAGTGTTAGCTGTCTTCTTGCTATGTTGAAGTTTGCACAGAGCCTCAGGAAGCCTCTGAAATCATTATTTTTTTATGTTCATAAAACTTTAGCAGCAGTGGCAGAGGCGTTGTGTTTCCAGCTTCCAGTCTCCATCCGTCCTGTTCCCGTGGTATCGGGAAGGTCGTGAGGAAAATGTGTCGAAGTTGCCACTCGGATTGAAAGATGAACTGATTAGAATCTAGTGGTCAAAGGTCAAAGGTCACTATGACCTCACGAGACACATTTCTGCCTTAAGTCAAGTGTGTCTAATAATAGGATGAAATGATGTGAGTTGACTTCACTGTGACCGTGAGGACATTGCAACCATATTTCATTTGGATACTGAGGTGGTGACACTAATCTTGGGTGCCCACCTTCAACCTGTGGTGTGTATATGTCATATTCATCAGACTGAGGGATGAGCTTTTTTTTGTTTGTAGTCTTTAAAGGGATAGTTCAACATTTTGGCAAATTGTCCCATTGCCATAACCCCTATAGTCATTGCAGTGGGTTCATTACCTTTATTTGTTGGTGCAAGCTATTTTTAGAACGGCGGAGCAGAGCCGCGAGCTGCTCAGAGCTACACTACGGAGGCTAGTGGGATTTTTTGGTTTCCCTCATCAAACTCATCAAATACACAATTTAACAACTCCAAAACGCTCTTGTGGACAAGTTGTGACCTGCACATTCACCAGGCTATGAGATAATAACAGAACGTTACGAGACGGAGTTGTTTTTGAGGCAAATACAGAGACTGATTGCCGAAAAACTACCCCTGACAGGAATGCGCATCAGCTGTTTTGCATGAATTTACCTTGAAAACAAATCTCTCGAAATCCCATGACCCTCCGTAGCGTAGCTCTGAGCAGCTCGCGGCTCAGCTCGGGTCGACCATTCTAAAAATAGCTTACACTAACATTATAGGGATTATGGCAATGGGCCAATTTGCCAAAATGTTGAACTATCCCTTTAAGTTAGTATCTAAAACCTCTAAACACTTGGTTGTGATTTGGACTTGGGCCTGCAGCTCCTCAGCCATTTTGTATTCTTTATCTGCGAGCAGACGCCGCTCAGAAACACGGCCAAGAGGCTGGAATTTTTGGAAGTCACTGAACGAACGTCTCCTCCTTCTTTTTTGTCTTTATTGAGGTGGAATGAACTCAAAGAAAAAAAACGTGGAATTCCAAAATAGACTGGAACAATGGCTGTGAAAACAATTGTCACAGAAATATGCGCGGTCAATCGGTGCATATTCTTCCTGTTATGAATAGCAAATATATGTGGTGCATCAGAGTGACTCTAATGGCCCAGTTATGCCATGAGAAAATACAGACACATGCACACAGAGGGCGGGAGCACTTAGCTGTCAACCAGGCAGCAGAAAACACTCGTCACCATAACATAAGGCCAAAAAAATCGTATGTTCTGGAAATGTTTGTGTTTTATCGTCCAGGTAGCACTTTTGTCACCTCTTCTTTGCTCTTCCATTGCACTAAAACTAAACAAATCTTAATACAGAAGTCTGTCTTGGTTCTACAACTTCAAATCTGCACAAAAACAAATACTGACGTGTCATACCGCTATTTATATTCCTAATATTCTAAAAGTTTCTTTGCTGAATATGGGAGATTAATTAATGAAAGTCTATTTCTGTTTCACATTATCTTGGCATTCTAGACCTGATTCCTGCCATTGAATTGACGACTGTAACTCAAGGCTCAAAATCAATCAACCTTTTATTCACTATTCAACCCCAATATGTGTGTTGCTATTGTACCTATCTATAATTGAAAGCACACACTCATCCTGCAAAGGAAATGACCTGAATGCCATTGATTTGTTCATGCCGGGGCACACAAAGCCATTGAGTTATTGAATGAATCCCTTTCACAGCAATAAACTCACTCCCTTTCAAATGCATTGATGGATTGAATCACTGAGTCACCGTATCCCAGGGTATTTGCTCGGAAATGACTGAGAGCTCAAATAAACTTCAATTCAGGAAGTGGTTCAGTTCAGGTCGTTCACCCAAAAGATCAGTTCTCATCGAGGACACATGACTAATTTTAGATGATATAGAGAATCTGTTGCTCTAGTATTTTCACCAGCCTGTCGCTAACTGTCTGTTTGGTTTTGAGCAGGTGGTGTACAGTGGGTTTTTTACAGCTGCCTGCTGCAGCTGCAAACGATGCCACGAGAGCAGAGAGGTTGAACCGAAGCACTAAAATTGGGGTCATTTGAGCAACAATGACCTCAAACTCAGTATAAACCTCCGTAAAGCTGAGGGCAGCTGCAGATTCAGCTGGAAATTCTCTGTAGTTCTTCACTACAAGCAACTCCTTTCATATATTTGAAATTTTAGAGACACTCAGTACGTTTACATGCAGAGCTTAATCGAGCTATGCTCAAAATTCGATTTTGGCGTCAAGTCGGACTTCTGTCCTTGTCTCAATATACATGCAACTGAAAAAACCGAATAACTGACGGGGTCCGCCCCCTCATGCGGCGTCACCCGTTGCTTCAGCGCGTTAATACGCCGCCTGTCCTGTTGACTTCTCTGTCACCTCGTAAAAAACTGAATATAAACAACTTATAAACTTAATAATAAATTCTCAACTGCAGTTCCCGACCAGACGCGCCAGTCTGGGCTGGATGCGCGCTGAGAATAGGGTACGGGCTCTCTCTCTCTCTCTCTCTCTCTCTCTCTCTCTCTCTCTCTCTCTCTCTCTCTCTCTCTCTCTCTCTCTCTCTCTTTTAAAAAAAAAAACACTCTTGCTGGTCGCGCTGTGTGAAATGCATTGACTTGGCGCTGATGTTGGGTTTTTTTCTTTACTTTGCCGGGCGGCTTCTCTGCTCCACTTTGTGCCGTCTCTACTGTTGTGGAGCATGCGCACACGCATTGTCCAGTTATACTCCGACTAAGGTGTACATGACGGAGAAAATCGAATTCCAATCGCATTATCTGGGTGTCTTAATCGGAGTTCTCAACTCCGATTTCAGTCGGACTAAGGTGTTTACATGCACTTCAGTTGTCCAGTTATAGTCGGATTAAGGCAATAATTCGGTTTTTTCAAGTGTCATGTAAACGTACTGACTGAAAACTGCTTGGAGAAAGAGTGTAGTAGGAAATGTATTTGAGATGTAGACAAAGTGCTAAATCAGGCTTATTGTGCTTGTTATGAAGATTACATCCTGAGTCAGCTGATCCCAACACATTTCAGTGCTGAAAATCCCAATCCCTCACATATGAGCTTTTACTTTGAAAAACACAAAATTCCTTTTATTTTCCGTTATGTTAGGTCAGGTTTATTAGATAATTTCTTGGGTTATTCTAGCTATTATATTATAATCACTATGCTAATATGCACCTCCAAACCTCAGTGGTGAATGTGTTGTGGCTGTCATTGACAGCTTCGTGGCATCTCATGGGTGTTTCACTTTCTTGTAATTTCCCAGCCTCCCCTGAAACAGCTGAGTCCAAGTCTGAGCAGGACAACAACACTCACACCTTTTAGATTGTGGTGCCCACACCACTTTGCCTCCGGGGAAGGTCTGTAGGGACATAGCTAACCTGGCTGCTACATCACAGCCATCCATCAACTGCACAGAGAGCATCACTCAGGGCGTACCATCATATATCAAGTGATGAGATTTCTGTACATCTGTTTTGACCAGGGTATTGGACTCTGGTTTTTAGATTTCTGTAGCCTGGAGGGAGGCGCAGCTTAGTGGGTAGTTACTGCTGGAAGCACATTTTAAAATGACCTTCTGTACTAGAAGTTTAATTAACTACCGAGAGAGGTTACCCTCTGGCCTATCCTGCAGCAGATGAGACCAGACATTCACATTTTCATCATCAGCCACAGAGTGCAATATTAATGTGGTGGAAACCGGATGGAGGTGCTAAGTCACTGCCAAAACTCATGTGAAAAACTCATCAGAATCACATAAGCGTCCTGTCTCTATTCTGAGCTCAGAGTTTCATGGAGCTGCTGCAGACAATAATAAATGCCTTACTGATAATCATAATGACAGCATCCTGTCTCCTCCTGCAGCTAACCAACTCCACCTAAAGTTAGATCAACTTGTGTAGTGTGTCGCTGCCTGAACTCTCAGAACTTTCTGCTTTACCCATTCACACTCACAGTGTTTTGTCAAAGCATAAAGAAAGTATAGGAAGACAGGTAGGAGATGATGTTTGATTAAGGCGAATAGCTTCAATTCAAATGAAAAATATAACACTTACAGAGCTGGGCTGGCTTGAATAGCTTATATTTAATCTAAAGAACGCATGGAAGGACATATAATAAGTAACCTTCCCTGCAAGGAGTTGGCCATTATAGCAGGGTGTGTAGGTTCTGAAAAGGCACTTGCATAACCAATGATTATAATAAAAAAAGGATAATATATTATATATTGTCCCTCCGTTGCAATTTACCTACAGAGGGTAGGAATTGATTTGAGGCTGTCGCACTGTGAGGTGAGACGGTTACCTTGGCAACCAGCCTCTTAGGCATTAGGGTTAGGATTAGGTGTCATCCTAGAGAGATCTTCATTTCGATTGATTTTAATGTCCCATATGAGATTTGCAGAGAGCACAGCAAACATCCAAGTTTCTTGTTTTGTTTTCCTTTGTGTATTAGATGCACACTTTGCACGCACCCGCTCACTCTGCACCGTCTGGTGTGTCGTTGACTTTTACATGTCTTCTGCCTCCACTGGAAAAACGTTGAGGAGAGACTGAAATGAGAGCAAAGTGGATCTCACATGATCGCTCTCACACTGCTTTCGAAATGAAAAGCTAGTGTGCTGCTGATTGCTCTACAGCTGCCAACAGTTTGACAGGAAGGCTGCTGGCTATCCTGTACATAGATTATTAATACAGCGGAATTTAGTTCACAGTGTGCTCCTCCAGGAACTGTTTCTCTCCAAAGCATGCGCCAAGGCATGACTAGATAAAAATGAAAACCATTAAGACTTTGCAAACTTTGCAAAGATTTTTAATAAGAAAAAAAAAAGAAAAGAAGACTTTGTGATACATTTCCCCCTCGCTGCCATCAGAAATGTGATTTGTTTACTGGCCCAGTTGCTGCAGAATCTGGCAGCTGCCCAACCAATTTAACACGACCGACCCCGTAGGACACAATCATTAGCTTATCACCAGTGACCGTGGCAGGATCATTAATGACAAACTGCACATGCCAGAGGCGGCGGTTGAGGGTCATCACCGTCACTGGTCTTGCATTTGAAGCCATGATTACACAACCGCAGCCAGACCTGAGTAGTACAGCCTGTCCCGCGTCCCACACTCTGACTGTATGCATGTTTGTGTGCATGGGCTAATTTGATCTCTACTGACTAAAAGCAGGAGCACAGTGTCCCCAGTCATGCACGGCAGCAGCAAGTCGCAGCTGATATGAAGCCCCTGATCTGTTTGGTCCTTTTTTTGCTGCTGGTCAGTTGGGACGCAGATGCTGACCACCACATGCCGATACAGCAGTGCATCCTCAAAAGCATGAAGAAAAATGATTTAAGTAAATGGTGCAATTGCTGTCGCATTGTGTGCACCTTTGGATAAATATTGTCACAGGCATCATTAAGCCATGTGGGCTTGTAGCTATGTGGTGAGATCAGAGCAGAAACATCAGAGGAGTTATTGGAATTGAAATCCATGTTTGCTAATCCAAAACGTGGCCCTTTACACAATGGCAGGACTTGTGTACAGTGCATACCACAGATGCCTGCAGGAGGGGTACCCTATCAGTCACTCCAGCTGTTTTGATGTGTGGCACAGAGGCCTCCCTGTCCCCCCTCCACCGGCCCAGGTATGTGCAGCCTTTGAGATAGCCGACAGTGGGGAATGACCAGCGCCTCCTCGCTGCCCTGCCCCTCCCACCGCTGCAGTCGCCTAATGAGCGTTTGTGATCTCCTCAGTGCAGCTGGAGACCGAGGCATCTCTCCGACGGCGGCTCTCCTTCACTGTCGCCCAGAAAGCGTGCCATCTCACGACGAACAAACAAAGCTCAGAGTTCAAAGATGCTGAAATGTAACCTGAGAGATCTGATCTTTTATACAATTTGCAGATGCATTGATGTTCTGCTTTCCACATCTCGTGCAGCTGTCTGCAGCTGTTATTTCTGCCACATGAGCAATCTGGTGTCCCATAAAATGTGCCAGGGATGTGGCAAGACTTTTGTTTACTATGTATGCAGGTGAGGCAGCATTTAAATGATGTATGCGTTACAGGACTTAAAGTCTGATAATCTTTCCAAATCCAAATCCCTATTAAATTTGCATGCAGCATGTTGTTGTTGTTGTTGTTGTTATCAGGCGTGTCAGTGTCCAACTGCACATCGCCAGAAATAGAAATGATGGGGAAAAAAATAAGTCACAGTGACCAGAGCTGAATAAACAGACTGATAAATATCAGCTGGTAATGCAGTCTGAGACTGGACCAGAAACCAGAACCAGACAGTGGAGTCACCTGATTCACTGGTGAGTTGATCCACCACTTTCATTTACTGTAGAACTAGCTCAACAACTATTGTATGGATTTCCTTGAATTTTTGTATAGACACTCATGGTCCCCAGAGGATGAAACCTGAAGTCATAGTTGTGGTTTTGACTTGATATTTTAAAAATGATTCATAAGATTGCCATTGATAATTTGGGGCAGACCCGTATGTTCCCTTCAGTCACTTGTAATAACTTTGTTAGATCAGTTATCAGATACTTTGGTTTATGATTAAATACCCGCAAAACTAATGACATTCCCATCAGCATCAACTTAGCATTTTAGCATGCTAAAGACAGAGTTGGAAGAAGAACCAACACTGGAGTGCCTGAATCTCTAGGAAAAAGGACTATAAAGTGAAACCACGGTTTAAAGGAACTGTCCTCTGAGTCTTTTAGAGCCGCTTTAAAAACAGGCAAATATTGGAGACAGAGATTTTGATGGAGTATTGTTTGAAAAAGTTTGAGAAGACGAAACCATGTCAACACTCTCAGCTTTTACCCACAGAGGTTGTATGCAGTCACTCTTTATAGTCTACAACAACTTACTCTCGATACCCTCGATTTAACCAACAGACATTTGACAGCTAGTGATTTGTTTTTACACATCCGTTGTTTAGACAGCTGGGCTGCGGAGTAGATGAGTCAGGTTAACAGCACACATCCAGAATTTCTCCTGGGAGCCCCATCCGCTGACTAATGGCTGTTCCTGGTTGCTGGTTCAGCCTGCACCCACTTATTCATTCCCACCAAAGACTTTACAGAGCAGTAAAGCTGGACGTCTTCCAGGAACACATCAAACCGAAACCTACATGTACCAAAAAGGCACATCAGTTGCATGTGCTCAGGACAATAGCTGCACATCATTAATTCATAGAGACGACTTAACAAGACTGAGGGAAGGGTTTTAAAGTTGGAGTCAACTCTACAAAGCACTAGTTTTACTGTTACATGATATCTATTGTAAGATTTGATTTTGCATGGTCAGCAAGTAGGTAATCTAGACCACACTCTGCGGTGCCTTGTGTTTATTTCTGCACAAAGCTGGCCCGCTAAGCTATAATCATTGTAGTGAAAGGGATATCTTGGTACTATTATTCCTGTTCATTGTTCCAGCATGTCTTCCTCAGCCTTCAACCTGACGGTGCATTTTTATAAAGTATCCCGAGCAGCACTTCATACAGGATTACCTCACAGCCTCGAGAGCATAACCACAGTCATGCTCTTCTTCTTCTTCTTCTTCTTCTTCTTTTTTTTTTTTTTTTAAAGTATGCTTTTAAAGTATGCTTCCCCAAATAATGCCCTTGTTCACCTCGCTGGTTAAGCATTTCTCGTCGCGGGCATTCTTCTCAGATCCACAATTTCTAGACTCTTCGACTGCCCGAGGACAGCAGGGTGAGGTTAAATTGGCAACGCGTTTTAGGCCACATCCCTTCATCTGAGTCATTCCTTGATGTTTTCTAAGGTCTTAGAGACTCGCTAACAGCCGGTGGTTCAGCTACATTCTGTATTGATTCCAAGCTGAGCGTGTAAGCTGGAAGAGAAAACTTTCCTGCGTGCTTGAGCTCTTTTAACTATGACCTGGAATGCTATTAAAGGGCCTGTGATATGAAAATCGATAAATGGATCAATGTAAATAAATAGATTTGACAGACTCTGTATGGTCTCTTATCAGATGTAAGGGGCCGAACTTCACAGAGCAGCTCTGTGTCTGGAGGTGTCTCCTGCAGAGTAAACTGGGCCATCTGTGGCACTTTTTAATGGGGTATTCAATCTTTAAAGTTTCTGCAGGGTTTGTTTATATTTGTTTGTATTGTTTGACTTTATGGCCAGATGGTTCTGGTTGTCCATGGTGCTTCCCATTAGTCCTACGGTGTTTGACAGCCCCAGTAGGCCATGAGTCAGCGTGACCTGGTGCTTAGCATGAACACTGAACTCCGTCTCCCCAAAGAAGACCTCGCCATGTTGCTCTCTGTTCTCATCCATTCAGTAATGACTAAGACACAGACGAGCTGAGTAACATATACAGTGTCAATGGTGTTGTTCCAATGCTGTCCCATTACAGGACTTAAGGGAAATTGTGAGGTTGTTAGGTATATGTTTGCAATTTTATGATTTTTTTAAACTCAGAGAAATATTATCTAATGGACTGGGTTGCATCAGTTGAATCATGTGTGGTTTAAGTAGGGGTTCAAGACACTTTGGCATGTTCATCAACCCTACAATTATTGTACAACATGTTCCCACATCATCAGGTCCATGTACTTATTTGCACTTATCAAATAAGGAACTCAAACGACTGGAGACAGTTTCTATGAGCCTTCAGTGTGGGATGGTACTGATGTGGTTCATGCTTTAAGCAGCTTATGGGTAGATATTCTTGCAGATGCTGTGCACTGAACGTTTCTGCATTTTTGGACATATTTTCCATTTTACTGCACTTAATTTTCTGCTGTGGCTTGTGGATTAAGATTTTACACACAAAACATGAGCAGCTCGTAAAATAAGATCTGTCTGGTGTTGATGTTTTTACTGAAGCGAAAGATCTGAATACTTCTTCTTTTACCGCTTCCTGTTGTATTCAAAATCCTATTGTTCCCATGTATAAGAAAACCATCAGATAACATGTTTTTAAACCTGAAAAAAGTGGCAGTCAAAGCATTTGTGTGGTCATGATGGATAGATAAAAAATGCCTGGCTTGCTGCTTTGCCTGCACGTTAACATTTCATGTATTTTTGTGGTAGGTGGCTGCCAGGGCCGGAGTTTATGACATCCTCAACCAGCTGGCCTTCTCCGAGTTTGAAAACCTGAGGGACACGCCGCTGGCCAGGCTGCGCTGCCGCTGGCAACAGGAAAACATTCAGTCACTTCCTTTCCGAGGGGAGTTCATTTGAGAGAGGATCACTGTGAATGCACCAAAACAGTACTGCGCTTTTCAGAATAAAAGACATTTACAGTAACAATGCCATGCCTATATTTACCCATGCATATCTTCACTTCAACTATGGTTTGTTTTGTTTTTGGTTTTTTATTACCATTTTGTAGATGTTTTAATGTTAAGTCTTAGCAGATCATTGTTCATATACTAAAATTGATATTTGTGCCTTTTTGTTTTTTTTATTCGTAACAGTAGGTCATAGAAGTGACTAATATTTATGTAAAAAAAAAAATTAAACCAAGAAAAACAAATTCAAAACTATTTTTTTCTTTTTGAGTTCACGTTTTTGAAGTTGAGACAACCTTTTAAAACTTCTGTTGAACCAAGACAAAAGTTAAATATTGTTATGGAGGTGAGAAGCAAATTCCACACTGTTGTAAGCCAACAATTTTGGTCGTATATGTCACAACTGTTTGCTGTTGTGCCACCTGATGTTTTTCTTCAGCCCTGTCCTTTTCTCCTCAGTCAGCTGTTATCAGTGGCTGTGCATTAGTCTGACATTTTTTTCAGTTTTGGAGGAGACAGTTTCTCTGTGTACATACGAAAGCTGTTGTTATTTAAATGGTAATGTTTCTTTAAGTTTTCTAAAAAAACTGATCGAAGTTGATGTCAACTGCTCCTACAATAAGTGCTCTGTCCTTAACTAATATCTGCTTCTTTTTACATTCATTTACATGTGTCATGATACAGGTACTAACAGTGAAGCGTGTCAGGAATGTTTGTTTGGTTTCACCTAATGCATCTTTGTATCAGAGCTTACGGATGAAGACGTATACACTTTTTATCCAAGATTGTCGAAATCTGGCACCTTCATTACCCACAATGCAACCCGACCGCTGACGGTTCAGCCAGAGGTTCGGGTGTACAGTAGTACTCCCTGTGACCTGTAAACAGACTTTGATGTGTAAAGTTGGCGGAGTTTCCCTTTAATCAGCTCAGCTCTTGCAGACTTCCCGACCTCTGCCATTGAACAGTAACAATCTCTGCAACATCACCAGTCCGTCAGTAGGAATCAAATTATACGTCTGACAGCAAAATGAACGGTTGGAAAAAGCCAGGCTTGCAAATACTTGGGTTTAAGCAAAACACTTGGTATCAATTGATGAATGATAAATATACCCTGCCTCCAACAAAGGGTATATGAAGAACAATGCAGCATGATTCACCGTTCAGGACAATGAAGTTACAATTGTCATATCAGACAAACAGAAACATTGCATTTATTCAACACACGACAATTATTGTTTATTATTGTTTTCTGTGCCAACATTTCCAGTATAAGTTTTGCTGTACAGTATTTCTTTTCCCAACACCTTTTTTTGTTTTGTTTTAATATTTTGTTCTTTAATTTGCTCATATGTGTTTAGTTGTAAAATAACTTATAGCTTCAGGGGTGCTGTAAAAACCACGATTCCTGCCTTTAAACCAGAAAAATAAGCCAGTTTTTAAAAAAATAAATAAAAAAAACAACTCAAATGCTTCTTCCTGATGCCTTTCACTCTGGCCTATTGTATTCTGCCAAACATTTGCACTGTATATGACTCATCCAGACTGATCCAGCAAAAAGATTGTGATGATTGAAAATGAAATGGAATTTGAACTTGAGAGACTTTTACAAACCCGTCCTCTCTGTGTGACTTGACAACACAAGATTATACATCTGCTGGTTGTAATAACACCTTAATGTCTTCGCCATGCTCTTAATTTAATGTTTTCTCTTTTTTTTTCTTCTTTTTTTTTAACAAAGGAACTTTTCATAGAAGCAATGTAATATCTTTTATTCACTGTATGTGCCATTTCTTTTTCTTTCTTTTTTTTTGAGTGGGGAGGGGTTGGGGGGACTAAAATAAATAATTCCAATACATTTAACAGCCTGTGTCTGCTTCTGGGATAATTTCACTGTCAGCTTTTCTAAAGAGAAAAAAGTAAAACTGATCCATCTGTGTCAAGGATTTGGATTTTAAAAGCGTGGCTGGACTTTGTGACCGTGGATATTTTGCACACAACTCTCCACTGCGCATTGTTTCATTGAAGTTTCCGATTCAGCAAATGGAGCCAAATAATTGTCTCTTCCCTCCATGGCTTCCTTTTTCCCTCCTCCTTATCTCAGCATCATCTTTTGCTCTACATACACACCGCTGAGGACCCAGTCGTATATCCGGACGGTCTCTTTGTCTTGTGTCAATGCCAGCCTTGGAGAGCGGAGCAGATTATGAACATGAGGCAGCGTACATTTACACAAAACAGATAATTCATTGTTGGGCTGAAATCTTAACATATTCCATATACAGTAATAAAGAGCTTAGGCAGATCAAAAGACTAATCTGAGTTGCCTTTTGATGTGGACAGGTAAGGTCTTAATTAAAAAGAGAAAAAAAAAAGTTCATTCTGTCAAGAATGGAGGCCTGTGTGGGGATTAAAACTCACCGGCCGGCACATCAGTGAAGCTCACTTGGCTTCGCTGGCCTGCTTTGAAAGGCTGATATCCCAGATCACTTCCCGTCTTGTAAGTGCATAGCAGGCTTATCTCTGGGAGTGCGGAAGTTGTTAGGATTTTATCACACCACAGCCTATCCTGGATTATTGTAAATGGAAACCAAGTGGTCCAGATTGAAACGGTCCTTTTATAGTTTGTTACACTTGTTTCCTTTCTACATCATCTCAGTTTATGAGCTCCTTTATCCCTTGTTATGGGGTTGGCAATGTCTTAAAGATATATGGGTGCATTCACAGGAACATAAACGCACAGTGTCTGTTTGTGAGTTTTCCATAACTCCACCAACAGAGACCACTCGCTTAAAACAACATGGGGACACGGAGAGGGGTTATTCAGTTGCAGCATGTGGCCAACTTGACTCTGGGTCAAGATAAGCCCAGGACATGAGGACCATGCTTGGATGATATAGCGGCCCCTCTCCTTTGAAATCCTTTCCAGACTCATTGAGATACTCCCCAATGTGAAACTCAAGCTAGCAGTTCTGAAGGATCCAGAGATTACGACAGACAAAGAGCAGCATTGAGGGGTGAGCAGCAAGAGGGGATGTAATGAACTTCATGTAAAAAAAAAAACCCTCCCCTCTGCAGAGTTGCTCAGGAGAGGAGGCATGGTGCCGGTGCTCAGGGTGCATGGGTGCACCGTAATCCTCTTTGATTGTTCTTGTGTGGATAAAGACAGCATTACAGACACCCAGAGATTCAAGTGCGCTCTCAGCCCTCTCAGTGTTTTGATCAATAGACATGAGACGGGGAAAATCTTTGAAGAGATGCTCTTTAATCTGTGTTGGCAAATATGCATATGGTTTCATTTCCCGTAGACAATAATCCACAATCTTTGATAGGATGGGCATTACACACGCCACTGAGCGAGGTAATGAAATGTCTCTGCTACCCGGATCAAAAACACTGATTTAACTGATGCAGAACATTTAAGTCGGCTCCCTCCCATTCATTGATTGTTTTCTTTCTTAGAACTTCTGTCGGGGGACAGAACTGATGATGCATAAATATATAAAAATGGTGCTTTTCATGGCACTCAAAGCGCATTAAGTCCTAAAGTGTAGGAAAAGTAGAAGATATCTTATTAACTGTCTTTTGATTCATTCTAATGAAAAACGTACGGGGAATCTGTCTCAAAAAATCACATTATGACAGAGAACTGTCCTGATTTGATGATGGAGACCTTTATTTATTAAAGAATAGGCTAGGCCTACTAGCCTGCCTAGCCCCTTTAGACTTTTTTCATAACTTTGTTTTTAGTCGCCTCTTAGATACAGAGATGAGTTTTTGGTTTTCTCGGTCAGTAATTAGGCTACAGCAAATACTTTTAACATCTCTTCATTATAACGACTAGTGCTCCTCTTTCGCAGATCTTGTTGACTGGGATTCAACCCCCGCAACCTCCCAATCCACTGAGTTATTCAGTTGGATGACCTTAAGCTCCATACTACATTGCATTATACATTACACTTTCTATACTTAGGCCTACTGATAATGAAACAAATCACGCCTGTCTGCGCAATGTGGGTTTGATTCTCATGTTGACAGGGCTCACACTCGGAGGCCTACGCCAACTTCTCTCAAACAGCTCCTCGCTCTCTGTATCAGACACTCTGATTGGCTGTGAGCACACCCAACGAGCCAATAAGAATGTCCAATAGAGTGACGTCACGTTCGAAGAATGCGGATCGAATCGAACGCAAACAGAAGCAAGAATGCGACAAAGAAACGGTAAAAATACTTTAAATCTTCCCCAAATGTATACATTAATGTAGCGATGTCAGGCAGAGACACGCACAGACGTACGCACAAGAAAGCGACGATCGTTCAGTTGACACAGAAAAAAACGGCGCATCTGTAGCTCAAACGGTCACGGAGAAATTGAATTTTTTTAGGCTACATTTGGAAACTTTAACACGACCATGAGGAGGAGGGGCATCGACGTACAACAACGTATGGTTTGGAGGTTTGGACACATGATTGCTAACAGGCTGGAGCTTTGGCAGACAAAAAAAAGCTGAGACTGATTAGTTTTGTAAGCTTTACATGATCTCTAAAGCTTTGCTTTGGTGATCACCAAAGTCAACAGGGTTGGTCCTTTTATGGACCCTGACTGTCAATAACATTTCAGTTTGAATCAAAGTGGTGCACTGACTGACAGACATGAATTTACATTCATATAGCCAGGGCTCCAGACTATTTTTTTTTTTTTTTACTAGGAGCACAGTGGCCCCTGACCTAAAATTTTAGGAGCGCACACAGAATATTTGAATATTTTGAATCGATTCTGCAAACACATATATAAACTATAGCAATCACATAATGTGCCTCCATCAGATAATCAAAGGGATAATTCAACATTTTGGCAAATTCGCATATTGCTTAATCCCTATATAGTCATAGGAGTAGGTTCATTACCTTTAATTGTCGGTGCAAGCTATTTTTAGATCTGCGGGGCAGAGACGCAAGCTGCTCACAAAAGCGTACTTTCGCCTTTCCCTCAAAAGTAATCAAATGCACCATCCAACAACGCCCAAAAGAGAAGAAGTTATGACCTGCACATTCGCCACGTTATGAAATAATAAGGTATAGTAAATACTCGGACGTAATGAACCTACTCCTATGACTATAGGGTATAGGGATTATGGCAATAGGCGAATTTGCCAACATTTTGAACTATCCCTTTAAGCTTGTAGTGCATGTAAAACTCTCCTGTAGGTTTTGTTTTTGCCTATGCTAAATATGAAGCAGGGGGAAACGGTGTAACTACATTTGTGGTTTACGGGTGATTTGGTGTGGGACTATTTCAGGCCAGGTGCAGTGATGTAGAGCATCAGATAAGCTGTCTGAAAAGATCATAGTCGTATAAAGAAAGCATACTGAGCAAAAATGTTTAACCCTTTCGTTAGCATCTGACAAGGAAATAATAGAAAAATCATTCATCTTCAGTAGAAGTAATAATGGCATAACTGCGCGGCACACTCATTACTGTCTAATCACGTTTTCCTGAGGGAGGTCAAGTGAAACTCATCGAGTGTAACCAGGGTCATAACTCTGAACTGGTTCTGAATCTTGCAGTGTCAAATCCCACAGGACAGAGGAGAGGACCATAATAACAACCCCTCCAAGTCACTGGTTTGTAACTTGGCACATGCAGCAGCTCCTCTTCCCTCAAGCTGCAGACTAGCAGCTGCTTTGCATCTCCCTGCATCTTGGAGATGAAAAGTCACATATTTTCTCAGCACGCTGGCATGGCTAGACCACATTACAGCACACACTGAGGCATCCACAGCCGTGCACGACTGTACTGTAACTGTCTCCCCGTTCCTGGAACTACAGTGGAAGAAGCTTAATTCTTTGCAGCTCCATCCGCACAGGCAGGCTAGACTAATAACCACTGCTCACCATATTTGTGTCTGTTTGATTCAAATGTAAGTTAATTTCTCTGTTAAGCATGAGCAGGGATGAGGATGAGAAGTTTTTTTTTGATTTTCAAATATTTATTTATTAGTTAATTTCATTTCTGAGGAGGAATCCTTCATTTGAACAACTGAATATAAAATACTGAGTTTGATTTAAAGCGAGAAAGTATAAAAAGTTTTGCTCTCAGACTTCTGTTGTGAAGGACAGAGTGTTCTAATGCGAGAACTGTAGTAGAAAATTGTTCTGGTGTGTGGACTTAACCACAGACTGAGTGGAGCTATTCATTTCAGAGGGGAAAAAACAAGACTTCTAATTGAATACTATGCTATATTGTGGAATTTCATCCTGGCTTTTAGACACATGCAAAAAAAAAAAAAAAAAAAAAACTCCAAACAGTATGGATGGAAAAAGAGCATAAAACTTCTTACAAGGCAGTTAATGGTTTCCATCTCTTAATGCTGTGGTTAGTTTCCATCGCTTATTAATGCACGACTCTGGATCACCATCAAATCTTCTCATCGCCACCCCCGGGGGGATGACTGTGTAAAACCCACACCTGCTCTACATTGACCATCCTGGGAGCATGGAGGTAATTAAGCTCAGAGTGAGAGTCTATATGCACCGCATGGGGGGAGGTCGTCCTGACCGGCGGAGCCCAGACACAGTCAGAGAAACTGCATGTGGAGGGAAAAGAATGTCCAGTCTAGACACCTTTTTTCTCTAGAAAGTACCTGAAAGTCAAAACTCATTTCAACCCAACCCCCTTCTCTTCCTCTGAGAAGGATTCCAGAGTTGTTGGTTCAGTCTCTGCGTGGTCATGTCTGACTAAGTCTGGACTCCAGCAGGGTGAGCCGGGGCCAAAAAAAATCCCAGTTGCTTGAGCAGTCATCCAAAGTTTTAACAGGCTGTCATTCCACCGATGAAATCCACTGTACGATTTTCACACCTTCTAAGTCTTTAATGACGGTGTTGGATTGGTGCCCTTTCTGCAAATGGAACATATGCTCACAGTGACATCTGCAGGATTAGACCAGATTATGAAAATTAGAGATACAAACTGCATGAGGTCATTAAATTGAATAATGCTGTGTGTGCTTTGTTGATACTAGTATTGCATTTAAGAGACATGGAAAATATGTAGTTGCACTGAATCAGATTTTAACCCTGCAGCCATTCATAGGCTTATTCTTTAAAGCCACACTGGCACTTTACGTTAGCAACCAGTTCTACTTTATTTTGCCCCTTATTTTTTCTTTAAGTCTGTTTTAGGAAAATACTGATACTGTACAATCACTGCTTTGACTCCTGTCAGGTCAGGTCAAATCAACTGAGTCTCTTCCAAAGCTGGATCTTTTTCAGTGTGAAATTCAGTCTTTGTTCAGTTTCCTTGCACAGTAAGAGGAAGACAAGTTTGGAAGTTCATAATAAAACACTGTAATGCTGGAAAATGTCCTCTTAAGTCTGAACACTAAAGTGATATAGGAATAAAGTCTAAAAAAAGTGATTCACTGTACATATACACATATGAGCATTATTCTAAGAGGCAGAGTCTCTGCTGTTGTGTTTCTTTTGTCACGTAGTAAATTCAATACAGTATTCTTAACGGCATTTTAGAATATGTTAAAAAATATGTACATTTATTTTATGGTTTTGATATTTATATGTTCTGATACCTTGAGTTTGGTCTCTTTTTTGGGCTGTATATGTATTCCTGTGATGTACAGGATGTGTCTAATGCCTGCAAGAAACCCCCAACTAAATTCATAATATAAATTAATGTATATCTTTTTATTTAACATGTCCTGCTTTTCTTTAAGCAGCTCCTCTGAGGACCTTTACACTCCTCCTTACTGCCACTTTATCACTGCCTCATATGCAAACATAAGTTACTGCTTTGCATTTGTAAGAGTTTTACCCACTTTAACAGAGAAAAGTGGATGTTAAGAGTGAATATTAGCTGTGGAGGTGGGCTGCTGCTTTTTGCAGGATATGATGATATAACGACTGAACTCTTTCTCTTTTTTCTTTCTTTTTTTTGACTTGAAAAAAAAATCGCTTGGCTTAATATGTGGTAGTCTAGAGGAGAGGCGCTCCCACTGTTGGCTGGTAGTGGCTTCAAGTTGAGCAGTTGTGAGTCCCGCAGCCGAACCATTGGTGCGTAATGGTGCACGACTGGACGGCAGATGTTTCACCACCGGGACACTCTGTCTCTGCACACTTTATCTGAACCCTTCCGACTTTTTTTTTTTTCCCCTCAGCGTAGGCGTGCGTTAACTTGCTCTCTTGCCCTTTAAAAAAAAGTTATCTGAGGAAGGAAAGAGGAGAAGAAGAAGGAGAAGAAGAAAAGAATTGGGCTACCTCTTCAAACCGTCCCGGTTTCTACCGGGGGAGTTGTCGTCATCAGCACCCCAGATATCCCCCCCTTAGCTCCCTAAATGGATGGGGCAGTCTTGGTCTATGTAGTTAAGCACGGGCCAAAAGATTGGAAACAACTTGTGAATATCCGTCAGTTTGGCGTCTAGAGGGAAAAACGCTCAGAAATGCCCGGCTGCTTCGCTGGAGCTCTGTTCTGAGGACGTTTCTCCTGCATTTGTGCTCCTTTTTTTCAGGAGGAAGGGCTCTGCTCAAAGTTTACAACATTCAGGAAAACTCAGCGCTGAAGTGGCAGCTCTCACACTGTAGCCCTCGCTATGGATTGTATGTATTTATTGATGTGCTTTTCACTCAGTCATCTATTTTTGGAGCATATTTTCGCTGCAGAAACGCATGGTGAGTTGTCAACTTCTTTCTTTTCTTGTCTTTTCTTCTTTCTTTCTTTTTTGCATTGCTTTTGTATTGTGTGTGGAGTGTGCCTGTGGAAATAGACCCCGACCTCTGAATCTGATTGAATAATGATAACTATGATGTATGGCCTATTTTAAATTAATAGCACAACAAACAAAAGTCTGACAGCTTAACTGTCCAGGATGGAAAAATATCAATATAATGTATTGAACCACCACTGGCTATCCTAGGGACATCCACAACACATTTCATTTTTTTCATAGTTCATTTTTTTCACTCATAATACCTCAATTTCATGAAGACTGCTAATTTACACATGTTTTATATAATTATATAGGTTTGAAGTCATTTTCTGTATGGCACATGTCTTTTTAATCACTCAGCTTTGCTTTATAGTTGTTGTTGTTTTTTCCATTGGAACTTGCTTGCCATAGGTCTGTGAATGTGATTCTCACTTGACACTATCTGTCTCATCAGAAAAACTCTCTGGAAAGTTAAGTGAATATGGTCTTATCGTGCCATTCAGCACAGACTCCCATGGCCGGTACATTTCTCACGTGGTCTCTGCTGGAAGTGGAAGTAAAGGTGGTGATGGTGCTGCTGCTGCTGATGCCGCCACAGACTTTGGCAGCAAAAGAAGGGTGGCCCGCGGTGCCCCCGAGATGCCCTCAGTCACCTCCTCCTCCTCGACTCAGCACTTGTTTTTCAATGTCACTGTGTTTGGGAAAGAACTGCACCTCCGCCTGAGGGCCAACAGGAGGCTGGTGGCCCCCGGGGCATTTGTGGAATGGCAGGAAGACTTTGAGGAAAAGGCCAAGGAACGTATCCATGGGTACTGTGTTTTCACCGGGGATGTGAGTGACATGCCGGAGGCTACGGTGGCTATCAGCAACTGTGATGGACTGGTAAGTCATCAATGCACAGTAGGAAAGATGCTTCTCCTTCTTTGTGTCAGACAGAATGTGTGATGTCATTGGCTGGCATGCATTTATTCATATTCATAATTTCAGACCTAAGCTATCACATCCTTATGAGATATCTGAAATCCATCTTTTCAATGTGTGGGCCTGGTGTTAAATAAATGAAATCAGATTTTATTATTAAGCAGGCCAATAAGGTTGCAATTGTGCAGGCTTGACAATTCCCGCCTTGAGCAAACATAAGTGATAGCTCTTTGCTGAATATTGGTTACCATGGATTCTAAATGTCACCAGTCTTTACTGTAATATCAAAGTTTCACAGACATTTCTCTAACCCACTCTTGCAGCATCATTTCTATGCTGTCCATCTGTGTGCTCCGTGTCCTTCAAAACGCTCATATTTTTTTGCCGGTGAAGAAAAGCTTTCATTTACACACGAGCCGGCACATGTTGCAGTTTGAGTGTCGTGATTCCGATGTGCTACTGGCCAAGACTTCAGTCAGGGAGCCAATAACAGGGCTGGAGTAGAAAGAGAAGGGGGTCAAATGTTCGCACCAACTCGCAACCTTGAAGGGTGGTGCATGAGAACTGACACAGGAGCATGTCGGTTTTGGAAATTGAAGATGAAACCATGTGGTCAGCAAATCTGAATCCTCTCATATTTCTGTCACAAACCATCCAGCATTGAGAATAAACGTGGAGCATATACTGTAGCTAGACAATAGCAAAGTTTTATTTTGTTTCTTAAAGTTCAAAAAGCTGTTGATATCACATTTTATGGTGATCATATGGAGGGACATTAGCATGGAGTCATTTTCCTGCAACTCCTAAAAGTTTCTATTCACTTTCTTTTTCTTTTTGTTGCCAATACATTTGCGAGTTTTAGCTTTTCAATATCTGTCTTTCACTGTGTCCACCAGCTTGTTTTAGCTTCTCACTAGCTGTTGTTGTTTTTTGTTTTTTTTTACTAGCTGTGTTTGCTGGCTTGTTTCAGTGTCCCGTGAGCAATCAGTTGCTGTTAGGTGCTGGGCAGGTATTTGAGTCTTGCCCGATAACAGCTGCAGCTACATCTGAAAATGATACCGAGCAATAAGAAAGAGCTTAAACTGTGTAGCGGTGTGCTCCTTAGCCAAAACTGGGCTGAAAGATGCTAAAATACTCTGTAGGGTGAGACTTTGGGTAATAATTCTCAGTGGATTCAGCGCCATGAACAAACCATTTCACATTTGGTTAAAGCTTTGAAGAATTGAATTACCGGTGGCTACAACTAATGTGGCCTACTTAAAACTTCCATCAATGATCTTGGTATCTCATTTGGTAAGAGTGACAGTCAGCCATGGCTTAAAATTTAGGAACCTCCCACGTGATTGTTTTATATATTCCTCATCCAGAGGTTAAAGATTTGGAACAAGACTTGGTTTTCCCCGGACCGTAGCAAATTCCAGTACCTTGAATCTGATCTGCCATTTATTTGGATATCAAAACCCAACCCTAGGCGCGCAGAATTAACCAAAAGTGATTGAATATCTGTGTACTGTAGATACCTGGATTTTACTGGAGGAGTGGTTTCAGAAGGTTGTATAAATATTTGGATTCTCAGTAGTGCAGTTAAAAGAGCTCTGGAATCCAATGAAACTGACAAGAATCTTAAATGGTGCTGGGCTCCATCCTGAGAGAAGAAACAAACTTTAAACTGTGTTTAAAGCACGGTTTGTTGGGGTAAAATCAATTCAAAATCAATTACCACAATTCCAGCAGCACACCCATCCAGGGCATGCATGCACGTCCTCCTCCACTACCACCATGTATGCATCAGTCTGCTTCTGCTCTAATGCAGTCCATTGGTGTCACCTCTGGCTGTTGGACTGTGCTGCCCTGTGATCGTGCAGAGCGTGGGAGGTGAGCTTAGCCACTAATGGCTGTTTGCAGTGGAGAAAATTAAAGTGAATTTTCAAACGCACATGTGACATTTGAATTGGAGTCAGCTCTCTGAACTGCTCTGAAATAACGAGTGGAATGAGCATGGAGATAACCTTCTGGCCTCCAAGTGACACAGAAAAACACACTTTAACTTTTCCAAATGATCACACACTCTTACTCACTTAAAAAAATAAAAATACATTATTTCATTCAAATCTTTATTTATTTATTTAATTTCAGCAGGCCCAGCACCTAATGTCTGTGCTAGTTGAGTTCAATACAACTGAGTTTTCTTTTTATGGTGCATCAGCAGCACAATACAGACACACATACTTTTTCCTGCATTGCCACAACCACCACGTCAGTGTTGAAGCTGAGAGAACAAGTAAAGAAAGATGTCACAGAGTCATTTCATTCTTCTGAATGTCATAACAATGAGTTGCGTGTGGACAAAGCCATGCTTTGCTCACTTACAAAGTAATTTCCTGAGAAGCAACTGTATATATGCTCTTCAGTGACTTAGGGCCAGAAGTGACGCACAACAGCACAAAGCTGTATTCACCTACTAACATGATATGAGAGTTTAAATGCATTCTTCTTACAATCCTAAGCACAGAAAAGACAGAAGTCTCAATGTTGCAGGGTTCTAAGCAAGACATAAAGCAAAAATCAGTTGTAATGGTTTAGAAATGATGGCTGCCATTACAGTATGTTGAAATGCAGTGCTAATGTTGCACCAAGCTAAACTCTATATTGTACATAACCTTGAAAAGTAATGATTTATTGACTTGTAGTGAAGAAGTTGAACATATTGGAGCTGTTAGAAAAATCTTATGTTGTTAGACATAATTATGACTTGGATGTTGAAGTTGGAATCTGGTAATTATGGTAACTCTGACATGAAAATGTTGAAATAACCCAATAGTATTGTCACGTTACTCAAGACAATCCAGCATTGCTATGTCACGGAACATCAGCACATTAATTTAAAGAAGATGTAAATAGTACAATTTTGTGCTATTCATTTATTATTATTATGAATACTGACAAAATTAGATCCTGGGTCAGTGATCAGCTACACCATCTGAAAGCAGGCAACAAATTAATTGATTGTGTCACATAAATCTGCTTTAGAATGTAAATCCATGGAAAAGTCAAAAAGCTAAGCCAAACATTAATTCGGCATATTGGAAGTCTGGAACCAGATGGCTGTGATCCATCTCTATACTTTTGTAGGCAAGAGTCGGGTATGGTTCCTCCGGAGCATCTTGACTGGGATTTGTTTCCCCATATGGCACTCGGTTTGTGGATTAGATTTGTTTCAAATATGGTAGATAATTGAAGTCCTTGCTTTTGTCTCAAGTTATTTCTTTTGAAAGAACTATTCAACCAACTCACCAGCATTTTCAGTTGTCAGTTTTTGTCAGTTGTCAAAAGGTAATTTCCAGTTTCAATTTCCGTCATTAAAGTCTGAGCATATTATGTAGTGTAAGGTTGGGATTGGAAAGACTTGCTGCTGTTGACCTTTTCAAATGTCAGATTTCAAAGCCTCGCGAGCATCACTCACGAACAACACTGCAATCAGCTCTATATTACAGCGGTGGTGGTTGAAGGTCGCAGACAAGGCGAGCAAAACCACAACTATCCGTAAAGATGCCTAGATACCACTTGTTGCATGTGTGGAGAGATGTTTTATTGTGATTTGCCGGAGCTCATCCTTTAAAGGCTGCAGTCAGATAGACAAAAAAAATATCATCTATGCATTTCCTTGCATCAAAGCCAACCTAAACATGGACGTGTCTGTGCCTGCAGGGGTGTTTGGAGAACATTTGAAGGCGCTCAGACAGCTCACAGGCAAATTATTTAGTCTGAAGTGTCTGCTTGATGTGGAAGTACACAGAGAAGATAATGTCTGATGAAAGGACGGTTGAAGGAACAAGGACATGAATCATTTGTTTAAGGCCATCGCATGTGGGCCAGATCTCTATAGTGCACTGTACTATATGTACATGTGTACTACCAGCACTCCATCTTCAGAAGTTACGTTTGATGGGGTCCCTCAAAGAAAACAGAAACATACTATGAAATGTTATAGTAGCAGATGCACTGTATATCACAGCTGCACAGATAATTTTGTTTTCTTCTGTTTACTCAGACTTTGAAGAGCACACCTGCAGTCATCACAGCTCTTAACCAAGCTTTGAAACATCTGAATTTCCACGATAAGCTTTGCTTCGACCTGTCCTCTGCAGAGGGCCTGCTCCCATAGAGATGATTCCCAAATAGCAAAGCATGACATCACCAGAAACAGATTATGTTAACTTGGTCTCCTGCCATGTGCCCGGAGGTGTAAGATTTATGGCAATCCAAGCTCATGACAGATAAGACGTACATATTGCAAAGGTGCAAATTAATCTAATATCTTTGCTTGGGCCTCACAGCACAATCTGACTGTCAACTGAGGTCACAAAGTGGATAGAAAATGACTCCATGTTCCACAACATGACCAACACTTTCAATTTCATTTCAATGCAGTCTCATGTTTAATTGACCAACTTGTCAGCGTTTTCTATATCTTTCCTTTCTGGCTGTAATCCCTGCTAGATGGCAACAGCTGTGCGCTCCAGACCGGCATGAGCTATTGTTGTGGAGCGATGAGTGACGGCTATGATTATACCGGAGCTCCTCATGTGTTGGGAATTAGCGCAGATGACGGGCTGATTGAATTACATGTGTGATGGAAACACAAGTGCCAGATAACCGCAGTCGGAAGAGCGCTATTTCTGTGTCCATCAGTTAAATAGAGAGAGAGCCACCTAGCAACAGTCAGCAGGCAGTCGGCGAACTGTTTTCTTGGGGTGGGTGGGGATGGGGGGGTGCAGTTTTCCATCCATTGGAGATGGAAAATGCTTGCATAAATTGTTCTATTCATGAATGTTTGCAGGAATTCTGTACGTGGCTGGTCCCAGTCCAGTATTCCAGTATCCTCTGGTGTTCCAGTACTTTGCTGGCAGTGGTAAAGTCACTAAATTAAGAGCTCCATCAGTAGAAGCCCGACTTCTCTGCCAATAATGTGATTTATTTCCACTCTAATACTGATCTGCAGCAGGTACAGTGCGTCTGTGTCATTCCAACACACACTATGATATGCACAACACATGCACACTACTCTTGCTGCTTAATATTTCAGATAGTTTACAGACCAGAGCCGCCTCCACAACTATAACTACTTCCTCAGCTACTTTCCTCTTGGTCGCGGTTCAACTACAGTATTATTGCCACTGTCCCTAATACAACTTATCCTTCTTCCTCTATGACAGCATCTACCTTCGCTGCTATTGGTACAGCTGCTTCTTCCTCTACGTCTGCTTTTAATAACTCCTTTTCACAGACATATTTATTCAATTTGCATATTTACATGTAACACAATACCCAAGCCTTCTTTGGCTCGGCCTCCCTATCTGTAAAAGTTACCACATGGTATTGAGAATGTATGCACTTCTACAGCTGCTTATTCCTTTTCCACTTACCTTTGAAACTATTACTATCACTTTTTCTGCATTTCTGCCACTGCTGTGTCTTCTTATACTTCTTGCATTTGGGACTGCTACTACTACTTTTTCTTCCTCTGCTACTACTGTTGCCACGATGACCTTTTCTTCGACATACTGCTACAACTATTTCCTTGTCTAGAAGGATTACTAATATATTTGCAACTATTACTACTGTACACCTACAACACTAATACACACTGTATCTTCTTCTTCTACTACTTATTGGTGGTGGTACAACTGCCCCTTTTGCCACCACTTACACCCAGCTACTACTAGACTACAACATCTAAACTCTGATGCTGTAATTAGTTCTACTTCTAGTGCTATCAATATTTATATTGATAATAATAATAATGGATGCTTTTAGGCCAATAACTTTTGTAATAAAAAACAATTACTCATTAATAGTAGCCTCATAATCTTCTACTTCAGTTAAGTTCACAGCTAAATTATAATTTTTTTTCCCTCTTTGTAGATGAGTGATTAGAAGCCCAATTTTCTCTTCATAATCCTCATTTTGATCAGCAGCTATGCATGCCCTTTGTTGCCCAGCACAGTGAGATGTGAAAGCTGATAATAAGGAATCAAGTAGTAATCCCCTGCTCCCACAACCTGTCTCATACGATTATTTCAAACCCGCGACTCTGCTGAGCCATGATTTACTCCCCTGGCTTATTGATCTCCCTGCTTGTACCACACATGCTTTTTTTTTAAAAATATCTAACATCACGGATATGTCTGTCATAGCTGTGTCTCTTAACATGAATATGATATCTGAAGTCTCATTTCCTCCATTCCTCGAGATAGATGGCCCTTCATAAAGCAAACCGTGTGACCTCGCATAGTGAATACCTTGAGCTCAGTAGCTGACGGTGGATTACCTTTTTTACTCTCTCCCTCCTCTGTCCCTTGTTTGTGGATAAACAAAGAGTGTGCCTTGGACCCAAATTACATGTTTCTAAACAGTCTGCCACAAATTACAGGTTAAGCTCCTGGAATGATGGCTGGACTTTGATTTCCTTGCACGTTGCAGCTCAAGCATCCGTGGCCTGTGGCCCTTGTTCCTATTTTTAGATTGTGTTTGTCCATCATGTACCTCCGTCACATTACCTCAGCACATGATGTAAATAGACCACCGTGTTTGATGTGCAACACGACAACTTAATGATACTGGTACTCTGCGGCATTGTTTTTGTCTGCCGCTTGCGTATCTCTATTCATGTAGAGTTGTGAAGAGAAAGAATGTCTTGGCTATTTTATATTTTCCCATTCATTTTCTCACTAAAAGTGCTTTGAACATTGTTCTTTACTGCATCTGCAACAATGCAGATGAGAGAGGATTCGTGTTGACATGGGTCATTTGAGACACCTTCATTTATCACCACGCACTCAAAGCTGAGAGAGCAGCAGCAAGTGGTTCAGGCCATTGCTCGCCTGTCCTTTTTTGCCCTGGGTCTTGTCTTGTAGGCTGCTTATTAGCTGTCATATCTTATAGCTGGAGGTTGTTGGGGTGGTGCATCCTGTAATGACCTGCAGACATCTCAGGGTCGAAAAAGTGTATAGTCCGAGTCAGAATCACCAAGTATGAGGTGTTTATTATTTCATATATATTGTCATAATAAAAAGATTAAGAATATAGCACGTCAAGTTGTTGTTAGGCTATTAACATTATAGTAATTACAGTAACAGTGGTCCAACTTCTTGCTTGCTCATTTAATTTAAATACATATGGGCTGAACTCCCACACACTCACTTTGTGTTTTGTTTATGTTTACCTCATTACATTCCTACTTCTGAAACCAAACATACACCCTGGAGCCGATTCATGCATAAAATATTCATTTTGACAGACTTAACTGCAGAGAGGTGGTTTCCAGCTGTCACCTCATTTGTTTGTTCCCACCGTGTTTATGCTGCACCGAACAGGTCACAGACCCCAACTACTAGTTTGCAGAGCAGAAGTCTCCCTGAAATTACATACAGTAAATATCCACCTTCAAAGTTGCTCTTACCAATGTGTGGAATTTAGTGCACCGGTGAGGTTAAGGGTTAGCTTTATTTGCTTTTTTGCTTTTCTGTCTCGACTTAGAGCGTTTTCAAGCACAGGCAGCAGAAGCTGGCGTTAACCTCACGCTGATATGAAAGTTGTAGCCTACTCCACAGAGGGCTGATGTGTCATAATCATCGCAGTTGCATGCACACTCACATCACACAGTAAGAGATTCCTCCCGCTGACCAGCTGTCATGATCCAAATAAGGAAAGCTGTTGAGCTAATAAGAGGAGCCTGCAGCCATGCTACTGGCTCTGTGAGGTGATTGGAGCTAAATGCTATGTATGTGAGAATGGTAACAATGACAACGGCAATGTTAACACGTTACAGTAGCCTTAAGCATGTACAGTACAACCCTAACCTTGTTCACAATATTACTTTAGCATGGTAAGAGTTGCACTTCACTCAGAATACAACTGAGGCGTGTGAATGTTACAAGTTTTTCTGGTATTTTTGTATAAATAAATGTCATTTGAACATTTGGGGTTAGATTAGGAAAGTTAAGGGATCACCAGTGTTCATCCCAAGGCAACTTTAAATGTGTGTACAAAATCTTATGATAATCCATCTGATAGTTGTTGAGATATTTTCAGTCAGGGACCACAGAGGTGGATCAGCTGATCACCCGACCGACATTACCATCCCTGTAGTCACGCCACTAACACGGCTAAAAATACCAATACGCTCATGTGTGTCACCTTCAACAGCATGGATACTCTTTGCGTCCCTGGGTTTGGCCTCTTAGGCTACATAGAAACTATGAAAACTGTTTGATTGGTGGTATTTGCTAGGTTGACAGGAAGCTCTGCAGACGTTACTCAGGGCTGGAAAATTGGTCCATTGATTTGCAGATGATGATGATGATGATGCCTTTGTTACGTTTAGCTAGAAAATTACATTTCTTATCAATAGTCAAAATGCTAATTTTCACCTCTCTAATATTTTAGATTTGCACTAATGTGAAACAGAGAAAGAAGAAAAGATATGCAAATCTTTGAGAGGCGGGGATTAGTAAATGTCATGGCATTTTTCTTGACAAATGAAAAATGGTAAGTTGATTTGAAGAATTAATTATTTCAGTTCTATACACGGACATTCATTTTCGAGCAAAAATGCAAATACATGACCATGATCAGGTCTTTACTACTTATTCTAAATGTGATTTAAGTGGGATGAAGCCTTTTATAATACAAAAATGAACATATCTCCTTCTCCCCAACCTCTGACAGCAGACCTATGTCCTTGCCTAGCCCAGACTTCACCATGCCGCGTACATATGTTTACATTTGGTTCCTCTGTAGGCCCTTCCAGATGCTGCTGCTCTCTCCCCTCACAGACAGACACTTTCCACCCACTGCTGAAATAAGAGAACACAGAGGAAGTATTCTAGCATGTCTTACTTGGCATTTCCTGGTCAGGGGCTGGACAGATTCTTTCACTCCTCTTTGCCCTCACTGTCATATGTCTACCCTTAAGTTCATGGCTCTTGTGTTGTTAGTCCAGGGCGACGGCATGCTGAGGATTTCTTTCTTTCTTTTTTTTTCTCAGGCACAATGTTCTCTTTGCTGCACTGTATTTAGATTTCTTTTTGCAGCTGTAAATACACACATACTTGCCAAAATCTTGTTGGTGTGCCTTCTTCATAAGCATAATGATAGGCTGGATAGATTTTTTTTATATATTCTCAGTGAGGAGCAGGGATATGAGAAATGTCATTTGCAGTGTGCTTTGTGTTCAGACAGCACAGTTTGTGCTCATTAAGCCTAATAGAAACTTGATGGTGACACAAATGTAAATGCATGTAAATGTGGTCTGTCTTTGTGTCCATATCTTTGCTCACCTTTTGACTTGTCACCTATATGGATTGACTGTGTATGTGTCACCCTTGCAATAGACCGGTGATCTGTTTGAGGCGTACACTGCCCCTTTCCCAGTGTGGGATCATCTAGATTACAGGAAGAAGGCGCTCTCACTAATGGATAGTGGTAGAAACTTTCTACAAAGGCTAATGAGAGCCGAGGATATATATATATATATCATAGATTTTGTTGGACATCACCTTCCAGCATTCTTCACTCACTTACATAAGTAATTATGTAACCTGAAGGGAAGAGATTTCATTTGCAAAAATATATATTTTATGTGGCCACTTGGGGGCAGCGGAAACGACTCTGACGGATTCTCACCTTTTAGAGTTCGCAAACATTTTTTTTTTTAGAGAGCAACATTGTTGTTTATTTCAACTTAGTATCTGTGTGCAAAGGTTGAATATTTGCTTTGGTTTACTTGCTAAAAGGTTTGCCAGCTAGTTGCTAACTGTGTTATTTAGCTGTTTTCATGGCTTTCCTTTTTCTGCTGCAGCTGCTGTGGCCGCATGATGGTAATAGAGTGTGAACTAAAACAGTGAGAGTTGTGGGCGGTACGGCTAAACAATGAGCTGAACCCGCTGTCAAACTCCTCTTTCACTTTGCCACATTGTTTTCACGTTGTTGACACGTTGTTGTTGCTGTTGTTGTTTTAAAATAGTCAGTGTGAGTCAGGTTTTTTTTCTGGTAGGTGACACTGCACGCTAACCAAAGACCTTCAGTATGATTATTTATAAATGATTAACATCACTCATCCGGTTCAGGTCAATACTAATACACAGACTACAAATGCATCACGTGCAGGAATTTGACTATTGCCAAACAGATTTGCAGATATGCAGAAAATATACAAGTGGAAAGTGCCAATTATTTGTGTGGGAAGAAATTCTACTGAACTTTATGACTTGATTACACTCATTCAAAACATTAAGTATCCAGGACAGACGCCTCAACACTGTGGATGTTTACTATGTGGAAATCGTTGTGTGCAAATGTTTACACACAGAGAGAGACTGAATGTTTGCACATTATACCCCTGATTGTACCACAGTTCAGTCAGTGTGTGCCTCACTTTTACTTAATGCGTCTCTTGTCTCAGAAGAACACGTTTTCAAGTGCCAAGCCACAGGCTATTATGCCACCAGTGAAAAGAAAAGAAAAACACGTTAACAGCGGTGTTTGTTGTGTGTGTGTCTGTAGACATTTAGTGAATTGCTGTGGGTAAGACAGAGTTTCATAATATTTCCACTGAAGCAAAAGCTGAATTGTTGTAGTTACTCAAATCAGTAGTAAATGTCATCTTACAGTCACTTAATGAAAGAGTTAGATCATTGAGTTTTGAATGAGGGGATTCAGAGCAAAAATGTCAAACTTCAATACAAGGCTTTGATCGTCACAGCTTCATATCGGAGCTTGTTAGAGTGTCTGACAGAAGGGTGAACGCTGAATCCATCAAAAAGGACGTAAAGCAGATGGAAACGTACGGCCGAACTGAGACATCGCTACTCATCATCTCGTTCGGGGTGAAATCACGGTGACACTCAATAAATCTTGGTGAAGGTCTGAAAGGGCCCCAAATTGTGTCTACCTGCGTCATTCCCCACATCCAGCCCTTCTCCAAATCCTCCAATTGATCAGGCACACTATAATTACCGGCTCCAGTGGAATTACCGTCCTTTTGAAGGAGGAGGGGCGCACTAATTTGAAGCCCTCTTTTTCCAGGCAGGTCTGATCCGGACTGATAGTGGAGAGTTTTTCATCGAGCCCCTCGAGAAGGGCCAGCAGGATGTGGAAGTGAAGGGGCGTGTCCACGTGGTCTACCGCAGGTCAGCCATCAAGCGGGAGACGGGCCAGCGGCGGGAGGACCTCCACAATGAAGGTAGGCAAGGAGAGGGAGCGTGACGTCAGTGGAAACAGAAAGCGCTGTGTGTGTGTGTGTGTGTGTGTGTGTTTTGACTGTGGCTGAGTAGGCCTACATGTGAGAGTATAAGTGCTTATGAGAAGGTGCACGGGAGGTTCACAGCACCAAGAACTATATCTGAACAACTTCCCTGTCCACCTGGAGGGACATTTGTCCTCTGGTCTCACATGAAACGGCACAACAATATTTAAGAAAAGTCAGTATTTCTACATTTTTTTTCATTTCACAGCAGAGAATCTCGTTCAAATGCATTTTTTCCTGCTGTTAAAGCTGCATTTCAAAATGTTTATACTATATCAAACCAGATGAAAATGCGACTTAACGCCTGGCTTTGCAGTTCCCCTGAAACCTATACGGACCACTTTAGCATCTTTCTGCACTTTGTTTTTATTTCGCTGCCCACAGCTTCAGTCTGTCATGACGTCACACTCGCACTTGCATCATGAAAGCAACATCACACAAAACTGACATCTTCCATTCTAGGTGTTTTTGTATAGTTACGCCAAATCTGAGTGTGTGAATACTGTAATACAGATCTGCACAAGTATTTTATCGGATGCCCAAAACGGATCTTTTGTGAAATGATGATGTCATACCCCCCACCGCTCTACCTTTATCCTGAGCCACACCGCTAGATGTTACAGTCTATGGACGTAGCCTAATGCAACAACAACAAAGCTGACTACTGTTCACTCCCTCGTGCCTGTTAAATCATCATCGATTGTCATATTTGCACTGACACGACTTCCAGTCAACATTTAATCCACTTATAATGTTTGGAGTTTTAATACAGCGGGGAAACTTTCCTCTTCATCTTTGTTTTAAGTCTTTATGTGCGGCAGCGATACAGCGCCACACGTTCCACAAAGGCCTGGCGTATGTCGGTACTACAAGGGTTTGAGTCATTTTCAGTGGATCCATGTGTACGCAGATATTTCTTGAAATGATGCTGTGTCTATTTGTCAACACAGTACAGCTTTAGAAGGTGATACAATTTAGTTATAATCACAGCTCATTATGCAGCCCACGGGATGAAAAATATGTAAAAAACAAAAAAAACACACAATCAAAGCAGCAGGTTTAAGAGCTACAACCTCAGACAGTTGGCCTGTATTATATCCGCTGTTTACACTTTGATTTGCGTACCTGTTGCTTTTTGTCGTCTCAGTGCTTTGTGCAGTGAAAACAAAGCTTAATACAACCCAGACCAAAACACACGCTGATTTATGCACTGAAATGAAATGAATGAAAACTTTAGAGAAGCAGCAGTAAAACCGCTTAACCCTGCAGCGTTCGGCGCGATCCTTTAACTCGGTCCTATCGGCGCTCCATGTGCATGAGCAGATGAGGCAGTGTGCACTAAACCACCTGGTGAAGTGAGGAATGCTGGGCTCCAGTGGTAGTGGTGGGGAGGGAGGGGGGAGGGGGGAGGGTGGAGGGTGGGAGTGACCTTCCCTTCACAGTCAAACGACCAAACTCCATCATGAATTCCTCCTCTGTTCCCTCCTCGCTACAACAATGGCTCGAGCATCTGGTGGAAGATTTCACTATACTCAATAATTCACTCACATTTCCCATTGTCTGTGACTGTAAAACTGATGGATGGATATTTGCATTTTACTTCACAGCCGTAGAGCTCATATACTGTAGATCCCGCGCAGCAATTTCTCTTTCAAAGTCTGTCCTTCACATTTTTCCACGACCATTTTTATAATTTTTTAAAAATCTTCTACCACCCTTGTGAAACCCATTATGCACCACTTCTATGCAGTAATGCAGATGTCAGACGGTGGTCCTACATCCATCTAGTGAAGAGCTTTGAGTATTGCTTCCTTTTTTCCTTTTTCCATTACTGTACCTGTGAAATACAGTATAACACACAATATATTGCAGCAGGTGAGTCACTGCCTGAGTCTGGTGTTGCTCTCACACCTCACTGGTGTGGAGGTTAGGTTTTTTTTTTCTTTACAGATTTACTCTTTTGTTGTGTTATCAAATATTTGCCCTTTTTCCACCCTCTATAACAGTTTTATAGGATAAACTTGAATGAGGGTTAGAGTTAAATAAATAAAATGCTCCATTGCTCTCATTTAGAGTCTATATCAGGGGTGGCCAACCAGCCAGGGTCTAAGAGCCAAATTTCTTACGGTGGTATTGCGAAGAGCCACATTATATAGGCGCACACGCACCCCGGGCCGCCTGCAGTGAGGACTATAGCCTCAACACAACTGAGCTAAACACCGCCCCCTATATCCACACTTTAATTGTTATTATATAAGAATATGTGGTAATAATAACAGCTTTATTGTCATTTTCTTTATTGCTTATTAAAAACGGTCCAGTTTCTGCCGTTACAGTAGATTTGCTCTCATGTGCTAATTTGTCTATGTTGTCACGACTTTGCATGACAACATGGTGTACATTGATGCTCTTATCTGCATTTATATAGAAAGTGTTTTTCACAAGATTCACCTGGAGCCAGTTGCTCTAATGGGTTTTACAGAAGATTGCATTCATGTTTGTTTTGATTTTTATGCATTCTCCCTCTGAAAACGCCTTGTCCAATGGATTTTATGGTATGCATAAGATAATCTCTCATGTCTCTATTTGTATCTGGCAGGCCTGAATCAATAGGGTCTTTACAAAAGATTGCAATAATTCATAGCTTCCAGCAATGTACTGGTCTTTTATCATCCACAAATGTTTGAACAAAGCAATTTACTGCCAGACATGTTCAGTGTCTGTCAACACTTCCCCCCGATTACATGTGAGTGTATTATTAGCCCCGCTGAAGAGATTATGCATGGGTCTGTTTATTTGTTTGGTTGTTTAAATCGCAGAACATTACAAAATTGCAAGATTCTAATTAAATCTGGTCTGCTGGAAATAATTGGTGCATGTTATCTCATAATGGTCTATTAGTGTGTGTGTTTTCATGCAGATCCAGGTGCAGACTAAACATTTTTAAAGCATCGTCCTTCTGCAGCTTTGGCCGTGCGGTTCTCTCTCCTAGGGCTTTCCATTTATTGCATTAGTGATGTTAAGCAATTCAATTGTCAATTCAATCACTGCATGTCACTTGAAAATAAAAAACAAAATGTTTTTCTCTGAGGTCTCATCCCACATGATGTTTGAGCTCAAGGTTTGTGGCATGGCCAAAGTCACACAGTTGTGTTGTGTTTCATATTAGACAAACAAAGCTCTCGAATGTAGTGTCTGGAATTGGTGTAACCCAGTTGGGATCCGTCCTCTGAATGCACATATAGTTTGGTTGAATGTGGAGCGGAGAGGAAATAGACCTCGGACTCTCCAGGCCAACGATTTATGAGTCAGAGGGGAGTGTTTTGACTAGAGATCGAGTAGCTTAGAAAATATAGAGTCCACAGCCCAGTCAGTAATCCCAAAGGATTCCTCCTGCTCATCCTGAGACTCAAAGACTGAATGTGTTTTATGTCGAGTTCGACACTGACATATATCACTACACAGAAGCCGAAACAAGAGAAGAAATATCATACATGCATCAGGTTCCCACAGTCTGTTCATTGACTTGTTTATGTGCTGCTCGTATTTTTGCAGTGACAGACTTCGGCATCGCGGACCTCCCCGCGGCTCTGGATCTCGTCGAGCATAAACTGTCGGAGTCGGAGCGCAAGAGGAGGCACGTGAAGAAAGACGACTACAACATCGAGGTGCTGCTGGCCGTGGACGACTCGGTGGTGCGCTTCCACGGCAAGGAGCACGTGCAAAATTACGTTCTGACGCTCATGAATATAGTAAGTGTGTGTGTGATATTTTTGGCTGAAAAAGTTCTGCTGCCTGAATTTACAGTACAATATGAAATCGTGTCATCTATTATTTTCATTCTTGACCACTCTGCAGATTATTTGGTCCGTAAAATCATATAATTTATCCTTAAATTGGATTCAGTATATACATCAGTACTACTTAACTTCCTAAAGTCAAAGGTGATTCCAAAAATCTAAAGACTTTTAGGTAACACACACATAATACAAAGAAAAGCAGGAAAAATGAAGAATTTAGATGCTTGAAGTGTCATTTTTGCTTGAAAAATCAATTGATTTTCAACACTGGTGCAGATTAATCTCCTTTAATATTAATACCGTTGCTGCTGAGTTGGTCCATTGTCCGTCTTTATTTACCTGTTGAGATATTTTTTGCCTCCTTGTCCTCCCTGACATCAGACCTTGCCACACTTCCCCCCCAGACCACGCTTTCTTTAGCTGTTTATGGATTACCACCGAGATGAGGGGGGGAAAAAAGAAACTCTCAGCTCATTCATTAAGGGTTCCACCAGCTCCTACCACCCTAATCTACTTACTGGCCCCAAATCCCCAAGTCAGATTTTCACAGGGTGCTGGTTTCACTCTGTAACAGTTACCATTTGGACCCTGCTTGGTGGTCTGATTAGCTGAACTAGACCAATTATAAAGTTGACTGGGAGCAGTACGGGGCAGTCATGGAAACCAGTGCCAGAAGTCCACTCGCACTGCCAAGCTCTGCTTACATGGAATGATGTGTTTATTTAATTAGGATATTACATTCACATTCTATCCCCAAATGTCTTCAACGGGGAGAAATGTCTGATTTTTAATGACCTTGGCTGATTATATATTATTCTATGAAGTGGCTGTGAGCGCGTGCTCGTATATTTGTAAGTCCTCAGCCTCTTGTGGTCTCAATAAGTACTTACGAGTATTTCAGACCACTTGCAGGAGAGGTGAATTTGAGGAAGTCCCTAGAGATCGAGCTGAATGAGCAATAAAGTGAAATTAAGTGAAGTTATATCCACATGGCCTCCTTTTGTGGTGAGTAAAATGTGAGGCTAGAAATGTGCAACTCGCAGGAGGAAAGGTGCAGTTTAAACAAACGAGGGTCAAAACTCTTTAGTTCCAGTCGTAAGCCACAGGCTTGCTGTGTCTGAAAGAGCTCTGCCCACTCAAATCCCTCTGAATCCCTGCTCCGTGGCTGCAGAATGTGTAGTACCACCTAGAGAAACTCTCCCTGAGGGATTGATTACTGAACATCCTGTCTGCGCGAAGCCAAGGTGACTGGCTGAGGTGCCTGCCGCACAATGGCCGTGTTGTTTGAGCGGCCGACCAGGTTTTGTCCACATCAATGTGATGCTGTACACAAGCCAGTGACACCTAGCGCCTGTAGCCCACAGCTGCTTCTCTCATTTTCAGCCACAACAGTCCCGATCCAGCTCCCCGTGTGCTCCTCCTGGCTTTGTAATTACCCTGCATATGTGGGGTTAACCCATCCCTCAGCAGGACTCACCCAGAAGCTTTTTGAAGGTTCAATGCATAAACCTGAGTCCTGAAAGCTGAATATTTCACTTCTGTGTTTACAAAACTCACCATGTAGCTTTTATGATGCTATTTTTTGACGCTGTCCTAATTTTTTCAACAGCTTCTCTGTCTCAGGTCCAACATGTATATAGGTCAGTATGGGCCCGTCTAGGAATTTGAGATCCTCACAAATCTGGGAGAATTTGGGGTCACTCGAGTGCCTTTTTGCAGCATTTATTGACCTGAATAGGCTTCTGTGAATAGAATATTTGCTCAAATGCCTTGGGTGTAGCCCTTCGTCCCAGAGCATATTTGGACTTAAGCCAAGATTGCCTGTCTTTGGTGACAGAGCTTTTGTTCAAGACGGTCATAATTTTTCCCCTGGAGAAAGCTAACTGACACACTTGAGGCTGTTTAAGCAAAGGGGTAGCACTCTGTTATTTTGTTTGCTATGGCTGAGCCTTCTGGACGTGTCAGTATCTTATGAGCTCACAGATACTGAAAGAGTTTTAAAGATGACTTTTTGGGATTTGACATTTGTTCATATTAAAGTTTTCATATTTTAGATTTTTCCACTCTTTTTTTGATTATGAAGCTTGAGTAGAGCGAACGTAGCAAAGTGCTTGGTCCACAGAGAAATGGTATTAGAACGAGCCGTCAGGACTTCTGTAATTTTGTGATGTCACAACAAGAGAGAGTCTCCAGTCTGCCTCTGCTGGGCGAGGCTACTTTAAACTTTTGTACTTATTTCAATCAAGAGAAAGAGGATAAAGACAAGTAATTCTGGTGGAGTAAGTGTCAGGAAGCAAATGCATGAACAGTCTGCCTCACAATCTCCCACTTCATTATTTTTCGGTTGTTACTAAAGCCATTGGAAAAAGTGCAGAAATTGTTTTTCAGGACTCTACCTCTGTAAGCAGCAATGATGCTCACTGAAGTGTCTCTTTTTGGCTTGGTGTTTTTCCTGATTTTGTTTTTATTTATTACCATTAGCATATTAAATGTAGGGCAGAGAGTGGGTGGAGCGTGATGTTGTTTATCAATTCCACATCACTTGGGATGTACAAAGAAAATACTACTGGAACTCTGCATGTGCATCATTTTGTACCACATGAGGTCTCTGGTCTTTAACACCAACACTTCACCCTAAATCAAGAAAACAAAGCACCAACCTATAGGGTTTATTACCTCGGCCTTATGCATGTCCAGCCGCCGCTGTAGTCCTACAGGTGTGTGCGCTCATGTTGATGTCAGAATTCTTATTTTCATATATTTTCATCACAGCTGTACTCTTGGGATCTCTTTGCATGTTCTTTCATCATCATCAGCAGCAGCAGGAGAGATTAAAGCAGTCTGACAGAAATAACATCACAGCTGTTCGGTGGCTCTGATGCCTCATTAATGAAAACATTGGACTTCACCTCAGGGTTCTCATCCACACCAATTAATCAATGACTGGTAGATCAGCTGTGCATATTATTGACAGGATGGGATAGATCAAGGGAAAAGTGAGACTAACAAAAGCATGATTCGTTTTAATTTTATTTCATAACAATATTGTTAAGCATGCAGAATTCTATCATTCTTTCTATGCAGCTTCTAACTCTACACTGAATTTCCACTGTACAATTTAATATAATAGATGCAAATCAAGGAACATAGTAAGAAACCCAATTAAACAAAATAACGAATAATAATAATGTGCAGAAATGATTTTTGAATTGACTGTTGATATTATCCTCAGTGGGAAGCCATTGTTAATGTTATAGAATGACAGAATGAAGTTCCCTTTTGCATATGACCTGGATTTAATATGTTTTCATGGGTCGAATCTTCAGATTTTGGACTTAAAAGATCAGAGGTGAAGAAGATAAACAATACAAGTGATAAAAAAAAGAAACCTGAAACATGTGGTTAAAGTTGTGAAGTTGTCATATAACATATTGATTAGTGAGGTTTAACGGGGCTGGTTGGCAGATTTGTTTGTAGCCTGGGAGAGAGCCAGGCAGCTATCTGTTTCCCCTCATCTCCATTCTTTGTACTACATGGAGCTGTCAGGCTTTGGTTTTAGGTCTTTTCCTACCAAAATGCTCCTTGGTTAACTTCTTCCCTAAAGTTTTCTCATGCATATTTCAGATGCATTTGTCATTTTCTTTGCACTATGAGAGTTTTGGCTGGGATTCAACTTGTGAGGCGTCAGGTAAGAAATAAATGAGACTTTAACCTGTGGGACCAGACGCTCCCTCCACTTAAAGTGAGAAAATACAATTTTTTTTCCTTTTATTAATCAGGGTAAACTGATCCTCTAATAGTTAAATAGTTTGAACCGTGCAGGAAGTTGCAGAAAAGACTGAGCTGAAATAGCTTTTAATAAAACCCTAAGTGGATGAAGGAAATAAAATGTTGCAGAAAAGATGAATATGATGATAAATTATACAAAGATGCTGCACAAAAATGATTTTCTTTGATGACATGCCAAGTTAAATATGAGTCCGTCTCACACACACACATACACATACACACACACACACACACAGCGACAAACCCACATGCCTTAAATTGCCAGCTGTAAAACATATGTTTCCTTTCAGTAACAAGTTCAGAAGTCATGTGGAGAAATGTGAGGGTGGTTTGTGAAGCTAAATGACTGTGTTTACTAGTCGAGAGCGGCCCGCTCTGTTTGGCACATTGTTAATTGCAATCCATAACCAACATGTCCCGACTATATGACCTGCTGATTTATGGCAAAGGAGATAATATTCATCCCTTACTTCCATCTGAGCTTTGCTTATCAGTCGCAGAGTGGAGCAGCTGATTTGCTTTATGGGGCTGAAGTGTAGCAAATATTTGATGAAAATAAAACACACTCGAGTGGGAATTGGACTTGGGATTTGAATGGGATCCTAGCTTGGCCCTGGGTTAAGCATCTACATACCACAGCATTATTATAAAGCCAAATAGCAGTCGACACATTTCTGGGTCAGGCCTCGTTCCCATTGCATAACAACACTGGTTTCATTGGCTGGTTGCCAGTGTCTTAACAACATATTTCATCATGATTTCAACCTTGTTATTAGATGGAAAAAAATAGAAAGCTGCTGCTTGGACACTGGACCTCACAAATAAACTACAAACAGCATTTATCTGAAAAGCTGCAAGCAAGTGAAAATCCCTAAATGGCTTAGGCGCTCATTTGAGGGAAGAAGCTGTATCCACCACTGTCTCGGTTGTGTCCTCCTCTGTGAGCTGAACTTAATTTTTTTAAAAGCTTTTTCACTATTTTTCAATACCTCATTACATATAAATGGTCATTATTACCGAGTACGTATCCCCTGGAACATTGTTAGTTAGAACGTTAGAAATAAACCCAAAGACCTCATGCTTTTCTTGACTGGAGTTGAAACACCACATTTTTCTTCCCACAGACTTTGGCTGCAGTTTGTTTACATTAATGCCTTACCTCAAGGACAGACACATGTCTGACGTTTTTCCTTCCAGCTCAACACTGTGAGACGAGACGTTCACCGTCTCCTTCATTAAATGTGCCGTGCTCCTTTCATCTCTCAGATCACTGACAGATGCTGTTCATTTCCCCTCAGGTTGATGAAATCTACCACGATGAATCTTTGGGCACCAACATCAACATTGTCCTTGTCCGCATGATAATGGTCGGGTACCGCCAGGTGAGCTTTGTCACACATGGATGTTTATCTACATGAGGTTCTGTATTTGATCCAGCACTGGGTTTGCCACTGTTGATTTACTGATCTGAAGCCTGCTGTGCATTGTTACACTGCTGCTGTTGCCCATCACTGCTGAACAGAAAAATACAACAAAAAAAGTCCTAGATGATTGACCAGACACACAATCAACCATTGAGAAAGACGTCAATAGACTGAGTCAGAGCCTGAAGAAAGATCCAATAACCCCCCACGTCCTCAAAATAAAAGGTCTAACTATTACCAGGGACATTTATGATGAAAAAAATAAATACAATAAAAATACAACCAATATCCAACTGAAATAAATGCTGCTGTTTACAAAAGACTCATGACAATGGTATTCATCTTCTCATCTAACCTGTAGCAGTTACTGTAGAACTTACTCAGTGCATTTAGGTTCCAGTTGACTTGGTTTTATTGTCTTTTACACAAGAGCCTCGGCATTAGACACTAGGGAGAGGATTAGAGGATCCTGAGCTTTATTTGGAGAAAGCTTGAGAATGAATTTTTTTGACTTTGTATTCATGTATTCATTATCAGGTTTTTACAGCTGGGCATGTGCGTGACAAAGATTTAAGGCAGGGGAGGTGTCACAAAAGAAAAGATTTATGACATTTTGCGATGCATGGGTCTAATTACTCAGAAATCCCTGCTGACTTGTGTCCATTACAATGTGCATGATTGTGCCTTTATAAAAAAAAACAATTTTTGTCAGAAAAAAATATTTGTCAAATTGCTGGTAGATGTTGCCGTGCTAAGTGCCGTCACATAATCGTGGGGTGTCTCTGTGACTGAATCAGGACATAAGAAGAGTTCAGTTAAAATGCATCCATGGGGCCCCCTGGCTGGCAAGGGGCTCTTAGCAGCAAGTGTTTTGATTTTGCCTCTAGCAGACTGTGTTCTGTGCTCTTAGTTTGATTGACGAGTGCAATTTTGGAAGCACCATTTTAAGAAAATCGACCAGACCAAAGATAATGTTGAAAAACAAATGTCAGGGTGAAGAGCTGTCAGGTGTACATGACCTTAGACAGCAGGTAATAGACTTATGTAATAGACAAATCATATCTAATGCAGAGCACAGACATCATGAAAAAGTCCCATCTGGCTTTAATTGCCATAATTATATACTCAGAAATAGATGCTGCTTGTTTCAATAAGCTGCATTACCAAAGACCTCTAAAGGGACATTCTGTCAATTCTTCATGTGCAGCAGTACTTGGTTGTAATGGTAAAACATTGCATAATTTTCATTTAATTGTGTGACTTTATGAATTTGCTCTTCGCATTAGCTGCAAATTGTAGATCCTACACTTGGTGACAAACACTACTACGTTACTTGTTGCACTCATGCGTCCGTCTTTCCTCAAGTGCCTTTTAATACACATTACTGACTGATGTTGCTTTGAGACTTTTTCATTTGGCTCCTGCTGTCTGGTTGCCAAAGCAGAGAGATTGTGTTTACACAGCACCAATTAGATGAGCTCAAACATGTTGAGTGTGTCACCAGACCTGCTCGCAACACACACACACACAGAGACACACATACATACACACACTCACACATATTCTGGAGAGAGGACAGACAAATGTTTTGCCAGTTCCCTTGGACGCTTTTCTTTCTCTCCTGGCCTCATCTGCGTATGAGCAGTGTTGCTGTTGTCAATCACCACTCTATTTCATCCTCAACTGAGTTTTGTTGTCCAGTTGGATTAGTTTTTATAACATGGAAGAAGAAGAAGAATTCCATTTCCACTTTTTTTTGTTTTGCTATTTCAGGCAGAACAGTTTCCACTTGGAAATCATCTGTCCGTAATCGTAGCTCAGCTGTGACACCCCATGCCAGCTTTAGAGGGAACACACACTTGAACACACACGTGGCAGGTTTTTTGTATTCACAATGCAAATCGTGACACTTTTGGTGACAAACTGAGCAGAGGAGAACTGCAAAGCCTACTCTCTGTTATTTGAAGGACCATATTAAAATAAGTGCCTTTCAAAGCGAAACAAAGACTATATTTCACTCGTAATGCTGCTGCCTCTCCGCCTGTCTGTCATCTGTAAACCGCTAGACACCATAATGAATCTGTAATGTTGGGAAATAATCAAAGTAAATTAAATTCTTAATGTAAGTGACAAGTAAAATAAATGTGATAATTACGACTGTTAATTATTGACTAATAAAGAAAATGTAATTTATTCTAAGATTATATTCAGCTCTCTCCTGGTTTTGGATAGGCACAGAAGTTATGTCTAAAACTATATTACTATATTCATATATATGCTAACTGTATTTCTAAGCCACTAAAACTATCACAGGAACGGAGGAGCAGAGGCTAAGAGGCTCCAGTCATACATATGGATTTTGGCCTCACTGCTCCAATAAATTGGTGTAACTTGAATGCTGTGTCTATTTTTGGCTTCCAATTCCATTTTGAGTTTCCAATGGAAATTAAATGCAATCTCCCCCTCCATGAGTTTCAAAACCGAGTCCGTGCACACCTGTATCGAAGGTTACAGTGCATAATATCAGAGAATACAGTTATCCAGATATATTTCAAACTGTGACCCCCAGATGTTATATAAGAAAAACTCTGATCTCCAGATATGATCCAGATTTTTGCAAGAACCTAAGAAGGGATAGCTAAAGAGGGGTCTTGGAGTCTGGCTGCAGAGAAGAGCGATGCCTCACCCATTCACATGTCCTCCCTGCTTCTTGTCTCTTTGCAGTCGATAAGCCTGATTGAGCGTGGCAACCCATCCCGCAGCCTGGAGCAGGTGTGTAGGTGGGCCAACACGCAGCAGCGCCGCGACCCCGAGCACGCTGAGTACCACGACCACGCCATCTTCCTCACAAGGCAAGATTTTGGTCCCGCAGGTATGCAAGGTACTGTATTTTTCTCGATCGAGGCCTGTGCAGACTGAGTGCTGATATCTGCTTCCCATTCACAAAGGGGTTGGCTTCAAGTCTTGTCCAGGTAAGGTCAATGGAAAGTTGAGGCTGCAGCTGCAGGTCACGAACCCAATTCTGTCCACTGTGATCTTACTGAAAAAATAATAATTGCGTAGCCTTCCACAACCTTGCTGACTTGACATTTATGCCACCCTGAATATGAAAAATTGAGAATGAAATTGCTTGAAGAAGGTTTTTGGCATGTAGAGAAAAACCAGAAATGTGTGTTAGATTATTATTCACATACACAAACTGTTGTATTTTAGTTCAGTATGAACTTTTCATCACTTGTGACTAATCAATGGATAATTCTCAATCTTTATAATACATGTATGTAATCAGGAGGAGAAGTTTTGTACCATACATGTTGTTCTGTCAGTGTAGCATTTGTCTCATGCTGTATTTCTTCTTTTCAGCCCTTCAAAACAAAATTTGAAGTGAGCAGCCAAAACCGTCAGAGAAACTGGGTCCAGAATGAACAAACATCCTCTGTGCTCAAGCTCAGTCTCTTGAATTGACCTGTGTATATTTTTAACTTTTAAAGCACACGTGTCATGTTTAGAGGATGGACCCCAGGGCTACCTGGTTTGCTTGTCACACCTCCGGATGTTGCCATAGCTGCGCCCGTGTTGTGTTCATAACAAGCCCAGTTTCTATGGCACCTTGCATTGTGCTATGCGGGACTCAGGGTCAAGAGCAGACATTGCACCCTCTTGTTAAAGTTTAGCCTTCAGACGGTAGATTCTATATTCACATACAGATATCGGGCCGTGGGATATATGGCAGAAAATCTCCACAGTTTATGGAGCAGCTGCAAAACTTTATGAATCTCTGGAAGCGATGATGAGTTCACCACATTTACAAATGCGCTATCATCAACTCCTCTGATGGATTTTAAGTGTTTTCGATCCTTGTCACTGATTTTATTTCCTGTGCAGTTTGTTCAGTGTTTCACAGAGACCACCTCTGTTCTCATTCATGACGTCGGCAATAGAGAAATACAGTTTTGTGTCCAGCTGCTGCTGCTGCTGAACCTTTACGCTTAAATGTGCAAAAGCTGCCAGTGGCCTCTTCATGGGAATGTACTGTAATCTGCATTCTCCTGAAGTCCTTTTATCTGCCTCTAAGATAAAGGGTCATGCTCTTCAATTGCTTTCATGTTTCACTGTCTCGCAGCACTAAGTACGTCCCATCAGCCGTAGAGCCATCAACCATGTGGATCAAAAAAGTGACCTCCATAAAATCATATCACACTCTGCTGTGACTGTAATAACTCGCTGCAGTGCAGACATTCTCTCTTTTTTTTTTGCTAGCACCACCAAAATAACCTGATGTACATGCTTAACTAGTGTCTTTATCACCGGCTGTCTGTCTGCTGCATTTCCTGCTTTTTACCTGCATGCCAAAAAAAAGGTCTTCTGATGATCAGGAAGCATGAAAATTATGTGAAAGCCCGCCAAAAAGAAGGCTGGAACGAGCGTGCTTCTGAACCAAACTGAACGCGCCAAGCTGAATCACTGCACACCTCTTGATCGAGTTATGTTCAATGTTTGTGCTTTGCTTTAAAAGCGTTGTTGTCCTGGTGAAACTGTTTGAAATGTTGTTATGTCTGCTGGGAACTTGCAGAGTTTTGCTGTTTACTTTGGGACTTTGGGGAAGGAAATGTTCATCATACAAGCTGTCACAAAGGAGCTCTAGGCTCCACATAGGCTTACAATAACTCTGGCACTTTTTCATAAAGCAAATTACCTTTAAAGGTGTTTTCATTCAGACAAAAGGTCAATTTGAAAGACTTCGGTTTGCCAGAGGCTGCTTTAGAATTACTAAATGGCATCAAAATCTAATTGTAAACCTAATTCAATCATTGTTGTTCATGTTGAACATCATTATGTTAGTGATGCTAATGCCTAATTCACCTTGAGGGTGGTTTTTTTTTATTATCTTTTTAGGATTTTGATAGCGTCAGCTGCCTAAATGCAACTACAGTAGTAAATCAGATCAAAACCAACACATACATAGATACATGGGTTTATCACTAAAAGAGAGCAAGTAATCAACGCAGCGTCTTGTTTTCAAAATGTACTTATCTGAACTCCGGAGTCAGTCTAGCTCTGCAGCCTGCCATGCGCCAGAGAAATGATTAAGACCTTCACAATGACTGCCATGACGTCACATGTAGATGTCTTGAGTTCAAAAATGTCACATTGAGAGATAACTTTCCACCACGATCATCAGCATTGCAAGAGAATGTCACAACCTTCATTGTGGTACTTCATTATTGGGGCTGTGTGGTCTTTTTTGTTGCCCAGGTTATGCTCCAGTGACGGGGATGTGCCACCCACTGAGAAGCTGCACTCTGAACCATGAGGATGGCTTCTCCTCCGCCTTTGTGGTTGCTCATGAAACCGGCCATGTGTAAGTAATGACGTTATGATGAAAGGACCGGCAGAGTCTCGTAGGATCTTAACGGCATCCAATTAAGCCGATAGTTTTGCATGGTAACTGAGGTCTTTAATCAATGCCAGAGTCCTTTAGCGTGTCTCTGTTGTCTCAACAAAACAAAGCATCTGGTTGCCTCAGCGTGGGCATGCAGGTACTCAGCCAGGCAACATGAGTTTATTCTAATCTGTTTTTGGACAAACAACAGACCAAGTACATGTATCAATGCCACATGTGTAAAGGGGTACACGGTCTGTTTTAATAGTTACACCTGTATCATTAAATCCAATCCAATTCACCCTTTATTATGTATACCTGCTTTTATAATACCTATAATGTTGAGTTTTTGTTAACAGTGCCATAGCCTTATTAATGATATTCGCTTTCTAGACTGTATTTCCCCAAATTCCTACCTATTTGGGTTGTAAGTCCTGTAAGAAGTCTGATTTTTACTGGAACTCCCCAGGGTTCAGTCCTTGGTCCTACTCTTTTCTAATGTTTCTTTCTTTCCTTTGGCTCCTCAATTAGTAGTTTTATCATTTTCACATGTAAACAGCTGTACCATGACTTTCTCCAGCTAGCTCACCCAACAAACTAGAACGTGCTTAGTAATAAATAGTTTGAATATTTAATCTGTACTATTTTTACAAGATCAACAGAAAAAAATCATTGGTGTTTTAGTTTTTTATTATCTTGTTTATTTTAATGTACTGTTCCCAGTCTTTGCTGATTGTCAGGGTTGATCTAAAGTGTAGTAAGCAAGACTTTAAACTTTAAACAAGATCAGTGTTATTCTCTCTACTCTGAATGCAGGACGGTTTGAAATACTCTTGATCACACGCACCAGCCCCACCTTACATTTCTGAATTGCTGTGTTCCCTGGCCACAATGACATCACAAAGTTCTCACAGGTTTCCTAACCTAAGGCCAGCTGGTGTTCCCAAAAACTAGGGTAAAAGGCAAGCAACCACAGGCTGCAACTGTCATCACAAAATTAGTGGATAGTTTAAAAAAAGCTGTTTAAAACTCACTCATGGTTTCCTCTATTTATATCTTATGTTTTTTAAGTTTTAACTTCTATTTCAGTTCCTCCTCTGTCCAGCTCTGTGGAAGATCATTCAAGTATAATGTAAAAAGTCGCTGTATTCTCTGTGTCCGTAAGCTTGTGGAGCTGCAGTCTGACTCATTAGCAGCTTCTCCCTGCACTTCCAGCGCCAGAGTTATCAAGTCTAACTATGGCAATTTAGTTCTTCTCCTCTAATGGGGCCTGTGAAGTAACTTCTGTGAACTCGTCCTCTCTCTGCACCACAAGTATTATAAAGTGGCCAGACTGACCTGATTGACTGTCGCATCTCACAAAAGAGGACAAGAACAGGTCACTCACCTCTCCATCCAGCCAGCATTGGAAAAAGTGAGCTGTCGCCGACGCCTTGCTATTTCTGCTGATGCTTGGAGACTTTGTCAACAAGATCTAATCAACAGACATGATGAACTCAGTGATTGAGTCTATCATTCTCTCCC